>NC_049237.1:47908500-49159275 GCF_011100685.1 Canis lupus familiaris | reverse complement strand
CTGTTTATCTTAAAGATAATTCCATGTTGTACATAGTCATTCTTTGTAATAATTCAATGTCCTTAACTGTCACCTCTATAGGGAAAATTAGGCCATTTTAAGATTTCACCTTTACAAATGACAATCACCCTCATATACACATTTGAGTATACTTCTGGAATATATTCCAAGAAATAAATTGCTAAGGCAAAGGGGGTTCGTACTTTAGCTTTCATCAGCGACTGCTAAGTTTCTCTCCAAAAGACTGTATCAATTTACACTCACATCAACTATGCATAAAAATGCCCATATAAAAGTATACCGTCACCAAAAATGGATCTTTTTAATCCTTCTATCTTTTATCGTTCTTTTTATCTTTTGGCAATATGAGAGAAAAACATTCCCCACATCTGTGTTTATCAAAACTGACTTGTCTTTCACAGCCTGGCTTGAATGCCATCGCTGTCATCAACACCTCCCCTGACCACCTGGAACTGGTTCCACATAAGGCTGAATTACTGCCCAACCCTTCCTCATTACATATCACATTCAGTTTTATATTATAGTTATTATTAGTGTATATTCTTAACTCTGCCTCTGGGTTGAAAGCAAGGCCAAGTTCTACGTCCAGTTGATCTTTACATCTCCCTGAAGCCCTTGTTTTAGTGGCTTATACATAGCTGGGAGGTAAAAAAAAAAATTCAAATGCACAAACACTGGAAGAAAAAAGGAAAGAGTGGAGCTCTATTGCAAATGAACAATGTTTTGGGGCACCTGGCTGGCTCAGTCTGTAGAAGGTTAGTTCGCCTCTTGACCTCGGGGTTGTAAGCTCAAGCTCCATGTTGGCTGTAGGGATGACTTAAAAATAAAATCTTAAAAAATTTTAAGACAAATGAATAATGTTTTCTGAGGAAATTTTGTTGCATACATTTACGATTTATCCTGAGAAGACCTAGCAAATAGTAATATAAAAAGAGATCATCAAGTCAGAAGGAACCTCATATAAAATCCATCTCAAGAGATGCCTGGCTGGCTCACTGGTTGAGCGCCTGCCTTCTGCCCAGAGCGTGATCCAGGAGTCCCAGGATTGAGTCCCACATCGGGCTTCCTGTATGGAGCTTGCTTCTCTCCCTGCCTATGTCTTTGTCCCTCTCTCTTTGGGTGTGTCTCTTATGAATAAATTTTTTAAAAATCTTCAAAAAATTAAAATAAATAAAATAAAATCCATCCGAAGGTTCTTACATCTAACTATATCTGTGTGTTAATTTACATAGATTAAGATATCTAGCTCATGATTCTTTTATTGTATATGTACTGTAGTGAGGAGTGTGCTTGGCATCAGAAACACCCGAGTTCAAATCCTATGTAAATCACTTATGAACTTGTGACGTCAGAAAATTCATTATCTACAAGATATTATTTATTTTCACAAGAGTTGTTGGCTAGGTGTCTACTGTGAGTCAGGTATGGAGGCAATAAATATGACTACATTGCAAGAATCACAAGACATCTATGTGAACATACTTTAGGAACAAGTAATGTCTATGCACAAGGAGGTATTGTATACTTGAGACAAGGCCTGCTCTTCCTTAAAAAAATTGAATACATAGTCTTTATTGAACTTTTAATCCCATTAGCAAAGACAAGTGTTTATTGTTTTCATAGCCAAGTTTTTTGAAACACAGACTAAATATTTTCCATGAGTGTTTTGGTTCAAAGACCTATGGGAGCACTGGTACTTCTCAGTCTGTTTCCTTCCTTTCCACTTACTTTTTTTTTTAATTAACTCATTTGTATTTTTAAAGACTGTAGATTAAGGCAATGAAAATGCTGAGCCATATCACTATTTTCTTCTTTACATATTAAGCATCTCATTGTGCGTTTGGAAAACAGTATTTATAAAGTTGCAGCAATGTGAAGTCAATAAATGGGAGAGAAAATAATGAGATTTCAGAGATATTTGCACCCATTTTGATGGGAAGTCTTTGCTCCTAAAGTTCTTGGGAGGGAAAAAAAAATTCACTCTTTCACTCTAACATGTTGACCTTTGAATCTGAATTAGTGCAGTATCAGTGGCAAAATCTGAACTGTAAAATGAATCTGTTAGGATTAAGGGTTTAGCTGTTGCATGGCTAAGTGGGTCAAGCTCTCTTAACTGATGGATTTCACCGATTCCACCCAAAAGACGAAAAGTTTGGATTCAGACAAACCTGCCAGCTTTCGATCTTTCTAGTATATCACACTTTTTCCATGAGACTCACAGCCTCTCAAGTTTTGGAAAGGAAAAAAAAAAAAATCACACTCCCAACTTCTTTTCTGAGCCAGTCTTTGTTAAAGGAAAGTGAGCACTCACTCTCATAATACCTAACAGCTCAGGGAGGCACAGTTTTATTTGGTAACTGAAGTTTGAAAAATGTAACCAGTACCACTAATCTGCCTTCAACCCTACAATAATTTATTTCGGCTTCTATGAGTGCTCCAAAATATACTTAACTAGTAAGAAGAATATGAAGTCCTTCATCTGGCAAATTTGATTCACAAGGGTAAAAAATAGAGTACAATGCTTCCATTAATCACATGCAGAACATTTTAATAGGATAAACGGGTATAAATTGAATTCAGTTTCTTTAGCCTTAAGAATAAAGAAATGTTTAGACACATTTATCAGCTGATATAGGCAGCTAGTAAATGGCTATCTTAAAAAAGCAGATCTTTTTATTTCTAGGCCCCATACTACTGCCTATATAGTACCCATCATAGTTTCATAGATTTGGAATACATCTCACCTGCTTGCTAATTACAAGTGCAAACCTAAGAAGTCACCCCGGCCTTAACTGATATTCCCCTCAATCCTCTACCAATTTGCTTACACTGAAAATTAGAATCGGATGTAATGGTCACCGTCAATTTTTCTAAACCACCGTAGGGAAGCACGCAACTCTGAGTAGACTTAGGAAAATTATCTTTATACAAGCTTCCTCTCAAGAGAACTAGAATCTCTGGTGTCTGTGCTGTACATTCCCGCCCCCCCAACCCCGCCAACCCCCGTCTCCTCACCCTAATGTAAGTGAAAGTGTGGATGAATGCAGATTTTTCCATTTAATTTCCACAAAGTGTGCGTTCTCCTGCATGGGTTTATATTGCTGCCTAATGAAATAATCAGCTAGTATGCAGTGGGGGAGTGGTAGCACAAGAGGGGAGGAACCATCCTAAAAGGTCTATTATCCTGTCAATATGTGCACAGAACTCTCATTAATGTTAATTAGATTTACCCGCCAGTACAAAGGGGAGGCTAGACCTTAAACAGCAAGTTTGAGAAATCCTATCTAGCAATGCAAAACATAGGGAAAAAAATTAGAAATCCTTCCTGCCTCCAAGCAACCTTAACTCGTGTAAAAGACGTTTATGTGGCCATTAACTCAAGCAGAAATTGAACTTGTCAGCATTACATGCAGAATGTATATAAGGGTAACTGTTCATGAACAATTTCTCAAATGAATTAAATGCAAACTGGATTTAGTTCTCGTCAGTAGATGTACTCTGTCCATCATCTTCTTAATGGAACAACTGCAAGAGATGTAGGTTGGATAGAGCTTTTATTCATGCTTGCCTATAAGGTGGAAGACGAGAGATCAAAAGGCAGAACTCCTGTCGAAGATTTGGCTTATGAATAAAACTGAAAACCTAGGGCTCTCTTCATCTCCTGTCTTTGTCACACAGCCCATGTCTCACCCATCAGCAAGTCCTATTATTTTCCTTAGAAAAAATTTGAAATCAGCCCACTTTTCTTCCCCTACCCCTCTCCTGCCCCAGTCCAAGTCAACACATGTCTCAGCCTGATGATTGGAACAGCCATAACTGGGACTGCTTTAGACCACCATGGAAAGGCCACAGTATCCCTTTTCTTTTTAAAGATTTTTTGTTTATTTTTTTTGCTCATGAGAGACACACAGAGAGAGGCAGAGACATAGAGGGGAAAGCAGGCTCCCTGTGGGGAGCCCAGGACCCCAGGGCACACGACCTGAGCCAAAGGCAGACACTCAACCACTGAACTCTCCAGGTGTCCCACTTCCCAGATTTCTTTATTGGTTCCCACACTGGATGCTTAAAAATATCTTTTGCACTCAGTGCAAAAGATCTTACTAGAAGGCCGCACATTTTTTTTTCCATTCCAAGTTCATTGAACAAAACCTTGCGTAGACACGGTAGCCTCTGTTTTTGTTGTTGTTAACCCTGGACCGGTCTCAAAATCAGAGTTGCAAAGAGAAAAGAACCAATGTCTTATATAGCATAATCACAAGTGCTAGGAAACAGGAGCTTTAGCATGAGTGTACAGACCTGAATTATGCAACCTACCAGTTTTTGTATGTGACATGTTGACAGAGGTTGACACTTAGTGGGTGAGTACCGTGTAGTTGTCAACTGGCATTAAGACTTGCAGTTCATTCTGCAGTCAAAATAAAGGAGGAATGACAAAGTCCATATTTGAAATTTATACTCCAGCACTGTGGCAGCCTAAAGCATTTCTGATTGCTCTACAGTACCCAGTGCCCCTCTGCTTTGCTAAGCACAGAGGTGGACACATTTAAGCTTAAGCAGAGTATCTATTAACCATCCACATTTAAGTGCATTTTGCTCATTGTGATAATTAAAAGTACATATTTTCTCATCAAACTTGTATGTACTTTTGTAAATTGCAATAATATTTAAGAGAAAATAAGCAAGAGAGAAAACCAGGGAGACAATGTACCTAAAGGAAGAGAAGATGCCTATTGTGATTTTAACAGTTCTGAAAAAAAAAAAGTATAACGGAAAGCTGTAAACCTATGGTAAGAGAGTTCAAGGTGTGGGAAAGTTTCTTTACATATTGTAGGGCTTTATAATGCTTGTCTAGTAGGATTTATTCTTTTGTTTCAAGAAATATTTAGTTGAAAGTCTACAATATTACCACATTGTATTGTGTGGTATTTTAGTCACAGAATTAGACTTTATGAAGAACTGTGGTTTCTTCCATCCTTGTCATAACACCTATCATGAGTAAAGCAAGCTTTTAAACTCATAAAAGTAATTAGGGATGTGATCTGTGGAAATACCTTTACATTGTTATAAAGCTATTGGTGTCTCCTTTCTTTCAGAACTGAATTACTATGTGTTTCTAAATTGGGGTCTTGTTCTTCTTCTAAATCATAGAGGTTGTGCTTTCTTTGTTTGTATAATGAATAAGAGCCTTATCTGGAAATTGTTGCAAACCCATGCTCCATTTTTAGGTAGACTTGGAAATTCAGTTACTTCTTTCTCCTAAGTGAATAAATAGACTGAGGAAGCCTTCTACCTGCCTGACGCTGGTAATTGAATTACCGGACAACACATTTAAGGGAAGAAAATCCAGAGCGGCAGCAATTAAATTATGTTCTCATGTTCCTGAGAGTAGGCACTCCACAGACAGAGAATGAAGAGGCAAGAACTGTATAAAATGATGGACCCCGAGATCAGAGAGTAAAAAAAGAAGACATTAGGTCTTGAGGTGGGCCATTTTACAAAGGACTAAAAGGAAGGGACTCGGACTTGGTTTAAGTTGTTTTCACTTTGGGTTGCTTTCAACCCAGCCAACAAACAGTTGCAAAGGATATCTGAGGTCAATATATAGTTCCTAGGTTTTCCTTAAGAAAGTCTTCGAGTTTGGGAATCAGTTGAGAAGACACAAAGTGAGCAGACAGCCAGGCAGGAACCAACATCCAGAGCAGAGCTCTTAATCATCTTAACGCAGACCTCTCGGCTGGGGAAGGGGACCTCATTGTCCCCTCATTGTCCTCATTGTCAAGTCTTCCCACTACCTGAAAAGGCTTTTCTGCCCTGGGCTTCAGTGACTTACATCCCACAGTCCTGCTAGCCATGGCCTAGTGGCGGCTACTAATGCTAGAGATTTCGTGTACATAAGTTGAACTTATTCAACTCCCATAACAACCTTGAAAGGTAGATTTTATTTTTAGCTTAATGTTACATAGAAAATACTGAAGCATAATGAGTGACATTGGATTAATAAAGTGGTTGCTACTTATGATGTAGTTACTAAGTGCGAGGCACTGCCCTAAGCATGTTATATCTGCTACCAAATTTAATCCTTAGTATAATCCCATGAGGTGCCTGATCTTATTCTGTGTGGTTTGGTTCATCATCATCATCATCATCACCTTTGCAAAGCCAGGGCACCATACTTAAGCACCTCTCAGGTGAATGGATGTAGCAGAATGCCAACAAAATAATACCTATTCATACTTAGCTCTACATGCCTAAGGAGAAAATAAATAAGGTCTGTGAAGGTATTCATAAACCAGGAATGGCAATACAAATTTGTATTGTTTAAAAATGTGTTCTTCAGCTTCACTGAGGCGCAATTTATGTACAATAAAATTCACTCACTTAAGTGCATATGTCAATGATTTTTGGGATGTTTGTACACCACGTAACCACTACCACAATCAAGGTATAGCACATTTTCGTCCTCCCCAAAATGTTTTCTTTCGACCCTTCCTAGCGAATTCTACTCTCTTCTCTTTGCAGACAGCCACTGATCTGTCCTCTGTCACAATGGATGGGTCTTTTCTGGAATATGATTAGAGTGGACTTTTGCGTCCATGAAGTTGAATGTATCTCATTCCTTTTTTATTGCTGAGTGTTATTCCACTGAATACATATAACACAGTTTATTTATCCTTTTACTTGCTGATGGGTAGTCAGTTGTTTCCAGTTTAAACTGTTGTGCGTAGAGTTGCTATGGTCGTTGATGTAGAAGTCTTTGTAAGGACGTACATTTTCATTTCCTTTTGGTATACCTGGAGTAGAATTATTGAGTCATCTAGTAAGTATATTTCAATTTTATAAGAAACTGAAAAACTGTTTTCTGAAGCAAACCACTTTGCTTTTTCCACCTGCATTCTATAAAAGTATCAACTGTTTCACATCCCCATCAACACTTTGTACGGTTAGTCTTTCTTTTTGTTAACTTCTTTTTTTTATGTATAATAGGCATACATTATATTAATTTCAAGTATACAACATAATGATACACTATCTGTATATATTTGAGATGGTCACCACCGTAAGTCTCATCCATCATCATACTTAGTCACAGAATATTTTTTTTCTTGTCATGAGAACTTCTAAAATTTACTCTCTTAATAAGACATTCAAATATGCAATACAGTATTATTAACCAAAGCTGCAATGCTGTATGTCACATTCCCATGGCTTATTTATGTTATTTATGTTATAAAGGGAAGTTTGTACCTTTCAACTCCCTTCACCCATTTTGCCTCTTCCCCACCTGCACCTCTGGCAACCACAAATCTCTTCTGTATCTATGAGCTTGCTTGCTTGCTTGCTTCCTGTCTTTCTTTCTTTCAGATTCTACTATATTCCACATATAAGTGATATCCTATAGTATTTGTCTTTGGTATTTGCTTAACCTTTTTTAATTTTAGCCATTCTAATGATTATTCAGTGGCGTTTCATTATGGCTTTAATTTGCTTCTCTCTGATGACTAATGAATGATATTAAGGGATTTTTTTCATGTGTTTATTGGCTACTCATATACCTTGATTTGCAAGTGTCCATTCACATCTTTTGTCCTTTTTTAATTGTTTGCCTTTTACTAGTAGGTTAAAAGCATTTGTTAATATTCTGCTGAATACTGGTCCTTGGTTATAGGCTTAACTGCCATTTTCTTAATTGTGATGAATGTTAACTTTAATGAAGTCCAATTTCTTTTCTTTTATGGTTTCTTCCTTTTGTGTCCTAAGAAATAGTTATGTATCATACAGTCATGAAGATCCTTTATCTTTCCTTCCAGAAGTTTTATACTCTAAATTTTTATATTTATTTCGTTTTTTTTTAATAAAGATTTACTTATTTATTTATTCGTGATAGACACAGAGAGAGGCAGAGACACAGGCAGAGGGAGAAGCAGGCTTCACGCCGGGAGCCCGACGCGGGACTCAATCCCGGGACTCCAGGATCGCGCCCTGGGCCAAAGGCAGGCGCCAAACCACTGAGCCACCCAGGGATCCCCTTTATATTTATTTCTATACTCTATTTTGAGTTAATGTTTGCTTATCCTTTATGGTTATGGCATGGATACATTTTTTTCCATAAGGGTATACTGTTTTTCTATCAAAAAAAAAGCTTTCTTTTCCCATTGAATTACCTTTGCACCTGTGTCGAAAATCAATTGATCATGTGTGTATAGTTCTATTTCATAGGCTGTTATTTTTAAACATTATAGATAAACATTGGATCAAACTTCTTTAATCTTCTTAACCATTAACTGAGAAATTTATCTCACAGATTTTGAGCAGGCCAATCTCTAAAGTCACAGTTTTCTTATCCTATGACATTAAAAATACAAGATTTGGAGGAATTCTTATTACTCACATTTCCAGATAAGGAGATTCCCACCGATTATTCCATTGGGGGGAAGAAGGAAAAATTTAGGTTTTTTGCACACATTTCTAGTTTCTCTTCTCACCTCCTTCTTTGCCCTTCCCTATAGTAAAAATTGTAGCTAATTAAATTGATGTGAGCCTGAGGCTCAGGCCTCTCTGAACAAGTGACATCTGGGCCCACACTTGAAAAAGGAGAATGAGCTGGGAAAATATCTGTCAGACCATCCCAAGCAGAAGGATAGTGAGTATGAAGACTCCAGTCTTCTGATCAGCCTGTGAGGACTTCTGTGGTAGAATTAGCAGAGATGGATCTAAGCATGGGGAAAGGAGCTAAGGCTATAACAGATGGTCTTACTGTAATAGACGACATGATATGGGAGGTGGAAGGGTAAGAGTTTGGAAACACCACAAGGGTACAACTATGAAGGGGCATGAATACTAGACTTAGCAGATTAGTTTGAAACCCTAGGCAGCAGGGAACCACTTACCTAAGGGTTGCCATGATTTCTATTGGTATTTCTAAGGGTATTTTAAGATTAATTTAGAGCCACCTTGTGTACAGTCACCACTGAATAATTAACTCTTTAATTAAATTGATTTTCAGAGTGAATTTGAATCAAGAAAGGGTTTAGTGGTACCGAATCAAGAGGCTACCATTATGATGTAGGCTAAAACAATTTCCATGGAGACTATAATGAAAGGAATCAAACAAGGTGGTATGATGTGTCAAGTATCAGTATCTCTTGATAACTAAAATATAAGACCAACAGTTTATGCTATTATAACATCCCAGAAGTTTCTTCAGCTTCTACTGGACACCCATGAATGACAAAAGTTGTACGTCCATCTCTCGTGGTGTAGCTGTACCTTTGTAATGTCGTTTTCATGAAGGCAGGTGGAGTGGCTTTTTTGTTGTTCTTTGATTGGTTTTGTGTTTTTGTTTTTGTTTTTGTTTTGGTATTTGCTTCACTACTATATTCTTTTTTTTTTTTCACTACTATATTCTGAGTGTCCAGAAGGGAACCCAGCACATAGTAGGTATTCAGTAAATGTTAGATGAATGGAAAGTATTCAAAAATTAGTACAGTCATCTTGAATCTGAAAAGGGTACTAAAAAATGCAGGATCATCATTACTGTGCTAGGGGATTACAGGATGTTTCTTTGGTTGATTGCACAAATGCAAAGAAATCATCGTGTGGCATTCTTCAGATTCCCAAAGTTAAAAACTTATTGTGGTACCGAAGGTCTTGGCCAAAAAGAGGGGAAAAAGAGCTATACTGTATAATAGATTTCAGATGCCATAGGCGTTTGCTTTATGAATAACCTCGCACATGTGTTAGATTTACCTGGACTACATACATTTCAGATCAATAGGCCACACATATTTATTAATTCAAATCCTCTTATTTAGAAAGTAGTCAAATTACATAAGAAGAGCTAATGTTCTAGAGTAATACCTAAAAACAGCAGAAAGAACCAATTGGTTTCTTTTAAATATTAAGTGATAGCATAACTTTGTAAATCATTCTTACTAAAATAACGGTATTTAGAAAGTAATATTTTTCCCTTATTTACTTCAGTTGGCATTGCTGGAATGACCTACCTCCAGCGTAATCTGACACGGCAGGACTGGATGCCAGCGCACATGCCGCGTTATGAACGTTTCGGACCGTTTGCTCTAGTGTAAATCCATGTAGACTGTGTAAAGATGCTGTTCTGCAGAGTTTATTTTGTCTCTCGGCCATAGAACACTAAGCCCTGGACATTACTGTGTACAATGGGTTTTGAATTCCTTGCCCATGGACCACAGCCAGCATTACACACAGAAGTTAATGACCGATTGTTATCTTAGCCCATAGCTTGCATTCCTTTTGATAAGACTATTTCAGCAAGGGGGTGGATCACAAAGTACAGGATTAATTAAGGTCAAATCCCAATGAAACGTGCAATCTATTTTCTCAAGGAAAGAACTTGGAAGAATCACAGGGTGAATTTTATATACCAAAACCCAATTTTTAAAATAATGTTTAATTAAACTTGAAGCTTAATTTCCTTCTTGTTTAAAGAGACAGAATAGTAATGCAATATAATTTAAATATGCCAGTATATCAGCAGACGGGGACATTTATCATTGCTGTGAACTACTGTCATTTACAATGGTGATGAACCACCCTGAACATCCTAACAATCCAGGCACATCTAAATCATCCAACTATGCTGACACTAGTTTATTAACATCTGACAGTAAAAATTGGTCTCTGGGAAACCATTGAATTTGGGTCCAGTGGTGTACTGTTATTTAAAAATGTGGGTTTTGATGGAGAATGATCGCGAAGTCAGCCTTCATCGGTGCACTAGGCATTAGAATCAGCGCACTAATCATTGCTGTTTTAATGCATTGCAAAAATGCCAATCCCAAATGGGATTCTAACTCAAGATAAGATTATGCTGAATTTCTGGATCTCTTATAAGATGTTTTAATTCTAGGATTGTAATGGTATTTTCTCCTAATTATCTGCGATAATTTTTCCTATCATATTATGAAGTCCTTTAGAGGAAATTAATTCTCTTTGTTGAAACTCCATAAGTAAGCTCCATTGAGCTAAAATCCTTTGCACATTTCTTTTATGTTGTTAGAGATGGTAAGTTATACTTAAAGACTATACTTAAAATAAGAATCTTAAAATAAAAGTTGTCTACCTTCATTCCTGATTATGGTCACAAACTCCTTCCTGTCCTGATTCCATCTTCCCCAAGACAGGTAGCTTGCAGGCGTCATGAAGTCCTCCTGCAGAGAAACTTGAAGTGCAAAAAAGTTGAAAACTAGATGTTAGGTTTACAGGTCTTTTTGTTTATGTTTTTGTTTGTTTGTTTTTTTTTTTTTTAGAACTCTGTCATCAAACTGTAAGAATTCCCCCATGGAGCTACCTTGTAGTTTGTATAACTACATAAACTGGAATGTAAAAATCATCCTAAATTAAGATTAGATTAACTATACCACTCACATGGTAATGATCTGAGTAAATTCCTGCCTCAGATAAAATGTTTTAAAAATTTGAAGCTAAAAATAAATAAATAAAAATTTGAAGCTGAGAAAGTCCTCCATCATTCATGGGCTTCAGTTTCAGCTCCTGTAGAATGAGTGTTCTGGTAACTGCCTCACAGTATATATAGATATCTCTCTTGACTCCAAGCCAAGAATGCATGACCCTCCCAGGTGCTCCAAACCACCGTAAGCTTATTCCCAAGAGGAAATTTGGCTCATAGGATCTCCCTCCCCTTTGTGTCTACTAGATTGCATATTATAGAAGCCTGTAGCAGACTCTCTCTCAAAATCATATTCCCAGATTCTAGCAGAATACATGTTATGACACAGAATAGAAAATCGATATTGATTAGACAAAAGACTACCCGTTACCTAGTCAGGGCACAGGCTTAATGTACAATTAAGTAGGAGAACGGATATGAAAATGTCTAGGAAAACTCTGCTTATAGAAACAATGTGCTAATTCATTATTAAGATTCTACTATCCAAGTATAACCATAAAAATCCTTGTGGGTAAGAATCAGAGCTTTGCATGTTTTTTTTCTTTATTCATTTGTTTTGGTCTGCTTTTTGCTATTATCAATTTTAGCGCCAGAACTCAGCCTAGATTCCTGCACATATTATATCCTCAAAAAATTGTTGTTATTGTTATTTGGTAGTAATGCACTACACTCAAATATCCTTCCTCAAAGAACCCTTTCCTCAACCCTTCACCTAAACTGGATGTCCTGGTATACTCACTCCTGGTCCAAGAGATTTTTGCTCTGACTCTTCCCCACTTTGTAATTGTAAGACTCTATGAGTATCTGTTGACTGTCTATCTCTCTCACTGAGTAATAGATCCCTGAGGGTGGGGACAGCCTCAGTTTTGATAATCTTGTAGCCCCAGCATCTGAGAGAGTCCCTGTTACAATATGATTTTGAAGGAAGAAGGAAAGGTGGCAGAGAATTAGGGAGGGAGCTGGGAAAGAAAAAGAAGGAATAAAATGATACTCTTACATTTAAATTGCTGATGAGTTTAATAGATTTGGGGTTCCATTAAAGCCACAAAGGGTATATGATTTTATTAGTACATTACCTGCATATGAGCATTGTACACTGGTCTGTACTTCTCCTTCTCTCTCTCTCTCTCTCTCTCTCTCTCTTTTCATTCAGGGGTGGGGAGGAATTATATACCAAGAAAAAGTTGAGAGAAAAAAAAATTTAGTTAAGATTACAAAATTTACATTGTAGGTGATATATTCTCATGGAAAATAGTCCTCTTAGAATTCTTTAAAAGCCTTCAGAAGTAGAGATATATGGAATTTGGATAGGTAATAGATGTGAGCCACATACAGCTTAAATGAGTACTTAAATCGTCCACATAAAATGGACATTAAGAAAAATTAGTGCCTATATCCTAAAAATGCAAAACCAAAACCAAAACCTAATATTTACATCCTTTAAACTGGAATCTTGGACTTTATATTGCAAAAGCAAATGAGAAATGTCAAATAAAGTTCAAGGGTAAGTAATGCAAATGGAAAATTAATGGCTTTATTTTTCTCGGTGTTAGGCATCATTTCCTAAACATTTGAAGCAAAGTGTATATTTAAACCACATTTAGATTTATCTTTGACATCTTTTTTTAGGGAAAAATAGGAATTATAATGCAATTTGTGTATATTCTTGTACTTCATACTCTTCCCGTCTATTACAGGATTAATGTAGGGAGAGCTACTCTTTTAGAAAATGTCAAAAAGAACAAAGTACTCAAAATGGTACTGTTGACTATAAGGTTGTTTTGCCTTATACTAATATAATGAATTCTCTCAACAAAAGATTTTTTTTTCAAATTTTAGGGATAATTTTAGTGACTCAGGATCAGAAAACTGAAAGATACAGAAAAAGTTATCTCAATGTAAAATATTTCAGTACATTTATATACCAGCTAGCTATTCCTTGAGGGCAACTTTAAATCTAAGTCAAGTCACAAATGGATTGAGACTGGTGATCTTACTTCGTCCTTTGGAAAACTATGTATATCACAAAATCAGTATACATTTTGAAATAGTCGGCAGCGTTTGCTTGAAATAGGCTCTGAATCAACTGAGCATGGAAACTCAATTTGCCTGGGGATATACTGGCCTTTAAATAAAGAGGGTTGATATTCTCTGGGTGGAACAATGGAGAAATGTCCCAACAACGATAATTTTGTGTATGCTCTAACTGTAATAGACGGTCTTGGTTTCAAGTCATCAACTGCTCATACAATGATTATATATACTTTTTGGAACAGAAGTGTAATAAATGGGCTTTTAAGCTTACTTGAACACATATTTTTTTTTTTTTAGAGTACTGATTTCATTACATATTTTCCTTTATTTCTCCCGGAAGATTATTTTTGCGTTCTCTCTCCAGCAACCCTGGTCATGCAGAGTCCCACCTGCTGATCACAGAGGTCTATGACAGCCATCGCACATTGCTAATGGCAACGCTGCGCTAGTAAATGGATGACCGTGGATGTCTGATTTAGCCCAGGGGCGCCAAGGGCCTGCTCAGAGAGGGTATGATGAAGCTACTTAGGAACAGTGAGACCCAAATTAGGAATAAGTAAATGTGTAAGCAATTATCCATGGGCACATACTACCTTAAAATAATTGGAACCACTGTGCACATTGCTTAAAGCTGCCTTATGTCGGCTATCGACTTGTATCCTCACTTCTATGCTGGCACTGAACACAATAGAAGAAGAAAGGTAAAAGCACCATGTATACAAGCCAGACTTCCGTGGGACTGTGAAACTAATTTTCACTTGTCCTATGCAGTGCATTTTATTGTTCTCTCATTTAAATTGACCATGGATCGGGACGCCTGGGTGGCGCAGCAGTTAAGGGTCTGCCTTGGTTCAGGGTGATCCTGGGGTCCCGGGATCGAGTCCCACGTCAGGCTCCCTGCATGGAGCCTGCTTGTCCCTCTGCCTGTGTCTATGCCTCTCTCTCTCTCTCTCTCTCTCTCTCTCTCTCTCTCTCTCTCATAAATGAATGAATGAATAGATAGATAGACAGACAGACTCTAGATCATTGCACTCAGAAATTTGGATGGTGAAAAGGAACTTATTTTTCAAGTTCAAATCAAACATGATTTTAAAATATATCTTTAAAAGTTTTTCGGGGACCCCTGGGTGGCTTAGCAGTTTGGCACCTGCCTTTGGCCCAGGGCATGATCCTGGGGTCCCGGGATCGAGTTCCACGTTGGGCTCCCTGCATGGAGCCTGCTTCTCCATCTGCCTGTGTCTCTGCCTCTCTCTCTCTATCTCTCATGAATAAATAAAATCTTAAAAAAAAAAAAAGTTTTTCAAGATATTTGAACAGTAAAAGTATATTGTCTCTATAGGATTTCCTGTAAGTTCTATTTGGGGGGATATTTCAAAAAGTTGGTTCATACAACTTCCAGAAAATTGCTTTGAAAGAATAAAACTCTTGCTTGCTCTACTCTTGGCCACCTACTAATAAATTTCACTTCTCTTACGTAATGGTGACCTGTTAACATTGCTCTTGGAAAGATAAAATTTAAATTTTAAGTCAAAATCCTTATTTAGCTTAAGTAGAAATATTAATCCAAAACACAGGACAGGTTGGGGAGGTTGGGAGGAAGAGAGAAAAAGACTGAAGGGATAAAGGAGGAAAGACACTAGTCTGTTAACATGATTGGATTATGATTTGTACCGTTAACTGTTACCATGTTGCGTTCAAACAGGTTCCACTCTACCAAGGTAGTTCTCCAATCTCTATGTACATATAACTAAGTAACTAACATAAATGAGATGTACTCAAGGCACCTAAAATAAAATACTCATACTGTATTTTAAGTTATTCTAATTGCCTCTTCCACCCTAATTTTAATGCATCCAAATGATTTTTATCATATAAATGAAGTTTGAAAATGTCAGCCAAAATCCAAATCCCAGAATTTTGTTAACAGCAAATAGTTGAGTAAAGTACTTGTGAGATGGGTGAGCAGATCAGATCCCTCTGCTTTTTGTACTGTGACTTAGCATCTGTCTTATCTGTTTCCTGCGATCAAGGTGTCAGTCTGTTGGTGGTAGCAGTTTGGGTATCGTTGTATCTGCTGCTTGAAGTAGAGATCATGCAGGAAAGTTTGATTCCCAGCTGAATGGATACAGGAAAGGCATTTGTTTTTGGTTGAATGGGTTGTGTAGACACCAAACAATATCCAGCTGTACTGCTTAAGAGGCCATCATCTTGCATGTGACAAAACAAAACAGCCAAAATTATATGGCATGAGGATACCCTTTAAACATGCACACACACACACACACACACGTGCACATGTGCACACACACACGCACACAAATTAGCTGCTTGCTCTCCGCCTATAAGTAAAGCTTATAGTCACAGCTAACTGTATATAAGACACTTGAGTGGTGCTTAAAATAAGAGGTACTTTGTTCTTGCCAGGTTTTTAGCATCTCCAAATTCAAATGCCAGCACTCAAATACCAATTTCCTTATCAACACATAGACTAAAGGAAATGAAATAAAACTAAATAAATGGTACATGAAGATTTTTTAAGTGAATGTACATCTGTCTCCTGAGTGATTAGTGATTTTCTTTGATATTGAATTGTTATGGCGACTCAAATGAGAGCAGCTCTGCCCTTTTATCCCAACCCTCGATTTTTAATGTATCTCAAGACTTTTCCAGACAGCAAAGTTTATTTTATTGAATGCTTTGACGTGGATGGTGAGCTGGTTTCTTTGAATACATTTTAGAATCGATTTCTTCTGAAGATACAGCATATTACCGCTGTAGCAAGAGAAATAATTAGATTTGGTCATACCACTTGTTCGAGAGCTGTCTCAAGCAGATGGGGAGCCCAATCCTTCAATAGCTATAAACAAATAAAATTCAAAACAATGCCATATTTCAGTAAGACAAGTGATATATTAAAATAAATCAATGGCTACTTGAATATAAAAAAGATTCTAATTCCATATTTCTCTTTTCCGGACTCCGCCCCCCCAATTCTTTCTCTCCCTTTTAGTCTGTTATGTAATTCTTTAGAGCCACTGCCTGCACACAGCAATATTTCTTTTTGTTAAATTTCAAAGCTCAATTTGCCCAGAAGAACAAAGCAAGCTGCTTTTAAACTTTGATCTCATCATAAGGTTTCCATTCTAGAAGGGATATAGACACTGCAGGCCAAATTTGTCCCTGATTCCCTAAGAAAATATAGTAGTTTCAATTCAGAGAGAAGTGGAATTTTGGGGATGTGTTGTCCTCATAGCTTCAATCAACAAGCTCTGAACTTGTATGGCCTAAAGAAAGTCCTTCAATGAACTGCACATATAAAATCCAAATCTCCATCTTCAAAGGCCTCTAGCGGTAGATGGAACAAAAAGATGAAAGGCTCATGAGAAGAGATAATTAAAACTTAATGGATGCTTGTTGTATAAGCAGGTGCAAAGAAAAATGATCACTTTAGGTATTCACACAGAATTTATAAAGAGTTCTATGTGTTATGAGTAATTAATTTTGGATAGTTAACACTAGGAAAATGACCCCTAAAAGATGTGGGTCAAGGCTAAGTGCCCAACTCTCTCTTCTGTTATGTTTTATGGGGTGTTTTATACTCAATTTAAGAAAAAGACACTAAATCCAAGCAAGCCGAGAAAAGCTGACCTCTTCTGAAATTTTCTATTGAATTGATTCAGATTAAAGCAGTGACCTTTTGATTTTATGAGGTCACTCCTAAAAAGCCTCCTAAGATTAAAGGGCATGATACATACCTTGGGGGAAAAAAAATAGACTGATTAGGGCCTCTGACCGGATGGTTTCAGAAAATAGAAGTATCTCTTACCTGAGGGGGGGGGTGGCCATGGAGGCATTTGCTCCAGCTGCACCCAGCCACTGTCTCTCAGGAAATGGCCGGTCCACCAACAAAGTGAGATGGGGATGTAGGGTGTCAGGAAGATGTGGGATCATTTTAAAGAGCTTTCAGAACTTCAATCTCCAGTAAGCAACTGTATCTGTCTAGTGGCAGCTACTTTTGTTTGCGTGTGTCAGATGGCTCGAGCTTGAATGAGCTTTTCATACACATTCTGTTTGAAGCCAAGTCTTGCTGTGTTTTCTTTTGTCATCCATGTGTCCGTACAGTGGCATCGCCTCCTCCCAACCCAGCCATCCCTCCTCGGCTCTGCTCCTCCACTCGTGGTCCCTCAAGACTCTTTGAAGTTTCTTAAGGTGGCTACAAAACAATAGCCAGTCTGATCCCCAGTTGTGCATATGCTCATGGAAATTATTTTCCTCTGCACACGAATGTGCTGTTCTTTCTGTGCTGCACACACAGCCGAGTATGTCAACATCAGACGAGCACCAGCAGGAACTCAGCTCTAAAACATGTATTTGCCACAGGTGAGAGAGTAAACATAGAGACAGGGGCAAACACTGAGAAAAACAAACAAGAAAATTAAAAAGGGAAAGAGAAAGAGAATGGAGAATAAGATTTGCCTTGATTGGCTGGGTTTCAGGATCCTCTACCCGGAAAGCAAAACACCCCCTTCATGGAAAAGTTCCCTTGGGTATCTGAATTACAGTCAGAACATAAAAGTTAAAAAATAAAAGTCTCAGACTTAAAAATCTTAACACTTTTTCTGTGTAATGTTTTAAGTATTTCCCAATACAAGTTTCCTGTTGGAAAAAAACTTAATTACAAAACTATGACAATTTATTCATTTACATAGGTAACCAGGCGGTCATCTGCACCTGCAGTGGGAGGAAAAAGTGAAATGTTACTTCTTACTTAAAAAAAAAAAAGGAAAAAAAAAAAGCAATCACAAGAAGTCACATTCTGAGACTGGTTCCTTCATCTCTCCCTGCTTGTCTTTTTGGATAAGAGGCCACAGGACTTCTTTTTAGAACTGAGTACTTTGAAAAAAGACAATAAAAGCCCTGAATGTTTTAGCTTTTATTATGGACATTCTCAAGTATATAAAAAAGTAGAGGGTGTATTTTGCAAGTCTCCTTTCATTGATTCCTTCCACATTACTTATTTATTATGTTTTTATCGTTGAAGAAGTTTAAAGCAAATCATTTCATTCACAAATACCTTCGAGCATCAATAAGGACACTTAATTATCACATTACTCCTTTGTTTTTAGATACCACCAATCCATGATCACACCTTACCCAAGATCAGTGCCTGATACCAGCTAACGTTCTAACCATATGGAAATCTCTCTGATTGTCTCCAAAATGTGTCTTTACAGTTTGTTTAAATCAGGAACCAAACAAGAGAGTCATGCAGTGCAATTCTTCCCCAGTCCTGTCTTTTGTATCCTGGGATGATCTCCTTCCTTTTCAAGGTCATTCACTTGTTGATGAGATTCAAGAATTTATTTTTTTTTTAAATGCAAGAAATTCCATATAGGTGGAAATCTTGGAGGGATGCCAAGAGTGATCAGTGGGTTCTGGTGTCGTCTGATTGATCCATCGTTATAAACACCTTTGTCCTTTTACCCAGAGGTCCTACTATCCTTGGATGATTATTGCCTAGATCTTTATTCTATTAGGAGTTACAGGATAGGGCTGCCTCGGTGGCTCAGTGGTTGAGCATCTGCCTTGGGCTCAAGTTGTGATCCTGGAGTCCCGGGATCGAGTCCCACTTTGGGCTCCCTGCGTGGAGCCTGCTTCTCCCTCTGCCTGTGTCTCTGCCTCTGTGTGTGTGTGTCTCTCATGAATAAATAATTTTTTTAAAAAAAGGAGTTACAAAATAATGATTTTTTGAATCTGTCATTTGTTATCAATTCATTAAAACACCTACCTCTCAATTTGACTCTGTGCCACCAGCTGCATCACTCTTTCCAAAGATAACAAAGACTACAGTCAATTTTGCCACCAAATGAAGTCACAGACATGGTGTGGTATCATGGGGGGCAAACCTCAGAAGGGATGAGAGGAGACATGGAGGGGGGTGGGTTAGCAAGGAGATTCCTTCAACAGCTCTCAAAGTGATCTCTGTATTGCTCAATTTCGGATGGAGGGGGTGAAAAAACTATCATGCCCCCCTGTTATAAGTCTGTCCTCTACGCTATTTGGGAAAGGGCCAAACGGTGGAGTATTTTTCTTTACCTTACTTGCTATTATGAAGTTATTCTCAGGGCTTTCCACAGATTTGCTCTATTAGATTATCTCAGAAGACCACAGCTAATGTTGAGCCTATTTCTCACTTTATATAAAAGTCAAGCAGGCAGGAGGCTGAAAAATCCACTCAAGATTTTACTTGGTGTTTTCTGTCTTCTCCAAATCAAGCGATCCAGAAGAATAAAATGTGAGCTGAAATAAGCTTATCTCCCAGAAGGCCCAAGGGCAAATGTAAGGTTCTGGCAAAGAATTAGTAAAGGCTTAGAAAATGAAATAAATGCTTGTTTCAAATATAATTTAAGGCATTGTGGACTAACACCAGCCTAATCTCTGGGAGAATAAAAACAAGTCCATCTCTTAAATGGATGAGGCCCTTTCCACAATAGCGAGTAAATTGACTCCCAGCTCTACGGGGCCACTAGACACAAAAGTAGCAAAACATTATCTTTACTTGACTGATGAAGATGCTTTTTTGGTCCACCTGTGCCACCTATTAGAGCTTTTGAGGAATGCAATATTGTTTCTTTGGACCCCGTGGAACTCCCTGTGAAAACTGAATCTCAATCTCTCTCTCTCTCTCTCTCTCTCATTCCCTTGCCATGCCAAATATATATATATATTTTTAATGCAGCTATTTAAGTAGGAGAGACTGTGTATGAAAAGCTTTCTTCTATTTGCTTATCCAGTATTGACAATTACAGAGAGAATTTGTATATTTGCAGTTTCATTTGAGATACTCAAAGCAACGAAGCAGACAGGCCTTGGACACAGAGAGGATGGGGCCTTAATATTAGTTCAGCATGCCACCTGATGTCATGTGACCATACCCAGTTTCCTCATCTGTAAAATTATGACTGTAATATTTACTATTCAGGATTATTGCAGAGGCTGTAAGTTATATGTGCAACACACCTAGAGCAATGCTGAAAAGATACTCAAGGAATGGCCCAATACATGTTATTTACTACTATTATTTTTAGAGAACATTCGATCTCTAGAACTGAATGAAAATCTATTGTTTCTTTTTTTACCATTAATCAAATCGAGTCTTTAAGCAATATCTGCCTTTCCCATGCTCACTTTCTATGGAATGGAGGGCATTTGCTTACTTATCACCACATTTCATTATTGGCTTGGACCTTCCTGCAGGTTGATCGTTTCTTCCTACCAAGCCAGGTTAAAATCTCTTAGATACTTCCCTGCAACACAGCACAAACTCAAACCTCAGATTTCTTTCACTGTTGTTCAGTAGCTAAGCTGAGGTGGGAGCCTCTCTACTCAGAGCTGCTAGCAAGGCTGGAGATACTCAGCTCAACCTGCAGGCTCAAACCTACCGGATTTAGCCAGTCTGGGCTGCCAGCCTGCCCTAGGCCAACACTTCACTTGACATCACCGGACTTTTGCCTTGTTGTGAAGCCAAACTGATCCTCTCTGTAGGCAGGGATGTACCTTATCCTCAGCACTCCCCTCATTCTAGTCCATTGGTTTGAGCCTTGCTACATGCTGACAGATTTCCTTTCAGGAATTGGTATTCTGGGTATCAGAGGATCACTTTTTTCCTCTGTCCCTCAATCTATAAGAATGGACGGAGAGTGTCAAACCCCTTCACTCACCTGAGACATCTGTTTGCCTGATCTGAGATCTCTTGATGCCATACTTTCTGAAGACGTCTCCAGGACTAAAGCTTCCTTGAGCTTCTGAAGGTGAAAGTGGTTGCTCAGAGCCTATATGACCCTTCTTGGCTAGCAAGTCCCAGGCTTGGTTTTCCCCAGTAGGTCCTGCCTAGCCATACCCGAGTGAGCCTTAAGGCATAACATCTAAACGCAGAACTAATATTTGGCGCTCGGGATCCCTGGGTGGCTCAGTGGTTTAGCTCCATCTTCAGCCCAGGGCATGATCCTGGATTCCCAGGATCAAGTCCCACATCGGGCTCCCTGCATGGAGCCTGCATCTCCCTCTGCCTGTGTCTCTGCCTCTCTCTCTGTGTGTCTCTCATGAATAAATAAGTAAAATATTTTAAAAAATAATATTTGGCCCTCATTTTCATTGGCTGTTACCAGTGGGAATCATCTGGGATATGGTGGAGACCTCTGGGTTAGGAATCTCTGAATCCATGATGGCTCCTCTGCCAATGGCAAGAAGCAAAGATAGAACCTATTTCTTTCCTTTCTTTGATTTACATCAAGCATTTTCGCTTGGCTCATAGAACAAAAATAAACTCATTGATGAAAAGCATCTAGAATGCTAATATTGGAATTAACCAAAAAGAAAACCACAGAGAATACAGAATTTTTTTTTATTATAATGGAAGGAAGAATGGCCAATAATAATAAATGGCCAATATACCATCCATGAGTAGTCATAGTTACTACTTCAGAGTATTTTTTTTTCAATTTAACAGGTATAAAATTTCAGATATGTAAAATTATAAGTTCTAGAGGTCTGCACAACATTGTCCCTATAGGTAATAATGCTGTATTATGCACTAAAATTCTGTGAAGAGAGTAGATCTCTTGTTAAGTGTTCTTAATGCAATTTTAAAACATTTTTGGAATCATGACATGCACACACACTAAAAACATAAAAACATTTTTGCACATACATCTTTTGAAAACTTGATATTAGTTTATAAATTTTTTAACTTCAAAACAAGGAACCAAAAGTTACAGAATCCAGAAAGTCCAATTAAGCTCACTGTTCCACTACTAAACATGCTATAAATGTTTACTAAAATTGATGCCTATTGATAATCAGATGGAAATTTGATTACTAAAAATGTTAAAGATATTCATTTTTTAAAAGATTTATTTATTTGAGAGACAGCGTGTGCACAAGCATGTGCACGTGTGGGACTGCGGGGGAGAGGAAGAGGGAAAGAATCTCAAGCAGACTCTGCTGAGTGTGGAACTGACTGAAACCCAGGGCTCAGTCTCATGACCCTGAGATCATGACCTGAGGAGATGTCAAGAGTTGATCACTCAACCTACTGAGCCATTCAAGCACCCAAGGCTTTCATGTTTTATAGCAATTTTTGCAGAGATTTTGATTTTTTTCAAAGATTTTTATAGTTAACTAATTGGAAAGCTCTAGTTTAACTTCTTTTCCTATCTTGTAATATGAGTCAAATTGTTAAATATTTCTGAGTTTCTGGGCCTTCCTCTTTAAAACTGGAATATTGAGGACATCTGGGTGGCTCAGTTGGTTAAGCGATTACCTTCAACTCAGGTCATGATCTTGGAATCGAACCCCAAGTGCTTTCTTTCTCTCTCTCTTTTTCTCTCTCCCTCTCCCTTTCATAAATAAAATCTTTACAGTAATTAAATAAATTAAATTAAATTGGAACATTGATATATACTGACCATAAAATATGATAGTATGTTTCATCTGTCTTTCACAACTTTTTGCCACCATGAAATACATGACATGTTACATGTCCATGTGCATCACATGCTCTGAGCATGAACTGTAGAACCTGTGTTATCTCCCACAGAAGGGATGTTAAATGCAAATGAACATGAATGAGTTCAGGATACCTCAAAGATAAAGTAGCATTTTTTTTTTCCAAATTAAATCTATCAGTGTTTCACAAAAAAGATGTCGAACTCTACAATGTTAAAAATACATAATAAATTGGTAAACGCCAAACCAAATAAGGTGCTATTATTTTAGTAATTAAAGTGGAAGGTCTAGGGGCACCTGGGTGACTCAGTCAGTTAAGCATCTGCCTTGGGCTCAGGTCATGATCTCAGGGTTCTGGAATGGAGCTCCACAGCGGGCTCCCTACTCAGGGGGAGCCTGCTTTTCTCTCTCCCTCTGCTGCTCCCCCTGCTTGTGCGCTCTCTCTGTCTCTCTCTCTCTCTCTCTCTCTGTCAAATAACTAAACAAAATCTTAAAAAATAAATAAATAAAGTGGAAGGTCTGTTTCTCACTCTGCAAATATCTCACTCAGGTGGATAAATATTTTGCAAGTTTGGATGCCACCTGACAAAAAACAATCAGGAAACTCACTATTTAATTTGTTAATTTGTTACCTGATTTAAATTAAAGATAAATTAAGCTGTGTTCTTTAGTTATTAGCAAGATTCAAGTAAACAAGGTTTAGAGAAATAAATAGTATTGAGTTTCTTTGTGCCTGATTTTAATAATGAAATCACTTTCAAAGACAGCTCCTCATTTGTTCCACTTAGAATAATTTTGAAAGCAAATCTCTGAGCCATAATTGATTGCTTTCAGATAACACCTTCATCTCAAATGCTTGCTTATTATAAAAGCTAAATAGTATTCTTCTAGGCATAAATTTTTATTTTATTGATTCATAAAATGAAATTACCAGTAGTCATTTAAATAAGAATGAGCATTAAAATATGTAAATAAATAATGGCTATATGTGAAATTTCTGATATATTTAAAACTGAATTATAATTAATAGAAATTCACTGTCAGTTTCCATGGCATATTTACTAAAAGGCTACACAGCAATATAATTAAGCTTTTAAACTACCTAAGATTATTTTTTATCATTGCTGACCTTAGACTTTTTGGTAGAAACTTTATCCCAACCATCAAGATAAAAGAAAAAAAAATACTCTTTTGTCTCATCTTAAAACTTACACCTCCTGTGGTTCAATCCAAAGATAATGCATCTGCTTAACATCAAGCAGTTTTTAGAACTCTCCTTGAGAATTTTTCCACCATCAGTGATTCATAACCACCTCCTTTATGTGATCGTATGATATATCTTTTAAAGTCTACATTTTAAAGTTATTTCAGGGGCCCACTTAATCAGACTTACAGAGCCCCGTGGGCTCTCCTTCATCTCCTCTTCACATGCATTTTGTCTCAACATTCCTGGACCTTGTCTGCTGCTGGCAGCTCAAACCATGGTTTGCCAGCACGCCTCTTTGGCCAAAAGAATAACTCTGGATTTGATCTCTAGAATGCATTGGAAGATTTTCAAATAAATAAAAATAAACACTATTCTTGGTGAGCTGCAAACATGCGTCCTACAGGTAAATGCCTACAATTATGTGTGTTGGGGGGAGAGTGTTAAAGATTTGTTTATGCTACAGGTTCATTATTGGCGATTTTTAAATGATATTCAGGAGGGGGAAAAAAGATTGTCAGAGAATTAGCATTATTATCCAATACAACAGGTAATATTTTTAGGTAAGGAATGCAACAGGAAAGAAGAAATCAAGCCCTCTGAGGACTGGGATTAGATCCGTTCTGTTGGCCACTTTATCCCCTGCACCTAGTGGGGTGCCTGACACATAGTAGGCACTCAGAAAGTATTTTAAATAAAAGAGCAAGGATGGGGGCCAAAGGCAGGCGCTAAACCGCTGCGCCACCAGGGCTGCCCGGATGGGAAAAGGAAGAGGAGAGAGTGAGAAATAACATCCACAAAATATTATCCTCATCCAAAGTCATGACACAGCTCATCTGGAAAAATTCATGGCTATTTGCATGCAGTTATGGTCGTAAATATCTAATGGACTTCTCAAAGGTTAGCATAAACAGCAGATAGAGTTGTTTTTTAAATAATTAATAATTGCTTCATCCCCATGTCCACCACTTGTGTTATTTACTATTTCCAGCCAACCCTCTCCTTTTAGCTTTGCCCTTTCTCCATTCCCCCAGGGCAAGACCCAGTGCCGAAATCCTTAATCTAAGAAGGAAGAAGTGACTTTACTCAGTGGAACCCAATTATAAAATCCAACCTCAAAAGTCACAAGGATTATCCTGGAGGTATGCACGAGGAAGAAAGCCACCCACAGGCTCCCACCTAGCAACCTTCCCCCATTTTCAAACCAGAAATAAAACTCATGAGGGGTAAGAGGAGTTAGGCCCTCCCTTTTGCTCCTTTACCAGAAACAAAAACAATAACTGGTGGAATAAGTGAACCATCAGATGTGACAATGAGATGGTTCTGGGGCAACTGGTTTAAGGCGTCCTGAGGCTGATGCCATGGAAGGCAGAGGCGTGGGGCCTGGCTGTGCGGCAGGCGGGGGGGTGGGGGGTGGGGGTGCAGTGGGCTGTGACTTCTGTGCCCACGGCATCTGGTTGTCCTAAGTACCATGTGTAGGTTCTTGAAATCCTGCAGCATCTTCTGGCTTGGGCTCCCCTAGACATAGTCCCTGCAGCAAGATTTGAATGGTTTAATTGAGAGTGATCTCAGGAAGCCCTTGAAGGAGGTAGAAGAGGGAAACAAGGGAAGGGGAAGGAGATTAAGGAGATTAAAAAGGAGATTAACTTGACTACCGTGGGTGCCCTGGGTGCCGGGCATGGACACCTACTGAGAACCTCTACCTCCAAGAGACTGTGTGTGCTGAGCTGCCGGAGGCGAGGGGCACAGAGGATGCAGTATTTCTCCACCAGTTCTCATCTGCCATTAACTCCAGGGCATTTTGGGGCTGTCCAGCACATTTCCCCGCCCCCCCCCCCCCCCCACACACACACATCCAGGTGAAGCCTTCAGGCAGACAGATGCCAGCAGAGGAAGAAACCCAGTGTAAGGAGCAGTGGGCCCCCAAGGGGTGTAGGTGGAGCAGTGGCGCCGCCTGTTACTTGTAGCAATGCAACCCTTTCACCTTTTACAAATAGACTTGGTTATAATTTCCTTGGCTTAAATCACTAAATCTTTGATCGTCGACCAATAATAACAGTGACAGCTGCAGCAGCAAGCACATGGTGCTTATCTTCAGCAGAGGGACGGGGGAGTGTGAGTCTCCAAAAAAGCTATTGGTGCTTGTTATCCCCACATCTGTGTCTGAGAGGGCTCTTTACCTGGCTATCTAGGGCCATGCCCCCATTGCTAGTCATGCAAAATCCCCTTTCTTGCTTTTCTAGCTCATTCTGCTCTTGTTCCCTTTTTTTTTTTTAAGATTTATTTATTTATTTATTCACAAGAGACACAGAGAAAGAGAGGCAGAGACACAGGCAGAGGGAGAAGCAGGCTCCATGCAGGGAGCCTGATGTGGAACTCGATCCCAGGACCCCGGGATCACACCCTTAGCCAAAGGCAGACACTCAACCTCTGAGCCACCCAGCCGTCCCTCTTTCCTTTATCATTGTCTATCTGCCCTTCATTGTCAGTGCTGCTTACCTCCATCTGAATTAGTACAGTGATCTGTGGGCTGGTCTTCCTCCTTGCACCAACCCCTGCACAGCACAGGCCAGTGCCAGCTCAGCCTTCCTAAGCACAAGCAGGCTCATGGCCAGAATTTACAGAGCTTTTGTTATTGCCTGTCAATCAACCCAGACTTCTCTGACTAGCACACAAGGTCTCTAGCCAGGTGCCAATCCCCCCTTCCACCTGTTCTTCCATTGCTCCTACCAGGTAGTCCCCTCTGAACCTCCAGCTACCCAGTCTCATTGTCATTCCTTATTGAGATTCCTTTCTCTGTCTCTGCCTCCCCACCCCACCTGCAATGCATCCCCCAACTCTTTTCCTTTTCCAGTTGTGGCATAACTATATTCATTTCTAAACTAAGTTTTGCTTTTTACATATTATCGATATTCTTCTATCAAAAAGGACCTTCTTTCCACCTTTTGCAAGAGGCCAAATAAGCTCAAGGTTGATAATGCTTGACCAGGGCAAGAGAAATGCTATGTACTAACTTAACAGAAACAGTCAGGAGAGGACCTCATCCTTTTGTCCCTTAATAATGCAGAATGCTCAGGGGTCGGGGAGATGACATAGCTACTGAGAAGCATGGAGGTCTGATATAATTGGATTAATTTGATCTTGGCAAAAGTGGCAACTTCTGTGTTGCCATATTGGGGGGTGACTTCTGGTTCCGTTTGGAAAGATTACTTAGCAAACTAGTGCTATTTTTTCTTCTCTCTTCATGCTACAGAAAAAGTGGTGATAAAAAGCATGGGAAACCACTTTCCAGAGATTTAGTGCAGAAGGAAAATAGCATAATCTCTCTGTGATAAAGAATGTAAATGCATTATCCGGTTATTAGAGGCCGAATAATTTTTTGAAATGTTAACATTGAAATATTAGTTGGCGTTCCCCCAGAAAGATCCTAGAGAGGATGGCTGGATGACATGTTAGGTGAGGCTAAACTTTTAGCAATGAATTCCAGTTTCTCTAAAAAGTTTCAAACTCTATATCCTAGAGACCTGAGACCCAAGAAGACCATACAGCAACTAAGATTCATGCCCAGTGATTGCAGGGATCTCTGTAGTACCTTACTGCATCTTAAGACCCAAGGCCTCAACACAATTTTGACTGAGATTTAATCTCCTGATCCAAGAGATCACACATGTGTTGAATTCTGAATTAAGCTCATGTATAGAAAATAAGGAAATGTGGTCTTCAATGCTCAACTGAGTCTGTGGGTTAAGAGCATATTAGTTGATTCACCTGCTGTCTATAAAAAAGAGAACTTGGTTTTGCCCCAGAACCATCCCTGACTGAAGGGGAAGTGTTAAGCAGACCTTAAGATATGAATCCAACCCATCAGTAGCCCAGGTTGAGTAACATCTTATAGACAAAACTAAAATGAAGAGCTATAAATAGATTATAAGAAAGGCAGTCAAGGTTGTCATCTGTAATAATATCCAGAATAATGGTACAACATCAAAATGTAAAGCCCAACATCACAGTTAGAATAGTAATTGGTTTTTAGCTCCTTCCTTACAGTAGAGTTTTAAACATATGTGCAAAGAATTGGAAGATAATGATGTTAATATTTTTTAAAGATTTTATTTATTTACTTGAGGGGGCGGGTTGAAGAGCAGAGGGGAGGGAATGAGAACCTCAAGCAGCATCCGTGCTGGGCACAGACCCAGACACAGGGCTCCATTCCCCAACCCTGAGATCATGACCTGAGCTTAAACTAAAAGTTGGATGCTTAACCAACTGAGCCACCCAGGTGCCTCAATTTTAACATGTCTTTAATTTGCTGGCATTGGTCTGGGTACTGGGATCCACCAGCGAACCAAAGATGAAGATTCCCTCATTCTATTGGAGGGTGCAGAAAACAAATAATAAACATGATAAATGAGCGAGTTATAATGACTTAAAAAGAGACACGTGGAAAACAGTAGAAAGTAGACCTGAGCACAAGAGTCCGAGCCAGGAGAACGGAGCCAGAGCACTGTCTTAAGCAGAGGTCAGGGTAGGCGCTACTGAGTGAGTGACATTTAAACAAAGATATGAAGGAGTCGTGGAGCTATCCTAGCAGGTAACTGGAGGACAAGCATTTGGGGGAGAAGCAATAGCAGGAACAGAGGAGGAAATGCCTGTGAAGAATAAAAGTGAGGCTAGGGGAGAGGAAAAAGGGAGAACTTCCACCCCACAGTGCTGCTCTGACCCCTGCAGAAGGAGAGAGGGAAGGAAGGAATGCTGATTTCCAAGAGCCTCAGATTGCACTGCAGCTCTGAGGACTTTCAGCGCCATCAGTGGGGAGCCCCAAGCACACGCTGCTCATTAAAGATGTCACACAACCAGGAGAAATGGCTAGCTCCAAAATTCCTGCCTTGCTCCAGCACCAGCTGGGTAGGAACACAGCCTTGCTCTGAGCATTGCGCAGCTGGGAGCCCAGGTTCTCTTTAAGACCTGGCATGTTCAAATAACAAAATCAAGTCATTGTGGCTAAAGCAGAGCAAGCAAGAGGGAGAGCAGTGGTGGAGGTCAGAGAAATAGGGAGATTGGGGGTCAGATCATCCGTGAGACCATGAGCTATTGTAAGGACTTTGGCATTTTACAGAGTGGAATAGATTTAACACCAGTGACAAACACTGGGCAGTTTTGAGCAGAAGTCAGTGACATCATCTGACTTCCATTTTAGGAATTTAAACCTGACTACTCTAGATTATGAGGGGGATAGGGTCAAAGTGAGGAGAGTAGTTGGGAGGCCATAACATTGACCCAGCGAGAGGGGATGGGGTTTGGGTACAGTGGTAGGGAAGGAAGGTGTGAGAAGAAGTCTAGTCGTGGATACATATGGAAGGTAGACCCAAGGACATGAGCTGAAAGATTGTATGCAGAATGCAAGACAAAGAGAGAAATCAAGGATGTGGCCTTGACAAAATGCCACAAAACGTGGGGCTCACCATTCTGGAGGCTGGACATCTGAGATTTGGGTGTCATCGGGGTTGATTCCTTCTTAGGGCTCTGAGGGAGAATCTGTTCTAGCTTCTAGTAGCCTCAGGCATTCCTCGGCTTTTCGGTGGCATTCTGTGTTCCTGTGTCTTCACATTGTCTGCAATAAGTGCATGTCTCTCTGTGTCTAAATTTCCCTTTTTTGTAAGGATCCCAGTCATATTAGAATAGGGCTCACTCAGATCTCATTTTGCTGTCATCATCTGCAAAAACCCTACACTCAGGTAAAGTCACAGCTGCAGATACCGGGGATTAGGACTCCAACACCTTTTAGGGGGTCACAATCCTGTCATAAGAGAGGATGAATTCAAGAGTTTTGCACTAAACCACGGAGAGTATGGTGTTGCCATCAACTGACGTGGAAGGCTGTGGGTGGCACTGGTTTGCATAGAGTCAGTTTGTGGTGTCCCGAGAAATCCAGTGGCGATGGCAAGCGGGCAGTGATATCAACATGGACAAGGCTCGGGAGACAAGTCTGGGCTGGAGCTATGAATTTGAGTGTTGTTGGTATAGAGGTGGAGTAGGTTGAAAGTCATGATCCTGGATGAAATGAAGATTAAGCTAAGGACCAAGCCCTTTGACCCTTCAAAGTCAAAATAGGAGAGAAGGGAGGGAACAGGCAAAGGTAACTGAGAAAGAATGAGCAAGAAGAGCAAAAATGAGGGAGATATTATTTGCCATATATTGAGAGCTGATTCAGGAACGGGAACCATGCCACTTGCCCTATACATAGATCTCTAATTCCTACAGCCCCACCCAGAAAATGTCATTCTCTCTTGTTCAGATGAGCCTGCTGAAGCTCAGAGGCAGAACAGTATTATGCTTATGAGCATACACTGGATGGCGTTGTTTCAAAGTCCCATTCTCCTCCTTCACTAGCTGTGCAATCTTATGCAGGACACTGCTAAAGGGCAGCAACATCTACCTCACAGGGTTGTTATAAGGATTGCATAAATAGATAAATTAAGACTCAAAAAATGAATTATTTTTTAAGAAGATTTTATTTATTTACTCATGAAAGGCACAGAAAGAGGCAGAGACATAAGCAGAAAGAGAAGCAGGCTCCCTGGGGGGAGCCTGATGTGGGACTCGACCCCAGGACCCTGGGATCACAACCTGAGCTGAAGGCAGACACTCAATCACTGAGTCACCCAAGCATCCCTAAAAAATGAATTATTTTTAAAGTGTTTTGAACAGCCCTGGTATATGGCAAACACTGTATCATTGCCTGTTAATTAGGAAAACTTGCTAAAAGTCCACTGCTCTGAAGTAGCAGAGATAGGATCTGAACCTAAGATTTTCTGTATTCAGAGCCCATCTCTCTCCTATTGTATCACAGTGAATGTGACTCTTTCCTTAGCATTAACGTAGATTAATTAATCCAATTAGGAGAATTGATCATTTGGAAAAATGGAGAGACAGATTTGAAAGGCTGCATTAAAGATGTCTTACTAAATAGGAAGTGAAGTTTTGAGAGGATAAGTTGTCATATAAATGTGAAGGCAATAAAAGAGAACCGTGAGAGAGGCCAAGGTTCCCGGGCTTACGATGGGAAAGGCCAGGTTTATGAGAGTCTCTCAGAAAAACAGAGCACCTGGTGTAGACGTTCCACAGGGTCAAGGAGATAAAGGATTTTGCTTCCTTCCTGGTCTCACCTAGAGCCAACCCTGGTCTTCTCCACCCCTTCACCCTTATCATCAAGGTTGGGATTGCCATGAATATCTGTGTCAAGTTCACACTGAAAACGATAATCAGAGAATCAGGACCTGGTTGAAGGGGATGGAGGTTTAGAACAGTCTGCATCAAAGACAATAGGGAAGCCCAGGGGAGTGGCCGTGGGGAGTCCTGTGATGATGAAGACCCAGAGGTTGTCCAAGGAAAGTTGCAGAAAAGCAAAACGCATAATATTTCTGTCATAAGGTCTGTAGGCAAGACAGAAGATGAAGGCCTGAAGCATCATCATAGAGAGTGGAAGTGGATGGAACAAGTCATTTTAAAGTAGCCAGAACAGGGGCGCCAGGGTGTGGCTCAGTCGGTTAAGCATCTGCCTTCATCTCAGGTCATGAGCCAAGATCCTGGGATCGAGCTCCACATTGGGCTCCCTGTTCAGTGGAGAGCCTGCTTCTCTCTTTCCCACTCCCCCTGCTTGCGCTCTCTCTCTCTCTCTCTGTCAAATAAGTAAATATTTAAAAACAAAAAAATAAAGTACCCAGAAGATAACATTAAACCAATGTACATAGAATCTTAAAATTGCAGGGCTAGGGACGCCTGGGTGTCTCAGCAGTTGAGAGTCTGCCTTCCGCCCAGGGTGTGATCCTGGGGTCCTGGGATCGAGTCCCACATCGGGTTCCCAGCAGGAACCCTGCTTCTCCCTCTGCCTGTGTCTCTGCCTCTCTCTCTCTTTCTCTCTCTCTCTCTCTCTCTGTCTCTGTCTCTCTCTCTCTCTCTCTCTGTCTCTCATGAATAAATAAATAAAATATTTAAAAAAAAAACTGTAGGGCTAGGAGGCCTGGGGCATCATCTACTTGAATGTTTTCTACATGAAGGGAACTGAGCAACTGAGTGAAACCAGCAACTTACCCAACTTCTCACAACTAGTTGCTGGAGCAGAGGACCCGGATGAGGAAGGCCTGATCACAGGGGAAGGATCCATTATGACAGGGGAAGGGTCTTTACCCACTGATTGTTCTTTTCAAATGGGAAGAAAGAATCTTAAAGCCTTGATGGAAGGTTTAGGTAGGAACTGAACAATGAAAGGACACTTCATTACCTGAAACAAGAAAGTGTAAAATAAACCACAGGAGTGGAGGATGGAAGCAGGAATCATGGCCCCTCTTTCTATTTAAAAGGATATAAGAAGACCTTTGAAAAGTAGCATGTTGAGTGAGGGGTTATAAAATTAAATATTTGGGAGTGGGGAGATTTTAAAAACTGTAGATTACTTTATCAAGTAAAAAAAAACTGTAGTTATTTTAGGGGGGCACAATTCTGCCATAATAGTAGACAAAATAATGAGAAATATTACAAATATTTGTGAGGGTTTTTAAGCTTAAAACTATTGCACATTTCTTTTTTTTGTTGTTGAAGAAGCAAAATATACACTAAATTAAGCCTGATTTTATTTAAAAAAAAAAAAAAAGTCCTTGGATGACAACCATGGAATGGACTAGGGAATTCAGCTCAAAATTTATAGCACTTATATAGAGTTTTTTCTCCGTATTTCTTATGTTTGTATTGCAGTAATGAAGAAATATGGAAGCCGTCTGGTGGCCAGATAATATCTGTAAATTCCCATGGATAAAGCTTCCCCTTTATATTTCAAAGTTATTAAGTTCAAGTCCTCTTATGGTTCCACTTTTATTGGTTTTTTCTCCATCAACACAATTACTGATTGATTAATTCTTATTGGCTTTCTAAAGTAGAAAAAAAATTATGGCTCAAGTAAAACACTTCATAGAGTGGAAAAAGTAAAGTGTATAGAAGGTGAAACTCTGAGAGGGATGGTAAAGCCTTCATTCTAGCCATGCTGCTCTCTTGTGCACAGAAACTTGAGATGGATAGGGAACAGGGGGGACAGTTAGCCCAGGCTCAGGCTGGGAGGGACTAGGGTTGCCTGCTTGGCAACCAGTGTTGTTTGGCAGGCTTTAGGCCAAATTGTGATGTTAGGCACCAGCACAGCCCTTGAACAATGTGCAGCGTAAGAGTACATGTCCTCACCCAGCCCTACAGTCTGGGAGATACATGTGTCAAATTGTACCTTCTAAGCACACAGACGCTCAGAGAAGTCAAAGGATTCGTTCAATAGCACACAGCTAGATGTGATCAGACTCAGAATTAAAACTGAGGTGGGTGGTCACCCCTTCCCTCTGTTCTCCTTTTTTTTTTTCTTTTTCTTTTTCACTTATAACCCAGGCCAAATGACGAGTTCCCTGATAGTTATGGCTCTATATGGGTTCTAGGAGGACAGCAGGTCCACTAGTTATAACCATTATCCAAGGGCAGCCCCGGTGGTGCAGCGGTTTAGCACCACCTGCAGCCTAGGGTGTGATCCTGGAGACCCGGGATCGAGTCCCGCTTCGGGTTCCCTGCATGGAGCCTGTTTCTCCCTCTGCCTGTGTCTCTGCCCCTCTCTCTCTGTCTCTATGAATAAATAAAATCTTAAAAAAAAAATAAATAACCGTGATCCGAAAAGGACTTAGAAAGCCAGGCAGATTGAAACCTTTTTGAAGAAAGTTGCCTTGGCCACAAACAAACTAGAAAGCCTTCTTCCCTGAGGTCCCAGATCTCTCTTACCAGCTTTACCTCAAAGGTGGCAACTTCTTTGATTTGAAGGACTGAGTCTGTTTTTTTAAGATTTTATGTATTTATTTATTTATTTATTTATTTATTTATTTATTTATTTAAGAGAGAGGGAGAATGAGCAGGAAGAGCGGGAGAGGCAGAGAGAAAGGGAGAAACAGACTCCTTGTTGAGCAGAGAGCCCAACATGGAGCTTGATCCCAGGACCCTGAGATCATGACCTGAGCAGAAGTAAGATGCTTAAGCAACTGAGCCACCCAGGTACTCCCAAAGGACTAAGTCTTCAGTTTATTTTTTTTTTACTTTTTTTTAAGATTTTATTTATTCATGAGAGACACACACAGAGAGAGAGAGAGAGAGAAAGAGGCAGAGACACAGGCAGAGGGAGAAGCAGGCTCCATGCAGGGAGCCTGATGCAGGACTCGATCCCAGGTGTCCAGGATCACACCCTGGGCTGAAGGTGGCCCTAAACCACTGAGTCACCTGGGCTGCCCTCTAAATCTTGAGTTTAAAAATAGGGAAGGAGGGGTATCCATTTTTCAATGTCAAAGGCAGGATTTTTTAGCCCTAGGATCACATGGATCTGTGTACGTTGGCAGTTATCTCTCAGATAGATGGCAGTCTCCTCTGGGCGTTCACATGCCTCAGTGTGTGAAAAAGTTGTTTCCCACATAACTTGTCTCTCCCACATTGAGGACTTCTTCCTCCAGGGTCCTATATCCTCTGGGAAATTGGAGTTCAGACTAGGGCTAGAACAAAACTACATTTATAAAATAAATTTCACATCCAAACATGACTATCTAAATATCTAATTTTAACTCTATGAAACTGCTATTTGGAGAAGATAAAAAATGGTTGAATGGTGGCAATCTCATACGTTCAATCTAATAGTTACATGTACCATAGTCTGTTTGGAATCCTTACTGAAGGGTAGAGTTGGGCCAGATTTTTAAGATTTTAAGATTTTTAAGATTTCATAATCTTAAAAAAAAAAGCTCTTTTTTCTTTTTTTTCTTAAATTTTTATTTTTTTATTTATTTATGATAGTCACACATTGAGAAAGAGAGAGAGAGGCGGAGACATAGGCAGAGAGAGAAGCAGGCTCCATGCACCAGGAGCCCAATGTGGGATTCGATCCCGGGTCTCCAGGATCGCGCCCTGGGCCAAAGGCAGGCGCTAAACCGCTGCGCCACCCAGGGATCCCAAAAGCTCTTTTTTCTTTGTCTAATTGCTAATTTTTAAATCTAAAATGCCCACTAGCTATGAAACAACAACTAGAATAGAAATGAAGATATTTATCTTGAGTTAGGTGTGGTCATTCCTTTGCTGCTATATAAGACACCTTTTGATTTTGGCTCTCATCTTTGTAAAATCTTAAAATTTAACCCTTTTTTTTTCTTTTGAAATTGTCTTACTCTAATGAATCAAACATACTCAAGAGAAATCTACTGAACTAAGCATTCGATGGTATTTCAAGAAACATGGAGAAACAAAGTAAAAAATTGATGGAAATTAAGTAAGTCCCATCATTGTACAAGAAGAGGCCCATGGTCCTGATGCTCCAGTATGTGCCGTACTCATTTCTACCTGCATACCTCTCCTCCTTACGCTGTTCCTGTCACCTTTTGTGATCTCTTCTATTTTGCCTACCTAAATCTCACTCAGTGGGCCCCAAATCTTTTCATGAACTATTATTTTATTGCTGTGGCTGATATGCTGTGTTATCTTGCTCAAAAGTCTCTACATAAAATTCAGTACCAAGGTACACTAACGCATTCTATTACTTCGGATACTCTGTGCACATTTTGATTCTTCCTCAATTCTTCATTTTGATTCTTCTGCTTTTGGGCCCCTCAAGTAGTGCATGTCTCATCAGCAGAGGGACCTGAGGGCCTATATAATAAGTAACCCTTACTAAAATATTAACAGGTATGATTCCTGTGCTTTAAAAATTGCCGGAGTCGGGACGCCTGGGTGGCTCAGCAGTTTGACGCCTGCCTTCGGCCCAGGGCATGATCCTGGAGACCCGGGATCGAGTGCCGCTTTGAGCTCCCTGCATGGAGCCTGCTTCTCTCTCTCTGCCTCTCTTTCTGCCTGTGTCTCTGCCTCTCTCTATATATCTCTCATAAATAAATAAATAAATAAATAAATAAATAAATAAATAAAATCTTTTAAAAAAAATTGCCAGAGTCAACATGAATATCCAGATCTATTGATACCAACACATGGAGGTATCAAAGACAAAGATCATAGACAGATCACATGAATATTATATAAGCTTCTTAATAATCTGTGTAGAGAAATTTTTCATCAAGATAGATAGAAAAGAAGTATTAAATCACTGCCATTTCATCAGGTAGTTGGAATTGGGTAGGATTTTAGAAAAATGGGTAGCCGAAATGAGAATTTATCAAGTATAAAAGGGGAGTCAATAAAAATAGTCCAAAATGATACTGAATGAAAGAGGAATGGAGACATTCACAAGAGATCCTTGTAAGGGTAGGCAAAGAAAAAAAAAAAAAGTTAAAAAAAAATAGCAAGTCCTTCACCAGCTGGCTCTATGAGGCAAGGAAAGGTTTAGTTTTATTATTGGTGTGGCGACTACTCTGGGCTTCTGACAGGTGCCCCGTGGCTGGAGAAGATGAGACGTGATGAGTTGATCCATAAGAGAGGTTCCATGTTTTTTTCATTATGTGTTGAACTGGTGGTGAGACACCCAATTGAAGATAACCCATAGACTCAAATTGAATTTGAGATGGTATGAAGCGGATGTGGATGGTTGCCTGGAGGAGCAGATCACACCCACGTAAGACCCTGAACTTGGAAGAGATCAATAAAGCCCTGTGGGTAGAGATACCGGGAGGGAGCCAAGCTGGGGTCCATAATAAATATCAGTGGGGAATAGAAGAGAAAACAATATGAAAGAAAGACGATGGCTATCAAAGAAGTAATAAGAAAAGCAGTAAGGGATGATTTCAGAGGAGGGAATTTCGGAGAAGCGACTCGCGGAATGAAATCAACTGTGCCAAAATGACAAAAAGACCACGTTGAACAAGAACTAATAGTTACTGTGATATTTTTTTTACAGGGAAAGGGGTCAGTGAAAACCTTTCCAAAAATAAGCCTTGTCTCCAATAGGGGGGTGGTAAAAACAACAACAACAACAAAAAAAAAAAAAAAAAAAACACAAAAAAACCCCCACAACTTTGAGGTTCTTAGTATGTATGCTTTGGGGAGGGAATGGGTGATATGGAAAATGAAGGTAACTTTATGTTAAAGAATGCCTCCTTTTACAAAGAGTGATTAGATGCAGGCTCCTTCCATTCAGTCAGATGCTCTCCCCGAGAGGAACTTGGGCACTTCTGGAGCTACATTAATCTTCTGCGGTCCCCGGAGCACCATTACACACAGGCAGCGGTAATTTACTAAATTGCATACTCGAAGCCTGAAAGAGTTAATGCGGCTCCAAGAGTGCCTAACATTTACCCAGGGAGTAATTTACACACTGGAAGCATCTGGCTGAATATGGATTCAATTGTTTACTGTACTGTGGGTCTCACAGAAAGGAGGTCACGTGCTTTCTCTTATTGAAAAGTTCTGGGGAACCATTTCTTCCATCTAAAAAATGTGCACCCACTGCCACGTTTTCCTTCGGTAATCTGCTTTCCTGGTCCTAAAAGAAAAGATGTGGCAAGAAATAAACTGAGGTTCCTTGACTTGCCAACGCAAACTACTTTATTTTAATTTTCCCTTTGTTACCTGCAGGTGTGGGGTTTACAGGGTGGAAGCGATAGGGGGAAACCAGTAGATTGGGGAGCAGGCTTTATTTCCGCTCGGGAAGAGGTCATTCCGGAGATTTGTACAAATGTTTGTATTTCGCCTCTCAGCATACCAGAACACCTTAACACAATGCTGCGTAATAAAGAGTAGGAGAATGGGAAGACATTCACGCATGAATCAATGCCGAGTTATTCTCAGCCAGAGAGCATCTGTGTACATGTTTAGGAATGCTCAAATGTCAACAGAAGCATCTGAGTAGGTATTCATTAAAAAAAAAAAAAAAAATCCTTCTGCATGGTCCATGCCCAGCACTGTGGACAGTGTGTTCGTTATAGGAAGAGCAGGGAACTCTCGTACGGAAAGAACTTGTGACCTAAGGAAAACGATACACACAAACGAACAAGATTTGTTAGGATACACTTTCCAGACAGCTTTTGACTGCCAAGACAATCATATCCTTTCCCAGGATAAGTGAAATCCGAGACTTGGTATATAATTGCTTATACCTCTCAAGGGGTTACAGTCGCAATCAACATCTTCTATCTCTGCAGCAGAGACATGTGATCATTTTTACTAATATTCCGTCCATTTGCTTAAAACCTGTAGGGTTAAGTCTTACAGGTTTTTTTGTTTTGTTTTTAAATTTTGGCTCCCTATTTACTTTAAAGTTTGTTTTACCTTTTCAATAGACCTATCAAGGACAGTCGTTACAAACATCAGCAGAGGTTGTAATGTTGGAGGATTCAATTTTTTAAACCACTCCCTGTTATTTATCAACTATATTTTCTATATGATATTCTATTTCCCATTTACAAGCCTATATCCCGTGGGATTGATTTTTTTCCCGCTAAAATAATGTTTATTCTTTATATCTATTTGAAAAAAAAATGTTCTACAGGACACAGCTGAATTCAGTTTTAATGTAATAAACTCTCCTCAAAATCCCAAAAATTTGTACTCTATATCTGTGCAGTCCAAAAAAAAAAAAAAAAGGACCAGTAAAGTGTTTTTAAAACATGTGATAAGATGCCCTCTTGACCTCTACTTCTTGAAAAGAGAAATAATTTTTTTTCACTCTGATTATCCTAGTCTTTGCGAGTATAAATTCTTCCATATATATTAAGTGTTATTCTGTCTTTTTGGTGATGGAATAATGCTCCCTGTTGCTACCTCATTCTACCCACTCCTGGTTCTCTCTGTCCCTTTTTTCTGTGGGTCTCCTAAAGCTTCCTGGAGTTCCTTTAATCCTCCTCAGTTCTTTGCATTTTCCTCTGATCTCAGAACAGTTACACAGCACCACTTCGTGCCTCGCAGCCCTTGGGCTACTGTTCTCTCCTTTGGACTCATTCTATTGCTCACATGTTGTATTCAACACAAATACAAGTAAATAAACGTAGGCACCAAATTTATTGGAGCATATACATGCATGTTTCTTTAACCATGAAATCCAAAGCAATTAGCAGAAAAATGTATGCCAGTCATAGTCCTCTAAAATAAAGGCAGAAATGGCATTATTTTCTGTTTTACGAACCTTTAGACGTTTGCACAAAGACAGAAAAATTGACTTTCGTTTTGCTCCCTGGAATTCTTGAGAGTTGTTCTAGCTTGCTTTGAATCATGCAGTCTGCCTTATTTGCTCACATTAGTGTGTACACATGTTTCATTTCATTGTGTATTTGGAAAAAAGAAAAAAAAGAACGTTTGCAAAGGATTGTAAACCATATATTTTTACCCATTAACCTAATGCCAAAAGGAACAGAGTAGCATGCTCTAAAGCAAAGTAATCTCTAGTAAATTATGGAGTAACAATATTTGGGATTACTGTGACATTAAAGCACGAAGGCATGAATTTTAAAAGGAATGCCTAAATCATATAGGCTTTTGTGGCTTGCTTTCCACCTAAAAAGGAGTCAAGCATGTGTCCCTTTAAAAGAAAGAAATGAGTTTGACTCTAAATGTGTATGCTGCTGTGTAAAAGTAAAAATAATTCACTAGAGAGATGATTAGGGAGAAACCTTATAAATAGGAGAACAGAGAAACAGAATGATGTGTGGGGGTGGGGGGGATGACCACTTTGCAATGGTTGCATCGGCCAGCAGTGACTGCCACTAAGGGGGGACACGTTGGATAGAGTCTTCAAGAAAAGAGAAAAGCGATGCTTATTCACCTAAGTGTCCTGATTCTTCACCTGAATTGCAGCTCATTCCTTCCAGAGGGGTAACAATACATAAAATATGCACTTTGCTGCTTTGAAAAATTTCATTAGGGAAAAAGAATGCTTTACAATTGCATCATTTTACACAGTAACATTCACGAAAGAAAAAAAAAATCACAACACATTTTAAAATCCCGTGCCCCCAGAACATCACACGCCCCCGGGAAACATCCCCAGCCTTTTACTGGAGCAAATCGGCTAAGGTTCCCATGGAGGAAAAACAATGAACTCATATAGAAATCTCGGGACACGTACTTTTTTTTTTTTTTTTTTTTTTTTTTTTTTATCTGCAAGAAGCTGAGACCGCTGTACTGCTATCAGGTCATTAATCATCACTAGGTAAAATAATCCTCATCTCTAAAATAGGCAGAGATTATTCTCTTGGTTTTATGAATGAGGGGAATGGATCAGAGTTCAAACGGCTCTCTGCAAACCACATCCGCAGGCAGAGCCGGCAAAGAAACTGATGCTCTACTGAGTCCTAACCCTCCGCACTACCCACCTTGGCTTTCATTTCTGCCTCAGCAGAACAATGGGAGTAAACCTCGCTTTGGATAAGAGGCGTGTCCCAGAAAAATGCTTGCAAATTGGATTTTTGTCAGGCAAATTGTATTTCTAGATAAACAATGGGCCATGGAGAGAAACCAGGGGTGGGTTGTTTTTTGTCTTTTGGTCTTTTTCTGTAACATAAAGAATCCTTCTAGAACGTGAATAACACTCCATCGTGTGTCTACCCACCTTACAACTGTGTGTGTGATACAGTGTTCGTGCGTTTGTTTAAAGCAGTTGGTGCGTAGGAGGTGATCTTCCTCCCATTGCTCTTCCAGTCAGGGTCTCCTTTTCGCTTTCTTCACCTGCCTCTAATTACCTGCTTTTTTTTTTTTTTCTTTTCAGGCATTTTTCACATGCCTGAATCTCGGGCCACCCAGTAGTTCTGGCTCTACCCAAGAACTTGACAAGACTCCCTAGCCAAAATCAAAATGCCCTGATTTGGGTGGGCCACACCTAGACATTATCCCACTGGGACTGATTGGCTGAATGAATGTTGGTGTTGATTTCTGTTGGGGACCTGAGGCTCCCCACGGCTCATGTGCTCACCTACTGTGTGCAGGCCCATCGTAGGTGGGCCTCCTCTCCCACGGACAAGGTGAAGCCACAGACTGCCCTCATCTTTCCCCTCCGCGTCCCAAGCATGTCCGTTTCAGCTCACCTGTCCTTCCTTTACTCTTGAGGAACCAAATGACCCCACTGCTTGCAGAAGCCCCCTTTTTTGTGTGTGCCCTTGACCCCACTCTATGCTGCATTCCCCACTATTTTGTTTCAACTTCCTCCTTTTTCTCCAGCACGCATACTGTCTTCTGAGTGTCCCAGCTCTGTTGGGTTACATGGGCCAACACATTCAGGAGTTCATTTGTTCCTAACCCCAACCTCAGCTGCTTTCTAAACACCATTAATAACATCCTCATCTCCAAACCTGGGAGTGCTTTTCTTCGGCATTGGTCTCCATGAGCCCAAAATTTCCAAATCGCTCATTCCAACCTACAGCACTTGGCATGTGTGTTCTCTATCTTCTCCTCACCCTTCCTCCCAGCCCGCTCTCGTTCCTCCTACAACCCATGTTCTCCCTCTGCCTGTTTGCTCCACAATCATGCCTAGGGCCTCAGAACGTCCCTCAGTTTGATGGGGAACATGCAACCCTTAAATGATAATATAGATACTCATCTATAGACACAGAAGGGTGTTTATTACATACTGTTTAATGATGAAAACCAGAATAAATTGTATCGAGAAATTTATGAAATCATGAAGAGCAGTCATGGTTCAAGGATGGGGGTACAGGTGTATTTTGTTTTCTTCTAGAGCTTTCCCAAAATGCCCACGACCCCTACATTCATACCTTTGATTATTATCCCTTGGAATCCCAACAGACTTTCAAAACCAACTTATCTTAGAACAAGATTCATCAGATTCCGGCCTAAACCTGGCTCCTTTCTCATGTTTCCTGTTTTGCCCTTGGCCTCAATCTCCTCTTCTGGCCGTGTTGCCATCTATTCTCTTAGCAAGGTCACGGAGTTAGTAGGTGTCAAAGATGGGATTTGAATCTAGACGCTCTGCCTCCAAATGTCCTGCTCTTTCCACCGTCCCAAGGCCCCAGCAATCAGGAAATGCGAACAAAGCTTTGCTTGCAATTGTGTTAGGCCGTCCGGTGAGAATAAAAACCAACGGAGCCCCTGCGAGAGGGATAAAAGACCATCCCCCCCTCTTCAGCCCGCAGTACACCTGACTCTAAGGCTAAACAATCTTTTTCTCAGTTTGATACAGATTCAAAGGAATTGTGCTTCCCAGTTTCTCCGGGTTGACAATCCTTTTACACAGCCTTGACCGTTATTCACTTGATCCGCTTGGCCACAGGTTACAATTGAAACCTGAATAACTGGAAACTGGCTCTTCTAAATATGCATACAGCACTGTCCTTCCGCTCGCCACTTAAGATGCAGAACTCTGGCAGAGATCACCTTTTGCTTTAGTTATTTTTCTAAATTTCTGTCAGACAACAGCATAAGGAAAATGTCATAGCTGAGCAAAAGCACACGCACACACGCACACACGCACACATCTTTTTCTCCGGGTGAGTGACAGTGTTCAGGCAAATGTAATGCGGGCGGAGGAGGAGCCGGCGGGGTGAGGCCTCCACAAACAAACAGCAAATGGTATCAGTGGTAGCACTGGAGAGAAGTGGGGGGGATCTGACCTGGAGGAAGGCAAGGGGCCAGCGGGAAATGGAAACAGGGGTAGGTCAGTAATTAAATGGGGGTAGGGGGTTAAGCAAGGAAATCGATTAAAAAAAAAAAAATGAGAGTCCAAAGAAATTAAAACTCCCAGCCCAATTTCCAAAAGAAATAGGATCTCTCCCTCGCTTCTTGTCCTCGTGCCCCGGGTGTCTCTGCAGCCCCCCTATCTCATTTCATCCGACTCCTTCCTTCACTGTCCTATCTTTTTACTTCTTGAACTTCCTAATGTTCTCTGATTCCTCGTGCTGTATGCTGTGTTGCCGTATCCTATTTCCTGCAGGGCCAGCATGATGGGAGCTTAGTTCTCCCCACATAACAGAGTGTCGCCGCTTAAGGTCTCCCACGTCTGATGACCGTCGTCCAAGAGCCCCCCGTCGCCCACCACCAAGGCCATCCCTCCAGGGCCCGCTGGTCGTTGGCTCCTGGGGCCTTCTGCTGCCCACAGCCCCCCGCCCGCTGCCCCCGCCTGGTGCCAAGCTGCAAAAACTCGCCCCTCCGCTGGCACAGTCTCCCCCCAGAGTGCTTCTGTAATTGCCCCCAGTCCACGAAGGGGGGACTTAAATTCACATAAGCTACGGGACTTGCCCAGGGTCACACAACTCTGCCCGGAGTGCCAGGGGTCCAATTATTTATTCGCCGCCCAAAAAGGGGGTCTGCTCCTATTTTTATAGTGCTCTCTCTGGAGAACTTTGGGACAAGTTTATCAGGACTGAACTGACCTACCAGAGACACGTCTCCCTGCCAAAAGCAGACCAGTATCCGGGGACTACCCATATCAAGTTTCCTCATTTGAGGGTATTTCCTACCCAGTGGAGCCCCCTTTAGCAATTAGGGCATCTTTGCCTTTCTCTCTTTTTGGAGATTTCTAAGCCTTTTGCACTTGGCCCTGCCCTTAATTGCTCGAATAGCAATCCTATATAGACAATCAGATCGAATGCATGAATAGCACATCCCCGTCAATAGATTTACAGAAACCAGAGCTATGTTCCTTGGAGCCTGAAAAAAAAAGGACTGTCCTCACACCCAGGCACTTGATTCCACAGAAGTGATGCGGGGCCCTTCTAAACCGCAGGGAGAATAATGTATAAAATCCCACTGAGCTGGCTTTTCCCCTTTGGGTTAATGCTGTGTCGTCATGAGCAGCGTGAAGGAGTCCTTATCAGTAGATTGCTCCTGCTAACAGAAGCCCACCCATAGCCTGCTCCCTGAGGTGTACAACTTAAGGAACCAGAAAATTAAAAACTAATAATAATAAATAAATATCAGTACTGAATCATGGCACTCCTTGCCTCCTTGCCTGAGAGAACCAAGTAGACCATTTGAATGAAAGGGAGGAAAAAAAGCAAAATACCCATTCATCAGTTGGCATCACTGATGGGAAACAGGTTGACGAAATGTTTACTGGGGGACACAAGCAGACAATAGAGCAGTAGAAAGTGCACGATCCCATGCAGTAAATACGTAGATAAATGAAATAAACGAGAAGAATATTCAGCAAATTGTTAACAATGATTTGTTATCTCGGTGAGGCTTTTTCGTATTTTCTGAAACTGCAACATTAAGCATGAGTTGCTTCCATAATTAGGAAATAATTTTAAGGCAAAAATTCATGCGAATTAAACCATTCTGCCAAATATTTTCTCATAGAAGAGAAAGAAAATTGCCTCTTTTAATTTCTTCTTTGTGAAAAATTAAGAGAGGGCTTCCCGTCCTCCCTTTTCGGAGTTGACTACCCTTTTTCTCTTCCACCAGGAGACAGGAGCAAAAAAAATGATGAAGCCACTCTCAGCTTCGATATTGATTTGCACTAGCTTGCCTTTTCCATTTCAGTGATCCTGGTGGGCAGAGCAGTGGAAATAAGTTATGTAAAAGGTTTCCGCCTAGTTGTTGTTTTAATTAATCTGGGTCCCTGAATGACACACAGGCTTAATCGGGTGGCATGGAACCTGTCGCCGATAAGTAATTGGTTTGAACCCCAACGCAGGTTGTGATCAAAAGTTGTCACCGTCCAATGGCTACTCATTGGCCCATGTGAAATGGGTTGGTGGTCTCAGTCTAATTCCTTATGGACTAGTGTCAGCCTCATGAAAAGCATTACGTAAAGTAGCACTAATTGGTTGACATTCTCAGCATGAAAGAGTGAATAAAGAGATTGAAATCTAAAATAGGCTTCGGAGTGAAGCTGAGGATGGAAATGGAGCATTGAAGGAATTACTTCTATTGCCAGTCGTGATGCTGGGCTGGAATGGCAGCACCCGTCTCCAGCGATTTTTGCACAACCCCACTTTTCATGGCCAATAGAACCAAACCTAAGGAAACTGAAACTCTTGTAGACTTCTAAAATCCTCAGCCTGACCCATCACAATCCTGCCTTTGACTCCGATGTCCCTGGAGAAGTTTGAGCAAAGATAGTCTACTAAAAGGCAACAGGCTGAAACAAACTTTGCCAAACCTTTAAAAAAAAAAATTTCTCAAAAGGGGATCTGGCTTCATTATGACCAAACAGTGTGTGTTCATCACTTTAATTATAGGAAAAATCAATAGGGCATATAAAAGTACATGGCATATTTTACCTGACATTTGTGCTGCTTTACTTTATTAAGCATGCCTTTCTGAGCAGAAATAACAGGCTAGAATTTACCAAAGTCTCAGGATCTGAGGGCAAAGATTTCTCTTGCACTCAATTCATCCCATATAGGGTGGCTCTACCGTTCCAAATAGCATGTTTTTGGTAAACGAACGTGAAAACAGATTGGAAAGACAATAATAGATGCATTCTCCCATTAGCGCAACCAGGCAGATTACTAATTCACAAATATTGAAACTAGCACTGATTGAGATGAATGAATTTTTCATAATTTAATAATGCAAATCACGCTAACGGCAGAGACCTCCAATAACTAGAGGCACTAGAAGAATTACTACAAATGCCAACTGATAGATGCACCGTTGATAAAGCTATTTATCTTGTGGCTTTATTCAAAATCTTTTCTGCCTTTTATGATATTTAGTATCTACTCTGTGTCACTTTACCTCTCATATGTTATAAACAACTACTTTCGTCTGAAGATCTGATGCCCGGAATTATGGCAGCTAAATACTTCAAGTTAATAATTTGGGGGTTTTATCAGGTATATTTCAATACATGACATATTGGAGAGCCAGCAGCTGTTTTAAATGTGCAGCAAACATTACTAGAAGCACTTATCAAAAATTATCTTGCAAAAACAAAAACTGGCAACATCACCTTATCAAAAAAAAAAAAGTGGAGTAAATGCAAAACGTGGTTTTAAAGGAAAGAAAAATCCAACGAAATGCCTGTATTTCTAGAACTTCTTGACAGATAAAATGTACTATTTAAGACATAGTTTAAGTAGCTCTATAATTCCAAACTTCTACCATGAAGCTTCATTAAAGTATATAAATTAGTACTACTGTCAGAGATGGCATTAAGTATTCAATAAGAGTAGACTTAATGCAATTAATAGCAATTAAAATTATACTTTTATGATGTCAGCCACCAGCATTGTAAAGACATAATTGCCTGTAAGGACTTTTGTACCATATTTATCCTCTAAAACTGTCCAATTTATATGAAAAATGCCAAAAACATATCCCATATGGGTACCATTATCTTCTCGGATTTTTAGAAGTAATCTGTCTTATCCAGCATGTGCACATTAGGCTAATTTGCTTTAATTAGTTTTTTTCTCATTTTGTTAATAGGCATGTTGATGTTAAGTTTTTATTTCGGAGGTACAGATGCTAACTTCACTCATTATGTTCCTATTAAGGGGTCAGTATACTTTGTGATAAGCTGGACTTACTAACTTAAATAGCATCTTTCTTCGAAATATTAGATGATGTAGCTTATCAAACATAAAAACTACATTATAGTAATGGTGAGCAACTTGAATTCTTACTAATTAATTAGTTGTTAAATATGAAAGAACAGCTTCCCTGTTTCTGCTGTGGCAAGGCATTTCTGTATGGACATAATAAATTAGATAAACTAATGAACTGGTTTCAGAAACACAGTCATTTGTGACTCCTCAAAGCAGTCGTAAGATTTCCCATGAATCGATGCCCGTGTTTTGCATTTAAGCCAGAAGGCATACAAAATAAGAAACTCTTTTTTTTTTTCCAACGACCGTTCATGCCTCATGCCTTCAAAATTTAAAGATATTTATTTAAAACTGATCTAAGAAAATGATTTATTAATTATCATCATGGTTATCTTATCTGTAAACTTTTCTGACACTGAATTCCTATAAAGAAAAATAATGACATATATGCAAGGAGTAAAGCATATAATTAAAAATTTTCCCAGTTGGCTCTCTGAGGACAGGTTTCTTTATATATACAAGTAATTTAGAAGGTTCAGCAGAGTCCCCTGATGAAAGTTGGAGGAAGAAGAGGAAATATTAAGAGTGGGTGTGGTTTTTTTCTCCATGTGATGGATATGTTTGGCTCTGACTTTGTATATATGCCTTTATATCACGAAACACTCATTATATTCCTAAAGTCATTTTCTGTTCTTAGGTTACTTTTTAACTTTTTTAACATATGAATTTCAGCTGTCATCATGAAATAAACTGTATAAAACCATGTCAGCTTAAAATTGTAAGATGATAATAAACTCATAGGATTTATTTAAAAACAGAAGTGTATTGTTTTGCAATAGGCAATAAAATAATTATCAGGTTAATTCAGGTGAGTTTATTTCTGGAACATTTCCATGTAAAGAGTATACGTTGGGTAGTTGAAGGAATAATCAAGAGAGTAAAAATTAAGTTATACAAATATGCTTGGCTAGGAAGGAAATACAATAAGAATGTTAAATGCGTAATTATTTAAAATAAGTCATAAGGTATGCATGCATTTTATTCTCAACACACACAAAAAATAACATAGCTCTTCAAATATTTATCAATAAAAAGATAGAATCTTTGAATAGTATTACAGAATCTAGGAGCTTCCTGAAACACCAGCTTCTATTGTTTGTTTGTTTTTGCTTTGTTTTTTTTTTTTTCTTTTTGTTTTTTTTTTTTTTTTTTTTTTTGGTGAACTCAATTTGTTCTCTTGAATTATTTTCTTGAGGCAGCTAATAGTTGTATTGATAAAAATCTATAAATTAAACATTTTCGTGCAACTAAAGGAAATAATAAAGAAATCAACGGAACTGAAAGAAGCAAAAACTCAATTGCATGTTTCATCCTTTAACTGTTAGTCTCCAAGATTAAAGCAGCTTTCACAAGTTAAGAATGTTTAGCTAACGAAAAACAGAGTAAATAACAGAAAGTAGAATAAATTAGGATGTAATGCTTCTTTACAGCCCCATCACATAGGCTTTCAGATACAATTTGAATGTAACAAGTTTTTCTGTATTCCTTTTGTCTCAGTTGGATTATAAAACATAGTGATTACTATTCATTGGAATTGAATTACTCTTGTTTATATTTAGTTTCTTGTTTCTAAGAAAAGTAGAATGAATTACACATCTGCCTTTGTCCCATTTGTACAGTGAGCATACACTCTTAAGTCAATTGTTCAATAACAATGGATGAGTGCTGGAAAATAGGACTGTGAGAAAGTGTATGCATGGAGGCAGCTTGGAGACAAAACGTAAGCACAAATATTTTTCATTACAAGTGAGTCTCACATTGCACCCAGGTTGTATTCCAAAAGGCATTTAGATGGAAGTTGGTTGTTCAGGTGTATGACTCCCCATAGAAACTATTTTAAATGGTGGGCTTCAACTTAATTAATCCTGGATATAATTGAATTCTGCAAAGCAATCATCTGTGTCTTTGTGTGTGGTGGGTGAGTGAGGTAGGAGGGAAGGGTTTTTTGAGTTTTGTTCTTTTTTTTAATTGAGGACTTGCTATAGATTAGCCTCTGTGGCTGGCAGTTTATTCCCACTTACAGTCCTATGAGGCAGATGCTATAGGTATGTCCACTTTATAGATGACAAAGTAGTCATCCACTTCAGGATTCAAAAGCAGATCTTCACCCTTAATTCAGATGTGGCTCAAAATTCAAAATAAGTGGGAGTTACACATCCCAAATGTCTCTATAGGCTAAGACTTGTGTTTGGTCCCCACAGTGACACCTCCTCTGGCTATCCTTTCCTCCCTGAAAAGCTCCATACTTAAAAGTGGACTTCCTTTTTCCTCAGGCGGACTCAGTAACCCAGAGTAGCCGATCATAGCTCGCTGTTAGGAAAGCATTGTGCTAGTCAACCACTGTTTATTGAGCACTTAAAATACATCATGCTCCATTGGAGAAACCAGGGACACTGTGCTAAAAACACAATATTCCTGCCTTCGAGTTTACCTTCTCCGGTGGGAAGAGAAATAAGCATAGAAACAAAGAAGTGGACAGGGTGTGGTCAGTGTTATGCAGAAAATAAAGGGTAAGATGACTGGTGGGGTATGAGAGCAGGGGAGGGAGGGGGGCCCACTTTCCCTGGTAGAGATGGGGAAAACCTTCTGGAGATGGCTTGAGTATGACAGAGAGCAACAGCCATCTGAAGATGTGGGCGAGGGGCTGACAAGCGGAATACACCAGGCACAGAGACTCTAAGAGGTGAAAGAGTCTATCAGTTTTAAGGAACATAAAGAAAGCCAGTAGGGCTAAAGCGGGAGAATGAAGGAGGGAAAGTGGAGGAAACCGAGTGGGGAAAGAGGAGTCTTGGTCACCATGGGAGCACTTTTAGCAAAGAGCTGCTGACCTGGTTTGATTTGTTTTGTCCCATTGTTCCCTCTGTTAAGTGGAGAACGGACTATGAGAAAACAATTAAGAGGGGGATGGAAAATTCAAGCTGAGACAGCTGTGACTTAGATTAAGGTCACTCCATTGGCACTTAGAAGTGTTCAGGTTTGGATGTATTTTGAAGAGGATTACACAGGAATCGATAGTACTTGACATGGGATCAAGAATGAAAAAGAAGAGGAAGAAAAATGGCCCTTGGTTTGTGGGGTGGTCTGAGAGACAGTGTATGATGGTGGTGTTGATAGAGAAGACGTGCAAAGCTGCCAGTGTGGACTGGCTCTTCTGAGGATTGGATTATGATGGGGTCACACACAATGAATGGATGACTCATGGTTCTGGAAGTCTCCTTTGTAACTAGTAAGTTCTGATGCAAAGATATCATTACGTGATGGAATTTTAGCCATTATGACGGTGAAGTTAAAAATGTAGTATAGAGCCAGATATAGATTTTGGGAAGAGGCTAAGGGTAATGATAGAGCTAAGTCTTGGGATCCCTGGGTGGCTCAGCGGTTTAGCACCTGCCTTCGGCCCAGGGCGTGATCCTGGAGTCCCGAGATCGAATCCTAATCGAACTCCTTGCATGGAGCCTGCTTTTCCCTCTGCCTGTGTCTCTGCTTCTCTTCCTCTTTCTGTGTCTCTCATGAATAAATAAATAAAAGTCTTTAAAAAGAGAGAAATTATTCTCACTATTCACATCAGCCTTACCATGTATCTCTAATTGTTTTCACTTTCACCTCAAACATCACAAGTTGTCAAACATCTCCATTTGATTTCTGAATAGCTGACCTTAATTGGTGTCAGGTGGAGCAGAGCCAAGAGTGGCCATTGTAATCTTGATGGGTTATTTTGCAACTCAGTCCTTGGGTTAAGATGGAGGCTGCCTGTGGAAGAGCATGCCTTTCAAGTGAAAAGAAAAGCATGAACCATCTAAATGGGGTGAGTGAGCATATGCATCCGTATATATGCTTAATGTTTGTGAAGTGCTGTCCAAAGGAAGGTTTATGTTTAGTATCATAAGATTATTCTTGGCCTCATATTCTCTGAAGGGGAATACAGATTCCTCTTTGTAGGGCTCTTTGTTGAAGATCCGTTCCATTTCATGAAAGGGCCTATCCAAATGCCAAGAGGAGAGAAACTGGATTAATGCATGTTTGCCAAAAGCATGGAAGTAAAGTCAGTGAGGAGCATCTCACTGAGGTAATCCACAGCCTGAAGGATGTCTTGCTGGAAATTTTAGTACATGCTGTGGTAGGGATGTGTTATGGAACACAATAGAAGCCATAAACGCTATGCTTCTTAGTTTATCTGTGAAAAGGAGACAGTAACACTCACCTATTCCATAGGAACTTTTATGAGTAACTAATAAAAAGGAACTTAGGTATTTCAGGTGCACATGCAAAAAAATAAAGCTAAACCACTTTTATTGTAGAGAATAAGGTTTACAATCTTGCTTAAACTGTTAAATTAACTTACATAGACATTCTGCTCTTTTACTTGAAAAGTTATCTAAGATTTCATCAGGGCAAGAAGATCCTTACAGATGCATATAGTTAAAGGAATAGATAGGCAAAATAACAAACAACCGGTTTCTACAACAGTTCTTTGAGTAAAACTGCTGTTTGCCACTCAACTTCTTTAAATCACTAAAGAGCTGTAGAATGTATAATTGGTTTTCTTGTGAACATCTGATGAGAGTCGTTGTCATTTCTACATTTATGGCCCTTTTGAAAATCATGCACAGAATGCGAAAGTTTTTATTACCTGATGATGGCCTATTGATCCATGTGTTAAGTGGGAGTGATTTGGGCTCTTGATAAAGATTTCGCCAACCTCAGAGAGATCACTCTTACGAGTAGTATTTAGATGAACATCATCTGTAGACTCCAGCATTGAGTAAGTTGAAAACTAAAAATCTGAAGCTCAAAAAGTTGAGCAATTAGGAGCAATTGTCCTCTCCTCTACCTAAATCCATCCCTGACGCCAGGATATCCAAGAGAGAGGCATTGTTTCCCTTAGACCCTAGCTAAGCATCAACCACCAAACAGTACCTACTTAGGCTAACTGGGTAAGCTTTCTCCCATTTATGATGTATAATTAATTGCCTGGTTCCTTAATTTAGTAATTCCTGGATTGCCAACTTTCTGAGAAACAACTTAAACTACTTAAGCTACTTAAACCAGACACAACCTCACCTCAGATGGTGAGATCTATCCCTTGATGTGATCTCAATGGAATAGCTCAGAACTCACCAGGCCTTCAATCATCACTAACCTACCCTCATTAGGACCTCCCACCATAGTCCAATAACTATATTCTTGCCTTCTTTATTGTCAAAAGCCTTGAGCCCTCTAGAGGTATCTTGAGGAACCATAACACAACATCTAGAACATAAGCTTTTTATCAGACCGATCTGCTTAGGTTACCAACTCCAACAATTATTAGTCTGTGAGCTTGGGAACAATATTTAACCTCCCTGAACTTCAGTTTTTTCAAAGGTAAGATGGTTGTAATAAGACCATTCTTCATCCACTTCTAGAAAAATTAGAAATACTATTTAGAAAGCACTTAGCAGAGCTCATGGCTCATTGTTAAATGCTAGCCGCTATACTGATTCTTATACAAAGACTTCATTTTGATCTCCCGAGTCCTTCCCCTTAAGCTGAGGTTTTGAGCCCCTGAAACAATTGCCAGATTTTTCTAACACCCACAATCTTGTGTCTCATTCTCCTATTATATGTTTGATTTCATTTATCGTTCTATATTCCCTGCTACTAAAATCAGACTTTGTGAATGGTGAGATGAGCATGAAAAGAAAAGGTCGGAACTTAAAGACTAGACAGGTGCTCCAGGGCATGACAATTGTACTTGCATGTCCAATAAATACAGTTGACCCTTGGACAAGGTAAGGGCTAGGGGCACCAACCTGCACCACCACCCCCCACCCACACACACAGTCAAAAGCCCATGTATGACTTTTGACTCCCCCAAGCCATGTAGATGGTACAAAGGAACCAGGACAGACAGGCGAAGTTCTGAGGTTGACCGAGATAGTGCCTGCCTTCTGTGATTCATTTGCACCATGTGCTTCTTGGACATTGCCTGAGAGTCTATTTATCCGTTGACTCTTTTAAGTGACTTTGCAGAGATGAGAAATAATGGTACACATAAACAAAACTTGTGAAGCAATGAGAATACAGTGCTTCCATGGAATAGAGTCAGTGTCATAACATTCCAGAAATAATATGAGTTTCTATTAGCATATGAAAATGACAATATGGCATGAGTTACTAAATGTCATACAAAAACATCAGAAGTAGAATGAGGAAAAAACCTCCAGTATTCTTCAATATAAAAATAGCCTAAATCCCTCTTCAAAATACAACTGATCCATATGTCTACATGAAAACAAAGCCTAATAAAGATGTTTTATATTATGGAAACGCTAATAGAACAATGCTTTATTCACCATAGGACATAATGAGGAATTCATTTTCAACCTAAAACTGAGTCTTCCAATTTTGATATAAATTCATTTGATACAAATTCATTCTGGAAGAGAGCAACAGTTCATTATCTCCTAGAAACTTTATGCTTATTAAGTCTTTAATGAGCTTAATATATATATATAATAAAATACTAAGAAACCGTAGCTTCCAAACCTGAAAAACTCCTAATCTGTAGTCACTGTAATCCATGTGATGGGAATTATCATCTATAAGCTTCAGAGATTTTAATTTGGTGAAAACTTGGTCCGTCTGTGCGCTCACTTTGGGTTTTCTCCCTCACACCAACGGGTTGTATTGTTTCTCTTTCACTGTGGTCAATTAGATGGGATTATTTCATTTCCAAAGACTGTTTTTACACAGGCTGTGTAGCCTGTTCAGTGAAATATAATCCAACTCAGCCCCTTCTGCATCCAATAAAATCGTCAGTCAGTGTTGGGGGAGCAATCATTGAAATGATGAAATAGCAGTAGTGCTGAAAATAAGCAATGGAAAATTCTGCAAAAGCTAAAATTATACCACCGGGACTTCCTTGATCACCACAGCCCTTCTCTGGCCGAAAATCAGTTCTCCCTAAGAATTGAGAACCTGTCCTTAGAAAGGAAACTGTTCTCGCGCAGTAAAAATCACCTTCCAGGGGAGCACTCTCCTTGATGTGACTATGTCTGATATTTAGAAGGTGGTCTCCACTTATCTCTTTCACATTATCAAGCATTTGCTCTTGCTTTGAGGTGCTATTGCTGTCAGAGATATTTGGGTCAATGGGTTATTCATTATGAACCCACCACAAGGGCATTAGTGCGTGCTTTGTCGTAGGCCGCCCTTAGAATGTTTAAACCAGTAGAAATGTAACATTAGAATAAATACATTTTTAAAAAAAACAAGATATTGTTAAAAGCCTAAAACATTTCTTGCTCCCTCTCAGAAAACAAGAGCCTACAAATGATTTGGGAAGCATAGAAAAATTATCAGTTCCTGGGTTGGAGAAAAGCATAAAGGAAAATCACTAATAAGTTAGGCTCTGTTAGAGCTATCCATTAAGTCCAAAAGACCATTATCTTGACTTGATTAGAGAGAATAAGTTGAAAAGGGGTGACTGATTATATAACAAGAAAACCTAAGATAATAATTTCGAACATGAAAGTTGAAAACAAGAGCAATGTCAGGAATGCTTTGAAGAATTAATCAAAGTGGCCTGAGAACTGACCAAAGCAGACAAAGACAGTTTTCTTCCCTTCTTTTATTTTTTTTTAAATATTTCATGCAAGAGAACAAACCAGAAAATCTTATTTGTTCTAAAGCTTCAGAACTACCACCCTTACCACAACTCACCACAGTATTTGTATTTAAGCCTGTATCTAGAATGTCTCGCTTTCATCCTGTTATATAACCTGTTTGTGGTCAACTGGTTCAGCCTTAGGTAGCTCAAATATAAGAATTTTGCCTTGCTTAATGGACCTTGGTGCTTTTAAATACAACTTTTTTTAAAAAAAGTAATTATATGGGCTGCCTGGTGAAGAGGTGAAGAAACAAAATAACACAGTTAGCAAGTATATGGGTGGTCCTTTGAAACTATCATTTGTCTTGGCATCAAAGGCATCTGTTTCCTGTTCTCTATTTAGGCGTAGATGCTGGACACGAGTGAACTTCTCTGGGTGTCAGTGTCTCCCCCTATCACACACAGAACCTGCCTCAGCTTGAATGTGGTGTGTCACCCCAGGTTACTGGGCAAGAACTAACCAAACAAGATGGGAAGTCAGACCTGTCTAATGTGAAAGTTGTTTCTTTTCAATGCTGTCAATGACTTTCAGACCCTTAGGATAGCACAGTAAGTTACAGCTCCATCAACCACAACTTTCCCTACTTGCCTCTTCTAAAAAAAAATATAATCACCATGACAAGTTTGTGAGGAACAGTTTATTTTTGCACCTAGAGAATTCAGGTGTGTATCTCTAAAGGGCACTGAGTTTCTTACAAGACTGTTAGCATATAGATATGTATTCATTAAAAACTCAGGGAGATAAACAACATATAAAAAGTGAAAAACAGCCTTTTCTCAACACTATTTAGGTAGGTTTTATTCTTTATGCAAGACCTAGAGTATTTCTGAAATGAAGGAAATAGAGCTGGTCACCTCAGCGAATGGGCTCAGTGTTTGTGACTTCATAAATTCCATAGATCTTTCAGCATAGGAACTGGAATTAAGTTTATAATAGTATGAAATTCACATACCAACAAGGGAACTTGTTGCGAAGGCTTTAAATATCACTAATGTTTTCCCAAATTCCAAATGAACTTGCTGTCCTGCCTCTCTTGGTTTGGGACTTATGGAGGAAAAAAGTTCATAACATTTCTTTTACATTAGGAAAATATATAAATGTCTCAAAAAGCAACCTCAACACCATTCTGTTAGATCTCTGCCAAAAACAGACTCTTTTAAAATAGACCAAGTTTCCATAGTGAGAAAGCACGATTACTTCGATTCATTTACTGATGTTTCACTAACACTGAGGCATAGAAATCTGCATGAAGTGAGCCAGAGTTGATGAAGATCAGGGATTCAGATAATCACTGGAGGCAGAGAAAGGGCTTCTTCCTTTAGGTAAAAATTCATCACTGACAGCAGTAATGGTCTTTGAATTTGGGTTTTTTATTCCTCACACCTGTGGATCATGGGCCACCTGTCCTTCCTAAGGACCTACCCTCACATCAAAACTCTTGCATGCTTTTCCCTAAAGCAACCAACACATACTTGTCTTTCTAGTCATCTCTTAATACCCAGCCTTCTTCCAAAAGCTCATTTTGGCCTTGACTCTTGACTTTGCCTTTCTTATGACATAGACAATTACATGGAGTCTGACACCAATGTCAATAGACTTCACTTTTTTATATAAACTTTGTCACTGGATCAATTGACATATTATACTTGTTCAAGTGAGTTACATTGGTTATTTTTTCATAATTGGATGGCCACTAGTGATTTGAATAATGGGTATTTTTGAAATACAAATCGTAGATGCACAGCATGCAGGTAAGTTAAGTACCAACTCTACCTGGGAATCAGCAGGTATTCTTGATGACTAAGTACTCACATTTGCCTTCTGGTAGTTCAGCATCTCTCTAATTAAAATTATATTTCATATCCATCTTATCATGGTTCTCGGAAAAGAATGCTATATATAAATTACCATAAGCAGGTGGGCTACCAGCATTTTCTTATAGTTTAGAATACTGTGATCTAAGCCTATGGCCATTGCTTCCTTCTAAATCCCCTGAAACTAGAAAACTCGACATAAGTGTTTGTAAATAAAATTAGACCTAACGTAGTATACCCATGGGTCACCAGCTTAAAACTAACTAACTATACGTGCATATTAATTATTTTGACAAAATACCTCATGGTTAATTATAAGAATATATTTTAAATTAAGTAAAATTTAGATAAGATTGCAGGCTTTCCCATAATGATTTTCTTTTTTCTTCTTTCTTTTTTAGGGTGCAATAGACATATTACTGTTATGTGCACAATTGACATATTGACTTTGTTTTCTTGTTATTTAGTCATTGTGTACTTGAGGTTGACAAGGGCAATTATATCCCACTAATGTTTATCAGTCACTACATATGCCAACTGCTTCAACTTTTTGTAGAGCAATGATTAGATTTGTAATCCCACTCCCTTTTATTGCTATGTGCAATTCTCTTAAAACTACTTTTAACCTTCTGGGTCGTTGAGTTTAAAAAACATTTCCCAATACACATGTTTGCTGTTCCAATAAGCATTTTAAAGATAACATATGGTTTTATTTAGTTAATCCATTCATGAATACTGAAAAAAGAAATAAGACCTTTTAAAACTTAGCTTGTTTTCTTATTCTTGTTATTTTAATGCCAGTGGAAAAGAACATTCATTTTTGTAAGTAAAGAGATATGAGGAATATTGAATCCATAGCCATATTGTGGTTGGCTTACACTAAAAATATTCTAGTCTTGTTAAAATATAGCTCTTTATAAAAGCATAATGAAGTATCACTTTGTTCTTTTCTTCAATTTTGAATCCGTGAATTGGATTTTGTTCTGAAAAAGACAATGTTCACATTATGCTTATTAGTTTTTCTGCATGCATATAAAATATATATATATACATATATAAATGCAAATATATTAAAAATTGACCAACTGAAAATAGACATGTGCTTTAGAGTAATTATCAGAACATCTTTGAAGAATAATTTGTATGTTGACTTATGTTGCACCCAAAATTACACATATTCCAACATATAGAGGAATTTCCAGTTTAAAAATAAACATCAGCTGATGTGTTGTATAAAGTTCTGTAGGTTAAAAATCAAGTAATTAAAAACCTGACTTTTCAAAGAAAAGATTGGTATTAGTATGGTTAAGTTCCTGAGGAAAGACCCAATACTCCACATTGAAACATTCTCTTATTTTCTGATGCCTGTAATGGAATAAATAATAGTGTGATTCATAGAGCACAGCATTATATTATGCTTTATGAAATTCATCCCTTTTTAAAATAATTCCTCCTTTTTACTGTAAAATATTAGAAAATTAAAAACAGCAATGAAAACTTTATTAACCAGGTTTCTGTATCTCATGCTAAGAAGTTGTGCTTTCACCCCCGAGGTCATTAAACCCAGTTAACATGTTTAGTCCCCGTGTGATGTGAACTCTTTAGTTACGATACCCAATTGGCAGTGACCTGCCTCCCACACTCCCTTCTCTGGCTTCGATGACACCACCCTGTTCAGTTTCTCTCTTGTTTCTCTGCTGTATCTTCTAGCCGCTTCGTAGAACTGTCTTTCCATATGCAGCGTATGTCCTAGAACCAAATGTATACACTCTCTCAAGAACATCTATCCAGCCAGCAGCTGCAACTACCTATACCTGGATGTCTCAAATCCCTGTGTCTAGCCCTGGCCTCTTCTTGGAAGCCCAGCCCCATATATCCAACTACGCACTGGCACAGGTCCATGCCTATCTCTGAGGCTCAAAACTAAGCCCATGATCTTTCCCTTCAAGCCCTGCATGTTCTTCTACTTTTCCCTTCCTTGGGGATCAAGGCTGCCTCCTCAGAGTTGCCTACCCCAGATACTGGGAGTCATATTTTATACCACCCTCTCTCTCACTTTCCATAACCAGATCCACATGATTTTACTCACGCATTTCCTAAGTCCATTCCCTTCTCCTTATATCTGGCCACAGCCCTGGTCCAAACACCCCCATACCTTGCCCTGTTTGTTCTCAGAGTGTCCTTACTGGGCTCCTCCCAGCCAGGTTCTCTTCTCCCTGGCCCCTTCTCTGTGCTGCAACAGACCACCGTTTGATATCCACATGCTTACCCTTCTTGGTGACTTTCCATGTGCTTTAGAAAAAAATACCAACATTCTTAACGTGATACACACTATTCTGAATTATCTGACCCTTGCCTACCTTCCTAGTAGCTTCCTTTTGAACTGTTTTCCCCATAGCTTCTGCACTTCAATTGCCGCTGCATCGTGTCTTCCAGAATTAGCTACCAGACCCTTTTGAGACCCATGCTGTTCTAGAACCTTGCCTTTCGCCATCAAGAGGTGGGGTCTGTTCACCTTTCTTTGAACTTGAGCAGGCTTGTGGCTATTGCAAAAAAAATAATCGATTACGGTGGAAGTGATGCTTTGTGACTTTCAAAGGTAGGTCACTTTTAAGGAATGATGCTCCCACCCGGCTCCTCCCTGGGGGTTGCAAACCTTAGCCCACCCAAAGAGACCTCATGGAGAGGCCTAGAGAAAGAGGAACTGAGGCCCGAGGCCAACAGTCCATATCAACTCCCAAGTACATGAGTCACAAGCCTTCAGATTATTCTAGTTTCCAGCCTTCAGGTGTACCAGCTAAAGCCCCAGAGACCATGAAGCAGACCAGCCATCTCTACTGTGTCCTGTCCAAATTTTTGACCCTCAGAATCCACGAACATAACACATGTTTATTTTATGCCATGAATCTATAGGGTGATTTGTTATGCAACACTAGATAAGCAGAATGATCATTCTCATATTTTTTACCTCACGCTCTTACAATACCATCTTCTGCTCTGGCACTTTCCATCTTCTGGATTTTACACAAATCCTCACTAATCACTCAATAATTAATGTTTCCTTGTCTTTCAAAAATCAGCTCATATTTCTGCAAAGGGCGCTATAGTTATGAGGGATAGAAAGACCAGAAGACCATGCATCCCATACCACAGGAATAGATGTAAAGGATGGTGGAATTATCTGGTATGCCATGGCTATCAGACACAGACCTCAAGGCATCCTGGAAGCTAAACATTTTACTAAAACCTAAGGGGAATAAAAACCACACAGGAAATAAACTCAAATTTCATGGGCCATGCCCAGGAATATGTGCCAGAAAACACTTTTGGGGTCATTTTTAAGTTCTTAGTAATTTCTGACCTCCTACAAAACACTCCTCCTCACCTCAACTCAATGCTAGGATAAACCACTGCTGAACAGTGGCAGCCGTGGCACCCTTGCTGTGATCGGAGGATTTTCTTACAAGGATTGTGGCACCCAGTGGAAGGAGCTTTGTTATATTTAGAGAATATCGGGAATAACTGTAAGGAGATATAAGACCACTTTAATAATTTTTATGACTGATTCAAAAATCTGTTTTATTTTTTGTTTGTGCTTTCTTTTCACCAATTTTTCCGCAGGAAGAACCCACAGTTTCTTTTTACAGAATCAGTATATCATCAGAGCTGTTTCACTTTGCATCTTTACAGTATTTTAGGCATTCTTTAGCCTGTCAAATAACCCTCCCACCAATTTACTGGTACATCATATCAAACCTCTCCATTTTTCTCTCCGAATAAATGGGGGGCATGTGAAGAGACAAAGGGGTATGTTTGATTATGAAACAGCATCCAAAGACTTTTATCTCCGCTTTGAGCCCAGTACTTTGCTGTATCCCAGATTGCTGCTTGTTACTCAAAGGAAGCTTTGGTTTGGTGTGGTTTCACAATTTGGTTTTTCTATTTTTTTTTTAAGATTTTATTTATTAAAGAGAGAAGAGAGAGAGAGAGAGAGAGAACAAGTAGAGGCAGGGGCAGAAGGAGAGGGAGAAGCAGACTCCCTCTCGCTGAGCAGGGAGCCCAAAGACGAGGGGCTCAATCCCAGGACCCTGAGATCATGACCTGAGCCAAAGGCAGACACTTAACCGACTGAGCCACCCAGGTGCCACTGAATTTTTTTTTAAAATTGAGGTATAATTGACCTATAACATTGTATTAATTTCAAGTATATGACATAATGATTCGGTATCTGTATAAACTGCAAAATGATCACCACAACAAATCTAGTTAACATCCATCACCATAACATAGTTATAATTTTTTTTCCTTGTGATGATCTACTCTCTGAGCAACTTTCAAGTATGCACTACAGTATTATTAACCTGAGTCATGGTGCTCTACATTACATTTTAAAATGGAAACTTTGTACTTTGGGGCCCCTTTCATCCATTCTGCTCACCTCCACCCTCTGCCTCTAGCAATCACCAGTCTGTTCTCTGTATCTATGAGCTTGGTTTTCGATTTCATTCTGTACTTTTTAGATTCCACATATAAATGCAAACTTACAATATTTGTCTGAATTATGTCACTTAGCAGCATATGCCCTCAAGGTCTATCCTTGTTGTGACAAATGGCACGATTTCATTCTTTTTATGGCTAAATCATAATCCATTATATAAATAGACCATGTTTCCTTTATTCATTCATCCACTAATGGACACCACGTCTTGCCTTTTTTTTAATATTTCATTTATTTTGAGAGAGACAGGGTGGGGTTGCAGGGGCAGAGGGAGGGGAGAAGCAGACTCCCCGCTGAGCAGGGAGCCCACTGTAGGGCTCGATCCCAGGACCCTGAGGTCATGACCTGAGCAGAAGGCAGACGCTTAACCGAATGAGCTACCCAGGTGCCCCCATGTCTTGCCTTTTATAAGTAATGCTGCAATGAACATGAGGGTGCAGAAATCTTCCTGAGTTAATGTTTTCATGTTCTTCAGATAAATACCCAAAAATGGAATTGCTCTATCATGTTCTATTTTGACAAAACTCCATAATGCTTTCCATAGTGGCTACCCTGATTTACATTCCCACCAACACTGTACAAGGGTTCCTTTCCCCACACTGTCAGCACTGGTTATTCCTTTTCTTTTTGGTAAAAGTCATTCTAACAGGTGGAAGGTGATATCTCCTCGTGGTTTAGATTTGCATTTCCCTGATGATGAGTGATATTGAGCATCTTTTCATGTGTATTTTGGCCATCTGGATGTCTTCTTTGAAAAATTTCTATTCAGATCCTCTGCCCGTTTTTAAATTGTATTTTTGCTATTGAGTTATATGAGTTTCTTATGTATTTTGGATATTAATGCCTTCTCAGATACATGATTTGCAAATTTCTGTTTCTTCTTGAAATAATGTATAAGGATCCAACTCATGACGACAATGATAGCACTGATTTTTTCCTAGTAGATAAGCTAGAGCTTATACAGTCAAATAAGTGTCCTTCTCCATACTAGTTTGCTTGGGTAGCCCTTGTCTTTGCAATCTGTATCCCCTTTGTTCAATGCACATTGCAATTGCCATCAGAGAAGAGATTTCAGTTACAGAGGAGTATCAGGGTTTTCTGGTTTTGGGGGGGGGTTGTTTTAGAGAGAGAGGAGAGAGCACATGTGAGCGGGGTAAGGAACAGAGGGAAAGGAGAGAATCTTTTTTAAAAAAATTTTTTTATTGGAGTTCAATTTGCCAACATATAGCATAACACCCAGTGCTCATTCCGCCAAGTGCCCCCCTCAGTGCCCATCACCCAGTCACCCCACCCCCCCGCCCACTTCCCCTTCCACTACCCCTTGTTCATTTCCCAGAGGTAGGTGTCTCTCGTGTTTTGTCACCCTCACTGATATTTTCACTCATTTTCAGAGAGAGAGAATCTTAAGTAGGCTCCCTGCTCAATGCAGACCTCAGTCCCACGACTCAGAGATCATGACCTGAATGAAAATCAAGTGTCAGACGCTCAACCGACTGAGCCACCCAGGCGCCTCAGGGGAATATCAGTCTTATTATTCTGGATTCATTGAATACTTCATTGTTCTAGTAGTATGTTTAAAAAAAAAAAAAAAAAACTCATATCCCGGGAAGCCTGGGTGGCTCATCGGTTGAGCACCTGCCTTTGGCCCAGGGCGTGATCCTGGAGTACCAGGATCGAGTCCCACATCGGGCTCCCTGCATGGAGCCTGCTTCGCCTTCTGCCTGTGTCTCTGCTGTGCTCTCTCTCTTTCTCATGAATAAATAAATTTTTTAAAAAGGTAAAATCTCTTTAAAAAAAAAAAAAAACAATTCATATCCCTTGTTCTTCTGGGCCACTTTACACCAGGCCTCTCTTCCTCCTCGATGATAAAGTCAGCAGCTCAAGGACCTCTAGGGACCAGTCAAGAACTGAGAGCAACACCTCTGGGAAGAAAAGCTATGAGGCTCAAGGAGACTCTGTTGGACCATCATTGATGAATAACATGGGTACAATTAACTGAGCCCTCTAGATTTGACCAGTAGAAGTCCAATTTTGTCTAAAATTACATTTTCATTTTGATGAAAGACCTAACCTTTCTCTGTGAGTTAAGTATTCTATATATAATTTCGAAAAATTTGGTTACCCTAAAATCAGTAACACTGGGAGCTAATATGCTAACACACTAACACACTGCAGCTACCTGCCATTAACCTCATGCTCTGTTGAATAGAGCCAGGGCGGCAAATCTATGGCCTCTGTTCTCAACCTATGGGGACATTACTAATCAATCAAAAAATCCTTTCCCAAAAAGCCCCTACTAGACTTCGCCATCTTCACCACAGCCATCTAGCCAGGCACTGCCAGTCAGTGTAAGCCAGCTCAAAAAAATAGAATTTATTTGCCATTTCAGAAATAAAAGTAAGCCCATTTTCTCCAGAAATGTACTATGAAAATTGAGATTTTTATAAGGAAAACAGGATGCTAGCAGGGAAAGAAAGGACCTAGAGGTGAAGAGAGGGCCCCTCCTACAGTTCTCACAGCAGCACATTAGACTAAATTAGATTTATTAAATTAGCTAATCGTCATGTTGGAAGGCACAGGCAAGCTGATCCTGAGATGAGAAACAAAACAAATAGGTTTCAGCCGAGCGGATGGGGCACCAGGGAAGCATTTAGCCTCGCTCAACACCAGGCAGTCGGTCCTAATGAGGTGCACCGGGGGCTGCAGGCTTTCGAGAAGTCTCTGAGCTCCAGAGGACAGGCCCTGGGACCAAAGACCCACCTCAAAGGGGTCAGCCTCTCCAACTGACATGCAGAGAGATTAACAAAATGTTTAATCAATGGTAGAGCTCATCAAGCCAAACAAGCCAATCCCAGCTGTACTTGTAAGAGCAAAGTCTAGCATGCCAGTTTTACAAATAATCAAAACGAGACTTAGGATTTTAAATTCAGGGACATGGGACATAACTCATTTTTCCAGGGGAATTTAGGAGAATTAAATTCCACTCGACTCTTTCTCGTCTGTCACTAGAACCAGTGATCAGGGCAAGCTCTCCAGCGTTGGCTGATGCAGGAGAGGTCTCAGGGGGCCCGTGGTGTGTGAGCATGGGTCTCCTCGGGGACCGCCCCGGCTGCCCCCACCCTCCAGCAAAGGCCATTTAGTTGTCAGCGATGACTGAGGACCCAACTCTGCATAATGGCAGCCAGGTGGTCTTCTAGTCCTTAAATCCCCTTACCTCTTGTTAGAATGTTAATAGCAGGGGAAGAAAGAAAAGTCACACTTAAAAATAGCGTCCGGAACATCTTTGTTTTCCTCCATTTGGGCTTCCTACTAGATTCATAAAATGGCAGCTGTCACCAAACACAGTTGCTTCTGCAGGTGTTCCAAAATTCCAGTAATTTCATTGTTTTATTTTTCTAATTCATGAGTTCCACATTTTAATCCATGTTAATCGTGCGTGGCCCCTAATATGTTAGAGAAAACCTGTGCTATCTTTCAAAACACTGAGTCTGTTCTTTAAAAATATCTTGGATGCTCCTCAGCTTGAATCAGTGAAAAGTTTCATGAATCAGTTAGTCTTTATGGATCATGTAGGGAGCCTGATATTTGCAGCCACATAAAACACCTGAGTGGTTTATTAAAGATCCCCCTCTGATGACCCAATTTACTGTGGGGTATGTTTCCCCTCTGCCCCTGTTTTAGAGACATTTATACTTCCATGTAATATTATACAGATGATGGAGATAAATAAGAGACCATGTAGAAATGGGCTAGAGAAGACAAAATATAATTACATCCCTTCTTCCATTTTTCTTTATAACAAATTTCCTGAATTTCTCGTACTACAATCGAGACACGTGAGGTTATCGGCCCCTTTAGATTATCTGACTGACTTGCCTTATTTACAAAAATGTACTTAATTCTAAATCTTCTCATAGTAACCCATTATTTGCTCTTACTGCCTTGTTAACATGGCATGTTTTGGGTTTTAGGTTTTTACCTAATATGTTTGTAAAGGCAGGTTTCACAACTGCTTTGGGTTCAGCCCCATTGATGTGCCCCATGGAGCTCTTTGAGTCTGATCCATGTGGTCACTGGGGAAACCTGTGACTTCAGGTGGACTTGAGAGTAATTACAGCATTGAGGTCTAACTAAGGAGTGTGATAAGATCCTCTGGCTGGGGCATCTGGGTGGCTCAGTGTTTGAGCATCGCTTCAGCTCAGGTCATGATCCCGGGGTCCTGAGATCGAGTCCCGCATTGGGCTCCCTGCAGGGAGCCTGCTTCTCCCTCTCCTTGTGTCTCTGCCTCTCTCATGAATAAATAAATAAAACTTTTAAGAATTTTTTTAAAGGAAGTATATGATTGAGTCCCAAAGATACTCATAATATTTTTAATAATACCATCAACTAAAAAATTATTTTTTAAAAATTATTTTTTTGGCCAATGAACATAGGTCATTAACATATAAAAATTAGATGCTTTATTTCTTTTGAAAAATTATCCTGAAATTTGTTATTGATATTTATTTTAGACTGTTTTCCAGAATGTGTTGGCTTATAAAAAATAATGATAATTTTTAATGTCAATGTGTGCATTAGCCTATAGTTTAAAACAATTTGAAATATAAAATATAGCATTTATAAATATATTTATAAATTTATATTTAACTATATACACTTAAATATAAATTTATAAATGTATAAATATTTATAAATATAAATGTAAATCCATTTTGTCTGGATTTTATCAGGAATTTATTTACCAAAAGTCATAAAATCATCCAAATATGCCCTCATTGTTTGCCTTATAATTAATACATATTCCACATATAGACAAGATGGTATGCATAATTGGGTGGGCTGTGATTGTAGATACAGGCCAGAGAGCAAGGTCTGGAATTAGCTACCTTCAGCTGATCTCCCTGATGGATGGTCCTGCTTCCCCAGATCCTCTCTCCCTTGCCAGTGTCCCCTCCTGCCATCCTCATCCAGTCCCTTGACCTCCCAGCTATGGCTGGCACTCCAGATGATGCTCTACTTCACCTTGTCCTGACAAGTGACAAAATATGGTATGAGCAAAGCAAGAAGTTTGGAGGATTAGGAACCTAGGTTGGTAGAGAGATTTGTTTGTCTTTAATCTTCTATCGCACTTAGTGAAAATTAGCTTGCTGGTTATGTATAACAAAATGGACTGTTTCCTGGATTGAGTTGTACATAGTAATTTATTGTTGTAAAGATCAGTGTTGAAAGAGCTAGCACTGTTTCTGCTTGTATGTAGTACTTAACCTGTTCTGTTTTGAAAAGGAGAATATGATTTCTGAGACTCATTTCTTCACTATAAACTCCTTATTAATAAGTTTAATTGTGACAACATATAAAATCCAGATACACACACAACTTACTCAGATAAGGACTTAAGAAATGTGGTCCCACAGAGTAAAATAATGATGTAGGCTTTTCAAGGCATTTTTCTTCTAGTTATTGTATGCTTTGCATGAGGACCATATGAAGGGAGTGGTAACATCCCATAAATTATCATAGTATTAATTTGCCTAACAAAATTTCAGCAGCAACCCAACTGCAACTTCTTATGAGCCCGTGAACATTTTCGGAGAGATGGACTAAGATGATTTTCTCTTTTTTACCAACTAGAGGCACATGTTATGATTTATTTGTGATGTCTTTAGAGGAAGAGCAAACAGCACAAAGGTCTTAAAGCTTCTTAGAAAGGTAAGAAGCTTATGATATTATATCAAATGATCATGCAAGCCACAAGACATTTATGGTGGGGCAGGAAAATACGTTGTATACCTCCCAAGAGCTGGATATGGTATTACAAACATTTGGAGTTAGGCAACATCTAATTCTGAATGAGTAGTTATTTGGTTTGTACATCCATGTAAATTGCCCTTTATTTTGATTCTGGTAGGAGATGGTTCTTTTGGTTTTCCATATTAATTAATTTATGTGGTATGGGATGGACTTGCTAACTTTCTCCTGGTCATCTTGTGAATTTATGCAGAGAATCTTGAGCCTTCCGTCCTCTGCAGCCAATCAGCCTGATTAGCCACTGCCACAATCACATAAACCTGTAGTATTTTTTTTTTCTTAACTATTTGCTTAATTCAGAGATGTGGGCTGAATGGAAAAAAGAAATTGGCTGAGTTGTAATCATTTGGAATGTTTGAAATGATTTGAATGGATAGGGATCTTTCGTTTCAGAGAGCCTTTTTCTGGCAGTATTCATAGGAGCTTGGAAAGCCAGCAGTCCGATCTCAAATTCAGACATTCATTGACAAGTTACTTGAGTCCCCAGCATCACTCTGACCTTTGTGTAATGAGGATAATAATATTTATCTAGCTTAGATGAAATCTTCCATTGCATTGTTCATAATGCTTCACATTGATAAAGTGGCATTCCCTTTAAGACTCTTTACATGCTTTACAAATAAGATTGATTTAACAGTTTGGTGCTTCCTATCACAAAGATGTATAAACAACAACAACAACAACAACAAAAAAACAGAAAATCACATTTAACCACAGATCTTAAGATACAAGAAGAGCTAATATTTGCTAAGCAGTCATCTTGTGTCAGGCAGTGTACTTTATCCCATTTAACTCTACAGCAAGTTTTATTGTGATTCCTATTTTTATTGTAAAAAACCAAGAAAGTTCCCCAGGATTGTCCAGTGAATGAGTGGCCATGTTCAGATCAAGGTACAAACATCCACAACCTCTCAAGATGGCCAAAAGCCAACAACGTCAAAGTTGTATCCCAGCGAGGGCTGCGTGAAACAAGCTGACTGAACTGCCTGATTTGAATTTAGCTGTCCCATTGCCTGAGCCAATTACCTCATTCATGATAATAGTGACATTTCCCTTTGCATTTCTCAAACTACTGTCACGGCACCCTATTTCCCTACTGGTGGCCACCCCTGCCACCCTAGTTTGGAGATCTGCCCCCCTCACTCCGGATTCATGTGGAACTGAACATAGAAACAGCAAATCCCCTCTGAGTCACGTTAGCCCTGCCCCGCCGACATCCCATGGGCTGGTTCCTTGGTTCTAGTGCCTCTTGCAAAAGCTCCCACTCATTCTGTGCTTCTCATGTCCTACATGGGGGAGTGAGATGAGGCATGAGGACCAGCTACAGTTCACCATGTGGACACTTCCTCCTTTGCAACACACACAGTGTCTTCACTACATCTTGTGGCCAACACCTCCAGCTCAACTCGTTAGACTGGTTCCCACAATGTTTTTCCCTGAAACATCTTATTTGTACGTACTGATTCTACTATGAAGGGACACAACCAAAGGAAGACTTAAAGAACTAAATAAAGTAGACATTTAACCTCTAAAACCAAACTGACCTATAGTCTTAGCCTCATTTCTCTTGGAAATATTGCAGTAGAAGAAAGATTTAGTTTTTTTGTTTTGAGGGAGGGTTGTTTTTTTTTTTGTTTGTTTGTTTTGTTTTGTTTTGTTTTGTTTTTACTGTGTTGTATAAGACTCAGAAGCCTGAGGGGAGCCAACAAATTGAACTGCTTCTATCATTGCAGAGAGCTTAGGATCTCTGACCAACTCCATACCAAAAGTGTCTGTAGCTTCCACTTTGCATTGAAAATATCTCAGGAAGTTGTGGGGGCAGCTCCAACGTATTTAACTGTGTTTAAAAAGGAACAGTTTAAAGTGATCATTGGAAATGAATCGTGTAATCTATTAAATTAAAAATCCTCCAGTGGTTTGCCCTCACTCCCAGGATAACAAACAAAACTAATTTTCACAGTGGGTGTCAAGGCTCTATGAGATCAGTCTCCTCCCCAGCATTCCAGCCTCACCTGGCGCTGTGTCTTCTCGCCTGTTGGCCCTGCCATTTCCTGACCCCACAGCAGCTGCCACTGCAAGATCTCTGCACATGCTTGTCCTCTTCCTCTTCACTGCCCTACTTCCCCTCAGCACTTTTCTTGTTTACTAGATCTTACTCCAACTTCCATGGGAAAACTTGAAAATGCACCCAAGAGTAGAAGAGACCTTAGACCCTCCTGTAGAACATCATCCTTTTCCCTGAAAAAATTCACCAAAATGTGTAATTATCATGTATTTATCTACTAGTTTAATGTTCTCCTGGACTTCTTGGCCTATGAGAGCCTTGCGTTGTTCACCACCGTGTGTCCCTATCACCTAGGAATATCCTGGCAGGCAACAGGTGAACAATGAATATTTGGTGAATGGAGACATTTAAGCGGGAAAATGCGATATCGAAAGGTTAAGAGTGGTCAGTCTTTTATCTTCCCCCTTAAATGTTTACGTATTGAAAAGAAAGGACATGTATCATCTTTCCAACAAGAAAAATTAAAAGTTCCAAAAGAAAAGAAAGAAAAAGAGCCACTTACTGAATTCTTCAACATTTATCTCCACAGATGAATACACATACCATAAAAATGTCTTTAGACTAACAAGTCCATATTGTAATAAATACAAAGGTGAATATATACCCTACCGTGCTCTTCCCAATTTATTTATTTATTTTTTCTTTCTACCTTGTTCACAAAGCATTGCAGAGAAGGAAAATAATGTGACCATTTGCTAGCCATTTCTTAACTATCAAATGCAACGTGAAAGGTGAAAATTTGGGCTCAGAGTGCGAATCAGAAAATAATTTTCAACATACTTTAAACATGTATAAACTATAATAACAATTCTCCACTCAGACCAGTTGAGTAATGTTAACAGCATGTCTGGTCCAAAGTGGATACTAGATGAGGAGAGGGGGGAAAAAAACCACCAGGAAACAAACAACAACAACAACAACAACAACAACAACAAAAACCCTCTCTTCCAGCTTTTTTCTTTCTTTTTTCCCAAATATAAAAGCTTGCCCTGAGCAGACACATTTTTCACAGTGCTGTCAGCAGCAGACCTAATTGCTTTTCATGTAAATTAAGAATATGTACCTTTGTTTAAACAGTAATCTGGGTCAGAATGAGGAGGTTTATTTGTTTTAGCCTATTGGAGCTTTGAAATGGCACTGAAAGGATGCCATGAAAGTTCCTCCTGACTTGCATTTATTGAAGTAAGAAAATGTTCCTCTCTCTCTCTCTCTCTCTCTTTGGAAAATGTTTCTCTTCTTAACTTTCTTTTTTCCTCCAACTTCTACTTAGTAATAACTGCGGTCCACTCTGTATGTCGCGGAGGCCCTTAAAGATCCTCAACAGCTTTGTTATTTTGAAAACTTGGGATTTGGGGTGGCTGCTATTTATGTTTTAATATTTTATCTCTGTGGAAGCTTGATACATCTGAGTATGCACGCAGAGGGTAAATATTGACTTACGACCCTTTGCTTTTGAGTTTGCCTCGATAGAATGACGATAGGTTTTTCCTTCCATCCTGGATACAGACACATCTGGGAGTTCTTGTCAAAAGAGATGTAGAACTGCTCTGATTATCAGAAAAATTTTGAACATAGATTATGTCACAGGGAGGAATTTCTGACTGACCCCTTCTGGTTTATGGCACCAGTGATTTTAAGTGTGTGCGACCGATCGTTGGCCCCCCACGCACAGAAAATTGTATCTCAGCAGGTTCTTCTACCTGGAATCTGGCAAAAAGGCCTGTTCATTTGTTTGTGTGTTTGTTTTGAACATTTCATGACAGGGGAGCGTTCTGTGGACAATATGCCACAAAGGGAGCTTATTTTTAAAGACTGAAGAAATGTTTTCTCACTTATATGATTTGTAGTAGTATAAATGATTGTCTGTATCAAAATTCATTGTAATTGTGATCTCTTGGTTGCCATACTCTCATGAATGTGATGCATTAATAATAAAACAATTTAGAAGCATTCGAGGTCCCATGGAGGTCACAGAACTGAGTCTAAAGTATAGACACTTTCTATAAGGGGACCAGTTCTTTCCTGCTATTGTACTGTCAGGTTATTTTATCCCACTGTAATCGCTCCTCGGCCTTTTAGCTAAGATCAAGTGTATTTTATCTCACTGTAAGAGAACTTCACAATAATGTGTTCCTATTATACATGTCATTCTTTGAATGTGTGGTTAATAATGAAGGAAAACTATGGAATGTAAACCATAGCTTTGAGGGGGAAAAAAAGCAGTCATTCTAAAGATTAACTACTGATCAAGAAAAAAAATGCAGAATTGGGATTCTAAGAGACATGTTTTATAAGAAGCTATAATACTCTTATTTACCAAAAACTAGTAAATAAGTAAACCAGATGTTGTTGCATTTTGTATTTGTTTTGCTTACCAGGAAGTGAATATTTTTGATGTCTATACTAAATGCTTCCATCACGCAAAAGTTTAATAATGGAGGTAAAGAGGAGGACAGGAAAGCTAAGACACTGGAGCAATTTAATTATGGAAGAACAGAATACTTTCTACCTGTTGCAGGAGTGAGGTGGATCTGGATAGGTGCTTGTTTGTGTTACATTTCTGTGTGTGGTATTTATTTATATTCTGCTTTCAGGTAAATGATGTTAATTATGCTTATTTACACTCAGCTTTTTATGAAAACTCTTTAGGGTAGCTAAATCTTGCTAATTTATAAAATGAATTTCCGTTTTTATTGGTAAAACTCTGAGATGCACATGGAACATTGAAAAAGTCTTCATGTTATCCTCATATTTGTATGAAAAATGAGACTTGTGAAAGGAAAATATACTAGAATGGGATACGTTTAACATCATAATATTAGAAGAAACTCATACAAGTTTTAAAGACGAGTAGTAGAAAATTGAGGTTTATTTTTTCCATTTTTTTAGTTTGAATTCAATTTTCCAACATACAGTATGACACCCAGTGCTCATCACATCATGTGCTCTCCTTAGTGCCCGTTACCCAGTTATCCCATCCTCTCACCGACCTCCCCTTCTGCGACCCTTTGTGTCCCAGAGGTTTTTTTTATGATTTGTCTTCCTGAAAAATTAGAGAAAATTGAGGTTTAGTTGGATCATTCATAATAACTAAGTGCTCATAATTGAGGTTTAGTTGGATCATTCATAATAACTAAGTGCTCATATTCCTTATGTTGGGTAAATGTCCATGTTGGAGCTGGTTAGCAGGTTCCATGCAGTCTAAATTGGTAACTTCATTTTCAGCAGAAAACATACTCCATATACTCTTGTAACATAGTGAAATAATCCTACATGTTGCAAAGTCTCAAATATCATGAAACCAGAAAATTTGTTTCTATCAGAAATCACTCCAAGTTGGATTTGTTATTTAAATTACTTTGTTTTACATATTGAGTTCAAAGTTTACATTTCATTACTACTGCAGCACATAGAATTGAAAGCATGGTAACACAACCCAAATTTGCAGACTGAACTTGTTACCAAAAATATCAGCACGATCAACAACTTAGTTCAAGGAAGTTGTGATTGAGAAGAAATCTTAATCGGCAAAATCGACAGCATTTTAAAAAATATCTCCCTTGGCATTGTAATACGAGCATGTATCCTCAGGATGGGCATCCAGCTTTAGTTTTTGAAACTTTGGCCTACGTGAAAAGATAAATTCTGGAACTCACCACCCATAGAATAGGCAAGTCTAGAAATTCTGCACGTTCAGCGTGTGTGTGACGTTATCTATTGACCGTTGTTAATTGCACCTGCTGAGTTTCACCTGAATCCAAGTCCACAGAGTGTCTGTCCAGAAGTTTTTCCACTCCCATTTCTCACTCTTGGCTCTGCTGGGTTCAGGGAAATCCTACCAACTTACTCACAGAACCTTCTCTGAGCCTCTTATGTCTTTCTGCTAAGTGGCCTCATAGCACTTACCCTTCCTTGCTGTATGTCTACAGCTATAGCTCTGTGATCCATCTCAGCTGCATGAGGACAGTGGCTGTGTCAGCTTTTGTCCATCTCTATATCCCTAAAATCTAAAACGGTGCCTGACAATATGCACACAATACATAAGAGGCTAGCAGGGGCTTGGGGTGGCTCAGTCTGTGAAGCATCTGGCTTTGGCTCAGGTCATGGGTCCTGGGATGGAGCTCCACATGGGGAAATCTCTGCTCAGCAGGGAGCTCCCTTCTCCCTCTCCCAATCCCCCTGCTTGCTCTATCAAATAAATAAATAAAATATTTTTTAAATAAGAGGCTAGCATTTTAATCATCTAGTTTTGCCTTTCCAGCATGCAAAGACCACTTGAACCAACTTTTAAAATAGTTTTTATAGGATCCACCACCCTCACTTTTTTTCATGTGTTTCTGATATTAAAACGGTGAAACAAAAAAAAAAACAATGCTCCTAATTTTGCTTACTAGAAGAACACTTCCTAAATACTTCTTAGCTGCAATTTTATTGAGCTAATTTGTTTATCTTGCTGATATTTTTCATAACAAGCTCAATTTGCTTTTTGAAATGGTTTTGACAGTCACCAGACCTCGCTGTGTTGTTCGCCAGCTTATTTTTTACTGTGTTAAATACTGCTGCAATCTCCTAAAATGTCTCCTCCTCTTGTATGTTATGTATTTCATAAACAGTCTTCCTCATGTTTACCTACAATAATTAGATAGAAAAAAACAAAAATAAGATGAGGAGACTTCTACATTCTTTCATTCTGTTGAATTCGAAATATTTCAAACTGTCCCCATCTTCAAATTTTTATTAAATATTTCCTAAGAATGGTTTTAGAGTCTTCTCTGGACTACACTACTGAAGCTTTATATCAGTTGTATTTTCATAGTAGGTTAGCTGGTATGGCAATACCAATTATCTGGTATTGGCAGAGTAGGGTTTAATAATTTTTCTGCAGGAGTGAGCTGCTACCTCTAGAGCAAGGCAGCAACTGTCTTTGAATGATGTTATTTGTCTCTTTCATTTGCATATTTAAATGCCATTTGCACGTGTTTCTTTTCTATGCTGTTAAGCTGATCAAGTTACATAGGAAGAATCTGCCTCTTATTGTTATGCTCATTGTGTTTTCTTTCAAGAAGAAAACTGAAGCCTTGTGGGGAGTATAGGATATATTCACTTCATAAAAACATTCAAGATTTAAGAAATTTTAATCACCCTGAAAGATGAAACCCAGTGCCAGGAACCGTCATTTTGCTTTCTCTCTTTTACCTGATTTTTGCCTGAGCATTCTCAACACGGTTGTTCCATCTCGTATTGTGTGTTTCAGGAAGCTCTATACTAATTGAGAAGATAGTTGGTTCTGGAAGAAGATGAGTGGTTTCATTTTGAATCCAATCAATCTCAAACATTCCTTGAAGCACACCTATTGAAAACTTCTCCTTACCAATCAAGATTCTGTTCCCAGGCTTAAAAATAATCTCACCTAAAACAAAAGTTTTATTTCACTGTACAAATGTAAATAATGATTACAATTTAGAATTTTAAAATATTTAAAAATATTAGCACTCTTAAGTGCTTCATAGATATTAACCCTTTTATCCTCATGACAAACCCAAGGGAACGTGTCCTTTTGTCCCCTTTTTAAAGATGATGTAATTAAAGCCTAGAGAGATTAAGTGTCTTGCTCAAGGTTATCCAGGCACAGCTGTTACATGGCAGAGCTGAGGCTCATTCACAAGCAGATTGGTTTCAGAATCTGCATCTTAAGCATTCTGTAAATGTGAGTTGAAAAAGCAGCACCAAAGAGGTCATGGTAAAGCTGCTGGTGCTATGACAGCATCAAGCGTTAGTGCCAGAGCTGGAAGTCTGAGCCCAGGACCTGTTACATACACGTGTGCTATAGCAAGGCTCACGCATCACCAATGCCATGTGAAAATATCCATCTAGACGAGTTCAAGACCCATGCAGAGTTGTAATCTTCTTGAATATCTACCAGAAGCCAAAACATACATTTTGAAAAATGAAATTCAAATCCAACTTTCTGGAATCCCTAGAATGCTTCCTCCAAATCTTGCTCTTCAGGAGCCATTTGCAGCCCTGTGTACCACACAGCACTAAAATGCTCACACCCCTACTCACATTCTTTCCACTGTGCAGTGGCTCCAACATTAATTCCATCAGATGCCTGAATCCTGTTTTCTTGGGTAAAAGATGATTTTTTTTTTCCTTTTGATAAAGGAATACTGATTCATAGGCATAGACCACCACACACCAGAGTTGAATTGCTTTTCTCTGCTCAAAAAACTGTTCCCAATTTCTGTTGGGAAACTGTTCCTCCTTCCCTCTGACCCCTTGATACTTTATGGAAAGCTCCCTTCATTTGGGCTCATCTGCAGCAGTTATTTGCTGTGCAACAGCATCCTTAGATACACAGCAGTCAGTCTGAAGGAGTACGAAGGTTTTGAAATGGAAATATGAGGACCCATAGATGGTACCCACTGGGTGAAAAGATGAGATGAATTAACATGAGAGAGAACACCAACACAAATAATGCTATTTTATGTAAGTAGGCATACACACTCACATTATACACTTACATGTATGACACGTATATATGAGATAGATGAGAGTTGCTGATATAGTGATGGTGAAAAGTGTGCTAAGAAGTTACCTCATCCCCTCTGCAAATTCTTGATCTAAGAGGTGCTTAATGTTTCTTATCTGATACCTAGCACAATGCCTAAAAGAAAGAAAGGACTCAGTATATATCTGTGAGAAGAAAGGAAGGAAGGAAGGAAGGAAGGAAGGAAGGAAGGAAGGAAGGAAGGAAGGAAGGAAGGAAGTTAGTTGAGGAAAAAAAGGGGAAGGGAAGAGAGGAGGGAGGAAGACAAGAAAGGGATTACTTACTCAACTAATTGATATATCCAGCCCAAGTCATCCAGTCCTTTACTCTATTCCATGTTTTGCAAACCCTCTTGACTTCTCAATTTTTTTTGTTTTGTTTTGTTTTGTTTTTCTGTTTTGCCAAGTAGATCCCCAATCTTGGGTTAGGCTCACCTTTGATTTTCTCAGCTGGTCATTACTCATCAGTATCTTGGGAAAATCTTCCAATTAGGTCCAGGATAACCTATCCTATATAATCTCACCAGATTCCTGCTCGAACTTTTGCATTACTTTAATATTTTTAACACCTAATCATATCACCCAAGCAACCTCTCCAATCTTTCTTCATATTTCACAATATCTCAGATCACACATGACTTTCTCCTGCCTGCCTCAAACAAAATGGCATCCCTCCTCCTTCACAGCCAAACCTCCCACCCACACTTGATCTGAATTGCTCTCCCACCACATACCCATTTCATCTTTCTCTAGCATCTGCAGCCCTGCCCTCACCATTGGTCTTTACTTCTCTTTCATTAACATGCCCAGGATGTTGCATCCTTAAGCAGCCCCAAGCAAAATGACTACCAAAAAACCATTTCCATCGATTCTATCATACCTTTTCTTCATTCCTGTCATGATCTGGTTTCCTCCTCATATTAGCTGCCTTTTGTACCCTCTCTGTGACCAAACTACCTGTCTCAGAAGTCACAAGTGTTTTTCCAAAATCAAATCCTATCAACTCCGGACAGTTCTCATCCTTTCAAATCCACCTGTAGTAGTTAACACTGTAGACCAGTGATTTCTTCCCAGAACATTCTCTCCATGGCCTCCAATGTGACTCCTTGATCCCGAGGCCTTCTCTTTCCCAGTCTTCCTGTCTCCTTTATGGCCTATTCTTTATCCTGCCAAGACTCCATTTGGAAGTATTTCCCCAAGTTAGACCAGCTTCCCCCATCACTTGAAGAGGTACATTCCAAGACTCTTATCTCTATAACTCAACTTTTCAGCTAATATACATTAACTAGGCATTGGTCTTTCCTCTCAATATATTTAAGCAAACAAACAAAAAACGAAACACCAGCTTTCTTTAAAACTAGTTCTTTCTCTCCACTTCTTTTTCCTCCCTGCCCCCCTCCCCCGCCCTGGCAATTGTATCAATTATCTCGTAGCCAACAAGGTTCAAAACCTAAAAGTAATCTCTGACTTATCTATGCCTATCTTAAAGCCTCTGTGGCTTTTTTGTTTGGTTGGTTGGTTTTATTTTTTGTTGTTGTTGTTTAGGGTGAGAAAAGGGGGAAAGAAAGGGAACAGAAAGAATTAAACTGTTTGACACTTGGAAACTACTCCAGAGGACTGTGGAATGCTGAAGTGAGAAGCTCATGGAATGGATTCATTTTCGCTGTGGTTGCTCTTTAAAATGACTACATAAAATGCAAAAACAAGAAACTCATGTATTTTTTTTTTCCTTCAACAGAACCAGAAACAAGCATTTGTAATTCCACACAGTAGTAAATGTAATCCTGGGCTCTAGGAATATGATGTGGCTAAAAATATCTCTTCCTGTTGACATAATTCTCACAACCCTGTAATCAGAACTAGTGGCAGATACAGAGATGGGAGGGACTTTAAGCAAGATAGAAAGGTGGCAGATCTCAGCTAACCTCATAAACATTTCACTCGTGGTCAAGATAAATATGCCATAAATTTCTTACTTTTACTACCAAAAAAAAAAAAGAGAGAGAGAGAGAGAGAGAACAAAAGGACTACATGGACTTGTGAAATAAACTTTTGCTTAACACACTCTTTTTATGATTATCGATATTGTTTATGTTTAATTATAATAAATCAGCAGTGTTTCTTTGTTATAATGCATGTCTTAATATTTAAAGAGTTTCAGACCTGAAATTATTCATGTAAAACATCAGATCAAGTTTTCTTTCAGTTTATATGTTTTATTTATTTTATTCTAGAGTTCCTGCTCTTCTCAAAGGGATTTAGAATTTCAAGACAATTAAACACATCTTTAAAGAAGAAGAGAAGGTAAGTCCCAGGCACTAAAGTGTCTCCAGACCTACCAAATAAGACAAAAAGTCTTCTTAAAACATACAACTTGTTTGTCTCGACAAAATACACTTTGGCTGAGCTGCACTGTGCTCTGTAGCCCCCTTATTAAGCTATTAACTTCCATGAATCACCTCTAGGAAAATGTTTCCACAAAGTATAGTTAATCTGATTTTCATATTCTTTCTGATAATATGGAAAACAACGGCATTTCTACAGTCTTTTTCTCACCTGGAAAAGTAGATAAATGAGGACATTCTAAAATACAGAATCTCTACATCTTAACTAGAAAGAATTTTCTACCAAGATGGAGTGGCCCAAACACAATGGATTATAGGGCATGCGTGTGTTTCCCCCACTTTGTAAGTGATGTGTTGGGGAGCTCTCTCCTTCTCAGAAAGTCTTAATCCTTTCTGAGCAGCACTTACATGGCAACCTTAGAGAATTAAACTTGTACCTGGTTTTCTTTTTTCCCCTCTCTCTCACTATCCTTGCTATAGCTCAGTGCCTTTTCTCAATGGTAACCATGGTCTAGTAATTTAAAGCTTTTGAACCTTGCGAATAGATTCATTTAAAACTGTATTCTGAGGGGTTTCCACAAAATGAAGAGTGTCTTCTAAAAGGAAGCTCTAAAAGAATTTACAACAGAAAACCTGAGAAGTGTCCAGCTCAGGATGTCTCTACAGTAGTACATACCTGGAAGATCCAGTTTCCAGGAGTAAATCATTTCCCCAAGTGTCTCTTTTGGCTTACTGGGTGGAGTTTTCTGAGTTTCTTCACCTTCTCCTGATTGATGGGTTTTTTCTTTCTTCCTTTAATGTAAAAGTCAGTAAAAAGCTCTCCATGGAGCAAAGGACTTTCTAGATTGTGAAATAATTATGAAATAAAAAAATGTAAGATGATAACATTTTTGCATCAGAAAAACTGAGTTACTGGGGTATATCTCTTCCTGATGTTCTTCATCCAAAGACAATATTTTGTTCTTGTTTGTGGTTGTTGTTGTTATTGTACTTGTTTTAAGATGAAAAAATCATTGCAGAAGTTGAGAGGTTAACTGCCTACCTCTTAAGGGTCCAGACAATCGTTGTGGTGTGTTGCCAAGATGATTTTACATTCAGGTTGCCAGATTTGGATTAATTTTATATCTAAAACAGATCATTTTTTTCCACATTAGAGTTGATACAAATTCAATACTCGTAGAAGAGGATTTGGCTTTCCAGCTTATGGAAGGGCAAAGAGATGATAGGATGATGTGTTTTTAAGAATCGAAAGGTGAAAAAAAAAATAAAAGAATAAAAAGGTGGTTTAATTGTTAGTAGAGAATAGTAGCAACACCACTTGTTTTGAGTGTCCCTCTCAGGTACTTTTTACTTTTCCCCTAAAGCATCTCAGGGAAAAATGATACAAGAGCCCTTAAGAAAAGTTTTTGCATGCATACACATCTTAACCAACTAGGTGGGGAATTAGTAGAAACTAAAATAAAGTGCTGGAAAGAATGGTGGCACTATGAACCATCTCCTGCATGCAGGGTATCGCTTCCTTGATCTCAATTTGGGTAATGGTGAGATTTCCCTGTTAAGATAAAGCAAACAGTTCATACAAAATAGACTTACAATTTACTGTCATAAATTTCCTCAGTTACTATTCTTTTAAGAGCCTCTCAAAGAATTTTCATATTAGATTTTGCACACAGTCTATGGAAACAAAGTCCCTAGAAATGTATGTGCATTATATATAGCCTGAATAAGAAGCGATTTATCTAAGTTGCTTTGCTGGTATTTTCCTCAAATCCTCCCCCTGATTACCTTTCCTTTCATTCAAATGTGAATCACGCCAAAGGCACACACTGTGAGAAACCTATCTGTATAGTTTTATAATAGACTTCAAATAAATTAAATTTTGGGGATAAATTATCACTGAAGTGTCCTGGGAATTAGGTGCACAGCTCCTCTTGCTAATGGGAGCCATGCACCTAATTTCAGGCACTCTAAGCTGAAAAGTAATCACCTGTGTGTTTTCCCCTATAAAAATATAACTCAGTATTCACTGCCAAAGCAATACTTGGTTCTCCGAAACCCATTGTTGATGAGAGCCCTTTAGATCTCCAGCATTTCACCTCAGAAAAAGTGTTATGAATGCCGCTGTAATAAAACATGTCAACCTCCTCTTGTCTTTTAAGTATCCTCTCTTGGAACTCTTCTCTTGTCAATTCATGAAAAGCACTCTACCCATACTGGGAGGTTCTCTAGGACACCATTTAGTCTTTAATAGCTAATACATAAACTTGAATGCTTTAGTGCTCCTGTGAGATACACATTGAATGATACCTTTTATATGAGATAGTTTGCTACTAGGTAGGGAGGCTGCTGCCTTCAAAACACACAAATACGCATATATGTTGAAGAAACAACAGTTCGCATTCACAGACCCCCAAACTCTGTCTAAATGAGGCAAAACGCCCACACGTTTTCTAATGCAGGAAAAACATCCCAACAAAAATAAACAAAACAAAGCAACTCTAGAAGAGTTTTCTCCAAACTAGATGATCAATCAAGGAAGATTTCTTGGGTTTTCCTGGTCTGCTTTAGACTAGGTACGGGTGAGCGTGCTTTTAGGGCATGCTAGTATTTTTCAGTGGGGTTGTAAACACACTTTCCATTTCCTAAGGCTGCCCAGATATTTTAACTCAGCCTAACAAATGCTCAGAAACATTCCCTAAATGCAAAACATTGCAAAATAATGTTTTGCAAAAACTGACACCTAGAGCTACATATGCCAACTTCAGGGCACACAATCCTGCTGTTGTCTGAAAGAGTGGATAGGGAGAACGGAAAACACGTAAAATGTTGCGTGGTCTGCCTTGGAAGTGGAGAGAAGCAACCCCATATGTTACTGAAATCTGCAGATAAGCCAGGGCTATCATTTTTGGTCAGCCAACTCCACCCTTTTCCAGGCCTTTGTAAAATTAAACCCAAAACTGCAAAGCCTTTGATTTGTATAAAATTTCTATCACCCACTTTTCCTGCTGGGTCACGTTGACCACAAGGGAAAGGGAAAAGCAAACTACTCAGGAAATCCCCAAACTAAATTGTCCCCTCTCTGCTGCCACTGGTATTGGAAGCTGATCATATTACTATCTGGCAGATAATCAATGAATTGGAAGAGATGAAAGAAACAGTATAAATTAGCAACATCAAACAACATCGTGAGCCCCTCTGATGCTTGCAAGTGGCTCTATGTCTGTTGTCTTGTGGAACAAAAATCAGAGTGGCGGACTACGGATTTTACTTTTCATCTGGGTGGGTTGGTGTTTTGCAGACACAGCATTTGATGCAAGGGGAAAGGTGGGGTTTTAAATTTGAGATACCGTGATAATTTTCCACTGTGCTTTCTGGTCCCTTCCTCCTGAACAAGCAAGGTTGTGTCTAAGCCTGGACCTAAGCTGTGCAGTTCAAGGCCTCCTGTTTGGCCTGAGACGTAGAGAATGATTTAGCTTTCTGAGGCTGCCAGTCTGATTGCAGAGTTTTGGGAAACCTGCTCCCAAGGGAATATTTAGACTGATCGGGTGCTTTGACCATTCATATTTGCATCTGGCTTGTAGGACGGAGTCTTAAGTATGATGTCCATGTGTGTCTTCTGTCACAGAGCCAAGGATGACACTTTGCCTCCATTAAAAAAATTATTCTAAGGGGCACAAACAGATTTTCTTGCTAAAATGTATAACCTATGGGGGGGATAAGAACAGAAGACAAGAAGTTTAAAGGGAAAAAAATCATCTTTGTAGGTCACTGCTTTTTTAAAATCATGAATTCAAATTGAAAAGCAATTCAGGGATCCCTGGGTGGCGCAGCGGTTTGGCGCCTGCCTTTGGCCCAGGGCGCGATCCTGGAGACCCGGGATCGAATCCCACATCAGGCTCCCGGTGCATGGAGCCTGCTTCTCCCTCTGCCTGTGTCTCTGCGCCTCTCTCTCTCTCTGTGACTATCATAAATAAAAAAAAAATTAAAAAAAAAAAGAAAAGAAAAGCAATTCACTCTATATTAAGAAGGTAGTGAGCAAAATGGATTTGTTGGGACTGTCCCAGGGACAGTGAAGAAACGTCAGAAATAGTGATTTAATGCAGAGAGGTCATTCGCAAATTCACGTCAAAACATGTGAAAAAGTAATGTGCTGAAGTTTATTATTTCAGTTGAATCTTAGATGTAAAGCACCGCCCTCACAGAGTTAAAGTCAGTAGAGATTTCAAGGCCCTTTAAAAACTCCATTGTGATGATTCGTGGACATCGACAAGGACCAGACTATAAAGTGATATGACAAGTAGACGAACTATCCTGTAAAATGCCATCAGCAGAGAACAGTTAGGAGAGGGCCAAAGCAAGAGGTCTAAAGACAAGTCTTCTGTTTAGTAACTCAAGAATCAAATAAAATATTTCCCTAGAGGTTATATGGACAATTGTGTGTGTGTGTGTGTGTGTGTGTGTGTGTGTCCCTAATAGGTGGTACCTTTTTGCCTTCAGTTTTACAATCAGTAAAGGCAAATAAATAAATGCAGTACTACATGGAGGACACTTTGATAAGGACAGCATGTGCCTTGGAACTGAATAATTTAGGTTTAAATTCTCATTCTATCGCTTTCTAACCTTGAAAACTTGGCAATATTAATTCATTTCTCACTTCCTCAGTCTCTTCATCAGTAAAATGGGAATAATAAACCTCTCTACCATTATTTTATGAAGATAAAATCTTTTTTTATGAAGATAGAATCTAATTGCTGTACTAAAGTACCTATATTTATCATACTCTGCAAATTGCGTCTATTGTTAGTATTGGGGGTATTATTTCAAAAGGGTACCATGTTCTATAACAAAAGGGTTTCTATTTTGAAACTTCCTTTCCCAAGACCCATTCATTAATGGAAACGATGCAGATAATTTCAACATTATTATGCTTTATCATATTTTATTGACAGAGAAGGTGTGAATTTGTAAATTTGATGAGCGAAAGAAAACAGTAGAAATAGGCAATACTGTGAGTTGATTTGATTTGATTTGATTTGATTTGATTTGATTTTTAGCAGAGCAGCCACAATTCAAGTAAGCCACACTCTACCTCTCTGATCACACTGCAATGAGAAGATTTAGAGAGGTGCAATGCATGTTGAAAGTTTTACCTCCAGGAAATGTAGCCAATTGCCAGTGTTCTCTCGAAGTCATCTTTCTTCTTAGGTTTCGAATAGAAAGCTCTGCTTTATGGAAGATTACCAGAAGTAAATAAGCCTGATAAATAGGAGGGTGAAAAACGGATAGCAACAAAGCTTAGCTTCAGGGGCTGGCTTCAGAGAAGGCCCCTACTAAAAAGGCGGCGATTGTTCTGTTGGCTGCTGCATCCCCCAGCACTGCAAGAGTACAATGTCAAGTACATAGTAAAAGTTTCCTAAGTATGTGTTCAATGGATGAGTAAGTGAACCGTTTTCCTGGGAAATAATATTCTAGATGGTCTCTATTCTACGAGCCTCGAGACAGATTCTAATAACAAAGACTAATATTCTTAACCTTGTGTGGAGGCAAACACTCAACGATTATTTGACCTTGACTGTTTTGGATTTCAACATTGCATTTGTGCACCGTCGCCCCATCCTTCTGCTCCGTATATCTCCAGACTAAGCCTGATTAAAGAGGCCATCGTTTTTCCTTTGTCTTATGCACATCCTTTACCACTATGGAGTAATTTCTAAGCATAAGTATCTTGTTCCTTGCCTGGTGAGCCTGACCATTTAAGAAATGTCATACCAAAGGAGCCCAGGGATCCATGGAGCCAGCAGTGGCCCCAAGGAATATTCTACAGGAGACTGTGGTTGCCATCTAGTTATTACCTAAATAGAGTTCTTCAACATCCCCTGATAATTGATCAATAGTTGATCATATAAGAAATCATTTAATCATTTTTAATGGTATAAGCTGAAAGTAATTTTTCTATATTTCTACCCCTAGTTTTAATAAAGATCCATATTATACAAATTTAGTTATCCCAGAGTTTAAATGATGGTGAACACTAAATAGTGATAAAATGTGATGATCTGCAAAAGGATTGTTACATAATTACAAAGTATTTCTAATTAATAAGTATGATAAGCATAGGTGAATACCTAAGTAAAATATTGACTTCATAGATTTCTAGCTTCTTCTGCTCCTCTTTTTCTCCTTACTCATTCCTCTGTGAATAAATGGGATTTCCTTAGTTCACAGATTTGGGGACTTGTGCTTTATCCAAATAGATAGCTATCACCCTCCTTGTTGATTTGTGACATCAAGATGAGACCAACAGTGATAAATTGTGCCACTATAGCAGATTCTTAGAAAAGTCAAATGTCAATTTAAAAAAAAAAATCAACTTTGTGAACATAATAAAACCCAGTTGAATTAACAAAGGTGACTTCAATTGAATAGCATGTTCAGGGTAAGAGATACATTTTTTTGTACCTCTATAAAGGAAACTTTTTTCTTTTTACACATGTATCATTCAAGTGCCAAAAAAAAAATCTCTCCCAGACACTGTTTATTGAAAAAAATTTCATAAGAGCCAATCTCACTTTTCCAGCAGAGCAGCAACCTATCTTTCTAAAAGGGGAGCAGGTGATACTTTTGAAAACACTGCCTGCATGTTGCAACGCATTTATTTAAAAATACCGTTTCTATTATTCTTGAACGCTTAGAGTAAAATCTCATTGTAAATGGCATTATCACCAGGAATGGTAAGTTGTTTTCATACAAGAAGTTCAAATCCTCCTCTGATGTGGTCAATTAGGGGAGCTTTACTATAACTCCTTAGGACCAACTTAGTACATTTTGCTGTGACTTTTTTTTTAATATATATTTGGGTTCTCATGTCCTTCTGACCTACATAGCATGGAAGAGTCAGCCGTCAGTTGGTATTTCTCAGAGTTGCTCAAGGAGAGTTTCTACAGTGGGGACTGGCAATTTGTGTGCTGGCTTCTATGTGTGTCTATTTATATGTGCAGCTATAGATCTACCTATCATCCCTTCCCTCTGTTCGACTGCTTACCATTGACACACTTCATGAACAAAAGGTCTTTGGTGTGAGCATGTTCTTAGAGTGGATTTATACAAAGTGGACTAGGCCTTTATCAGAAGAATGAGATGTGCAAAGAAAACCCTGCATCAGCACTCCCTCTTCTGTGTCAGATTTTGACCTTCAGACCTACCTTAGTATATAGTCTGTCGCCAGTTTGAAGAGTTTCCTTCCTCTCTCCTGGAAAGGGACAGTGGGAGGTAGGCAGAGGATGCACTTCGGCTCTTCTCTGCAGAGTGGTCAGCAACCTGGCACCTCTTAGAATTGCCTCCTGTGGCCTCCACTCCCATTTGCACACCACCCACTAGAGTCAGCTAGGAAGTCATTGTGCAAAGCACGAGCTTATAAATGTACTTGTGTTAACTGTATTCTTATTCTTTTTTTTTTAATTTTTATTTATTTATGATAGTCACACACAGAGAGAGAAAGAGAGAGGCAGAGACATAGGCAGAGAGAAGCAGGCTCCGTGTACCGGGAGCCCGACGTGGGACTCGATCCCGGGTCTCCAGGATCGTGCCCTGGGCCAAAGGCAGGCGCCAAACCGCTGCACCACCCAGGGATCCCCCCATATTCCTATTCTTGATGGATTTTTAAGATCACAATTATACCCAATGCCAAAGTTCAAATCCAGATAAAGTGACACTCAAAGAGAGATCTGACCACTACCTAAGAGGAAAACAGGGGGGCGGAGGGAGCATGCTTGACTGGCTGAATCAACAGAGCATGTGATTCTTGATCATGGGGTGTGAGTAGTTCGAGCCCCACACTGGGCATAGAGATTACTAAAAAAAAAAAAAAAAAAAAAAAAAAAAAAAAAAGAGGTAAAAGGAAAATGGAAGACAATTTTGAGTGCAAATAATAGATGACAGCATCTATTATCATTATCATTATTTAATGTTAATTTATCATTAATATGTGCTGAGACCTGTGGTTATATATAAGTATGTCTTGGGGAGCATCAGGTATAAATCAAGGAATAATGAAGAAGTTGGTGTTGGTCTTTTTAGACTAGAAGTGTTCAAGCTCAGTCATGGGTAAGTGAGGGTTCTGTCTGGCCAGCATTTGAAAAAAAAAAATGGCTTAGAACAGAAATTGAGTCCTTAGAGATGAGAACACACCATTAAATATGTATCTATTTATTTTTGTGTGGCATTGTGCTAGGGCTTGGAGAGATACAAAAACAGAGTCAAACATACATCTGACCCACAGAGAGCTCTCAGTCTGTTAAAGGAAATAAGCCATAAGCAAAACACATTAAAGTGGTTCGTGGCACGGGAGTCCACATGATGTGTTATGTTAATTAAGAGGAAAAGGGAGATGAGTGCAGGATTTCTTAAGGAAAATTCTGTTATTTAAAGAATAGCAGGTGTTCAGATGGTCTTCAGAGATCACCTGCAGCCACTGAAGTTTATAGTGGCAGGTAGGGGACATGAAATGCCCACAGTCTGCTGTATCCTTAGTTCATATCTGTTCTTACTCCATTTAATATAGTATTTTTGAAGACTCCTGGGACCAGAGTTAAAAGCAAATGAGGCATTTTCCTGATCTTAAATAGCATCGTTTACTCACTTAACAAATATTTCCTAAGCACCTGCTTCTGAGGAGCAAATGTGGTATTGTCTGGACAAATAATTTATAGTAAGGGTCGCCCTGTATAATACAATTAGTTCAAAACTTTAAAGTTGAGATACTTCAAGTATGTAAGATCGTTGGAATAATTTAGTTACCTCATTAGAATGTCATGTCAGAGATAAAGCACTAAGGGTTACTCTAAAGTGTTATTTCCAATTGGTTGATTAGGTAAGTGTTCTCAACCTGGGACACTGTTTTTGCCCTACGTGGAGGCCTTTTTCCAGTATCAGGAGACATTTTTGCTGGTCACACTTGGGAAGGGGGTGCTACTGACATCAAGTGGGGAGAGCCCAGGATGCTGCTAAACATCCTACAATGCACAGGACACTCCCACCCCTACCCCCACCCCAAAAATCAGTGCTATCGACGTGAGGTTGAGAAACCCCAGCTAATGTTCATATCTCTTCTTAAGTCACACTAATTGCCAACAACAAAGTTTCCTCACAGAGAGGCCGGATACTCATCTACCTCTTATGAAGGAACAGGCACCCCAGTTAAACAGAGAATCCAGCTAGACCTCGATCATATCATCAGAAGGAAGAGCAAATTGTCAAAGAGATGGAGAAGAGAAAGAGGAAATAAACATGGAGCGCAGACTCTGTTGCGCTGGAGAAGCAGGCAGGCGGACGTCCCAGTCAACAGGCCAAAAATGGGCTTCCAGACAATAGTGGCCAGCAGTAGAGCTAAATTAAGAGGCATCATTTCTCAAGGACCAGCTGTGCTCTTGAAGGCTCATCAGCCATTGCTGCCTGTTTATTGGCAGCAAAGATTCACCTTTTCTTCTTATTTTCATAGCTGCCAACCATGCTTCCTTGCCCTTGAGTGCTTTCATTGAGACCTTCACCTCAGAGCTCCTGCTCTGAGATCATCCCCGCTCACCCTCACCGCAAGACCCCTTGGCACCATACTCCTCCACCATGCTCAACCTTCCCCCTGCTGGGTTCTCTACTGTGGGCTACTGAGTCACCACATGGTCGTGGCAGATGGGAAAGGAAGACAGAAGGACCTGCTCTTATTGCCAGCGGTACGTTGGGAACAATGTGCTTCTGTAAACCAAAAAAATGGGAATACAGACTCATTTCCCCAAATAAATAATTATACACATGGTGATCAGACTCTTGTTCCATTAGGACAGTATGATACAAATAGATTTTTATGAAGTGTCTTGAAATCTAATCAACTTTTGTGGTGCTATATTGTGTTGTATTTTGGGTCCCAAAGACCCAATTTACATGCAGAATCTAGGCAATATTTTCTGTGACCAAATGACCCATAACACTCCCAGGCTGCTCTGGGCAGCTTTGCAGGTTCTCCTACCAACTTAAAATAATTCACAATGTACAGGGATTTATGGTTGGAGAAAACACTCCCTATCCATTATGTCATTTGTTTCTCACATGAGCCCAGGAAAGTTGGGCCTCTTTCAGCACTGTGCTTGGCATTTAGTGGATACATAGCAAATAGCTGATAAATTAACAAATGCCCACGTTTTGAAATGGTAAAGCATTCTGATCATTAAAAGGACTTGCCCAGTGAAACATGGTTTCTTTATGACAGAGCTCACACCCCGGGCAGCTGACTCGTCACCTGGGCTCTTTCATGCTGCCTCTCTGGGTTTGTCTGGACCAGGACAGACACACAGCCATAGAGATCTACAGTGCGGCCAAACTAGTTCCTGGATTCCGGAGTAGCCAGGTCACCTCACAGAGAGTGCCCTTTAGGGGGAGAGGTCCTGAGTACCTGAGCATTGCCTGAGTCCCTTGCACACCTTCTCTTCCTTACCTGGCTACCACGTCCTCCCTCTCCCCCTCTGATCCCTCTTTCAGATCTTCTCTCTCCAATAATATCCCACAATCAAGATCTTTCTTGTCTGATCTTGGGTTATCCACATTAACATATCCTGTACTCTACTCCTTAAAAGACACAGTCTCAGAGGCCACTCAGAGCAACTCCATCAGAGATAGCTGTCTCCTGCTCTTCAAGGCAGGGGAGCCCTGCTTTTGATTTATTTTGTATTTCACCACGGGGCTGAGCACACCCTAGAGGCATTTAATCTGTTGACTTGAATTGATCTCAGATGCTAGGCTTGGCCTGATGTGAACCTTCACCCTGTAGGACTCAGCAGGTCATTGGAACTCATTTCAGTGTAAATCTAAGACCCCTGACAGCTCCAGCTGACTATCTCTGAGGTCCATGGGTCTGGCCAAAAGCTCATAGCCTTGACACCGGATCTAGTTAAAGCCAAGAAATGCTCTTCCTTCAAAGTCTGCAGGTTGAAGACCTAAGATGTTCTAGGGCCAAGAATATCAGTCTCCCCTTCAAAAACTATCAGTTACTTAAAGAGTAAAGTGCAAAATCTCTATCCCTGCATTCTGATTCTGATTAACCTTTTCAAATTTTTTTTTCTCATTTTTCATTTTCATCTTCTGTGTGTTTCAGCCAAGCAGAACCATTTTCTTGACTCTGTGGAAGGGCCTTTTACCACATGGCCTCTCCCCCCTCACCTCCACCCACCTCTATATAACCCCGTCCATCGGATTCATTCACTCTCTTGTTCAACAAATATTTATTATGTGTCTGCGAAGTGTCAGGCAATATGCTCCGTGCCAGAAATACATTGGTGGCCCAGAGAGTCAAGGTCCCTTGTGGAGTTTAAATTCTTTAGCAACGGCTTCATACAAAACAAATAATATAATTCGGTATTGACAAAGCGTGATGTATTTTGGGGAGGGACACTGAGAGGATCCTATGACAGGAAATAACAGGAGAATCTTACTTAGAAGGAGAAGTCGTGGGCAATTCTTTGAGGAGAGGTCATTCAGGCTGAGAACTGAAACTATGAGAGACTTGTAGGTAGGAGCCTTCCAGGGCAAAGGGCAGCAAGCCTTCAAGTCTCTTTCCCACCACCAACCCCCGACTCACTCTGGCCCCTAGAGTTGGAAACTACTTCTTGGAATTCCCATATACCCTATCTGTTCCTCTCTGGTGAGGTGTCTCACTTTCTGCCTTCGACTAAGGTCATTTATCTCCCCTCCCTTGAGGGCAGCATGCATATCACATTCACTTTTGAAGTCTGCCCCAGCAGAGCAATGATGACCCTTGCCTCTTTCTGTCCATCCTTCCACATGCGTCAACATTCTGGAAGGTGGTCTGGCAGGGCGACTCTCAACACCCAGCAGGGGCAGGGGAGCTCTCCATATGGAGCTAGCAGGTAATGTGCTCCTCACTCCATCCTCGCAGTCAACAGTGCTAACTGCCTGATGGTCGACTCAACTGTCGTTGCCAACTAGAGAAATGGCAAGACACTGAAATGTCTTGTAGAACTGAGAAGTGATAAGCTGTTTGCTACTCTGGTAACTGCGTGGACATGGTGCTAGGGGTGCGTGGGCAGGAGCCATAGACCCATGTGACTTAAGTTGGGACGCTGGGTTGAGACAGGTGTTACACTTAAAATGTAATATATATATATATATTATCATTAATGTGTTATAAAGTGTATGTTTAGGGGTACCTGGGTGGCTCAGTGGGTGAGCACCCGCCTTCGGCCCAGGGCGTGATCCTGGAGACCTGGAATCAAGTCCCACATCAGGCTCCCTGCATGGGGCCTGCTTCTCCCTCTGCCTGTGTCTCTACCTCATTGTGTGTGTGTGTGTGTGTGTGTGTGTGTGTGTGTGTGTGTGTGTGTCTCATGAATAAATAAATAAAATCTTTTAAAAAAAAAGTATACATATACACACACACACACAATGAGAGCAGAAAGGGTTGAAGGACGGAAAACAGAGTAATTATATAAAAATACTCCTTGCCAGGATAAGAATGCAGCCTTTGGGAAGCCAATCGAAGTCGCTGGTAAATAAAAGAGTTAAAAATCATAGCACGAAAATTGGTTTCATAAAAGAACAGTATTCTGCAACTGCCTTGTTACGATATTGAATTCTACTGGAGTAAATTAGGAGTGGTGTTCTCTTGTTTAGCTGTCATTAAAGAACTCAGTGGTAAATGTCAGTATCCCCACCAAGATCCCACTGAGTTTTGTGAAATTCTCCAAAAACCTCTCCACCGGGAGAATTTATAAGCTCCGCACGTCCAGCCGTCTTAATGTGTGAAGCTGACTGAGATCTAAGAGTAACGCGACGCAGCTCAATTCCAATTTGTTTGTTTTCTAACAATGTCTTTGACACGTTCCATTATGACACATTCCAATCTGATGGCAAATGACTTCCTGTGTCCAACCAGAAAAACGTTGTAAGAAGCATGCCAGGTGCGCTGCTGGCTTCCTTGCGGTCTCGGACAGCAGGCCCTTTGCACATCTTCCTTCCGAGGATCGCTGGGCCAGGCCGGGGGCAGCGCCCATGAACCGGCCGAGGTGTCTTTGCCTCCTGCACAGTACCAGCCACCTCTGCAAAGACTCCCCAACATGAGCTCCGAGAGTGGGGAGAGAATCTGCGAGTTTGTTGCTGAAGGAAGGGAAATGATCCTTTGCTGGGCTAAATGCAGGGAGCCGCAGGCCGCACCCCCGCAAAACAGCGAGTGCCCCTTGACCCGTGGCCTACCTGGGGCTGGGGGACTGTGGATCCTTGCCGCACAGGACAGACTGTAGGGGAGCAAAGACATCTCATGCAACCCAATCGGGGAACCGACAGCGAGGGGAGGGGCGGGGGGGTGGGGGCAGGAGGAAGAATAGGAATTCTCACAAAAGTTTGGTAACGTCTCAAAGTGAGTCGGGGGTCCTAGCGGGCTACCTCCCCTTTCAACCACAAAGTACAGAGTGAAAGAATATGCTCAGCTTACTTTGTCTCCCTACCACATTTGATCTCAAAGAACAATCAGCCACGGCTGATTTCTGAAGACTGCTCAGAATAGAGAGATTTCGGGTGCCCCCCCCCAATAGGCAGCACTGTCAACAGGAGGCATGGCAGGTACTGACACCAGCACCTGGAAACACTCAGATGCTCCACACTTTCTCTTTCATTGTAAAATCTACCGCTGGGCATTCTCTTTACACAGGGCCTCGGATGATAAGTGTTTAGAGGAGGAATGATCCTGAAGGAGAATAAAGCCCAAACCTCGGGGGCTGTCAGTGGACACTAGAGGAATCAAATATTTGAAGGTTGAAGTAGAGAAATTTCTTAAGGGGGGCGGGGGGGGGGGGCAGGGTGGAGATTCAAAGGAGCTGCAGAAAGAAAGAAAATGAAGCAGTTCCATCCGACCGGAACCAAATCTCTCATCTGACCTCTGGTTGCTGGGGTGGCTCTCCCCCCGCACTCGTGCACCCACATACCCCCCAAGCCTCATTAGGTGATCAGACAGGTTGGAATAAATTGCACCATCACAAGAAGGATGCTCCACCTGGGAGGATCCAAGACCAGCTGGAAATCCTTTTGGAGGGTTTCTGGCCAGGAATTTGGCACCTGCGTATCCCAGGTAAAAGCCTGGAGTTTTCGGGGATAGCCCCAATTAATCCTTTAAAAAAAAAAGTTTTTAAAGATATGTATGTCACTGACTGTTAAATATTTAAAAGAGCCTTCTTTCGTGTATAATAAAGCCATAGAACAGGTTAAAAGGCCTTCGGGCTTTGCTAATTCTTAATTTGGTGACAAAGTAACGCCTCTCTCAAAAATAACCTGCGTGGATCTTTTTAGTGATATAATACAACAGGTGTTTTTTGTTCACTTTTTAGCAAGAACACGATTCCACTGGAATACATTGATTTCACACACACCCCCAAGAGAGCTAATTCTAGGGTTAGAGGTAGATGTATGGCTACCAGTTACTTGCATACGGAAATCAAGAGGTAGGGTCTCTTTCCCTCCTGGAGTGATCTGCTATCTCTGGTGGCACACAAACTGCATTTTTTAAAATCCAAAACTTAGTTTAAGAAGAGTTAAGAAAGAGGATCCCTGGGTGGCTCAGCGGTTTAGCACCTGCCTTCGGCCCAGGTCGTGATCCTGGGGTCCCGGGATCAAGTCCCCCATCAGGCTCCCTGCATGGAGCCTGCTTCTCCCTCTGCCTGTGTCTCTGCCTCTCTCTCTCTCTCTTTCTCTCTCTGTGTCTCATGAATGAATAAATAAATAAAATCTTTAAAAAAAAAAAAAAAAGAAGGGTCAATAAGACTTTAGGTCAGGGATCCCTGGGTGGCGCAGTGGTTTAGCGCCTGCCTTTGGCCCAGGGCGCGATCCTGGAGACCCGGGATCGAATCCCACGTCGGGCTCCCGGTGCATGGAGCCTGCTTCTCCCTCTGCCTATGTCTCTGCCTCTCTCTCTCTCTCTGTGTGACTATCAATAAATAAATAAAAAATTTTTTAAAAAAGTTAAAAAAAAAAAGACTTTAGGTCATATATGTACCCAACTTTATATTATCCAATTTAGTAATTTGCTGAATATATTTCAAAAAAATCAGGTTTGGTTTTTAGATTCTTGCCAGGCATAAAACTGGTCCCAGATATAGAAAAAAGATCACCATGTCTTGAATAGTAAAGTAAATTGGTCACTACTAAAAGTGCTCTTTCACCTTTTTTTTATAAAGACGTGAAAACTATTAAAAGTGATAAATATATTCTACTTCCACTATCTTTATATATCTGTGATTCAACTCTTCAATTATATCTAAACCTCTAAGAAATACATCAGTCTTTTCACCAAACTGATTTTTAGTTAGTTTTTCATTCCCTAAGAAACTACTTAAAGCTCCTAATTTGTGATTAGTAAAATTTTCCTTTTCATTTACGAAGGGCAACATTTTAATCATTGAAGAAGTAAAATGATTAAGATGCTCTGGGGTATAATAAAAGCAGATGATAGAAATTGGAAATAGGTTTTCTTTTCCTATTTTTGAAGGAGCTAAAACAATAATTTTGAGGAAGAAATCTTAGCTCTTCAGTGCTTTTTTTTTTTTTTTTTTTTTTTTTTCTGGGAAGCTAGAGCTGGCCAAGTAGATCAGAAATAGTATCCAGAATCAGACACTGAGTGTCTGGAGAAGGATTGAAGTAGAAAAAAAAAAAAAAGTGAAGAGGTAGGTGGTGCATGTATATGTGGCACCAGCAACAGTGGCAAAGGATGAAACTGAAAACTTGGTCCATTTTATAAGCAGCCAAATGCCATCTTCATGCTGCAGCTATAAATTTAACCCATATGTCTTCAATGTATGATCCCCTTGATTTTCCAGAATAATAAGCTTTAGTACACTTATTATCATATTGATTTCTTTAAGCTTTGCCTTGCCCTTCTCAAAAAGACTTGAATTATTACAGTATTTGAAGTGAACCCTATCACCTAAAAGAAATCACCTTTCTTTGGTGTATCAAAGGTGTATCACCTATCACCTAAAAGAAATCAGTGTCAAAAATTCCTAACCAGTTTTACCCAAATGCACATAGAGAATCACAAATTCATGTTGCTATGTTGTTTTGTTATTCCAGTAACGTTTCTAAAATAAATATTAAGGTAATTTTATGTAAAATAGGGACAAACGTTTTGGAACCCTACTGGAAGGAAAGTTCATCTAAAAGTATAAAGGATTGTGTACAAATTTATTCATTTTGAGGAGAACATTTCCAGTATAAGTACTATGGCATTTTCTTAGGGATAGTCTTTGTGGTGCCTAAAACAATCACCTAAACACATTTTCTATTGCAAATCCCAAATTATAAAAGTTCAACCTGCTGCACACACACACACACACACACACACACTGAAGATGCATTTTAAGATATTATAAAGCTAAAATTGCTGACATAAGCCAAATGATTGTTTCCAATGCTCACTCGCTATGGAATTAAAATCCCCAATCACCTTGAAATATTCTATGTCACATATACTTAAAAATTAAGAAGCACTTGTTGCCGAGACAGGCATACGCATTACCTTGGATATGTGGCCCCTGTAATATATGACGTTGAAATATATTTGTTAGCTCGCTGTTTGAGGGCCCAATAAATGTGTTACGTATCTCGATATGTCACCTGCCTCTGAAATTTCAGGATGTAGTTCCAATTTTTGTTTCTCAGGTGAAACCCACCAAATGAGATTTCACTTGCATGATTCAATAAAATTGTCGTTTTCTACCAAATGCCTACATTTGGGCTGTGCTGAATTGCTGACCAGAGCTCCTTCAAGGGAAAATCAGGGAAACACTTTGAGATAGTATCAGAGCTGATTTTTGTCCTTTGACTTATCTTGGCCACCTCTAGCTTCCCATATAGCTTTCCAATTGCTACTGCTGGGAAAGTGGGCTCCTGATGAAAATAGTGACCTGGGGATGCAGAGCAGTTGTTTCAGCTGATGGGCCAGACTTCGGCTGCTACAGACACAGTCCCAGGGCAGGTGGCATTCACTTCTCCTGGCCACTCAATTTCCATCTTGGAGCACTTCTGCCTTCAGTTCATTGTTTAAAAAAAAAAAAAAATCTGCAAAGTTATTTAAAAGACTCCTAAGTTGTTTTTGCATTTTTTTTTTCTTTCTGGGATGTCACTGCAGACCTTGTGTGAATTTCACACATCAGTTTTGATTACCCTCAGTACTGTACAAATAAGTCCTATTGCAAGACATGATGAAAGCCTAATATGATTATATCCTCCTCCAAATATTTCATGAAATGCTCCCTGAAGTATCCACATTTGTATTTGTTTACTAATTGCCACTGGGTTCTGCAAAATTGGTGGCCACTAATTTTCCTCTTACTTAGATTTGCTTCTAAAGTTAATAATAATAATAATAATAATAATAAGATGAAAAATGAAGTATTTAATTATCCTGTTTGTCCACAGTAACATATTATATACTTTAAAATTTATTAAGAGGGTAGATCTCACAGTAAATGTTCCTACCACAATAAAATAAAATTTTAAAATATAAATATCTGTATTGTTGGGGCTTTTCATATTTTCTCCGATACATATCCTAGGGACACATTTCAGGGGTTACCTTTTCAAGCCACTCCACAGGGACTGTCCACATGCGTTTGAAGGCCTATCCTAACATACACCAACCAGCCTTTTAGGCTAACTTATATTTTGTGGAATACACATCACACAGGCACCACTAACATAAGAATGTCCAAAGCATCTGTAAAGGGGACTAGCCCAAGTTTTGAATACGAGACTCCTTCGCAGTTTGGTTTTGCTGTATACAGGTTAGAGATATAGCCGAAAGCATCCATGTCAAAATGGAGCAGTCAAATTTACATATATTTCCCATTTTTGCTATGAAATCAGTCAATACATGTCCACGCTGATTCCTTGTGAATGACATTGATTTAAAGACTGTCTTGTTTATTTTTCACATGATGACTGAAATATCTATTCAGGGCATTACTTTTATATGTAAAGTTATACTGTGTTGATGGATTTTGTAGTCTTTTTATGACAAGGCAGTGAGAAAAAACCTTTCTTTCCATGACTACTAAAGATAGCAGCAGGGTTAGATGACAGCGTTCCCCTAGCTATTTGTCTGTCACAGAGAACGGTAAATTGCAGCCTGTCTGAAGGTTGGTGTTTAGACACATTCTGAGATTAATGGTTTTGCATAGACATTTTGGACTCCAAGTGATTTTGAGATGAGCTCTATCAAAAATATCCTCTGGTCAAAACTAAGCCGAAGGGCTTTTTCAAGTTTAGTATTATGAGCTGTATGTAAATGAATTTTAGGGGGTTTTTTTGGGGGGGTGGCAAATAGGCTGCGCTAACATTGAAAATTATACAGCTCCCTTTATACCTTAAAATAATGTAAAACGATATTTAGCTAAACCCATAGTGACTGGCCTCATTAATGTCTTGCTTTGGTAAATCCAGACCAGAGAGTTATTTTATTCTTCTGCTGAACGTTTTCAACAAGCTTGTGCTTTTGTACTTAAAGAAGCAGATGTCCAAAGAAACTTCTGATATGATAAATGAACAATCACAAAGAAAAAGTTAGTTAAGTAGTATGAGTCACATGAGAAAACAATTCAGCTCTAAGAATGTGCTGACTCACTTATTTTCAATAACATCAGTTTATTTTTAGTGCTGCTCTATAATCTGATAAGTATTCCTACAGCTGGTGAATTTGAACATCTTAAAGGTGATGAACTGAATATTGAAATATGCAGAAGTCACACAAAGGAAAAAGTGCATAGTAGTTCATGCTTGCATTTTTTAGCAGTTCTGCTGACTACTTCTGTAAATTAATTTCTCTATATGGACCTATCATGAAACTCCTGAGAATAAGAGGTTTAAAGTAACAGATTTACAAAGAGTAATTTCTTTTCCCTTTGGTCTCAATGTTGGTTCAGGTAAAACACTTGGATAAAAATAAGTTTTAGCACTTAATATTTTAAGCACGTTAGTCATATGTTAAAATTAGGAATATTTCGCCAAGGCTCACTCTATTTATTTAATGCTACCAAAACATCAAAAATTGCATTTAGTAAAAGATTGAGGAGTTAAAATCCAATTTCGTGAAGAAGTTTTAACAAACAACTCTACGTACGAAATTTTTTCTCCTGGCAGGTAATTCATAAGAATCCTTGGACAAATAATTGCTGAACTCTTGTGAATAAGGTATTGTGTTAGACAAGGTCAGAGATGCGAGTATTAGACACGGTCCCTTACCCTCCTTAAGACCATCACAGAGTTAGTGGTGCGACGCTTACAACAAAGGAAAGATAAATGCCGGCAAGAAAGAAAACATTTGCTTTCCAACAAAGAGATGACCCTTCTGGTGGAACATCAGGGATGTTTGTTGGAGAAAAGCAGGAGAGTAAAGGAGCCATTCTTGGAGTTCAGAGGCAGAGGGGATGAAAACAGGAAAGGGAGAGGTAAAATCAAAATAAATACCTAAAACCACAGGCTTGGACCTGGGTTCAAATGCTGACTCTGATCTTGACCAGTCATACATGTTTCACCCTCCCTGTGGCCCCCGTTTCCTCACTCGTGTGATACCTGGCATGTTCGGCATTGTAAAAGTTAAGCAAGACGAAGTATCTAAAGCATTTCACATAGAGCCTGGCATAAGGTAAGTCTTCAGCAGATGTTAGCTATTGCCTGATGGTATTATTTAAAAAAAAAAAAAAAAAAAAAGTAGGCTAGCTAGATCCAATTGGGTAACAGTTTGGGGCAATGAGTCTAAAACCTAGTGGACAACACTGAAAGCCAGGCAAAGAAAGTCGGCTTCATCGAGTGACTATCAGGGACCCATTCAAAATTTGGGATTGGAGAGGAGATGTCAAGGGGGGTGGTACTTGGGAAAGGTAGTGACTGTGGCAGGTGCCGTGGCTTCCCAGAGGAGAGCCTGGGCTGGGGGAGAGGCTGTCAAGGGGACTCGGTGGGCCGTGGCCATAGGGCCCTGACCAGACCAGGGGGGTCTGGGAAAGCACATAGTGTTTTGTTGATTTGGTGGGAGCCAACTCCCTAGATACACTTCAGCTCACGGGAGGCTTCCTCTGCAAGTTATGTGCAGGGCAGTCATTGTGGGAAGACAGGAGCAGGACCCAGATGACCTATCTTCTTGGAGATGTGGGTTTGTAAAAGAGGGTGGGTGAGGAAATTTCTCTCCAACTTTCTTCCCTGATCACACATATCTGACCTCCCCCAAAGAAGATCAGAAGAAACCAAAGACTGAGGGAAGATTCTGCAGCTCAGAGGAGGATGAAGCGCAGAACATACCTTCGCCCTTAACTCCCAACCATTTTTCTTACTGGTTCCTTCACTGCCAGACTGATAGGGAAGGTGGTCTTCCACTCTCAGCCAGGACTGCAGTTCCCAGCGACACACTAATGACAAATGGGACTTGGCAGCGAGCGCCAGGTCATTTTATGCCTTCTTCAAAAGGTATAGTCCTACATTTTCCATCATTTGTCAAGTCCCATTCTGAATGCCACATGTCCTCTGCTGAAACTAATATATATCCCCATGGGAAGAACACATCTGAAAAATGGGGAGAATAGTGCCCACATCACAGGTTGATCATCAGGTTTATCATAAGGAGCAAATGCTTTCAAACATTTTTTTAATTGGGAGGAAATTCACATCATATAAAAAGGAATCATTTGAAAGTGAATAATTTGGTGGCATTTAGGACGTTGGCAATGTGGTGCAACCACTGCTTCTATGTAGTTCTAAAACGTTTTCATTACCCCAAAAGAAACCTCTGTATCCATTAAGCCTAATCCCCATTGCACCTCCCCCACCTCCAGCAGCCAGCATCCGCTAATCTGTTTTCTGTCTTTATGGATTTAGCTCTTTTGAAAATTTCATATACATGCAATCACGCATTATATGGCCCTTGTGTATGGCTTCTTTTCCTTGGCATAATATTTCTGAACTTCAGCCACCTAATAAGATGTAAGGCTATTTTATTCTTTTTATGGCTAAATAATATTCCATTGAATGTATATACCACATTTTGTTTATCCATTCATCTGTTAATGAACATTCAGTTTGTTTCTACCATTTCGTCGTTGTGAATAATGCTGGTATGAACACGTGTGTACAAGCATTTGTTTCAGTCCCTGGTTTTTTAAAAAAAAAGATTTCATGTATTTATTTGAGAGAGGGAGGGAGATAGCAAGAGAGAATACGCAGGGGAAGGAGAGAGAGAGGGAGAAGCAGACTCCCCACTGAATGGGAAACCCAATGTAGGGTTCAATCCCACAACCCAGGGATCATGACCTGAGCCCAAGCAGATGCTTAACCAGCTGAGCCACCCAGGTGCCCCCTTAGGACCTGTTTTTAAATTAGGGGTATATATCCAGGGGTGCAACTGTTGGGTCAAATGCTAATTCCATTTTTAACTTCTCAAGGAACATCCAGGGACACGGGGGTGACTCAGTGGTTAAGCATATACCTTTGGCTCAGGTCATGATCCTGGGGGTCCTGTGATCAAGTCCCGCATCAGGCTCCCTGCATGGAGCCTGCTTCTCCCCCTGCCTATGTCTCTGCTTCCAATTGTGTGTCTCTCATAAATAAATAAGTAAAATCTTAAAACAAACAAAAAAGGAACAGCCAAGCCAGTTGCCAAGGTGGCTTACATTTTATACTTCCACCACAATGCACAGGATTTCAGTTTCTCCACGTCCATGCCAACACTTTTTTTCCACTTTTTTGTATATCATAGCCCATAAAGTGAATGTACAGCGATTTCTCACTGTGGTTTTCATCTGCATGCATTTCCATAGCCAGTAACGATGTCGAACATCTCACACGTGCATTGTCCATTTAGATATCTCCTCTGGAAAAATAACTATTCGAGGCAACTCAGGTGTTCTTCGGTGTAAAGCGTACTCAGCATCCTGCAAAGAAAACAAGAAGCAGCCTATAAACAGTAACCAGTAATAACAGGATCAATGCCAGGGACGACGACAACAACAATAAGATCTGGATTCTGGTCTGGCTTCTTCATATCCCATTAGGAAATAAATGTAAGAATAAAGACTGAGAAAGTCTTGGCTATCTAGGGCTTTTTAAATGTTTGTTTCTTTTTTGCACGTGTTAAAATGAGGATTATGGTAAAAACACATGCTGGAATACAGAGGACGCACTAGCAGAGCCAGCCACATTTTTCAGTGGCACTTTGACATCCCCTCTGACGGGCCAAGGCTCTCCCAGGAGCGACTGTGGGTCTCTCTGCTGGGGGAGCCTCCTTATCTCCCATCTGCCCTTTCTGTCTTTCTTCTCTGTCCTCCATCCTCCCTTCACATCTGCAGCTTTTCAGATCTGAAGGCAGGACAGTAAGATTTCAGTGATGACAGTCTAACAGCATTCCATCTGGGAACCTTCAGAGATAGGCCCTTATCTGTTTGTCACTGAGTGATGCCCAGTTCAACCGCAGAAGTTGGGGCTGGCGTCTAGTGCAGGGGGCCACCTCACCGGCGCAGAGTCCCCACCGAGGGACCTGCTGATGGGGGGCTGCATCAGCCTCCAGAAGCTTATCCGTGGCCAGAAAGCAGGTCGGCCCCAACCCCCACCCAGGGCCCAGTGCATCCCCGGGAAGGCTACTCGTGTTTGCTGGGAGTTTGGTGATAAAGCCCCTATGACGTTACCATCAATGGATACCGTGCCCGACCAACGCTTTGAAGATACGACCCAAAGCAAAAATGAAAAAAGAATATTCCTGTCTATGTTAAATCCCAGGAGTTGCAAAGGATAGAGGAAACCCCTAGTGGGCTTTTAAGAGCTCTAAGTTACCTGGAGAAACTACTTCTGCCTCCTGAGATGGAGCTGACTCTCCGTTGCTGGAATATTGGTGATTTCTCCAAGGCCCTTCGAAGTGGTGAGAGTCCCTCACATGGCTTAGAGACTAAGCATTCCTGGTCTCTGCAGGCTAGGATGATTTTAATCTACTTACTTTTAAGTATGTTTTAATTATGTTTTAAAAGTTTGTGTTACTGCTAACTGACAGTCTGATTTCTCTATTTAGGACTGCTTTTTAGGGTTGTTTTTTTTTTTTTCTTTTTTCCCTGTTCAGTTACATTGCCAATATTTTAGCTATGGTTATTTATACTGCATTAGTGGGCTGCCAGGAGAGGAATGAGCAGTTTCTGGAGCATCTTCTGCATCAAGCACCGTGCTAAGTATGTCATTCCTGAAATGATTCCTTGAGATGGGCGGCGACAGTATCAACCATTTACCCAGAAGTTGAGGGTCAGAGAGTTTCAGACTCCTGGTCCTGGTGGGAGGCAGAGCAGTGATTTGAATGTACCTCTATCTGACCCCAAAGCCTCTGTGCATCCCACCAAGCTCTCTACTGTAGAATAAAAACACCTTTTGAAAGGCCTTGGAGCTGAGAGTGAGCTGGGCAAAGACATCCATATTTCTTTTCACATAAAGGCCGTACTTGTGCAATGACTACAGAATTCTGAGTTTGAAAGTGGCAGTGGGGGCTCATTTCTCGAGAAGTGATAATAAAAGAATCTTTATCTTTTAACATTAAAAAAAATGCTTCCATGTCACGTTTCATTATCAATCCCATTTTTAAAAAACCTAGCTTGTTTCTACTAAGCAATAAAAGTCTTCTGGTCCCTAGGATGAGAATTATAGCAGTTACACTGTCTCCATGCAACTGATAAATGAACAAAAAATCAGGAAATATAATTTTTTTCCTTATTTGATGAAAACAGTTTCCAGTGTCAATCTCCAAAGAATATTTAATGAATTTGTGATTAAGAGTATAAGCTCTAGGGATCCCTGGATGGCGCAGCGGTTTAGCGCCTGCCTTTGGCCCAGGGTGCGATCCTGGAGACCTGGGATCAAATCCCACATCGGGCTCCCGGTGCATGGAGCCTGCTTCTCCCTCTGCCTGTGTCTCTGCCTCTCTCTCTCTCTCTCTCTGTGACTATCATAAATAATAAATAAAAAAATTTAAAAAAAAGAGTATAAGCTCTACTTTCCTTTTTATTCTAAGTTTTCCTAAAATATTTTGCAAATAGGTCTTTCCTACCCACACATCTGCTTAAAGATGTTGTAAATAAAAACACATTTCTGGCAATGCATTTTAATGAATCTTAGAAAATATTTGAGTACAAACGTATAAACGGGAAGAACTTTGGTAGTTAAAGATGAATAAAAGTATTAATGATTTAGATTAAAACTTGACGATATGCATTATCTATGAGTACAAACATTTAAAATGAACATTTTATAGTATACTGAAATCAGTGTTGTAAATCAACATAAATTAATAGGTGTTAGATTTTATACAAGCCCCCATATGGAAATTGGATTTAAAAATTAAAGGTATACGATAGAAAGAATGAAATAAATCACAAAGTGAAATAAAATACAGAATTAGAAAATCTCAATTTACAATCAGTGGAAGAACTTAAAAAAAAAAAAAGAAGCTTCATGAGTGCAGTTAAAAGTAATAAAGCAGAGTAACTAGTTCCATGTCAGTGATGGACCTAGTAATAGGCAAAGTAAGAAATGGATTTAAAGACTTTTCAGAGATAACTTTGGAAAAAAAAATAATAAATGAGGCAGCAAAAGTATAATTTGTTTCATAGGGAGCTGAATATTCCAATTTCAGTTATGGCGTTGAAATATCAGCATTCCATCGCACAGTATTTTGATATTATATTACATTGTTTTGTATCATTAACATCATAAAATGAATTCAACCATTTTCAGTGCACTCCTTCCCCGGCCTTTATCGTGCTCTCTGTAATTGGAGGAGATTTGCAGGAAGGACATGATTAGAACCGAATTTCCAGGAATTCCTCCCAGCCCCTTTCTGCCATATATCACTAACACCTCCTTTTGGGGCCTCAATTTAAATGCATACCCCGAAAAAAATAATAATAAAAATAAAAATAAATAAATGCATACCCCGTATTTGTTTACTTGTCTAGTGTGCAAACCCTTCCTATGTAAGGTGTGCCAGCTGTGTTATATACCAGGTGAATATTAGTTATTTCTTAGTGTTCCCAAAATCTCAGAAAAATATATACATGCGTGTGCACGCACACACACACACACACACACACTTTACATGTAAGAGACAATCAAGTCATGACAGCCCTCCCTCTGCTCAGAAATCTTGAAAGGCCTCCTACCTCCCTACACACCCAACACAAGGGCTGCAGATGAAGGAGGAGTTTCTGCCCCTTAAGCTTCATGGTCAAGACAGCCTGTGAAACAGACCTTTGTGATGCAAGGCATTATAATACAGTGTGATATTTAGGATCACTGACATCAAACTGAGATGTCAGATGCCTTTCCCAGAGGTCGGATTGAAAGTGAATGCTAGCTAAGAGTTTGTGAAGGCAAGAAGGAAGCTGAGGATGTTGCTGGGCAGGGGCTTCAGACTATGTGGAGATAGAGGCCTGACATGCCCCCCTCTATCATGAGACTGTGAGAAACTCTGCAGGACTGAATCGCAGGGCGCAGGCCCTCATGGAAGACAGGCCACAGCTGTGGCAGAGACAAGCCACTGTGATTTGTTATACGCCTACCCCTTCCCCCTTGACTCTCAGTGCTTTAGGCACAGGCAAAGTATCTTCTTTGTTTCTGCATAACTCTACAGGCTCAGTTCATGCTTTGCAAATAGAAAGTTATTGAATTGAAGATTAAGAAGGCACGTATACACAGAATAAAGACATAGACGGAGAAAAGCACTTTAAAGCAGTGAAAGATGAGTCAGCCATATAGAAATCTAAGCTCCAAAGACAGAGAATTCTGGTTAATAAAATGTAGTGATAGAGAACCCGGCGATGGTTCTTGGAGGGGAAGGTGGGTAGAGCATGGGGGAACTAGGTGATAGGGCTTGAGGAGGGCACTTGTGATGAGCACCAGGTATTATATGTATTTTACACCTGAAACCAATATGACACTGTATGTTAACTAACTGGAACTTAAATGATAATGTACGAACAAATAAAATGTAACCAGTACTCAATTACTTTCTGAGAAATTATGCTTCCTTCTTCTTCTGAATTTCAGTAATGGTGGAATGCATCATCGGAAGGATAGACTCTGGTCACAGACTCAGATTCAGGAATGTCACAGCATAGTCTCATTCTGTGACTTGAGAGGACCTTGCTACTGCTTCTCTTCACCACCTCCTGAAGCCACTCTTGGTTCCTTTGAGACAGGTCCCCACCCATTGTTTTTGTTGGAAATGTTTGCTCTCTGCTTCTTCCAAGAACTTGAACCTAAGACCTCCTATTGCTTTCATTCCAGCCAGTAGTCTAGCTTCCTCTTGATGGTGAACCCAGAAACCTCAGGATCACCTTTCAAAGCCAGCTACTGGCAACTTCAATCAGGCGAAGCATTGGTCCCTTTTCCCCAAGAGGAAAAAAAAAAAAAAAACCTCTGCAAATTTAAATTCACGAAGAGCATACTACTCAAAGAGTATTGCTATATTAATATAGTTAGCTGTTTTACTTTCAAAACATGTTCTCATTTTACCCAGTGCCTGACACATTACTTGGTACTAATACATCTACACTGAAGATCAGGGTTTCTGAGTTATTTCAGGAAAGGCTCCAGGCATCTTCAAATGTAAACAATTGTAATTATTCTAATACCTGGTTAGCCATCTTCTGGATCCTGCCTAGTTGTGAATATTTATTGCAGAATCAACGTGCATCTGGATCTTCTCTCTGTCCAGTCCCATTGTTCTAGACTTAAGCGAAGAACACCCTCGATGTCTCTTCTTAGTCATTTCTTTTTTTGGCCAATTATTATACTTCAGGACTTTTAAAATGTGGTTTTATGGCTACAGAGTCCTAAATCATATTCAAATGATTTTTGTGTGTGTGTGTGTTTGAAGCCAGAAGAACTAATGTTTGAGCCAGTATCAACACATTGCAGAAAAATTTTCTTATTCATTAGAAGCTCATTTTAGCAAAAATGATAGATAATATTATCACTGGCTGATTATCCATACACAGCTTGAAGACATTTCTTGCTCCCCAGTTGTTTTATTTCAATGTATTTCTTTCTATGAAGAAATTCTTTACTACTTAACTGCCTTTGGGATAATTTTCAACTACCAAGCTGATCAAGACCATCTAGGATCTGTGTGTGTATGTGTGTGTGTGTGTGTGTGTGTGTGTGTCTGTCTGTAGGCAGAGAGAAAGATGTTGACATACGGCTTTAATTATTTCCATTATTTCTCCTGGAAAACAATACCATAGACATTGTTCCTAAAATCAAGTAGCAGGCCTACATGAGTTGATGATCTGGCTATGCTTTCCAGTTGGGTGCGCAACTGTCAGTTGGTGCCGGCTAACAGAGTACTAGCTGGAGACACAAGAGATGTTTACTGCAAAGGGATGGGCACTGGACAGCATCCCTCTATGCTATCAGTTTTTCTTGGCTTAGACAAACGAAGTCTAGAAGCCAAACAAATTTCTAATTATTTATAATAGAAAAAAATTTATCTGCAACTAAGTTTAAAGAAATAGACACCCTTTTGTGGGTACACTCAGGTATCTTGCATAGCAAACTTCAAATTTATCAATTGCTGCTTGTTGTCTTAAGTATGTAATGAGGTCGATTTACATGTGCTTCTGGTTGGGGCTCTGCAGGGGGCCAGGAACTCTGTCAGGTGCTTTGCATATGTCACCTCATTTTGCCCTGTCTCATCTCCACAACAGCACTCTAAGAGAGATGTTGAGGGCTGAACTGTGGCCTTCCAAAAGTCATATGTTGAAGCTGTAACCTCTAAAAGTGACTGTGTTTGGAGATGGGGCCTTTGGGGAGGTAATGGAAGTTAAATCTCATGGGACTTGTGTCCTTATGAGAAGAAAGACACTGGAGATTTTTCTCCATATGCAGAGAAGAAAGGTGGCATGAGGATATAATGAGAAGATAGCCTTCTGCAAGCCAGGAAAGAAGGCCTCACCAGAAACCAGCTCTACTGGCACCCTGGTATGGGACTTCTAACTTCCAGAGCTGTGAGAAAGTAAATTTCTGTTATTTAGACCACTCAGTATGTAGTATTTTTTTTCTGGCAGTCCAAGTGGACTAATGCAATAAGTATCAGCCTCATTAGCAGGAGAGGAGACCAAAAAGCAGAGAAATTGAATAAACCACATGAGGTTAAAGAACCCAAATAGGGCGCTCTATGTGTCTGAAGTCAGAGCCTGCATTTTTTTCATCACACAGGCTTTCTGTATAAGCACTTAGTCTTGCCCCATCTAAATCCCTACTCCAGGGAGAAATTGGAGCTTTCAGCAGCTTTTTAGTCCATGCATTGTGGCTCAGGCATCATGAAGACGTAGGCTCCCTGTGGACGGACACAGCTCCACCATCCATCTCTTCACTCACAGTTGGCACAGAACACTTGAGGATCTTCTATTTTAACCCATTCACTATGCAGACAAAACAGGAGAAAGTTAAGGTCACGGAAATTAGATCAGTGGCTATCTTTTTCTAACTAGGATGAGCTCTTTCCCAAAGTTTTTGGTACTCCATAGCTCAGAAATGCTGTTATATGCATTTTTATAAAACACTAAAAATTAGTTATTAAGTCACCTGGCAGGATGCCAACTCTGTTACAGTCTGCTTTTGACACAAAATTCTGGCCTGAACTGCTCTTCAAGGGCCAAATCATTTTTCTTGAAACATAAAACACATGTGAGCGGATCACGACAGGCTTTACACATAGACATGGATCTATAACTCTTGCTCAGTGGGACCCAACATGGGATCCGCTACCTAGTTATGAAATAGTGCATCGACAGTAAGTTCAGCGTCCCGGGGAGGGGTTACAGAAGTACCCCAGTTCAGCAGGAGTGCAGATTAGCTGCCATTTATAATGTTTCCTTCCCTTGGAATCACATATCGTTAAAAGTTATACTGAAATGCATTGTAGCCTATTTTTAACAGTCAGGCAAAGGGAGAAAACATCATATGAAGGATTCTAAATAATTTGGGAGAAAATGTACCACAAGCTTTAAAAACTTTCTTGGATGAATATTGTTTGTTTGAGAATGAATTAAAAAAAAATCTAATGAAATGAGGGAGGCTGTTTGGCAAACTGAAAGTAGCTTAGAGCAGCCCCACCACCTCCTGCCCAGGCAAAGGAACTGAGACATACCCTCACCCACTGTAGAGTGTGTCTTCTGACTGACCAGAAGGGCTGGTGAAAGCACCTGAAACCTGCATAGCCCAGCAGTGCTTGAGCTGAAAGAAAGAAAGATAAAGCCACTAGTTTGCAAAGCAAATCAGTGGCCCTGTTTGACCAAGGAACATGGGGTGCAGGTCCACTCAAATTAAAACAACAAAGAGCTTTACTAGTTTTAGAGCTATTGTTTTTCACTGTGCCTGGGCAGGGCATTTAAATCATAGCCCTGCTTCTTGCTAAATATAGCCCTCAGCCTGTTCAACTGGGGAACCTAACCCAAGCATATAGGAAGCTGCATAACCCACATAATAGTCCTACATACAGTGACACTTGAACAGAGAGCACAGCCTCTAACTTCCCCCAGCTGCAGAGCAAAACCAGTAGCCTCACCTGACCAGAGAATTTAGTGCACACTCTGGACTGATTCAGGTCCACAAACAATAAGTTGTACAGGCCTTGAGTCCCATCCTGCTGCCTTGCAAGGCAGGGAAGCTAATTCTTAGCCCCATTTAGTAGGGAATATAGTCCTCAGCCCCATTCCTCTACTAAGCCTGACCAGAGGATCCAAGGAACCATGAAGCCCATCCTTCAGCCTCAGATAGGGAACCAAGCCAGGAATCCCATCCAACTGTTATCAACTAGTAGCATACCTCCATCTCATCCTCAGAAATCAACATAGACCATACTCAAAAATAGACCATAATAGCAAGTCCCACCTGCCGAAGGGTATTACCAGCAGACATACCCAGAAGCCCAAACTAAGCTGACTGGTAAAGAACTGTCTCTATGCCAAGACAAATCTGTAAAGTCTGGAAGAAGAGCCCATTACTCAAATGCACAGATACCAGTGTAAGAAATCAAAGATCATGAAAAATCAGGTAAATATGACACCACCAAAGGAAACTAGTACGACTCCAAAAACCAACCATAAAGAAATGGAGACCTATGAACTGTCAGATAAAGAATTGGGAATAATCCTCTTAAAGAAAGTTAGTGAATTACCAGAAAACAGACAGATAACTCAATGAAATTAATGAAAAACAATGAATTAAAAAGTGAGAAGTTCAACAAGGAAATAGCAACCATTAAAAAAAAAAAAAAAAACAGAAATCAATGAGTTGAAAACATAAGAACTGAATTTTAAAATTCAACAGAGTTTCAAAGGTAGACTCAACCATGCAGAAGAACCTGGACATTAGAAATTACCTGGTTAGGGGGCACCTAGGTGGCTCAGTCAGTTAAATATCTACCTTCAGCTCAGTCATGATCCCAGAGTCCTAGGATTGAGCCCTGCATCAGGCTCCCTGCTCTGTGGAAAGTCTGCTTCTCCCTCCCCACTGCTCGTGTGCTCTCTCTCTCTCTCTCTCTTTCTCTCCCTCTCAAATAAATAAACAAAATATTTTAAAAAGAAGAAGAAATTACCTGCTCAGAGGAGCAAAGATAGAAAAGAATGAAAAAGAGTGAAGAAAGCCTACTGGATTACGGGCCACAATGAAAAGAAAGAATATTCACATGATGGAATTCCAGATAAAGAAGATAATGGGACAGAAAGCATATTTAAAGCAATAATGGCTGAGAATTTCTTGAACCTGGGAAGAGAAATGGACATCCAATCTATGAGGCCCCAAAGACCTCAAATAGATTGACCCCAAATAGGACTACACTGAGATGTATTACAATTAAATTGTCAAAGGTCAAAGACAAAAAAAGAATTTTAATATCAGCAAGAGAAAAGAAAGAAGTTATATACAAGGGAACCCTCATAAGGCTACTGATGGATTTCTCAACAGAATCTTTTCAGGCCAAGAGAGAATGGGATGACATGTTCAAAATATTGGAAGAAAATAACTATCAACCAAGATTTCTATACCAGGATGAAGTTATCATTGAGAAACAAAAGAGGGATAAAGACTGTTTCAAACAAATAAAAGCTGAGGAAGTTCATTACCCCCAGACCTACCTTACAAGAAATGCTAAAGGGAGTTCTTTAAGTGGAAGTAAAAATGCTAATTAAATCATAAAAATGCAAAAAAGTAGCGTAAATCTTGCTGAAAATGGTAAATAGTCATAGTTAGATTCTGTAATATGGAAATAGTAGTGCATAACTCATGACTCTAATTTAAAAGGCTTTTTAAAAAAGATATAGCAAAAATTACCACAGCTACAATAATGTTATTAGTTACACAATATAAAAAATATGTATATTATAATAGCAGTAACCTAAAAAGACAAAGAAGAAGAAAAAGTATAAAATATAACAATTCTATTGAAGCTAATTTGTTACCAGCTAAAAATAGTTTGTACAAGTGTAGTATATTTATGTAAGCTTCATGGTAACCACAAGGAAAAACCTTGTGATAATCACACACACACACACACACACACACACACAAAGAAAACACCATAAAAAAGTTAAAGCATACTGATACCAAAAGACATCAACACATACCAAAAAAGACAGGAGGATAAGAAATAATGGATTTACCAAACAATGAGAAAACAATTAACAAAATGGCAATAGCAAGTCATTATCTATCAGTAAATGCTTTAAACATAAAAGACTTAAATTCTCTAATCAAATTAGAGAATTTAATTGCATAAGAATTAAATAAGAATTGCATAGAATTGCATAATGAATAATAAGATTCAACATATGCTGCCTGCAAAAGATTCACTTTAGCTTTAAAGATACATGTAAAAAAAAAAAAAAAAAAAAAAAAAAAAAAAAAAAAAAAAGATACATGTAGACTGAGAGTGCAGGAATGGAAAAAGATATTTCAAGCAAATGATGATGAAAAGGAAAAAAAAAAAAAAAAAGCAGGAGTAGCTCCACTTACATCATACCAAATACACTTTGAACTAAAAAATGGTAAAAGAGACAAAATCAATATACAATGGTAAAGTATCAATACATCAAGAAGATACAACAGTTGTAACATTTATGCATGCAGCATTGGAGCATCTAACTATATAAAGCAAAAATTAACATATTAAGTTTGAACTAAAAATGGTAAAAGAGATAAAATCAATATACAATGGTAAAGTAACAATACATCAAGAAGATAGAACAGTTGTAACATTTATGCATACAGCATTGGAGCATCTAACTATATAAAGCAAAAATTAACATATTAAAATTAAATTAAACAATCTGAGCCCAAAGTTAGCAGAAGAAAGCAAATAATAAAGATTAGAGCAGAAATAAGTGAAATAACAGAAAAACAATAGAAAGATTAACACAACTAAGACTTGGTTCTTTAAAAGATAAACAAAATTAGCAAACTCCTAGTTAGATGAAGGAAAAAGAGAAAGTATCCAAATCAATAAAACTATAAATGAAATAGGTGTTAAAATGGTATCACAGAAATGGAAAGGATCATTCATGCGTGATAAAAACTCTTAACAAATTAGGCATAGGAGGATAATATCTCAACATAATAAAGCCGAAATGACTGGCCCACAGCTACCATTGTATGGTGAAAGGTTCAAACTTTTCTCGAAGATTAGGAAGAAGGCAAGGATTCCCATTCTCACCACTCCTATACAACACAGTACTGGAAGTCCTAGCTAGAGCAGTTGGGCAAGAAAGAATAAAAAGTATCAGAATTAGAAAAGGAGGAGCAAATATTTCTCTATTTGGAGGTGTCATGATATTATATATAGAAAATACTCAACACTCAACCAAAAAAGTGTTAGGTATAATCAATGAATTCATTAAAGTTGCAAGATACAAAATTAACATGCAAAACTCAATAACATTTCTGTAGACTAAAAATGAAATTCCTGAAAAATATAGAAATAAATCTCATTTATAATAGCTTCAAAAACAATAAATACTTGGGATAAATTTAACTAAGGAGATGAAAGATCTCTACATTAAAAGTTGCAAGATATGGTTGAAAGAAATTGAAAAAGACACCAATAAAAGTATCCCATGTTCATGAAATTGGAAGAATTAATATTGTTAAAATTATTAATACTATCAAAAGCCACCTACAAATTCAATACAATCCCCATCAAGATTGCAGTGGTGTTTTTTTACAGAAGTAGAAAAAACAATACTAACATTTATATGAAACTTCGAAAGACCTCAAATAACTAAAGAAATTCTGAAAAAAGAGCAAAGCAGGAGGTCTCACAATTCCTGATTTCAAGGTACACTGTAAACCTATGGTCATCAAAACAGTATGGTACTGGCAAAAAAAAAAAAAAAAAAAAAAAAAAAAAAACAGACAATTAGACTAGTGGAGTAGAATCACTAGCCCAGAAATAAACCCAGTCATATATAGCCAACTAATGTCTAAGGGGGCCAAGATTACTCAATGAAGGAAAGACAGTCTCTTCAACAAATGGTGCTGGAATAATTCTTTTACATTCACATGTAAAAGAATGAAACTGGGCCCCTATCTTACACTACTCACAACAGTTAACTCAAAATGGATTAAAGAATTAAATGTAAGAACTGAAAACATTAAACTCTTAGAAGAAAACATAAGAACAAAGTTCCTTGATTTGGATCTTGGTAATGATATTTTGGATATCACACCTAAAACCTCAGCAACAAAGTCAAAAATAAACAACTAGGACTACATCAAACTAAAAAGTTTCTGTTCAGCAAAAGAAACCATCAGAAAAGTGAAAAGGAAAAAAAAAAAGAAAGAAAGAAAAGTGAAAAGACCACCTGGGTGGCTCAGTTAGTTAAATGACTAACTCTTGATTTCAGCTCAGGTCATGATCTCAGAGTCCTAGGATTGAGCCCTATGTCGGGCTCTGTTAGCATGGAGTCTGCTTGCCCCTCTCCCTCTGCTCCTCCCCCTACTCACACACACATTCTTTCTCTCTCTATCTCTAAAATAAATAAATCTTTTTTTTTTTTAAATAAATCTTTTTTAAAAAGTGAAAAAGCAACCTACAGAATGGGAAAAATGCAAACCATACACTTGATAAGCGGTTAATAGGCAAAACATTTTTAAAAACCTCATAAAACTCAATAGCAAAAAACAACCCAATTAAAAAACCCCAATTTAAAAATGGGCAAAGGACCTAAGTAGACATTTCTCCAAAGAAGACAGATATATAAAAGACCAACAGGTACATGAAGAGATGTTCAACATCGTTAGTCATTAGGAAGATGCAAATTAAAACCACAATGTGATATTACCTCACATCTGTTAGAATGGTCATTATCAAAAACATAAGAAATGACAAATACTGGCATGGATGTGTGTGGTAGGTAGGATTATAAATTGGTACAGTTAGTATGGAAAACATTATGGAGAGTCTTCAAAAAATTAGAAATAGAGCTACCATATGATCCAGCAATTCTACCCCAAGAACTTCACACAAACAGGTAACAAAAACACTAATTCAAATAAAGATCTGCACCCCCATATACACAGCAACATTATTTGCAACCTAAATGATGTAAATGTCTGGTTGATGAATAAACGCATAAAGAAGTTGTGGTATATAGGGGAGCCTGGGTGGCTCAGTCGGGTAGGCATACTACTCTTGATTTCAGCTCAGGTCATGATCTCAGGGTTGTGAGATGGAGCCCCCATCAGGCTCCTTGCTCAGCAGAGTCTGCTTGGATTCTTTCTCTCTCTCTCTCTCCCTCTGCCCCTGCCCCACACTCTTGTCTCTAGAATAAATATTTTTTTTAAGAAGTGAGATATATATTTCATATATATGGTACAATATTATTCAGCCATAAAAATGAAGAAATCCTACCGTTTCTGACAAAATGGATGGATCTCAAGGTCATTATACTATGCGAAATAAGTCAGATAGAGAAGGGCAAATACTATACGATGTCACTTATATGTGGAATCTAAAACAGGAAAAAAATAAAAAATAAAAAAATAAAAGAGGAAAAACAAACTACTCGTAGAAAAAGAGATCAGACTTGTAATTGCCAGAAATGGAGGATGTTGGTTGGGGGAATTGAAGGAAGGGAGTCAAAAGGTATAAGTTTCCAGTTACAAAATAAATAAGTGCTAGGGATATAATGTACGACAGCTAACACTGCCATACACTATATAGGAGAGTGAAGAGAGTAAATCCTGAGAGTTTTCATCAGAAAAACAACTTCTTCCTTTTATTATTTTCAACTTTTTTTTTCCTTTTTATTTTATCTATATGAGAGGACGGATGTTCGCAGAACCTACTGTGGTCATTTCACAATACACAGAAATCAAGCCATCATGCTATATGCCTTAAACTTACACAGTGATTACTTATGCAGTCCATTATTTCTTAGGGAAGCTGGAAAAAATAAATTTAAAAAACAAAACAAAACCAAAAATCCCTGTACTGGAAAGCATGAATGAAGTTGTTGTGGTTCTTTGTGCAAGAAGAGATCGATAGAAACTATAATATTAGAGGATGGAGAGAGTGCTCAGAAATCCCCAGCATCTACAAGTGAGGGAAGTAGATCTTCAGAAAGCTTCAGAAAGAAGAACAGTCAGTAGATACGAGTTTAGGGCAGAAAGGGAGAGGTCAATGTGTTGACTCCATTCCAAAAACTTTGTGACAAAGACTTTGTCACACTTCCTGTCCAGATTATTATGGTGCACTAAAGCCACAAGTCCCAGTGCCCACAGGGGTTATGTTACAAGATTAAATGGGGCCTGCTCCGGCCAGCTCCACACCCACTGCCGAGCTCCCATTCATTGCTGCCATGCAAGAATGCAGGCCCAGTGTTACTAGACGCTTGGTTATTTTAAGAAACCATACAAATCTTGATTTTCATGTAAAACATCCTTTCATAAATGTGTAAGCTATTTTTTAAATGCCATGTGGTTCAAGAAAGACCTATCTGTAGGTGAAATTTCCTCTCAGATCTCTAATATCTTTTGTCCTCCCCTGTGGTCTCCTTGATTCCCTCCCGATTCAGGTCATCAGATTCTAAAAATCTATTCCCTTCCTTCATATCAGTGCCCTGGACAAGAGTCCCCTTATTGCCTTTATTGTGATTTTTAAATGTTTCAGCCTTATACTCAGGACTCTCTCTCTAGTTCCCCTAGCCTCCTTCAATGAAGTTTTTTCACCATGCATTTTGCAATGGGAATCTGGGATCCCAATTGGACATTATATGTATTCCCTCCCCCCAGTGAGATCCACGCATTACTGCATTCTCACCTTAGTTCTTAGTGTATCCTCTTTTTCCTTCTTATTTATAATCAACTCCCTATACATCATCTGATCCTTCAAGACCTCATTCAGACCCCTGAGCTCCCTTTCCTGATTATGCTCTTCCTCTTCAATTACTCTCACATGAAACTTCCAACATAGCTCTTCTCAGCCTGTATGTCATACTGTTTTTGGTGTTTTACGGCTGTCTCTCCCACTCAGCCTGGAGATTTTAACTCAGCATAAGCAAACCTCTTCTGTAAAGACCCAAACAGTAAATGTTTTATTTCATTTTGTGAGCCATGTGATTTCTGTTGCACCTACCCAGCCCTGCCATTGTGGTTGGAAAGCAGCCATAGACAAGATGTACATAGGTGTGACTATGTTCCCATAAAAGCTTTATTTATTTATTGGTTGGTTGATTGATTGATTGATTGAAAGAAAGAAAGAAAAGAAAAGAAAAGAAAGAAAGAAAGAAAGAAAGAAAGAAAGAAAGAAAGAAAGAAAGAAAGAAAGAGAAAGAAAGAAAATTAGCTTTGGCCTGAGGTCCACACTTTGCCAACCCCTAATCTACATGGGCCTTGGTCTTGTTGTTATGTAATAGTTAATGTTTGTTAGAGAGTGAATCCTTCAAAACTCAATTCAAGTTTACTTCTTTTGTAATCTTTCCTTGCCACTCAAGGACACAGCAATATTCTTCACTTCTGAACCTCTACAAGTACTTGTTATCCAGATACTTCATGTGACTGTCACGATCGCTGTATGATAGTCACTTAATGCTGCTATGATGAGTGAGGGTTGATCTATATTATTTCTAGGGTCCTTTGTTCTAAAATTCTGAGTCAATCCATCATCTTGTACTGCCACCTACTTGTGTATTTTTGTCTTTTTCTTTCCCTCACATGAATTATAAGCTTCTAGAGAATAAGACCTTACCCAATTTTTCTTAGGTTTGCTAAAATGCCTAATATGGTGCTCTTGTCACTGTTCATTCATTTATTCATTCAACACATATTTTTAGATCAGTATGGTATGTGGTGCAGACACAAAAATAAGCAGATTGGAAAGAGTCCGTGTTGCCATCGAAGTCAGTCTATTGAACTAATGATTGTATGATCATAACTAAGATGAATGCTCTGAAATGAAGTGCCTGGTTTTATAACAATATTTCATAAAGAAACTGAACGAATCCTGGAGTAGAGGCAGAATAAAGAGCAGGGAAGTCTTCCCTGGGGAAGGAATGCGTGAGTCAGGGCTCACTTATTCAGACAGTATCTAGTCAGTGCCGATTATGTGCCAGACACTATGCTCGGAAGTTGGAATATAGTATTGATCTAAACAGACAGAAGTTCCTGCCTTCTTAGAGCTTGTTTTCTAATGGGGGCTGAAGAATGAGTAGAGATAGGATAGAGGGGGAAGAACGTTTGAAAAATATCTCAGAAGGAAGGAACAGACATGAACAAAGATTCTGGGTGGGAGGGGACATGGCACATCCCAGGAACTGCTCGGCAGCACAGCTGTAACTCAGAAAGACCCAGCTACGGAGGTAGACAGAGGCTGGTGAGGCGAGGTCCCATAGGTAATATTACCATCTAATTTATTCTATAAAACAGAACACTCTTGAGAGTAACGGAGGCATTCTTAATCATCACAACAAGCAAAAACTGGTATGGTTCCAGCCAACTGGGAGGTATCAATATCCTACTCTTGGTCTCATAAAGATCTTTACATGACCACAACATTTTTTTCTTAAAAGATCACTTGATTCCTGTGGGTTACTGATCTGAGGAGGAGCTGTATCACTGTGGGGAGGCCAGTTGCTATGTCATTACAGAAACCCAAGCAATAGGTGAGTGTGGCTAGAGCAAGGCAGTGAGCAGCGGTGGGAATGGAGAGGAATCAATAGTGTAGGTATTTTGGAGGCAAGTTTAGCCAGACTGGGCTGACCTCATTATTTGTTATAGAAACGAAGGGAGGAAAAGATGGTGGTGAAGAGGAGATGGAAGGTTGTTCTGGCGGGAGGATAGGATTTAAATAGAGGTTCAGGAGGGCACCTGGGTGGGTCAGTGATTGAGTGTCTGCCTCTGGCTCAGGTCATGATCCCGGGGTCCTGGGATTGAGTCCTGAATCAGGGTCCCCACAGAGAGTCTGCTTCTCCCTCTACCTATATCCCTGTCTCTCTGTTTGTCTCTAATGAATAAGTAAATAAAACCTTTAAAAAAAAAAACAAAATAAATAAAAATAAATAAATAAAAATAGGTTTGGGCACTTTGACCTACTCTCGGCATCAGCATCTGAGTCCCCAGGGAGTGTTACAAACGCTGATCTCGATGAATCTGAAGACTGGGGTGAGCACCAACCACTTCCGTTCATGATTATTAGTGAGAGTATCACTAAGGCTTTGATACCAGAGAAAACTGGGTGAAGCTAAAGTGCTCCCCACTGGGCAATGAGTACCTGTGTGTGCTCTCATCACAACTGAGGACAGCATTCACGTACTTTGAAGAAAACTGGAGAGCTTGGCAGCTTTTGTGGCTCAAGACAGACTGAAGAGCAAGGATGCAGGGGGTGGTTCAGTACTGGGTACTGGTTCGACACTGGGTACTGGAGTCAAGAGTAAAATGTAATCGGAAATGACAACCCAACCAGCAAATGAGAGAGCAGAAGCCGTGCTATGTGGACATTGATATTTCAGAGACATTTAGCTGAAATACTCAACCAAAGCTATATTTGGAAGCTGCATTTAATACATAATTCAAAAACCACCTTCACTCACTGCAGTTTTAAATGAGATGTTGAAATGGTTGTCCTTTAATAGTCCAGACTGACTCTTCATGATCATTTCTCCGGCCAGTGTGGAGAGCATTCTGCTCAGTTCTCTGAGACCTTTCACTCAACCTGATTGCATCTGACCAGGAAGGCCTCGGTAAAGATGTCACTTCCACCTTCTACCCCCAGGCACAGTCAGGGAGGAAAGCCGAAGAGACTTGAGTGACCAAGGCTCTCAACGGAAGGTCAAGAATCCTTTACCCCTTGCTACCAAGGCTTCATGTTGCTTCATTCTTAGCCTATTATTTTATTCTGTTACTGAGGATCGCCCGTTTACAAAACTGTCACATGTAAAACATCCCCTTGTCTTTCCATGCAAAAAAAAATTCTGAAGGAAAAAAAAAATTCTATGGAGAAGCCTGAAAGATGAGTCTTCATGTGTATGTAGGCGCTGTGCTTGGTCTTGCAATATCCTGATCACCTTGCACCTCTGGAAAACCCCCACCTTAAATAAATATGAAATAAAGATGAACAGTTCCACCTGCGACAAATACGAACTACGGATTGGCTGTAAAATGTTGTACCTGGACTGTTCTCAAAATCAAAATATTCAAGCACATGGCCATTTTAAAAGAGGCAAAGAAATAGATTGCAAGGCATTGGAAGATGTTCATGATAAATTATTAAATCAAATATTAGATTATAAAAGAATATGCTCAGTATGATTAAATTTTTATTCTTCAAAGAGCTACAGAGAAGGGTTGAGAGACTATAAAGTAAAATCCCAAAAGTAGTCATCTCTGGAGAGTGAAATTAGTTACAATTTTTATTCTCCTCTTTTGGATTACCAATATCACCTGAATTTCTTATAATCATGCACGACTTGTATTACAAGATAACATATATCTTAAGATATAGCATTCAATAGTCATAAATATGCATGGGAGCCTCACCATAATGCCATCCAGTAGGTGAAACAGGACTATAATAAGGCCGATTTAGTGTAATGACTAAGAACGTTGACTCCAAAATTGGGCTGCCTTGCATTGCCACCTTTGGTGATTTAATTAATCTCACTATGCCTCAGGTGTCCCATTTATAAAACAGGGCTCCTAATAGTTGCTAACTCTAGAGTCGCTACACAAATAGATGAAAAACGTGCTTATAAATTCTTAACCTATAGAAAGTGCCCAATAAACATTAGTTAATCTTACTCGTCCTTAAAGATATATTTTCCTGAATAGGTGTCAGAAAGGATCTATGGTGGCGTGTTACATTTTGTGGACAAAAAGTGTTTTACAGAAAGCAGGCTCTAGCGAAGATTGATACCACATGCGACGTAGAAGTGGTGTATGTGAATCGTTAGCCAGAAGGACTGACATTTCTTGCCCCTTGCATGCAATTATCTCTAAGCCTCCTTGATACTTCTAAGTAGCTCTGGCTGCCCACGGACTCTTGATCCATCCCAGGCAGAAATTCCAGCACTCAATCGGGAAAGTATACCTGTTTCCATTCCTGAATCTGTAAGGTCACTCAACACTGAACTGGGGCCTCTATTTTTGGATGATCCCTGATAACTTCAAAAATGGTCATTGACAAAAACAAAACCTCATTGACTCTGTCATTTTGTTGGAACTAAAGAGAGTTTGGGGTAAATCTATATTCATAGAAACATAACTGTGTTTTTTAGCGCTGTGTTCAAAAGCAAATATATTCACTGAAAATTTTCAAAGCACAATTATGTTATTTTCCCCCTTCGTTATCTGACTGAAAAAGTGTGGGAGGTGCATCTGAGTTGAGCTGGTCCTACAAATCTTGTTTTTGACCTCCAGTGAAATATACAGCCGTCACTGTCCTGTCTTACTACCAAGGGCTCCAGAATGTTAGACTCAACAATTAGACATCGACAGCCACCAAATATATGACAATTAGATGGAACATGATATTCTCTGTGTTTTCAATGCCAAGGGCACACAGGAACCTATTTTTTCCAGAAATTTTAAAGCATAAACATGCCCACACATATGCAGTACTCAATCCACTTCATTCTGGATTAACTTAATGGACTTTATTATGGTGAATTTTGTGCGGATTTTGTGCAATAGAGAAAAAAATTTCTACTTCTTGACAACGTAATATACTAGACCTGTTCTCTTTTTTGAGATGTCAAATATCTACTTTATTATAGTGAGAAAGTGACAGTCAATTTAAATCAAAATTTATGGAGAACATTAGGAGTTGGAAGGACTTTGGCTAATCACTATAATGTCCCCAACAAATGGTAAATGAAAGCATAAGGAAATTGAGTTAACACAAGTTAAAAGTTCACATACTTATGGAATTATATTAGAAGACCTACAACTTAATTAAATTATCTGAAACTGCTCATTTAGCATCTATTGTACTAGTGAACATTTATGCAATTTTACTGTTAGATATATATTAAGTAATAAGTTTGGATTGGGTCAAATTGGGAGAACCCTAATGAGGCAGAACAGGGGAAAGTTTAATCCATCATGAAACATCATCCTGAATCTTTTTATTGAATATTATAGGCAGAGATTTCCCTAGTTAGTTGGTTACTCTCCTATATCTATCATTCTGACATTTTGAATAATTGAAAAATCAAACAAGAATTTTGTACGTGAAAAAAAAATCTGATGGAGAAGAAATGTGTTATTGATCACTTAATCTTTTATTTTTTTTTAAGTCTCATATTTGCTTTATTAACTGTAGAGGTTCAAGATACGGTGAATGTGGGCAATTTAAAAATTAGAGACAGAGCTAACAGATTTACACTGACAATAATTTTGTGGGATGTGGCAAAAGACATATTTACTTGTAAAGTCACATAGTTAATACTTGGCCCTCAGCTTTGAATTCATTTAAGGCCCATAAATTCTTTTGTGGTTGTCTTTAGAAATTTTTTTTTTTTTTAGTACAGTTGACATAATGTTACACTAGTTTCAGGTGTACTACATAATGATTCAACAGCTCTATGTCTCTCTGTGTTTTGCTGTGCTCATCACAAGTGTAGCTACCATCTGTCACCGTGCAACGCTGTTACAATTCTGAAATCCAAGGTGTACTATGCTGTAGAGTTGTTACTTTCAAAATACTGTTAATACACAGTGCAGGATATTCAATAATGGAATAGATGTGGCATTTCTTTCTTGTACAGCTATTAACTTTGTTGAGAAGAGTAGAAAGCCTTCATTACTGAGGTCTACCACAAAATACACGTGCGTGCTTTTTCCAAGGGTACTTGCAGTACGCCCAGAATGCCAAAGCAGCTGGGAAGCTTGTGCGCAATTGAAGAAATGTGACCTTTAATTCAGTCTTTCATAAACAATTTAGATGTAGAACTGAAAAAAAAAATTTTTGAGTCATAAAACCTTTGGAAAAGTTCTGCCATTTTCTTCCTTTTCTGATGCAATTCGAAGTAAAGAATAAATCAGTTGCCGTAATACTTGATAACATATACATGAACACCCTAAGAAATGAATAAGAAAAAATATGGTCTCCCGCAGACTTGTTTCTAGCTGCTTGCTGGGGGAAAAAAAATAAGCTGCCTCCTCTCCACTGCATTTAGAGAATTAATTCTCATATGAAATGAAAGGTCCCGTCCAATCCTATTTCACGGTAGCTTTGAGTGCTTGACTGTACCAAAGCAAAGGGCATTATTTGATTGCTCACTGTTGACATCACTTTACACCAGAAGGTGGCAATTGTTTTAATAATCACACTAACAAATCTGGTTTGCCTTCAGATTAGATTTTTAGAGATAGTGTTCATTTGGTTCTTGTCAAGAAGGCACCTCTTAAAAGTAGTGTTCGGCCATAGATTTATTTATTTTTCCACCCCCTTTAACTGGCTAAAATACTGTACCTCTTTTAGGACAATGAAATTGTCCTAAATGCACAATTTCTGCATTTCTCCTTATTAGGCCTTGTTTTTTCACCTGAAGCAATTCAAAGAATGCCATTTAAGGTGACAACCGTAGTGAAGTGATACCGTGCTAAAGTATAAGTAGAGAGTATCATTAATATTTCTCACAAGGAAAGCTGGTGAAGCATTTCTTCAGTTGACCATGGTCTCTGAGAGGTGTAGTGGTCTAGTAAGATTTATGTCGATACACAATGAAAAATCATTCACATATGAATCACACAGCATTTATGTCTAACTTACCTCTCAAGGTGGCAAAAATCCTATAAATTCCTCAATTAAAACTGAGTGGAAGATAAAAGCCTTCCTGAAGCTCAGTGATTCACAAAAAGCCCATCAGCCTCCTTAACCAGATGACAGGATGCGCAGAAGCATCCAAAATACCAATACACTGTAACTGCCTGAGGATTGATCTCGAAGACAATTTCCCCAAATCTGTCATCTGAGCACTGTGGTCCATAACGTGGGGCAGAGAACCATGAGCTCTGTGAAACCCCAGCATTCTTTCCAGATGGTCCTTTCCCCAGCCTACATTACCTACATGACAAAAGGAGGAGAGGCCAGGGGTGAGCACTTCTTTTTTGTAAAACTGAGAACTCCAGACATTTGTCATCCCGAAAAAATGCCTGCCTCTCAGCAGGATGGATTTTGTAAAATTTTTCTCACTGCCTTTCTCTAATTGGGCTTCCTTGGACTTTTCACACATCCGTTCTCCCCACAAGCCCACAAAAGCCAAAGTTCTCCGGCACCTAGTCACCAGTGGCAGGCCCATAAATCACACGGAATTGCAAAGAATTTTTTCACGTTATGCAATTAGCGCCTATAACGTAGAAAAACATTTTATAATATATAACATATTAAAGCAATAGGAAATAGCGTGTCAGATTGCTCATTAGTAAATTCTAATAATGGCTAACATAAAAATGTAACTATCTATTAATATTTTTTCCTCAATTTACGTTTAAAAGAAAAATATTGCAATGTCTTGTAGTATCCGTGCAATAACCATGTAGGAATTTATTATACCAAAATGCTCTGGCATGCATAAACTAGCATGAGCAATATGAAAATTTAAAGATAGCTGAATGCCCATTCTTTAATTTTACTAAAATAATGAAAAACATATATTAGTTGAGCTTACAAAACATGTAAATACTAATTCAAACGAAGCATCTATTTTGCACATATATATTGCATTTTTCTACTTAGTATTAAAAACCATTTCTCTTTTTATGCTTTGCTTGCTTTTATCCCCTAAAAGTAAAAAGAAATATGAATCTTGAAAATCATCCACCAGCCCTCTCTAACCTCTGTCATATTTAGCAAACTTTTCTCTTGAACTTTGGGGAATTACTCTCAATTGAAATGTGTAATCTAAATAATAGCTTATAAGTTTTATTAGCAGCATAAGTGGCTTCTAAATAGTTAACCTTCCTTCAAAATGTGTTGGCATCAAAAGTCAAGGTAGCTGAGGGGCTCCTGGCTGGCTCAGTCAGTAGAGCATGTGACTTAATCTCGGGATTGTGAGTTCAAGCCCCACATTGGGCATGGAACCTACTTTAAAAAAAAAAAAAAGAAAAGAAAAGAAAAGTTAAGGTGGTTGGGGGTTGGTTTATTTAGGGAGAAAAATATATGGATCTAAATATTAAATGATTAAAATGAGACATAGAGCAAGAATTGTCTTTTGCCTTCCAACCACTGGCCTGACCTGCCTCGCCTCCTGGAGAAGTCTGCTCTGGAGTCACACACAGACTGTGACACACCCAGACAGGACATTTCCCAGATACCACGCACATGCACACACACACACACACACACACACACACACACACACCTCCCTTAGGGCCCCAACCTTGTAGGATACCAGTGAAGACACCATTCCCCAAGGATTAACATTTGCAAATTCCAAAACTCTCTTAATTAATATTGAAAAGAAAAGAAATAGGGGAGAGAAAAATTTGCTACCTTCCTTGCTTCCTTTTCCTGATGCATGTGTCTACCTGCGGTCATGCAAGCCCTTTAATACTGTATGAGACAACAGCAAAGCAGCTCTGCTGAGGAAGAAAAGTGGAGAAAGCTGAAATTTATTCATTAGTTGCCTTTCAAATTCATTTTGTATGCTTTTTATAGGACAGTGTTTTCTCTTAGTTTTTGGTTGTTAGGTTTTTGTTTTGTCTTCGTTTTGTTTTGCTTTATTTCTGGCATCAACTAGGTTTGAGTTTGCTGTTGAGTAAGGAAGATTGAGTGGCAGATTACAGGTAGGGTACAGCAGTAAACTGCAGTAGAATTAGGTTATAGTTGCAAAAACCTTCTTACTCTCTTGTTTTGTTTTGAGTGTGAGCACTCTCAGAGATGAAATGGATCTCTAAATCACAAATTATAGCTCTGGGGAATCTAAAAAACATCTTCTAAATATAAAGACTACTGCACTGGAAGGTAGAAGGTCTTGGAAGTTACCAACTTGGCCAATTACTCACTGAGTATTTGTGAACGAGTCATACAACCTCTGTGGGCCTTGGTACTTTATTTCTAAGATTATTCCAACATTGGAAGTGAACATTTTGAGTTCTACCAAAGTGCGTTTGGTCCATGGAAGAAATATAACACATCTTTCTTCTTTAACTTGTGCTTCACAAAGAAATTCAGGACAGAATTTTTCACCTGTCATAGAGAGCCGTGCATCCTCTCAGCGGGTCACTCAAACACATTCTGAGTTTCCTCATGTCCTCAGACTGTGCTCATGGTCTACAAGATTAGAGCTCCCATGATTGAATTTAATGAAAATGTACTGATTTTTAAAAATGCTTATTTAATGCTGATTTACAAAATTAGTCCTGTGAGCTAAGTCTGTTTTCATTTAAGGGTATTGTGGGATGGTACATGGGGACATCATTTAAAAATTTAAATAATACCCTTTTGGGGGGAACACACAAAACCACGACTGTCACCTACTCACAACTGAAGGCAAATTCCTCTTCATTGGGTAAAAATGAAGGCACATGATATAGTAAGAGACCATTTGGTGCTTGATGCCGATGAATATATGATAAGGAAGCCTCAGAACTATTTTTCTTGTATTAGGCTTTTAGACTATGTTGTGCCAACATGTGCTGGTTGAAGAAAAGCATTAATATTAATGAAGGATGGAAGTCTGAGATTTAGCGACTCTCACTTCCCGACCCCCACCGTACTTCCTTTCATGCTAAATCCATTAGTATAGATGGATCGACATTAATAAACAAGAAGGACAAAATAGCTCTCCATTCAGGGACAGTTTTACTTGACCCTTGGTCCACATTCCCCATCCATGGCCACAAGATGTTTGACCTACTCAATGTCATTTATTGATTGATTGATTTATTCTCTGTACTTTAAGATAATTTTTCCCTAGGTACCTCACACTTCTTATACTTAAAAGTGTATTAAAAAGTTAAAATCTCTGACAGGGAAGCCTTCAAAAATAAATTGAGGAGAGTATGTTTTCTCTGTAAGAGGAAGAGTATTCATCTCTGTAACCCTCGGGAGCCTTGTATACAGTTTTGCACAGTAGGTGCTCCATAAATGCTCACCGAATGGAACTGAACTGAATTGCATTGTCAGATTCTGAGCCATTTCATATGATCTTATTATCTCCTTTCTATCCCCCTGTAGTTATAGACACATACCTGAAGATACATGCATATATACGCAGTTCTAAAAATAATTTTACACCAGCAAATCCGGACAAAACATATAGTGAAATCTTTCTGTATTGTGTTGATGTTGAATACTTTAAACCTTATATTTACAAATGACTTTTGTTGTTAATATGAAAATAACCATAGGGTTTTCTGGACCAAATGTAAGCTAAAACTCTATCTTATAGTTGGAAGGGAGCATATATAGTTCATCTGACTTTATGATTTTCAGAGTATTCCCTGTCACCAGAGGTTTCTTCAAGTACCTCGAGGACCACCAAGAGGCAGGAAGAAAAATAAAGGGGGCACAGGTAGTTTAAGGCACCCAGGCTCTGTCCACCCCTTTAACAGAGAAAGGTCACTTCAGTGTATTCAATAGAGTAATGCATTGGACTTTTCTGTAAGAATGCATTTAAGTGTCAGTATTCACTCCTTTAAAAATATTAAAATATTTAATATAAAGAGAGGGAGAAAGAGAGAGAGAGAACACCTCTCGCAAACCAGTAAGCTTAGGCACAGAGACTTTAGATAGCTTTGTCAAGGTTACATCACATAGCTATGGAGTGTATGACTCATGCCTAGAAATCAAGTCTCTTGGCTTCTGGTCCAGCCATAGTTTACCTAAGATGCAGAAACAAAACAAACAAATGAATAAAAAGCAAAACAAACAAAAACAGGCAAGAGAAAAATAGACATTCGCTGATTAATCTGGGTTACCCCAACATGAATTCTACAGCTATGACCACAGGAACTAAAAGGAATTAAAAATCAACTAACAATCAACTAAGACACTCACTTTGACCTGTACTCCCTGCTAGTCACAATAGTTGGCAAGAGGCTAATGCCTAGTGAGGCTTCATTGACTGTTGGTAAACTATGACACTCTCACACTGCAAAATACAAATTTTTTCTGCTTCTTAACTCCATGTCTACTAAAATATGTATACGATCATTTGATTACTTCAGAAGACTAGGATCTTGAATTTACTTCATTCCGTGATGTCCAAAATAAAAAATTTTGCTTAATTTATAATTGTACCCTTCAATTTGATACTCCTTGTACATGAGGTTTCATTTTCATAAATCAGTATTACATGTATTTATCTAGTGTCACACTAATTATTAGGAGTTTTGGCCAAAGCTACCAAATATAAACCCATATATATATATGGTTTTATATATATTTACATATATCATATATATGTAAACCATATGTAGTGTTATTTAGAAGTATCTTTGAGAAAAACAGTGTATTACTTCATAGTAAAATTTAATACTTTCCATGTGCTATTGTTTTTATAAAGGCAATTTTGACTCAGTCTATCTGATACCAGGCTACAACAAAAAAAATTATTTTCATTATTAACCAATTGAAATCTCATTAGACTTGAAGATTTTCAGAATCTGAAGAATTATTCATTTGATGATCAAGCTCATGCTTTTTAACTCAGAAATGCTCAATGACAACAAACTTTAGATTCTTTATGTAATATCTAAAGTTAATTCACCTTTTTTAAATGATTGCTCAAGGTAACTGGTCTCTTTATTTTAAAGGCAGTGAAAAAAAAAAAACCTTTTAAATAAAACACTGGCCCAATCCCTGGGAATATGTAAGGGTGTGCTTTTGCAATGGACAGCAAAAGCAATAATGTTTAGCAACAGACCACCCCATAGTGGGAAATGCTTTCCAGCCTGCCTTTTGTCAGACCAACAGCTGTTCCATCAGTCAATTAGTGACCAGGGACAAAATGCATTTTTTTAAATCAATTAGCAGCCCCTCCAACTGAATAAAGATCCCTGGGTATGCTTTTCACCAACAAAACAAGAGCTAAGAGTGAATAAAGCTGAGGAGATCATAAATTCTTGGAAGTACAGTCCTAAAACCTGAGAAAGCCATACAGAGGTTGGCAGGTCATACCATGCCCTTGGCAGGGCTGCAATAACTCATCCCAGGCAGACAAGAAATACACACACACACACACACACACACACACCCCACACACAAACTGTATATATACATATGTGTGTGTATATATATTTTATGTGTGTGTGCATTCACTCAGGGAATCAGATTCCTCATTAATTCTAATTAGCTGATTTTACCAACAACCTTCACTATAAGGAATCCATTGTTATTCAATATTCCGTGTTCAGTGGCGGAAATGCAGTCATGTGCCATTCCAAGATGGATATATAGAAGTGATTTATTACCTTTCATAAAATCATTCATAATTTTAGTATTGAACATACTTTCTGTCTTCTTTAGAGAAATAATGACAGTTATTTACTCTTTCTTCTTAGGTTTTTATCTTATGATCCCTTTGTCCTACTTCTAAAATAGTATTGTTATCCTAAATCTAATTGTCTTAGCAGAATGGTTTGAGGACGTGAAGATGTTTTAAGAGTACTGAGTTACAAAATTATAATTTCCCTTGGTAATAACAAATTTCGTATTCAGATGCCTGTATATAAAAGCTCTCACTAAGCTCACATTAGTTACCTAAGTATCAGAATGGGGAAAATTGAAGTGCTTAATTCCCACTCAGTGGAAAGAAAGGCATGATGAGTCCGCCCCTACAGCCAGCATGCCAGTGTGTATTCACTAGAAAGTATAGAGGACCAATTTGAGAAAAGCAGCTGAAAACTCAGCTTTTGCTCCAGTCAAGAGAACAGAAACTATACTGAGTATTTAGAATTGAAGAAATGTCATACTAGCAACTAGTGGGAAGGATGAAAGGCAAAGAAGGGCATACTGAGATAACCTGAACAACAGCAATCACTAGAAACAGCAAGAGCCCCAGGTAATAGTAACTACAGAAAGAAGTTTGCAGCCCATGGGATGCCTGGTGGCTCAGTGGTTGAGCACCTGCCTTCAGCCCAGGGTGTGATTCCTGTAGTCCCGGGATCGAGTCCACACTGGGCTCCCTGCAGGGAGCCTGCTTCTCCCTCTGCTTGTCTCTGCATCTTTCTCTGTGGTTCTCTTGAATAAATAAAATCTTTTTTAAAAATTTAAAAAACAACACAGTTTTTAAAAAGTTTGCAGTCCTGAGCTGGGGGACCAAAGGAAATAAGCGACATGTGGGCCACCTAACAGCTGAAAAGAGAGGCCCTGCCCATGTGGTGTTCACACCCCTGAGGTAAACAAGAAGAGTGGTTGTTCGACCAGCAAAGAGCAAATGGTTGGCAATGGTACCTCTGAAGGGCTTGGCATGGCTGATCTGTCAGGGCCAAAGGAAACCAGAGTCTAGAGCCATAGCTTTCTTCTTCTGTTGGGTTGGTGCTAACAGGATCTGGGATCAGAAGGCAGGTTTTTTCCCCTTCCTCCTGCCTTCCGGTGGTCTACCATTGGCAGCACCTTACAGGAAGCCAAGTGCAAAGGAGTGTGGCAAATATAGTTTGTAGACTCCCACACCTGACACCACAGAGCAAAATGTGGAAGTCACTCGAGGCCCAGAGACAGTAGTAGTAGTAAATACCCAAAACACATTTGTGACTGAAATAACTTGCCCACAATTCATTTTGTTCTTTAAAAGAGAGGTCATAGCGGGTTTACAGTGCCACATCGATCATTTGGCCTGGCAGTTGGTGAGTTAAATAGATTACTGCATCTGTGAGGAGGCACAAAACATCAAGAATAAGCTGGCATCTGTGCATTGTGAGAGTTTTTCTGCCCGCTGGGTGTTTTAGGCAACCACCATTCCAACTCCCAGGGGTAGAAATGCAATCTTCAGTCAGTACAAAATATTTATTAATATAATTCACTGCAACTCAAGGTTAAGGTGGAAACCCTCTGGCCTGCATAAAGGCTTTTCAAGTATGTAGGGCACATGAGGTTTGGCTGATGATAGGCAAAATCTGAAGTATACAAAGTATGTCTAGTTAATCCATGCCTATCTTAAAATCCCCACCCCTTGTCCACTGTGTACCAAGAAGCTGGATCTCTGCCAAACGTCCCAACTTCAAAATTATCTCTCATCTCCAACCTCACCTTCAACTCTTAATGCCACTCTTTGGATAGGAATGCCAGGTTCTCTGAAAGCAATTCACTCCAGTTTAGGAATGAACTGATTACTCTCCTGTGACCATTTCAAAGATGCTCATATCTTAAAGTATTCCAGTTAACTCCAAATCAATCCTTATTGTCAGAATTTTAGAAAGGAGGGGCATATTGGAGAGCCATAGAATCTTACTCTGGATTTATTGGCAAGTGAGGAGGTTCTCCTCAATTATTGAGTTTGGAAGTTCATTAAAAGCTCTGAGAGAAGGATGGCAGCAGTAGTACAGTTTTTCAGCCTCTCTGAATCCACACTAAAAGCAGACAGAACAAGTAGATAGCAAAACCAAAAATCCCTGGACCTTTGCCGTGTTGCTGGCTGAGAAGTTAACCCATGCACACCACAATACAAGCAGATGTAGACAAGCCACCCACAGCCAAACAAGTGCAGTGTCCTAGCGTCTATATAGAAGGATGCAGCGTGCACTGACAGGGTGGCATCTGAGGAACCTGAGAACATGAGTATCCCCATGGTGGCCAATGTGTCTACTTATATTCACTAGAACGCATGGTGGACCAATTGGAGAATAGCAGCTAAAACTGAGAGAGTTTTGTACAATCTGATACCAGGTGATTGCAAAGGGCTCACACAGGCTAGAAGAGGTTGGGCCATTAGAAAGGCTCACAAATGACCCACTGGGGTACTCTTCCAGGACATGTCCCCTCCAGAGCCAAGTCATCCATCAGGCACTATAGCCACAGTGCCTAGGGCCCACTGTCCTTTTATGACCCTTGGAATGTTTGTATTTCCTTAAAATCAGAAGGAAAAAAATTTACTTTTAGGTCAAAGAAAATGTCAGAATGTATTTATCTTAATATTACCACAGCTGTAAAATATAATTTTTGACAGTTTTAGTGGAGGAAGGGATCCACAAAGGCCTGGGGCTCACAGAAGTCATAGTGCAGCCCTGCCTGGGGCCCCTTCAGAGATGACACAGCTGGGGGATGGGATCCATGGTGAGCAGGACAGCGACAGCAGAGTTGAACTCAAGGAAAGTCCAGACCAGAGGCAACATGAGAAGAGAGCCAGGACATCTCTGAAAGCCAGCTACCATACTTTTACTGAAAAGCAACAGAAGAGGGAGCTCTGTGAAATTAGAAAAGCTGTCTTGAATGCAGCCTCATTCTTAAAGTTCAAGAAAACAAATTTCAGATAGAAATACACAACAGAAAAGTATCAAGGTTAAATCTCACATAGTATTATGATGAGAAAAAGAAGAGAACAAGTAGCAGAATAACATCCTAACAGATAATGAAGGCACACTAGAAAGATGTGCCCTCGAAAACGATCAAAACACTGACCTGCTATTTCAAAATAAGCTAAGAGACATTAAGAAAATGATGCATGACGTGAAAGTGGAACACGAATCAGAACCAGAAAAATCTCAGAAATGAGCTAACAGACTTCAGGAAAGAATTCTAAATTAAAGTAAAAATCATATTAGAGATGAAGACTTAACCAGAAGGGACGAGAGCTTACCAACACAATAGACTATGTTTCAGGATAAATAGAAAGTGAAAAAGAGGAATTTTTAAACATCAAAAAGAAATGAAGAAATAGACAAAAGGGATTCAAGAGAAGATGATCAATATTGAAGAGAAGGAAATCAAACAAATGGTCAATAGGAAGTTTCTGAAGAAGCAAACAAGAAAATAGATTAAATACTGAAAATACTAACTCAAGAAAAGTTTCCTGAAATAATAATCTAGACCTGCATATTGACAGTGCACACTGCATTCCTGAGAATCCAGAATGACCAACATCACCACATGGTTTAGTGAAATTACTGAACTGTAAATATAAAGAAAAAAAATCCTTTGGGCCTCTTAGAAAATAAAATTCAATACTTATAAGGAAAAGAAAATTAAATTACCATCAGACTTTCAACAGCAATGCTTTATGCCAGAAGAAAATAGAGTAGCATATTTAAAATAGTCAAGGAAAGAAAGTGTGACCCAAGGATTTGATATCTAGCAAAACTGCCTTTCAAGTATAAAGGGCACAGTTAAACTGTTATCAACATGCAAGAACTCAAGGAATATTGTTCCCATGAGCCCATCGAGTAGAGAGAATGAGCTTATGCCTAGAGAGACATTAACTTAAGGGCTGGTGGTAAGCATTAAATATATATTTACCTGGAAAAGTAAGAGGAAATGAGGGTTAAAAGGCAGAGAGCACATTGTATAATGGTTATGTGTTCTGACAATGTAGATATGACTATTAAAAAGTGGAGGGAATATCAGAAGAACATATGCAAAAAACCCTTTTTTTAAATTTTTGGTATCTCATTGGAGGTGATATTTGTGTTATTTTGAGACTGTTGTGTATGTGATGAGATAAAACAGGTGCGTGATTATGGGATTTTCTAATTTTATCATTTCTTCTGTCCTTAAGAATTAAAACTCAAGGTATTAAAAAAGAGGAATAAGGTATAATAGGGAGGCACCTACAAAAGAATGGAAGAGTTATTGGTGTAATAAAGAAGTTAAGTAAAGCTGTACAATTGCAAGTTTGAATTAAAGCATAAATAGGAATTCATAAAGTATTTTATCTTTAAATGTCTGTATATATTTCCTAAATATACTGTGCACTAAAAAGGACTGGAAACAGTGATCTACCTAGTAGCAATGAACATCTTGTGGCTTTGAAAATCTCTTCTCACTGAAAGAAACCAGAATTTCTGGGACAAATGGCTAAAGGAGAAGAAACGTACAAGATGAACCTGCAATATCTTAGATTACAATACGAGGTAGCAAAGAAGCTATCAAAGACTACTAAGGTGATGTTAAAAGGATTCAAAGGCCAACAAAGAGGTCCCACCAGCCAAAGACTCGACAAATTGAACTCCCATAATGATCATCATTGCAATAGATTTAAACTCATACAATTTATTTGGATTTCTGAGTTTGTGAAATTTTTTTTTTTCAAAAAGCATTAGTTATCTTCAGAATATAAGGAATTAACTCATTATCTTGAAAAATAATCAATGAAAGATTCCACTAAGTAGATAAATCATAGAGGAAGGAAAGTATTTATATAAGTATTCCACTAATAAATGAAAATAAAATGATAGAATGTCACTATTTTTGCAGCCTTCATGAATGAATGAGTATATATGGGCATTCCGCATTATTGGCTGCTAAGATCACAAAAAGTGAGAGAACCAGACATTGTGTGCCTCATAGTCTTGCCAAAAATCATTATGGAAATGATGACTAAACTAGAAGGAACACTAGAGTATATAAAGACACCTTTAGTCTTGCCAGAGGGATTGAACCTGGGTCTGATCCAGTCTCTGCATTCAGCTGCCAATTTGTAGGAAATTCAAAAAACAGAAGAACATGTTGAACTTCACCAACAGTATCAAATCAGCAAAACGCAGACGATGGGAAACTCTACGTGGGTTAAACAGCCCACGTTCCTCAATAAAGTGTAAGAAAATGAAAGGGAGCTAAGAGAAACCTATGGATTAAAAGTGATTTAAAAGACATATCAATTTTTTTTTTTAATGGGCAAGACTAAGCTATAATTTCTAGGAATGCACATGAGTGAGATAAAACTACAAAAAGCAAGTTCCAAGAAGAGATGACTATAAAAGTCAGGATAGCAGTCATTTTTCCATGGAAGAGAGGGTGCTATGACTAGGATGGGGCACGGGAAGGCCTTGTAGATGGTTGACAGTGTTCTATTTCTTGACATGGGTGGTGATCACCTGTCATAATTTACTGAATCAGGCATTTGATTTGTATGTTTTCTGTGTCTCTGTTTTATTTTACAATGAAAAGATTTTAACACGTAAAAAGTCCTTAGAGCAGCTTTCTGCTTTGCTGTTATTTCTCTTGCTAACACAATTTTGTTTAAATCAACGTCAACAACTCTACCCCTACCATACCTCCCTATGCGCCATCTTCTGAAGTGTTTTTTTTTCCCCCTTATTATATAATTAACAAATATTTGTCAATTGTGGCTTGCTAGACACCTTGCTCTGGGGCTGTTGCTGATCCTCCTCTGGCAAAGACTGTTAGATCATGTGGGGTCCTTATTCACAAGAGAAAACTAGCCTGTAAGATTAGGTATTACATTACTGCTATTGCTGAACCTTGTTTATGACATTGCATTTGTGCATAGACAGCGTCCCAAAACTCTGTTCCTATTTAAATATAATGTATTTGGAAGCCTGGGGGGAAAAAAAAGCATGTGTCATGCTTATAGACCACAGCATGATGGCTTGAGCCATACTCTGGAAGGGTTTATATGTAGGTCACTCTCCTTTGTTTCCTTTGTCTTTGATACTCTACCCACAGTTGCTAGAAGTAAAGATGTAGAGATTAGTTCAATTTAAACATATCAAGTTTAAAGTAGTGAAGTAGTGCAGTAAGCAACATAGACCAAGGCCTTCATCTCTTGGGCCTGCATTACATAGGTTCATAATTGGAGAGCTCTGAGGGTCCCCACCACCATCACAGCTAATACCTACTGGGTGTTTACTCTGTGCCACATACTGAGCTAAGCACTTTAGCACCATTGTATCTTGTTTGATTCCCACACCAACCCACAGAATTAGTATTAATACTATCCTCATTTTCCGTAAGAAAAAAATGAAGCCCAGAAAATCTAAATAACTTGCTTTAGATTGTACAGTTAAATAAGTACTAGAGTCTGGAATTAAACCCAAAGCAGCAATTCAATCAGAGCCCAGGACCCTATGTGATCACTAGTTAAATCAATAAATATCATCTCTATTGGAAAATAGGAATGTGAACGAGAGAAGGATAAAGAGCAAGAATAGACAAATGATGGCCCTCCAGCCATATCCGGTTACACCATCAATTTTTATATGGGCCACAAGTTTGGAATGGTTTTCACATATTTAAATGATTCAGAAACATATATGAGGGATACTATTTTGCGATGCATTAAACTTACATGAAATTCAAATTTCAGTGTTGATAAAGTTTTATTAAACACAGCCACGCCCATCTGTTTACATGTTATCTATGGCTGCTTTTGTGCCACAGCGGCAGTTGGATAGTTGCAACAGAGACCATGTGGTCCACAAATATATTTAAAACATATACTTTAAAAAAAAAAAAAACATATACTTTTTAGAAAAAAAGTTTAGTGACTCCTGGCCTAGAGAATAGATGGATGAATTTAAAGAAAAAGGAGAAAAGGACAGTAATCCAGAAGTAGTAAGGCAGTGGAATCCTTGAGCAAACGGAAGCTCTGAGTTAAAGCACAGAACAGAGGCAGGGTGGCCCGGGGAACAGCAGGAACAGTGGAAGAGAAAGCCAGAGGAGCTGAGGAACCATAATTCGAGAGGAGCACACATGTCTTACCCTTGTTCCATGAGACTTGCTCTAGAGTGGTTAACTACGGCAGACAGGTGGTGTTGTATCTTATTTCCGTTTCCATGTAATAAACTCCAAGTCAACTTGGAGATAGTTAAGAACAACTCTGTTTCTGGTAACATGAAAGAGTCTAACACATAACTTGGCTTTCATTCTCTTTTCTGACCCCAGATTCCCTTGACTCTGCCACCATGACCACCAATGATAATGTCTGATGTAAGTGCATGATCGCAGAGCGTGGTGAAATGCTCTCCAATTCTCTGGAATGTAAGGATCATAAGTCATCTTTTCCTTCCCACTCCAGTGCTCCCACCCAAGATGAGATCTTACAACCTCAGTTTAAATTATCCAAACATCCATTTCTTCATGCATTTCCCCTACTCTAAATCATCAATGATTATGCCCACTACTTATAGAGTGAAACCCAAACCTAAGCTCTTTTCCATAGCATGTTGTCTTCCCACCATCTGACTTTAGCCCAACCCTCTAGACCTCTGTTATGGGAGCCAGACATCAAACCAGTTGAGACTGTCACCATTAGAATCTGGCAGCTGGGGCTGTGTTCACAGATCTACCCTGTGGCCAATACACTGTGGTCAAAAGGGAAACGTAAAAGGAGAAGCAAGATGGCTGGTATCCAGAGCTCAACTCTGAGACCCAAGCATGCCTGGGCAAGACCTAGCTCTCAGAGAGCCTGAGCAGAGGCTGAAAGTGTCTTGGGGTCCAGTCCCCCTATTATAGTACCATACACTCTGGAGTAATATCTGATACTGAACAGGTGGATACGAACCAAGTGACTGCAACCATCAGCAGGACATAGCTGTGCAGGTGCCCAAGACTTTAAGAAAATTCTAGGAATTAGGCTGAAGAAGGAAACTTTGAACTTTCAGCTAGTGAGGGCATGTAGGCTCCAGCAGTTCATTAAAATAAAAGTCATAAATAATACTTAATATTCATAATAATCATAATAATATTTAGTAAATAAATTTAAAAATTAAAAGGTCATAGCCTGTTGGTGTTCTGGAGAGGTGAAATTGGTTTTGACTGTGGCAATCAGACGACCTTGTATTGGGAGTTATCCTTCCGGGTGTCCTTGCAAGATTGGAAACCCCATGAAAACAATGCAATTGATTTGCTAGACTTGTTCGATTGATCTATACATCCATCAATCAGTAGCAACGATTAGGAGACATAGATTAATATTTGAGTGTGTGGGATGTCTCATCTAACCTCATAGCCAAGACTCAAAATGCTCTTTTTAGGAATTTTATCTCATTTTCGCAAATGATACAGGGGAGGTCCTTTCCCAGAAACTCCACAAAATGAGCTAAAATTGTTTCAGAATCACAGGTATGTGGTGAATCAATTCTGGGATCTTCCCTGGTGCCATACTGTCTGGAGTGTGAGACTAAGTCAGAATAGAGTTAAGAGCGCAGGCTTGGGTATCAGACTATAGGTTGGGCCTGCCTCTGCCTCAGAATCTGTTTGACCTTGGCCAGTTTCTTAGCCTCTTTAAACTTGCAGTCCCCTTATCTGAAAACTGCAATCAGAATTGTGCTTATCTCCAAGGGTTAGTGGGAGGATGAACAGAGATAAGCTACATCAAGTCCTTAGGAGAGCATCTTCCACTTAGTAAGTGCTCAATAAATGTTCTCTATCCTCTCAGCCAGCATTATCTTTTACCCCAGAAAACCAGATTAGGAGTAGCGACTTAAGGAGACAGTATTACAGTGAATTAGTTTTATGAAAAATTATAACCATTTTTGGGTTTTTTTCCATCAAAAATAAAGAATTTCCAAAAGAAAGATCTTTTTACAAGTCTAAAAGGTGACACACTTCAAAAAAAATTCATTTCACAAGAGACAAGAGGCTCACATAGAATTAGACTCGATGGATGATCTTTGTAAAATTTTTATAAATACATATATCAGTCTGCACAATTTGTAAGAAGTAGGCTCACCACCTAAAAAGTCCCTCGTCATATAAATATGCCTAGTGAGTTCGTTTTTGAGAATTAAAATGTAAACTCAGCTGAGACACACATTTAATATTGCCCGAGGCATTGGATAAATATTTTAAATACTAAAATCTGGTAAGAATAAAGGCAGAAATCAATTTGTCTTTCATTTCACCTGTAAGATCATAATTAAGCACCAAAAAAAAAAAAAAAAAAAGAATTGTACATTTATCCGACAGCATTAGTTTTGAATTCAATTGCCCTGATAATGAAATTTTTTAACTCAAACTTATAAATTACAATGAAAGGTAAAGCAGAATGGAATACCAGTGAACCTACAACCCTGTGCTCACTTACATCTTCACTGTTAGACAAAACTCAACTCTCAAAGACCTGCCATCCAAGGCTACCCATCACTTATCACATTCCTACATTGGTGCCTTTTTTCTGCTGACAGCAAAGCCAAAAGAAAGGAATCCCCTTCAATCAACTTCAGAAAAACTCCCCCTTTTGAAATCAAAGCCTGACTGTTAAGGCTCTTTTTAAATGATTATGGCTGTATCATTATAATAATGGTTATAAGAAGACTGAGTGACAAATAATACTTGATATCCAGATGACCCCTTTCAAGTTTTCTGTAATGTCACTCATAAAATTAAGATGAGCCCTGTCTTTCTCAGATTGACGCAGATATGCAAACGACCTTTAATGTGTCAGGTGTCCTTTTTGTTTGCAGATACTGCACTCTGCATTCTTCTGGAGTCAGAGTCAGGTTTTTGAAAGTAAATCACAGCTCTCTCACTGAATGCATGTAAAAGATGGTAAAATGTCAGTGCCTCCCTTTGGCACCTGCCCAGGCTTGCACCAGTGAAATGCTGGTAAATATTTAATAGCCAGTGGGATTGGGGCCTGATTTGTACAATTTGCCCATTTTTATGGTGGAAATACTCCTGCCCTGACCAACGTCAACATAACCATGTGATGTCACCGACCAGGAGATTGGGAAAAGATACACACAATCAACTACCAAACTGGTTGTGAGCCAGTGGCAGCACACTACTGGCTTGAACACAGATTCTTTCCTGAACCAGTGTGTCCCAGTGGGAAACATGACCTCAGACTGGAAAATCAGGAATCCCAGTGAAACCAGGTGTTTGTTATTCAATACAATACCTTTAAGCACGGCCCAGCTGCTTCTATTTTTGCTCAGTGACTATCTCCACTATAATACTTGGAGGTCAGTGCTTTCCTAGGACCTAGAAAGTGACCATCACCCTTTTCTGTGAAAAGCCAGAGAACAGAGAAAGGAATTAACTCCTTCCTTGAGCCTTTCTAAAGGATCACCCAGGGTCATCATTTTTAGTTCTTCTTTATACACGTTGGATTATTTTCTAAGCACTGACATGACCCAGGAAACTGAACACGTGAAGATCCTGGGATTTCTATTTCTTCCTCCCAGGATTTTCTGGCATATTTGTTGTAGTAGGTCAAGTTAATTTCTGCTAAGATTGGGTCCTCATTCTCTAGAATACTGGTACTCAGCTTAGAGAGCACCTGGAAAACTTGCTAATTGATGCAGCTTCCCAACATCCCCCCTTCTGATCCAGTAGGTTTAAGTAGCCACTGAAGCTGTATTTTAAACAGTTGTCTCAGGGACTTCCAATACAGGAGGTTGAGTCTGGGCCCACTGCAAAGAGTTTTGATCAACTAGGAGGTTTTAAAGGGAACACTGAACCCACGACTACCCTCATTTCCGACACCAATTACCTGTTGAGGGGGTTCCCAAAACCACTGTCACTTTTGATAACTCCCCAGAGGGCTCAGAGGAATCACTGAAAGCTATATACTTGAACAGTAACAAAAACCCGATTATGGCTTACTGTAGGATAAGTGTGCATAGGGCAGAGGCCAAGAAAGTACCAAGCACAGTGCCTTTACAGTCCTCTCCTAAGAGTCAGGACTCTCCAGGATTGATGTGTGACAGTACATCTGAGTATTGCCAACCAAGAAAGGTCATCCATGCCTCAGTATGTGAAGTTTTTATTGGAGTGCTATTATGTAGGTAGGATTGATTGCCCCTCATTGTTGATCCCAGTCTCTAGTCTCTTGACCCAAAACTCTCACCCTAAGTCACCTAGGTGATCTTTCTAGCCTCCACCCTGGGTGTGGTCGGCTCCTACCTATACCACATTGTCACTATCTGCCAGCCCAAAGTCCCCAGGCAAACAAAGATCACCTTCAGGGCAAAGGACAGACTTCTTCCAGAACCAGAAGTTACCCCCACCTCCTTTGCAAAACACCCTCAAAAAGTAACTTGCACCTTCCCTTAGGAGTCAGACTTTTTTGACTTTGGCAAAAGCATCTTGGCCATCTAAAATAAATCTCCTTTAGCTGAGCCTTTTGCCTGAGGCTGGTGAGAAGTTTGCTCAGATTTTGTTTCTTCTGTGTGGTGCCAACCCATGAGCCAAGACCTAAGATAGTTTTTTGAGAGTTTTCAGGATTGTTTAATAAAAATATCAAATATCAGATCCAGATCTGCATCCCTTTGAAGCTTGGCACATAATAAGTGCTCTGTAAAAGTTTGCTAGTAGTAGTATCAGCTGTGGAAAAACTGCCAGAGTTGGTTTACCATGTGCAAGAATATAAACCAGAACCATAGTCCAGGTCATGGGGCAGCAAGGACATGTGGATATCCCAAGATGGAAATGGGGAGTCAGCTGGGGAAAAGATACAAACGGGGGACCCTGCTACAATGTGGCCATAGGATTAAGCTAAGATGTGTTCATTTGGAACAAGGACTCCAACCACACTTCCCAGCTCACATCAAACTTTGACCCTCTTCATCTAGTCTGTAGTAATCTGAAATACATTCTACTGCAGGGACCTTTCCTTATTGAACAAAAAATAGAAACACTGTCCCTCTGGAGTAACACGGCTTGTTATTCCAATGAAGGATATAAGCCCATCTGTGAAGTCAGCAAAATCACAGCCTTTTCAAAGAGGGCAAACACTTGCCTTTTTTTTTTTTCTTATGTTAATGACATTTTCTGAGTGAGTTGAAGAAAATCTGATAGGAAGTTTCTTGATTTACTGAGTAGGCTTAGATATTTTCTTTATGATGCTTAACTTCAAGAGACAGGTTCAGTCAGAGTCACTGTATGACTAAAGGACTTATTTCCAAATAGTTGTGCAGCTCTTAGAATAATTCAATTGTTACTTTACCCATTTTTTAGATAGGTAAGTGCAATACAATGAAATGCTTAGCATTTTCAAGGAGCATAAATCAAAGTTATTGAAGTCACTTTAAATTTGTTTTGACATTTTCTGTACTTTATCACAATCAGAGAAGCACCTTATATATAGTACAAGGAAAACAAGTGACATAAGTTTTGATTCTGTGCATCAACCCCTCCAATCGCTTGAGTCTCTTGAGACTTGCCAGCTGCTAGACGAGCTTCCAGCCTCAGCACATGCACAGCTGCAGTGAGTACCCTCTGCCTTCCACATCTTGCTCTTACCCACACGCTCACCAGAAGTTACAGAAAAGTTTTTAGCTACTGATAAAATGTCTACAGTTGTGGCAATTCACATGTGGCAATTAACACACCTATATTATGAAGGTTTGATGGCCTCTTAATAAGGGAACTTGAGATTCAAGGAATTTGTCCTTTGTTTCATGGAAGCTTTTAGGCCAAAACAACTGAACCAGGATCACTGTTTCCTCTATAAAACTGTAGAATAGAGAAATATAAGCTGGTCTTGTGACTCATCCAAATAAGGGGTTAACTCGCAAGATAACACAAATCACTCAATCTACAAAAACACATTCCGGATTTCATCATTGTCAGCATTTTGGCTCACTCCTGGGAGTATGAAATGAGTAAGATTCACTCCCTTGCAAGAGTTTGTAGTCTAATACAGGGAGGGATGGGTAGACCATAGAAGCAAGTAACCCCAAATATATTGGCCAATGGCTATTCAGGAGGGATTAAAGAGAAGACCAAAAAGTTGTAGGATGGAAATTAATACGACTTTGCAAGACTCAAAATATAATCTCTAAAGTCTTTCCATTTCTGTGCTTTTTTTTAAAGATTTTATTTATTCTTGAGGGGCAGAGAGAGGCAGAGACATAGGCAGAGAGAGAAGCAGACTCTATCCCAGGACCCCGGGATCATGACCCCAGCCAAAGGCAGATCCCCAACCACTGAGCCACCCAGGCACCCCTGTGCTTTTTATTAAGCAACCTAGAGACTGTCATTAGTAATCACTTTAACTAAGGAATAACCTTACTTTGTTATCATATTAGCATTATGAAATAGAGAATTTATCATCAGATGAGCACATTTATGACCATATTTAACTCAACTTATTATACCTAAAGTATTTTATTGCCTGCAAAAATACAAAAAATATTTCACTGTCTCATATTAATATTTGATTAGCATACCAATCACACCAGCTTTCGAATCTGTAGTTAATTGATGCAGCCAAAAATTAGGCCCCACATCTACAAAATACCCATTAGGTAAATGGAATTTTTGATGATTATACCAACATTTTGACAAGGAAGTATTTCATATCAGATTGATGCAAATATAGTGATTATGCTATAATTTATGTAGAATCAGTGAGATTTGGACTCATGTAGACAAATAGTTTCAGGTACTGATACATCCTTCACACAACAGGAAAAAAATATTAAAGTTAACCTCATACACTATGAAAGCAACTATAATTAATTAGAATTTTTGGGGAAAGAACTGATAAGAAAATCAATACATTTCAGCATAAAGACCAGGTGAAAAGAGATGCACCATCGCTTCCGCAGTGTGTCTACAGTACTGTAGCCTAGAACAGGGCCACATCTATACCTCTCAGATGCCTTGGTTATGTGATGGAATTTAGGACACCATATTGAGGTGGGATTTTCACTTTCCCCTTTGTCCTCAAGATCTTGTTACAGAAAGTACCCTGTACAATGTGTTGATGATTTACAAAGGAAGGTGAATTAAGATTAATAACCCTTTCCCCTCAAATCACATGCGTAGATGAGGCTTGGAACTCGTTGTAATTGTATCTTCAAGAATAGGATTGGCAAACTATGACCTGTAGGCAAAATCCAGTCTGCCACCTGTTTTTTTTGTACAGTTCCTGAGATAAGAATAGGTTTTACATTTTTTTAAATGGTAGAGGTAAAAATAATAATATTTTGTGGCATGTAAAAATTATGTGAAATTCAAATTTTGGTGACCATAAGTTTGTTGGAATACAGCTATGTTCCCTCGTTTGTATGTTATCTAGGATGGTTCTCATGCTACTATAGCAGAGTTGAATAGTTCTTATAGAGATCCTATGGCCTGCAAAGACTAAAACTATTTACTATCTGGCCCTTTATAGAAAATGTTTGCTGATCTCTGTTCAAGAAGACAGATAATTTGAGCAGCTCTTCTAGGATCTAGGAAGCCTAACCCAGAATTATGAAATGGGGTTTTCAATTTTGGCAGAGGGATTAACAGTGGTAAGAAAAATCTTCCCCTATATGATGTTAGTATGACGCCTGATGTGCTTTCAAACTAAAATAGGGGAATTCACTGAAGACGTGGAAAGACTGAACAGGCACTAGCAATTTGGCATAATTTAGAGCTAGGCCTGCCTGAAGTTACAGGGTTGAATCCAAGGACCAAACAGATGATCCAACCTACAGCAACTCTAAGACCATTATAACTTATTTGGAGTACACAACTCTTGGACTATGATTTTTGTGAAAACATACAATTTCTGGGCCCTTTAAACAGCCAAGAAGCGAAAGTGATATTGTTAGCATATGGAAAGCTTCTGGGTAGTTTTTGTAGGCATTCTCAATTTCTTGTAATCTAAAGTATGTCAACCAATAATAGAATACAAATGGCTATGTACAATTTTCCTCATAGTTTCATAAGAAAATTATATAGATCTCCACTGAAATTTTTGGAATAAAAGGACTCTAACTCTATATTTACAAGTTTTCTTTTTTTCTTTTTTTAATTAGCTTTCCTTCAGAGCCAATTTAGTCTGACAGGTAAATCAGTATTTAGGGACTTTTATTATTCAGGCATTAGTGCCAGCTTCTCTTCACACACTGTAGTACTCGGCTCCCAGAAGCAATAAACCATAATGGTCTCACTCACCAAGGCCTTTTAATTCATGGATCATAGACATGATAAATCATAAGAACTCCTCTGGTGCCTTTTTGTCTAGAATGGCCAGATTCTTGAAAGCCAAATGCTGAACACCTTTTTAAATGGCATCTTCTCAACTGACGAAGGATGTTCATATTCAAGAACAGAGAGAAGGTGTTTACGGACGCATGTGTAATAGAAAGACAATAAATTTTGAGACAAATGTTGACTTCCAAATAGCTAGGCTTCTATGGATACATGACAAAAGAGCTTTTTCTTAACATACCTTTGGGATTCCGCTACCATCTCCTAAAGCCAGTTTCCCCATTTCAAGGAGGAAGCTGCAGGGGATTTGTTTTCTTTTCTTAGTAGAAAGTATTTTGTTGGGACGCCTGGGTGGCTCAGTGGTTGAGCGTCTGCCTTTGGCTCAGGGCGTGATCCTGGGGTCCCGGGATCGAGTCTCATGTCGGGTTCCCTGCGGGGAGCCTGCTTCTCCCTCTGCCTGTGTCTCTGCCTCTCACTGTGTATCTCTCATGAATAAATAAATAAAACCTTAAAAAAAAAAAGGAAAGTATTTTGTTTGTTTGCAACTTTACTGAGACACAATTGATGTGTAACATGGTATAATTTTAAGGTGTATAGACTGTTTTGATCTACATATATATTGCAAAATGATTACCACAATAATAGTTAACACATCCATCACCTCATATAACAATAGTTGTCAGGTTTTGTGTAGTGAGAACTTTTCAAATTAAGTTTTTAAGCAACTTTCAAGCATATACCATTGTTAACTATAATTACCATGATATACATTACATCCCCAGATGTTATGCATCTTGTAACTAGAAGTTTGTGTCCTTAGATCATCATTATTCATTTCCTTTCAACCCCCTTCCCCCGGCAACCACCAATCCACTCTCTGTTTCTATGAGTTCAGTCTTTTTTTTTAAGATTTCACATATAAATGAGATCATACAGTATTTGTATTTCCTTCTTTTCTATGGCTGAATAATATTCATATTTGTATGTATATACATTGTAGTTGCTTTACATATTCATCCATTCACAGATTGCTTCCATAACTTGGCTACTATAAGTAATGCAATGAAAGGATGCATTGCAATAAAGGATGCAGATGTCCTTTGGAGTATGTTTTCATTTCCTTCAGATAAATACCCAGAAGTGGAATTGCTGGATCATACAGTAGTTTTATCAAAAAATTTTGAAGCTCCTCCATACTGTCTTCCATAGCAGCCTTCACCACATGCTCTCCCCTCCCAACCGTGATGGAAGAAGGTTCCCCTTTCTCCACATCCTCGTCAGCACTTGATATTTGTTGTTTTTTGATAATAGCTATTCTAACCAGTGTAAGGTGGGACCCCATTGTGGTTTTGATTTGCATTTTCCTGACATTTAGTGATGTTGAGCATCTTATCATGTATCTGCTGGCCAATAGAGATAGAAAAATATCTATTCAGATCATTTGCCCATTTTTCAATCATATTATTTTAGTTTTGTTTTTTTTTCTCTTTTTTCTATTAGCTCTTTATGTAGTTTGGATATTAATCCCTTGTCAGATACGTGATTTGCAAATATCCTCTCCTATTCTGTAGGTTACTTTTTTAATTTTGTTGATTATTTCTTGAGCTGTCGATAAGTTTGTAGTTTGACATAATTCCACTTACTTATTTTTGCTTTTGTTACTTGTGCTTCTGGTATCATATCTAAATATCATTGCCAATACCTATGTCAGGGTTCTTTTTCCCTACGTTTTTGTTTTTTGTTTTCCTCCAGAGTTTTATGGTTTCAGGTCTTATATTTAAGTCTTTAATGCATTTGGAGTTAATTTTTGTGAATGATGTAAAGTAGGGGTCTAGCTTCATTCTTCTACATGTGGATTTCCAGCCTTACAGTACTATTTATGAAGAACTATCTTTTCCCCATTGAGTAATCTTGGCTTTCTTGTCGATTATATACATATACATGTGGGTTTATTTCTGAGTTCCTGATCCTGTTTCATTGGTTTATTTTGTGCCAGTACTATACTGTTTTGTTCACTGTAGTTTTGCATTATAGTTTAAAATCAGGAAGTGTGATGCTTTTAGCTTTGCTTTTCCTTTTCAAGATTGCGTTGGCTATCTGGGGTCTTTTGTGGTTCCATATAAATTTTAGGATTTTTTTATTTCTATAAAAATCGCCATTAGAATTTTGATAGGGCTTACTTTGAATCTATAGATGTCTTTGGATAGTATGGACATTTTAACAGTATTAAGGCTTCCACCCCATGAACATGGGATATATTTCCATTTATTTGCATCTTCGCCAATTTCTTTCATCAATGTCTTATCATTTTTAGTGTACAAAATTTTATCTCCTTGGTTAAACTTACTCACAAGCATTTTATTGTTTTTGATGCTATTGTGAATGTAATTTTTTCAGATAGTATGTTTTAGTATATAGAAATACAACTAATATTTATACATTGATTTTGTATCCCAAAACTTTATTGAATTAGCTTATGAATCCTAACACTTTTTTGGCAGTCTTTAGGGTTTTCTATGGATAAAATCAGGTCATCTGCAATTAGAGATTATTTTGTTTTTTCCTTTCCAATGTAGATGCTTTTTATTTCTTTTTATTGACTGATTTCTCTGGCTTCAACTTCCAGTACTATGGTGTATAAGAGTGGTAAGAGGGGACATCCTTGTTTGTACCTGATCTTAGGGGATTGTTGAGTATGACATTAGCTGTGGGCTTGTCAATAAAGCTTTTGTTACATTGAGGTATGTTCTTCTATACCCAATTTGTTGAGGGTTTTTATCATGAAATAAGATTGAATTTTGTCAAATGTTTCTCTGCATCTATTGAGATGTTCATATAATGTTAATCTTTCATCCTGTTAATGTGACATATCACATTTGTTGATTGGTGAATGTTGAACCATCCTTGCATCTCAGGTATTTGATCATAATGTGTGGTCCTTTTAATGTGTTATTGAATTTGGTACCACTTTGTTGGGAATTTTTGCATTTATATTCATTAGGACCTGTAGTTTTCTTTACTTATAGTGTCCTTATCTGGCTTTGGTACCAACATAGTATTGGCCTTATTAAAATGAGTTTGGAAGAGTTCTTGATGAAAGAAGTCTTGGCGTAATTCAGTATAGGTCAGAAGATCCAGTTCATTTGGCTGTAACAGACAGCCTCAAGAAGGTATAATAACAGAGGAAAGACCAGTTAACAATCTGGTTACTAGATTTAACATTAAATTCACCTTGTCTCCCAGACCGCATAAAGCCCAGGCTGGGTCACAAATAATATAGTTTCTCAGTTTTAAAAGTTCTGTCTAAAACCATTAGAGACTCCCAACTCTGGGAAACAAACAAAGGGTTGCAGAAGAGGAGGAGGGTGGGAGTATGGGGTAACTGGGTGACAGGCGCTAAGGAGGACACTTGATAAGATGAGCCCTGGGTGTTATACTGTATGTTGGCAAACTCAATTTCAATAAAATATTTAAAAAATAAATAAAATAAAAGTTCTGTCTATAAAGCTAGAAAAATTCTATCCATGATACACAATGCCTTACCTCCTTTTCTTTCTTCTTTCTTTACATCAATAAAATTAATACATTTTTCTCCTTTCTTTTAAGTATTTGGGTTTCTATTGAAATGACCACAGATAGAGTTTGAACTCTCTACCCAGGTGAACTGCCTTGCCCTCTCTTTGGGAGCAGTTTATTAAAGCATGTTGACAGACTTGCCCCTCTTTCCCAAATTCATCAGCTGATGGGGAACACAGATTTTTGTACCTAGTATTCATCTGACTAGGTTCATCAGATGAATTTTTTTAAAAAGACAGCATCACTAACAGTGTTTTAAAATATTCTGACCCTTTGTAGCATCAAAGTTAACGCTAGTTTATAGGATTTCATTGGGTCTTCACAAAGAAAGTAATCAATGACTATTGACATCCCACAGCACAATAGGTGTTAAATTATAGCTACTTATCTATGTGTCTGAGAGGATTTTATTTTACTCCTTATTTAATGAACATTTTCAAGGGAGGGAAAAGCTAGTTCTGGTTCCCATTTTCTTCAGTGTCCAGTAATCATCAAATACAGGAAACTGTATACAAGTTTGAGCACATTTGTTTTATACAATCATTTCAGTTTTGCCTTTATGCTAATCATCATCCCAGAATCTCCACTGAGTGATGTTCTTTAGGATTAGCTGTAAAGACCTTGGAGTTTCAGCTCGATATCGATTTCCCGTTGGATAAATGCTGTTCACACTTAGTAAAAAGGCCAATATTATTGCTAGTTAAAGAAAGGCTAAGAAGCCTGTTCTAGTACTGACAGTCTGGATAACATGTTTGTAAGACTTTGTTAATTCTATTTAACAATGTTATTAAATAAAGACTTGCTTGTCTTCTTCATCTGCAGATCATAAAATGTATAATGATATTCACATTTTAAAACTTAACTGCTATTCTCAAGGTTAAGGCACATTTATGCTTATCTTTTAAGAAGCTGGCTTTTAGGATGATTTTATGATTTGCAAAATAGTTGGCACAGTTTAATAAAGAGCAATCAACTTTTATATAGACGTGACCCATACTTCCAGAGACATTATTTGAAAAATCATCCCAGTTTGTTTTCTTTGATAAATCATTAGAGATTTCATTTGTTATCTTCATTTTAGGAGAAGATTTAAGATCATCTTGTACTTTGCTTCTTTTTTTCCTTGGGTTGTTTTTCTTAAGGTCATTCTACAATCGAAATGAGTCTACAAAGAAGGGGAAAGGAAGGTAGTATTGCTATCTTGTAAGGAACTCAGAGAAAAGATTGAAAGTTGTGTTTTGGGACTAAGAATAGACTCCATCCATTCATTCTGTCCTTACTCTCTATTACTAGAGGTAATTGAGAGTTGACTGGACTTAAATGAATAGTGAATATATACCAAGGCATCTTTTAATATATAAATAGAAATGTTAGATTACTTTCAAGGAAGTAAAAATCTTACTAAATTTTGTATTTTCTTAAAATATAAGCCACCATGCTGGCAAAGTTAGTCTGAGACAAGAGAAACACTAAGTAAGGAATATAAATAAAATAAAGTGTGTGTGTGTGTGTGTGTGTGTGTGTCTGTGAGAGAGAGAGAAAGGAAGAAGAGAGGGAGAGAGGATGAAGGAAAAGGAGAGTAAAAGTTAAATGTTTGCTCTCTGAAGACATCATGAGGTGATTTAACCATTTTGATGGGGCTTTCTTTAAATGAACTGTTTCCAAATTTCTTAACCAGAATATGCTGAGCTATATACATAATGTAACCTTTTCCTAGGAATGCAGGGCCATCATTACAAATATCACACAATGACACTCTTAGAAGATACTGAAGAATGTCCAGATAGTTGCCCTTTATATTAACTAAAGTCAGGCAACCAGTTTTTTGGAAGAACTGTCTCCTTTTAATATATATCTATATTAATATATATATTAAATATATATAAGATATATATATATATCTTTGTTATTTTTAGTGCCTAGAGGTAGACTCTCTAATTTTCTTACCTAAACCACGACACCTTTCAAACCCGTATAACTAAAGTTATTAGAAAGATACAAAGTGAAAGCAGTTGCTAAGAAAGAAATTTAAAAGTTCTTGTGAGTGAAATGCATGGAATTTAGCCTGGGAATTTTTGAACCAGTCAAAAAAATGCCTTCTCTCTTCTTCCCCCTTCTCTTTCCTTTCTTTTTCCCTAACCATAATCCAAATTGCTGTACCATTAAATTCTATACATGAAATTCAGTGTAAACTTGGGGTGGGAATGACAAGGGGGAAATTGCAGTAAGGTGACACTAAAGATTGTTTATATGATATATGCATAATAAGGTAAGTGACTCTCAGTAAGAAACATATATCTGTATATAAATGTACATACATAGAGCATATAACTGATGTATAACATATATTTTCATTAAGTAAAATTAATCATGATGAGAAGCAGAATAAATGAGAGTTCTGTTGTTCTACATCCTCACCAGCATTTGCTATTGTCAGTGTTTTAGGTTTTGGCCATTCTCATGGATACATAGTGGTATATCACTGTTGTTTTTCATTTGTAATTTTTTTCTCCTTTTTAAAAAAGATTTATTCATTTATTTGAGAGAGAGTGAGCAAGGTGGCCAAGGGGCGGGGGAAGGGGAGCAGAGGGAGAGGGAGAGGAACAGCCTCCTTGCTGAGACAAAACCCCAAATGGGGCTTGATCTCAGGATCCAAGATCATGACCTGAGCCTAAATCAAGAGTTGGTCACTTAACCAACCGAGCCCGCTGGATGCCCCTGAAATTCTCTAATGACATATGATGTGGAATATCTTTTCATATGTTTACTTGCCATCAGTGCATCTTCTTTGGTGAGGTGTCTATTCAGGGTTTTTGCCCAGTGTTTAATTTGGTTATTCATTCTCTCATTGTTGAGTTTTAACAGTTCTTCATATGTTGTGGATAACAGTCCTTTATCAGATTTGTCTTCTGCAAATATTGTCTCCCAGTCTGTGACTAGACTCCTCATTTACTTGATGTTGTCTTTCACAGAGCACAAGTTTTGTTTTGTTTTTTCCATTTTAATGAAGTTTGGCTTATTAATTATTTTATTCATGGACCATGTTTTTGATGTTGTATCTACAAAGTCATTACTTTTATGGGCAAGGTCATTTGGTTTTCTGCTGTCATATTTTAGGATAGTTCTGTAGTTCTGTGTCTTACACATTGGTCTTTTGAGTATTGGTCTTTTGAGCCATTTTGAGTAAGTTTTTGTGAAAGGTATAAGACTTTTTCTAGATTCATCTTTTTATATGTGGATGTTTAGTTGTCCCAGCACCAAGTGAAAAAAAACTCTTTGCTCTATTTTAGTGCCTTTGCTCCTTTGTTGAGACCAGATAACTATATTTATGTGGATTTCTCAGCTTTGTATTCTATTCTCATTGATCTATTTCTCCATTTTGATACCACCCTGTCTTGATTACCATCTCTTTATAGTAAATCTTGAAGTTGGGTAGGGTCAGGCCTCCAAGGATGTTTCTTCTCCTTCAATATTGTGTTGATTATTCTGAGTCTTTTGCCTTTCCACATAAACTTTAGGATCAGTTTGTCAATATCCACAAATTACTTGCTGAGATTTTGATTGGGATTGTGTTGAATCTATAGATCCTACAATAGTAACTGATTCATTCAACACCTATGTATTGCATTACCTGCTTTGTGCCAGTCTCCATTCTGGATGTTTAGGATATTCCTTTGAAGATAACAAAGATCTTTATCCTCATGGTCCTTATATTCTTGTGGAGGTGACCTAAAAATAAATAAATAAATAAATAAATAAATAAATAAATAAATAAATAAACAAACAAGCAAATAAGTAAATAAATAAATAAATAAATACAAATGGGTGTAGAGTATATATGTATATATACATATATAAAATAAATAGGTAGATTATCTGGAATGTTATAAAATAATAAAGAGTGGTGAAAAGAATATATACACTAGAGCAAAGTAAGTGAGGTCAAAAGTACCAGTGGTTAAGGGAAGACTGATTTGTAATTTTAAATAGGGCAGTCAAGTGAAGCCTAATTGAAAAAAAGAAATTTGAATAAAGACTTTGAGGAAGTGATAAAAGAAGTGAAAATGTCGGTCAAATGGATTCTGACCAAGTGAAGGGTGCCAAGCATGCCTAGTGTATTTAAGGAACAGCAAGATTAGGATGTGCCCAGTGGAATGGGGAAAATAAAAGGAATGTTCTAGAAATTGAGATCAAAGAGACAACAGAGTTTCAGATCATACAGGCCCTCAAAAGTCATGATGGGGACTATAGCTTTTGTCCTGAGTAACATGTAGAAGTACCCACAGGATTCTGAGCAAAGACATATTATCTGACTTCTATTTTAAAATATTCACTCTGGTTGCTGGGTTAAGGATTGACAGAAAGGGGCAAATATAGATACAAAGAATAGTTAGGAGGCTATTATAATAAAAGGCAAAAGATTATTGTGGCTCAGCATAACAGTGGAAGTTTAGAATAGGTCAAAACCTGTATTTATTTTTAATGTACAGCTACAGATCATTTCCTTATAAGTTAGAAGACAAGGAGCAAGGAGAGGAAGAGGAGGAGGAGAGAGAAAGAGAGAGAGAGAGAGAGGACCACCAAAGGTTTTGGCTAGAGTAGTTGAAAGTATTGGATGTGCCATTGGCTGAGCTGGGAAAGACTGCAGGAGTAGATTTTATAGTTCAGGAGTTCTGTTTTGCCCATATTTATTTGAAATTACCTATTTAGGCAACCAAGTAAAAATGCTGAGTAGATAATTGCATATATGAATCTGAATTCAAGGAGGCCGGGGAGGGAAGGGGAGAGAGAGAAAAAAAAGAGAGAGAAATCTGAACTGGAAATATCAATATGGGATATGTCAGCATATTAATACTACTAAACCCTTGAGACTGGAGAGTTCACCAAGGATATGAGTCTAGAAAGATAAAGAAAGAGGAAGAAGGACTGGGCCCTGGGATACTCCAAGATTAAGAATAAGAATAAGTGAGGGAGCCCGAAGTGGAGTGGCCGGAGAAGTAGGAAAAAAATCATGAGAATATGGTGTCCTGAAAGAGGAAAATCTGTCAAGGAGAGGAAAGTGGTAAACCGTGTTGTAATGCTGTAGGCAGAATCAAGTACAATGAAGACTGAGAATTGACCTTGGGATTTAGCAACATAGAGATCTTTGGTCATCTTGACTAGACTGGTTTCTTGAAAAGGCAAGAATTTTGATTGCATTTGATGAAGACATAAGGAGATCATTTGAAGACATCAAGTGTAGGCAATCCTGTAAGGTTTTTTTTTCCTATGGAGAGAGCATTAATGAATTAATTAATTAATTAAATTTAATTAAAAAGAGGCAGCAGCTAGCAGGGGAATCAAGATGAGACTTTTTGTTGTTGTTGTTTGGATTTTTTTTTAAGGTGGAAGAAATAACTGCATTTTTAGAATAATGACCAAAAAAAGAAGTGATTTGATAATGTTGATGAAAGGATAAAATAGCTGAGAGCAAAATATGATAATATTTGGGGGGATTGGAAAGACTATGTCTAAATAAATTTTTAATTACTAAGTGACAAAGTAAGGTCTACTCTGCAAATTGACCCTTTTTCTTTGCATCCCATTAAAAATTCTGACCCACTTAAGAATGATACCTATTAAATATTGATTTCTTATTTAGTTAACATAACTAGTACTGAATGTGTATTAGGCTTAACATACCATCTAAAATCAATTATATTTTTAAAGATTTGCAACAAAATGCATCTTTAATTGTAAGATAATTTTGAGTGATATTTTTGACCACTTGAGACATTCCTCATTCCATAGTTAGCTTTTCAGAAAGTAAAATAGGTTGAGTCAGCTTTCTTATCCTGAGCAAAAATGCCTTAAACCGAACCCCAGACCCAGGAGCCAAATAAAAAAGTTTAAAATGAAAATACAGTTCCACACTTCTCCAGCACACTCCCAGCTAAACTCATCCCCACCATAAGTGACATCAAGCAGATTCTCTCTAGGGTCCAATACCATGCAAAAAAAAAAAAAAAAAAAATCTATTGGTAATATCAAGGGATCAGACTGGAATTAGAAGTCAGGTGTTTTAAAATGAAGAACATCCTTGCTTGGGTGCAGGTTCAGTCAGGTAGATTCAGGAGGCTCCTCATCTCTTTCAGGGAAGCAAAACATTTTTGACACAAAAGTATATTCGCCCTAAAATAAAGTTATCTTCTTGCTTTGCCCATGAGAATCTGTTGGCTGAGCCTGCACATACATAAATGGCGTTATTTTTTCTTTCATCTGAAATCACATTGTTTTAATGCTTATGAGCTTAATTAACCATACCTACTTAGAGTGGAATCTGGAAGAAGAATCCCAAACAAAACTTTGCTTGGCTGCCCATTCCCATGACCCACAGGGTCTGATCAAAAACTCTATCTATAGACTTGACAGCCCTCGGTGCAGGGAAACCCAAGAATGCATCCCTCTCACCACATTCTCCACAAGAACACTTCTAAAGAGAGCTTTCCTGGGTAGAGTAGAGCTAGAGGTACTACATTTCAGAGCCACAAATCACCGATCCATATTTACAAAGGGTACCTTTCTTAAACAAGGCACCGCGTACATACATTTAAATGCATACGTGGTAATAAATGCATGTTAACGAAATCAATGCAAGTGGATTTATTTGTAGGAGACCATATACTGCAATTACACATAAAATCATATGAAAAATCAGGGACTTTCCAGGTACACTATTAAATAAAAATGATTTCAAAAATAGTTACCCACATGAGCTGCCTTTCAGTTTCTTAAGAATGTGTGCCTACAGGGTTAATATTATATATAAGGTAGACATTTAATGGATAAATTTAAAAGCAGCTAAAGAACATAGCATCCTGTGTATAACTTTCATAATTGTGCGTTCCTCCAGAGATAATGGGTATCATTATCAGCGGCGCCTGTCCTAGGAAACTTGGCAAGGTTATGATTGTTTGTTACAGCTTTGGTTATATTAACATACACATTAATATTTATAAATATTTGATGTCATGTTAATTTTTCATATAAGATGATTTATGTAATGTTGCTGTGCCCTGGTAGAGGGCATTTGCAATATGCTTCAAAAGGGAACTGAATTGATGCATGTTCTTTAAGGGAACTTGCCTGTATATCACTGTTCTTACAATGCATTATTCTGAACAAAAGTGTTTCAAAATAAATTATGTGAATTGTGGATTTACTCCATTAACATTTTAAATAAAACATAAAGGAAAAGATCATGCTGAAACTATTTGCTGCATTTTAAAAAGGAGCTCTGTTCTCCAGAAGCAGGACAAAGTTTACTGAAATACTCTTTTTTCAAAAATGAAGTCCTTAAGAAAGCAGGGCTTTTGAAATTTTGTTTTAAATATTACATAGTCTATATAGCATGCAAACTAGAATATTCAGAGAAGGATATTAACTTGGGATGGAAAGAAAAACTCTGCAATACTCTTGTTTTTCTTACTTTTCCTTTGCTAACGTATTTCTCACTGTGACCAAATTTGAATAGTAAGAAAATTGAATATAAAGTAGGCAGGATATGTATAATAAATAAATCAACTATAAGTTATTAAATGAATATTTGCCCTTGGTGAAAAAAAATTAAGTTGTTTTTAGAAAGTTTAGGCAGCTTTAAGCAGAAAGTTAGGCATATATATGTATATGACTTGAAACCAATAATATATAGTATGAAGAATTTAGACTTACTTAGTATTACAGTAAGGTTTTATAATATAGTTTATCAGTCCACATTACAAGTGGTATTATTAATAATGCTTTAATTATTTTTTTCATTTCATGGTCAAAAGTGCCATTGAATAAAATCTGTTGAAAAATTCTCAAAAGCCCTATTTTATATGATAATTCATTTCTCTATATTAATGATTGTTATCTATTTATTCTTTTTCTTCTATGTAGACATTTTTCAGTACCGACTATAGTTATTGCTATTCGTGGAAGAGCCATTAGTAAAATTTGTGTTTTGATATACTTTTATCTTTTCCAACATCTTTATCCCTTTATTTGTTTCTTTCTGACTATTGAGATCAAGTTTTCTTTAATGAGAACAATTCAACATGTACTTATTTTTCTCCTTTTCTATATTCAAAATGAAACTTTATCCTGTAGAATCTATAAGAATCTATTAAGTAAATTTTAGAACTTTGGAAATCTTGATTTAAAGTATATACATGCCTTGAATTGACAATTTTATTCTTCTAAATTTATCATCAAGTAATAATTGTTACATTTAAGCCACCTCTCACACTATGTTAAGCCTTTAAAAAACTGAAAAGATCAACTCAAGAAATTAGCTTTGATTTGACATTATAAAATTCATTAGCTCTTACTATCCAGTTCACAAAATTAACAGTTAATATGAATTAAGTGTAATGACTTATTCCCCTCATATTTTCATACACAAATTAACTCTGTCATCACAATTATTCACATTACAAAAAAAATTGCAACAGGTCGTGAGGGAGGAAAATGGTTTAATTTGAGGTTACCCAGAAAGATCTGTGGCAACAAAGCATATGGCAAACATGAGAATAAGGGCTATATTCCCAGGTGACAGACAGCTAACATTCCACAAAGTATATAACTATCTGTCATTTTGAATTCACATAATAAATACCACGTGAAAAAAAATGTTGCTAAGGTAAATAGTGAAACAAAGCAGTAAGCAGTGGATATATTTTGTTAAACATAAATAACTTGAGCTTAGGACATTTATGTTCCAAACGTGGAAATCTACTTATGTTCTATAATGTGTAATACAAAGAAAAGGCAAACACGGACATCAGTATTTTTAGAGCACCAGGAATCTGTATTGTCAAATGTTAATCATAATTCATTTCAGAATTCTTCTTGAATGAAAAAAATAAAAATGTAAGAAGTATACTATTGTGTGTGATCAAAAGATTACAAAATAAAGTAACTGAAATCGCCAAACACATCTCCAGAGCCACCCTGTTGGGAAGATGGTAATACACCATCCATTAGGAAAAACCCAGAAATTAAAAACTGTAGGTATAAAAGAATAGATAACTGGAAAAGAGTAATCAGTGAATGGATCCCGCATAAATGTTTCACTTTATATTTGCTGAAGAAAAACCTTTTGACAATTGAGATCTACAAAGAAATCATGTTGACAATATTCTGTGTTACACTGATTCTTTTATACAAGCAAATATGTATTAGGAAAATACTAAAGATTATTAACTGTAGCATTTTTAAAGCATCTTTCTTAAGAGATTATATGCTGCCAATGCCAAGAGACTGGGCTAGCATAGTGTATTTAAAAACAAAGGCTAACTATAAAACTGTTCTAGAAATATAGATTCTATCTATCTATCTATCTATCTATCTATCTATCTATCTATCTATCCTTACACAAAGATAGAGATACACACGGATATGTATGAATATTTGTAGATATCTCCAAATACTCAAATTTATGTTGGGCTAGCTACTGTTGGTTCTATAGTAAAATTTCTAATCTTGCCGTAATATTTCAAGAAAAAAAAACATAATCAGAATAGTTCGCCACTGTCATTAGATTGTATTATTTTTCCAAGTTTAAGCAAACAAATGTTTTTCTTAAATATACTTCAAAAAGAGAGAGAGGTCTGAGAAATCGCATTTACCAAAATAATGTACAACTTAATCAACATCCAGATTTTTATATTTGGGGACAAGTTAGTTATCAAAATTAAAGAAATGATGGCACTTCTAGATAAAGACTTAACTGAATGAAAATACTAAACCTCAAAACAGTTTTTTAAATAAACCACGAAAAAATTCTTTTACTGATATTCTCACCAAAATTTGATATCAAAAAAGATAACCCATGGCAGATCAATACTAGTAAGATTAAATGGATCAAAGTCACATACAGACAAATCACATTTCTTCTTCTGATTAATTCTCAGCCATACAGTGCTGTCACCAAGATGTCATGCCAGGTGTTTGAGTAATAGTGTAATAAATTAAGGCTTCATATGAAATGCAATGTAGACCACTTTTTGAGAAGTGTACTTCCTTAGTCCAAGACACTAAACTCACTCAGGTGGCACGTTTTAATCACTAATTAAAAGAAGGAGTTATTGAATGAGCATGGAGGGCTCAACACAATATATCATTACAAGAGAGAACCAGTTTATCAGTCCTGTATGCTTTGTTTCGCAACTTTAGATCTGTGTGGATGGTATTAAAATTTAAGACAAAGCTGAAAGATTATAGCATGACTTCACACAAATTATTATATTTACCTATGACTAAAATACTTTATTTTGGTTTTTGCTACATGAATGGAAGAATAATAACTTAATAAATGAAAGATATTAATAAATTCTCAATAACGTTTTAAAACTTAAAATTGCTATTTCATTCGATTCTCACAATATCTTATGACATAAGCAGATCTAGAGAGGACTTTCTGTTACTTCTTGTGTGGTAAATTTAATCCCAGGCTGACATAAATCATTATTTGACAAACAGTTCGGTTTGTTGGTGATGAGAGGGATCCTTGGTGTATCAAGTGGATTTTTGGCCATAATCATCTCCATAAACTACTCTAACCCCTTCTAGTTCTCTACTACCTGAACGTGTTAACATAAATTAAAAACCTAAAGGTAGTGAAGGTTGAGAAGATGAAGAGTAGACAGAGGAATTATTTTCTATAATTTAACTCTGAACATATGCCATATTGATAACGCATAAAACTATGTGCCCAGTACGGTCATATAATAGTGTATTGATAATTACAGATCACAACAAAATATGGTTTTTTTTTAAAAAGTTTTTATGCATTTATTCATGAGAGACACAGAAAGAGAGGCAGAGACATAGGCAGAGGGAGAAGCAGATTCCCTGCAGGGAACCCAATGCAGAACTTGATCCCAGGACCACCCAGGAACACACCTGAGCTGAAGGCAGACACTTTACCACTGAGCCATCCAGGTGTCCCCAAAATATGTTTATCTGTATAATATGTATCCATTATGAAGATAAGCAAAATTAATAAAGTAAGATCAGGCCATTGTTCACTTCTCTTCCAATTTATGTTTCTTCTTTTACGAAATCCTTTTTAAGATAACTTTCCTATCATGAGATATTATTTCCATAAAGAAGCAAAGATTATGTGTTTATTTTCTACTCCAGTTTCAGTTCTCCACATTAAATTCTGCCTTTAAGAAGAGCTATAGGTGATAATTTTAGGGTTAATCTGTTACTGCATGATTAAATATAAAAGGAAACAATTCAAAAGTCACAAGAATGAAAACTAACAGAATGCACAAGGGGTCAATAAGGATGTGTATTTTTCTTTCCACTGTGATCTATTACTATTCAGAACAATTGATTAGACAGGTTCATTATTGTTTTGCAACCACATATAAACCATTATTATCCACATTTACTCCCTAAGGTGTTCTCATGGACAGTTTTTCAATGATTTGTCATTTCAAGGAGCAGCAAGCTTACAATTCACTCTGCTTAACTTTCCTATCCTTTAAAGAGGATTACTAACTTCTGCATATTAAAGGCCATTGGAACAGCAACAGCCTTCCTGGAAATATTGTATCAGAGTCACAGATGTTTATCATCCCAAACTATATCCTTAAAACAGTGATTTAACTCTATCCTGCATAGATTACTAAAGAGAGAACTATCATTCTAGAACTGAAATCTTTTGCAACTTTAGCCTCAAACCATCATTTTAAAGTATGTGCTGATGGTTGCAGTAATTTTGTTTAGAGAAATAGATAGAGGAATTGTGACATGTCCTATTTGGGGCAATTTTATTTTAAATCTGTACAACACGTAAAATACAGAAAGATGAATAATCTTGCTATGGAAGAAGACCTAGAGATTTGTTGAGTTTAATTTTTTCACATTGTAAAATAGCTAACTTTTCTCAAAAATCAACTCAAGCAACAAAAAGATGTCACCTTTCTGAAATTTTCATTAGGGTCATGTTGAGTTTTTTAAAGAGGTAATTCCCTTTCATTAAGCTCAAGTTTCTTTTTTTTTAAGATTTTATTTATTTATTTATGAGAGAGACAGAGAGAGAGAGAGGCAGAGACACAAGCAGGCTCCATACAGGGAGCCCGACGTGGGACTTGATCCCAGATCTCCAGGATCACGCCCAGGGCTGAAGGCAGTGCTAAACTGCTGAGCCCCCTGGGCTACCCCAAGCTCAAGTTTCTATTTCTTTCTGCATATGATTTTACATAGGTGTATAAAAGGTAAACTAACTGGGGCACCTGGGTGCTCAGTTGGTGGAGCATCTGGCTCTTGATCTCAGGGTTGTGAATTCAAGCCTCACATTGGGCATGAAAATGAAATAAAATAAAAGGCAAACTGACTTATAAGCAAAACTGATCCTACTTCTATTTCTGTTAAAGAGGAAGTATGTGTCATTATTAAGTGTTTGGGGTCTGGAATCAGGCTTACTAATATAAGTGGCTCTTCCACTTACATTGGATAAATTGGTTACTATTCAATTTACTCATCTTTTATAAAGACTTGTATATACTATTGGAAGGAGTCCTTTGCTTTTGGAACCCACCCCTTTCCTGACTCAGGTCCTCTTGAGCTCTGAGGCAGGTCCCTCCTGCTCTTGTCCCCCACCAGTCCCTCTCCATCTGTGGTAAGACACCACTGGAGGAGACTGCGGTAGAGCAGTAGTGAATTAAGAGGGCAGAGGTAACCAGACCAGCACCCTAAGATCAACCCCATCCCTGGCCCCAGCTATGTGGTCCACCTTAGAGCCTCACCACCACCACCATGAAGTGCTCCCTGCCACGAGGTGCCTCAGAGGGCCCTGCCCTGGGCAGTCCCTGTAAGCTTATGCCAAGGTGGGTGATGTGTCTCAAGGCTCTACTGAGAATGCCCCCTAGGACTCCCCTCCAGGGGAGGGGCCCCTGTACCCACATCCAGGCAGTATCTGGGGAGGCTGGGTCTTCCTCCCGAGTAGTTCTAGCCCAACCCTTCATGGCTGAGGGAGGGCTGTGAGGCCCAAAGGAGGGAAGTCACCAAAAATAATAATAATAGTAATAATAATAATAATAATAGGAAATAATAGTAACTAGTTTTGAAGTTGCCATGAGGATTATATGAGTTAATGCACGTTGCGTGTTGAGCACAGTGTCTGAACATGTGCAGTCACATCGAGTTATGAGGAGGAGTCAGAGGAGAAAGAGGACCAAGTAGACTAGCAATAATTATAGTAAAGATAACATAAAAAGATTTATTCTAAATGTTTTCCCCACTATCTGTAATAAGGACTTTAAATTTGTAATGTAAGGGAAAACAACATCACGTCCTTCATATATTAATAGCACTTCGTTAAAAGTCACATCCTTCAGAGAAGGAAGTGGTGTTGGCAGAGTAGAAATAACGATATGCATTAAAACTTAAAGGCTTTTAATGTGAGCAATACTTCTGAAAACTATCTTAGAAATAGTGTGGGATGCTAACCTTTAAATGCATAGCTTCCAAATGAAGCTCTTAATTTTTTTACCTCAGTTTCATTGAGAAATAACTGACGTATACTACTGTGTGACTTTAAGGTATACAGCACGGTTTGATTTGATTTGCGTATATTATGAAATGATTATCACAAGGAGTTTACCCAATATCTGTCTTCTCATATAGATACAATAGAAATTTTTGAAAAGAAAAAAAAGACTTTTTCCCCCCTCACATTGAGAACTCTTAGGAATTACTCTCTTAACTTTCCTATATATCCCATAGCAGTGTTAGCTATAGTCATCATGTTGCACATTCCATCCCTAGTACTTACTTATCTTATAAGTTTGTACCTTCTGACCCTGTCCTCCAAGGGTGGGCACATAAATATTCACAATTCTTATATCTTTTTGATATCATTTGTTAGACGTTATATAATGACCTTCTTTGTTCCTTTTTACCATTTTTAGTTTAAAGTCTATTTTGCCTGATGTAAGAATGGTTTCCCCAGCTTTTTTTTTTTTTTTTTTTTTTTTTGGTTACCATTTCCTTGAAATATCTTTTCCATTTCTTCATGGTCAGTCTATATGTCTTTAAGGCTAAAGTATCTTGTAGATAGCATATTATTGGATCTTATTTTTTTAATCTATTGAGCTATTCAGTCTCTTAATTATAGAATTTAATCCATTTATGGTTAAAGTAATTATTGATAGGTAAAAACTTACTATGCTCTTTTGTTCATTGTTTTCTGGTTGTTAATAGATTCGCTGTTCCCTATTTCTTCTCCTGCTTTGACTTTTTAATTCTTTTGGGATTTTTTGTTTGTTCGTTTGTTTTTTTGTTTCTGTTTATTTGTTTTTTGTAATATAAATACAAGATTTTCCTTTCTGGTTACCATGATGCTTACATAAAATATCTTGAACTTGTAATACCATACTTTAACTGATAACAACTTTACTTCAACAGAATTTGTAAATTGCACAATTTTACTTCTACCGCTCACATTTTAGATTATTTTACAATTCATTTGTGTTTTATATCATGTAACAAATAACAGATTATAATTATAATTATTTTATTATTTCTTTTTTTAAAACTTTCAAACCAGAGTAGTAAGTGATTTATGCATCACTGTTACCATATTGCACAATCCATTTATAAGCTATATATTATCAATACCTGGGATATCTACACTACCTTTTTGTGGTTTAATGATGTTAATTAAAACATTCTCTTACTTCCATTCAAAGTAAAATTCTCTTTAGCATTTTTTGTAAGGTAGGTCTGGTGATAAGGAACCCCTCAGCTTTTGTTTGTTTGGGAAAGTCTTTATCACTCCCTTGTTTCTGAAGGACAGCTTTGCCAGGTATACGATTCTTGGCTCACAGTTACTTTCTTCCAATCCTTTGAATATATTATCCTATTCTCTCCTGGACTGAAAAGTTTCTGCTTAGAAATCCACCGGTAGCCTTATGGGGGTTTCCTTGTATATAACTTGTCTATTTCTCTTGCAGCTCTTAAAATTCTTTTTTGTCTTTGTCCTTTGACAGTTTAATTAGAATATGTCTCAATGTAGCCCTATTTGGTTTCAACCTATTTGGGGTCATTTGGGCCTCATGGATCTGAATGTCCATTTCTCTTCCCTGGGTTCAAGAAATTCTCAGCCATTATTGCTTTAAATATGCTTTCTATCCCTTTCTCTTCTTCCTCTGGAATTCCTATCATGTGAATATTATTCCTTTTCATTGTGTCCCATAATTCACAGGCTTTCTTCACTCTTTGTCATTCTTCTCTATTCTTGCTCCTCTGATTGGGTAATTTCTAATGTCCTATCCTCCAGGTCACTGATCCTTCGGCATGGTTGAGTCTACCTTTAAAACTCTCTGTTGAATTTTTCAGCTCAGTAATTATATTTTTCAACTTTAAGATTCTTGTGTGTGTGTGTGTGTGTGTGTGTGTGTTGGATGGTTGCTTGTTGAACTTCTCATTTTGTTTATGCATTATTTTCCTAATTTCATTCAATAATCTTCTGTGTTTTCTTGTAATTCATTAAATTTCCTTGAGAGGATTATTCTGAATTCCTTGTCTGACAGTTCCTAGAGCTCCATTTCTTTAGGGTCAATTAATTGAGCTCTATTAGCACCCTTTGGTGGTATCATATTTACCCGATCTTTCATAATACTTGATTGTTTACATTGGTTATCTGTGCACATGAGTAATAGCACTTGTCTTCCAGACTTTATAACTTTGCTTTGATAGAAACAGTCCTTCGCCAGTCATCTTAGTTTTGGATTCTAGCTGTGTTGGTTGATAAGCTGTGTCTTGGGCTGGTAGGGCCTGCTATTATGGCCTGTTTTGGAGCAAGCAACTGTTTGAGTTCTGACGATGGGGATATGACTGTGTGCCACTGGCTGAGAACAGTTAAACAGGACTGCTGGCTTGGTTCCCTATCCCAATGAAGATGAAAAATGAGCTCCATGGTTTCCTGGATTCTCTGGTTGGGCTTATTAGATGGGCTTAGCCTCACCCTCTTGCTTCCATGTTCTAGAATTCACTCGGTGATGTCTTTTTCTTGAATCGTTGTTAGTTGTTCTTCTTGTGAGGGAGACTGAAGTCAGGAGCAACCTGTGTTGCCATCTTGGTGATGTTTTTCCCCTAGCATTTAATTTTTTAAAAAAATATTTTTTAAAATATATTTTTAAATTAAATATATATATTTAAATTTCTATTAAAAGCTATACATGTTGAGCCAGTTCCTATACCATCTCACCCAAAGTATCTTTAATTTCCTGTAATAAATAGAACTAATACATATTTAAAGTTTCATTCAAAATCTATACAAGTTTGGTCTCATACATATGCTATTAAACAATATAGTCAGCAAAAATTTGTACCCAATAATCCAACTACAGAAGAGAATTGAAAATTCTATTTGAATTTACAACTTATTGATTTTACTGCTCTTAGAAAGAATGATTCAAGATCTAATTTTGAAGTGTCACTGAATTTTCAGCTGGAATATCTTCAAACAGATATCCTCACCCTCTTAATTTTGTGGATTTTGGTTTCTTCCTGAAATGGAAATGTGTCACTTTTGAAAATAATTCAACTATAGTTATTTGCAACAACCTCTCTTTAATAGGCTTATGATAAAAACTGAAATATCTATTAGCTTTATGCAAAACATTGAGCCCAGGGCAATACTTCTCAAACTTCCCTGCAAGTAGGAATACTCTGGAAAGCCTTGTTAAAAATGCTAGCTTATTGGTTGTGTCCTTGGAGATTCTGATTCCATAGGGCTGAGGTAAGAGCCAGGAATGTATATGTTATTAAGAACTCCCAGGTGATTCTGATACAGGTGATCTAAAGGTCGCAGTTAGAACCCTGTTGATCTAGGACTACCACAGATTTTGTCATCTTGTTTATTATCAAGCTAATCTTTACATTTTAATATAGAATCTCTTTGTTATCAAAACCTTTATAGTAAAAGTTGATTTCTAATAAGTTTGAAAATAAATATGACTTGTACCATGGCCTGATTTAAATGTAATTTCCAAGTAACACTATAAACTCTTGAGGCAAGTTTCCAGTACTCACTCATCAGTGTAAATAGACCAAAGGTGATGGCAGAACTCCATTAAACCAGGATCATTAAACCAAGACTCTAACCTACGAAACTCACACACACACTCTCTCTTCCTTCCAGCATCCTTGTGGTTTCTCTTCAGTTTAAGCTGTTCTCCCTTCTTTCTCCCCAACTCAGATTCTCTCTCTGCCAATTTCCTCCCTTTTAATAGACTATTAGCTCATAATCTTCTCATGGCCTACTTTTTTTTTTTTTTTTTTTTCCTCCTAGATATCTTATCCAAGGATAAAAGAGGGGAAGGACATCCTGGCCTTTCATAGATTTTTGTGGATTAAAACTGGTGGATTTGGAGGCAAGGGCTAGGAAAATAGTGTTAAGTAAACAGAGAGAAATTTGGATGGTTCCAATGGCCAGCCCAGAACCTTCTCCTAGTCTGCTTAAAAAACACCTGGCTTCTTAGATTTTTTCCCTAAACCAAACAAAACTCAGAACTATATCTTCCTCAGAGAGATGAAAACTCAGATCATATGGCCTGTCAGAACTTGCTTATTCCAATCTGAGTCCTTTAGCCATTTCATGGCCTTAATCTACAATTCTCCTCTTTTAGGGATTTATCATTCTATACAGCAAATCGGGGTTTGCTGTCTTAATGTAATGTAAGCCATACACACCAAGTCTCAGCCAGGAGAATACCTAAAATGTAGAAATACCTTTTTGTGCCCCATTTGAGAAGACTTGTACTGGGAGTAGTATATTTCGTGTGTCATCTTTAAAACAAACATCCAAACAGATAAACAATTCCACAACCCATGAAGATGATTGCTTAGCCTTCCAGACACAAACTCATGTGAGTTTGATCTAATTTACTTGTGAAATATGGGTTTATGAATGATCCAGTTTCAGTCTCTTAGAGAAATCAGTTCTGAGTCAAACACAGACTTAGAATGAAGAAATAAAGAAGACACAAAATATCAAAAACCTGTGTGTATTTAAATTTTCTGAAGTCTTAAGGAAGCTATGTGTCTCACTATCTCCATTTCAAGTGGGTACAATGGTCTATGATATGCCTTGCTATTTTGAGAAAATAGTGTCTGAACATGAACTGCATCATAGATGTGTGTGTTGAGAGTAGCAGTGGCATCGATGATGTGAAGAGCTTTTCCTTCCCAACATTTTCAGACAGAGATGGGACTTCTAAAATCAGTCACACACACACACACACACACACACACAGAGGCAAAATGTGAGTCTCACTTCTCTGCTTACCTGTCTTTAGCTGATATTTCACAGACAGAAGTTTTGTGAGCCTGAACCCTAAATGATCTGTTAATGATTTGGGATTTTAAACAGTTCCCTCTGAAAGGTGGTTCTTGTAATCAAGTTTGACATGAAAATAGTACTGTCATTAAATTCAAGGAAATGCCATAGTTTAATGCTTAATCACATTACATTTAAGATAATTTGTACATCATGAAGCTATATTTTGGAAACATGAATGCAAACTTTACTACTGAGCAGACCATAGATCTACCTAGACTTTTAGCCTCTGAGCACTTTGGTATTGAATTGTAGTTTCAGGAAGTTGGTGTAGAAAAAAAATGCCCATTTATTAATTATATTTAAAGGCTTTGGAGAATACATACATGTAATTAAAATGCCAATGATGACAAATAATAGTGCCATGATTAATTTCTTGCAGAGCCAGTATCTTTCTTTCAAGGAAAAAATTCTTGCCCCTTCACCTAGCTGATGAATTCCCAGGAGTATTCCTAGACTCCAACTTGAAGCATTTTAATGTGTTTTTTTTTTTTTTTAATGCAGTTCCGATTGTTTGTCTTACACATTTTTTGTGTGTAGATGTTGTCTGGGTGATGGAAGGTAGGGATTAAACTGGGTTTCTTACAGGGTCAATTTACAGGGTCAATTCAAAAGGACTGAGCAGATAAATTTACATTTTCAAGCTAAATCATTAAAATTATGGTGAGTAATACATCTTATAAAGATATTAACATACACCTAATAGGTCACCCACACCCACGGCAGAGTTTTAGTACTTCTCAGTAATTCCATTTACTTGACATAAATGGTTTTGTCTGATTGCTCTAACCTATCATGATACCTTGAGCAAAACAACTGATGTCATTCAATAAGGAGTTAGGATCCATTAAAGAGAAGCCCATTATAACATTTTATACAATCTACAATGCAAATGAGAACACTGTTTAAACATAAAAATGGGAAAGAAAATCTGAAGGAGGCTGAGTATTTCCTAAATCAAAAAAAAAAAAAAAAAGCTAGTCTTGACTCCTAAGATTTAAAAAATATCCTGCAAAATATCAACCCAAAATTGTGGAATACCTCTTTGTCTTCCCAATCTAAGGATTCTAACTTCTCATAATGCACAGAAAGATCTTCCAGCAAGAACCCCCCTCCACATACAGCATTGTGTTAAACTTCCTCCAATTGTTCAGCTAATTCTTATGCTTCTCCAATTTTACTGGATATGATGTTTTTATTGGGGTTCAGGGAAGCATGGCTAATGACATCAGCAAGCTTTGTGATTTCTCGCTGCCAGTTTTCTACACAACTTACACTTTTGTCACTCAAACGGCACCAAATTGCTCCAACAATTAATCTTAAAGCGCAGGAGCAGGGGGACTTTTAAATGGACCCCTTCTTGGGATTTTGTGTTAAAAACAGAAAAGTTCCCATGAGTGAAGGGGGTAAGTGAGCTTCTCCAGCCTCTGCTCTCCCCCAGGTCTCACTCTTCTGTGCCACCCCCTCCCCAAAGGAATGAATTACATTTCTCTTCTTGTCCTTTAAATGAATAGCATAGTTTGGGTGAAATTATCGGGCAATTGCATGCCTTTTATGCAGATAATGCTATTTGATGAAAGCGGTGTTTTGATCTGCTAAGGATAATACAGATCCAGGGTTGGATTCATTGGTGAGAGTAAAGCTGTCTTCTGTGATAACTTCATCTCAGCATGAGGTCAGTCGGCGAAAACTAGGATGGAGGATTAAAAAATGACACAGTCGGAGCAGTATTCAGTTCCCTGCTGTGCTCCTGGCTGCACACTATAGCTTATGTTTCTGATCTGTTATGGTATTGTCTGCCTTTCTCTCTCCGAGCAGAAAGAGATTGCTTAAAACTTTTCTTTTTTCAGCTAGAGGGATTAGTTCTGTGCAGCTTTTTTAATTAAAGAAACTGTATCTTTTTCAAGGCAATTGAAAGCTGCAAGGGAAGGACCATCAACATCCATAACTCAGTACTATTATCTGTAAAAAGTGGGAGCTCTAAATTTGATATTCAAACACAGGAAAAGGGAGCTCTAGAATTCTGGTTGTGTTCTTAACCTTCCTTGATGCCTTCGATCCCCAAATGAGGAACAGCAAACACATTATTTGGGCTAAGTCCCCAATATACTCCCATAAGTCGTAACTTCCCTCCGCTTTGCGTTTTGAGCGTGGCCGAGCTTGCTTAATTAAATCTTGATGATGAGAGCGAAGTGCCCTTGAAAATTGTGTGAGAGGAAATAGGTTGGACTATATATCTTTTTCTTTACCCAGAGATCATTTTTAAACATTTCCATTCTCCTGAAAGTGATAACAGTAGAAAACGTCTGCTTAATATGGGCAATTTGCATTTAAACAGTGCAAAGTACGACGTTATGGTACTTTATCACCACGCACCTCCGCATTTGTGATAAGCGGTCATCATCTTTATTAATCTGAGGGGGGCATGGATTGGATCTAGCCAAAGTGATGATGCATTTGTCAGGACGTATCCATTTGAGTTGAATTTATAGCTCAATTTAACCCAGGTTAATGTCGAAAATCCTCAAATGTTTCAAATAAGGCCCATATGGTTATCACTTTACAAAGCATACAGGCTCTGCGCTTCGGTTGCTATATACACATCTCCAACTAAATTCCATGCCACATCAATTAGAAACAGTCCTCCTGAGCAGACAGGAACAAACAGAGATTGTTTCCCCAATACCAGCTGAACCCTTGTCTTGCAGAAATGAAAAGCAGTCATCTTAGGCTCTCCACTTCTTACCATTAAAAGTCCAAAGGAATTCGGTAAACAATAAGGGTGTCAGGGTATCATATTTAATAGAAAATACTCTGGGTATCTGCATTTGATAGGTGCCTACTACCAATTTTTCCAAATTTCCGTATACACAGTTCACTGAAAAAGAGGAGAACAAAATCTGATATCTTGGCTTTTCCCCATTATTCTTGTCTTTACTTCAGACTATGTGTCTGAGAAGTCAACCAAGTTCAGAGGTGAATCGATGTGGCTTAATATCATAACTAGAATTTTTAAACTATGTGCCATTAAAAAACCGGATGACCAGAAAGTGGAGAAGTGTACTTAATATTTTTGAAGTTAATCTTATGTATGACCTATCCTTTTTTTAAAAGAAAATCAGAATGAATAGGGTGAAAATATTTTATTCATGCATTCACTCATTCATTCAACAACCACTTAATGAACATCTTCTGTATGGCAGCCCTTTGTGCTGCTAAACCCCGTGGTTTTAAGGAGCTATTGGAAAAGGCCCATATAATAAAGCAGTGGCAGTATTTATTACATGCAGAAAATACTGTGGAAGCTCTTCCAAGGGAGGGAAGTAACATTAATAGGCACTTTAAAAATAGGTGTTTCAGAAGCTGGGAGTACTGGACATCCCAGACTCAGGAGTGGGCAAAGGGAAGAGAGAGCAGGACACTTCTGGGAAATGAAAAGGTGCTTTGTGGGACTACAAATAAATGCAGTCACTCGATGCCTAGATTTTTAATCTATATCTACAAGTTAACTTATAGACTGGATCCTGAAATATCTATAGGACATCATATTATTAACAAAATTGTCTTCCGTCATCAATTAAACCTTGCCAGCAGCTAGTGTCTACCTTAAATACACTAGATATTGTATATGTTGTATTCCTTAAATATGGTGTATATATGCTGCTTATTAAAAAGCTGTCCATAGAAAATGTGACAGAGCTTAAAGGGCACTTTCATGCTATTAATGACTGAGGTTTCATCTTTCAGCATGGAATAATGTGGCACATTTTAAACACATATGTGGAATTAGACCAAAATTGAAAGTGCCACATGAGAAAGGATGCTCCTGTGTTCAAAATCCTTCAAGGAACTGGGTTTTTTCTATGTGATGGAAGCAAAACCAAGGCAGCACTTGGGTTGGGCTCTGCAAATACCTTTTCACGGAGCGAGGGTGGGAGCCACGTGTAGGCTCTGTGTATCCAGTGGAACACAAACCCGCGTACTGGAAAAGCATGGGCCCGTTTAAAGGTTCATTTGTCCGATCACCAGTTCACTGGGTAGCCCCGAAATGGATTTGCATGGAGAGGCCTTTCTTGCTTTAATTAAGGTAATGAAAGCATATTTTCCACCACCAATAGTCAATTTTATGACTTGATCGGTGATCAAAATAGAAGATTTGTTTTACAGTGTCTCTCAACCTAACAGCAAACATCTGATAACAACTTTAGAGCTACTTGAGAGACTTCGGTGTAGAAGTTAGGTTCTAGTGCTGTAAATTGCTCCAGATTAGTCGTTTGCAAAGTGATTTAACACTCCAAGTGCCTAGGACTCTGGCTGGGCTCTTCCTTCCCCAGACTGCCAGCTTCAGCCTCTGTGTTAAGCTGCTCATCACTTATTGTCCTCAGTTGAGACATAACATCCTTTTGGAAGTAATATAGATTATTGGCTTTCCTGATCTCTTCGAAGGGTCAGCGGGAAGTCCTAAATGTCTAAACTGTGGCTCCCTGAGTCATTTCCCCCCTTCCTTAGCAGTGCCCAGAACCCCTTGGGTGGGAGAGGTTGCAGTCCCGATGTGAGCCCTACAGTCAGGCCGTTCTTGCCTCGGTTTGCTAGAGCAGATGTAGTAACACCAAAGGATGCCCACGCGTGGAGCGGTGCCCAGGAACCTCCTGGGAGAGCCTCCTACCTGCCTGCCCGGTGCTCCCCTTCTGCACGCCTCAAAGCCCCGCATGTCAAGGGAGGAAGTGGCTGCCGAGACCGGCTGCGCCCCACGGGAGGGAGCCAGGAACAGCTGCCACCCAGCCTCCACGGCTCCAGGCTGGACCTGTAGGACGGGAGGCGAAAACTGACAGCCCCCAAAGCATCAGCCCCCAGGGGAGGCTCACGTGATACCGACTCAAAGGGATCGGCACCACCTTCAAGTGAGGAGCGACCCTCCCCTGAAGTGGGGAGTTGATGGAGCCCCAGAACAGGGGCTGGTGGCCCAGCCTCAGCAGCAGGGCCAGAGCCTGTCCCTTCCCCACCCCATCTCAGTCCTGAGGGCACAGCCTTTCCTTCCTAATCCCAAAGTGGTTCGGTCTCTGATCTGCCTCCCCAGCAGGCCGTAGGGGTTTGCAAGGGCCGCAGGCGTGCATTTCCAGGTGTGGGGGTAGGGGCTGCAAGGGGAGCTCGGCAATGATTTTTTTTTTCCGGAGAGCTGCGTATCACTGTGACAAGGGGGCCCCACGGGAGGTCGATGCCGCCAGCTCGGCCCCATTATCCTGTGCACGACCGACCAGCTGCCTTAACGCGGCAAAGTCACCAGCCGCGCCGGCAGAGTTTGCTGTGAGCAGCCAGAGGTTTGCAAAGCAGACAGCCACGTCTTGCATTTCTTCTCCCGCTCAGAGTTTTTATTGCAGCCGAGGGCACGGCGTGATCTCCCCACCGTCCCCGCCCTCCCCTGACGACTGCTCAGCGAGGCAAAAAGCCTGATGGTCACGTAGCAAGCCGCCTCTCTGCTTTCCAAGGATGCATTCGGAAGAGAAAGCGTTGGTATAGTTGGGCACTGTACAACATCAGCTTTCCCCAACCACCTCGAATGATGGAACTTCTTTGTTAGTGAGAAAAAAACAAACAAAAAAAAACAACCCACCACCCACGAAGCCTCAAACTTAACACACGTAAACTGCCTGGATTTCGGGCTTAGCCTTCCACTCGCAGACAGTGGTTGAGGACACCCCGTGGTGTGGCACAGAGTGCAGGGGCCTGGGTGAACGAGTTCTAGAGTTATTTTGTCTATGTTGCAAACAAATAGTGTGAACGTTCAGCATCACATACTGGAAAACTTTGAATATCATGTAACGGGGAGCTGGGCTAGAGACAAGCTTCAAGATTTATTACCATTTCTAAATTTTATGAGTTCTATTGTTTCCTATGCTCATTACCAGCTTTAGCTATAATGAGGGCTGAAAAGAGAAAAGAGCTGAAAAGAAGAAACATGCCACTCCCCCCCCCATACACACACACACACACACACACACACACACACCTCCTGCCTGTTCTACCGGCAATTGACTTCCTCTGTTCTGGCCTCTTTAGGACGTGTCTTATCTCTTGTGTGTGTGTGTGTGTCTATTCCTAGATAATAAGGTACAAAAGAGCAAGGGGGAGTGTTACATGGACACTTAAAGTTTTGAACACTTAAGATGTTTTTGTGGGAACTGGGCTACAAAGGTGATTTATGCAACACGCTTCGGGTTTCCTTATGATCAGATCATCAGGGATGCAAATTTTCAGCAGCTGGTGTGACTGTCATGTAATATCTGCAGTACAGCTTCACAATTCAAAAGTTTTCTTAAGAAAATGAGGATGACTAGGCTGAGAGGGGAATAAGCATTCGTTTGCCCCCGCTGCCCTTTTATATTTTCAAGTGTGAAACATGCAAAACAGGAAAGAGCCTGAGCCACCCCAGGGCGACTCCAGATTCCTGCGGAGTAGGAATAGTGCTTGCGGTGCTTCGCGTCACTGGCAACCCCGGGAGTGGGGTCACCGCGGTCACGCATTACCGTTGGTTTCCTAACCAGTGGGTGCGTCTGGTCATTTAACAACTTGGGGAACTCGGTGCGACTGGGCGCGCTAATTCAAGTTCAGGGACTCTCCTGGTCAATCCTGCCCAAAACTTTGGAGAAACTCTACGAGGAAGCCTCAGGCTGTCCTAGGAGGCACTGCTCTTGTTTTCCGAGGGCTTGGTCTGTCTCTTGTTCTGCGCGGAGTTACAAACACAGGTGTCTGTCCTTCCAGCCCGGGTCCCTCCCCGTTAGGGGCTGGTCACCTGCTCTGAAGGTGAAAGTGGAGGATGCAGGGAGCAGGCTGGGAGCTCGCGTTCCTCGGCCAGGCTGCCTGGGTCAAGGGTGCCGGCGGCCGGGAAGGCCTGGGGTACTAATTCAGGGCTGCTCCCGGCAGGGGGAGGCTAGGGCGCCGGGAGGGGAGCCCGGGGGGTGGTGCTAGGGCTCCAGGAGGGGAGCCCGGGGGGTGGTGCTAGGGCTCCAGGAGGGGAGCCGGGGGGTGGGGGGCTAGGGCGCGGGGAGGGGACCCCGGGGTGGGGGCTAGGGCTCCGGGAGGGCAGCCCGGGGTGGGGGGGAGGTGCTGGGGCTCCGGGAGGGCAGCCCGGGGTGGGGGCTAGGGCTCCGGGAGGGCATCCCAGCGCGCCCCGGGCGCCGCGAGCGCGCTCGCCCCAGCCCCGCTGCGGTGGGTGCGGAGCAGGTTCCAGGGGGCGAAGGTCCGGGAGCGGCTGCGCCACGGTGGCGGAGCGGGTGTCCAGAACGCCCCGCTGCCGGAGCTGCCGGAGCTGCCTCTGCCCCGGGCGGGCTTCTCGGAGGCCGGGGAGCCCGGCGCTGGGGAGTCGGGAGCGAGGGTTGCAGGGAACTTAAGTGGGTAAAAGCGGCAGTTACCCTGCGGAGAGCAGTAAACTTTCCTTTCCCTCCCACCGCAAACAAAGTGGAGGCCGGGGCTGCGTGGGGCTGCTCATCTGGGGCAGGACGGGGGGTGGGAGGATGCGGGGTGCGGAGCCTTTAGAGGCCTCCCTCCAGGAGCCATCCCCCGCCGGTGCGCGCCGGGGGTGGGGGGGTGGGGAGGGAGGTCCCGGGGCTGCTCCGCCGCCGCCGGGTCGGGGCTCCCGGGGGTCCCGGTGTGCGCAGCCCCGCGCAGCGCGCCGAGGTCACTGGCGCTTTCAGCCTCGCCCGAGAGGCCAGCCTGGAAGGCAAAGGCGCAGGGCATTTTCAGAGCCTCTTGTAAAGGACCGGCCGCCTCCCGGGGCTGGAAATCCTTAATTGCACCCTTCGGCCTCGGAATCCATCTTCCCGGCAGCGTCTCGCACTCCTACCTCCTCGGGTGACTCAGCTGACCTGCGATGCCCACCCTACGGAAGGATCAAGAAAAGTACTTTTCCTATAAGGAGGTGAGAGGTCTGATTGCAGCGGGAAGTGTTTCTCCACTTGGGTCCGAAGCACGGAATGACCCGCCCCTCCCCCCGCCCCCCGCCCCCCCACGCACCCCCCCCTGCACTTCGTAGGTGCGCGTGAATTTCATTTGGCGCTGTAAGTTCATTAGTGTTTGCAATCAGCGGCGGGCCGACCCCTCATCAGGGCCGCCAGCCGGCAAGAGCCATTCATCAGCGTGAAGTGTTATTCACGGATGACCCCTAAATCACGGCGAGAGTAGTAGATGCCCTGATTGGTCACAGCACGCGGGCCTCGGAGCTTCCCCGCGCCCGACGCGGCCGGGAGGGGGGAGGCGGGAGGGGGGAGGCGGGAGGAGGGAGCCAGGGAGGGGCGGCGCCGTGGTTCAGTCCGGCAAATCCCATTTGACAGCAAGAGGCAGCAAACGGGGGAATCTCGGTCTCCTCTCATTTTTTTTTTTTTTTTTTGGAATTAAAAAAAGAAGAAGAGATAAAGTACCTGTCACCTTGACAAGTGGCGGAGCGGAGGCGTCCGGGATTATAAATGATCAGAGCCGGGTCCAGCTCGCCCGTGGTTGGGCTCTCCCGCGATCTGCACGGGGGGAAGCGCATGGTAGGCTCCTCGCCTCGCGCACACACGCGCACACGCGCACACACACACACACACACACACACGCGGACACGTGTACGCGCCCCCCCTCCCCCCGCGCCCCGCGCCCCGCGCCCGGGTCACACAATCAAGGTCCTGGATGCTGCTCCCCGGCGCGGCGCCCTCGCCTCCTCGCCTCTCCCTCCCTCCCCCTCCTCCTCCTCCCCCTCCTCTTCCTCCCTCGCCCCGCCGAGCACCGCAAACTCGGGCCGGGCCTCCGGGGCCCAGCTGGAGGCTCCGAGGGCCCGGCGGGAAGGGAGAGGGAGGGAGGGAGGGAGGGGGAGGGGGTGGAGAGCGCGCGCCGGGGAGGAAAAGAAAGTGAACTCATTGGCGCTCCCGCGCGCTGCCCTGCCCCCGCCGCGGCCCGGGGAGGGAAGTTGTAACACTTGCCGTCCGCCCCCGCCCCGCCCCGCCCCCGCTCCCACGCTCCGCTCCCTCCGCGGCCCCCTCCCCCCGCGCCCGGCTCCTTTGAATTTGGCCAAGTGCGGCGCGCGCGGCTCGGTGGACGCGGCGGCCGCGGCCGGGGACAGCCGAGCGGGTAAGTGGGCGCCGGCGCCGGCGCGCCTCCTGCCTGCTCCCGGGGTCCTGGCGCCCGGGGCGGGGGCGGGGGCGGGGGGCGGCGGCAGGTCGGCCGGCGGGGGTGGTGCCCCCCTGCCCTCCCCTGCCCTGCCCTGCCCTGCCCGGGTCCGGCCTCCCCGGGGGCCCCCCCCCCCCGCCCTCGCGTCTGACACCTCGGGCCGCCGGCTCAGGTGGGAGCTCGGGGCTCGGCGCGGCGGTTCCGGGGAGCCCCGGGCTCGCGGGTCCCCCCTCCCCTCCCCCGAGGACGGCAAGCTCGGAAGGGGGGGGGGGGGTCCGGCCCCGGGGCGCTGCGCCCTCCGAGAAGCTGCCCGAGGAGACCCCGGGGGGCTCGCAGCGAGCGGGAGGCCCCGAAGTGTCCCCGCGGGGCTCCTCCAAGTCGCGGGCAGCCGAGTTGGGACGGCGGGGAGCGCGCAGCCCGGGGCCCGGGACTTCGCCTGGAAACTCTGTTGGGGCCGCACGCAGGCAGACCCCCTGGGGTGGGCACGCAGGGCGACCGCGGGCCCGTGGACCTGCGCCCCAGCTCGGGCTGCAGCGAGCCTCGCGCCGCGTTGGAAGGAGCTTCACGTGTTTCCCGTGGAGGTGGACCGTGGTGATCCCCGCTCAGCACCCTCCTCCGTGCAGCGTGGAGTCCACGCTCCGTACCTCACCTTCCAGGGACTTGCAGTGGTGACCTGCTGCTGAGCTATTGAGGAGAAAGGGTGACAGGTAATCCTACCGCGCACTAACAGCAGATGCATGTGTTTTCTGAAGTCCCGGGGATTCAGAGCTGGAGAAAAGTTTCCAGGTACTTCTGGGTAAGCGCTGAGCCGGGGAAAGGGCGAGAGCTGTCCAAGCGCTTTCCGCAGGGCCGCAGCCTGCTGGGATCCCGGAGAACCCGGACTGCCTCTTCCTAATACTCTTGCTTCTTAGCTTCTGACAATGTATTTGTCAAACATTTGTAGGCTCTAGCAGGATCCGCTGGGTGGTCTTTTCCCTCGAAGCAGAACTATGTTCAAGCGTTACCTTTCCTTTCTGTTGTCACAAACAAAACAAAACAAAAAGACAGGACTGGCATCTTTGGGAAGCTTGGAAGCGTACCCCCAAAAGGTGGTATTGCAGCTTAGCAGAACTTGCCATTTGATTCCTTTAGCGGATGTGTTTCAGATACGATGCATACCCTCCTCCACACGGTTGCCTACCTGCTCAAGTATTTTTGGTCTCTCTAGCTAGCACATGAGGAACAGAGTTTAGAATTGAGAGAGTATAATGAAAACTCAAAGATTTCAATATTGCAGTTGACACAGACGTTTTTACACAAGCAAGACACAAACGGTCTTGCTTTGTGCACTCCTTCATACATTCTTAATGATCTAAAACTTCTAGCCTTTATTTCTTAGTATCTGAAATTCTGCTAAGAGCCGTGAAACTTTCGATTTGTGATTCTAAATGCAGAGCAAATATTTAATTCTTGCTCTAAGAGTGAGAGGTTAGTTCAGTAATAAGACTTGCTAATCCCACTTTAAAATGTCATGGCATTCACAAATTATTCCTAAATTCTTCAAAGATAGGGGTTTATAAGGAGTTTAGTTAAGTTATTCTATTGTGTATTTCAGGATTGAATGTATCTCTCTTCCTGTTGCATTTTCCTTGACAATTTGCCTTCTTTCTTATTTGAATTGTAGTATTCTTCTTACTCAAAGGTACCGTTTTGTTTTTTGTCTTTTTTTTTTTGCTAGTGGTGAATATATTTTATTTTAGACAATTTTAAAAAGGATGTATGTTATGAGAGAAAGTTGTTTCTTTAAGTAAGATAAGGATATTTTTGTATATACTACACAGTTTTTATGAAAACGTATTTATGTACTAATAACTATGCCAGTGCTTATATATTTGAAAAACACATATTAGTATCCTGTGCCAACAGCATTAATGTTAGCAACTCATAGACAGGGAGTATCGACCCTAATGAGGATTTCTTAATTTTGTGAAATAAAGCAGATAAAATTATAGTAGAATTCTGACTATTTTTTTTCTTTCCAAGTTGAATCATTTTGTATGGCTGAGTTTATTTTCTAGAAAGTAATGTTTTAGGTAAATTATACAGGCTTTGCTTACTATGATCTTGTAGGCGTGTCATGAGTCTTTAGGTTAGAAAAAAGAACCTGCTTTATTAGGGTGAAGACAAAGAAAGATAAGGATGCTTATCTTCCAATAGAAGAAAGCACCTAAATAGAGTGAAAAGTTTCAAATTTATTCCGAAAGAAACCCTAGCCAAACAATAATAATCCAGTTAGCAAGTTCCAGCTACTCTTTCTTAGCTTTGCTTCTGAAAGCCAAGAGTTAAAATTATTTTCTTTGTAGAGAGTCAAGCAAATAAGACACCAGGCAAAAGTGTATGGCTATCGTTGTGAGTGAGAATGACCTATCAGGAATACTTGATCAACTTTGAGCTTGATGGACAAAAAATGATGTTTTTGCAATAGCTGTGAAAGCATGTTTGGAAATACTCAAGTTTGTCCTGCGTACAGTGGTGCTGGGGAGTGAGTCCCGATGATACTCATAGTCTAACATAAAAGCGTCATAAATGCAACTTTATTTGTTTATTAATATTGATCATTTTAATAAATAGATTACCTCCTTTGATTTAAGCTCTATTTATCCCTGTAAAATTTTTATTTCTGGGCGGCTGAGGAGTGTCCTCAAGGTATTATACTTACGTGAATCAGGGTATTCAGCAGTGTTAATGAATTGTCGACTCTTTTCCTGAAGATGTGCTTGTAGAAACCTGTTAGGCATGTTCAGTGACACATTGCTTCTCTACCCCATGTTTTATTTGATAGCCGAATGTATTTGGACTTTCAGAACACGCTTTCTTTACTTCCATTGAGAATATCAGCAAAGCATACGGTAATTTGCTATCAAACTTTTACTCTGATCCACACCCAGTTGTGTATCCCTTTGAATTTGCAGCTAAAGCCATTGTTCATATTTGTTTCATACAGTGGAAGGATAGTCTGGAGGAGAATTTAACCCCCTTTATTCAAAATAAAGAACTGTACCGAAAAGATAGCACAATGATGTTATGCTACTCAAAAGTTTTAGTAACTGACTCTTAAAAAATTATGTCATCTAAGCTTCTTTCAGAACACATTCAAAGCCTTATTTTGGAGAGAGCAGATGTTTTAAGAATCCTGATGGACATTTTGTACTTTAAAAAAAAAAACTTATAAGTTTCAAAACTGATTAATTGTTGTGTCTTATAAAAACTGATTTATTTCATACTTTTTTATACCAAGCATTACCATTATGAAGCTCTCCTTCTAATTGAGATTAATGTTTCTGAGCAAAGAAGTGGTTTAGAGGGCTGCATTCATTTTGAGTGCTGTTGTAATCAATTTTAGATACAGCATTCCACAGTGGGTCAGTTTGCATCCAAACCTGCCTTATTATGTAGAATTAACTTGTTGGTGATTGATAGTAATACTTCTACATCTTGAGAAGTCATTTGTTTCCAAACAAGTGTGATGGCTTGTATGAGTTTTAAAATATTGCTTCTTATAATTAAAACATCCTTTTGGGGACTTAATTTGAACTTTCTCTAAGAATTATATAAAACATGAGGAAACAATTCATTAATGCATATTCAACTACGATAGCCTTTTTTTTTTCTCCAGATACAATATGCCTCAGGTGTATTTTCTTGTTCATCTAAGGGCTTTGTGGTCTTTTGGAGTCGTAAATGGTAAACATTATGCAACTAGGTTATTTCCTTTTTTGTTTATATCAATATTCTAGTTGAGTTTTACAAGGAATTCTTAGAATTATAGAATTCTACATCTTGCACATGTGTTATAACTTTATTTTATAAGGGGGGAGGTATAATCCTGACAATAATGCTTGTGGAGGTAATTCTTTACCCTCTTTGGAAATCTGGAAAGATGGTGAATATTATCATCCCTACGGTGATGTTTGCATTTGTACCTTAGTTGTGCTTGGTCTCAACTTTATCAGCATTTTCTTCTCTTCCGAGAGACCACGTGAATATTTTCTTGGACTTTGGTCCATACTGTGATGTATGCTTATAGTCTCGGTAAATTAAGATATTAAAAGCACAGAATATAATAATAATATAGATAAGTATTCTAAGATAGCCATCATCTATAGGATTTTTAAATAAAGATATGACTGCTTTATAGTGAAGATAAAGTTCCCACAGTGACAGTGTTTTCTGATTTCAGGGAAAAAAAAAAAGACTTGGTAGGAAATATGTTCATTATATTTTAATTTTTTTCACTGTAATGATAGATTATGTACACTGAATTAGTGTTGTTCCAGTTAAAAACATTCATTTAAAACAATTTGAAACATTAAAATAATGTACTTAAAATATCATTTTCAAAGCATCATTTTAGCCATCCATTAGAATATAAATTTCAAAATACAGAAACATGTTCTAAGATATATAGATGCATCAAACACCAAAACCACAATAAGATTCCTTCATTAGAAAGAATGTTGATTTGTGTGTGTGTGTGTGTGTGTGTGTGTGTGTGTGTGTGATTTTGATTAAATAACTCAGGTGACTGGGTAGTTAGAACAGCTGTGTAGGATTCCTGTAAAAGTAATCTACTGAAACCTGCTTCTTTCTACTTTAAATAAGTCACGGAGCAAATGACTGTCAGTATCGTAGGACGTACTCACAGGTCATGAGTATAGGATTGCAACCATATCGTATAATAATGATTATGATAATTATTATAATAATAATAAAAAGGAGACCTTAGTAGCCCGTTGATACTCTGCTGGAAGACCTAGCACTAGGGTAGCATTGACTTTTCAAACAAGTTTGTGATAGGTGGCAGTCTTAACTGAGTTCCAAGACTTCAAGGAGGTAATAGATGGCTTTAATGTTTTAGGAGCCTGTGTTGATACCGTGTGTCACATTACCCAACTATGGTTATATTCTTTCCTATAAGTTAAGGAGTTGATGATCGCTTATGGAGCGATGACAGTTTTAAAAATCATTTTCCAAAACCACATCTGTAGTCATCTCTGCTTTCCTGTGGAACATACAAAAAAGAGATGATTCTTTTTTGCAAATGGAGTATTTTGAGAAAAACAGGTGCATATATTCACCCTTGTATGTTCAATTATACAAAAGTTATTGTGAGATGCTGTTTGTTGAGAAAGCGTTTTCCGGTACCGTGGAATACTTTTTACTTTCAATTACAGAAGTTGGGGAGGAGTGGGATGCTGTGATTTGGTTTGCCCTGGGGCGGGGTCATATTATTTAATAATAAGCAGCTATTTTATAACTGGATCTACTGGGTCTCTGCCTCAAAACCAAAGGAAGATACAGAGAGAGAAAGAGGAAGAGGGAGGAGGAGTGAAGAAGAGGAAGAGGAGAGAATATGAACATGAATATCTTTTATAAAAAGTGATGGTCCTTTGAGCTGCTTCTGTGTGTAGCACTGTGTTTACAAGGAAAAGCGATCTATAAAGGGCAAATTTGGTCATTGCAAGTTAATTGGGTAAGTACAGAAGAAAATTAACTTCTAAATTTTTTCACTTTTAAGTATTTGCATTTTAGATCCAGGAATATAAACATCACTAGTTTCTAAAAACTAATCAAATTTCAAATATTGTATATGGTACTTCATATTTACAGTGAAAAAGAAAATGTGTTAACAGTTCTACTTTATATTTTCTTTGTATATGGGACTGAACACCAAATTATAATTTTCTAATTCTCAAATTTATAGAGCGACTTAAAAAACAGTCTGGTTATTTTAAATGATCATTTAGGAGGTGACTTACAAGGTCACTTATCTTTGAAGATACGGCTCATAATCAGTATATTTTAGTCATTCTGTCATTTCTTCAATTATTAGTTATACTTGCCAGAATCTTATGATAATTCCTCTTCAGATTGCCATAATTTAGCAAGAAATAACAGCCTGGTAATGACTGTCTGCCTTCAGCCAGATTCCGAACCACTTTTGAAGAGTAGGATGACATGAAATTGTGGTCCTTGCTTTTTCTAGAGAAAAATTTAAAAAAAGAAAGAAAGAAAGAAAGAAAGAAAAGGTATTCTTTTAAGAGAATGGATTATTTCTCTCGAGTACAGTTCAGCTCAACTAATATTTTACAATGAGAATGTGGACGCACTATCAGTGTGAGGAAGTGAGGTGTCTTTTTTATTACAGGGGCGTTTCCAAAGAGAGGTCCTCCCCCCAGGAAGCTCTAGCATCCCTATTGTGGCCAGCATTTGGCTTTCCTACTAGAGTGCTACCTTAGGAGAGCTAAAATGCTGGGACAGCACGTTGGAAGGTATGTTATGCAGAGAGTGATGAGACAGGACCGAAATTAACTTAATTTACAGAGAGAAATGCATGAAGTATTTTAATGGGTTTGCATGAAGCACTTACAAATATGTTAATATTGGGATATGTTTATTTCAGTAATTGCAAAAGTGATCCTATTGAAAAGTATGCTTGTTTATTCTCAGCCTACCAAATGCTCTTTTAAAATGTGACATCTATGCTAATACCTTTATCAGAGAATTTGAAATTTTTCAACATGTAGGTGGAAAAAATTGGCAAGGGACTGGTCCTTTATACAGAGCTGGCACAGAGCTTGTCATTTAAAATAATTATGAAAGCCAAAAGACAGCTGTAAATTTTATTTCTTTCAGAATTTATAATAACTTCCAGCTCAAGAAAGCGGCCGGACTTATAGTTCTTAAACACAGCAAATCTGACTTTTCCCCCCCTCTGAAGAACAACAACAAAAAAGCATTTTAAACAGTATTATTATATTTTTCTATGTTTATAATAAAAAATTAGATGAATATTTAAAAGGTAAATTTTTTGCTTACATTTTGTGCAATGATAAGAATAATGTAGACAAAAATACTACAAGTCATAACTACTCTGGGAATTTAAATAAATACAGAAAAGTGATTCACTTAATTTCGAAAAGGAATTAGAGCTAGAGTACAACCATCGCATTTTGTCTCCTGATGGTCACAAAAATGAGACATTCTTCCTACAGCAATATTGCTAAATTTTATGATGGCATCAATAATCGTTTGGAGAATATCTTGACACAATCAAATTAACTAAAATATTAATCCTTTCATGTTCTGTTTAAGAAATATTGCTAGAGAATTAGAAAGCTCTCAAAAATAAACATACCTTCCAGCAAAAAGATGTTTGTTGCCGTACAAAGCTTTCAATGAATTTGGATTCAGAAAGGGCTGAAGGTCGAGGAGAACTTTTGCCTGAATATTACCATTCAAATTAAAACAGAACAGACATTTTTCATCTGTAATATATTTCTAAGTTGATATCTCGATCTTCATTTTCACCCAGTCTTTCTCTAATGAAGCTGTGCTAGCATATTTAATGTTTAAAATTAATTTCAATTTAAACAAAAATTAAAGTTCTTACTCATAGGTCATGTGTACCTATCAAACCAGAATTAAATCCTCATTTTTGGAGTAATTTTTATGCTGTCTTATAACTTTTTCTTGCCAGATAGAAATAGAATAGCCTATTCTGCATTGCATGTGATTCAAAAATTACATGAAACAAAATTCTCCTTTACCGGTTACTTTTGCCCTAGAGTGTACAATCTCTGAATGAGAACCTGGCTATACAAAAAATTTTGTAAACCATATTGCCGTGTTAAGTTGATTTGCCAATAAGATTTTTTTCCCTTGTTACTCATTTTAAGAATTACAGCTGTGGCAGGAAAGAAAACTTTTTAAATGTTTTCTGTCTTGTGTTTTGATCGTGATATAATTTTTAAAATTATGTATTAATTTGTATGATATTAGGTGGTGTAGTATATGTTTGGTGTTATTCCTTTGAAGGAAAATAAGTCATTGCAAAGGGTGTAATTTATAAATTAAATAAATGTAAAATTATTCACATAGGATTTGAAGCACAATACATTATGGTTAAAAATGCAGTGTCAAACAGAAGTCTTCATTTTGTGTTTTCAAATTCAAATACCGTTTTACTGATGATATAAGTAATTAGATCTCAATAATTTAAGTTATTTACACTTATGGCTTTTATCTTTTACATGGTTCCACTAATCCGAACTTTGTATTTTTATTTAAAAGCATATTATGCTCTACAGTCAGCAATTAAGAAATCTAAAAGTATTAGTAATTAAAGTGTACATTAACTCCAATATAAGGTTTTGAAGAGCCTGATAGGAAGTATGATAATTAGGTAAATCTGGTGTTCTAGAAATCCTAGAAATACTTTAATGCATATCCCGTCTTGTATAGTCTAGACACTGGGAAACCATTCATTAATATATATATATGTATATATATATACATATATATATGCAATATCCACACAGATAACCAAAAAGTTTTTTTATTACAAAACTGAAAGACGAATTATGCATTGATGTTATTTTATTTTCCCTTAAGTCACACAGCATGAATGCATTTGTAAAATAAAAGTCACATTTTAAGATACATCATTTATTGGTATTCTGGCTTAAGGTAATCTCAATAAAATCCATATTATCTTGCATTTCATTTCAGCATGATGTTAGCAAGTTGAGGCAGCCCTCAGTCAGGGCCATGGCAAAAGTCTGATCTCTTTACTTGAAGTTTTATATAAAACCTGTATTTGAAGTGACATACTTCATCTCCATGTGCAGGTGTTTTCTGAGATTTTGACAAAAGAGAGATCTGAAGGAGAGGACCAAGTGCTTGTTTTAAGAGATGCCATCGGTTCATTCTGCTCACATCATCTGATGAAAATATCTTTTAAAACTGTATTATACTTCAGATAGGAATTTTAACCTATCAAGCTGGGTGAATTTCATATTCAGCTATCAGCAGAGGGTAATTTTGAATTACTTAAAACAAATCATTAATGTATCACATATTTCATGTGAATGTGATATAAAGTATACGAATTGGTCGTGCAATTACCACTTGAGCTTTGAAAAGGTTAAAATTCACATTACAAATTTTAAATGTTGAAGAACGCAAAGTACTAATAGTTCAGTCTTGGAAATTGTTATCAATGTAAGCCTTCTAGGGACTGCTTTTTGTTGTTGTTATTTTGTTTTTACCCTTTTTCAAAAAAGTACCTTCCATGATATTATCACTTAATGTTAAGTCTGGACTATAAACATTTGATTTAGGAATAGATGTAAATTACTAGAACACATTATGTATTTTTTTTCCCCCAAATGAAAGTATCTCAAGGCTTTCTGGGTGAGGTTCTGGTTCTTTTGGGATTAAGAAGCATTGGTATAAATGGCTAATTTCGGTAGAAGAGTGTTACATAGTTTTTAAGTCCTCGTTATTACTTTTAAAAGAATATCCCATCAGGAATAGGAAGCTTTGTGGATAAGCTGCCACTCTTTGATGAAGGATTATGCATTCTCCCCTAAATCTGTGATCCCAGAATCTGTTACACAATGGTTTTATCAAGTAGCACTGGACTAGTTTGGCCATCATTTCATTTCCTCGAATAAGTTAATTGGTTCCTTTCCTAAATCTAATATTTATGTAGAATTTTGGTCTAAATATAAACTTGAGGCATTGATAGATCCAACTTCTAAAATCCAGAGGTTAATAATTTGATGCAAGATTACGATGAAGCCAGAAAAGTTTGGAAGGATGCTTTTACATTTATACCAGATGACAAATGAATTGATTATTGCGGGTACCCAGTCGTTTACATGGTTTACCTACTCAGTCAAGTCTGCAGGGTCTGTGGCCTGAGTGAAGTTCCTTGTAAGCTTTTCCTGTGTCAGTGATAGTCAAAGCAACTTGAGACAGAAATAATAGCATATAAAAATGAAGCCATCACATATAATTAGTTGATTATCTCTAACATGTATGCAAAAAGTGAGCATATTATAGCATACTTTGATCATGGGTTAAAAAAAAAAGAATGAGTGTTTTGTTATGTGACTACATTCCCATTAGAATGAATAATTTCTTGCAGAGCATTAAGACTGTAATAAAAATGTGTCATGTTGTAGGGAGTTTTTTTTTTTAGTCAGAGAACTATATTAAAGATTGGTCAGTTCATCTTATTAATCAAATATCAAATATTGGCTAATTAAGATAATTTTAACTGTAAGACCCAGTGATGATATCTAAAAAAGCATAATTTATAGACATTTTTCTTTAATAAATGGATTCTTATTTCTGAACCTATTAGCTTTTAAAAGTTTTTTGAAAATGGCAAAGTTTACTAAAAAATTGCAAAGTGCAGAAGTAAATTTCTTTTTACAATTTAAATCTAGTTTTTGTATACTTATTCATTGAATCATACTATATAAACTTTAGAAGTTATAATGTTAATATTCCTGTTAATATTCGTGTTCTGATTTTATTAGCCTCTTAAACTTGTATACAGGCATAAATATGTATCCATTGTGAATGAGATATGAATATAAAAAATTGGTTTTATTCTTAAATATTATATTGAGCATATTTATGAAAAGCTATTTTAAATTACCGCTTTTAATGATCAATTTAATGTGACAATTGATTATGTAAACCTTCATAAAAGATTCTAGGCTTTTACAATTGGTATAAATATGAGTTTTAAAAATAAAAAATACTGTCTGGAAACTAGCTACATATAACCAAGTTTTCAGGTACTTTATAAGATTTTTAGAAGAATTGAATTAAGACCTTAAGATATTTTATGTAGATATTTGTACAAATTTCCAATTTATTATTTCTAGGAAAACATAGGGTTTAATACACTTCACAGTAATTAGTTGAAAAACATTAGTCATCATGTTTCCTGTTTTTAATTTGGGAATATATGTGTTTTAATTTCACATGTAAAAGTAACAGATTAAGGATTTTGAAGAGCAGGGTTTTGGGTTTTTTTTTTTTTTTCTATCTTTCATCAGCTCTGTAGCTGAACCCATACAATCTCTTTCTTCATTATTCTAAGCCACTATCAGATTCTAATCTTTGCTGTGTCCACAGCTGTTTGAGGATTTTTTTTTTTTTTGGCAAGTGTAATTACAAATACATGTGTTTTGTGCACCTCACTTCTTATAAATGCCTATAAAGGAAGATGAAAGAACAGCAGGACGGACTCTGTACAGGTGCATGGGTGATTCTACTTGTTTTTAAATCATTATGTCAGTGGTTATGAGAAAGAATTGCAAAGATTAAAACATAACAACTTTGGCTTCAGTGATGTTGGCCATAAAAATCACTGAAAATTAAATAATTTCTCTACATTTTTATGGAGTTAAGTACCATGGGAATCAAGTGGTTTCCACATTTCTTTAGGTCATATATCTACAGTGATGGTCATAATTTAAACTCTAAACAAAATATGATAGTTTTTTTTCACTTCTTAAAAACCCATTAGAATATGACATTGTAGAGAGATTTATTAATCCCTTGCATTTATTTGGATGTGCCAAGTTGGAGAATGATTGATGTCAGATGGGCACTTAACAAATGTACTGTGATATAACCCTGCAGAAATTAGAGAGAGTGCTTTCTGGAGAAAATTCAACATATTTGTTTGCATTAATATTATTTATAGAACCAAATTGGAAACTATATGTAAACCCTAAGAAATGTTAAGTGTGTCAACTTGTAAGGACAACCTGTCTTCATTATTTATAATATCTCTCTTTTGTGCTGTTGGAATGTTCCCATCTCTGTGGACAGTGGGATTGGCTCTCAGAATAAGTAAAGGTACTTCCTGTGATTAGTAAAGTGTAGAAAATGAGTTCAATACTACTACTTTTAGGAAGGTGTCAAAGATGTTGCATAGAAACACGATTATTTTTGTTTTCCTCTTAGGAGATTCTAGAGAATATCTGATGCCTGATGAAAATTCTTTGGACAACAAAAGAGGGCAGGATGAGGAGTGGGATAGGCTTCATTTGGAAAAGATAGAACTACACATGGTTCGTCATTTTTCTGCTACTTTTCATGTAAGCGTATTGATTGTGGGAGAAGGTCTTCAATATTTTGAAAGCCAAGATAGGAAAAAAGTGCTTTAGTTTTAGGAAGGCTTTTGAGAATTGTTCAGGGGTGGACATGCACTGCTTACCAGTCAAAACTTGAAAATTTTCCCCTTTTATATTTAATATATTAGAAATTAGTAGACATTGAACCTATAAAAATTATGAGGCTATATAGATGTCATAAAGCTCTGCCCTGATTTGAATGTCTATCTTTATTTTTATTTATTTATTTATTTATTTATTTATTTATTTATTTATTTATTTATTTATTTATTTATGATAGTCACAGAGAGAGAGAGAGAGGCAGAGACACAGGCAGAGGGAGAAGCAGGCTCCATGCACCGGGAGCCCGACGTGGGATTCGATCCCGGGTCTCCAGGATCGCGCCCTGGGCCAAAGGCAGGCGCTAACCCGCTGCGCCACCCAGGGATCCCCGTCTGTCTTTATTTTTAATGTGTGCCTTACTTCCACAGGTATTTTTCTTCTCCCGATTCATTTAAGTCAAACCCCAAGTGTTTTGTCAGTGTTCTGTGTCCAAGTGACTCCGTCCTGGGAAAGATTAGAAGAAATAAGACATGATCTCAGACCCCTAGGAAGTTTTCCCTTCTAGTTGAGGCATGATATAAAAGATAACAGACCGTTATTAAGGCTATTAAGAAAGCTGAAAGAGGGTTTGGAAGAATTACTGCTTTGGTCAAATTGTGCTCTAAAAGCCCATGGATCTTTGAAATGCCAGGGAACCGAAGGGAGTACAGAATCTAAGGCTTCCAGCACACAGCTTTCCTGCAGCCTACAGACGTTAGCAGAGCCTTGAAACTCTATGAACGTTGGAAAGGACACGAAGCCGTAACTACTGACAAACAACAGAAGTGCCCTGGGGCTCACAAGCGTTTAAAAGGATAGACAGCCGAGTGAATCGGAACATGGGCCTGATACTTCTGCTCACAGGCATGGCCATAGATACCTAATAAGGTCGGTCACAAAGAGCCAGGGACCTGGGGAGAACAAAAAGTGGCCATTTGCCTCCTCCCCTGTGGAATAACTTGGCAAAATGTTTGTTGCAAGCTTACCCACAAAAGTACTGTGAAGGCAGAGGCCCTTCCATCCTGTTCTCGACACAGTGCCTGGCCCTGCAGAGTCCATCGGTAAATAACTGACGTGGGAATGCAATCCCCCCTCCCTCCGTGTCGGTGTCGAGGGCCCTCCCTGGAGAATAGCTCCTTTCTACGAAAGCTTTGTTCCCTCCAGACTTAGGGCATCCCCTAGGACCACTACAATTCCATAAGTGTATTATTCTATTATTTTAAGATTGCCTCTGATTCCTGATAAATCTGTAGTGCCAACAAGAAGTTGTTGGAGTTTAAGAGCAAAGGATACGGCATAGACTATAGATCTCTGGCAAAACCACCAGTTGACACAGAGAGGTAAGGGGATCCCAAGGCAGGGAAACGGAAGGAGCAACAGGAATCACCCACAGCAAGGCCAAATTTGCAAACAAGTGTCAGTGATGCCCAACAGGTAACGTGGACGCATGCAATTGGCCGGGGTAGTTGTGTGCTGCATTTTCACGTCTGCCGAGATACATGTTCTTTCATATTTCCTAAAATATGTGGTTCTCCTTGTCTTTTGTTTTTCCACTTTTGAGAGAGACATGCATGCAGAGAAATGTTTCTATGCTATTAGAGAAACAGCAGAGCAAGTTTGATAAGAAATAGTGTTGGCATAGGCTCAGAGACGGAGACACGGGGTGATGGGAGCCCAGCACTGAAGGGACGCATGCCTCATCCAAAAGGAGATACCACGTCACACCTCTAGACTGGTTGTTGCCATGTGGGGGTGAAACAGTGTTGCCAGATTGCAAGAATCTTCAAGAAATGCCAGAATATGAATTATGTGAAATCTCTAGATTTTTAAATGTTGGCTCATTAAAAAAAAAAAAAAAAGGCAACGCACAAAACACACAGATAAAACAAAACACGCCTGCAGGCTGGGTTTGGCAGTTGGGCCACCAGTTTGCAACCTGTGATATAGAGGCAGAGATCTGCATGATGTCTTTGGGAGATCGTGGGTGAGCAGCAGGAATGGAGCAGAGGATCCCCCATGGAAAAATCTGTGATGAGCTTGGAGAGAGAGCTTGGGCCCAGATTGTGGATTATCTTAAATGTCATCCTCTTCTACCCATTTTGGAGAAAAAAAAAACCATGTTTGCAGTTTGTAGTACACTTTTTCCTGCTTTAAAACAGAAACTTGGGTTGCCAGCGAGCCTTCCATAAGCATTGTTCATGCCAAGTCAGGAAAGGATTAAGTGACAGTAGAGGTTATAACCCACACTTTTGACCTTTCATTCAGATACTTGAGATCCCTCCCTCCCTAGCTCATCTTCTGCCCACCAGGGACTAAACGTGCCAGGCTCTTGATACCTTTAATACACCTATAATTTGGGGCCACTCCAGTAGCAAGCTATAGCTAATATGTTTTTCTGATAACATTTGACTATCACCTGAATCCAGATCCTACATTCTATATGACAGGAAAATCCAAAGTTAAAGATGACGTATTGGATTAGGTCATATCCATTACGTTAATTGAATAAAAGGAACACTTAGCTTCCCTTGGCTCGCTGTTTTTTATTGTTGGGTGCTGAAGGAGTTGGGCTCTGGAACTAGAGAAGCCTGCTCAAATCCCACATCTGTCATTTATTTTCCGTGTGACCTTGGGGAGAGCCACCCTGTCTCTGAGCCTCACTTCCTCATCTATAACAATGGTTGGTGACATTGCTATTGCCAGGAGCCTGGAACCCTGTCCTGTACGCTGTAGGTACCACGGTGGTGGTGGCTGCAGTCACTGGAGGGGCTGTCATTGGCACTTTTTGGTGAATATGGTGCTCTCTGACATGGCTTCATGTGAGTTTTGGAGTCAAATTTGGAGACGAAAATCAAGTCCCGCTGCGCCACTTAGTTACTTTAGTCTTCGTACCAAAAACTGGGGTGGATGTGAAGATGAAATGATCTGAAGCACAGAGAGGGATTACGTAGTGTCAGGTATGTAGTGAGACTTAATGTGTGTGTACAGATGTGTGTGTATCAGGAGAGTAGTGCACGTTAATCCAGCAGCCAGACTGCTGTAATATTAGCTCCCTAAATTAGGTGAGAAGAACCAAAAAGCAGTCACAGACCTTCTTCTCTTTTCTTGGGCTGTCATCTAGAATATTTCTCTTAATGAACAATTTTTAACAACCCTGATTCTCTGACTTGCCAAGTTACTGATTATAAGTGCTAAGTTCAGGTGGAGGAGTTGAGATACCCTGTTCAGCTTTGGCCTGTGGATAGCCGGAAGATTAACGGGTGCAAGGGCTTATCCACAGAGCAGCATACACAAAAGTACTGATGAGAACAGTCAGCCCCCATCATGATGGTCCAGAGTCACTTAAAGAAGAGAGGGCAATATCTGTGATGTTTTGCAACCGTTTATATAAAAAAGATGAAAAGATTCTTGAGGCACCTGGATGGCTCAGTCGGTTAAGCACCTGCCCTTGGTTCAGGTCATGATCCCAGGGTCCTGGGATTGAGATCCATGTGGAGCTGCTGCTCAGCAGAGAGCTTGCTTCCCCCTCTCCTTCCCGGTCCCCCTGCTTGTGCTCACTTGCTCTATCAACTAAAGCAATAAAATCTTAAAAAAAATTTTTTTTTGATATTTCAAGGAGTATAAGATTCATCTCTAAAGTGTATTCGAAGACACATTCCTTAATGATGTCAGGTAACTGGGATATTTTGTGGAAAAAAAAAAACCTGTTTGACAGAGTCAACATTTTTTTTAAAGATTTATTTATTTATGATAGACACACACACACACACACACACACACAGAGAAAGAGAGAGAGAGAGAGGAAGAGACACAGGCAGAGGGAGAAGCCGGCCCCATGCACTGGGAGCCCGACATGGGACTCGATCCCGGGTCTCCAGGGTTGCGCCCTGGGCCAAAGGCAGGCGCTAAACCACTGAGCCACCCAGGGATCCATCCCCCCAGGGTCAACATTTTAAGTATATTCTAGTTCATATTTTTTAAATGAAAACAGACATCTTTTTCCCACATGACTGTTGGAATTATATATGTATATAATATATATTATATATAAAGAATAGTGTTAATTATATATACAATATATAACAAAAATAAGCTATGTAGTTATATAAATTATATACATGTATTATATATTTATAAATTCTTTTTATAGGTTATATATAAATTGTAATAGAGATGCCAGGAAACTTTTCATGGAAATTTCGTGTCCAAGTTTGAAACATATATTTAAAATGTATTGATATATTAAGTAGAAATAATTACAAAACAAATGAGCATAGTGAAAAATGTTTCCATTTACTTAAGAGAATTACTTAGCATTTGGATGTATCTTGTTTATTTCTTTCAAAAAGACAGGATACAAAACATATCCACTAGCATATTAGTTAGCCCAGTGGATTTCTTAATGTCTTTATGAAAAGCACATTTTAAGCATTTGTGTGAAATGTTAGTTGGCTACAACGGATGGTGGCCATTTGTGTCTTTTTTTTTTTAATTTTAGCTCTGATGTCTTTATTACATTATCATTTATTAAGTATCTGCTCTGAGTCGACCATTGGTTTAGGCTTGGTGAGAAAGGGATGCAAAAATAAAGAGGATGTATATTTTAGAAGCCCCCCCAGGAAACATATGCTAATTAGGTGACTGTACTAACAACGTGCAGCTAGAATGAAATCTGAGGATGTGACACAAACTGTACACCCTGCAGGAACTCAAGAGGGAGAGAGGAACGTGTAAGGTGGGAGTCGTTCCTTATCACTTCAACTTCATTGTTTGCAAGAAAGCATACTTGGCAGCTTTTCTCTCAAGCTTGAGGACGAAAGCTGCCCCTACTGTGTCTGCACCATCCTCCTCTCTGATCACACAAGGTAGAAGTCTAACGGCATCTTCTAGATGGTCCCATGGCTCACTAGTCACGTCTGACCCGCCACCAGGGCCTGCCGATGCTCCCTAGGCTGGGTTTCAGTGCCCGCTGCTCCTTTCCATCCTCACTGCCAGCTCCCCAGTTTGGACTCCCCTCATCCCTCATCCTGACTACGAATCATGCCTTCCAGCTGGCCTTCCTGCCACTCAACGTACGTCTCTCCAATCCATTTTTCTAGATCCCCGTCGGGGAGTACCCGTCCTGATACCGTGATCTGGTCATGTCACTGGCTCCTGAACTCACAGTGCCTCCTCTTTATAGGGTGAAGCCCAAGCTCCTTAGCATGGTAGTCGGGGTATATCCTTCATGGTCTGGCCAAGACCCTGCACAGCCCACCTCCCAGTGGGTTTCTCGTGCACAGCATGCTTTTACGCAGGTTGGTTTGCTGGCTCTTTCCCCATTCACCGGACAAGTGTTCCCCTCTCTGTGCCAGGTTAAATATTCTCTGTGAAACTGTTCCGGATTCTCTCAGTAGAATTAATTGTTCATCCATCTCTCTCTCTTTTCTTTTTTCTTTTCTTTTCTTTTCTTTTTCTTTTCTTTTCTTTTCTTTTCTTTTCTTTTCTTTTCTTTTCTTTTCTTTTCTTTTCTTTTCTTTTCTTTCTTCTTTCTCTGGTATCTCTCTCTCTCTCTGATACCATATCAGAGTATTTGTCCATCTTTTTATCATTTAACTCATTCTGTGCTGTCTTCTAGCTTATTAGAATGAAAGTGTTCCAGCAGTAGGAAGGAATTTAAAAGATCATACAGGTGAAGCACTTGATTTTAAAATGGGACAAAACTGAGGCTGGGGTGACATCCTTTGACCTCGGTAGCAGCCCCTGAGCTTGAGCTTCCCTTTGCTGTGTGGCACGCTGCTCCCTGCATCCTAGCACAGCTCTGTTTACTGTGTTAGCATCTCGTCCTCTTCCGGTTGGCCTGCAAATACTGGAGTGCCTCAGAGATCAGCCGTGAGACCTTCAGCTGTCCTCATTGTGACCATTCTCCCAACTGCCGTGATGTCATATGTTCCTACGGCCTCTGTGGTCGCTTGTGGGCAGTTTGCTGATATTCCACTCTGAACTTCTGCCCGTAGCTCAAGATCTACATACCTGGGGTGGAGAGGGGGGCCTTATAATCTGTCATCCAAACAAGGATCTTTGCAGAGTCAAAGTGGCCACCAAATGTCAGGAAACCAGGACAATTGGTATGAACTGTCCCGGGCAACACATCCCTGTGGTTATCGTAGGTGTATTGAACCACCTGACGTATGCTCTTGGATGTCTGCAGTGCTCCTAACACTAACATGTGAGCTGAACTTGTGATCTTTCTTTTTTTTTAATTATTTTTATTTTTTTAACAATTTCTTTTTTTTAAGATTTTATTCATTTATTCATGAGAGACACAGAGAGAAAGAGAGAAAGAGAGAGAGAGAGACAGGCAGAGGGAGAAGCAGGCTCCATGCAGAGAGCCTGATGTGGGACTTGATCCCAAATTGCCAGGATCAGGCCCTGGGCTGAAGGCAGCGCTAAACCGCTGAGCCACCAGCTTCAGCCTCTCCGGGTGAGCTCCAACTCAGTGAATGACATGAGTATCGATCAAGTCCCCGTATATCTGGTTATTCACAACACCTAGTTTGCATTTTATCTTTTTTTCTTTTCTTTTTTTTTTTTTTTTTGCTTTCTGAATACCTCCTTGAAACCATATACAATTTTGTCTCCACCACTGCCACGCTAATCCAAGTTCCCATGACATTTGGACTGAACTACCACATTAGCTTTCTAATTGATCCACTGGCATTCGATCTGGACCTCTCTCTCCAATTCACGCTCCACATCACAGCCAGAGTGATTTTTTTAAGCATGCAAAAGGATCATATCATTCCTTATTTAAAACAATACATAATACAAAACCCCTTTTATGTCCTCCTTTTATACTTTGCTGTAAAGCCCATAAAGCTGGGAACTTTGTTGGCTCTGCTCCTTCATTTTATCAGTAATGTGCATTGTACCTATCCATAGTCCTTTATAAATACCAGTTAGTTGAATAAGCAGATGAGTGAAAGATCCAGGATTCTAAAACCGGACTTCAGACTACTAATTCTGGAGTCTCTATATTCTTTTTTTTTTTTTTTTCTCCAAAAGCTTTTAACCATCTGAACGTGGAGCCTAGACCATTCTATTATTTACTATTTGTGTTCTCTCTTATTTTGGAAAACAGGGTATCCCCATCTATACTTTGTTTATTCAGTACTTTACAACCACAACTACACTTTAGAATCACCTAGGGAGCTCTCAAAAAATACCAATACCAGGGTTTCATCCTGGACTAATTAATTCAGAAACTCTGGAGTTAGGACCTGGTCATAATCAGTAGCTTTAAAAAGCCTCCCAGGTGTTTCTGGCACATCTGTTGAGAAACCACTGCTTTGAATCCAACTGTCCTTCAGATCCCATCTCAAACACCATCTCCTCCAGGGAAACTCCTAGATGGCTCATTTTTTCCTTAGAACTTAGCATTTAGTGGAGCAATGATAAGGTCAAGACTTATTTCATTATTTTAGGATTTCCATTCCTGGGTTGTAAGATCCATCAGGGTTGAGACTCTACATTACGTTCAGAGAGTTCCTGAGGCTGGAGAAGTTACTTGATAATAATACCCTTTTATCAGACTGCTGACCACTTGTCACATGGCAAAGACCCAGGGTTAAGAAGCCCAAATCAGCCTTTTAATTTGTGACTACCTCTAGAGTTGGACACATCGGGAAATTTTTCTTATCTGTTCCATCTCATTCCTGCCTCTCTAGTCACTGCATGGTAGTGGGGCATGGGGCTTTTTTTTTTTTCAAGATTTATTTATTTATTTATTTATTTATTTATTTATTTATTTATTTATTTATTTATGAGAGACACACAGAGAGAGGCAGAGACACAGGCAGAGGGAGAAGCAGGCTCCCTGAGGGGACCCCAATATGGGACCTGATCCCAGGACCCCGGGGTCACGACCTGAGCCAAAGGAGCCACCCAGGCGTCCCCAAAACAGCAGGTTCTAATACACTTTCTTGATGCAGTGGCAACTTGCCACGGAACACGCAAACGGCAGACAACTTCTCATATACCTTTTCTGTAAGTCACTCTTAGGGGCTTCAGTGCTGATGCTTTAACTAAGGAGAGAGAGGAGTAACCAACCCCCTCCCCCTGCTTCTGTGCTGACACGGAGGGATGGTGATACCCCAGAATCTGGCCTTTCATGTGAATCAAGACTATCCTTCTGAGGGGCGTCATAGACTGGAACAGATTTTGCCATCATTTTGCAGCTGCCAGGGGAATCTTTTTTTTTTTTTTAACTTTTTTAAAGATTTTATTTATTTATGCATGAGAGACACACACAGAGAGAGAGAGAGAGGCAGAGACACAGGCAGAGGGAGAAGCAGGCCCCATGCAGGGAGCCCGATGCGGGACTCGATCCTGGGACTCCAGGGTCACGCCCTGGGCCGAAAGCAGGTGCTAAACCGCTGAGCCACCTGGGGATCCCCTGCCAGGGGAATCTTTGTGGCAGTTCACCCCAAACCCCAAAACCTTTAGCACAAATGCCTATCGTGTGGAAGTAATGCTTTCGAGTAGTTTTATAATGGGCTTTGAAATTTATTTCTAACCAAATTTCTGCTCTCCCTTTAAAAAAAAAAAAATCCAGAGATCTACTCATGTAATTATTGATTCTAACTGTCAAATTCCAGATTCTTTCAGACTTAGAAAATTGTGTAAAGGTAAAGAGAAGGAGCAAACCGTGTTCTGCCTTTAGCTATATTTGTTTTGTGGATGCTCTTCTGTGTTGGAATTAAAATGGGGTTTGCCTGTATGATGGAGCTAGTCCAGTGTGGATCCCGGTGTGCTCTGTGGGTACCTGGATCCCCAGAAGCCAAATGGACTTCACATTCACCCTTTATGTAAAAGCACCAAGATCACATCTCATGGTGCCATCTTCGCTGGGCCTCAGGCTGCCTGACTACAATGGCTGGCATTTTCACTGTTCTCACACTTGTAAAAATAAAATTAGAAAGCAGGAGAGGATACAGAAAGACATCTGGTAGTACAAAATGAAGACATTTATCAGAAAGGATGCCTTTTTTCCTTTCAAAAACTACAAAAAGTTTGTTTCATCCAATTATCCTTAAAAGTACTGATTTCACAGGACTAGAAAGTCAAATGAATAACAAAGTCAAATAAATGTTTTCTTTTGTATTAAATCAGAACGCAGCTTCCTTTTTCTGTAAATGCCTTGCCTCAATACATTGATTATCCTAATTCACAACCTAAGTGCATAATTAGATTCTGAAAGTGTATCGGGGACAGAATTTGGTAAAGAAGAAGAGTGACACACGGAGGAAAGAGAGAATTCTTGGGTTTACTTATCTCTTTCAAAGAAATGAAGTGTTACTTCCCTTGTGCAGCTGCACTTGTTTTGTGAGATAGGACATTAGTCACTGCACTAAGTTAGGATATTATGATGGTATGTAGGACAAGGGACAAGCTTGAATTTCCACTGGTGCTGTTATACCGCTCAGCTGGGGATTACAGGTACACTTGCAAATCAGACTAGATTCAGAAGCTTCATGTGAAACCACCTACATCATCATCATCACTCTCTTTCCGTATCCATGAGGGTCTCTGTTGTTAGTATATGGTGACTAGACCAAAAAAAAAAAGATCATAATGTCTTTAGACTTTATGTAAAATGTAACTTTCAATGTGATGTGGGTTATATGTGTAAACGCTTGCTCTAATTTTGGTAATTTGTGTTGAATTTTCTGCTCCGCCGCACCTGATAGCTCTTTTATTGCCACTAATCAATCAGCTTATTTTATCTTTTTATTTATGTGGGCCACTTTTCATTTACTACATGATCTGAAAAAAGAACATACTGTGTATAGTTATTTATTGCATTTGCCCAATTTTTTTCAGAACCTTTATTTATATGTCTATTTATAGGCTTAAAATTATTCATCAAGTCCATGGTGATTAAAGTTTAAAAACGAAAATTATATGGGGGGGGGAATGTGTGTGTGTGTGGGAGTGTGGGTGTATTTTTGTGTTGATGAATATCATCTCCAAAGATCTGTATGTTAGACGGCCATTAATCAACACTTCCTGAAAATTAGATTAGATTAATTCATAAATCAAGTGATTTTGAAGCCTGCAGTCTAGTTAGGTAGGCTGGTTAATTCTGTTCTTTTAGATAGCTTAACTGAGCACAAAATTCAAAGTGCAGCATTTCAGAAAACCCTGCTGACTCTACCATCATTTTGGAACACTTAGGGTAAAGATCATTTTAAACTCTAATGGAAGAGACACCAGGAATCTCCCAAAAAGTCAAGGAAAAATCTGCACCAAGAAAAAAAAAAAAGCCTCTTGAGACAGATTGAATTCTTCTGAAGAGAAAAATATATAATTTACTACCATCTAAAATATTAATGAAGATATATGTGAGGGGCTTTTTAGAGGAGGATTTATCTTATGTTTAGTATGAGAAAATGCTGTGCATTTAAAATCTTTTCTCTTGCCCCCATCAAACAGAATTTCCAGGAATAATGAAAAACTTATGATCCTTGACTATATTGTTTACCAAATATCTCGTGTGAGGTATGGCTACTGGAATCACAACTTCCGGTGTAATTTACACTAGCATTTGTTAACAGCAAAAGACCTCTCCATTGGGGGTTAAGAATATTTAATCCTTTAAAGCTGACATATATAACATGTAGCAGTGTCAGCTACAGCTGTTTCTAAACATCAGTAACAAAATTATAGACAGGTTTTGAAGCTTCTGTGGTGGGAATGAATACATCTGAGGATTCAGCTTGCTGACAGTGTTTATGTAATTTAATCTTACCATCTGGTAGAAAGTAAACACTTTTTATAAAATTAAAGTTTATAAAGTGAATCCCTTATACTTTTCCATTGTTGCAAATGGCAAATTCAAATGGCAGTTTGATGAAAAATAAATGGAGATCCTGTATCTACTCTTTAGAGATGAATACTGGGTTGCAGTTGGTGTTGCAGTGGAGTCTGCACTGGCTCCTTTGACAGCAAACAATTGGTTACTTTCATCTCCTGTAAAGATTCTGCTCTTCATGCTTCCTGCATTCCTCTAAGATAACGTGCATGTTTTTATTTCATTTCTCTTTTACACAAAAGAAACCACGACTCAGCAATGTTGTATGTCAGTAATCTCAGAATAAATGATGTCACAACTAAAATGCATGTCTGAACTGAAAATAAATGACTCCCTCTTTGCATTCCATATTTCTCCATAACAATAATCTTTGTATATTGTGCATTCAGCTATTACGTGAATTACTTGGCATAATCCAGTGTGTTCACTTTGCAGGTAGCACCTTTCCCCTTGCCTTAGAAGTCAGCAAATTAGTACATTTGTGAAACTGACAAATTAGTCTGCAAGTCCTGCCAAGTTCAAACTTTATAAATCTGACCTGGACATTTTACTTGAAATAAACAGGCAGACTGATAGACTCTTGTGTTTATAGTTGCGCCCTGTGTTAAATTGGAAGTCTATGCTCTATGTTGATGTAATAAAATTTAATTAGTTGTAAGTCAGGTTTTGGTTTAGTGGTAATTAGTTTAGTGTATAATTATTACGTCTAATGGCAATCTGAAACCTGCAAGTATTTTGATCTTTTTCCAAGTTAAAAAAAAACCATCTGTAAGATTTATAACAGAAATAGCAATAATAAAATCACATTAGCTAATTTCATTAGACAAATTATGGAAAATGTTAAGTGGCAAAGTAAAATTTCAGTGATGATGTACATGTGTCATGTTGAGCTCGTACAGAAAATATTTTAGAGTGGGTTTTTTTTTTCTAATCAAATTTAAGGCAATCTAATGAGACTTCTGATGTTTCTTACTTCTTAAAATGTACTATCTGTAATTTGCATGACGAAATTCAGTGTTATTCATGTAAAAGCTATAGTAGGATGGTCATCAGGTCCAACAGGCCCATTATAAATCAAGGCAGTTTTATTTAAAAAATTGAAAATTACCTTTAGTTGTTTGAGTTCTGGCAAGTGTCTAGAAAATTTTACATCGAAGTATTGCCTGCTTTCAATAGGATACAAAGTATTTTTCAGCCAACATTATAACTACGCAAAAATATGCTACTTAAATAAACTTACACAAACTTTTTAAATTGGTAAACTTGATAAATTTTATTTTTTTAAAGATTTTATTTATTTATGATAGACATAGAGAGAGGCAGAGACACAGGCAGAGGGAGAAGCAGGCTCCATGCAGGGAGCCCAATGTGGGACTCGATCCCGGGTCTCCAGGATCAGGCCCTGGGCCGAAGGCAGGCGCCAAACCGCTGAGCCACCCGGGGATCCCCAACTTGATAAATTTTAGAATGTAAGTCTCTGTGTGTTAGATAGTTACTATTCTGGTTAAGTAGTCTCTCAGAGTCCTAGACTAAATTAGGGGCCAATGATATTTTTTTAAGGGCATTTTTCTACTTCTTTCAATCTCCTTTTCTCTAATAAGAGCCTTCTTTCTACTTGTATGATCCAAGTGCTAACTGGCTTCTGTTTTCCAAATTATATTTAATAGCAGCTTTTTTATTTTCTGCAAAGTGATTGTTACTTTTAACTTAAAATTTACAAGCCAGATAGATCTGTTATAATCCACAACACAGTTCAGTACCAACTGTGTTTTCCACATCAAAGATCATGTTTCTTGTCATTGTCTATTTCACTTTAAAACATTTTTAAAAATGAAAATTTAATAAATAGCATGTATGGCAAATAGTGCAGTCTTAGTAAAAGTGGGTGAGTTGGTATCACATGGCTATTAAATAGTTTAAAATGAATCTTTGTAGCTTACTGATTTTTATAAGCAGAACTTCGGTTTACTAAAAATATATAGAAAAAAATGTTAAAATTTGCTATTTCTTTGATAATTCTTTCTTTGTCATTTTTACTTTATTAGCAAAGGGTCTCCTTTGACTTCAAAAGAGGCCTTATGATCATTTCCATTTGGCAAGGAGAAAGAAATGATTTGAAATAAAATATTCATGAACTGACATAATTAAAAATATTAACAGAGACATCTAAATTGGCTTTTATAGTATGCCATTATAAATATTTATTTAGACCTTTGTGAATATCGTGATATATATGTTTTACAGAGGCTATCATTTCAGCTTTTTAAAAAATATGAATTTGTATTTATTTATGTTGAATTCATAGTAACGCGTTATTTAGCCAATAACCCTGAGTATTTATTCAAGAAGTATTTACTCCAGACATAGTAGGTACATGGTACAGAACTGAGAGGTGATGGGAAGAATGCTAAGAAGGAAGCCCACAATCAGTGGACTGTCTTTAAAGTGGTCAGACCTGCCTGTTTGAGTTTGCAATACAGAAGAGTATATACTTAGGTGTTGAATGAGAGAGATTAAAAAAATATGAAGTTGGAGTGTTGCCTTAGGCTATATCTGAATAGCGTTACCACCCATTTTTAGTTTGGTAATCAACCTTTAGAAATTGGCTGCATCAGCTCCGTGGCTGCAGAAATCATATTCACAAGATACTGTTTACTAAACAGATGATTGATCAGTTTATGAATTTATATTGGGGAATACCTCTGTGTCCAGAATATTTTTATTGATTACTTTAGGCACTGGCAATCAAGGGACCCCCAAATTATAGAAAACTATAGAGTTACAAGGTAAATTTAAAATTATTTGTAAGTTCCCTAAGTTATTAAGTCCTGTGTGCAGAGACCCATGTTAGGAACAATGAGAAATAGAAACGAACAAGGTGGTAAAGAGCTTGTATTAAAATATATAAACAGAGTCCAGACCCAATGTAATGACTTTAGTGTTCTGCTGAATATTGTGCTTGAACTATATTGAACTAGAACCTGGAGAATCCTTACTGCTCTGTTATAAAGTGGATTTGCCTTATGGGGACTAATTTCAATAATTCTGTCCTGAATATAAACCTGAATAAACATGCATAGTTGACTAGACCTTGCGACCGTGTGAATATGAATGAAAAAGAAGAATCCAAAGAAGATTCTTAGATTTTGTCCTAGGCCCTGAAAGTAAATATTAAAAAAAAAAAAAAAAAGAAAAAAAAGGATAGGGGAAGGAAAGGGTGCCTGGGTGGATCAGTCAGTTAGGTGTCTGCCTTCCACTTGGGTCATGATCTCAGGGTCCTGGGATCGAGCCCCACATCAGGGTCCCTGTTCAGCAGGGAGCCTGCTTCCCCTCTGCCTCTCCCCCTTACTTGTGCTCATTCTCTCTCTCTCTCTCTCTGTCAGATAAACAAATAAAATGTTTTATTTTTTAAAAAAAGGAAAGGAAAAGAAAAATAAAGTTATTTCTATTCTTTATTTGACTCTCTAACTTTCATGATTCTATCAAATAAACATGAAGAATGATAAGCAGTTTTTAAAATATGCATATGTACACTTTTTAAATATGCACATTGGGATTGAGCACCTAGGAAACAGCACTTGGACACTCAGGGCTCTGAACTGAAGTGTCAGGACAGACCTGGCGCCTGCCCTCCCTGCCTTTGCAGGTGACACTGGCACATCAGAGTAAAACTCCAGGAAGATTTTGAAAATTCATGACAAGAGTTTGGGGGAAATACATCAGAAGTTTTGGTGAAATGCATTTCCAAGCAAGTCCCAGTTAAACTCCGAGAGGGAAAATATCTCTGGGAAGAGAGAAAAGCGAGGGCCCAGAAGAGCCTTCAGTGAAGGAGCTGTGAGGAGGTGAGGAGCCAGTCTTGGGAATGGAAACCACGTGCATGGTGTTTGGAAAAGCGTCAAGGCCACATGCACAGACATTGGCCTGTGTGACCAGAAAATGTTAAAACAGGAAGATTGATGGGTAATAGGGGAAGGTCTCTGAGGCAGGAAGTTTGGATGAGAACCTCCATACATTGTGAGGAGGAAAGGAGTATCTTCTGCTGTGGCTCAAGGACACAGTGGGGGACAATGAGATATGGAGTAGGGGAAGTTGGGCGCTTCGTACATCCAGCTTGTACACAAAGCTAGCAGTGCCAGGAGGGTGACAGCTTAAAAGTGGAATATCTGCAAGAGGTGTAAAAATAATGTGGGGACAGGACACCTGGGGGGCTCAGCGGTTGAGCATCTGCCTTTGGCTCAGATCGTGATTCTGGGGTTCCGGGATCGAGTCCCGCATCGGGCTCCCTGCAGGGAGCCTGCCTCTCCCTCTGCCTGTGTCTCTGCTTCTCTCTCTCTCTCTGTCTCTCATGAGTAAATAAATAATCTTTAAAAATAAATAAATAGGGATGCCTGGGTGGCTCAGTGGTTGAGCATCTGCCTTCGGCCCAGGGTGTGATCCTGGAGACCCAGGATCGAGTCCCACATCAGGCTCCCTGCATGGAGCCTGCTTCTCTCTCTGCCTATGTCTCTGCCGCTCTCTCTCTCTCTGTGTCTCTCATGAATAAATAAATAAAATCTTAAGATAGAGAAAGGAAAGAAGAAAGAAAGAAAAAGAAAGAAAGAAAAGAAAGAAGGAAAGAAAGAGAAAAGAAAAGAAAAGGAAAAGAAAAAAGAAAAGAAAAGAAAAGAAAAGAAAAGAAAAGAAAAGAAAAGAAAAGAAAAAAAGAAAAGAAAAGAAAGACAAATATTCAGGCCTCCTTGGCCGTGTCTGGAGTACTGACCAAAATTTTCAATGTTATTATCTTATAAATATTGACTCTTAGATCCCTTCTTGGGTGATACTAAGTAAAAAAATATTGCTATTTTTATTGCTATGTTATTAGTTAGTGTTTTGTAAATCATAAAGCATCATTTGAAAAGGACACTTCATGCAAATTGATAAGTCAGAAATAAAGATTAATTTCCTCAAAGATTGCAGTCTCTGTATCTAGTTTATCTTGATGATCAAATTATGTTGTCTCAGGAAATTTCTCTGGATCCGTTAACTAAATCGATTTTGATGCCAAGGGTAGTATCTGGAAGAGTAAGAATTGTTCCTTCATTAATAGGTAATTGAAAAAAAAGCAAACTTATATATGATCATTAGACATTTAATTTACATACAGTCTAAAATTAGAACTGATTTTTTCTTTGCCCTCCTTATTCTTTTGGGATTCTTTTTATTTTATTTTATTTTATTTTATTTTATTTTATTTTATTTATTTATTTATATTTATGATAGAGAGAGAGAGAGAGAGAGAGAGGCAGAGACACAGGCAGAGGGAGAAGCAGGCACCATGCACTGGGAGCCCGATGTGGGATTCGATCCTGGGTCTCCAGGATAGCGCCCTGGGCCAAAGGCAGGCTAAACTGCTGCGCCATCCAGGGATCCCCTTTTAATTTTTTAAAAGATTTTATGTATTTATTCATGAGACACACAGAGAGAGGCAGAGACACAGGCAGAGGGAGAAGCAGGCTCTCTGTGGGGAGCACGATGTAGGACTTGATTCCAGGACTCCGGATCACACCCTGGGCCGAAGGGAGATGCTCAACCACTGAGCCACAGGCACCCATTCTTTGGGGATTCTTGAAACACATATGTAAGTGTATATGGCTGTGAAGCAAAAGTTCTGAGTAACTGCCTACTTTCATTCCATCGCTGGCATTCTTTCTGTATTTTTTCTTCTTCCTCGTCTTCACCTTCTGATTTCATCTACAAAATCCTCCTTAGCTACTAATTCACTCACATCTGCGCGCGCGCGCACACACACACACACACACACACACACACACTTAACAAAGAGATTGTACCCTTCAAATTCAGATTACCTGAGTGACCCACAGTAGTGGAAAGAGTCAGTTAAATACTTTGGGGCAATAGGAGTCAGATTGAGCCCCACCAGGGAGAGGAGGGCAGTTGAACTGAAATTAGGAAGTAGTGAAAATAATTGAAATGGAAGAACTCTAGTCCATTAATCTGGAGGTTCCTAGTATAACCAATGAGCTTTAATATCCAATTTAATGAAAGATGCTTATTTCACTTTCCAGAGCAGAAAAATTAATTGGTAGCTATAATTTAAGTTTGGTCTCCTTTCTAATTGAAAGAATGTCTAAAGGGAGGGAAAAAAAAAAAAAAGAAAAACATTTTCATTCTATTCATTTTCATTTTTTAATTTCTTTTTTTTAGAAAAGTTTTATTACAAGTATTGACATTTTCATTATTTCAATTGGATATTTAATTTGTTACACACTGTAAGTAGGGGAAAAAGAGCTTTTAAAGACAGCAAACACTTTAATGGACTTGCAGTCTATTCTCTGGATTTGCAAGGTGTGAGAATAAATTTGCCCAGGAAGAATGTGGTACATGACTATTTCAGAAAAAGCATTTTAAGGCAGATAACATGATCGTCTATATTTTATCTTTTCACTAGAAATTTTATGAGTGATTCCTCACAACCTACTATGGTATATTTTTTAAGGATGTCAGGAGCAGTTGGCTTAGCCCCGATGCTCTATTGAGTTTGCTCACACTTTAGAGGCATGTTTTGTTTTTTTTTTTTAACCTTGATTACTTCAGATCTCTGGTCTGCCTAATTTAAATACATGTACCTGTATATAAACATATGCATTTGCCTGTATGTATACACACACATACATATATACCTATATTTGCAAAGCACAAAACGTCTATATGCTAGTGAACATACTGAAATACTTCACACCCTGGTGGTTTTTCTTTTTCTTTTTTTTTTTTTTTAAGCTGCTCTTTTCTTACTTCTCTGCATAATTCTAAAATCAAGACCAAATCCCTCAGAGTGCTTGTACAGAAGTGCCACCAGAATAAAGAGGCCCATAGGAGTATGGCCTATTTAAAACATCTGAAAATAACTTGAGAGGAGACCCTCCTACTTTTTCCTCTGCCAAAGAGACACCGACAGCACAAGAAAGCTTTTAGCTGTCTTACTGTCAATTTCTGTCCTGGCATAAGGACATACGGCGCTAAAATATGTCCATTGACAATGGTTGCTTCTGTAAGGCATAGCCAAGTCTGTCTTCATGAGGACAGCAGGGGGAAAGCCAGTGGTGTTGGTCCGTGGGAGCCCCGAGATTTGAAAATGAGGTAATCATCTTCCAAATAAAGCCAACTTGCCTTTGCATATCTTATGCGCATAGGTGCCCATGGGTGTTTATGGAACTCTGGAAGGGCACCTCAGTGGCTCTGGGAATATGGCTTGGTCTACACAAACGAAATGATACCTGTCCAACAGTTATGCTTTGCTGTATGATTGCTTCAGCCTTTTTGTGTTGCACAGCGAATGATTTATTTTGCCAAAATTAACAATGCCTTGAACAAATTAGATGTTGTAGTTAAGGTAGTTAGGTCTGAGGAAATGTACAGGATCAGTATTCTTCTGTGTGGCCACATACTATTAGACCAGCATCGTCCTACCACAAGACGAATGCTCAGCATAGGGCCTAGTTTCCAGGAGGCATGTATTAAATGGTAAGAGAATGAAGGATCATGGAAATAACACATGTGAGAGGCAGTAGAGCATATTAGTGAAGAGTGTGGACTCCCAAAGGAAACTACCTATGTTTGTTTTTTTTTAAAGATCTTATTTATGGGGATCCCTGGGTGGCTCAGCGGTTTAGCGCCTGCCTTTGGCCCAGGGCGTGATCCTGGAGTCCCGGGATCGAATCCCATGTCGGGCACCCGGCATGGAGCCTGCTTCTCCCTCCTCCTGTGTCTCTGCCTCTCTCTCTCTCTCTGTCTATCATAAATAAATAAATAAGTAAATAAATAAATAAATAAATAAATAAATAAATAAATAAATAAATCTTTTAAAAAAAAAAGATCTTATTTATTTATTCATGAGAGACACACAGAGAGAGGGAGAGGGAGAAGCAGGCTTCCTGCAGGAAGCCTGACTTGGGACTCAAACCCAGGACCTCAGGATCACACCTTGAGCCAAAGGCAGACACTCAACCGCTGAGCCACCCTGGTGCCTTTGAAACTACCTGTGTTTAAATTACAGCTTTGCCACTTACTGCCTGTGTGACTTTGGGCAAATTACTTAATTTCTGGGGTCCAGTGTCCTGTATCTCAAGTGGACATAATAATAATAGCTGCCTCACAGGTTTCTAGTGAGGATTAATGACTTTATACATGTAAAGATATTATCATCACTCCTGGCACATAGTTCAGGCTGAGTAAGTGTTGACTATTTTTGTTAATATTATGGAACGTAATACATAGAATATTCTTTGGTTTGAAAGTGATTTTTTTTTTTAGAATCATGAGTTTTAAACTTGTAATTATTTTTAACACGATCACCAGCATTTAAATAGTGTTTTATAGTTGGCAGAATTTTTGTCATATATATATATTTTTTTAAAGGTGATTCACTGTTTTATTCAAGCATTTTGAGATGGGCAGGAGAGATGCTCAGATTTTAGAGGTGATTGGTTTTAAGTTACTTCCCAGAAAAGGTGGCCCATGAGAATCAATAATGAGTGACAGGCCCATGGGGGCCCCCCTGGGGTCAAGCCAAGAGTAGAGGGTCTACCCCGTGTTCATCGGGCATGGCCAGTGCTTGTGTTCAGGCGGTGCTTAATAAAGGCTCATTGTTTCCCTTTGCCTTGTATGAGGTATTACCATCCCATCGTCCGAGTAAGACACTGAGATTCAGTGATAAGTCTAAGTGTTCTTGGTGTGCATTTGGGATGATCCAAAACTGAGCCAGATGAAGGAGTCCCAAGCACTTTCCTTTCCTCAATGTGAAAATAGATCTAACAGATTCTTCTGCCCCGCTGAATCTGGAGTTCCCACTCAGCATTACACTTGGAGCTGCTCAGAGAATCCTGTCTCCAGGCCCGGTTCCCACCCACTGTTCTTCAGCTTCAGCCAAGCTGATGCTTCTGATTCACTGTATTTGGGGAAATTATCTGCCATGAAAGCACCCTGGAAACTCTCACATTAGGTGATTTTAAATCGTAATTTATAGTTTTAATTCTTTTATTAAAATCATAAAATATTAGACATACATGTTTTCTTTTGTTCTCTCAAAACTACTTAAATTGATCTTTTTGTTTTTTTTAAATTGATCTTTTTTTTTTTTTAAATTGATCTTCTTATAGAAAGTTTTGAGATTCAGACAAGCCAACGATTGAACTATTCCAGGGAACTCATAGGATTTAGCCTATGGGCAAAAGACATATATTTCTGTACAGTATTTTACACACTTTGGTATAAAGTTTTTGCTCTGATGGGGACACCTTTTGTTAAAATACTTTTTAAGTATTTTGTGTATGCAGAATATATCTATCTTCCTGATAGATTACAAGTAGTCCTCGGCCAAGAATGGCGTTTTGTAATTATCTCACATGCTGCAAAATGGAGCACCAGATTTAATACATATCAGCTCTTCAATAAACAGATGTTGGAATCACACATCCATAACTTAAACTTTTGTGCCTTTACTGACCCCAGATGTCTCCAAGATTTGTGGAGGCTGAGAGCATTCAGATAACTAAATTGCCCACTTTTCTTCTTTTAGATAGATGGCATCAATTTCTACTGCCTCACCAAAAAATTATGTAGGCTGGGCATAGAACTTTCCTTATACATTTTACAACCAGCTTTGGCCAGTGGAAGAGCATTCCCTTCCCAGCACTGTTGGTCTTCTCCGTGGCTTTGGTGGTGGTTCAAACAATGGGACGGTAGCCATCCCCTAAGGAAAAATTTAAGAGAATTAAAGAAATAGGAACCTACAAATAAACATACTAACTCTGCCTAAAATCCGTGTCTTAAATGTTCAGGAATTCTCTTTTTTGTAGGCCCTAACATTTCTCATAACATGCGTTTCCCTTCTAAATTTAATAACGGTAATTTCGTTAGCTATGGAATATGTTAGTTAAGTGGTTTAAAAGCAGTAAGAAGTTGAGCTCATTACTTAATTGTTTCTCAGGAAAAAAAAGTGCAATTTCGTAATCATTTTCCTATAGTATCTGTGGAGCTTTCAACTTTTCCCAAACAATTAGGACTACATATTTTATCCTGGGACCAATTAGGCATTCTAAAATTTTTTTTTCTAGTTAATTTCTATGGCTCAGCTTTTTAAACAGGTGATGTGCTTACAGTACTTCATCTAGACAAACCTGTAACTTTTTTCATTCCAGACAAGCAAAAGTCAGTACTGAAATGAAGGAAATGTAACAGAGTATATATTTTATAACAGTAAATGAAATCATTTGTTCTCAGCCATGTCCTTTTATATAGGATTTTACTTCTCAAGGATTCACTGACTGAAGAATAGTTTAGTATCTTCAAGGTGGGACTTTTTGTATTAAATAACTAAAATAAACCTTTAAAAATGCTGAGCAAAAACATACCTAAATCTTGTATTTAAGTTAGATTTCATTTCAAACCGCTTTTAAGGACCCCTTTTACTTATTCTCTTGGTGGTCTTTCAAAAGCCAGGTGTCTGGGATTGTCTCCAGCCTGCTCTAAAAGCACCCCAGGCTTTGGATTAATACACGAGGGCTGCCTTTTATTTAGCAATTCCTATTTACATAATGCCTGTTCATTTAAACTCACTTGGAATGTATGGCCAAGATGAACCCAAACCCGAGTGGGTCAGCAGTGCAGGGTCTTGTTTCTTCATTGAATTAATTTTAAAATATCCCTCTGTTCCACAGCTGGAATGAAAAAAAAAAAAAAAGTAATGCAGAGGCATTTCTTAATTCAACTGACATATCCAAACTTCAGAATAAATACTGTATAATAACAAAATGTAATAGAACAGGAATTTTAAAAACTCAGTGTCTATTATTAAACGTTTCATTACTATAAAACTTAGCGTAATTTATACAACAGAACAACCGAATGTATCGCAAACCTCAAAGTACTCTCAGCCCTGAAATCATCACTTCCTTTGCACAGAATACATTTACTTAATCCTCTGATTCAACTTTCAAGTTCAAAAAGTGTCTTTGTGTGTGTGTGTGTGTGTGTGTGTATGTGTGAAATATGAAGTTTTTAAATGTGATCTCTGTCTTCTCAACACTGTTTCTTTTTAAAACACAGTAAGTCACGTTGAATATTATGGGATAAAATGCTTCTTTAATTTTAGGCTTTTACATGAGTGTTGAGTATGTTTGTGGCTTGGTCAGGAAACCTTAACCTTTGTCATTATTTCAGACCTCACATTCAGATCCACTTTTGTGTTCTTCCCCCAGAAGGTTAGATAGTATCGGCTTTGTATTATGGGGAGGAATCCACTTCACTAAATTACAGCTTGTTTTAAGTATTTACTTAAGTATTTGTGGGACTAAAGGTCCTTAATAGTTGCAGTTGCACGCACACTAGAAATTTGGATAAAACCTGCTTTCAGGGTTAAAAAAAAAAAAGCTGAAGGATTTTTCTTCTTAAAATAATGTGAACTTTGAATTAGGAAAATGTGGCTTTGAAAAGTTTGTTTTCATCTGTAACATTTTAATGCTTGTTTTTCCTTGGCTTTTACCAAATGACTTGAACTTAAAAATGTTGAGATTTAGTTACATGTTTATGGAGAATGATAATCTCACCCATGCGTCTGCATTGCTTGCCTGTGTTTTTCCTCCAGCGTTGAGTTAATGTGATGTTTATCTGCTGTTATACTTTGGTTATCTTTTTGAAATCCTACTTTGACATCTTTCTTTAGAGTACATTTACGCAGTGATTAAGTCTTCTTGTCTTCCTTTATAGCATCTCCAGATGCTACATGGTGGAGAGAGCCTTTTTTACACTTCTTTAAAAGTTGATTAAGTTTCATTAATTGTATGTGAATAAATATCTGGGCCTTTTTTATCTCATTATTATACAGGAGGCATGTAACATATACATTATTTTTTTATTGTGCTCCTTGAATAACAGTCATTTTGTCTGGAAGTATTTTTATTAGGAACTTACACTTGTTAAATTATACTTAATTTCACTTTCTCTTACTTTAATGAAATCTCATTGTTCTTCTCCACAAAACACATCATTTGTTTTATTTTATTTTATTTTACTCTGTTGTTGTACTTATGGACTATCATCTGGCCTCAGAAAACTTCTTGATGAATTTTTTAAAAAATTTATTAGAGATAACCTCATTTTTTTTATCTGCATGGATATATGAATGAGCCAGCTTTGTGACATTGAAACAAATCAAAACTCAGCAACCAAATAAAGCAACAAGGCAATTAAGATTTTGAAAGAATAAAGCAACTTTCTCAGGAATTGCAATCAAGTATTCTGTATACATAAACTAATCAGGACTATTTCATTTTTCCTTTGCAAGTCCCCTTGAACCTTGAACCTAACAATAAGAAATAATAGAAAACCAAAGCCCTGCTATGGCTCACTAAACTAACACCCTTAAAAGGCATTTGGCTGTGACTGGATATGAATGAGAATGTTCCCCAAATCTTCTGCTGAAAGATGGGGCCTCCTGTGGGAGTCTTTAATTGTTTTCCTCTTTTTTCTCTGCAGGAGCCACAGAGCTCAGCTTCTTAACAAAACCAGTATTAGTGAGGCGATCAAAACCAAACCTCTAATATGGTCAGTATTTGACCACCTTTTTATAAAGTTAATCAAACCTGTTAAGAAAAAAAGTAAAGTAGCAAAATGTAATATTCTGGAAGGAAACTCCAGAATATAATGTAAAATTCCAATAGTTTGACCCTGTGGTGGGTGTTTACCTAAAAAATAATTAATTGATTTTCGGCGGAGCCAATCAGTTCCGATAAATGGATTCCTTCATTTATGTGATCACCTTTATAAATTTAAGGCATCTGTTTAAAATATGTGTGTGTATCAGATTGTGTCAGATTATTTATGTTCAACATTGCTTTATTTTCCTATCACATTTGACAAGTGTAAAAATATAGTATAATGCATAATCAATCACCAATAAATCAACTTAAATCCATTTAAAAATAAATCAGTTGTAAATGTCCCATTATGATTTTCACTGATGTTTATCTTGTTTGTTTTAATTTGCTGGTAATTTTTTTTTTTTTTTAGGGATTTAGCTAGGTAGCATGTGCTTTGGCTTTAGAACGTAAATCAGTGGTCGCTTGTCTGTGTGCTGCGATGTAGACACTTATCCGACTGATTTAAACAGATCCTAGCATACATTTATAAAATCCAGTTTCTCCTTTTGAACAATTATTGCTGATGAAAAAATATTGGCTCGTACAATTGGGTATTTGTACTCTCCTCGTTCAGCAATGAGAAAGGATACGAAAATTTTGGACCCAGTTCTAACAAAGAACTGAGTTTTTTGGGGTATGATATCATTTGAAGGGCAACTCCTTCCTTTAAGAACCACTTGTATTATTCTGTGATGCCTAAATTATCCCAATAGAATTTCATTCCTATTTTGTGTGAATGAACTACTCCTTATTAAAATGTTAATATCTCCTGGTCACTTATATCTAATATCTTCTGGTCACTTATTTCTAAGCTTTGAACTGTTAAATATTGAATTTTGTCCTGTGTGAGGGAGAGAATAAGTTCAAGGTGATAAAGTACACAAAACATAAAGGCATGGATTTCTTGGAGTCCGTGTAGAAGCTCTAAGAGATAGAATAGGGTACCAAAGGGAGAAAATGGACCATCACTAAAAATAAGATTGCCCTAATAGGAAATTTTGTTGTGGCAAGTCCTTGGTACAGGAATAGGGCATTCCTAGACTGACAGGATTGATTTGCAGATTATGTGCATCTCTTTGTGATTTAGGTCTTCTAAATGGCCAACAGTATGAGCTACTAAAGCAGGCTAAAGCATTGATATTCAGGCGCATGATTCTGAACTTAACTGCCCCCCACCCCGCCCCTTGGGTGGGTTCTTTTTTTTTTTTTAAGATTTTATTTATTTATTCATGAGAGACAGAGATTTTATTTATTTATTCATGAGAGACAGAGAGACAGAGGCAGAGGGAGAAGCAGGCTCCATGCAGGGAGCCTGATGTGGGACTCGATCCCGGGTCTCCAGGATCAGGCCCTGGGCTGAAGGTGGCATTAAACTGCTGAGCCACCCCGGGCTGCCCCCTCCTTGGGTGGGTTCTAAGCTCCCCTGTGTTATTTATCCACTGTGTGTTCTTTTTTTTTTTAAAGATTGTATTTATTTATTTATTCATGAGAGACACAGAGAAAGAGACAGAGACGTAGGCAGAGGGAGAGGCAGGCTCCATGCAGGGAGCCTGAGGCAGGACTCAATCCCGGGACTTCAGGATCACGACCTGAGCCAAAGACAGATGCTCAACCGCTGAGCCACCAGGCGTCCGTCCCTCCACTGTGTTGGTAGGCAGGAAACATCCAGGAGCCTTGGTCCCACCTCTGTAAATGCCCACCTGCTGGGTTTATTGGAAGGATGAAGTAAGGCTGATTGTGTAAAAAGAATCTACAAGGCACACGGTTGGTTACTTTAAATGTGACTTTTCAGATGATCCAAATGTTGCTGACCAACAGGCAGTATAATGCAAACCCATCACTACTCTGTCATGATTAGCTAAGGAAGACCTAAGATAAACCCTTTTTTTTTACCCTTGCATACATGTTTCTTTTTAATTAAATCATTTTAATTAGGAAAAACACCAGACTGAACTCAAAAGATAATCAAATAAGTGTGATCCAGAATGTAATAACTTAAAACTATACATGTTGTGATTCGTTACATGAAAATATTAGGCCTCATAATACCTTCATGGACCGACTTATTGTTGGTTGTTTACACTTAGTTTACTTCGTCTGACTTTGTGGCAGCTCTTCTACATACCAGGATTCATTGCGGAGACAGCCTCTGTATCCTGCAATTTTACTCATTATAATCTCCTAAACATTTTCTTTCAATACTTTTCACCTGTGTTAAGTATCATGATTAACATTTTTGGGGGGTGAAGTGACTAGCTTAAAGTTAAAAAGAGAGAAATCAGTGGTGCGATCACATTTCTAAACACGACGTATTTAACTTATACCCAACTAGATGCAATTTACCTCATGATTGGTGACTTATTGTTTTCCCAAAAATGTTTTCACTTCAGGAGACTAAAAAAAGAAATAATAGTAATCACTAGAGGAAATGCCAAAAAGCTGTGGAATTTCAATTAAATGTGTGGTGGGTTTGTGTTTGTAATCTACAGAAAAGTAACACTAGATGAATAAAACATGTGTGTAGAACTGAATCTTTATTCCAATGGGGAGGAATAGCCATCAATTTGATAAGAATATTAGATGGAACTTGAACAGTTAACGTATATTAACAACCGAAAGAGGGTGGCGTTGCAGAAAATTAAGGGTGAAATCGGTTTTCAAAGATTAGAACTGCATTTTAAAGGAAACCAGAATTTCCTGAGAAATAATCAAAAGCTACCTTCATCACCAGAGAACCACCTAGAAGATGATGTGTTGTTTTTAACCAGTTCGTTATTTAAAGGATTCTATGCTTTTGTGCCCAAAAAGGATGGAGAAGGAGGTCCTTGTCTGTATTTCTTGCTTGAGGAAAGGACCTTGATTATAATTCATTAATATGCAGATGCAGAACCAAGGACTACTTTGATAGAAATAATTTCTACTCCCATGAACTCAGGGGAAGTCTCCAAGAATGATAAGAAATGGATTGGGGAAGGATAATTTCGTTTCCTTCTTTTCTAGTTATTTCCGCTGAAGTTTAACATACTGAGAGACCAGATAACATATGTCCATTTTTTATCAGCATTTTCATTTGTACCATGTCCTGAAGCATGTGCATATTTACAGAACTGTCCTGAGTAGAAGCAAACCAAGATTGTAGGGTTGTTTTTTTTTAAATTGAAAAAAAAAAAAAAAAACAGCAAACCTTATCTAGATCATAATCTATCACTACGACATGCATTATTTTAAATATTTGCTTCGAATTTTTTTTTAATTCACGTGGTCTTGTGTACTCGATCTTTTGTGGAGAATAAATAACAAACACATAAGTATCCTCTAGCATCTGAGTTTATTAAGGTTGAAAATATATTCTATATTAAAACTAAAAATGTAGTTTGCTACATTTATATGAAAAACCCAATAGTTATAAGTTTTCATCTTGATACAGAGAGTGGTAGTTCTGCCTATTTTATTATTCCAAAATAAATGTTTTATAAATTTTGTGAAATGCTGACCAGCAGTTTCATTCCTCAACTTCAAAAAGTTCAATATTGTAAGAAATGGTTTGAAATTACAAGAGTGCTTTAGGTTAGACAAGCAGAATATTTTTGTACAACAAAGATATTTAAACAGGCTGTACTAGAAGGTTATTACAAGTGCATTCCCAGTAGATCCCCAGGTTTTTAAGACTGAAATTTCTGGGATAGGAGTTAATCAAATCCTTTTATTGAGTATGCAAATCACTCTACTGGGCCTCTGGGGAGTTCCATGGGATGTTTCTTTCTTTAAGGAGTTTACAGTTGGATATAGAAGCAAGATAAGATCATCCAAAAGGACCAATGATCTCTAAAAATGACCATTGTATCAAAGACGTAAGCACTTTAAAAACATATCTGATGATGCTGACTATAGTGTTACACCAATAAAGGGATGTATGGTTGGACATATTTTAGAAAAGGAGTAGATTTCTTATGGCTTTAATGCGGATTTTTAGTGTCTGAAAGATTAAAGTGTGTTTGAAGATTTAAACAAACCTTTTCAAAATAAACAGCCAGTCAATTTCTATTATTCATCACTATAATTACCCAGTATTCTTTGATTTATTGTGGAGGAAGTATACAGTGAACTTCCTGACTAATCCTCACAGAGAAGAAATGATCTGGTCTTGGAGAATGGAAATACTAGTCTCTTTTCTTTCTAAAGATTTTATTTATTTATTCATGAGAGACAGAAAGAGAGAGAGAGAGGCAGAGACAGAGGCAGAGGGAGAAGCAGGCTTCATGCAGGGACCCTGATGCAGGACTCGATCCCGGGACCCCAGGATCACACCCTGGGTTGAAGGCAGGTGCTCAACCGCTGAGCTACCCAGGCGACCTGCCATTTCTTTTCTTTCTTGATTTAAAACTAAGTGCGTTATAGTCACGTGGAAAGCATCTATTGCATTTAGATTCTTGGAAGGACAGATGCTGTCCAAAGAGGGATTGCAAATAAGGCTTAGGGTATTTTCTATCAGGTTTTCTTTTTTCTTTCTTTTCTTTTTTCTTTTCTTTTCTTTTCTTTTCTTTTCTTTTCTTTTCTTTTCTTTTCTTTTCTTTTCTTTTCTCTTCTCTTCTCTTCTCTTCTCTTCTCTTCTCTTCTCTTCTCTTCTCTTCTCTTCTTTTCTTTTCTTTCTTTTCTTTTTTAAAGTAGGCTCCACACCTATTACAGAGCCCACCTTAGGATTTGAACTCACAACCCTGAGATCAAGACGTGGGCTGAGATCAAGAGTCAGACACTCAACTGACTGAGCCCCGCAGGCGCCCCGTATCTTCTATCAATCTTAATATCATTTAATTTACTTTTTTGTATCTATCTGGTCATCGAAGCAAAATAACCTATTTCTCACTTCCATTAGCTTTACTGCCATCTTTGGCTTCTGATCAGCAGCCGAACAGAGGTTTCAGTTGATGGCACCGTCACATAAACAGAGTTCATTTCAAACACTTAGTACTGTTTGAACAGAAACTGCTTTACATATTTTTTTACACTGATCTGTTATTTAGAGGATATTGGGAACCTGATCAAAGGCAGTGTGAGTCACACCGAATCTTTGGCTTTTGTGAATTTGAGGTCAGCGTTTGAGTGAAGAAATCAGAAAGGAAAAACAAAACAAAACGAAAAGACTTTCATTCTTACCTAGACAACAAAGGCCACTTAGCCATTGCTATCTTGTTAGTTTTTTCTGGATCGTCTCACCAGACAAAGATCTCATCAGTTCCAATTCCATCATTACTCTTTCTAGCAGTGCTTCAAGCCTTGTGCTCTTCAAAGTAGCACAGAGCAGCGGAGAGCACTGTCTGCATTTGGTCCCGCCACTCGGAGCAAGAAGCTGAAACAAAATGATGCCAACTGACTTTAAGGCAATTTCCTTCCCTCTGTGGAAATTTCTGCTTCTCATATTGAATCGATTCACTGAGTGAAACTTGACCTCTTGTTATAGTGCATACACTTTGCAATGTGCTCAAGTAATTCAAAATGAAATACCAGTTGTATATAGAAAATACAAAACCTGACTATAGTGTGTCCAGCTTATTTTGAAAATGAAAATGCCTTTAAAATCTGCTTTTCTATTAAGAGAGCTACATTTACCGTCCATTAGATTTTTCTGCTCATTGTAAGATAATTAAAGTAATGGAGTCGAGCCTGAACTATAATTGTAAGCACACAGTTAAGCTTCCTTTATATATGGGAGCTGAGATGGGAAAATGATGCAATTAATTCAAAGAAAAGAAAAACTTTCTTTGTTACATGGTGGTTTTGACCTCAAGTATCATGATGATCAAATTTCCCATGTGAGTGTGCGTGTGTGTGTGAGTGTGGACAGTCCATAGGAGATACAACATTAATATTAACTTTTTGTCAGTATTTGTTAAAGGGTAGGGAAAGTTGGTAGGTTTAAATGTGCAAGAGTTATTTCTTTAAAAAATAAAATAAAAAATAAATGTGCAAGAGATAATATTTTGTTTAAATATATTATTACTTTAAAATATGTACATTGAGAAAAAATAAACATAAAAAATAAAATATGTACATTGTTTGGATTATTCCTCCTACAAAACTTGCCTATTGCAAACAACTTCTAATATTTATTGACAAATACCGTTGAATTTATGCTGAAGGAAAACAGGCTTATGCTTTTAATTCTAGAAGATTGCTTGTGTGTTTTTAATAACAAATTACTTCACTGGAACTTGTTACATGTATTACGCATTGCTTATGTAAGTAAAGCTAAACCACACTTACATGAATAGAATGAATGGATCTCAAAGCAGCAAATTTATTGACTTCTTGATCAATACTGATCACTACATTTGTCTTAATTGAGTGCCAATTCATGCAAGTGATTTTTTTTTTTAAATTCTGTTTGTGTGAGCTCAAATAGCTTGAGTAGGAAATATACTAATGTATCTCATAAATATTATATGTATTTATATAGAATTCTTCCCTGTTGAATAATTTGTGTTAGGCGTCTCGTTTCTCCAGATTTTCTAATATCTAGGCAGTTGGTGTGAGGGTGGAGGTAGGAGGTATTGGCAGAGATAGCACTCCTTCTTCAGATCTTTAATAAAATTAATTAGTTGAGTTTTATGCCTTGCCTTTTTTTTTTAATAGTGAAGCAATTGCAGTATAAAAGAGCAGTTGTTTGACTATATTATTTAATTAAACAGACTTTCCTCCCTTATTCTTTAAAAAGAAAAACGGTTATTCAAAGCATTAAAAGAAAAAAGAGATTGAAAGTAATGGTCTGTAAACTTTGCAAAGTACATAAGGAAACCTCATTAATTCTGGATATTTAAAGTATAATCTAAAATCTAAAATAAATATGAAAAAAATACAAGAACTGAAATCTTTTGAAGAAAACATGATAAATTCACTCACGGTTTTAACACTTTAATGAATAATTATAAACAAAAGCAAGGCTATTATCAGAATCATAATAAAAATTTATTTTATCATACAAATTTATCATATAGTAAATTTATTAGTAGCAGATGCTTCCCGATAGGATCAAGTCTGTGAAGCTGTTCATATCTAAAAATGGTTATATTTCTGTTTATGTCCGTCTTTCAAGAGCAAAAGACTTAAATTTTTCTAGAGTCATAATTATTTATCAACTCTCCTCAAATGAAGAGTAACACCTAAATGGGAAAGTACGCCCCTTAGAAGCATTATACCTTCTGTGCCCGCCTTATTTATTTTTTTCTTGAAGACCAGAGCTCAGAAATGGGCTTGCTCATTTTATGAAGGCACTGCTATGATAGCAGAAGCCATAAAAGGAAAGAATTCTTTGGTTGAACAGAAATTAATTAGGAAAAAATGAGGAAGGAAAGGAAAGCTTTTAAGTCAGTGGCTTAAAAAAACGTTCTAACAGCTGTAATATGAGAGAACATACTAACACATTTTTTAATATAATTATATGAAAAAGACATTTTTATATTTCCCTCTTCTAGCATAAAAAGAGTTTTTTGTCAAGCAGTAACAATTTATTCCTTATGGAAACTGCTGTATTATTGTCTGATGGCCATTTTAGATCCATAAAACGAAATGGATTAAAGAAAATTAAACAGTATTTTTAAGTGTCTACAGCTTGTGGCATGTTAACAACAATCTATGCGAAACAGCACCAAAAATTAAGCTTGTGTTTCCAAGGTTCCTTTGTACTGTAATATAATACTTAAATGTTTAACTCTGAGAGTTTGTTTTAAAATATAATTGTAAAAGCCTCAAAAACGTAGGAGAGGTAAAATGAGATACAACCAAATGTAAGCACGTGTTAGACATGTTATATATTATGCACAGTAGATATATGTGTAAAAATATTTTTTTTTCATTCTGCCTCACATGATTTGTTATAGGTCCTTTAAAACTTAGATAAATAAGATGAAGTACTTTTTGAGTCAGGAAAACCACATTCTAATTCAGAATTTGTCACTAAATGTATGCTCTTAGCTAAGTTGATTCAACTCACCCGGCCTCAGTTTCCAGTTTTGTAGATGAGAGGATTGGATGCCTCTTTTAAAACCTCAGGGTACCTCCCGATTTTTATTAGTATTCAGGTCATTTTCCAATATTAGGTTAAAAGCCCCAAAAGCAGCTCAGTATCTCTTAGGACACTCAATGCCCTAGTAAAATCTTGTGCTTGTCCCCGAGAGGTTCGTAACCTACTCTAGGTGGGTATCGCTTATGTGTTGCAAAGAACAGTTTGGGGTAGATACTTTGAGTTGGATTGAATATGACTTGGTGAGCTGCTGCGCTTTTGCATATAGTTAAATGAGCGATTAAAAAGGTGAAAGTGACAAGAAATAAAGGGTAATGACTTGATAGTATCAAATGGTCAGGGTGTCAAAACTCTTAAGTAATTGCAAAGAGGAAAGCGTGAGAGGGCACATGAGTCCCCCAATACTTAGGGCTCCTTGGGACAAGCCAGCAGTCTTCTCCAAGGCACCCGGTCCTGCTGAGTATTCTAGAAGTGCAATGACTAATTGCTGATTGACTCATGCCCACTTGGCTTGTCACATGTCTATACATTCTGTCAACGTGAAACTAACTTACTTGCTTATCCTTCAGCAGCTTCTTAAAAACTGGATACAATAATTAAGAGAGGATTATGTTCAATATTTATATGCTAAAGCATATGTAAGACTTTGAGAAAATGAAAGTCCATTGAGAATCTTTTAATAGTAAAAAATCAGACTATTGAAACTGGTGTAGTTCTGTTCTGTATGTTTGAAACCCACCAAAGTTTTTTGTGAGATATCTGTGTGTTTGTCTTCTTTATCACATGCTAGAGTGTAGTAGGGGACTTTGATGTATCATTCTTGGCGGCCCTCTTTTTCCTTGTCCTGGAAGTCCAGCCTGGTGAGGTTTTCCTGGAGTAAATGGGTGCGATTGCTCACATGTCACCAGCACATCAGTGCTGTACGTTTTTGTCGCATTCAACAACAAAAATTGTATGATGCATAGACTTCATAATGAGTGGGAGATTTTAACTAATGAGTGGGAGATTTTGACGCTAGACACTACACCCACAGTATTACAGCACAAGCAGACACGCTTGTGTAGGTGTAGATTTTTTAGATGTACGTGTAGAAGAAAGTCAAAGGTTGAGGGAGAAGATCCACTAGAAAAACCAGACCTGGGGACTTGGCAGCATGTGATCTGGAGATGAGAAGACCGATTTTGTGTGTGGCACACAGTCCCAGGCTCACCCCAGACTCATTACTGAGGATTTTCTAGGCATAGTTCTGGGTAAACATGGTTTCAGTTCGCGCCCCCAGACATCTCAGGAGTTGGTGCATTTGGTGGTCTGGAATACTTCCAAAAGGGTGTGAACTACAGTTTGTGAAGCAGCATCATTAGTCATGCCTATAATTTAGTTAGAGTGCACGCATGCATGGGTCGGTATGTGTGTGTTGTGTGTGCCCAGAGCCCAGAACTAGGCTGGCCCGCAAGGGGGCCGTACTGAGAGCCCAGTGGTGCCAAGGTCCCCTTACCCAGAATCCTGTCACCTACTCAGAGTCAGATTTATGAGCGGGAAAGGCGGGTAAATTTATCTTCTCAAGTTCACTCCTGTGGGTTTTACTCTGAAGATATTTTCTTCTCAAAGACTTTAATTATTCTTAGAAACTGTTTTGTGGTTTCCTTTAAAAAAAATCACTAAGAAAAAAAAATCACTAAGAATGACTAATGAGATGGGAAGATTAACCAATATTAGACTTTGAGTTCTGTACCACATTTTCTTCTTTTCTATAAATGTATCACTCTGTGCATGTACATTTTGATGCCTATAAAAATTGAGCATAGTTGCAAATTGAAAGAAAAAGGAAACTTTTTGTTCCCTCAGTTGAGTCCTGAAATATTATCTCCCCTAAACGTTAATTCTAGATGCCTAGAAGAGGCTCAATGAAAACTTTGTAAATTAATTTGCTCTGACAGTACAGACGTTCTTAAGAATTTCCAGCATAGCTCTGAGTCTTTCAGTAACTCAGATAACTACAGAAAACAGTGTCAAAAATCAGCACACAAACATTTGAACAAATATTCACTGTTTCTTATGTACGCCTGACCTCTGAAAGCTTGTGGTAACATGGGACACAAATAAAATTCCTGGCCCCTCGTTCAGTAGAGTTATAATTGGACATCCTCTAAAACATGTCATTTCATATGGTTTATTATACTGCCGTGCTGTAACAAGGTTCACAGGGCGGCTGAAGCCAGTAATCCATTTATAACTATACTCTGATGACAATGAACAGACCAGGGGATATTTGAGAATTAAAGTTACCTGGAGGTGGCAAGTTTAAATGTCAGGACTGTTGCTAAGCTCTAACTTTTTTTATTTTTTCCTTTTCATGTGCCATGTCTTACTAAATGAAATTTTTCATTGAAAAAAATTAAGGGTGATGTCATCAATGCAATAACAGTGAGATAATTTGCACCTTGCCTATCCAAATAAACATGTTGAGAATGGGGATTATTTGAGGTTCCAGAATTTTCAGATCATATTGAAGAAAACACTTCTTTTAGTTTCTCTTAAACGTCAGAATTATACTTTATTTCATTTGCCTGACGTTGGCATAGATCTGAACGGTAGTATAAAATTATTTACCTGTTTAGTGAGCACCTGCTCTGTGCCAGGCACTGTTCAAAAACCCACAGATACCTCGTTCAACTATTTTAACCCTGTGTTATAAAAACCAAGTTGATTTCTATTCAGAGCAGTGCCAGAAGGATTTTAGAAATAAATGTATGGTGTTAAATTATTTTATGAAAGTTTTCATTTTGTGATTAGAGTATTATTGAACTTGGGTTATAAAGAAGATTGCAGCTCTTCTGAAATTTCATTTGTATAAGAAGAGCTTGAAATTCTTGGCATTCATTTGCATAAAAATTGAGTCCAAACTTTGCCAGGTAGTGTTTAAAGACTTCTTTAATATGAATCTATCCTTATTTCTTGCCTACTACCAACTCATCCCTGGAAGTGCTCTGAGTCTTCCTCCACCCTAGATGCTGGTGTGTGACCCCCAATCCTTTGCTTTTTCGCAGGCTCTCTGCTAAGACTGCCCCTTGTTGTCATTTCCACTCAGATGTGTGCCCGTGATCACCAGACAGTCTCAACGGGTGCCTTCCTTAAAATCCTTAAAATATCATGACGGATCATCCCATTGGAAATTACCCTTTCCCGGCACATGTTATACTCAGTTGCTAAACTTAGCACAGTTGGTTTTATCTAGAATTATTGGAACAAGTATCTGTGTAGCCTTTTAGGATGGTTGGAAACCTGGACTATAGGAACAGTTCTTGCTAGTTTACCTTTATGTCATAGTTACCAATAAACACTTCACAAGTTCAGTTGAAATCAGTATGGGTTTCCAGGGGACACCTGGGTGGCTCAGCAGTTGAACGTCTGCCTGTGGCTCAGGTCATGATCCCTGGGGTCCCGGGATCGAGTCCAGCATCAGGCTTCCTGCAGGAAGCCTGCTTCTCCCTCTCCCTGTGTCTCTGCCTCTCTCTGTGTCTCTCATGAATAAATAAATAAAATCTTTAAACATATATGGACTTCCAGCCTCCTGTGCTGACCTTGAGCCTGAATATTCCCACCGCATGTCAGGGACTCTGCTATATGTCAACGATCCAAAGCCCTTTATGTTTTTGGGGTTCCATTTCGTAATGCCAGCCACCAGAATAATTGTATTGTCTTCAGAGAGATTATAACGGTCTTTTAGATTGAACTTTATTAAGTCAACTTTTGCATCCCTGATTGCTTCCCCTTGGAATTTTGTCATTGTGTGAGCCAATAAATCATCGCAGTATTACATAATTATTTTAGAGAAAGGTTCAGCAAACTATGGCCCACAGGTCAAGTCAGGCCCTCCGCCTGTTCTGTATAGCTTCTGAGCTAAGGATGAGTTTACATTTTTAAGTAGATGAAAAAAATTGTAAAAGTGATCATATTTTATGACACGAGCAAGTTACCCGAAATTCCGATCTTAGTGTGCATGAAGAGTTTTATTGGCACACAAGCCACCTGTGTTTGTTTGCATCTTGTCTGTGGCTGCTTTTCTGTTCCCATGGCACACAGCCTCAATAACTGTCTGACTCTTTACATGGAAATGATTTTCCACCCAGTTCTAGAGTCCCTGAAAGATATTTCATTAGATTGTAAACTCTTTGAAGACAAGGGCCATCTTTCTATCTCCTGCTCACCCCTTCGAAGGTATGGCTTTGGGGCACTTTAAATGTTTGTTTATCGATTGGGTTGTTGATATTTGCTGGAAGTCAAGTCAGAGCACCGTGGAACAGCAGACAGGGCTACTTTCTTCAATAAGATTTGTGCCTTTCATTACTAGCGGGCATACAGTGAAAGTCAGCAGAGACCCAAGTAATTTTTGGAATGCAACATGTTGATTATTCTTTGGCTACTTTGGCTACATTTCTGACACGTCATTCTTTCATGTTTTACAGAAAACACTAATTCTCACTTTGCAATGTGGTTTCCATTTATTCCCAAGGGTGTTTATGCATTAGTTTTTGATTAATGGAATGTTTTCTCCTCTCCCAAGATAAGTGTGGGGGATGCAACCTATCTAAATTGCATCTGGTGTGTGTAGTAGGGCTGAGCAACCGCTTTGTGAGCTTAAGCACAGTTAAGTCCGTGGATTTAGGTTAAGGGAAAAAAAAAAAAAAGTAAATAAATAAAAAGGCCCTGGATCTTTCTTCGGTATGCCAGCCACAAAGCTTTCCTAAACTTTTCTCTGTCCCTAGAAAAATAAGGACTGAGAATTCCTGTGACATCTTGTTCTATTCAGGCATATGTACGGAACCAGGAATTACTCACCTAATCCTCCTATCATTACCATGTTTTGTTTGCTCGCTCAACTTTAGCAATAGGGTTCCAGTCCTCCTTTCATCATGACATTAAGGTAAGCATTGTGTGGGCCCCTGAGCCCACGAGTGGGCTCTTGGGCATCAACTACACCATCACCGGCTTGGGATTTGAGGAAGCTGGGAGACTGTTCTCAGAGAAGTGTGTTTCATTGATAAACAAGGTTCTGAAAAATGAATGGGAAGAGTATGTCAGCAGTATGTATAAAAAAAAAAAAGTGTGTAACATTCATTAAAGTGTTTGTTAAATAATGTATTCAGACTGACTGTGTTTCCCAGCCTCTTCTTTGCCCATTATATGTTCTAGTAAATTAAAGCTCGGAAACCTTTGTCAGAGTTATAATACTCAAACTGACATCTAATTCCCCCAGACAATAGGTACAAGTCTGCAAGCCTCTCTAATTCTTTCCAGTCTTTACATTTATTGATTCTTTTGTAGACCTGTTTCATTCAATCTATTACAAACAGCACTGGTTAAAAGTGCGAAGTTTACCACATTTGACCAGAGGCGCAGTAAAACAATAGCATCCTGACATACATTTCATACATCCCAGGGGTGTAGCTCTTAATCTGAGCAACATTTTCATCTATAATTACTACATTAGATTTGAAGTGCCGGCTTGATTCAAGAGATTGACATGTTTATTTTTTGGCTGACCTATTTGGGTAGATGTGGATTTGATTCGTCTATTGTGTGTGACCCCGTGGTACAGATACTTTATTCGTCGGGCAAGAAGCCCGTTTTGTTTTGAAGTCACCCTCTTCTCCTAGATTTGAAATCCCCTTATGATAGTTATGCAAGAAATCGTGCGTGCGGGGCTTCTCACGTACCTAGATATTGTAAATAAACATATTATTTTAGAAGGCTTTGGAGAGTTTCGTATTATAGAGATGGTTGCTGAAACCTTTATAAATACTGCATAAAATGCCCTCCACAACTCGATGGCCCATGTTCAGCTTTCACAGAATTAACATAATATACTTTTTATTGTATGCCATTCCTCAGGATTATGCCTTTTCTACACATCTGATATTGTAAAACATACCGTGTAAATAATTGATAATAAACAAACAAATTCTACTTTTGCCCTGGTGTACTTCACCAGTTTCAAGACTTTGAAGTTCTGTAAATAATTTATGGCACTTATTAGTACAGGCAAATCAAACGGTATCCTTGATCCGAGAGGCTTTTTGTCCTCGTTGTTTCTGAGCAGAATTGTTAAGTGATCCTTCTGATTGGGGACTAAACCGAATGCTGCTGAAAATCGCTGTGGCGTGCTTGCTGGTGTATACGGATGCACGTCATGTGGCCAAACCATTGCCATTTTCCCTCCTGGCATTTGTCAAGTTACCAGAATATACTCTGAAACTAGAACTTTCTCTATCTCTTAGGAAGAGAAATGCCTTTCCCCCTGCTTTTCATTTACCTATGACTTCGAACGCGGTGCGTGTTAAGAGGATTTTGACTCAATATGCATTCCTTGGCACAGATACAAGCGTGCTGAAAAACATGAACCTAAATATCAAAAGACAGATTATATGATCTTTTTTTAACTCATAAAAGCTTAGGCAGTATGCCAGCTAGCCAGACTAAATAATCCGCAATTGCACAATAGTCTTGCTTGGGTGTGGAAAATGTAACCATGTGATAATGAGAAGTGAAGTTTCAGAAGTTATGAAAGATTTATGACTGAAACATTTCTTTTTCCTCCTCGTGGTCTTCTGTGTTATTTATAATTACATGAATCTTAACCAAAGGTTCCATTGATTTCATAATGAATTCAAATAAAGATTTTAGTTCCTGACTGACCTTTAAAGGTTAGGCTGGTTATGCATGTTTTTTTTTTTTTCCTAAAAGTTTTCTGTTGTGAGGAAATTTATTTTTTTTGTCGTGGAAGTATTCATAATAGATATGGTCACTTTAGGCTATGGTTACAACTGCAAGTCAGATGAAATAAAATATAACAAATGCAATTACACATACACATGGGCACGTACACACACGTATGTGTGTGTATATATAATATATATATATATATTCAGAAGGCTGTCTTGATAATAGTTTCATTCAAACAAGGCACATTGGAGAAATTTTGTTTCTTTTTAAGGGGGCCAGTATAAGATGAGCAATTTATGATACATTACTTTTTAGGGTACTTGCCACCTCTTGGAAGGGTTTGATTTGTAAGGAAAACCTCATGCAAAGTGTCATTTCCTGCACCCTACCATGTCAGTGATAGCTCCCTTCTAAATGGCGGGGCCCTACTTGTTTGTCAGGGTCAGCTGGTCAACCTGTCCTTTTGAAGTGGTTAAGGGAGAATATTTTAAAGTGCGATGCCACACTAAAGCGTGGCTTTTAAAAAATATTTTTAAAACCCTTGAAATAGCAGTGTAAATACAGCTTCGCTACATTTTGAATATTAATTACTAATCATAACCCTAAATTAATGTGTCATTATACTTTGTAAAGACATGTTAAAAGAAATGCAAATGCCAAAAAAATAAAAGATTTGCATTTGTTAGAAGCATTAACTCACTTAACTTCAAACAGTAATTATTACTATTTGTGAAGGAAATCATGGTTCTCCATTATATTCTCAGAAAAATCTCTAACCTTGAAAACCTACCCAAGGCCCTGGCTAGACCTCAACTCCTGCAAGCAGCTTGTAGCTTTGAAATCAATAACCCTTCTGGCAACTTCTTTTCAGGGCCAAGATTAACTGCCCTAGAAAGAGAGCTTATCTTGGATTGAACTCCAGAAAAGAGCTAACAATCCTGTTTGGGCTCTACTTCTCTGGTGTCTCTCTGCTTGGAGCCTCCTAAGATTTCTCCCTGAACGGCACTGCTAGAGAACAGTGTGTTCTTTCTCATGGCCTCCCCTAGGAGGAGTGAATTTACTTGGGCTGTGGTAGGCACCACATCACTATTTCCCCAAGCCTCCCCTGCCTTGAAGCTTTTTGCATAGACTTGATGAAGATCATCTATTTACTAGACATAATATTCAGATACGTCAGGAAGAACTGTAGCACGTTCAGGTACAGGACAAGTTGACGGTGTGGCTTCCAGAAAGTCAATGTGGGATTACCAAATTGGAGGGTTGGTGATTCTCCAGATCTCATCTGGGAGGCAGGAAATAAGCCAAAGAGGAAGGACAAGCCTCTTCCCAGAGGTCAGTATGAGCAAGAGGTAAGCTGGTCCTTAACACTAGGCTGCCCTCCTCTTCCATCCATCTCGTTTTCATTATCATTGTGCTATCTGGGGTGGGGGGCTCCCTCTGGGCCGGAGTCCTCAGGTGTACCAAAGTGACCAGGGCTAGAAGAACAGAGGGCTTGTTTCTGCTTCTGCTAAAGATTTCTAGCAGTTCCTTTTCCCTAAACTGTTACTTTCAAAGGACAATTCTGCTCATTGAAGGCTCTTTGTATATATCATTTCCTGTACATTTCAAAGAAACCTACCAGGAAGTTTTTACGACAGTCATGCCTTGTTAGTCTCACATCTCTGTGCCAAAACAAAAAGCCTTTAGAGCATCACTTCTTTCAAACCAAATATCATACTTACCTTGGGCCTCTGTGTTTTCCTCTTCTCTCCCTGTGAAATGCAAAGTATCAGTGCTGGTCATGTGGACAGCGCCAAAGGGATGCAACACCTGGCTCCCGAGAAATCCATCTTTAGCTTCTTTACCTTTGGTCACACTTTTTCCATCCTCAGGACCCCCATTGCGATTAGTATCAGCATCTTACAATCCAGCAATTGAAATTCCTTCCAGGAGCTTTCAGCTGCCTACAATTGCCTTATTTGTGAATCTATTTCCTGTACCAATGGCGAGCCCTATTTTTCTTATTTTTGTTTCCTACAAAAATTTTAACAGACTTACATTGCAGAAATAGGCTAGGAGGAATGGATTTACGTGGGCTGTGGCAGGCACCACATCACTATTTCCCCAAGTTTTTGCTGCCTTGAGGCTCAGAATCAAAGTAACTTCTCTAGCAGTGTGTTAGAAACGATGTCACGTGACCCTCTCCAGCCAGGAGAGGCTGGAATTGGGAAAAGCCAACTGTATCCCAGGGGTTACACTCCCCATTCAACAAGAGTGGTTCTGCTTTTTACTCCCTAAGAGTTCATTTCATCACAGAGGATATTATCCAGAGGATAAAGTGTCTCCCAACCACTGCTTTAATTACATAAAAAGTACTCGATAAAGAATTATCCCAATGTGGTATGGCATCGGGCAGTAATAAGTTCCAGCTCAGATATCCCCCTGAAAAATGTATAAAGGGCCATCAGTGGTATGATGGTAAAAGTATCTTTTGTATGTAAATGGTTGAAATAGTGACAATAACCTTAATTTAGTTTTTTTACCTAACAGATTTAGAGCAGCTGGCATACAATCTGGGGTGGCCTTCCGGTAGGGGTTCGTGGCTTCTCAGAAATGCAGTGCTGGCCTGTTAAAGCTGTTCTCCTATTTGCAAGGAGATGAAGAATCAATGAGAGGCCCAGAACAGATTCTCCATCCCAGAATGTTTCCCTTATCCCACGGTACATTCTACAGATCAGAGATTGATTTGCTTTAATAAACTCCCAAAAGGACTTCCGGTAGAGTTGGCTTATCAGTTTATCAGTCATATACACCTTAGTGTGTGTTACTTTGATCAGGTAATCAGATTACTTTTACTGAGGGAAGAGGTGCACTGCTGGAGGGCAAAGTAAGAGGAGACCATGTGTGGACTTGCAGTGAGAAGGAAGGGCACCCACGTGGAGTGCCAAAGCCAGCCAGGTCAGCAGGTGGGTGCTGGGTTGGCCTTAAGACCCAAGTAGCACTTGGTGGGAACCATGCTGGTGTTGGTGGGAACAGTGAGGTAATCTTGCCTAAAGTCTGCCACTTTGGTGAGAAGAGAAAGACGAAAAGTCTGAAATTCAAATGGCTTGTGGCCTTGGGTGACAGGCAGTGGGAATGAATCCAGCAAGCAAAGTCAATGGCGGTGGGAATGGGTGTGAGTTACAGAGGCAGGCAGGTGTCAGGGGGTACAGAGACGGATGGAGGATGTTTTCAGCTGCTCAGTCTGTATAGACGCTGAATACCTAGCAATGGAGGACAGAGAAAAAGGAAGAAAAGGATTACTGATAAAAATGTGATCTGAGAGATGTTCAAACCATGGACTGAGATATAACGTGAAGGCATCAGTGGTGGTAGGAAAGAGCTAGATTGAAGGGAAGAGGGGAATCTAATCCAGCAGGAGGAAGCCAGAGTCCTATCACAGCCTTCCTGAACACGTACAGGATGATGATGGGCCCTTGCCTACTTCTGTATTTATCTCATTTTGAAAGCTTGATGAAAGTGCATTTTACTAACATTTCTATGAAAAGTTTAAGTGTAGGGACGTCTAGGTTGCTCAGTGGTTGAGCGTCTGTCTTCAGCTGAGGGCATGATCCTGGAGTCCCGGGATCAAGTCCCACATCGGGCTCCCTGCATGGAGCCTGCTTCTCCCTCTGCCTGTGTCTCTGCCTCTCTGTGTCTCTCATGGATAAATAAATAAGTTCTTAAAAAATTTTTTTTAAATGTAGTTTAGGTAGTGTGGGAACAGAGTGGAGAAAGCTAGCCCATAGAGATGTCACTGTGAACTTCTTCAGAAGCACCAGTGCGGTTAAAGAAGGCGGTTGGTCAAGTATGGAGGAAGAAGCGCTGCACCTGAATCATGCACCTTGCATCATTCAACAACCTAGAAGCAAAAGCCATTGATGGTTAGTGAAGAAAATTACATTTGAATGGACCAAACTTTAAATGAGTTGAAAATTGGTAAAAAAAAAAAAAAAAGTATGTGTGTTAGTGTTTCTGTTGTTTTATGGGAAAAAAAAAATAATAGCTCAGCACCGAAGTGTACTACGGATGTGAGAATCCAGGGACAAACCTCAAATCTCTGGATGTGTAGACTAGTGTGTGCATGTACTTACATGATCTGACCTTAGATAGATGGCTTTCTTAGATTTAGATCCACATTACATATTTGAAGGTCTTCTTTGCCTAGGTTTTCCCAGGACATATTTAGATGTTTAGCTTATGAAAATATCATATTAAACAGACAAGTATTAAAGGGAGAGCTATACAAGATCTAGAAATGATGCATGTGGGACAGAACAAGGTACGAAGATACCCACATTTCCTCTATGACCATGCAAAAAGGGTCAGGTCAAATAATCCTTTTTTTTTTCTTTTTTTCTTTGGCTAGAGATAATAGTTCAGAAATACAAACCCTAAGTATTAGCAATAGTATTATTGAGCCCAATTCATCTTTAAAAACTTGTTCCACTAACTCAGAATCAAACACTGAGGATAAAAGGTTTAAAATAAAAGAAAATATATCCAATTCACACTTCAGGAAAATGAAAATACTACAGACCAAGAGAACATTCTTATTGAGCTTTTTTTTCAATGCTCTCATTTTAACCAGCTGGAATTATTTTTAAAGTACATCCAATTCAACCTTTTAAAATGACAGATTTGCCTTTTAATGGGAAATATGTATTTCATCAGAAAGATGGAGCACGGTGTCCTTGGCTAAGTTATTCTCTACAGAAGGATGCTCTTTTTTTTTTTTTTTTTTTTTGTACTCTAAGCTTCGCCTATAAGGAAGAACACATATCATAGAAAATTTGCTCCTGGCATGGAAGATTAGAAGAATACAGACAAATAGAGAAAATCGAAAATGCGCAGTTTCTTCTGGTATCCTGGATTTTATATGTGGTGTTGTTATGTAATGAGCAGTCCACACAAGCAGAAGCAGCCAAGGAGAAGAATGACCTTAGACACTAGAGTTCCTTTGTAATTGAAGAGATGACCACAACTTTATTATTATTTTTATTTATTTATTCATGACAGACACACAGAGAGAGAGGCAGAGACACAGGCAGAGGGAGAAGCAGGCTCCATGCAGGGAGCCCGACGTGGGACTCGATCCTGGGTCTTCAGGATCATGCCCTGGGCTGAAGGCAGCGCTAAACCGCTGAGCCACCCAGGGATCCCCCAACCACAACTTTAAACAGCCAAAGAGTACATTAGCAAAAGTCTCCCACAAATTCCCTTATTTGGAGATATTTTCCTGCCTCACTTGAGGAACCTCTTAAACCTATATGCACTACAATTTTTCTTTGGGATTAAAAAAGCATCTCCCAATTTCTAAGGAAAAACAAACAGCTGATAACAATGAAGCTGGATTAAGCTATCTCAGTGTTTATGTTCGCAAAACTGACACATTTTCGATTAAGATTGACATTCCTGAGACAGAGGCATGACTGGTGCCGTTGGACCTTCTGGGAGCAGAGGGTAAATATGCCAGGACTGTGTACAAGGGAGAGGGCTGAGGTCGGCTAGAGGTGTTTACCCAGAATAGGGTGACTGGGCTGGGATAGTGAGCCGGTGCTTTAGAGCTGAAATGGGACAAATGGGGACAAAAGGAAGGTTCTGGAAGATCCAGGAGTGAGGGTAACAGTTGGTCAACGTGAGCAGTGGGAGGGTGGTCTGACATCATTCCCAAGGAAGGGCCTAGCAGCCTGGCCGGGAGAGCAGGGCTGCCACCAGAAGCACTCCCTCTGTCAGAAACCAATGTCCAGGGACCCCTGAGTAGCTCAGTGGCTGAACATCTGCCTTTGGCTCAGGGCGCGATCCCGGGGTCCTGGGATCAAGTCCTGCATTGGGCTCCCCGGGGGGGGCGGGGGGAGCCTGCTTATCCCTCTACCTACATCTCTGCCTCTCTCTGGCTCTCATAAATAAGTAAATAAAATCATAAAAAAAAAGAAATGTACCATGTATCTCATCATAGAGCTCTTTTATATAAAGTGGATTTATCTCAGAACCCGCTGACCCTGAATTACAAAACATGGTCCATCAGTATCTGGCATATCCAGTCTTCCTGATTTAAGTACTAAAGTGAAAGCACCCCAGTGTCTTTTAGGAAATAGAATAATAGCCCTGCATTTAAAGACATCTGGTGGAAGTTTGGTGTGCCTGCGCGGCCTCCAAAACTCGTTTCCAATCACGGAAAATGAATTGCACCTCTACTTACGATATGTAAGCAAAAACACTTGGGTTTGTGGGGGACATTCATCCACTTGTTCGTTCGCCCATTCACTCGTCAAAGGACAGTCGCCTGTGCCACGCGTGCTGGTCACAAGTGAAATCAGACCTGGAGCTGATTCCAGCTGAAGGGTCCAGCTGCACTTGAAAACTTGGGTGTCTGGCAAGGGGGTTTGCAAAGAGGAAATTGAAATTTTTTTAAAGCAGTTGGAAGTTCCTGTGACCTTTGCACATCTATGGCTTGTGAACTGTACTTTTTTTTTTTCCCTTTACATATTCAGTTCTGTCTTCATCCCCATGGCCCTGGACTCTGCTGGGGAGCGGCCGTGGAGCTGAAGGGCAGAGAGAGTGCTGGTGGACATGCCCGCAGGCCGAGCCAGAGAGGCTGGGCAATGAGAGCAAAGCTCTGGAGGCTTTGAAAAAGAGGGCGAGTGGGAAAACCCGCCTGACTTTCCTAGGCCTTGGGACGTAGTGGCATCATTATTACAGTGGGTCCAAATATAATGTCTTGTCCCCTCTCCCCAATTAAGGACAGAAACCCACACTCCCAACTCTAAGGCGACAGGTAGCTTTGTCTGAGCACGGTCAAGGTTTTGGGCATTGTAGAGAAAGAGAGTGGGCATGGGCTTCCTTCACACACGTCCCCTCCCAACCTTGCAAAGTGGTGGAAGGAATGGAAAGAAATCTCCCAAAGAACAGAGGGCAAACGCCTCCTGGTTGATGGAGCCCTGAGAGCTGCCGTAAGGTCTTCAATAAATGACAAAGGCAGTTGGGAGACTTGTGCTACTGCTTCTAGGGCCAAGAGTTGAAGCCAACAGATTTGGCTTTGAGCAGAGGTTGCTCTTCGGAGCCCACCCCTGCTCCAGCTTTGCTCTGCCTTCCTCCTCATCCTTCTTTTCAGAACTCTCTGCCCCCCCAACCAGCAAGCGAGGGCTTCAGTGACTGCGCTGGAGGGATTTGCCGCAGTTCCTGCACCGGCAGAGTCTTTGGCAAGTGGCCTCTGGTTGTGGGCACAGCTCATAGCCCCTCCAGAAGGACATCTGCTGCTAAATTTCACCATTGCCCGGGCATATGGCCTTAGGCCTCCCTCCCGAATATGGTAGAGGCCCAAAAGACCTCCTGAGGTCATGAAAAGTTTTAGAGCAGGGGAATGGCAGAAAAAATGAGCAGTGTTTCGAGAAAATGAATTTCATCCAAGGTGCAAAATGGATTCAAGGAGGGAGGAAGTTCAGAAGCTGTTGCTCTCAAGGCTAAACGCTACTGGAGCATCATCGCGCTGGTGGAACTGGAGGGAGGGCAGAGATATTGAAGGAGCAAAATCAAGTGGACTGAGTAATTAGGTGGCGTGTGAGACGAAAGAAAGAAAGGAGTCCAAGGGTCTGGTGAGGTTTTGAGCCTCGTGATGATAACAAAAAGTAAGGACTACCGAGACAGCTGGACAGAGTGTGGCAGTCAGAGGGCTTGGGTCTGAAACGGATTTCAGAAGGTGTTATTCTAATGCTGACTGGCAGGCTGTTATCTTGAGGCTCATGGAAGAGTTAAAATTCTTTCAGAATGTTTAAGAGCATTATTTTAAGTGTGTACGGCACAAGTTGAAAACCTGCGAAAACAGTTACTCCAAACTGATCCATGCTCGGCTTATTTTATTTTAGTTTTTTGGAAAGAGAGGTAATTCGGAACGAATTTATCTTGAAAAATACACTTGAAATAAATATGGGTTCACGTTTGAGTTTCCTTGCAGGATTTCGTTAGACACTGTGCACACCTCTGTGTCTTAATTCACCCTTTCTTTTTGACTCCAGTTCCCTCAATCATTGTGTCTCAATCTGTTCTGCTTGATGACTCAACGTAATCAACACATAACTGTCTTCCCATCCATTCATTGACTTTCCTGGCCATTATCTTAATAAGAGACACATGAAATGGCTCTTGCGGATTCCCAAAAACGACTTCCTGCAAGGCTGATACAGAAGTCAAGAGTTAAATTCGCTTTCGTGGAAAATAATAATTAAATGCAAATTGAAAAGAATTTTTTTTTAAAAAAAGGGAGGTAAAATTCTGTTCAATTAAAATTATGGCTTTAGTCTTTCTTCCTACAACTATATATGTTTGCATCAAATGACCTGGTGAGAGATTTCTCTAAAAAATAAACTCACATAAGATATTCATGAAAACTGAGTCCGTACCGTTCCCCATTTCCAAGCAAGCTCTGTGGCTCTTCAGTTTCAGCCTCCGTGGATCAGCTGATTCATAGTCCCATAGGATTCACATTCTCATTGATTCTCCTGAGCTTCTCTGGATTTGAAAAAAATAATAATAACAAAACCATCTGCAGTGAAATACCATTGGCAAATAATTCTGTTGTGCTCATGGGGTCATTTAAGTCTGACTTGAGCTGGGGCTCTGAGCTCACACATTGGCCATGGTTTACAAAACAAATGTAAGCTCTCCTGTCGCTTTTCTGCTCGCACCCTCTTTCCAACCGTATCCATTTCCCAACTGCTCCTTCCTTTGTGGACTGCGGCTGTCCCGACCTAAACAGTTCGCAGAACCTGAATGGTTCTTTACGTTTGCCTAATAAATCACCGAAGCCACTAACCTCAGCTGATTGCATGGCCACGTACAGAAATGTGGGCCCCTCCCTCTGCAGGCCCACCTCTCCCGTGTGTATCTCTTGGGCCCCTCTCCATGTGACCCCAGGGCCCTGGCACCCTGCTCTGAGGTCACTGTGACTAGATCTCCTTAGGGCCCCACCCCAGGCGTGGTGGAGCATTTCTAGGACCAGTTTACACCCCACCTTTCTCCTCGTGGGTGTTCCCCTGGGCCTCCCCAAATCACCATGCTACATCTGGCAACCTAACTCATTCTACAGCTTCACTTATGTTCCTTGCGCCCTCGACACACTGTTTGCATGTAGACATGCCACAAACAGTTTTATTTATGTGTTATTTATTTATTCGCAAGTTCTTGTCACATTTGACCGCTCTGGGGCCCCATGTGAATTTTTACGCTGGAAGTTCAGGGGAGACCCTGCAGAGTAGCTGTGGGTGCCCTCAGCTCACATCAGGTGTGGAAGCTCCCTTCGTGCTCGTGTACAAGTTAACGTACATCAGGTAGGATGTTACAAAGTTCAACCAATTGACAATTAATACGGAGAAGTCATGCTTCACATTCAAAACATGGACTGCCTTGCACCGGCCATGGAGGTCTACTCTCCTCCGAGGCTGGCCAGAAGACATCAAAGCAACTCCTTGGTGTAGACGGTTCGTTGAAAGAAGGAATGAGTAAAATGAAAAACAAAACGGGGCCAAAGGAACACGAGGTGTCATGCAAATGGTTGCTTGAATTTTTCACATTTAAAATGTCCACATTCAGGGACACCTGGGTGGCTCAGCGGTTAAGCGTCTATCTTTGGCTCAGGTCCTGGGATCGAGGCCCACATCGGGCTCCTTGCAGGGGGTCTGCTTCTCATGTCTCTGCCTCTCTCTGTGTGTCTCTCATGAATAAATAAATAAAATATTTTAAAAAATAAGATGTCCACATTCGGGACGCTCAGGGGGCTCAGCAGTTGAGCCTCTGCCTTCAGCCCAGGGCATGATCCTAGAGACCCAGGATCGAGTCCCACGTTGGGCTCCCTGCATGGGGCCTGCTTCTCCCTCTGTGTGTGTCTCTCATGAATAAATAAATAAAATCTTTAAAAATAAATAAATAAAAATAATAAATAAATAAATACAATGTCCATATTCGTGTTTAAAAACACTACTGCAGAAAACAGCCCCATTTAATTGTGATCTAACGTGATGGGATGAGTACCCGAGCTCCTCAGGACAGATTTCCTGGGCTCCTGCCGCCCACAACGGTGCACACTAGGGAAGCCCAGCCCTGCTGCTTTGTCAGGTTTGTTGATGGCTCTCCTCGCCCTGTGCTCTCACTCGAAATGGCAAGTGCTGCCGCCCCCCCTCAGTCTCCCCACTTACAGGCATCCCCGACTCGCTTTGGGCCCAGGCCTGTGAGAAAAAGCCAGGAGGCCCCTTAACTTGCGATTTGAGGAAACGTCTCCCCCCCTCCAAGGCTCAAGCCTTAAATTCTGGACGCTGGAGAGTGATTCCTTTACGAATGCCTAACCCCCGTCCCTAACCCCTGTTACTCACTGAGAATTCGGCCAGCGTTCTTTATGATCGGGCTATTTCCCACATGTATCATAGACTTGGATTCATTCATTCAGCAAATATTTGTTGGGAACCTTTCGTGTTCTGCACTGGCTGTATGTCAGTTCCTAGTGCTCAAAAATCTAGTGATTTCTGCTCGTGTCTTCCTTCCCTAGAAGCCAGTTCCAGATTCTTTTGTCCGTTCAGCTTCTTTGCCCAAGGAGTACAGAGTGAGCAGGAGTTCCTGAGTATTCATTTGGGGGAACTTCTTTCTAGAAAGAGAATTTGGCTCATCTGGCCAAGTTCCCTGGACCCGAAAATTCTCCCTCTCCCTCTCTTTTCTTTGTAAATTTGTAGCACTCCTCTCTCCTATTATGATCTCGAGGTCCCTGCATGTTTTCTCATGTTATGCCCTCAGCCTGAGTGTGAGACGCTCAGAAATTTGTTTGCTAAATCATCTGGCAAATGGTCTTGTTGATGTCTGCTGGGCTGCTCAGAGCCTACAGTTGTTAAGTACTTATTACGGGAATCCAGCCGGGCAAATTAAGAAAGCTACGTGTTTGCTTGTTATTTTAGGACTATTATGCTCTGCTTCTGGGGGGGCTCCTTATTGGACCTTCTGACTTGAAAGGACTTGCTGTTCCTTAGTCAGGGGTTGCTGTGTGGAATCTGAATCTTTGACCTGGCGACAATAAAAGTGATTATCTTCTAGGGGGAGAATGTCCTCTTGTTGCTTTTTCATAGTTCAGCCTGCTGGAAAATGTAAAACATTTATTTAAGCAGCTCGAGGTTCACTTGGTATGTCATATTTTATAACTAAGCTGGGAGCTTTTTATACTTACAAATTAAGTTATTTACTTCCTTTTTTTTTTTTTTTAACTTAAGTGCTTTATATAAACAGTACCCCAGCATTTATGCTTCCAGCTCAAGGTGAGCATCACCCCCGGGCCCCTTCCCCCCCGCCCCGCCCCCTCGCTCTGCTGCCCCCCTCCCTCACCCCGGTCCGCACAAAAAGATCTGTACAGCGGTAGAGCCTGTTATGTAGATTATAGCCGATGTTCCTGGTGGTTTTCTTGGAAGTACGTATTACAAATTGAAGCTGCCGTGTAGGTGACTTACGCATCACATAGGGTATGTTAAAAAATAGCTAAGAAGTTCTATTAGCTTTTCGAAGAACCATCATTAAAGCAGACTCGAGATATCTGAAAAATTGTGCAGTGTGTAAAAGATTGGAAAAATATGATCAGAGGTAATTTAAGCATGTTAACTGTACGGTCCCCAAATACGCTGCTCTTCCAGAAAAACAGGAATTTGCTATTGTCATCATTTTAACATTTCATCTTTTGTATTGCATTGTATTCTACGCAAAGCTTTGCCTTGGGCACCTCCTTTCCGTGTAAGAGGCATCACAGCTGTGCCCAAAATCTCTCCCCAACAGTTTAAGTGGTTGCTCTTAAGCTATTTATAAAGGTTCCTCTGGTTAAAAATGCTGATGCTGCCACGATTTGCAAGAGAATACTCTTGTAGTCGGGTATCATTGTGTATCATTGTGTTTCCCCAAAACAGTGCAGCCAGGGTTCAAGAGCTTTAAAATCCTTAGTGATGCAAAAGAAGGTTGGTCTTCCCCTGTCTACGGTAGGCCTTTTTAAATAATGCAGGCTGCTTAAGCACAGAGTTAATGTCTAACATGCCTTTTTCTAGCAACAGACTTTGTACTTTATGAATGCTTTATGATGTCAAATATTTGTAAGAAGTAAAAGAACTTGCCTTTTCAAAATAAAAAGCATTGGATAGTCTTGCAGCAGTCACATTATTAGGAAGTCAGATGCCAAATCTGAACGTACCTAACACATCATTTTCTGTGACTCTGCCCATTGTTCATTTTCTATAAATCTGCCTGTGGTTTTCTGGTCTCAAGAGTAAAGGTTACTTCTCATCACGGCTCGAAGGCTGTTTCTGAAAAGAGCCAAAGTGTAAATATTTTACGCTTTGTGTGTCAAGATTCCAAATCAAGGATAGTATGTAGGTACTAAACACGAGAGAGAACCAAGCTCCACAAATGTTTTTTTTTTTATACAAAATTCAAAATATGGTAATAAGAAAGTGTACTACTCATTGTAATACAGGTCTACTATGGGGAAGAATGGGGTCTTTTGAGAGAGAGTTTTCATTTTGCTTTAGGGTTCAAAGTTAGTATTCTCTAGCATCAAAACTGTTGCAATTCCTGGCTGTAAAAAACCATTCTTATCTCAAGGGCCATACAAAAGTAGGCAGCAGGCTGGATTTGATCCCAAGACAGTAGTGTGTTGACCCTTCTGTGAGATGGCTTTTCTTAAAAGGCAGTCTTGGGGTCATCTGGTGACCCGTCACTGAATTAGTTTGTTAAACATGCTGGTCCTTGGGCCTCACTGCATGTTCTCAAGCTCATCTGATTTTACCTTTCCTTATTGCTCTTACAACCTTGGTTTAGTTGGGAAGTCTATCCCCAATCTTTATGAAATCCAGCCTGCACTTCCCATAGATCCTTTCCCTTCAGCCTTCAAATAGGCTCACCCCCACTCTCCCCTCCTTTTACAGAAATCCAGTATCGTTAATATACAGTGTTATATTCATTTCAGATGGACAGTATAGTGATTCCGCAATTCTGTACATTACCCACTGCTCGTCATGATAAATGTACTCTTAATCTTCATCACCTATTTCACCCATCCCCGCCCCACACCTCTCCTCTGGTAACCATCAGTTTTTTCCCTATAGTTAAGAATCTGTTTTTTTTGGTCTCTTTTTTTTCTCTGTCCATTTGCTTTGCTTCTTAAATTCCACACATGTGTGTAATTATGCGGCATTTGTCTTTCTCTGGCTGACTTATTTCGCTTAGCATTCTCTAGATCCATACATGTTGTTGGAAATGGCAAGATTCAATTATTTTTTATGACTGAGTAATATTCCACTGCATATATATACACCAATTCTTCTTTATTTATTCACCTATCGATACACTTAGGCTGCTTCCATAATCTAACTATTGTGAATACTGCTGCAGTAAACACAGGGGTGTTGAAATTCATGTTTTTGCATTCTTTGGGTAAATACCCAGTAGTAGAATTACTGGATCATATTGTAATTCTATTTTTAATTTCTTTTTAAAAATATTTTATTTATTTTATTTATTTATTCTTAAGAGAGAGAGAGAGAGGGAGAGACACAGGCAGAGGGAGAAGCAGGGAGCCCAATGTGGGGCTTGATCCCGGGTCTCCAGGATCGGGCCCTGGGCTGAAGGTGGTGCTAAACTGCTAAGCCACCCGGGCTGCCCCTATTTTTAATTTCTTGAGGAACCTCCGTACGGTTTTCCACAGTGGCTGCACCAGATTGTATTCCCACCAGCAGTGCACAAGGGTTCCTTTTTCTCTACATCTTCAACAGCACTTTTTTTGTGTGTGTGCTTTTCATTTTAGCCATTCTGATAATATGAGGTGATATTTCATTGCAGTTTTGAATTATATTTCCCCAATGATTCGTGATTTTGAACCTCTTTTCATATGTCTTTTAGCCATCTGGGTATCTTCTTTGGAAAAATGTTCATGCCTTCTCATTTTAATTGGATTATTATTATTGTTATTATTATTTTGCTGTTACATTGTATAAGTTCTTTTATATTTTGGGTATATTAACCCTTTATCGATGTATCATTTGCAAATATCTTCTCCCATTCATTAGGCTGTCTTTTAGTTTTGTTGATTGTTTCCTTTGCTGTGCAGAACCTTTTTATTTTGATATAGACCCAGTAGTTTATTTTTACTTTTGTTTCCCTTGCCCCAGGAGACATATATAGAAAAATATTGCTCTAGCAGCTTCCTCCTTTTAAAAAACAAACATGATTTTGACCCTGCTGTGCTCCAGCTACCATCCCATTACCCCCACTCAAAGCTGGACAATTCAAATGTGCTTTCCATGCTCATTGCACACCACCGATAGGTTTTTCACATCCTTCTACAATGTAGAAGTTCTATCAAAACTATACCCCAAGTTTGCTAAGACTAGTCTTTCAAATCCTTAGTCCTTGTTGCCCTAAACCCCTCCATGCCATCGACACTGGTGGCAAGCCCCTTCCCCTGCCAGCACTCTCCCCTTTGTCGATCCCTGTCATGGTATAGCTGGATAAGGTCCTTGAAAGCAATGTTCCCTGATCCTGTAGATGATTCCTTCAGACACTGTTGGTCATTTTGCAAATGGGTCTTACACCATTTGGAGGGAGTATGGACTGGGCTTAGGAGGATGGGAGATGAGTAGGCGCTTGCTTAGGGCAAGAGTCCGGGGCTCTGAGAGGTAGATGGAATTGGAAGCACTTGAACATATGAACCTATCTGCCCCTGGGTGTACTAATGTGTATTAAGTTCTCAAAAGAATGTGAGACCCAAGACCAGATCTCTACTTCTCGGTTGATAAGACCTGGGTGAGTAAAGTCTCCCGGGAAGCAGATGGAGTGGAATGAACTAATTTGGGTCTCCATCTGGGACTTCTCCCTGCCCTGGCTGCCCGACACACAGAATGTGAGGTGACCACACAGCTGTCGTCCCCCAACACCTGCCTCCTTCCGGACCCTCTGTCACCGGTCCTTCTGCTTCCTTCAGGTTCATCCCCCAACCCCCGCCCCCATCCCGGCCCCAAAATGTGGTGCTGCCCACCTGCTGTGTGTTGCACATGCCCCCATCTGTCCCCTGGCTTTCCTGGCCTGTGCAAACCTGCCCCCTCTTCTGCCTTCAGCCTTCACCTTCGCCACGTCTACAACTTCAGCTCAGCCTCACCTGCAAAACATCTTATTTTCAGTGGGCTGAGATACCAAAAAAAAAAAAAAAAAAAAAAAAACACAACAGCAACAAAAAACTCAAAACAACTTGGATTCCAAGCAATTATCTCTAATTCAATTTATCAAAATCAGGGCTGGGGGAGGGGGTTGGGGGGTGAGGAAGTCCATTCAAAATATGTGTCTTCCCACCTCAACCCATGATATTTCAGTTGGTCTCCTATGATTTTCCTCTCAAAGTCTGAGAACTTTGTAATTATTCTTTGCTCTCTCCCCATTCCACATCTGGCATACCAATCCTTCAAATATTTTATTTGGTTATTTTAATTATTTTATTTCTTACCCTATGTGATATTGCGATTATGTTTATTTTATATTTATGTTTCCTGACAGTCATCTAATTTCTGTCATGTCAACATTGGGTTTGTACACAATTTTTAAAAGAAGTCTCGCTCCATTTTCTCCCTCTCTAATTTTATTTTGTGTATTATTGTCATGGTAGTTCTCTAAAGCTCTTTGTTCCTGAAGGTTAGTACCTACTAAGGCTCCTTATTACCCGGTCAGTTACCAGAGCCTGTTTCTAAATTTCTTTCCCACTGATCCCCAAGCTGCACTCATTATTCTTCCAAGCAAATCTCGCTCTTTCCCTCACCCCTACTCCACACTTACACCCATGCTCTTTCCTCATCTATACCCCCATGTCATAGATTATGGTTCCTAGCAAAAAGAATGACCTTGCCTGGTAAGAGAAAGATTGTGTCTTTGCGTAGGGCATCTCATCTGGCTGTAATTACTCATTTGTTTGACGGCACATGACCACGGGACTGCTGCTACTCGGTGTCTCTTAGCCATCCGCTTCCTAGGTGACCTCCAGTAAGTGGGGTGATATGTCATGAGTCAGACAGGACCAGCCATAGTCCAGACTGGCCTTCTACTCTCGTGGCCCCTCACTATCTCGTCTGGATTTATGATCCCATCCTCAGACAACATGCCCTCAAAACAGGGTAACAGCCCAGGAGCACTTCTCCACTTGAGGTTAATTTCTCTCCCTGGGATAAGGACAAGAACCAGGATTCCTTTCAAGGGTAGAGATAATATTCATGAAACCATTAGAATCCATGAAGGAAAGATGTGGCTCTTGTTTCAAGAAGTATGAATATAGTGCATGCATTGTTTTTATACTTTTGTCTTCTTTCCTGGTAGGAATCAAAGATGGCATTTTGGGGGAGAACATTAATAAATTAGATTCATCTGAGCTTCTATGATTAATTATGCCATAATTAAATATTAACCACTATGGTATGTCTTATATTTATGCAGTGGCTCCATTTTCTATTTGAAAATTGCTTAATTATATACAGAAATATATGTAAAATATAAGCTATATTCTGAAAATGAATTTGAAAAGAAATTTGATGTGTATATGAAAATAAACCCCCTATGTTAACCACTTAAGACTTGGTAGATTATTCAGAAATTAAATATACTGCCACCTATAAAAAAATCATTATCAGATAATTCAGCCTATTAATTTTTTAAAAGATTCAGAATCCTTGCATTGAGAATGTGTACAAAAATTAATTTTTTTGCAATGCTGAAAACATTTAATTTCCTCATGATGAGGCAGACACGGTATACAGTCCCAAAGTACTTTCTGATTAACTGAAGGAAATTCATTATATTCAAATACATTTATTTGTTGTTTTGAATTCCTTGAAAGTTGGTTCTTTATGATGTGACTCTGCACAAACTCCTTAATCCTTGCAGGGCTTCAGTGTATCCACCTGTAAACCGAAGGTAGACCAGTAACTCAAAGGTTGGTTGCTAGGATTAAGTGGGTTATTGTGGGCAGCCCTGGTGGCTCAGTGGTTTAGCGCCACCTTCAGCCCAGGGCGTGATCCTGGAGACCCGGGATCAAGTCCCACATCAGGTTTCCTGCATGGAGCCTGCTTCTCCCTCTGCCTGTGTCTCTGCCTCTCTCTCTCTGTCTGTCTCTCATGAATAAACAAATAAAATCTTTAAAAAATAAATTAATTAACAGGTTATTGTATGCAAGTCATGTAAGCATGGAGCGTAGCACATGTGAATTACAGCAAATGTCACCTCTACAAGGTATTTATTAAACAAAAAAGCACAGTTGAACTAACCCTCATCCATGTGTCTCAACTGCTATGAATAAATATGTATTTTCTTAATTCTCATGATTAGACTACTTTAAGACATGGAAAGGGAGATACAGATGCATGGGGATTCCCTTGTCTCTTTCATAAAATTTATAAAAGTTCTGCAGATTTTTCAAGCAAAACCAGACTGATGGTGAGTTATGCCTGGCTCCCTGGGAGCATACAGTGGTGTATCCCTTTGCAGTTCAAGTCCAGACTTGACCACCACATGGTTCCCACACTACTTCCAGAGATAAACGTCAGATACCCTGGGGGCATCAGGCAGTGAGTGGAACAAACAACTAGACCGAGAGTGTTGCAGCCACAAATATTGCATGGACAGCTAAGAACGCCCCTGGAGGCCCTGTAGGTGCCTGGTGGCCACCTCTTCTCAAGTACTTGGGGCTCTGACTAATAATAAAAGGTCAGCCATTGGAGGCTGTCTTTATCTCAACTACTGTAAAAAAAAAAAAAAAAAAAAAAACTTATATCAAGTGAGCACTTTACATGTTGTTCACCCACTTAGGCAGTGCTTCCTCTGAAGCTGAAATAGATTGCTTACATAAAATGCTCAGGACTGCCTCCACAAAGTCTTCTCATGCTGCTTGCTTCCCTTAAAGCCATGCTTCCTAATCCTTTGATCCCCACACCACTGAATTCTTTGAGAGTGTAGCAGAAAGGACAGAGTTGAGATTTTAGTGCTTCAAGTGGAAGAAAATAAATTTTGACGTCCCCAAAATAAAACTAGTAGTGCAAAAGATCTTCAGGCACAAATAGATGTTCTTTACCATTGTCTTGGGTGACTAAAAAAGCCAAAGAGGCTCAATGCGACATGGACAATAGGAGGCAACCTTTTCCTTTACTCAAAGAATAAAAGAAATGAAGTCTAATGTTGAGACCACATCATGAGTATCAACACCCTGTCCATTCTACTATCCCTTGTATTTTTGCTTGATGTTACAGATTTTAAGCATACTAGCATTCCACAGGAGGATTTGCACATTGATTAGCAGTTAAAAGCATTTGTCTGTAAGTTGAGTTAGATGATTATTTCCTATTTCAGGAAAACCAGATCTTCCCTGTAATTGGTAGTCCTGTTATAAGTGGATATTCTGTTAAGCTTCTAAAGAACTCCTGAGAACTTATTAAGTAATTGAATAAAGCAGAGTGCATTTAAACTTGTAGTTGCACCAGATTTCAGAATATCATATAACCTATGAGTCAGTTCAAATGTTATATATGAGTGATAAAACATGGGATAAAAAGCAATACTGAAAAAAAATTGCATGAATTACCATGCCACCCACTAATACATTCCGTAGCAATGTAGTCATCCTTTTTTTTTTTTTTCTAATTATACTCTTAAAGATTTGGTTACAACTATTTTTATCCTCGGAATAAAGCTATTATCCATGAAAAGGTGTAGAGAAATTAAGATAGGCTTTCCATAATTCATAACCAACACGGTTGTTTTGAATGTGCTTAATTATTATCACGATTCAATTCAATACAATGGTGATTTATTGCCTTTTGAAAGCTGCTTGTGAATGTCTCATTAGGAAGAGCTACTAAATGATACAGCACAATCCATAGAAAGGCATATTTAATGTCATCTCAGTAATAGAAACACTACTTCTTAAATTCTATTTGCATGCCCAAAATTCTAAGCAACAAGCAAACCCCACTACGATAATAGAATTTAAAAATTAGTCTATATTTTTTGGCTATTGTCTAGAGATACGAAATGCAGCTTTTCTTAAATGAGAGGAAGAAATATGTGCAGTTTAGGTAGCTAGGGCTTAAATCTACATGAAAATGTGAATGTATTAGGGAAGCATAATACATCACTTGTTGGAAATAAGAGATATAATTCTAGTTTCTCGACCCCTGGTGTTTCTTAAATATGCGCTTACTCTGTGATCTTCAAGAAAGTGAAATAAATTTCCCTGTAACATAACCAAGTAGATTGTGTTGGCCTGACATCTGATCTGTAGTTTAGCTGCATCTTTTGTAAATTTGAAAAGTTGAATGGATATCATGGCTTCAGACATGGAGAATTAGTCCCCTTCCCTTCTTGGTCAAAAACAAATATTTAGCACTACCTTTATGGATGCCCATAATTAACCTTCATTTCAGGAGCTTACGTTTTATTTATCATATTGATTTTTTTTTTAAGAAAACACTCCACATGAAGTAATTCTTCCTAAATTTTTATAAGACTTAGCAGAAATGATGTAAATAGCACACTGACATTTTGACAGACTTTGACGGCGGTTATATTGTTCTCATAATAATATTTTATGATCAAAAGGCAGCCTTTCTTACAATTAAATTTATCTGTAGAATTAGAGTAGACTAGATGTTATCGATACATAAAGAACACATTGTAGATTTTCCTAATGTGTCCACATTCTTGGGACTGAAACAAATACATTAATTTTCTATTACACCTCCCTTTAACTAAATCATGGTACACAAATGAAATTGCAGCTAGAGATAAGGAAGGTGTCTGCAAGACCATAATCATTTGTCATGATTACAGGCATCTAACTCTGCTGTTAAAGAACACATCAGAAACTTCTGAAGAAATGCTCCCAGCTAGAGTGCATGTGAAGTGCAGAGCGCCGGCCCTGTCATCGGGGCAGCAGGGTTGTAAATGGTATTTTCAAGAGCTTTAATAGTGGACAAGGACAAGCAGTTAGTCTAGTTGACTCCTTAGAACAAATGTCATTAGAGGGAAAGTGTTGTGCAAGTGACTGACTCAATCTTTATTAATGAAAAGAAAAAAAAAAGAAAATATGATGCCTCCAGAATGAGGCAGTTATAGCTGAATTGTGGTGAGTTCCATCTTCACTGACTAAATGACCACTTCACTCCCTCGTTTTGGGAAAAAAAAAAAAAAAAAGACCCACCGAGGTCAGGTAGAGGTGTTCTATTGAGTTGGCCATGTATCGTCGTTCTGCTTTAAGAGGGTGCTTTTTTCAACGAATAAGATCTAAAAAGAAGAAGAGGAAAGAGGTGCCCAGCTTCCTAGAGCCAATCAAAATATATTGAAAAGATCTTCAGGTTTTCTTTTTATAACGGTAGTCGTCGTGGACAGAATATTTGAATCACGATGTGTGTAGCCTGTAGGGTCATGGAAATTGATAAATTCTACTGACCGATGGCACCAAAGTGGCAACAGACCTTTCCTTGAATTTGGGGGGAGACTGCAGTTCACACCCAGGTTTTTTAAATTCATACCTCGAGTACATCAACAGAGAAATCTTCGACTGCAAGAGATGCCCTTCCACTTATTTTCTCTTCTGACTTGCAATCAGGTCTCAAATTCCATTGATCTCTAGATATCTTTCTAAGATTAGGGTTCTCCTGTCTCCACGAATCCCCTATTAAATTCACTTTTGCAAGTCATAAAACATTAATTGGAAATGAACATCTAATTGTGACTCAGGAAAAGAAAGCCAGAGATGGGGAAAAGGAAGCTGCTCCATCCCCCTCCACCCTGTGGGTGGTCTCAGAGTCTACGGAGGATTTCCCATCTCTGCTGAAAATCCCTTTTTCTTTGTTTTTGCTTTTTTAATTCTCCACTAGTTGATTTCTCCAAAGGCTGGCGGACCATGTGCATGTAATCATTCCAAAACAATGGAAGTTCCTCTGTGTATCAGTCCTTGTATTCACCAACCAGAAATGATTGCCAGCACACAGCCCTCGAAACGTGTGGTTTCCAGCTAAGTCAGACTACATCCACAAAGGAGACAGAAATATTCCTGATGCCAGACCTCCTGGCAGTTTCCTTTTGGGTTCAAATTACTGTGCATGTGTAAGAGGTACCTAGAGGTTATGAGGTGAGAGCGCGGTTGCCTTGAGAGTAGTGTGGCCTAATTCTGGCTTGTTCTATTCTCGCCAGACCTTCCCAGCCGTCCTTGTAGGTCCATTGCATTGGTCAAAAAATTCATGGTCTGATGAGCTGCTGCCGTTGGAGCCCATGGCCATTCTTGGAAAGTACAAATCATCCCAGCATCAGTCATAGTCTGATGCATACGATACCCTGTCAGTTAGGCTACCCTACCTCCAACACCAATGGTACCTGAATAGGAAGAGTAAAGATGTAGACACGGGCTTCATTCCCTTTGAAAGAAGGGGATCTACATTGCTAGAAATGTTGTTGTAATTGAGACAATATTTACTAGAAGCTTTCTGAGACTAGACCATATCTTGCTTAATTAACCATTGAGCTTCTAGCTCCTAGCATCATGTCTGGCATGGAGCTGGTGTTCAATATGTTGAACTGAGTCTTGATTCCTAGTAATAGCATTTCAGACAATGCTGACATATTTTTGAATCCTGTCAGTGATTCAGGTCTTTTCTAGAAAACTGGCAGGCTCGCATTTAAGAACTCCACTGACCATCTTTCTAACCCAAGTGTTTATAGAATGAAAACGGGTGTGATTCACACCGTTTCATGGGTAAATACCAAAATCAATGTGTAAGTGCATTTTTTTGTTTTACCATCATTTCTATTCATGACTTTTCAGCAAAGTGATTATCTGAATAGCACTGTCACAGCAAAGATAGCGGCCTATGTGTGATTCACTGCGCAAGATCAAAGTATCCAAAGTACATATTAAATATGATTGTGGTGTCTGAGTATTTTTAAAGAAAACTGTTTAATGAGCCCTTGCCCGACTAGTACCTATGATAAGGATAACTAACATTCATTGAGTGCTTACTGCGTGTCAGGTATTTGTTCTAAACGCTTTACATGTATTAACTCTTTTATTTTTGTAATTTTAAAGTTATTTTTTAATTCCAGTTAACATACAGTGTAATATTAATTTCAGGTGTACAATTTAGTGAATCAACACTTCCATCCGACACCTGGTGCTCATCACAAGTGCCCTCCTGAATCTCCATCACCTATTCCACACATCTCCCCACCCACCTCCTCTCTGGTGATCAATCACCAGTGTGCTCTCTATAGGTAACAATCTGTTTCTTTTCCCCCTTTGCTCATTTATTTTGTTTCTCTTTTCACATTTGAGTGACATAATATGGTATTTGGCCTTCCTCTGACTTATTTCGCTTAGCGTAATACTCACTCGCTCAATCCATGTCCTTGTGGATGGCAAGCTTCCATTCATTTTTATGGCACACATCACCTCACGCCTCTCAGGACGGCTAAAATCAAAAACACAAGAAAGAAGAAGTGTTGGTGAGGATGTAGAGTAAAAGGAACCCTCGTGCGCTGTTGGTGGGAATGCAAACTCATGTAGCCCCTATGGAAGATAGTATGGAGGTTCCTCGAAAAGTTAAAAATAGAACTACCTCTAACCTAGTAATCACACTACTGAGTATCCCAAAAATACAAAAACACTAGTTTGAAGGCATATGCACCCCTATGTTTATTACATCATTATTTACAATAGCCAGATTATGGAAGCAGCCCAAGTGTCCCTTAGTGGATGAGTGGATAAATAAGATATCGATATACACACACTATGTATTAATGTTTTTAAACCTTAAAACACTCCTGTGACATGGGTGGTACTGTTATACCCATTTTATAGATGGGGAATCTGAGGCACAGGGATATTAAATAATTTGCCCAAGGCTGCAGAGCCAAAGAAGATAGAATTGAGACTTGGATCCAGACAGCCTGGCCTTATTTGGGTGTTTTTAACCTATTCACAATATGATGACTACTATTTTGTGATATTATTTGGGATTTCTCTTTTAGGTTATCCTTAAATATTTGGGACAGAAAAGTGACTAATAATGTTACAGATATTAAAGCCCCATAAAGAGAAAGGTATTCTAAGAAAAATATTGACTTCAATTAAATATGGAAAGCATTGTCAGTGAAGGTAAAATTGTTTTCTTGGAATTCAGCCGCAGATAAAGAACATGATGGGTAAGACAGCCATCATGATAACAGTAATGAAAACTTAAGTAACAGGGAACATTTACTTAGTACTTTCTTTTTTTATATATTATTTATTTATTCATGAAAGACACACACAGAGAGAGGCAGAGACAGAGGCAGAGGGAGAAGCAGGCTCCATGTAGGAAGCCTGACGTGGGACTCGATCCTGGGACCCCCGGGGTCATGCCCCAAGCAGAAAACAGATGCTCAACCACTGAGCCACCAGGTGCTCCTATTTAGTACTTTCTATGTGGTAGGCAATGTTGTAAATGCTTTAGGTGCATTTTCTTAAGTGTAGTAAGTCTATTTTTTTGGACAACCGTGTTAGTTGCCCCAAGTCACACAGGTTATAAGCAGCACAGCAGGCTCCCCGGTCCAAAAGTATCTGGTCCCAGATCTGTGTTTCGAACAACCACATGTCCTTCCTCCACGCAATGGTGAGAGAAGACAGCCTGGGGGTTTCATCGCATGACAGCTCTATCTTGGGCATGTGGAAGAGAGGATGTTTGGTGTTTTGATGAACTTACTAATATCGTAAAGATAATTTAATTGTAATTACAGTTGAATGAGTTATATAGGCCACTAATCCTCTTCTAGTTTTTGCAGTAATTTGTAGTGGCTTACTGGGTGTTAGTCATGGTCCAAATTCATGCATTATCTCATTTAAATTTCCTAATGACCCTAATGAGTACATATCATCAACTCTATGTTATAAACACTTGAATTGAGGCTTATCAGAGAGGTCATTCACTAAGCGACTTCAAAGACCACAACATTTACTCCTTCATACATAACTTTCTACCAGATTATGTTAAGCCATAAGAGATTGCCATTTTGATAGGTCAAAAATGTTCAACTATTGGCAATTTCATGTTACACAACCTAATTAAGGAGTGATAATTAGCTTAACCCTTCCCTGTGTTTAACTGCCAAATACACCGAGGGAACACCTACTATATTTGCAAACATAATGCGTGAGAAGAAAAGAAATCATCAAAATTTGGCAGTACCAGTGCCTTGGTTAATGTGAAAGTATATTGATATTAATAATTTTTTAAAAAGGTGAGCAAAGATTATGTTCAAATTTACTTCTTGCATACATATTTCACATGCAGCATTGTGTTTTTTAAAAACTATGATAAATTTTGAATAGGAACTAAGTAATTGCAAATGAAGAAAAATAATTCATTTCCATCAGTTTGAATATTGTCAACAAATACATTTGCTTAAAGTCACATATTATGGGTTAAAATCTGGAAGCTTCAAACACTGGCAGTAAAAATTCAATCGAAGAAAACACATATGAGTCTGGTTTTTTAAAATCCAATTTTAAAATATCCAAGTGATGGTTTAAAATAATTGTTTCAGTTTATATTGCAAACTCTTGCAAATTGACATTTATCAAGTTTAGCTGTCAATCAGTCTAATGATGAAGTCTGCTCACTCTCCTTTAAGAAAGAAAGAAGGAAAGAGAAAGGAAAGAAGAGAAACTTCTGATTGGAAAATCATTTTTTAATTATTTGTCAAGGGGTTTTGTACTGTAGATGGAATCCTTAATATTTCTCTGTATGTACTGGGTTTTCGATTTTCTGGAAAACATTTTGCACAGCTCAACTTTAAATTTGGCCATATTAAATGAGCCTTTGGCCCTTAGGAGCTCTTCCATTTGGGTGGCTTGTAAAAACTCCTTTATCTGCTTGATAAAGGGCAATGACTGGTCTCATCCCTCTAGTGTTGAACAGTTGAGGGAGGGCCCTGATGGGGGGACCTTTACCTCCTTTTATTCTTCCTACTACAACCTCCTCTGGGATTGTACATCGGCCTGCCATTGCAAGCAGTGTCTAGATGTGGGATGACCAGACTGGAACCAATGTCACCACAGATTGATAGTAAGCTGCTGTGTAGAAGGTTTGTGCCACCTGCTAGCCAGAGATCACTTGATGGGTAGACATATTTACTTCCAAGTTGAAAGCTTAGGTAAAAATAGCAGTTTTATGATTACATTACATGATCTTTTTTATAATTACCTAATAGCTGGCAGATGGTGGAGTACACATTTTATATGTTTACGGGGACCATAATCTTTCGTTTGGGGGTTTTCTTTAGTAACTGGTAGTGAATAGGGTGTGATATAAAATACTCATGTGCAACTCTATGAAGGTCATCATGTGAAGAATATATTTTTTCTTTTTGTTCTTGGCAAGTTATTATTATATGTTATAGGTGTTATTAAGAGCAAGTTCTGGGTTCTAGCTTAAGAGACTGAGAAAGACCTCTCTTTGCTGATTAGAAAAATGCCAGTGGGTTTTATCCACCAGAACCATCACAACGATAATGCATTAGAGTGTGTTAGCTTCTCTATCTACAAGTCTTTTAGCAGTTTTGTTTTACCCCTCCACCTAATCGAAAATAATGAAGATTTACGTATGTCAAGTTACTCAGAATTCTCGATGAAAGGTGTGATTGTTCTATCTGTCCTTAAATCTGTCCTTAAATACCTGAGCTCAAATCCAGTTACACTGCTGCAGAAAAATGTTAACATTTTTAAACAGTTCTTGATTTCGTTTGCACTGATTTTATCAAAATAAGGGGCGGGTGGGTGGCAGGAAGGACACTGTGCCTTTGTTACATGCCATAATAAACAAGGAATGTTCCCTTTAAGGGCCCCCTGCTAAAAGTTAGCCACTCTAGGCTCAGAGAACCAGGTGAATAATACTAGGATATTTGGTCTTCTTAAGCATTTGCCATGACATTTATTTTTTAAAGACCAGAAACTTTATTGAAATTGAACTTTAGAGAAAGTGGCCTTAGCACTGCGTTGCTGTCCCCAAGTGAAGAGATAATCTAGGGATTGATAGAAGGTGGCCACAACCCAAAAGCTGGTGGTGGGCCACATGGGAGAACATTTTAGAATAAAAATACCAGAGCTAAAATCACAATGATGCTGGCAGCCTAACAGTTGAAACTACGTTATATTGCTATCTTTCAAGCGAGGGCTTGTGTAATTAATACCAGTTCAGCCACCCTTCACTGCTTACTCTGTTTTCAGGGGTCATGATGCCATCTAGGAGTTTAAAATTCAGGTAAATGTTTAATCAGAGAAAGATATCAAGAAATATTTTTAAATCTAAAATTTTAAATCCTTTTTTTTTCTTTATCCTGGCATTTGATGTCATATAGACTCAATCTACAAGTAAGACATTTTCAGCATATCATCAGTCTTCAGCACATATTGTATGCAAATGTCATCCCTGCTTTGAAAATACCTTTTGCATTTTAAGCAAGATCCTATTTTGACAGTTCTTTATGCTTTTTGGGGAGAGTTCTCGTGGAGAGTTTAAAAAAAAAAAAGCATCTTGAGTTTTTGCCTTGGCATATTCGTTTTAATTTGCTCATTTCTGTTCTATCAGAGTTAACCCCTCAATCAAATCACCTGGATGCTCTTGTTAAAGTGCAAGGTTTCCATCAACCCCCATTCGTGATTCCAAGCAGGAGGTTTACACATGTTAAACCACCAGAATGTAAGTTGTTCTTCAGGATTGCCCTGGGGAGTTTTTTACTGCATTTTTGCCAATTGAATTATGATGTGAGATGGCATGAATATTGATCAAATTTCTAAACTGAATTTCCCAATTTTTAGACTGTGGTGTAAACTAACCCACAGGTTGTCATATCCAATTCAGTGTGTTTTTAACAATAGCCAGTGAAGCATGGAGGTCTTTAAAACTCATTGAAATGTACAAAAGTACTGCACAGATGCTATCAACAAACTGCCCTTAACTCCTTCTTCCCCACATTTCAAAACAACAACAAAATTCATATCCAGGGTATGAGCTGGGGGTTAGGTGTGTATTTTGCTTGTTCGTTTTTTCTTTCCCTGTCACATATACTTGGAAGTATGTGTTTATACATGTGGGGAGCACCCACATAATCTCCAAAGGAAAGGTAAAGGAAGCTAGTCTAGTATTGTGCCTGGAGACTATTTCATCATTGCAAAGCAGGTTTCTTTCCTCTCAAGAGAAAAAAAAAAAAAATCACACATCATGATGAGCTTTTCTTTTTCAGGGCCAGGTTACGTATTTCAATTTTATTAAGAATTTTTCTTCCTTTTTTTCCCATTTTTTTCTGACTTTTAGCTCTTTTTTTATTAATGTACTTTAATTTGCACTGGGACGGGAGGGGGGTCTTCTACAATTCTACACCCACTCTGGAGACGTTTCCTCACGTGAAGTGTGGATTTGTGTTTGCTGTGTGGCATGGTTACACGGCCTGCTTCTGGCGTAGCACACAGTGATCACAAGTTCACCCCTAGGACATCTTCTGGACCAGCCATCCTTTCGACAGGATTAAGCACTGTTTATCTTTGGGACCTACCCCGCCCCCCCAGTGGTTGATCCAAAACAGTGTGATCTCCAGAAATGGGAAGGGGATTTTGATGATCTGAGCGGTATTTCCATTGTTGAGCACCTTGCCAATAAGACAGGGGAAAGAGAGATGGAAAAGAATGGAATAAGTAAATCTAGAGGGAAAGATGAGATGGAAAGAGCACAGTGCCTTCCTTGCTTTGGTTAAGACGAGTTAATCACTCTCAATATCACTTTTCTTGCCAACCTATGTACTCTGCCACCATGAATCACATCTTCTCTCCTTGAAAGAGATGTGTATGTATAAAATCAGTACCAGGTCTAAAATGTAACAAAAATATGTTACAGATTTGAAAAATTATATACTGTGTGTGATGACACTTTTCTGCACTGCCTATCCTGGCATTGAAAAAAGCAATAGAATAATAATAATAATAATAATAAATGTATATGTTTTATTACATGCCTCCACCTTACAGTTTACAACTTTTTTTTTTAATATTTTATTTATTTATTCATGAGAGAGAGAGAGAGAGAGAGGCAGAGACACAGGCAGAGGGAAAAGCAGTCTCCATGCACCGGGAGCCCGACGTGGGATTCGATCCCGGGTCTCCAGGATCGCGCCCTGGGCCAAAGGCAGGCGCCAAACCGCTGAGCCACTCAGGGATCCTCAGTTTACAACTTTTTACAAGCTTTGACACACTGGTGTGATCCTATTTGTTCCTAAAAACAAAAAAGCCTTTTAAGAAGATAGCAAGTACTGGAGCGCCGGGATGGCACAGGTGGTTAAGCATGTGACTCTTGGTTTTTGGCTCAAGTGATCTCTAGGTCCTGGGATCCAGCCCTGCATGGGGCTCTGTGCTCAGCAGGGAGTCTGCTTGGGAGTCTCTTTGCTCCTCCCCCCTCGCTCAAATAAATAAATCTTTTTAAAAAAGAAGTTAGCAATTTTTATTTTCCTTCTATGAGCTCTGAGGCTCAGAAGTTAAGTGCCATGAGTAAATCTTCATAGTAGCCCTTTGCGCTGGCTGTTTCTAGATCACTGGGAGCATGTGTTTGGGTATGGATGTATGAATGTAAACATAGAACACTTCCATAAGTGGAGGTAGATTGGTAAAAAACTGAAAGGAAGGAAGGAAGGAAGGAAGGAAGGAAAAAAGGGGAAGGGAGGGAAGAGAAAGAAAGAGAGAAAGAAAGAAAGAAAGAAAGAAAGAAAGAAAGAAAGAAAGAAAGAAAGAAAGAAAGAAAAGAAAGAAAGAAAAAGAAAGGAAGGAAGGAAGGAAGGAAGGAAGGAAGAAAGAAAGAAAGAAAGAAAGAAAGAAAGAAAGAAAGAAAGAAAGAAAGAAAGAAAGAAAGAAAATAGGAAAGAAAGAAAGGGAAAAAAGGGGAGGGGAGGAAAGGGAAGGGAAGGAAAAAGAAATTGAATTGACAGGTAAGTTATTAGCATTTCTAGATACCACTTGGCAGCTAAGGAATTGCCCTCACTGTGTTAATATAAGCAGTAGAATGTCTAACAGATCATTTCAATCCAATTAAAGTGATCTGTTGTGACTGTATTTGACTGGAGGCAACGGGAGAAAGATGGTTAAAATGTCCTTCCAAGATTATCCTTTTTCTCGAATCCAAAACTTAAGAGAATTTCTGTTGAAAAATGATTATAGCATGACTTATTTTATGTGCTTCACAATATATATTATTAACTCATAAATCAAGCTGCTTTCTAAAAGATTTTAAGTATCTCTAGATAAATTCATTGGTATTTTAATTGAAATATGAGGCAATCACTTGTCACAGTTTTCATTTCTGATAGGCATCCGAGGTCCTTGAAACAGTGTACTGTTCTTTTTCTTGCTCAATATTCTCTTGAATAAGAATAAAAGTGGCAAAATTAGACAGTATGGAAAAGGAATTCCTGGCTTGCTCGTTTACCAGGGATAGTTTCCAGACCCTATATTTCTGGCTGAAATTCTCAAATGGGAAAAAAAAAAAATTCTTTTCCTGGCATGAATCGTATAACAGTTGTTTATGTACCTTGTAGCCTAGAACACTCGATCATAGGTAGTCCTCCCAGTCAAATAGGCCTCTGCCCACCTCCTTCATAGGTGAAAATTGTGTGTATCAATTTTTACATTTCATTTTAAATTTTAAAAATCATTCCTATTTACGCATGTACATTAAAAAGTTTACATTGTGAAATTGGACATATGAACAAACTGTTTCATGGCCCCAGGTAAGACAAGGGGAGATGTTAGGAACTATGCGTACGGTTCATAATCATAACCCACATCCTGCTGGGCTTATTTCTTTCTTCAGGAAGGCAGTGGAGCACAACATTTAAGAACATTAGCTTTGGAGCCAGACATCCCAACTAGTTGTGAAATCTTCCAGAAGATGTTTCACCTCTCTCACCCGACTTCTTCACCTGAAGGAGGAGTCGCAGATGCCATCTTGTAGGCTCGTGTTGTGGATTCAGGGAAATGAACTCTGGAAATCATGTAGCTCAGTGCCTGGCAAAACTTGTTTGCATACTTAGTACACGACAACAATTCTTACTGTTTTGACCTCAGGGTATATCTAGATTTATCTATCTATCTATCTATCTATCTATCTATCTATCTATCTATCTTTAAAGTATTGAAATGGCCCCTGGAAATAGATATTATTTGGTTTCATCGCAAGCATAGGGACTTCTAAACATGGGACAGATCAGTGTAGGGAGGAGGTGAGATGGAGCCTTGTCTCTGGACCACCAGAATGTTAGCTCGAGGCTTGAGGCCCTTGGAGGTTTGCCCTCAAGATGGAGTGGCCACGGTGTTCATAGAGGACCACAGACAAAACAGCCAAGCTTCCCTGAGAGACAGAGAACCTGCCTGACTAAATGGTACTGAACATTCCAAAGGTAAATCATATGTGGTAGGTAAGAAACTGACTCTCTACAGTGTATAGAGTAGGACTGGTTAGGACCACCTGGAGCTGGACCATGAGGAAGCTCAATGAAAGGTGGAGGAGACACCTGGAGATGAACACAAAATGATCTAACGCCCAGGGGGAACATTCTGGGGTCCTTGGAAGGAACATTCTGGGGTCCTTGGAAGGAAAGAACTTCTTTCCAGAAAGAGGAACCACCGACAATTGTGGGATTTAAAAGGGCCAACTAGGGAAGTGAGAGATGTCTCCAAAGGCAATGAAGAGCTGCTTGGACCCCATGCAAAAAAGCTTTGGGGCTCAGGAAAGAGAGTGGATTTCTTACCTAAACCATCCATAAGTCTGACAAAGGGCTGGGCCATCTGTGGGGTGAAGGTCAAAACACAGGGCTGCTCAGAGCTCAGAATTTGCTAGATTGCAGCCCCGGCAACTATTAAATCCACCATCACAGAGCTAAGCCAGGCAGCTTAGTAACAGGCACCATTTAACAGAGACCTTGGAATATCATCTAAGAAAGGAATCATCAGGAAATACAGATCAAGGACAATTACCCTGAGTATTTTATAATATACCGGAACCTTTATAACTTCCTCTTGTTTGTGGGTTTTGTTATTCCAGCCATGTCCTTCTTTGTGAGTATAATCCTTACATAAAAAAAAGTTGTGTGCATATTTTCAGAGACAGCAAAGACTGAAAAGAGGGATAGGATGTACTCCTCCATACCCTGGCCACGAGAGAGGAAATTGGAAAAGTCGAAAAGGTAGCAGCTAATAGAGCTGAGTTCCTGGGAGCCTTTGCTGAGGTGGAAAGGAGCATGTGGCGAGCCAGCCCTTGAAGGAGGCATGATTCCAAGGGCAAGGGATCTATTTTATTCCTATTGTCTAAGAAAGATGACTCATTGAATTGAATGAATTTCTATTTCAACAGTGCCCAGAGGGGCTTCTTTATCTTGGTTTGTCAAGAACAATGATATTGAAAAAAAAAAAAAAAAAAAAAACCTAAAATAAACTGGAATCAAGAAAAACAAAACTCAGCTAAAATAAACTGGAATCAAGCTGGTTATAAGCAGGTTTAGAGATATGTGTAGGTAACTACATTACAGACAATGTAGCTGTGAATCTTAAAACTCACCATGCCCTATTTGGTGACCAAAGAATGGAGAGGCTGAACCACCTTCCGCCTTGGTTCCATGCTGGATTTTTCTACTGCTGGGACTGGGTACTATCTTGGGTCATAATGCATCTCTGCAAGTGTTACTAGGATCTTCCACCTATTACTTAATGGCAGCTTAAAGCATCTGTCTTAACTCACCCTTTCTACCCTAATGCCCACTGTTGTGGTTATTCTTTTATCTTCTAACAGTATCCCTTTGAATTTGTAAATTGAGTAATTGCATAAGAAGACTCAAGTGGTGGATACTTCTTTCCATGGAACAGGGGTCTAATGACTTTTTCTCCAAATGTTCCCACTGCATTTGGTGAGCTTCATTTCTCTCCTGTGACCTCAAAGAGTGGGCAATGCCGTCCTCTTTGTCTGGTGGCCCTGCTGGTTTCTCTGCTCTATACTTGCCCATCCATGAGTGTAGGTATACAGTGTCCTGCTACCCTGGGGGCTGCTCATAATCACATGACCACAGGGTCCCTGCGACTTCGTGGCCCTGCAATGTCTCTAGGCCCATCCTTGATGACAAGTAATGGCCTTGGTTATTGGTCAACGTCCACTCTCGGTGATGTGGCAACATGGCCACTGTTGGCCTCACTGTTACAGCTCCATGATCTTTCCTAAACCTTTGGTGTCAGTGATCATTCCAGTTTCCACCTCCAGCACCTGATCTTTGAGTGAGAAACAGTGGCTTCTGTGAAACTAGATAAGTAGAAGAAGACTCCCTTTAGTCTCTTGTTTTCTTTGTGTCTATGTGCAGTTTTGTTGATTGTCTTTCTCATTTTGTTGCCCTTTCAAAATATCCCCTGTGTGTGTGTGGCTTCAGGGCAAAGAAAAAAACAATCATGGACCCAAGTCCCTCCTGTCCCAGTAGAACGTTCCTTTTCAGCACTGTTTAATCTACTTTTTCTTGTTAGGCTAGCCCCAAAATTGGGGGCTTTTGAAATCTTCCTTAAAGGAAAGCAGATTAAGGGCAAGGTGAGTGTCTCAGTGTTCTGTGGGAATGGGCAGTGCCTTCTAACTCTGAGCAAATCACTTGACTTGGCGCCGCATTTCAGCTCTTTTGAGAATGAATGGAGGTGGACGTGGTGTTAGAAGGACCCATCGTGGTGTTAGCAGGACCCATCGCAGCTCTACTCTGCGACTCACAGGTTGCATATTGGAAACTGGACCACTGAGTCTTTAAGAGTAGGTATTTTCCTTCACATCCCACCCTGTTGAGTTCTCTCCCAGTGCCTCTGAAACGACATGCCAGCGCCGACTGGTTCAAAGATGAGCGTGAGAAACGAAGTCAGCCTTGTCACTGCTAATTGGTGTCTTACGTAGATAAATTATCCAGTTATCAGGTGTCTCTTCACTCTGTGACAACATGGTGTCAAGGAAATTCATTAAGAATGCATAGAGAATGTATTCTTCTATAACTCACAGATATTTTTTTTAGGGTGAACTACCAAGCTTTTGAGGCACAGGTGCAGATTGCAGAAATGCAGCGTTCACTCCTCACGTTAAGGTGGGATTCGTACCTCTGTCTCGTTCTGTGAGGTCAGTGCCTTTGCAGGCTTGAGCGAAGGCCCCTGATACCTTCGTCTTTGTCCTGTAGAAGCTTCAGGTGCCGTCGGGTGGGCGTGCAGCAGTGGTGCGTGTCCCAGAGGTCACTGTCAAACTACCCTTGGGGGGGGCAGTAGATGGTGCTGACCCCTCTGAGCCCCGCCCGGCTTTGCAACTGGCACCTCCGATGGGACACTCTGTGTAAATAAGTTTTTAATAACGTCCGAGATGACTCGAACACCCAAGTAGATTTGCTTTCTATTCTGTTTCCTTGCACTTCAAAAATATGCTGTGGAGAACAGCTCGCTGGAGTTTCATTGAGACTTGCTTGACTTGACGCCAGCAGCATTTTTATCTTAGCTTTAACCTACTTACTTTTTTTTTTTTTTCCTTTTCAGTAAACAAATACAGTGCCTTATGTTGAAGCGAGGGTTTGGGAGGAGTTTCAGGAAAATCATTCTTCACATTTTAGAGGTTGTTTGTAATAACTTTGCTTATGCTATAAAAATGTTAATAGCTTTTGAAGAATAAAAACCCTGTAATAATTGCCCATCTATAAGCAGAGTCTTATGGTTTTAGCTGCAATCTATGGTCCCAAGTGTGAAGGAGTAACATAATACCTTCTATTTATGCATGGTTTATGAACTGATTTGCACAAGGGGCTTTGTATTTATAAAAATGCACCTTAGTTTGTATGCATCCTAACCATTTAATATTTGATTTGCCAAGAGGGCAAAATTTTGTTTTTAAAATGCAGCAATACGACCTTAGACTATATAGATGCCATTAAGTGCATCTTAAAAGAGTTTTGAAAGATGACTTTGTAAGATCAGACCCTAAGTATAGGCCCTCAGGCATTTTAGAAATTCATGGAGCTTAATTTCCATTTCTCTTGCTGATACATAAGTCATAATAAGAGTAACAAAGAATTTCCTTAATGAATTGGTTGAATATAGTGCCTATAACGCTGAAGAATGTTTCCAATTCTAAAATTTAGAAGGATGGTGTTTAAAGGCACTGTAGTTAGTTATCTCAACAGGTGGTAGCTGGTAATTGATAATTATATTTAAAGTATGTGCATTCATTGTGGTTAGTAGTAATATAGCATTTTTATCCACAGATCTCAAAGCATGTGTGAATAAATATGCATTATTTCCCTATTTTAAATAGCCAGAGACTCGCTGAACGTTAATTAGATATAAGCAGACAGAGAAACTTCATGTCCCCCGCTTGCTTGGAGCTACTAAAAAAAAGAATCCTTCCCAGACACTGGGATAAAGAACACAGCGTACCTGGTCCCTAAATAACTACTATTCGGGGGCTCGGTTCCAGCTCCAAGTGTGGCCCCGTGGAGCCCAAAATGCCCCTGTGCACATCTCCCTCCAAGCTCTTCACACCCAGGCCGGCCAAGCATTCTTGCGAATCTCAAGTCAGAGACTTGAGAAGAGTAATTATCCCAGGCTGTTACCTCCAGCTCTGCAGCCAGGGAACCAGGGATGGGGAGGCGACAGCCTTTCTTCCACCCCTCCTAGGACTTCTTCTGAAACCTGATTGATTTCCTGAGCAGGGCAATACTGACTGGAATACCCCCGATGGGGCAAGCTCCTTCCCGGGTGCTTGCCGTGGAGCAGTGACCCCAAGGGACAGTCACTGCCGCAGTGGCACCGGCGTCCCAGGATCAAAAGCCCATCTGCATCGCGCTTCCTTCTAGAACAGCATTAACACTTCCATCTGCACCTCTCCTCCGCCAGCGAGCCCGCCCCACCTTCCTTCACGAGGCCTTTCCCATCCTGGTGTCCGCCGATCCCCATCACAGAGGGAAGTATTTTTGAGCCTTATTTCTGTCGTGTGTGTTATTTTAATTTTTTTTCAAATTTGTGTTAGGCAGACAACAGCTATGTGACACGTGTGGTTCCTCCAACTGTACACCCTCCCTCCTTCTACCTCCTGCTCTCCTGTGATCATAGCAAAGGAAGAGGCCAACTTCCCAGCAAAGGAGAGGGCGCAGTCCTGCCTCATGATTGCCCCGAACAATGAGTGTCTTTCCCAGGCCAGGCCTGGGGGGTCTCTGAGACCCGGTGGCCCCCAGCCCCGAGGCCCTTCTGTGCTGCAGAAAGGAGAGAGTTGGCCACCAGGCCCTCCTCGTGTTGCCGGCCCAGAACAGCCCCAGAATCACTTCCTCATTATACTTCTTTCTTCTCAGAACATTCCAGAAATGTGTCTTTTCTGACTTCAGTTCCCCCACCTCCCATCTTCCATTCTTTGTTCTCCTCTCAGTATTGTTTCCACTCACCGAATATGTGGTTCTCCAAGGACCCGACGTATTCGGATCCAGCCCCTACTGAGAACCACAAGATCTTGACCTTGGAACCCACAATTGGGGCAGAAGAGCTTTGATTATCAGTGGAGACGACCCTGGTGGGGGAGAGGGGGTGGAGAAAGCCAGGGGTGGTTACCTTTGGGCCCGCAGCCTCTTCTATTGTTCATCATTATGTCTAATTTTCAATATGAGTCCCCCCAGCTTTGTGATAAGCTTTTCACTTGAGTGCAGGCGACTCTGTACCTCTGCGTTCAGTGGCTCAGGTTCAGGTTTCACGGGCAGCTGCTCACAACCCTAAAAAGTGGGGCGGACTCTGCTGGGCGGTAGAGAGAGGTTTGGGCCAGAGGGTGATGCCCAGGGCAGGAATGTTCCCGGCTCCCGCTCCGTGAGGACCTCTCAGCTGTTTCAGGAGTGGCTCCTCTCCTAGAATAGCAGCCACGTGCGGCGGAAGGGTGCCAGCAGCACCATGCCCCTGTACCAGGGCTGGCCCCCGGAGCAGCTGGGATGCTTGTCCATCACCCACATTCCAAGCCTCGGATGCCCTGGGGCTCGGGGCACCAGCAGGCTCCTGGGGACTTACTGAATGATCCCCAGCCTCCCAATGATTTCTAAAGATCTGGGTGTGATCTGAGTCTGCAGGAGAAAATATGATAGCTGGAAAGCCCCTTAGAGATTAAATTGGCCACAGCCAAAAATAATAATAATAATAATTTTAAAAAATTAAAGAAAATAAAAATAAAAATTGGCCACAGCCCTACCTGGTTTGCATATTTTTTGTGTGTGTTGGTGATACACATTTAAAACCGCTTGCCTAAACTTTCCACTAGGTCTTCGGGAGAATATAGGATTCTCATTCCTCTCGTCGTTATCTTTGTTTGGGGGCCTTGGGAAACTAATCATTGGTAGTTTATATTCCAATGTCCATTCGGGCAACTGGCTTTCGTGACTCTCCAGCCCTACTCGCTGAACGAGCTTAGGGTTCCACTTTTACTCAGAACCCCAGCCCTGGCTTCTCACCTGGCCCCAGGGTTGGCCTTAGAGAAGGCCCCTCCTTCATGGCAGGCTGAGAAAGTCAAAGAAGGGAGAGAAGTACCCCAGCACCCGCCAGCACTATTCTCAGACGAGGTATATGGAACTTTAAGGAAAGATCTGTTGTGTACCTATTATGTACATCTAGCAAACTGTTACTGGTGAGTCATCCAGGACGCGTAGCAGATATTATACGTCATAGTCTCAGAAACACACAAAACAGGGGCCTGCAGGGGGACCTCTGTACACCACCATAGCAGCTCCTCCAAAAATAAGCCACTTAAGAAAGCACCAGCCTCTAGAAAGTACTACCAGGGACCTGAAGCATCCCTACCTTTGCTGGCTTGGCAAAACAGAGGTGGGAGGACGTCACAGGGCAGCAGGGAAGTTCCCCAATGCCTCCCACTGCTTCTCCGGCTGGTGACGACGTGAGTGCCCACACACGTCCCCACGGTGGCATTGTTCTGCGTGGCTGGCTCCTTGGCCTGCCGGTTGCCCATACTCCCTGTGCATTGGCGGGTTAATTTGCTCAGCAAAGTGACCATCCTGTGTGTTACAGTTTCAGCGGGAAATGTGCATTCCAGACTCTCACAGGACTGCCTCAAAAACAAACTTCTGAAATACAACCTGTTCGTAAGTTGTGGACTGCTTGTATTTAATACTTTTTTTTTTTTTTTGGCAGTACGGTACACTTTCGAAATTTTATGCTTCTTATGGAAGAGGACGTTCTGGAAACTGTTTAAAATTCACAGAATTTTGGATTCCTTCTCTAGCATATATTTCATTTATTCTCTGGCTGTATATTTGACTCATGGTCGGGTCAACATCACACTTAATCTTCCACAGATATTCCAGCCCCGCTATCTTCCGAAGTCATCAAGATGAGGTTGGGTAAATTCTTTCACCAAAGGATGATATCTTAGGTGACAGGATACTCCCAATTTTTTCCATTGAGCAAACAAAGGATCACTTTAAGAGGGACCTTCATCTCCCACTTCAGAAGAAGCCGCAGGTATACGGCGTCTGGTAGAAATCTCTCCCATTCTCTTGGATGTGAGCACAGGCGTTTGCTCCAACTATCTGGGGGTGTTTTATCTTGCTAAGACCACTCTTTACACTTCTCAGCTTTTCCAGTTTTCCAGGCCTCTGATTTTGTTATCACTGTTTCCCTTTAACGCGGGGAGTTGTGGCATGGGTGGTTGATTACTTTGATTAGTCTGGGTCGCCACAGGGGCAGATCTGGTTTAGGGTTTCTGACAAGTGCAGAAACGTCTGAGTTCACCGGGAAAGCCTACCTCTTTGTTCATGGGACCCGTCCATCCTTTCTGCTTTGACAACCCTTGCGGCTTCCCAAGTCCATCTCTTTCCCCAACCTCTGTCTGAGAGGTGAGATTACAGGCTTAGTGTCCACAGAGGTCTGTCCACCCCCTGCCCCCAACCGGTGGCCCACGTTTTACGAGGGATCAGCCCTGCCGAGCACAGTTACCTCCTTAACCACAGCGTGCCCTCCTGCCCCAGGACCCGCTCCCACCAGTTATTTTCGTGGGAAGTAAATTCAGCGACTGTATTCATTCATTCTTTCAACCAGCGGGCCTATTATGTGCCACATACCATGTTAAATGCTGGAGTTGGAAATATGAACAGGACACAGTCTGTTGTAATAGAGACCCTATGCAGATTGTTGCAGGAAGATGGTATGGGGAAGACTTCCTGGAGGAAGCGAAGTTAGCCTGAGTCTTTAAAGGATGCATACAGAACAGGCATGGGAGGGACATTCCTAGACTAGGCGTCAAAATGAGCCAAGCAGAGAATCAGTCAGGGCGCTGGTGTGGAGGGCAGTGAGCAGCACTTCACCTGCTGGTATGTAAGACCTCTCCTCAGTTACCCTTCCCCCAGCCCCGCCATGTCCTGACCCCACTGGAGGCCAGTGGCCCTCATTTTGTGAATCTCCCTGGTGGCCAGTACCACACTTGTTGGCACACAAACACCTGTGCTTATTATAGCTCTAAAATGCCTCTGGGGCACAGTAATGATTCTGGATTGAAAGCATATGGGCATGGATAGGAAAAAAATAGTAATAGGTTAAAAATGTTCTCCGAGGCCGTGATCTCAAATATCTCTAAATATATGTGGTTATACATGGTCTTTCTATGGGCCTTGCAGCAAAACCTACCTTCCTAGTGGTGCTTCCTCGGGAAGATCGTGACATGCAAATCACCGGTATTAATGAAGAGGAATGTTGTCTAATGATTTGTGTGTAAATTCAGAATTCTGAGCTTTCTGCAGTTTCTTTTTTTTAATGATTTTATTTATTCATGAGAGATAGAGAGGCAGAGACACAGGCACAGGGAGAAGCAGGTTCCCTCTGGGAAGCCTGATGAGGCACTTGATCCCAGGACCTTGGGATCATGACCTGAGCCAAAGGCAGACGCTCAACCCTGAGCCACTCAGGCGCCTCCATTCTGCAGTTTCTACAGAGTAAGAGAACTGGCCTCGATGTGCTCCAGGATCGGGGGTAAGAGTGACAGAGGCAGACTGCCGAGTGTGGCCACCCTGGAACTAAGCCCACGCGCGCACACACACACACACACACACACAGCCATCTCTCACGGGCAAATGCACAGAACACTCATCCCAGGGAGGTACGCGAGCCCTGGCAGCAGAAGGGGAATGAAGGATGATCCATGCGTGCATTCATTCAGCACATGTTTACTGAACTCCTACTATGTGCTGAGAGAAAGAAGGAGGTGATCAGCATGGTCCCCGTCCCTCTGGAGCTTTTGGGTTTGTGGGGGAAATCAGACATGGAGTAGGTTGTCACGAATGTCATGAATGTTTCAGTAGGGAATAGAGCAGGAAATAGTGACCACACAGGACATTAACCTCATTTGGGGTTTCAAGGGAGATCACAGTGGCAGGTGTGAGGCCAAAACATGATGGATGAAATGGGGAATGGGTTGTGAGGAAGATGTAAGTAGGGATCCCTGGGTGGCGCAGCGGTTTGGCGCCTGCCTTTGGCCCAGGGCGCGATCCTGGATTCCCGGGATCGAGTCCCACGTCGGGCTCCCGGCGCATGGAGCCTGCTTCTCCCTCTGCCTATGTCTCTGCCTCTCTCTCTCTCTGTGACTATCATAAATAAAAAAAAAAATAAAAAAATAAATTTAAAAAAAAAAGAAGATGTAAGTAAAGGGAAGAGTCGGGACCCCACCACAAGGCAGGAGAAGAGGTGGAAGGAGCTAACAGTGTATGGAAGCATTCAAGAAAGACTTGTTGAGAACCTATTCTGTGCACACACTCCCCTAGTCACCAAGGACAGAATGGTGAACGACAGGATCTAAAAAATTCCTTATCCTTACGGAGCTCCCCCTTTGGAGGAACTTTGTCCCAAAGGCAGAAAGAAGCACTGAGGATTTGATACAGGCAGGTGGCACCATCAGAGATCAGATTTGCATTGACCTTGGCCGACTGTATGAATAAATGGTAAAGAGGGATTATCTGTAAATAAAGGAAGAAGCACTAGCAGGATCCCTCTTCACTCAATACTTTAACCAATTTAATAAGCTTCCACACGTTCCATACTGTTTTCTCTGGGAACAAAAATTTATGGAGATCTTGTGGCTGTTTTTTAAAGATACCAAACAAGGGACGTCTGGGTGGCTCAGTGGCTGAGCATCTGCCTTCAGCTCAGGTTGTGATCCCGGGGTCCTGGGATCAAGTCCCGCATTAGGCTCCCTGCATGGAACCTGCTTCTCCCTCTGCCTGTGTCTCTGCCTCTCTCTTTCTGGGTCTCTCATGAATAAATAAATACAATCTTAAAAAAAATAAATAAAAATAATAAAGTTACCAAACAACTGATGTATATTGATTGTATATCTCTAAATATTCATGCTTTACACTAAGATGTCATAGTTCTGAAGTCAACACTTCTGGAATGACATGTTTAAGGAATGCCTCTTAATGGACAGTTGCCTGCAAAGCTGCCCTTGGTGACTCTTACTACTCTTGAATCAGCGCAGTTGATAAGAAATGCCAAACTATAATATGTTTGGTTAAGCAGACCATCTGCCTATTCATAATATGGACATTAATTCTCATAAACAGTGACTTCAGCTACGTGAAATGCCTGATTTCCTTTCATGATATGTTTATTCATAGGCAATTACTTCTCTTTCATGTGATTTTATAGTGGGCCATACAAACTTTTTTATCCCCCAGTGTAGATTTTAAATGATTTTAAATAATTTTATTATTTACATGAAATTTACATGTAAAATGTTTATGAGTCAGATCATTTATGTATGAAATGTTTTAACAAGGTCGTTTTGGTATGAAGTAAGAAACTTCTTTTGACAAAGTAAAATATGAAGTCCAGAAGAGTTTGCAGTGGTGACAGATAACCACAGGCGTTCAAACATGTGGCAGTATAATTTTAATAGTCGTTAATAAAGTTGTAGCAGTACCCATTGACCTTGCTATGAATCCTGGATACAGTATTAAGCCCTGTGATTCCTTGCACAATCCCTTAAGCCAAAACTCATGCAGGATTCAGGATTTTTGGATTCTAGAAAAGTAATTGTATATTATATAACACAACTAATGAAATCTAGGGCCACCTCTAGCAGTTAAACATACTAGCATTTCTTCCACAAAGCTCATGAATATTCAAAGTTAGTGAGATAAGTAACGAGTATTAGGCAGCGTAGGTTGTTTTGTCATAAAACGAGTTTCCTTCATCTTGCTTTCAGAGCTTTTCAGATTTTAGAATACAGATAAGAGATTACGGACCTGTAGTAGAACCCCAAAGGAATTTTGGGAATTTCCCATTCTGGTCTGTCGCATTCAGACCAAGAAATGGCAAATATGTCTGGAAATACCAGCTATACCCCTATTAGAATATACAGATTTCTTATGTTTTTCATATAGTACGATTATAGGTGGTTTTGTTAATAGTGTTACTTTAAAGAAGTTTGGGAGGGCACCTGGGTGGCTCAGTCAGTTAAGCGTCCAACTCTTGGTTTTGGCTCAGGTCACACCATCTCAGGGTGGTGAGATTGAGCCCTGCATCAGGCTCCGCACTGAGCATGGAGTCTGCTAAAGTTTCTCTCTCCCTCTCCCTCTGCCCCTCCTCACTTCATGCACGCACTCTCTCTCTCTCTCTCTCAAATAAATAAATAAATAAATCTTTTTATTTTTAAAGAAGTTGGGGAAAAGAATAAATGGTTGAGTGAATGAATGTGGACATGACAGACAGTCACAAGGTCCCAAATTTACATCACATCCATCCCTTCTTTGTTACTTAGCTGCTTTATCCTCAGCATTGAAAATCTGGAAAAAAAAAAAAAAAAAAGAATTGAGGATCTGGAACTACATGAACCCCAGAATCTCCCAAGCCCCATAGAGTTTCTGTATCAAAATGACTTCTCAACGGCGTTCGAGCAACAAAGTACCAAAGAGGGATCCCTCTGCCTACAACCTTTCCCTCTCAACTTCCCATGGCGGGCTCTGTACCATCCCTCAGGTTCCAGCTCCATTGCAGTCCTCAGAGTCCTGCCCTGTGCTGCCAGCCCCGGGCCCCTTCCCTCTCCTTAGCTTCCCAGCACACTCTCAAGGTCTCGTGTGTGCTCCTTTGCCATGGATCCGAATCCTCCCCTAGCATGGGACTCGTTAGGGCAGGAGCCTTCTCTCTCGGGTGGCTCCCCTCAGAGCCTAGGACACTGACTTACAGACAGTAGCTCTCAACAACTATGTATTTATTACCTGAGCAAAGAAGTGAATCAACGTTTCCTCTTTGGTTGGTACGTAATAGAGAGCCGACCTACATGTCAGGACTGAATCATCTTTGCATTTGTAACTTTAAACTGTTGTAATTTCAGACAATGACGGCAGTATTATGAAAATTATTCAGGTTTTTTTTTTAAATTCAAACACAAGTAGTTCCTCTCCTCCTCTTTTTTATTCACTTACCTATTCTAGTGACTCCTACTATCATCTGCATCGTTTTATGCCAAAAACAAGAGAAAATAGAGACAGAGATAAAGGTCTGAGATCGTAATTTTTGAACAACTCTTTCTTCTAGGTAAATGCTTTCTGTTGGAAATAAGACAACACAAAAAACAACTCTCTCAGAATATTCTCAGCTGTTATGTGGTTTTTGAAAAAAAATCTCGATTGTAGTCCTGCATAATATCACAACCGCTGCTCCTTTCAGTGTTGGAATCTTTCCACTCTTAGTAAATTATATTTTGTTAGTTTCTCAAAAATCAACAAAAGCTTATTATAATACTATATAGTTTAACATTCAGTATGCTGCAAAAACGTTGATACTCGTGTTGTACAAATATGTGGTTTCCTCAAGAGTTAGGTTTATCTTGCAGGAGAAAAAAAAGATGATTTACTGTGTGGAGTAAGTCGAGAGTGGAGTAAGAGAGCTAATTGAAAATCAGATTGAAAAGATTTACTTTTTAAAAAAGATTTTATTTGTTTATTCATGAGAGACACAGAGGCCGAGACATAGACAGAGGGAGAAGCAGACTTCCTATGGGGAGCCCGATGTGGGACTCGATCCCAGGACCCCGGGATCACACCCCGAGCCAAAGGCAGATGCTCAACCACTGAGCCACCCAGGTGCCCCAGATTGTTAAGATTCAAAACCAAATAGAGACCAGGGAGGCAGAAAACAGAATCACTGGCACTTCAAATGAAATGAGGAAGAAGGACACTAATACCTAATGCTTGGTGCTTATGGTGATATTATATCCAAAATAATCATGAAGCGCTTTAATGGGAAAAATCTTTATGCCTATCTGATTATAAAGGAAAACCAAAACTTGATGAATAGTTTGCTACCTTCAAAGCAAAAAAATAGGGTAATTAATTTGAGATGGCTTGTCACATTTTGGCTTTCTAAAATTAAATTTCTCAGAGAAATAGAAGAAATTTCACAAAACACCCATTAATTAAAACGATTCAAACAAGCAATAGTATAGTAACAGGTGCAGAGTGCAAAACTGAGGACAAATGGAGTGGTATTTCTGGCTTTGCTGATGACTTCAGTGAGGGAACCTCTGGGGAGCGGGGAGGCCTCGCCTTCAGTTTATTATTTCACAAGACCCGGGGCAGCCACAGCCTCCAAGAATTTCCAAAGCGAGAGTCACTGTCACGGAGTCCAGGTTTGGCCCTATAAATAGGCCTGCTGGTGTCGGGCTTGTCCTGGCCATCCGCCGGGATGCCCGAAGTAACCAGGGAAGCAGGAGCGAGCTCTGTCCATATGAGAAACCCAGAAGCACGCTCACCACATTCTTTAAATATTTTCTCCTGACTATCATCATAACCTCTGTCTTATCTGGATTAATCCTTCTCTGGCTAACTTTGATCCCAGTCCCCTGTTGCGCCCCTCAGATGCTGAATAAATTGTGAAATTGCGGTGTCAGGATTAGAGATAAAAGAGGAGATGTAGACCATGTGTCATCAGCATACTGATCTCCAAGTGAAAATACCTCCGCTTTTCCTCAAGTTATCTCACATGAACTTGGGACAGGTGGGTGATTACCATCAGATCCTAGAGGCAAGCCCTGCAAGGCCAGGCCTCGCAGCCCATGCAAGTGGGGGAGGGAGGCTCAACTGGGGGGGGCGGTGCTGTCTTATTTTGTGACAGTCCCCATGGGGGCAGCTTTCTGGTTTCCGTGTGCACTCATGCAGCCGCAGATGCAGGGAAGATAAATACCCCACCAAGACTGCAACTCAAGAAGCTACTTGTTTGCCTGCTTGTTAGATGAACACCCTACCACACGGCCCATCACGTAGCCCCCTGGGATCTGGCCTCTGATCCTCTGGGATTCCCCCTGGGATCTGGCCTCTGCCCTCAGTTCGGCACTTTCACTGTGTCTTTTAAGCAGTTGTTCTACTAGCCTCTATACAGCGTTTCCTCCTTCTTTGAAGTCCACTTCCCATCATCATCTACAACCTCAGTATCCTCCACTTGTGTTCTTGGCTTTGGGCATCTGGTTTGACGATTTTCCTTCCACATGGTTCCCTGAATCTTCTCCCCTCCCTGGTGACTTAGCATGTGCTGAAATCTCATCCCCTGGAGAGTTGTGATCTTCATAGGGATAGTGGTGGCTTCTCTCTGGTTTACCACACCCAGTGCTCAGTCCATGGTAGACACTCAATAAATGTTGAATCAATTAATTATCCAAACACTGATTTAACAGCTTTCTTTTCCATTTCTGATAATGTTTCCTTCTAACTCACTAAGAAATGAGAGAAATTTACTCCATTTCTCTCTTCTTTGTCAAAAAAAAAAAAAAAATTATCCCTTCATCCACTCTTCTTGCTTAGTGATACTGTCTCTTCCTGTGCCCTGGATGGGACTCCCTCTGGTTCCTCTGGATACTTGTGGATACTTGCTCTGTTAATTCACCCTCATGCTCCTAGCTCCAGTGGTTTTCTTTCCCTGTCAGGTTATAAAATGCACAAATTTCAATCATTCTTTGAAAAATCTACTTTCAATTCCATGTGCCCAAAACACCTGTCTTCTTCATTTTAGAACTATGTTAATTGAAAGAATAGTTTATACTTTATTACTGCATTACTCTATTGCAATCCTACCTCTACTTCTGTATCTCTTCTGAAATGACTCTCAGAGGTCACTGGTGACCTCCTAATTCCTAAATCCAGTGGACTTTTTTTCAGTCCCAATCTAAAACATATTTTCCGTTGTTGGCCACATGTCCTTTCCATCCGTTTGTCTCCTTCAAACTTTCTTGGTGCTCCTGCCTAACCACTTTCTCTGAGTCCTACCCTGGATCCTCCCACTCCAGCTGTGAGAGATGATAGTGGCTTATATTTGGATAGTGGTTATCAGACATGGAGAGAAGGGGCTGGTTAAAGAAATATTTAGATGACAAACCTGACGAAAGTTGATCATCTATCGGAAGTGCAGAGGAAAAGGAGGTAACTAAGATAATCCCTAGGCTTCTGACTTGTGTAATTTGTTGCTGGGCTCACTCCTGAGTTGGCAGACAGTCCAGGTGGACCGTGTGATGGGAGGCTACCATGAGTTCAACTTTACATAGGCTGACCTTGAGATGTCTTTGAACTCTCCAAGAATATATGTCAGGTAGGATCTTAGTTAGGTCTGGAGGCTCGGAGGAGAAGACTGAACTCAGGGTAAGTGAAGGATGTATTGCTGAGTTACCTGTATATAGTTAGGAATTGAGGGCATGGGTGAGAGAGCACAAAGTAAAAGGAGAGGGTGAGAAGAGGAAAGGTTCAAGTCTAAAAAGTTGGAATGCTGGATGGGACAAGACGAGTCTAAGAGGCAGACTGAGAAGTAAACAGATGTAGGGAGAAAACTTGGGTAGTGTTGGAGCATGCAAGTCGAGAAGAGTGGTTTTTAAATGAAGATATTTCCTGAAGATATTTAAATTGAAGACTTTTAGAAGGAAGCACAAATCAAAACTACTGTTGACTAATTCAACGAGTTGTGGTTCCTTATGTAAAATGTAAACTTGATATCCACACCAGCAAAATAATTTAAAATATGTATCTATTGACTTCAAATATTGTTTTTTTTTATTACTGAGTTCCCACGACTTAAATGAGGAAATCAAAGAAAAATAGACGGACTCTGTTCTTCATGCACAAACTAAAAGACCCTTCCAAGAATGAAACCATCTGTCTTTTCTATTATACTATACAACCAAGAATATTAGAGCATTGTGATGGTCAAGACAATCAAAAGAAATGGTTTTAACTGGTTTGCTTTGGGCTGATTTAACTTTTTAAGAAATTTATTGTCTTGACCAATGGAATTGTTAGAACCAGCCATACATGTCTGAATGATTCATAGCTACTCATTGTAAGGGTTTTATTAGAACACGGGTACCATGCAAATCACTAGTGTTTATAATCAGGTGCATTTATTTACATGGCCTGCAGGTTAGCTTTTATATTTGCTTTCCATTCTTCAATTGGAACATATGTTAGCTTTGGCAGTTGGCCTGGCTCCTAGACTGATGGAGAAAAGGAGATTAGGAAGGGGAAGACATGGTCTTCTAAAATCCCTGGCTCCCAACTCCTCTGTCCATTGTTTCAGGAGCTCCATCATGCTTGTCACAGATTGGTGTAACTCCTGCGATGGGTACCATAAAGAGAGAAGACCAATGTTGGTGCAGCCTAACCATATATAAACTGTTTAGGAAATTTTTACTACTACCATATTTTGTGAAAGGGTGCAAATATCACTCGATTTCTTATATTAATATATCTTCTTGCAAATCGAATCACATTGAACTTCATTAACTATGCTTGATGTTATTTATGTTCTAATTAAATTAATGAGCAGCTTGCATTTCTTCACAAAATTAAATTTCCAGAATCTCATTCTATGTTAACGTCTGCATCCTATAATCAACAAATGTCTCTTGTCCCCTTACATGATACGATACTCTCCAGCGTTTGAGGAATGAGACAGGGGCTTTAGAACCAAGAAAACCAAAACAAAAAAAGAAACAAGCCATCGACTCTTACACTATTGTTCGTCGAATGAGCAGAGATCAATGGCTATGGGGATATTGACAGTTCTGTGGCATGCTGAAATCATTCTCTTTTTACCCAGAAATGGGTCATTGGATGATTTTACCTAATCGGTGGCCTTTGTTCCTAAAAACTACTTCAAGGAACAAAGTTGTTTCCAGCAGTCCAGTTCTCTTGAGGGTGAGCCCTAGCAACTTCATTGTCTCCTGTGAGGTTGCGTCCTCCAGCCTCGTTCAGAAAACTGAAAGAGCAGGTGGAAAGGAACTTATTTGACCTTAATTTCTTTGTTGTTGTTGTTTATTTGTGTCACATATTTTTCAGATGGTCCCGAGTGTAAATCACACATTTTTGTTTGAGGTTGTAAATTTTGTTCTGATTTTCTATTGCTTTTTGAGCACGCAGTACTTTTCTTTAAATTGTGTCACATCTTCTAAATAAAGGCAGTTCAGGGGCCCAATTTATATCTCTATTTAGCAACTGTGGTCTTTCTGAACTATGGCAATCCAGATGTTATTTAGACACTGTAGATGAATGTGACGACTGCTCTCCCTACTACAGTCTGTTAGAAATAGGTAGTCTAGGATGCTGACATGTGACATGGCCACAGGATGGGAAACTCACTCCATTCTGGGGCCAGCCGCACTGGGAGAGAGTGATGGAGACGCTGCTGTGGTTACATCGACACTGAATTTGCTTTAGGACTCTGAGCTGGTAACTTAACTTTCCGTCATCAATCAGTAAAACCAGTGGAGTAATAACTGTCCTCAATGATTTTATAGAATGGTGATAATTAAGAAACTCAAGAATTTGGGGAGGGCAGTTTGTTATGTCTACTCTGTACCAGCATAACATTTTACTGGAGGAGCTATTGTCAGATACTTTGTAGTTACCAGGAACTTCTTTTCCTGTGCCCTCCTGGATTCTGCAAAGAACAGCAATGATCATAGAGCTAACCTGGGTCTCATGTCAAACAGAGACAGTGATAGTGGACAGTGGCACCTATGGGTATATGTACCTCATAAATGCCTGAGATGAGGTTCCTAGGAGTTGTCTCATTGACCCATGCACAGTAATCTAGGTGGCAGGGAATATTTAACCCCAGGATCACCAGCAGATTATCCAACCACTACTAGCAGCCCTGAGGAATAGGGAGAGAAAGATAAGAAGGAGGAGAAAAAAAAGAGAAGGAGAAAACAGAAAGAAAACATAAAGTGTCTGTGAATCAGACTTATGCTATAGAGACTCATGCTCATGCCACCTTAACTCCCTAGAATAACATTTTTGTGGAAATGGGCATATATGTTGTAATTATCAAAAGTCATTGTTGAAAGGAGATAGGTAGAGATAACAGTGTTGAGTGAGAGAATCAGAACTTAGCTAGGCTAAGGGGGCTGAATCCAACAATTCCAGTCCTCCTCCAGAATTCTCCTGCATTTCCGAAAGCTATAGACAATGACCCCATTGCTGCTTGGAAACAATATCAGAAATCTTGTTTAACTTACAGAGGATTTTCTGATCATTTGACCCTTTAATTAAATGTGGGGTTTTAAGAGTTGATCTGAAACGTACCACTTATGATTGTCTTTAGGCTTTTAACCAAGCACGTATGAAATAAATTTCATTATTTTATTCATTATTTTTTAGTTAAAATTTGCTTTTAAAATATGCTTTCACCCCCCCCTTTTTTTTTATATAAAAGTATAATTTCAATTGTCTTAGCCTTAATGTCAAAGAAAAAAAACATTGAAATTCTTAGGCTAGTTTCATAATTTGGAGTATAATAGATACATATAATAGTACATGTACTCTATTGTGCATTGATCAAAGACATTATTACAGTATGTTCTTTAATTTAAGGTGATTCTTCTAATGTGTAGCACCAATTATTCTGATCTCTGCTGAGAAGGGATGACATGTGGTATTTTTATTTAACACAGATCTACTAAGTTGGACAATATAAGTAGGTAGTTAAATACACCCAACACCTGAAATAAGCTTACATATATGAAGCTTTGATTTATGGAACTGGCTGAGACTCTGTCAGTAAGAATGTAATTTAAAGGTGGCATCAGCATCGATTGGATTACAAAAGAGACCATGATTTTCCTTCATTAATTCAACAAATACTTACTAAGCTGCAATGTGCCAGGTAGAGTTTGAGGGCTTAGGGTGGAACAGAGAACAAGCAGGTGAAGTTCCCTGCTCCTGTGGCGCTCCTCATAACTATGGGAAGTTTGGGGAAGAGGGGATGATTGAGCTGTTCATTAGAACCACATGTGCCATATGTGTCTGTGTGGCACTTTATAGTTTACAAAGTGCTTTCACAAACACTAGTACCTTCAAGCCTCCCAAAACCTACAAGAAAGGAATAATAATAACAATAAAACAATAATATAATTAACCCGTGCTCAGTGTTTACCATGTGGAGACACTCCTCTGAAAATCTCATGTGCATCCGCCCCTTTACTTTTTCCAACAACCCTGTGAAGCAGATGGTATTATCCCCACATTGCAAATAAAGAGATTGAGACACAGAGATAAGAATCACTTGCCCGTAACTGTGCAGCTAGTAATTGGTGGAACATAGCTCCGACGTGCTACACTGTGGCTGTGCAAGAGGAGACATGAGGCTATGCAGTGACCCGGGGCATAGGGCCAGATGGAAGTTGGATTTCAGTTTCCTGGTTTCCTGATTTTAAAGCCAGGGCTTTCCTCAGCACCCCACAGCTGCCTAGCACCAGCACGAACATCATTGGATTAATAATCAGCTCTTGCTGACTTACTCTATGGTAGCAAACAACTACAAAATCTTGTGGCTTACCACAACAAAGGTTTATTTTTTAGCTCATATTGCATGAAGTACAAGGGTGGATGTGGCTCTTCTCCATGTTGTCTCCATACCAGAAGGACAAGCGATTATCTCTGGCATGCTACTCTTCTGGCAGAGAAAAAGAAAAATGGTGGACCACGCAATGGCTACATCACGTCTGCTTGTCTTGGCCAGAGCAGATCATACAGTCAGTGGGGTGGAAAATATCCACCTTCCCCAGTAAGGACACCAGAGAGGTGCCCTATAGGATGAGGAGTTATAAATACAGAGGGGTTATGAATATTTTGAGAAATTGTGACCATTTTTTTAAAGATTTTATTTATTTATTCATGAGAGACACAGAGACAGAGGCAGAGACAGAGGCAGAGACAGGCAGAGGAACAAGCAGGCTCCCCTTGAGAAGCCTGATGCAGAACTCGATCCCAGGACCCCGGGATCATGACCTGAGCCAAAGGCAAACGTTCAACCACTGAGTCACCCTGGTACCCCAGTTGTGACCCATTTTTTAAATAAACACGTTAACTTTTAACAATAACTTGCTTTAAGTGACACAATTCTTAAGGAATTGAGTCAGGTTTTAACACAGGTTTTCCTTTCTCAAACCCTACACTTTTCACTTCAATGTACTGCCTGTTGGTAGAGAAATCCTTAGCAAATTTGATTCAGTTTTGAGCAGATGAAAAATTCTTGTATGTGAGTCTTTGCCAGCTAATAGTGAAACCTGAGCTGTCTATAACCTAGAAGGCAATTAGTCGGTCTGGCTGACTTTTCCAGATTATCGAAGATTTACTCTTTTAAAGTAAGAACTTTTAGATTTCTACTGAAAAACATTTTATTTCTATTGCAAAGCATGCACATTTGTAGGGATTCTCAGGTAGTCTATGGGAGAGTATGCATGGAACAATTAATTGGTAATGTTTCTTAATGTCAACACCCACTTAACTCCACCAGAAGCTTTAGTGGTGCAAAATTTTCAGATGGGTGTCATGACCAGTTATAAAAACATGGGTTTGTTTACCTGTGACTGTTTTAAATACCTAAAGGTCCCTAAAACAGGACAACTGATTTGCTCAGGATGATGAGGACTTTTTGCATCAAGTCAGAAGTTTCTTCCCAACGTCCACCGTCAAAAGGATATTTTCATCTAAAGAGATGTGGCCTTAATTAAATGGTTGCATTTTGGGATTTGAGTTACCTGGGGATTCTTCTCCAGGGATATCAATTTGGGAACTAAGAAAGCTCTTCCATTGAGAAAGTCATCCTGAGAAGTTGCCCTTACTGTTAAAATGGAAGGGTGTGGAGACAAAAGGATCCACTGCCATGCTTTTTCACACTGGATAAGCCTTCTTTTCCAGTATAATAAGAGTCACCTTTTACAACTCTGAATTTAAGATCTAAAATGAGGTGGCTGGTTGTATAGTAATCACTAGAATCTTGTTTTTCCCAAGGCTAAGTTTTATCTTCTTTAATGGGGAGAAATCTGTTTCCGTTCATAATATAACCCACGTAGGTTATATCCTACTTGTAAAAAATAAATAACTCAAATTTTGAGTTAAAATGGGCACAGGATATAAAATTATTGGTCACCGTGAATGAGATCTATCAATGATAGTGATTTGTTTTAGTGATATTTTATTCATTTTGGTACATGAATTGGAATACTTGTATTCGAATTAAAATGTGTGGTTGTTGATAATGTCACATGCCCAGACTGGTCCATCACTCCTAATTATTTAAGTAAAGACATAACTTTCTTTTATTATGCTCCTTATAAGTCAAACAAATATGAAGAGCAAAGCTTTTAAGACCTCTAAAATCTCTCCATCAGATGTATACTGCTGTGAAAGTAGAAATTGCTTTCATGGAGATTTGGAAGGGAAGAAAATTTAAATAACGATGTGATTTAGTGTGCAGTTGGCAAATCAGCATACTTAAAATACATGAATATTAAAATAAAGAATGCAATAAACATAACTACTGACTTTCTAGTTATTGAGCAACTGACTTTTAAATAAGACCTTTTTCCATTAAAATTTTCTCTATAGACCTTCAGAGCTTTTCCTTATTGTTATTTTTCAAGATCACTGTTAGGTGAAGGCTGATTCTGTTCACAAAAATCACCTGCATATTTAATTGGACATAATTACTGTACAGAGGCTTTGGCATACCTTTGGGCTCAGTACGTCAGTTGAGACATTTTATACATCAACTGACACCTGGCTAATAAAAGGAATCAAAATGGCATTTACTCAGTATGTATTAAGTGCCAGGAGCTTTGCCATGTGTCTTGGTTAATCACACCTCAGAAGTCGTTGCAGTTTAAAACAATGGTTACCCTTTATGTGGCACACGAGGAAACCCAGTTCTTGTAGGGTAGAAGTCGGCCCCAAGTCACAGAATCCATCCAGCAAGAATTTGGACTCAGATTCCTGGCATCAAAAGCCTGGGCTACTTCCTTGTCAACACTGCTTCCAGGTCCCATGGTCCCTTTGGAAAAATGAAGGGATTTTTATTTTCTTACAAATAAACTCTTTGATCTCTCTTGTGTCACACGTTTTATTTTAGGGTTTAATGCGGCCTATGGAAATCCAAAGGCACTGCCTTCTTTTTGATCCATTATTCCCAGTAAGAACCAGACAGAAAAGTTGATGGGATTATTCAAAATTTCCCAGGCTTCAGGCTAATTAGACCACTTTACCAGAGGCCCAATTCCAATATCTTAGACGAGGAAACATTTTTGTTCATACCAAAAAGCATGAGACTCCCCTGATTTGTTTTCGCCACCTGAGTTCCCTCTTTCTTCTCCTCACAATCTTTAGGCTCTGAAAAATAAATGACACTCTTTTTTAAATCGAAATACACGTTTAGGTTTTTTACGATTAATCACCGATATGTCATCTATTTTTTTTAAACAAACTTAATACTTACCAGAGGGACTGAAGACCACGTGACCTCTGCCTGGAGATTGAGATAGTAGGTGTCACACGCAGTTGTCGTTGTTGTTGTTTTAAATATGCTTTATAACAAAGAGTGGACATTTCTGAGTCTTCTTGAAACGACGGTTCACTTGGGCATTTGTGTTTGCTGTTAGCCCAGCTCGGCCTCCTCATTACCAGGCCTTCCGGTCACTCTCCTGCCAGCCTTTCCCTGTCATCCTACTCCTGCATGGAAAAGGAGGTTGGAATCACCAGGTCATAGTGAACATCAATTTCTTAATGCCAATGCATGTTCTTTCTGGTGGAGTATGTTTTCATGAGCGAAGAACCCAAGACTTAAGACTTCTGTGTGAAGTTTACATGTGTGCTGTAAAGCAAAGGATTGTCCTAAATTCTGGAGAAAGACAGTGATGGATTTGGGACAGCTTCTTACTGGCCCCGGATGACCCCCTGAGCCACACCACCTTCAGCCCTTCCTTGTTCTCTCCCTTTCTTGAGAACTTCTTTCTTTCTTTTTTCTTTCTTCCTTTTTTATTTTTTTTTTGGTAGTTATTGAAGCTTTAAAACATGATAGAAAAAATTTTCTCATTTAAAAATTTTTAAAAGAGAAGAAGATAAGAATATTTCACAAGAATACTGGTCGGCTTAAGAACTGGATTGGAAAGTCGGTCTTCTGGTATTTAGCACTGTTCAAATACAGATGCCTAGAGGAAGGCTGGAATATTTCTTATCCTTTTAGGTCTTTATAAGCAGCAGAAAGCTTTGGTTAACAGAGCAGAATTTCCCTTATTTAGGTAGATGTTACACTGAAAGTAGTAATCCTTTTGAAGTGCAAATTTTTTTCATTTAAACATATTAAGCTGGAGGAATTCAGACTTGTGTAAAAAGCCTTTTATTTCTTTGGTCACAACCTATTATTTTCTTTAACTTTGGGATTTTGGTGACCACATTGTGTTGGTGTCCTCAGTTTCAGATTTCCGAGAGACACATAACTAAAACAATCCAGCCAGTCGTGGAGGTAACACCAAATATATCAGAGCCCATTGTTCCAACAAAATAAGAGTGAGGCTGTCGCAGCCAGCCAAAACCCAATCAACAAAACACTCCGGATCTGGGCCCTGTGTTTACAAATTGTCTGTGTGTATTTAAACATGTGCAGGGCCATAGATCATTTGCAGGGCAATTCCTTTTAAACAAAGGCCGAATACTTTCTGAAAATTGGAAACTATCTCATATTTGAATGCAGCACAGAGGAATCCGTTTTTACCCTAAACTTTAGGAGTTGAGTATAATTCAAATTTTAGAGCTTAATTTTTGTGTCATTTGGCAAGATGACAGCCCTCTGGGACCCTGTTGGCTTTCCCCTTCTACATGCTAGCCAGATCTATGTCTCTTTTTATTGGGTAAATCTCCTAAGACAGTTTGAGTCTATAGGAGCTCTGTAAGCCCATCATCGTAATGTACCCCCAAAGCACAAACCTCATAAACAGTTTCAAATGTTGAATAGGAGAGATCATTAACTATGTTTAGGAAGAAAGCTGATCAACAGTGAAAGAAAAGGGTTCATTATTATAAGGCAATTAACTCAGGACCTGTAGCAGGGCCTGCCCCACCTTGCCATTTGTTGACTCTCCCAGCCTTGTCTAGGAAAAGAAATTAAATCAAAACTTGCAGAGACTGTTGTATTTTCTACTTTCCAGTAGAGATTCTAAGACTCCAGATTTGCTGACACCTCATGCAAGCTCAAAGGTCCAGGTCTGAATCAGGGATTAGAGTAGAGCGACCATGAATCTCAAAACAGCATGTCCTCCAAGGGTCAGCGGTGAGCGTTGCAGCTTACGCCTCCTGCCAGACCTGGACTTCTTTGTTGGTGGGAGAGGATGGGCCCTGAGAATAAACCTAATCAGACTAGTTCTTTCACAGCCAATTCTAAAATCTGGGGTTTTCGTTGTTAACCATCTTCTCTCCCCTCCCCTCCCCTCCCCGCCCCCCCCCCCCTCCCCCAGCCATGGTAAGACTCAACTACCGACAAGTTGTACTGTGATGGTGTTGGTTACTTAACATGCACTACACCATATCTTGGTTCCTAGACCCCCTCATGTCCTTTGCACATCCCTTCTTTCCTGTTCTTTTTACACCATTCTATGGCTTCATCTCTTCCATTAGAAAATATGGCTTCCGGTGTTCCCACAGTGACCATGATGGGCATACTGAGCGCTCTGGGCGCTACCCCTGCTCCCTGGCCGCTCTGCACTATCAACTGGACAGATATGTAGGTTCCAGTCACCCTGCACATGATAGAGAAGCCAGCACTTCTTCCCTTCTAGGGCTTCTTGAGGCTATTCTGATTATTCTAAATTATTTCATCCCAAAAGTTATAAGAATAAAATGCATGAGATAATTGTCTTTTTCCCCTTTGGCCATAGCTATAAAGAAGAATGGATCAAATTAGAATATATTACGGGTTCCATTTCAGGCTGTCTGAAGTGTGGAGCTCTTTCCAAGTAAGATGTAGGTGGCAGATGATGTCATGCTCAGGAATGATTTAATAACTTAAAGACTCTCCTAAACTCACAGCACTGCCCAATCATACGGGAGCCGATGACCACATGGCAAGCTATATATGTTAACAGCTAAAATGTTTTGAGTGTGCATTTGCTGCTGTATCCTGTAGATAAAACTTTAAACTGAAAGTGCATTTGTCTCCTTAAGATTCTCCAACTCTCAAAATTTTAATATATCGCCCGTGAGGAATCTCAACACCAGTTTTTTAGGAGTTGGTTAGCATAATCGCCTGTTATTTTTCTTTTCTGTTATTCTCTTGTAAAGTGGCCTTTGGGTCTTTGTTTCACTTGTCTAAAAAAAAAAAGACCATCGCCTTGCAATTATAGATTTTATTTCAGGTGTTTATTTTAAAATTCTTATGAACTTGGATATTCTTGTTTCCATGTAGAACAAGATTTTAGCTGCGGTTGAAGTATTTCCATTTGTAATATAGCCTAATATAAAGCCAAATTAAATGGAAATAGTTGTAGGCCAAATTCTGTTAGATCATTATTTTTAGCTCACTCTTTTCTTCTTTCAAACTTCTTCAGATATATATGTATTATATATTAAAATATATATAAAAAATATATATATAAAAGCTACCACTGCCCCACACCCCGTGCCATGTTTTTCTCCCAGCTTCACAGAGAGCTTCTTTAGAGTAGAAATGGTGTCAAGGAACATTCTGAATTTATTCAAGGGGCATAATGGTTATTACATTTGGCAACAGTTCTCAGACATCAACGTGCCCCAGAATCACTTGAAGGGCTAGTTAAGGGCATTGGTCAACCTCAGACTCTGATTTAGTAGATCTGGACTGAGGTTCAAGAATTTGCAGTTCTAACAAGTTCTTGGGTAATGTTGAACCCCCTGATCTCTGACCACATTTTGAGAACCTCTGCTTAATGACCCTGTCTGCATTCATACATATATGTGTGTGTATACACGTATATGCACATGTGTGTGTCCAAACATGCATACATATATATACATATATGTATGTGTACATGTGAGTCATATACATATATTTTTGCAAGTTACACAATGACGTAATGTAAGGCACATCCAAGGATCTGATCATGATTGTCCTCTAAACCTAGAGGACACTGTGGATAGTAATTCTTTGGAAGGAACCGTCCCAGTAATGTCTGAAACAATTGGTCTCTTGGGAAAAAGGAAACTCACAAAAGTGAGTTTGAAGAATGTAGTATTTGTAGTGACAGAAGTGTGAGCACCTAGAGGACACAGTACACTATGCATTGACACTGCCCAAGGGTGCATTGTTGTGGCTGTAACTAACTTGCAGAAACCTGGGAATGAGGTGTGATCGGTGAGAGAAAAGGATAGCAACCACCAAGGCCGAGAGGATCGGCAGTGGATGTCCTATGCATCCGATCTCTTTAACTACAGCCCTTGGAGATGGGTATCACTACCCTCATTTTACTGATGAGAAATTCATATTCAGAGAAAACATATAAGGTCGTAAAACTATTATATGAGAGTATTGAGATTCAAATCTGTTCATCTGGTCCCCAAGCTGCTACTCTTTATATGATGCTGCATCAAGTGGAAAGGGAAGAAGACTTTGTCATTTATACTGTACTCGGTTCCCCCACCCGCCGATCAATTTTATCGCCAGATTTGTCTTATTAAGACTTGAACAGCACATTAATATATCCTGATTGTAAAATGTTAGCAGAATTCAGGAGTAGATGGTATAAATGCATTTAAAAATGTGCATATGGCGTAGTATATACATATGCCATATAAAACACAGTCTGTAAACAAATGTATAGAGTACATAGAATAATGTATAGTGTGTGGTGCATATACAAACATGTATGTGCACGTGTGTGTGTTTTAATCTAAATGAAACCATACTACACGTGTTATTTTGGTTTCTGAGTGTATTACTGAATTTAATGGTTAATATGGTGTTTGCTAAAACTCACCAAGTACTTCAAAATGTTTTTTTTTTTTAATTTTTTTATTTATTTATGATAGTCACAGAGAGAGAGAGAGAGAGAGAGAGAGAGAGAGGCAGAGACACAGGCAGAGGGAGAAGCAGGCTCCATGCACCAGGGAGCCCGACGTGGGATTCGATCCTGGGTCTCCAGGATCACGCCCTGGGCCAAAGGCAGGCGCCAAACCGCTGCGCCACCCAGGAATCCCTCACCAAGTACTTCATATTGAAATGTTTTAAGTGATTTATAATGACTTCATTAGACGATTAATAACTTATATCCAAAAGAACTCATGGGGAAAAGCAGATTCAATTTTCATATCTTATAAATGCAGAAAGAATGACGTCAGTGGAAAAGTTCACTGGGCTTTTCACTTAGGTATCCAGTGACCATGGCCTTTCAATAGCTTGTGCATGCAGAAGACCATTTTCACCCCTCAAAAGAATAGGCAAAAAAACAAAAGAAAATAGAATGGAAAACTGGCCAGGGGTTAATTTGCAATTCAAAGAAAAAGGTATTATTATGTAATAAGTCAGAATGCGATCTTGATCTTTCCATTGCTTGCTGAGTTTCATCCTGTTGCTTATAACTACACAAGTAGTATAGACTTCAACCCCACCATGTAAAAAGCAAATGTTTGAATTTTACAACCATTTTCCACAATCTTTTTTTGTACAAGACCATGCAGGGACTATCTATTAAACTCATGTCAGGATTTGAGAGAGGTGTTTGTTTTGTTTTGTTTTGTTTTGTTTTGTTTTGTTTGAGAGAGGTGGTTCTCACAAAGAAACCAACCGTCTCTTCTCAGCACACATTTGTAACATCACCGTCCTTCTGTGAAGGCCAAAGCCTTGGTGTTCTGGAAATGGCTCCAGAAACTCCACGTTGAAGATGCTTACTAACCTCACATGTGGATTGCAAAATCTATTTTTGCAGTGTTGTGCTTTCTGTTTGGTTGGCTTTGAATTCATGTGGGAGAATAACAACTAGCTTTTAAATGTGTTAGTAATTGGATAAGGCAGATACTTTTGTCTAGGAAGCTAGTTCTGTGTTTCACGTTCAATAGCACCCCAAGCTAGAAGACAGCAAGGAACTATTTGAGAAGAATAGAGCCAAATAATAGATGGGGCTCCCTATGCATCGATGTGTGTGCTCTGATTCTGGGGATCCTGGCTACAGGATAAGGTAATGGGACCTGACTATGATGCTTGCTTTCTACAGATAATTTTTGGAACATTCCAGGGAGCCATGTTCAAATTTTGTGAGTTGTAAGTTTTTATGAATATTTTAAGAAAGTTATTGTCTGGTTCCTTTTTCCTACTATGTTCATTGGTAATATGAAAAAGAGCAAGCAAGTCGGTGTTAAAGCAAACAGCTCCCACATAGCCAACTTCATATCCTAATATGATAAATTGCCTACTAAATTGTGCTTAGGTTTAGATACTATAGGAATTACATAATTAGGGGGGCTGTCTATAATCATAGCCTTTTTTTTTTTTTTTGGATTTTTTTTTTTTTAAATTTTTATTTATTTATGATAGTCACACAGAGAGAGAGAGGGAGGCAGAGACACAGGCAGAGGGAGAAGCAGGCTCCATGCACCGGGAGCCTGATGTGGGATTCGATCCCGGGTCTCCAGGATCGCGCCCTGGGCCAAAGGCAGGCGCCAAACCGCTGCGCCACCCAGGGATCCCTAATCATAGCTTTTTAAAAATGCTTTTGTTTATTTGTTTTTGACAGTATGTCCCCAATTCTGAAACCGTTCTGCTAAAAAAAAAAAAAAAAAAAAAAAAAAACTATGCTTTGCAAATAAAGGTTGTTTCTTATCCACACAGTTACCCTTTAAATAAGCGTAGCTTTTACTCACAAATGGGTGAATTATTCTTGCATATTATCAACCCACTACAAAAGCGAATCAAGATGCTGAACTCAAAATACAATATTGATAAGTCTGAAAAATTATCAGTTACTGGATCATAATGGTTATTCCGATGTCAGGAAAAAGTAAACAGTATTTGCTATCTAAAGCTTAATTCATGTGTTTGTAAAATAGTCACATTCATTCAATAAGTATATATTGAGTATGTGCTAAAGCATGAGGCAGTGATTTGGACTTTTGTTAATGTAAGCTAGTAAAATATTCAGCATTGTAGTCTAGTAAGTTGTAATTCTAAATATCTGAGTATTTTTTAAACTGAATCTTCCAGAATTTCAGCATGAAAATGAACATAGCCTTTGGGGAGAATCATCACCTTTGGGGAGTTACAGCTGTTCCAGCATCGTGATGGTGACGGTCTTCTCCATCACCATCAGATTAGATGACATACGGGAACTCTGTCTGAATGTGATCACATTGATGAATGTGATTACTCAGCCTTTGTACCTCAGTGTGTCCAGTTACATGGTTTATTCATGTGACTTAACTGTAGACATTTAGGTTTTCAAATAACAAATCTATTTTAAAAGGGAATGATGGTTTTCATCAGAGAGAATAGGAAAAAGTAAGAGAATGTAACATCAGCTTTGGGGAATATTTGCAAAAATTTGTTCTGAAAAGGCTACTATAAAGGCAACCCTTCCCAGGTTGGGGCAGTCCACCCCAAGACTGCTTGAGCAGTGCTCCCACTCCCCCCAACAGAAGTGCCAGTATGTCGGTTTAAACATGGAATTGTCATCCTACATGCGTGATTACACATAATGTATCCTAACTCGACTGCACACAGGCTTCCTGATGACAGCGTGTTTCAGCTTGCCCTCCGCCGAGGCCCGAGAAGAGGCCCCTTTGAGAACTTCCATAATTGATTTCCAGGATCCTCAAGTTGTTCTAATCACTTTTCAGGATAAAAATTGCCAAGGTCACAAACCCAACCACGTATTATTCTGGAATCAATGCATCCTTTGTAAGGAAAGAAAAGGGGGTAGGCATGAGCACTCTGCTTCCAGGTGATTGATACACGTGAGGATAAATAATGAAGAACTACATTTTTTTAACAGCAATTAAGTCCCATACCTGATAATCTCATGACTACATGGCATTTGTAATAACTAAATGACACAACTAAATGAAATTTAAAGGGTTTAATTAGGCAATTTTATTAAAATGTCAAAAGCTATTTGCTTACTCTACAGAGATGGTGAATATATTCAAACTTTATTATCCTTTTTTGGGGGGGAAATTCAAAGAACTCAGAATATTAATGCAGAGATCTTGAAATGGACAGAGTTTGGTAATGCTAATTTTTTGACAGGTTTGAGGGATTATCATTGCTTTCACATGTGTATAAATATATGGCAGTGTCTGCGCTGATGTGCAGCCATCTCTCCGTGACTAAAGAATGAGAGCGGTGATGGGCAAGTCATGTCACAGCCTCGACCGCTCAGTCCCCAAGTGGGTTCAGGCTCCTGCAGGGGCAAGGAAAGAAAATCATAATAGAGGAGGGAATGGTGAAAGGAAAAGGAGTCATTTTCACATAGTATAAATGTGAAAGTATGGAGACAGTTGACAAAAGGAAAATGGAAGTATGATGCATGGCAGTGACTCTCCAAATGCCCTTGAGTGGATCAGAGGGATAGACAGGGAGTGAAGTAGATTCACCAAGGGGAAGAGCAGCGGAGGGGCCAGGGAATGAGACCCTCCCCCGTGCAACCCTCTCACCCTTATGATATAAAAGTCGGACAGACCTCCACCATAGTCTCCCCATTGCCTATCCCTTCCTCCCCATCTGAGGTTTAATACAACTGGGGGACTGAGCCTTGCAAAATGCAATTGAAGGGAATCTCTAAGAGTATCTAATCTTTCTTCTTTTGCTACAGAAAAGCACTTTCAAATAATCCTCCTAAGTTTAAATGAGTGAATGAATTAATGAGTAAATGAACAACTTGTGTATCTGGGATAGAAGGACACATACAGAAGCCCAAACCTCATGCTCAATATCCTCACTTTGAGAAAATGTTCATGTAGAGTCGTATTGGTTACGTTCAGTTTTAGTTATGATCTGAACCCTCTAAAGACAGAGTCTATAGTCAATATATTCTTTTTTTTTTTTTTAAGATTTTATTTATTTATTTGACAGCACAAGCAAGGGGAGTGGCAGTCAGAGGAAGAGGGAGAAGCAGGCTGCCTGAGAAGCAGGGAGCCTGAGGTGGGGCTCGATCCTAGGACCCCGGGATCATGACCTGAGCTGGAGGCAGACACTTAACCAACTGAGCCACCCAGGTGCCCAGAGTCAGAGTATTCTTAATACTTCATATACTAAAAAAAAAAAAAAAAAAAAAAAAAAAAAAAATACTTCATATACTTAGGGGCCACTTCAAAATTGTAATCTCTCTGGCACTACTATGAATCCTCTCTGAAAATGGTATTATGGGATCTAAGTAATGGATCCTGAGTTGATTGGCATTTCTGTTAAAAACAAACAAAAAGCTTACCACAAACATGGATCATAGGTAGTGTTTTTCATTCTATTGCTTTATTTTCGTTTGGGGGCAAAAATCCTTTCGCCATTTTAAAACTGCAGTTCAGCATGTAGAGATTCCTCATGCTAAGACACCCCACATCTTGTGGGCTCCAAGAGTGTTTGCTATACCCGATTGTGTTTCATTAAAATGGGGCTCAATCTTTATAACCTGTTAGTTATCACCTTACAGCAGGATGGGTTCTTCTTTCCTTGACAGTTCGAAGTCTCACTACCCCTTTCCTAAGTGCTATTGTAAAGACCTTTCCTTAAGACCTGGTCTTGAGGGCATCCATTGATTCCGAAAGACCCTGGGTTCAGGGTCAAAAGAATTGCTTAGGAAACAAAAGCTCTCCTTTCTGCCCCCTTGCAATTCTTGTAAAGAAGGCTGTTCTGTCCTTCCATCCTGCATTGGAGGAGGCATAACGTGCCCAGCTGGATCCGGTGGTGCATTTTCAATTCTCGTCACAGAAGAAGGGGACATGTCCTTGAAAACTGTTTTGCCTACTTTTCACCTGCGTTAAGAAGGAGGGCACTGTGAGAGAGGGACACAGTAGGGATTTTGCGATGTTTTGATTTCTTTGCTGTGTGTGATGCCGTGTCTTTGGACCTCAATCCCATAAGCAGTAGCAATATTTTTACAGGACTTCCCATCTTCAATAAATTGTATAACAGTAATTAATTCTCACAGCATCCATTTGACTAAAGCATTATTATCCCTGTATTATAGAGGAGAAAACTGATTTGCCAAACCCCACAAAGAAAGTCAATGTCGGAGTAAGGATTATCGCTCAGGAGGGTCTAAAAGTCTAATCTCAGCTCTGAGATGATTTTTTTTTTATTTTTAATTTTTTTTCCTGTAGGAACAGATGCATTGGGGATTTACCAGATACATTTACTAAGGGTGTGTGAGCCTGGAACACAGCTCTGCCCTCGCTGAGTCTTTGTGACCACTAGACCAGTGTAAGCTGATTAGATGGAGCTTGTTTTCAGAAAGTCCCACCCCCCCCCAAAAAAAAAAGAAAAAGAAAGAAAGAAAGTCCCACACACAAAGATACAAAAATATAGGATGGATTCTTGTATATGCACGTAACCAAAATGTTGGTCTACTCATTTCCACAGATATCCCGTCAAGGTGTAGGCTTGTTATTTATTGAGTAGACTTATTTATTTTTTTTTTTTGCAAAGATTGGATAGCCTAAGATATTTAATTCCATTCTTTCCCATTATAACAACTCATTTATCTGTAGGACATTGATGTCAAGAATCAGGAAATGAGCAAAAGAAATGGCCCAGCAGTCTAAAAATATTCTTCCCTCCGCCCCCCATTCTGTAAACCAGTAGCGCATGGCCAATATGCGTCGCTCGTTGAGAAGCTCTGCAGAGCTGATGAACCACACACTTAGACACAGTGATAACAGACTGGCACCTGACTCGCCAGGTAAAGAAGCAAATAAAATGAGACTCGGGCAAATCTGCTAGAGGCCAGCAGGCAGGAGGCCAGAGCTGGCCCTCTGAGAGCAAAGGCAGAAACAGAAACTATTGCAAGTACATAAAAACTCAAAACTCTAGTCAATCTTAGGCAGTATTCTCCTGTACAGGCGAGACATTTATTTGAGCTGTGTGTGTGTGTAGTCCTTAAGGACAGCACGTTGTCACTACTTTAATGGTTACTGTTTGTATCGAAGCACTTAAACATGTATTTAGGCCAGCGAATATTTCTCGAGCTCCTGGGGCTCTGACAGTGACAGGCCAGACATGGCCCCTGCCCCGATCGGGGTCATGGTCCAGGCCAGGCACAACTCAGTATGCAAGGACACACGTGATTAAATGATTTCAGCTCATGATCAGCCCTGCGAGTGGGATAAACAGAGCTCCATGGGAGAGTAAGAGGGCGAGGCCCTTCCGAGGCAGAGGTCAGAAGCGTCAGCTCGGTGGATGCCCGATGCCCGTGCCCTGAAGGCCAAGGGCCTGGCAGGAGATGCCTCCTGGCTTGGGGACGGGCGCAGTGAGAGAGCCAGGGGAGCAGAGCAAGAACAAAGGCCTGGAGGCAGCCGCTAGCCCCTCCAGGGCCCAGGGGGGTTCACACTGGGGAGTGACAAGGTCTGATTTCAAAGATGATTAATTGTGAGATGGGGGGACTGAGGAATGTCGGGGATCAGGTGAGGCAGGAAGGTGGCTTTAACTGGGATGAGGATGGGGAATAATATGCGGTTCAGTATCCTCTGAGGGAAACAGAACAGTCTTCCCGACATAATGACAAAATATCTAGCCCTTGCTGAGCAGAGACAGGGTGACAGGGGCTATGCTCTCTGGCCGGAGAGAGAGGGGTGCGAGCCCTTTCCCCAGGTACCCCTGAAGGTGTGGCTGGGAAGGTGAGACTTTGCCTGGTGGTATCACCCTAGTAATCTGTATAGCCGGGCTGAGGGGGGGTTGAACCCACATGGTTTGATTCCAGGGTTCACTGCATTTCCCCATGAAAAGCCCTACCTGGCAGGTTTTCAAAAGATGAATAATCCAGGCAGGGCAGGTAGCCCCAAGAAGTCTGAGCAGAGCGAGCTGTTTTTTCCTCTTGTGAGCAAATCAATAACATGATATGGGTACAAGTCCCTGCTTTGTTTCCTTTAAACTCGGTATCTTTATTCTCTTAAACATCTTCCAGGAAGGCGGTATTGATTGCACCACATTTCAATAGTACATGTTGATTGCGAGGGGGTGAAAATGTGTACATTCTGGTAGAAGGCAGGTGCAAAACAATTAAAGAAGACTCAGGACAAAAAGCCTCCAAGAGCTTGGCTTACCCTCTTCAGACGTGAGGAGGAGGCTGCATTCAACACCAGGCAATTTCAAACAGTGAATAATACCCTGTTTTCCACGGACAAAGGGACTGTGCAAATTGAGAAATGTGAAGGAATGCCAATCCGGAATTTGAGCTTCACAAAAATATTTTGGTTTACATTAATTAAGGAGCTTTGTATTCCAAAGATGAAAGCATAAAAATAGTTACCTTTCTAGAAAGGATGTTCCTGCTGTTAATGGTTTAAATGAGAAGAGCATCTTCTCAGGTATACATACAGGTGTTCTTTCCTGCAAAGATAGACGTGTTTGAGCAAGCGACAGAGCCAATAACAATGCAAAAGAAACGTACAGGGGGCAGGCTTGCTAGAGGCCAGAATTACTGAGAAGAACAATCTAGAGGGAAAGACGTGGCGAGTGCTAATGCGGTCATGTCGGCACGCGAAGAAACTTCTGGAAGAGCTAAGAAAATGTTTTGACTTGTTGGTAATTCCTAAAGCTAGCTTTGCTTTTTAACTGTAATCTACTTATTTCTGTTTAGTGTCGTAAGGAAGGAAATCAAAGGCAGGGACAGAGAAGTGCGATGCACACCCAGCATCTCCTCAGAAAGGAGAAAGGAGCCCGTCCTGAGGATAGAGATCCCTGTAGATACTGAACTAAGAAGCAACACACCCCTTGACGTGGCAACCAAGATCACAGTCTTGACAGATTCGCCACCTTCAGTGATGATTATGCAGAAGTGCAGAGGACGAAGGCCCTGTTTTGAGAGAGAAAGAAGGAAAGTTAGGAGAGTGAGGCTGTTCCCCATCTCCTACCTGCTAGGTCACCGCCGGAAGCAGGCTTGCTTAATGGTAGCAGTCTGTGCGTGCAACCCTGGTTTTTGACATGTCAGTAAGCTTTGGTGCATATAAATTCTATGGAATGAAGAGCAAATTTTTTTTTTTTTGAGATTGTACTTGGGTTCTGAAACTTGCAAGATAATGATTAGGGTTTTCAAAAAGATTTATTTTATTTTAGAGAGAGTGAGTTGGGGGAAGGGCAGAAGGAGAGAGAGAGAGAATCCTCAAGCAGACTCCGCTCTGAGCGAGGAGCTGGCCACAGGGCTCCACCCCAGGACCTTGAGATCATGACCTGAGCCGAAACCAAGAGTGGAATGCTTAATGGACTGAGCCACCCAGGTGCCCCGATAATGGTTAGTTTTTAAAATACACATAATATGCAGGATATCCTGAGATGAAAGGACAATTATTTCAGAATTTAAGTCAAGCAGTTCCTTATTTGTTGGTTTGGGTTTTGTGTTTTTGTTTTGTTTGTTTTTTTTTGTAATTGATTTGATCATTGATTTATTTTACTTTATTTTATCTTATTGATAGTTCATTGGTTGGTTTTCATTGTTGTCTGGTGTAATGGCGAAAAGTTCCCTGCTGTGCGCCATCTGCCGAGAACCTGATTTGAGGACCATTCTTGGCCGTCCTCCCTGTTGAGCAGGAAAAACTGAAGAGAGGCAGTGGCAGGTCATGATACTGGGCTTGCAGTTAGACATCTCTTGGGCAGCTGGAAGCTCTTCAAGGGCAGAGTTTGTGTCATACTCCCAGCACCTGCTATACGGAGATCCTCCGCCCCACCAAGATCTGTGCAAATATTACTTGACTTTTTCAAATGACGTATGCATTCATTCACAGATTGTGACTGTACATCGATAGTGTGGCAAGCACTGTTTTAGGACCTGGGGATAGAATGGAAAGAAGATCTTTATTCTCACAGCATGTATATTTTACTGGTGTAATTAATAAAGGCATAAACAGGACAACAAGATAATTTCAGAAGGTAGTAAGAGCTATTTTATTTTTTTATTTTTAATTATAGTTGTCATATAATATTGCATTAGTTTGCGGGTGTGCAACACAGTGATTCAACAATTATATACATCATGAAATGCTCACTAATAAGTATAGTTACCCTCTGTCACCACACAAAGTTATTACGCATTATCACTGACTATATTCCTCTGCCGTGTATTACATTCCTATGAGATGTTTATTTATTTTTTTTAAGATTTTATTTTTATTTATTTATTTATGAGAGCCAGAGAGAGAGAGGGGCAGAGACACAGGCAGAGGGAGAAGCAGGCTCCATGCAGGGAGCCTGACATGGGACTCGATCCCGGGACTCCAGGATCACGCCCTGGGCCGAAGGCGGGCGCCAAACCACTGAGCCACCCTGGGATCCCTGAGATGTTTATTTTTTAACTAGAAGTGTGTACCTCTTAATCCCCTTCACCTATTAGCCCTTACCCCCACCCCCCCGGCCCTTCCTGGGGCAACCACCAGTTTGTTCTCTATATTTATGTGTCTGTTTCTGTTTTTATTTGTTTGTTCGTTTTGTTTTAAACTGCACATATAAGTGAAATCATATGGTACCTGTCTTTCTCTGACTTATGTCTTAGTATAATACCCTCTAGGTCCGTTCATTGTCCCAAATAGCAAGATCTCATTCTTTTTTATGTCTGAGTAAGACTATTGTGTCTATGTACCACCTCTTCATTATCCATTCTTATATTGATGGGCACTTGTGCTGCTTCCATATCTTGGCTATTGTAAATAATGCTGCAGGAAACAGAGGTGCATATATCTTTTCGAATTAGTGTTTTTATTTCCTTCAGGTAAATACTCAGATGTGGAATTACTGGATCATATGGGAATTCTATGTTTAATTTTATGAAGAACCTCTATACTTTTTTTTCCCACAGTGACTGCACCAATTTACATTCCCTCCCACCATGCATGAGGGTTCCCTTCTTTCCACATCCTCACCAACACTTATTACTTCTTGTTTTTTTTTATTTTATCCATTCTGACTGGTGTGCAGTGGTATCTTATTGTGGTTTTGATTTGCATTTTCCCGATGGTTAATAATGTTGCGCATCTTTTCATATGTCTGTTGGCCATCTGTATGTCTTCTTTGGAGAAATGTCTGTTAAGAGCTATTTTTAAAAAGCTGTTCTGTGGGGCTCCTGGTGGCACTGTGAGCTAAGCATCTGACTCTTGGTTTCAGCTCAGGTCATGATCTCTGAGTCATGAGATGGAGCCCCACATTGGGCTCCCCACTTAGTGCCGAGTCTGCTTGAGACTCTCTCTCCCTCTGTACTCCTGCTCGTGTTCTGTCTTTCTCTCTCTCTCTCTCTCTCTCTCTCTCAAATAAATAAATAAATAAATAAATCTTAAAAAAAAAAAGTGTTATGTGTTGGAGTAACAAGGAAGCTTCTTAAATTGTTTGATCAAGAAAGGCCTCTCTGAGAAGGTGAATGTGTAGGGAGGCCAGAGTTAAGAAGAAGTCCCCAGCTATCCAAGGATTTAGGGAGGGGAACTTCCAGGCAGAGGTACCAGATAGCCTACAGACCCTAAGAGAGATGGTCTTTGTTGTTTTTCTGGAATAGAAAGGCCAGTGTCACCAGGTGGACACATCATTTCCCATTTAAGCATTGGACAAGAGGGTATTTTGCCCTTTATGGTCAAAACCAGATGCCCATCACTGACCTTTTATCAAGTGAAAAGAGTAGAATTCAAGTAAACTTAAATAGTTATCAGGTAACCATATGTGACATCATGTTTTAGCATTTCAAAGGCTAGAACGCTCCTCCAGGTATTTGCCCCTTAGCTATCTCTGAGATAAACATTTGTGATAGTGTGTTGAAAAGAGGTAAGGTTTCATCAGTCCTTTGACTAGAATGCTACCCTGTCTGAAAAAAAAAATGTACAGCTTATCATTTGTTTAAATGCTAAGAGCCAGTAAACATTATAAACTAATTCTCAATCATATCGTCAAAGGGATTTTCCCGCCAAAAGGGAATTAATCATTGCCATATTTTTAAACGCTGCTGTCCAATTATTTTAAATAATGTACAGCATTTAGCTTTGTTATTTGCCTAGAGAAAAGAATGTTTCAATGAAAATTGTCCGCTAAATTTTCTTAGGTTATCTGATTTTCCATTGTTTATCTTGTGCTTATTATCTTTCAAAGTGACATATTTAGTGTAGTCTGTACGTATGTGTAGCCCTTTCCACTTGGCAAATTTCAGTATTTCTCTGCTATGCATAGAGTCTCCTAAATACAATGAAATGAACTGAATTCTGTGTTGGTGACTTAAACCAGGCTAGGTTAGTTTCATTTATTATTATTAGTAGTAGTATTATTATTTTGAATAGTATAGAAAAGACAAGAAACACTTATAAAAGACCTACGTGACAGTGGCCTCTTCTGTCTATGTTGGGACAAAATGTCCTGACTTGAAAATAAAAGGGAAAATTTAAAACATAGCTTTACTGTGAGGTCAGGTCCCATTACTTGGGAATGTTTAAAGAGAAAGCAGAAACTAGGCAATAATAGATTTTAAAAATCTACAATGTGGTCAGAATAAGATTGAGTTTGGTGGGATTAATTTTTATGTTGAATATTCAGAGCAAGATTAGATAGCAATGTTAACCAAATCCACAGATTTTCCTGGGGTGAAAATATCTCATTTCAGAGAAACCTTATGTTAGGCAAGTATGTTCGTAGAGGTAGAGGGGCGGGTTTTTTTTTTGTTTTTTTTTTTTTTTTTTTTTAAAAAAAAGATTATTGTTTTCTTTTCCATCTGTTGCAGGGAAATCAGGTATTTTCAAGCACTCTTTAATATGACAACTGTTAAAAAACAAAATTATGCATTACCTTTTGGGCTGTGGGCTGCTCAAAGGTAGACAGGATAATAAGCTTCCTGTTCAGAAAAAGGAGTGCTGTTATCATTGTTTATTTTTATAGCTACTCTTCGCTAGTAATAGTGTAGACCCTGTTGGCTGAGTCACTTGCCTAGACATCTCCTGGGGACAGATGAGTTATCTGAGCCCTACGGTGCTGCCTTCTGAAGGAGTGACAAAGTAGGGCCGAGGCCCAGTTCTATAACACGTCCAACTACCAACCGAAGGCAAAACTGCTCTGGTTGCCAGTAGCATCACTCTTTGTTCCTTCTTTTACCAAGTGGCCCAGCTCTATCCAGAGATGCTACTCAGCAGGCAATTTTAAATTCTAGGCACCTGAGGGTGTTCTTTTAGAAGAAGCCCCCTATTTAAACGGTAATGCAAAAATAACTTAAATACTGTTTACAAGCCGGAAAGGGAACGTGCAGGAAGCTGGGGGACTCCCTCGGCCTCCGTCCCTGGTACTGTGGTTCTCCTCCTTCTGGCATCAGACCTGTTTCTGCCTTCATCTCTTGCCTTTTCCATCTTTCCCTCTGCAGACCAGAAGTGAGGCGTGATGAATGGCCGGTAAGGAACTCAGGCTAGCTGGGTGACCTGTGCAATGCGGCGGCTCTGAGTTTCTGTTTCTTCACTTGCGAAAGGGGGATTGTATCAATCACCACCTCTTGGGGTGGGGGTGGGGGGTGCCTCGGCCACCGTGAGCCCCCACAGGTGCTCCCTTTTGTTGCTGTGAGGATGCAAGTGGCTGCATACGGGACAGGAGACATGTCTGGAAGCCAAGCGTTCTGGACCCAGCTCTGCCACGGGCTGGATTACCGTCTGACCCCTCCCAGAGCCAGAAGCACCCTGTGTGCAAAAAGAAAGAGCTGGAATAAGCTCGATCCCTCTGTGACATTTCATGATTTGATTAATTTAATGCAACAAGCTCGTACAGTGGAGCTGGCATGTCATCAATAGAGATGGAAATTGGTTGAGCACCAACTGTGTGCAGCATGGTGCTAGTGTAGGTTTGGGGGATAAACTGAAATTTCAGACAAACCCCTGCGTCATGCCCTGCGTGCTCTATGTTTTGTGCTCCAACGAACAGCACAGTCAGTAAGTGCCACAGAGGGGAGGCTGTGAGCAAACCCCGAGGGGCGGAGCGGAGCAGTCGGGGCCCAGGGGCCTGGGCAAGATCTGGCACTAGACGGAAGGATAAGGAAGGCTCTGCACTGCATTGCGCAAACCAACAATTTAAAGATGCTTAGCTAGGCTAAGAAAACCCACATCAGTTACTAAAATTACTGCCTTGTCTTTAATGATCTACGGTTTCCTTATTTGCTCTAGCGCTTTGCTCAGAGCCACAGAGTTGTTTCCTTTTTTTTTTTTCCTGGTCAGGCTTTAAACATATTTCTGTTGAATATGACAGATGATACATATGTAGGTGTGTGTCTATGCATGTGTGCATGTGGGCGTGTATACATATACGGAGAGAGTTATTGCTTGTGATATGATTAGTTGGCATTGTTATTAGTATCATGTTTAGGATAAAATGGGGATCAGTACCCTTCACAGCCAAGAAGTGCAATGAAATTCATTACCTGGATATGAGATTTTGAGAGCATCGCCTGTTTTCCCATGTGCAGTGCAGGGTACTGTGCCATGAGACTGGATAAATGAATAAGCCATCTTGGAAAGCTTGCTTCAAAAAGCTAGTAATCTATCAAGACAGATACTCATGTTTACATAATTATTAAATATATAAAAGAGAATGAGAGCAGAAACTAGGGATGTTTACGAGCCATTTATATAGTCCCTGTTTTCTTTTCCTTTCTTGCTTTTTTTTTTTTTTTTTAATTCTCTTTTGGATGCTTTTATTTTTCAGTAGTTCTTGGAGTGTGCTTTCTGCCCATTGTGGCTGCTCCTAGCAGTCATTTTCCCCACATGCTTTATAAGACTTATCTTCAGCCGGAGCCCCAAACGCTCTGGGCAGCCTGCAGTGTCCCTGTGGAATGGGTTTGCATTTGCCTCTACTGGGCCCTCGGGCTTTCATATCCATTTTTATTTAATATCTTAGTCAAGGGTTCACAAGGCTGTAAAAATGTAGCCTTGACACACACACATTGCAGAGACTTCGGGTTTCCTCTCTTTCCAGAAGATTCCTTTCCTACCTGTAACGTGGGGCCCCAGTGCACCAGTGCAGGTTTTCCAGCCCTGTGTGTGCTGAGCAGGGGCCTGTAGTGAACGTCCACTTACGTGCACACACACATACACACACACACACACAGTTCTTGTAAAATTTGTATTCTATTCAGTATTTCTGTGGGTTTAGTTTGGGCAATGGGGAGGCACGCAGCTTCTAGTCGGTCTGTCACTTCCACCACAAGTTGTGGTCTTCAAGGTTTTATATTCTTGAATAAAAGGAGGAAAGAACACTGATGGCTCTTCTCTTATATTGAATGGAGTTCTTTCCCATTTCAGAAGAGATAATTTCTATTTTTATGGAAAATCTATTCTTAACCGAGTAGGAACCTGACTCATTGCATAAAAATAAACTTTACTTCTCCTTTTCATGTTGTGCATCAGAAGCCTTATTTCGGTAGCCAGCTCAGGCTGCGAGTCAGCAGGGTTTGGGGAAATGAGCCCCGTCCAGACACCTCTGTCTGGCTCCAGCTGTGCCATGAGGCCAGTGGGTTGAAGGGACATGTAACTCGACTTCTCTGAGGGTCATGTATAAAAAGAGGGAGCTCCAAACTTTTTTAGCCACAGAATATTTGGGAACTTGATGTAAAACTAAGAGTGGAGAGACAGAGACAGAGACAGAGAAAGAGAGAGAGAGAGAGAGTTGGAGGACTTTCTTAAAAGGGAGTGAAGGGCTTGCCTCTTTGCTCAGTAGCCTTTAAGACATCTCCGAGAAATCCTCCAGGGAGCCCCAAGGAGCAGAGTTAGTAAACCCTTAGGCCAGGTACCTCTCTTCTTTGTCTAAACTGAGATGGTTCTGGAAGAAAGAAGTGGTAGGTAGCACTGTCTGGTGATCGTCAGCCGCTCATCTGCCTTGGGTAGTTTCTCCCATATATCCCTCTTGTTCCTTTTTAATAAAGTAAAAACCTCATTGAGTAGGAAATTGACTTCTAGTCCCTTCCATATCTTTAAGTTATAAAGCTGTCATTTTTTTTTTCTTTAATAGGGACCATCCCAGGCAAACTGGCACATCTGGTCACTCTATCCTTGATAATTAACTGGAGCAATTTTGGTAGTGTTTCCGGCAATTTAGAAATGTTTAATAGTATAATAGCATGCACTTTGTTATCATTTGTCTATGTAATTGTCACTTTAATAACAGATATATTTGAAGATATTCTCATAGATTGGACATAAACAAAAAATAAGACCTTTCTTCCCCCTCAAGACCTTTCGGCCATTATAAATTCCTGCCACTAGTAGATTGAAGTTAGCTCAACTTTGAAAAGAAAACAGTACTACTGGATTCTCCATTCACCTTGAATATTTTCCTACACAGAAACAGAAACCAACACATTTAATTATAACTCTGATGTGCCAAATTTCTGTGATGTTATAATAATACATTGTCATTTTAAAATTTAATTCTTATCAGGAGTGTGTTAATTATTATCCAACAACCAAGTTTTTATTATTGCCGGCTTTTCAGAAATCAACAAGAAAAATATGGCTTTATGGAAACACTTAAAAAATGCTTTATAATTCAGGTACCAGTAGACTTGGGTGAGAAGTCAATAGGTCTTGCAGCGCAGCCTGTTTCTATGGGCAGGTCCATTCCTAAACCGTTTCGGAGGGACAGATCTTCAAGTCACTGCTAAGTTGTTTCAAGGAGAGTCATCAGAGTTTATAGTTTTATATTGAGTTCCCTGGCTTCTCCATTATATTAGTATGTTCTTTGTCTTCGGTGCTGTGTTAAAAACCAAAGATAAAATTTTCATTATCCTTTTATCCCAAGGTTTGCATTATTTTTTTTCAAGAGTAGTTTCAGTATGTTAATAACATGTAAATATGACAATCGAAAGTACTTATCTGTCATCAGGAAGTGAAAGTAGGTGTGGAGTACCGATGTTCCTTTCTTTGTCTGGAACCTGAAATTTTTGTCATGAAACTATAAAAGAAACTGGGTAAAAACTCATAGTCAAATATCTCCTGCCATATGCTTACATCAGTAATATATTTCATGAACTATTATTTTAAACAAAGAATAAAATAGAATTGCTTCCACTTTGTCAATCTACTGACAATTTATAACAATGAAAATACCGCCTAGTACTTGGATAATCGAGTAGGCTGTGGGTTCCCTATTTTGGTAGGTTTCGATATTTATTGCATTTTAAAGAATTAAATAGCAACCGCAGATCTTTTCCTTTGTTTTCTTCTAAAAGTTTATTTTTAATTGTATTGTAATTTCACAAGGCCTTCTGGTAAAAAAAATATATATATATAAGTTATATAAATAAAGCACATCTATTTGATCTATGCTTTTTGTCATATTAAATCGAATGAATTTAAGATAGGGAGCTTTGTTTCCGTGTCACATGTGTCTTGCTTTGTTGCAATTATTTGTCATTGTTGACGTTGCTATAAATGTTCCGTGTTAGTCATTTGGTGGAGTCTGGAGTCCGTTCACATTAAAATAGTGAAGGTTGTACTATATGCACAGGATTTTTTGGATTGATTTAGATGTAGTAGTTCTTTCTTAATTCTCAATAGACTTTCAAGGATAAAGATGGATATGTAAGCATTTCTGGTCTGCTCCTAAGATGGGAGTAGTAGCACTCACCTGGCTAACTCCTGGATAATTTGGAATAAGAAATTGCTTTAGCCAATTTGGCTTCTCCAAAATTTAACAAGAATGAAGAAAAACAAATGAATGTTGTAATTCTAAGGTCTCTGTGGTGAAATAAAAGGCTCTCTGAGATCTGCTGTGAAAAATGTAAGAAAAAAAGAAATAAGGAAGTAACTTTTGAATGTAGGTGGTGGGTATATGGCGCTTCATTATCCTAATATTTTTTTCTATTGTTGAGTAGGTTTGAGACTTTTCACAATAAAAAAGAAGATGGAGGGATTCTTTTTAAGCAGCATAAGAAATACCAACCCAGAGACTTCTCTGAATGCAGATCCTCTGACAGAGTTTGTGGGACTAGGGCCTTGGAGGGAGGCGTGAGCATTGCCTCTCTATTACTTTGCAGGGTCGTGTTCTGCATAACGTGTTTATTGTATGGCTGTTCCCTTTTAAGAACTTTAAAAATATTTCCCCTTTACCAAGTCTAAATTTATAAGACATGAGAGAGCTTAATTAAAGTTAAAAAAAAATAATTGAACACTTACAGTTAGAGTTTTATTTCAGGGTTACAAAAACTTGCCTCTCTCTTCTGACTGGTGTTGCTTTCAGATAAAAATGAATGAAGAAATCCGAGCATTGCCAGCTTGCCACTTTCCTTTCTGCTCCAAGATTATAGGTTGCATGGCTCCAAGTTTGCAAGATTTTCCAGATGACCCCAGAGGGGCATATTCACAGGTGTTAATCTCCCATAAACAGTGTATTACGATTTTGCTTTTTTAAAAAAATGTGTATTATATGTAAAACACCATTAATGTCCAGGCAGCCTGGTATTTTGTAGTATTTGTGGATGGGTACTGGTCAATATGACCACAGAAGGGTGCGCGAGGGTGTTTTAAGTGTATTGAGGTAAAATGAACGGGGAAACGCTGAACCTGTGTTTATTACTGTGGAAGAAATCTGACACTCCATTGCACCATTATTATTTTTCATACCCTAAGCTAAATAGACTAACGGCTGTTAAGAAGCTGTCAGGGGAAGCGTGTCAAACACTAGGTGGATCATGCAATCAGACTGGTGTCGGGTTGGAAAAGTCAGTAGTCGGGGAGGAAAAAAAAAGTGACCTTGTCTTCTCAACATTGTCTTTACACTGAGTAGAACAGATGAGATTGTGAATTATTCAGAGCCCTGAAAGCTTATAATTGTTAGCAGTGGTGGCGGCAATAGAGGAGAGAGACAGGACTATTTTAGTCCAAATGTCTGATTCTATTAAACATCAAAGCAATCTTTTCTTAAAACCATCTTTGGGAATTTGGGTGGCGTGGACCCCATGAAGAATCCTTTCCCCTGTTTGATACCTTTTTTAGGAATCTGGGTCAAAGAGGCACAAGTTAATATTTAGCATAGATTTTTGGAAATGCAGAGTAAAGGAACAAAGACACTCTAGGGAGAGGATTTGCTGTTTCAGCAGGTAACTGTCTGGGGAGTGAGTTCCCCATGTGACATCACAGAACCTCTGAACTCCAAGGGGGTCGCACATTTTATGGAAATGATCTTATTTTATTAATAGGTTGACTACGATTTTAGGCCTAAAAGAAAGTATTCGCATAGTTACTCAGGACAATGTTTTGTTTTGTTTTAAATGAAGTTTGTGAGCTAATAGTCCTGTCGCCTTCTATAGTTTTAGCAATTTCAGATGGAAAGCTTTTGTACACAATTTTATTCGCTTGTCTGGAATTTATGGAGGTAGCCTTTACTTAAAACTAGTTACTATGTTAAGTTTAGGTTATTTTGAAGTTTACCATGGGTTTTAACTTTGTGGGCTTAAGTAGTATTATTTTTAGAAGTTCCTTTAAAGTTCATTGGGGGGATTTTCTCGCCAAACTGAAAAATATTTAGATTTCTCTCTCAAAAAATCGTAATATTGATGGCATTTTAAGATTTCCGTGACATATCTGAAGAACTGTCGGTGCCTGTGTATAGAATTAAAATTTAAGATCAGAATTACTTTTAAATGTCAAGACTTGAAGAAAGACATTTTAATAATATTTACTGAATATTATAAAATGTCGGGGTTTTTCTATTTTAATACATTTTATAAAGATTGGCTTACAAGGTCGAAAGTCACTTTACTTACTTATGGAATACATGGCTAAAATACTTGTATTGCCTTAAAAAAATAATAAAATCACTTGGTTTGGTCCCAAATCTTCTATCTCTACCAATAATGTCAGAATAAGCATTTCAATAAAGCATATCATGTCCCTGTGTTCCAGATTCTCTTCTAAATTTAGAATTAGCATGGTTTTTTTTTCTTTCTTTTTTTTTTTTTTTTTTTTGTGCAAAGACTATTTTAAACTATATATCCTTCTCTCCATACAGTCCTTTTATTAGGGTGAATAGAAGAGCTTCAAAATGGTAGTGTTTCATAGGACAAGAACAGATCAAACGTTCCCTTACAAAGTAATCTTGATCACTGTTTTCATCTATTTCACCGTCACTCATTATTAGCTCCTCGTTCTCTGGATCCACAATGGAGTCTTCACTGAGATATATATATCATATATATATAGTTTTAATTCCTAAATTTCATTTTGAAAAAAGACCAACACTTAATTGTTGTATAGCAAACCTTCTACCCAACCCCCTCAAAAAAGTCTCCTCTGAAACAACTCAATTAAATAGACCATTTTTTTTTATATCAGACAGAAAATATGATAGGGGGAATTAATAGTTTTCTGTAGAAAGGAGTGTGCTCTGTCTGTGTCTCTGTGCTCTGATTTTTGGTGTGTGGGAGCTGGAGTGGATTACATACTTACCGGATCCAAAGAAGACTCTCAGTCTTTTATTTTTTATTTTTTTTAAATTTTTATTTATTTATGATAGTCACAGAGAGAGAGAGGCAGAGACACAGGCCGAGGGAGAAGCAGGCTCCATGCACCAGGAGCCCGACGTGGGATTCGATCCCGGGTCTCCAGGATCGCGCCCTGGGCCAAAGGCAGGCGCCAAACCGCTGCGCCACCCAGGGTTCTTTTTTGTTTGTTTGTTTGTTTTAACTAAATGACTTCTGTAGGTTTTACTATAATAACTTATTTTTCATGAAGGAGCTACTTGGAAAATGACAAATGTTTTTATATCTTAAATCCTCTATTCATCAACTTTTGGTGTGACGTATGCATTTTCTAATCGGGCTTTTGAAGAAATACTGCACCCTGCCTGCTATCTTCTACATCACTGTGCAGGCTGAGTCTTGGGTTCCTAGTTTCCAGCTCTTGTATCTCTTCTTTGTTGTTTAAGTACAGGCTTTGGGTTAAGCATAGATAGTATCTGATTGTTAACTAGAGGAAAGTTCATTATACTTAAGTTAGTTCCTGTTTGTCCATATTGGAGAAGTTTGATGGGCATGTCTATTCATGCCAGAATTCAGTACAAGGAAGTAACCTTTTTATCAGTTTTAGCCATAATTTCATTTCATGAGTATGTTTCCTACTTAATTTTTTGGTGTGTGCGTGTGTGTGTTGCAAAGACATAAATGTTTGGCATTTATATTCCACATACATTTGTATAGGCTCTACTATGTGCCTGGCACAGTGAAGTATAAGGCCAGTTTCTTGCCCTAAGAAATTATTAGCTGCATCTTAAGGTAATACATGATTGCAGGTCAGTACGATTTTAGGAAGGGATGTGTCCAGGGAGCCACCAGAGGAGCTCAACCTCTGTTCTCAGGAAAATTAGTGTTTTCAGAAATGGTCCAAACCTGATCCAAATCCACTAACCATTGGAGGCATTCGGGGTAGGGGTGGGGGGAGCTTTCAAATACCAATTTGATTCTGCTTTCTCCTCCAACCTGCCCTGGAATGGGTGAAATTCCAATCTTCTTGGATGGCTTTTGATGTTTCTCTTGCTAACGACAACTGGCAGTTGATAATCTTTCTGTGGCAGGTGTCTCCTTGGGAGACACTTCCTAGGCCTCCCCACGGCGTGCTCTCCTGATAGGGGAGATACATTCTTCCTCGGACTGCTCACCCAGAACCTCATGTCAGCAGTTCTGACTGGCAGCTGGCCTCACAGACTCTAGTTTCTGAGATTTCCTAAACTGGAGGGTGATGACTTTCCTCTTGGCAGCCAATCACTATTTTAATTGACCAGTTACCCATTTATCTCCTTGAATTGCCTGTAGACTAAACCACAGGGATAATGTCATGTATGTATCCCCACTTACCTGGCACATGGTAAGTGTGCAGTAAGTGCTTGTTAATGGAAGGAAGGAAGGAAGGAAGGAAGGAAGGAAGGAAGGAAAGAAGGAGCGAAGGAAGGAAAGAGAAGGAAAGGAGGAAAGGAGGAAGGAGGGAGGGAAGGAATGAAGGGAGGGAGGAAGGGAGGAGGGAGAAAAGAAAGGAATGAAAGAAGGAGAGTAGGAAGAAGAGAGGGCAGGAAGGTAGGAAAGAAGGAAGGAAACCAATGAATGATCAGCTGGCACATTACCTACTTCCTCCCCTATGACTGCTTTCCAGGGCAGCTCCAGAAACCCAGATCTAGCACCAGACCCTAGCATCTGAAGCCTAAAATTTTGGGAAATTGCCTGCATATTCCACATCTTTGGGACAACTCTGGCACTAGCTTGCCTTTAGAATTCTCAGAAATACTCCTAGAAGTTAAATGGTCATTAAACCAAACTAAAATCAGAATTTTTTTTCTATTTTTAAGTCCAAAAAAAAAAAAAAAAAGCCTTTTAATGAATAGTTCTCTTTCACAGAATCTTTGACCAGTAAGAGATTAATATAAAGTTGGATGCGTGGTCACGTGGCCTCAGGAATGTTCCCGTGTGCTGGCTGACTCTATGACAGGGTCCCCTCAGGTGAACGTGAGCATGCAGGTCCCTAAATACCATTTGGCCTTGACTCTGCATTATTTTACAGAGCCTCCTGGAAGAAGGTCTACAATGGCACCTTGGGAGCCAGGAAAGAAGGCACGAGACAGCCTGGTCACATTGGGCTAGAAAGTCATTGCAAGAGAACAGAGAGAGAATGGCACAGAGATTAATTGCCAGGAGACCCTGGGAAATAAGAGTCAAGCATGGAAGTAAACATGGGCTTCAGCTGTGACAGTGTCCGCCCTGTGCCAGACCCAGTGCTGGATGCTGCACTTGTTCCCTCATTTAATTCGTCACAGCCTGCAGTGAGGCTTGGTGGTACTATCACCCCCATTTTATAGTTGAGGACACAGTGTCAGAGAGGTTATGGAACCCGCCTTAGGTCACACAGCTCACTGACCGTCAGAACCATGACTGGAAGTGAGACTAGTCAGACTTCAGAAGACACATCCTTCCCTCACCCTGGTGTCTTCTCTGAGCATGTGATGGGTGAACGCAGAGACTCCTCCAAGACTGAGGAGCAAAGCCCAGGCCACCAAGATGCCCCCCAGCCAGAGGCAGCCCAGGCAGGTCATGTTCACAGGCCATGTTCTCTCCGAGCACTCCTTGCTCCCAGAAGCAACCGCAGCTCTAATTGTATTCCATGACTCACATTTATATTATTATTCTCGCCTGGAACGATTTTGTTAGCAATCTTTTTAAAACTTGGATGTCTCAGATAAGGACCCATAAAAAAAGTTTTTCCCCCAACAGTCTTTTCTGCTCATCTTCCTTTTTCAGCCCATGAAAAAGCTGTTTTTGACATACGTGTACCTTCTGTTGTTTATGGGACAAATTACAATGCTGAGGAACAATTGGCACTGTTCTATCTCCTCTAATGAAAAAAATATGCAGCTCTAAGGATGTTTAGTGAGGGTGTAAGGTATTAGAGGATGGGCATATTGATACCTGCAAGCAAGCTTACGAGAAACAAAAGCACAGAGCCATTTCCAGAAACAGGGTGGTTGGGTGCGGCAGCGGGCGCGCCTTCTGTGCCTGGTGTCCCACCCTCGCACCCCCGGAGGAGGGGGAGTATTTTTGGTGTAAACCTCCCCTTGAAAACATGAGCCGTGCGCATCTTGGTCATGGGGCTGTGGATTGCCCAGACTCAGACTTCCATCCGTGAGGATCCTGCCCTGAAATAGTCTGTGTGCGATGTTCCCTGTGTGACAAAATGTTGGTATTCTGGGGCTCCTGTCCCTATAGGTACAAAAGGATGGTGGCCACATCAGCTGGCGGTTCAAACCGGTGTGTTTTTGTCACAGTTCCTTGGAGATCACAGATCTGCTTGGTCCCCGGTGTAAATGCTTTAAGCTTTGATCTCCCTCTCCCTCTCCCTCTCCCTCTCCCTCTCCCTCTCCCTCTCCCTCCCCCTCCCCTCCCTCCCCCTCCCCCTCTCCCTCTCCCTGAATACAGCATGGGGGGGGGGCTGCTCTGTGCTAGGTCGGGGGCTCTCATGCCCCTGATGTGCCCCCTGCCCCCTGAACTTGCAGGGGTCTTGAGGATCCAGATGAATGAGCGGCCTGGGGGCTCGAGTGTGACACACGCAGCTGGGAGCACACGGGGGACAGAGTGGAGCGGGGCTCGCCAACACTGAAGCCACGCCTCGGGACCTTGGAGCGAGGCACTCCCATGGGCTGCGCATCCTGGCTGGCAGGTGCCCCGTGGGTGTCCTGGGCAGGGCCCGTCCTGGGGGTCTCAGCTGCGCAGGGGGCCTGTTGGCCGAGCACCCAGTCGGGTGGGCCGAGTGCACCCCGGGCCCGCGGGCCGTCCTGCCCCATCCTCGTCCTCCCCCCTTCCCGGGACATGCAGGTGGGCCGGACCCAGGAGTCAGGAGTCGCGTCGGGGCCCCTGCAGTGAATCCCGCCAGGCCGCACCCAGGGGCACCCTGGGGCCCGGGAGCTGGACAGAGGGGACGGCCGCAGCCGGTGTGTGCCTTGGGCCCCGCGCTCCCCCCTCTGGACGCTGATCCCCGGTTCTTGGGAGGCCCCCACCTGCGCCCCTTCCACACCTTCCCTCCCTTCGGCCCACCTCAATCAAAACTCTCTTTCCCTGAGCCCTCGATTAATTAGATCTGATTATCTAATTAAACTAATTCGCACTGAGGTATGAATGAGGCTTAACCCTCCCGGGGGCATTTGTATTTTAAAAGAGGAGCTTGTTAACCCAGATGCCTCGACAATTAGCGGAATGTGTGGGGAGACCTTGGGGGGGTCAGAGCTTTTCTGGAGCCTCGCAGGCCATGGGAGGCCTGGGTGAACCCAGGGATGCCCCCACCCCAGAGTCACAGGCACCAGGGTCAGCGGTTCGGCCGCCCCACCGTCTGCGGCCCAACGTCTGCGGCCCTCCGTGTGCGGCCCAACGTCTGCGGCCCTCTGTGTGCGGCCCTCCGTGTGCGGCCCGCCCGCTCGGCCGGTGACGGGTGGCAGCACAAGAAACCATACATATATCATCAGGTCTTTGAGGTTTTCTGCTAATACTGCGAGTCTTCACGGTGGCCGGGAAGGGCCTTCTGTTCCCAGAACCAGCCCTGCCCCGCCGAGTGGAGAGGGGCCCAGTGAGACGCGGGCCTGGCCCGACAGCAGCCACCGCGGCCGCCCGGACGCTCAGCCGCCCCTTGCTTCCTGCACCCCCGTCTTTTAATCCCTAAACAGATTCTGTTTTTTTTAAACCAGAAAGATAGAAGCGTTTGTGTCCCAGCCCTGAGCTGACAAGAGGCAGACGTTGCCCAAAGTAAGAGGGTCGGGGTTGGAAGCAGCTTTGAAGAGTCGGCCTGGTGGCGTCCTTCTGTGGCCTTCTCTGTGAAGACATAGAAAGGCCGTTTTGTTCTCTCATGCCCGTGAGCTAGGAGTGAGGTAGTACATTCCAGCAAGATCCAAATTAAGGAAATGCTCTGGGAATCCAACCCCAAAGCTGCCGTAATACTGGCCACCGCCTTGCGTTTTTCTACGACTGCCAAATACGACCATCCTTTCCCATCAGACTTTGGAGTCTCCTGTACAGACACAACCTAGAAATGTATGGGCTGCTCTTTTTAAAGATATGTGACTCAGGATTCCTGAAAGTAAGAACACAGGCAAGCATAATTTATATGCTCATTATTGATCGTTTGTTAAAGTCCTTTCTGGATGCAACACTTATTGATACTTTTTGCATCTTTTCTTGTTTTTTAATGCATTTAAAGGTCCCATTCGTAACACGTGGAGAGGGAAGACGAAGTCAGGGGCGACCATTTGATATTATGAACAAAGACTTGGCATTTTCTATTCTTTTTTGAGTGATGGATTAAGAGAATTATTTTATGCGAATGCTAGCTGATTTTACTTACATTCCTGTAATATTTAAATTAATTAAATTTCCTGGAATGATAAGAAAAAGAATGCATATTATGGGTGATATTAGGCATGGTGTTGCATTAGCTCTAGAATACATGTGGAAAAGAAGTGGGTTATTTGCTTTTCTAGCCCTCATATTTTAAGACTGTAAGGCTTAGAGCAAAACGGCAGTATTAATATGGTAAGGCTTCAGAAAGCAGAGCCTATATGCAAAAGCAAAACAGATAATACAACAAAAAGCAGTAAAAATTGTGATTAAACCTTTCATCCGGTTATTTTTCATTTCATATGCTATTTGATTTTTTATCTTTATGTTTTGCCTCGTGGAAGAAATGAGTATGACACCTGGACAAGGCATGCACAAGGGAGGACATCCCTGTTTACCATGGATGTTTTAGTTGTCAGGGCCCAAAAATCGAAGTAGGGGAGCTGACCAGCTGGGGACAGACAAAACACGGTTGTACTTCTTAAGTGATTTGGGTTCATATACACATACAATATTTTTTTAAGTATTACAAAATCATCCATATCCTGTTATATTTCATTTTATCCACAAATATTTGTTTCACTATTAAATCAATGGAAGCTCTTTTATAGTCTCAGATCAAAGTTGATTGTTTTTTTGATAAAGAGGCAAAACGAATCATTAAGGGATTTTTTTTTTCAATTTCACTTAAAGACTATGGGTTATTTTGGTTTTCTGCAAGCTATACATCACACAAAGAATTTCTGAAGCAGAAATGTTTATAATCAGATGTTTATAATCCATGGTCTGCCAAAAGGTTCACTGCATGCTGATTGTGGAGTTTATCAGAGAGGAGACAGTAGGGTTTCTAGATTCCATAGAATTGTAGTTTAAGTGTATACCTCCTGGTTTTGGATCAATTAATGTATTTGGCACTGCTGTATGCCCAAGGAGTCGACTTATTTAAATTGCTGCCTTTGATTAGAATATCTTACTTACTCTTTACCAAAAACACTTCTTTAAAAATATTATGGGATTTTAAAAAAATATCTTTTTTTTTTTTTTTTTTTTTTTTAGAAACAAAGAACATGTGCTAATTTGCTCTTAATTTTCAGCGCTGTATTTCTGTGTTTGGCTCTGATTTTGATAGACTAGCCTTTTGGGAAATAAAAATTTCCATTTATTTGGAAGGAAAAGGAGATCAAGGAGAGAAGAAATCAGAGACATACATAATAAGTAAGGGAGGATGGATCACATATTAGTCTCACTTGACACAATATTTTATAGTTATTCCCTTTGAATCTTAGCAGTAAAGTACCAGTAAAATTGTTTACCTCATGATGAGGCGTGAGTAAGATAGTGTGTGGAGAGCACCTGGCCCAAAGCATGGCAAGTGCGGCAGCCCATACATGCTAGATCTCATCTGTGTCCTCTCTCCTGGTGAAGGACTGAAATTCAGAGAATCCGATTCAGAATGGAAAACCAAGTTAAGTATATCAGAAAGTGGGTGTTAGACTATTTGTCAAACCATATGCCATTGCGATTTTCATAGATCAATAACAATAGAATATGGGGTATTTCATATGGTTTGACCCTAGACTGAAATAGGGTGTTGATATAATTATTCTAGTAATTGAGATAAAAATTCTTCTCCTGAATTGTCTTGATCTTTGAAGTGAATGTGCTTTTTTTACATGAACGGGTTGTTTTATTTCTGTACTTCCTTTCCACAATACAAGGTGAAAATGGTAGTTCACCATCCTCTGGTTCTGATCCCGTCTTCATTATCTCTTAGTGAAAAAGACTGAAGTATCCCTTGATCCTCAGTGTCCTAGCCCCACCAAGGTGCTTTGTGTCAAGATACGCCTGCTTGAATTCCCAAGACCATATATTGACCATTTGCTAGTAGTAGCTGCTCGTTGTGTTGAAGCTCCCTACTTGTGTCGTTTAGGCTCTTTTAGGTGGCAAACACAGATGAGGTCAGATCGCCTCATTAATTGTGGTTTATTGTGTGATGCAGGGGTGTGTAGGAACGGGCCTCAGGGCAGCGAGGCCTCAGAGAAAGCTGGAGGGTCACTTGTGAACCTCCAAGATTCTAGCACAGTGCTGGCTACTGGGTCTCGGTTGTTGGGACAGTTTGGGCGAGTCCCCTCCTTCCTCTGCGTCTCTTCCCCTTCCCACGCTCACTGAAAGACTCTCACTGGCCTGATGTGTTCACAGTACCCACCGCAGTTTGTAATCATTTATTTGTCTGTTTATCTCCCCGGCTGAACTAAAATCTCCTTGAGGACAGGGTGTCTCTGTTCTCCACTGTTGTGGCTCTGGTACCTAGCACAGTGACCAGCATGAAATACATCCTTGAAACATAACTGTTGAATGAATTAAATATGAACCAGCTGGAACCTCCTTAGATGGGCCTCTGACACCACGGCACACTCCCAAGATTCCTCAAGGAGAGAGGCCATCCAGTGAATTCTCTGGGCCCATGCAGATATATGAACTGCTCTTCCTTTGGGTGGGTCAGCTACAATGGGGCCCATTTGGTCCAGTTGTGTGTTTTTCTGTTGAGACACCCCTTTCCAATCAGCTAGGTTGTGGGTTTTCACACGTTAACTTTGTCTTGCTGCTCACTGTAAGGAAATGGGTAGCAAAGAGGGATGAAACCTTCCATGAGACGCTAAATTAATAAAAACAGACCTCAGAAGAGGAGCGTTAAAGATTGCTCAGGAAATTCAGTGTCGAAATTAAATAGGGAGGTGGAGAGGTACATGAGGGAGACCAAAGAGCTAGAAGGAGGAGACCAGACATCAAAGAGCAAGTGGGAGGGGGACATGCAGCTCTGGTGACAGTGAAGCACACCAGAGGCCAGCCACAGAATTGGCTTCTGGAAACTGAGTGAAGCTGACAGAGAGGAGTGGTTGGGAAACCACTGGCTGGGGCTTATTCAGGATGGGAAGAATAATGGGATCTTTAAAAACCCTGGATTATCTGATAATCTGTGGCAAATTTTCAATTGAACTGGTGTCTCCAAGTTATTAACATCCACTCTGTTGAAAAATGAAAAAGATTCAAGCAAGGGCATTTGTACAACTCTCCGTAAAACGGAGTTTGAAATTGTGTCTTCTCGACTGACCCCTTTTTGAAACGCTGAAGTGCAGCTTTACGTCTTACACCTTGAGGGGATCAATAGGGAACAAGCAAGAGGAAGGAAAAGGAAGCCTGCCTTACTCTAGTTGAAGAACATGGGCATGTGATTAATTTATTTTAGAGTAGGAAATAAGGAAACAATTAAAAAAATAAAACTTGGGGAAAAAAGAAAACAGATGATGACGCATGAGGCTGCTTATCTTCTCCTGTTACACGGGAAGGTTGATATTTGACTGTGTATCAAGGTCATAGACAGTAGGAATGAACGTCTTTGAGCAATCTCTAAACTATAGATCTTAGAGTTAGCGGGAACCTCTGGATCATTTAAACCAACCCTTTACTTCCAGAAAGGCAAGATATAATTATCCTCCTCTTTTAGAGAAAAGACAAGGAAATCAAGTTGCCTGCTGTGGTCATGTGACTGAAAAATACTGATGGTTGATGATGCAGGGGAGAATGTGGGGTGGCAGGGAGGGGTGGTAGAGAGCCGGGCTGCAGGGTGTTATTAGGGTGTACTTTCTGTTACCCTACAGGCCGGGTGATGCTGTCCCATATGGGTATGGACCAAGTAGAAGACTTGCTGGGTTCAGGGAGGTCACTGTTTGCCAAAATGGTTTCCTTTCTGAAGGAAGAGAGGGAGGAAGAGAGGGAGGAAAACTCTCCTAGAAGTGACAATCCACTTCTGTGTCCATAAGGCCGAAAGGGGCAGGACAGTTACCTCAACTTGATCTTTTCTATATTTTGAACAGTGGGATCCGATGCCCCCCATTTTAGCAAGTAAAGACGTTAAGACGTTGGGTATTTATTACCAGGTCACAAAACTGATGGTAAAATTACACACCTCAAGGATTTTAATATTCACAGTGAAGGGGATGTAGTGATGCCTTGTGCTGGTTTTTGGCCTTAGAAATGGGAGTCAGGGATCAGCACTCCTGGGGTTGACATAAATTTTCTCCCATCTTATATTTGCTGCCGTGTGTCTAGGTAAATAATACTCTTAATTTTGTAGTTTTTAATTGAGGTTTCGTGGATGCACATACTCAGAGGGGGAGTCTTCATGCTTTACGTACAGAATTCTCTGGCTGCTTTGGTATATTTTCCATGCGTGATTTCTAGAGCTTCCATTCTGCAGGCGCAATAATCAGGAAGCCAAAGCGTCTCTGCTGCCCACAAGCTCTTCCTAGACTTGTGCGGAACAGTGAAGTTTTAGGAAAAGGATAGAAACGTGATGACAGACTTTTCCATTTCATAAACAATTCAATGTAATGATAGATTACAAAATAATTGACTTCGGTTTGTGCTGAAATGACCTTTGCTCCCTCTCAGCCTGGCATTTCCAAGTAGCTGTGGGTTTTTTTTTTTTTTAGAACAAAATTAGGTATTCCTTTCATTTATTAGTTTTCTGTTGCTTGTGAGTCCTAAAGCTATCCTTTATAAAGAAAAGTATGTATACATTTGAAAGAAAAATGAAAGAGGGGCTGCATCCTGTACATGTTAAATCGCAGTAGCGATGGTGATTAATGTGCCACATACATTTTTTTTTTCTTTCACAGTCCCCTAGATTTCCTTTGCTTTCAGAAAAGTGGTTCACTTTGGCAGGACCTTTTCAATCAAGTAGAGTCTACTATGTGCAATGAAGGCCCGGCCCCCTCCACCACCTCTCTGTGGACTCCCCAAATTTCTTCCTTCCTTTCCCTACAATTGCAACGAAACTTTGACTTTGTCTGCATGATGGTGTGTACTTTTAAACTAGTATCTATGAAAATAAGATATTTCTCCCTGTAACAGTAGCTTGCATTCCCTCCCATTCCGCGCCGAGGTATGGTTCTGACAGGTAGCATGATGAGATTTAGAAGAGAGGCTGAAGTTAATTGAGGTTAGCAAGAAAAATATTACTGTCAATTTCAGATTTTTTCTTTAATTATTTTTAACTCATGAATAATCAATTAAATGAAAAAGAAATGTACATTTAAGAGCATCTTGAAAATTCCCTCCCCTAGAAGCATCAGAGGAGAGGAGCCCCTTGTGACACTATCTACAATAGAACACACCACTGGCTTTCTGCAGATGACATAGTTAAAAAAAAAAAAAAAAAGATGCTTCTTCTAAAGTGACAGAATGAATACACTAGCAAGAAGAAGTTGAGCATAGACAGCCATAAAATGCAGTTTGCCTTTTCAGTGACAACCTGGCTGCACTATAGCACCAGAAGTAAGTATAGCATGCAGCCCTAAGGACAGGGTGTTGGTGGATCTAGACAGACAGAGGGACGGCCGGTAGGTACAGGTTTGCATGGGGGTAAGCTTCACATCACTACGCTTCCTCTGTGCAGGCTAATATGCCAGGGGGGGTCTTTAACATGTGAAGGAGGCTGGCCTAAAAGAATTTACTTGAATGATACATTATCTTTTAAAGGCCAGTGAATTGTTTTATCAACCCTACCAGCCAAGTATCTTAGACTCTGGACTGTTTAAAAATTCTTACTGGAAGAAATGATTATTTTGCCAAAAATTTAGCAAAGAAGAAACTCCATCTGGAAAAAAAAAAAAAAAGAAAGAAAAAGACTCTTCATTAGAATTCTCCCACAGACTGTTTCCCTTGGCCTATTCCCATTTTAAGGCCTGGCCCCCAGCTTTTTTTTTTTTTTTTCCCCTGTGTGTGATTTAACTACTCTTTCCTTTGTAAAATAAGTTAGCATTTTAGTTTCATGTTGATGCCTGTGGCAGGCGAAGGTCATGTTGAAGATGCTCCTGTGAAGACAGTTGTTCCTTTTGGGTCACTCTTTGCCAGGTCCTTCCCTCATATGTATTGAGCAAACTTTCACGGAGCATTCACCACTCTTTGGGAGGCAGCTCTGCTTTGCTGAGAGTTCGTGTTGTAACTTTTTTAAAAGTAAGATATCAGGGCGCCTGAGTGAGCTCAGTCGGTGGAGCATCTAACTCTCAAGTTTGGCTCCAGTCGTGCATGATCTCAGTTGGAGCCCCTCGTCGGGCTCCCTGCTCAGCGGGGAGTCTGTTTCTTCCTCTTCCTCTGCTCCTCTCCTCCTCAAATAAATAAATAAATCTTTTTAAAAAAGATTTTTAAAAAATAAGATACATAGCATAGGATATTTGGTAATCTGTGACAACTACTTTTCCTTTTTACATCTACAATATTCCCCCTTTAACAGAACCGTATGCCATTTTCCTTAAAAAGTTAAATCGAAACATCGCTGATTATGGTTGGCCCAAAGCAGTGGTTAAAAAAGGGTGTAAAACTTGAAGCCAAGAAACCGGTTCTGAAAATGGTATTTAAAGAGCAGGTGATAAATTTGTATTTTACCTAATTCTAAAATGGAAGGAGAGCCCTGCCTTTCTGAAGGTTTGGGTTGAGAGCTGTGCATCTGACAAATCATTTTTCCTGGAGAGTGGCGGCTTTGGAAGCGCTCTTTCTAATTTCTATGTGAGAAGACACACTTCTGTCATTAAGAACTGAGCTTCCAGGTTTGAGAACCTGAAATATCCATGTAGAGAGGCATCTCTTTGACTAATGCAGGATCCTGACTACATACCATCCTAAGCACCTCTTCACAGTGTGTCATTTTTCCAGCTCAGTTGATTTTTGATATGTCTCACTTTATCAGTCATCGAAGTGGAAATTTCATCACTCTTAGATGCTTTTTGAGTTTTTCTTAGTGTTTGTTTGTAATAGGTTTTATGGGTGATTAGTTATGTGAATTGCGGCATTCTTAGTGATGGGAACCTATCTTAATTTCGCTCATGAAACCTGCTTCTCTCATAAACTCTGCCATAAACCACGGGTAGAACTTGTTTTTCATTTAAACATACCTTGTTGAAATTAGTATATGTACTTTTCATCACTGCTTAGTGTGAAAATTAATAGCTGAAATTATTTGCACTAGCTCTAATGTTTGAGCATTGGCCTTTTCAACTCTGTGATTTCACACATTGGTTGCTATGCTGGGACACACCACTGAGTGATTGCTCTACTGGGCATTATCAGGTGTCAGAATTTTACCAAAGGCCCACTGAACAATATTATGGCATAAGAGTAATATTTCTGTTACTTCTGCAGATATCATCTTTGCCTTAAAAGCTTTCATAGGAAAGCACAAGAAGTGATATTATCCACCATTTTATATTCCCTAATGTGACTGCATGTACGTGCCCTAAGTAAGAGTCAACACAGTGTCATGGTCCAAGGCGTGGATTTTATGTCACGCAGATCTGGGTTTGAGCCCTAGCTGTGTCACATAACAGTTGTGTGACCTTGGGTGAATTACTTCATTTCTCTGACTCTAGGCTTCTTTCTCTGTAAAAGAGGTTAATAAAGGAACCCACCTTGGAGCGCCTGGGTGGCACAATCGGTTAAGCGTCTGACTCTTGGTTTCAGCTCACATGGTGATCTCAAGGTCCTGAGATCAAGCCCTGTGTTGGGCTCTGCATCCAGCTGGGAGTCTGCTTAAGATTCTCTCTCCCTCTCACTCTGTCCCTCCCCGCCACTTACACTCTCTCATTCTCTCTTTCTCCCTAATATAAATAAATAAATAAATAAATAAATAAATAAATACCCACCTCATAGGACAGTTATAGAAATTAAATGAGATAATGCATGGAAAATGAATGTTGGGCAGCCCCGGTGGCTCAGCGGTAACCGCCTTCAGTCCAGGGCCTGATCCTGGAGACCCGGGATCGAGTCCCACGTCAGGCTCCCTGAATGGAGCCTGCTTCTCCCTCTGCCTGTGTCTCTGCCTCTCTTTCTCTCTCCTCTCTGTGTGTCTCTCATGAATAAATAAAATAAAATCTTTAAAAAAAAAAAGAAAGAAAATGAATGTTATTGCATACTCTCAATACATATTAGGTATGTACAGTAAACTTCTTTTAGTCCCTACTTGGCAACTCTTAACACACCTTAGAGCTATAGAATCCTCAGATTAACTGTATATTGCAATCTTAATGGCTTAATTTTTAATTTTAAAGTTTCAACATTTGCTTTTATATTGCATGATCATAATGAGTGTTCTGTGTAATTATTTTTCTAGATATAAATTTTATCAAAATAAGAGTCATGGAGACATGTGAATATTATAGCATGATTTTTTTTTATAATAGCTTCCCTTCTAGATCATCACATTCCTATTATTCAAGAGAAAAATTTGAAATAGAACATGAAGACTCTTTGGGGGATAGTGAAAAAAAATTCCCAAAAGCAAATGAACTATATCTAGTAGTGAGTGGCAAGTGAGAGATGCCCTGAAGACAATATTATATGTTCTTCTCTCTTTTAAGTTAATTTATTTTTCTATTGGAATTAGCTTTATTGTCTCACTTGGGACATAAAAGTTCACATAAATCAGGAAACATTACTGACTATTGAAGACCTACTGTGTGTAATAAACCAAGTAGATAACGTCAGGGAAGGTTTTTCAGATGAGGCGACTATGAATTTTGGAGTAGAAAAGCTTGTGGAGGAGTCTAATAGAGAGTGGTGGCGCATTAAAACTTAAAGTACAATCAGAGCTCTTCCCACTTCTCAACTGTCATAACCAAAATCCAGAACAGGAATGGCATCGCTTAAAACTGGTCTTCATGGACCTAGACCCAAGAACTTGTGGGGTTGTATAGATCTATTATCAGCATGCAGAAGTTTTTCAACCACTATCCCTTGGCTTATTTATGTGCTGCACGTGAATAAAGGGTGCTGTCAAGTTGAGATCATTTTTGTTAAGTTTTTTTCTTCCCCCTGCATCAGGAGGACACAGGTTGATTGGGTCCAGCATCCAGAAAGCTGAGCTATGCTGGTTGTAAACATGGTATGCTCTGCTAGTGCTGAGTATCACATTGTCAGGCCAGCTCTAGCTCCAGGAGTTATCATATATTTACTGAAACATGACAACATTCTATGCTAAAAATATAGAAGAGGATATGGCCAGGGCAATAAACAGCTGTCCTCAAAAACAAACAAACAAACAAAAAAACAACAACAACAACAACAAAGGATTGTTAACAAATACCAGGTCTGAAGGGCCAGCCTGTGAAGTGTGTGATCAACCAAGACTACTTGTATTCCTTCACTGACACTGGAAGGCATTGATTTGCCAGGAATAATTGCATTGTAATTGTGAATGGCTTTTCAGTGTCACTGTGAGTCTTTATTCCTTTCGAGATGCCACCAAAATGTTTAGTGTTTCAGAGTATGCCATGGACAGTGGTGTGGAGAATTTGCTGAACTAGAAAATTAGGTGTGATCAAACCAATAAAATGTTCTTTCAATGAACCATCCACAGGGATGTGCAAGGATTTTATTATTCAGAATCTGTAATTTGATAGCGTTCAGTTTACTGACATCTTAGCCATGGTTTATCCTCTTTTATGACAATGTGTTAACTCAGTGCTTCAGATCTGTGTACCCGTTCTGTTTCTCTGTTATACTCCTTTGCTTCTGCAAAGCTCCCCTTTTCTGCCTTTCCGCCTTGGCCTGAGATGGAAGGATGATTCTCCTCAGAATATGAAACATCCAAACATGTCCTCTGTATATGGTCTGGTGGAAATACCCAAGACTGGTTTGATGACAGGTGGGTACTTCACAGGAGCCTCTAGCATGCCTTTTGTTGGAGGGCTTTGAAGGGGCTGGTCGTTATCCTACCTGTTCTCAGATTAGTCACAATAGAGAGAAAGGGATTCTTAAAACTTTGTTACTAACTCCCCACATCTACAGATCGGACCCAAGGGAATATGACTCGAGCCATTTAGGATCCCCTAAATGACAGCAGAGTCGACAATGATGACTTTGCGCACAACTCTTGCCCTCTCTGTGAAGAATACTGTACCATCTGCTCAGATATATCATGAGAAGAGACTCAATTGAGTCAGATAGTAGAGAATCTGGTTCATCTGGTTCCCGTCAGTGCCAGGAAATTATAAAGATCTGTGCTTTGTGTGCCTGAGGAGAAAAAACAAGGTCCCCTAGTCTACTCCTGCCACGACAGTAAGCCATACTTATATTTGAGATACATCTTGTTTTTAGTGGCTCCTACTGGAGGAACCAGGGTTTCAGAGCCAACAGACTATCATCATATATGAAAATGCTTACAAATTGCAATATATTTTTTTAAGTATCTTGTAATCATAAGTTAATCATCCAGATATTTTACTACTTGAATCTTTCTTGAACTGAGTTATCTGGGTATATTTTCCTCCAACAATTTATAACAAAATATTTTAATGGGAAATTAAATTATAATAATTTGGACAATTTCTATTTCTTTCTATTTATTATTATTGGACCAACATTTTGATACTTGTGCGTGTCTGAACCCCATCTGAGCGAAGTCCTGTAGTACCTGAGGACTTCTGCCAATAACCTAATGGTAAATTGCCTCAATTATGTAGCTCTTCGTCTGCCTAGTGTTTCATGGTTTTCAAGTCGTACATGCTAGCAAGATTCTGTGGATAAAGTATGAGAGGAAAAAAGCATTATGTACATTAGTTGAAATTGGCATCATGTTGCCAAACTGTAATAAGCCTTAGGGGACCTCAGTGTTGAAACTACTCAATTGAATGCTGCAATTTCCCATAACAATTTAAAAGGCCTGCAGGCATGCTAAAGTCATAGCTGGATCTTTCAGTTAACACTCTGTAACATGACCCCAAAGTCTCATTTACATCACAGCAATTAAAATATATTCTACATTACATGTTTACTACTATATACTGTAGAAATAATCCAATGCGATGTGGCTATTTTCCACAAATAATCATGGAAATCTTTATGTTCACCATTTCTTCCATCAGAGTGATACTAACATCGCCTGCGTATACACAGAGGATGATGGTGATTGTGAAGGGGAAGGATGGTGGGGTGAGGGAAAAGGAATGCAATCTAGACCAATAATAACTAGTAGTCATTACTACTTGGTGATCCAGGTGAAATTAGGTTAGTTGTTCTCAGTCCCGTTCATAGGTGACAGGTGTCCATTATGCAAAATAACTATTGTAATCAGAGCTAATCGGCCCCCTACTGTAGTCAGAAGTAGAGGGACCAAAAATTAAATGAGTATTAAAATAATATACCTCCTGGTTGCAGATGTGCTGCACCTAGTCGGGGACAGAAGTACCCATGCCCAGTTGGGAAGATGTTGGAAAGGAATAGCAGAGCTCAGCTGAGGGAGATGCTTTCATAAATTAGAGTTCTTTCCTTGGAGTTCCATCCAAGTTAATTTTAAAGTCCTCCTGGCATATGGATTATAACCAAAATTATTAACTAATACCATAACTATTTCATAATGACATGAATAGCAAGTTAAATTATTTTAAAGCAAAGCCGCAGTAGCCAAAATTAGATCATATTTTCTCAACAGTGACTGTTGCATTTTCGTAATGCCTTTCTTTCAAGAAACATGGACCGAACTGACTTAGTCCAAATTGTTGTTGTGGTTTAATGTTTATCGAGTAGCCACAATTTACCAGCTTACCTTGAAAATGTGGTTTTTAACAATTGTCCAGAACACATCATCAAGGTACGAAATATGATGGCAAAAGTCCAGATTCTCCACTTGGCAGATAGTCAACGGGAAGCCAAGGAAACAGAGTTTGCCTGTGTGCCTGTTGGAACACTCTTGCACGCGCTGCCCTTTTGTGGTTGGGAAGAGCGTTGAAAGAATCCTACTTCAGCAGACATCTGAGAAGGCAACGATTTTATCTGTTGCCTGGGTCCATTTTAATCCTGTGCCTTGGCTTATAACTACCCCTAGTAACAACATGAAAAAAAAATGTTTTTGATCGCGCCACTTGCTCCAGAGCTGTTGTGCTAATTATGACAAGGGGCTTCCTTTTGGCAGACACAGCCCCCCTCGTTGCAGACATTGCCCACTATTGGGCTGAGCAACTGCAGAGCGTAGGCTGGATTGCAGACTGTCACTCACCCCTCGGCAGGTGCCCCTGACAAGGTAGGCCTGGGTCAGACCATGTGTACCTGACTCCTAACATTTTTTTATAAGAATTATAAATTATGCACAAATTTGTCTTTGTGATATAAAGCATTCAGAAAATCAGAACAGCTGACTAATTGGATACACTTTTCCTATTTTCACTAGACTATTTGGCAGCATTTAGGGAAAGTCAAAATATTTGAGTATATTATACATATGCACTTTAAGGTGTTTAAGTAAACTTGAGATGTCAAAACATTACATTTCTATGTGAGCCTATACTGAGCCAAGCATATTTATATACCCTGATAGTGTTGCATTAAAAATTACTTAAAAACAGACAATAAGCACCCAAGAAGACAAATATTAAAGAGTTGAATCTTCTAGGGTAAGTGCACAGACTGCTTGCCAGACAGGCTATGAAAATGTTGGTTCTTGGGGCACCTTCGTGGCTCAGACAGTTGAGCATTCAACTCTGGATTTCAGCTCAGGTCATGATTTCAGGGTTTGTGAGGTTACAGGGTTCTGACTCTGTGCTGGGCCTAGAACCTGCTTGGGATTCTCTCCCTCACCCTCTCCCTCTCTCTCTGCCCATCCCCAGGTAGGCTTGCTCTCACACGTTTAAAAAAAAAAAAAAAGGTTTTCCTTTTTCCCACACCCATAGAGGCTGAGTTCAGACCTGACCCAGCCTCTATAGTCTCCAGTGCAAGCTAAGAGGGTTCATCTAGTTTTCTGGGGACTCTGGACACCAAGATTGAACCGAAAGGTGCTTTGAACCCTGAAGCAATTCCAGAATTGACTTATCGCCTAAGGGCTTCATCACTTCAAGGAGGAAGTGGGGTTTGGGAATCTCTGTCCACACCTCCCTCCTGTCTCTGCAGGGAGATGCCAAGTTGTGTGAGACCCTTACCTCCAGCACTGACCCAGAATTTCCTGCTCACCAGGGGTCTGTGAAGAAGGTGCCATTTGGCTGGTTTGGTGCTTTTCAGACTGAGATGAAAACTATCTGCTGGGCGGTAGACAGAGGATATATTTATTATAGTAATTTTGCCTGTGGGTTACAGAGGCATGAATAACCGCAGTTATCTTTCATTCTCTAAGTACTTGTGGGTAGTTATCAGGTCTCCACCTAGTTGTTACTAAAATAAACTTCACATAGTTCTTTGAATCGTGAGACTCTTAATCAGTTTCATTGCTCCTCTTGAAAGTTTTTCCAGTGTTAGCCTACTCCTTTCTGCTACTGAGACATAAATATTTGGATAACATTATAGATGAAGCCATTTGGAAATTATCAGCATGGGAACTAATTTTTTTTTCTCATTTGATGGCATAGTAATTTTGCACAAGCTCACAAAAATTCAAAATCCAAATTCCATTCAAACATTTAGCAAAATACCATTTTCACAACAGCTACAGCATCACCTCTTGCTCAGCACTTCATAGAACTGAGCTCTTACTGTCTCTATCACAGCTTCCTCGGAAAAGCCTTCGATACTGAACAGTATTCTTGGACACTGGACAGTGTTCTGGAATTTAATTATGATAGCTGGCTCTTATCAAGCAGACATTATATTATATGCCAATCACAGCACGAAATGCTTTGAAAACTTTATCTCATTTCATCTTCATAATACTTCCGTAAGAAAGATACTGTCATATGCATTTTAGAGAATGAAATACAGGAAACCAGATCTCAGAGAGTTTAAGTAACCTGCGTAAGGCCCTAAGACACATGTGTAGTAAATCGTGGAGCTAGACTTTAACACAGATACGTCTGATCAAACACTTGTCCTCCCAGTTGTGGTAATATAGATCGTTTTAGTTGGAACACCCAATGTAAGAACTTGGTTCAAAATTGTATTTCTCTCTCTCTCTCTCTCTGAGGTCTGTTTTCTTCTATGCAGACTTCAGTGGCAGGCAGGCTTTCTCCCATGGTGACAAAAATGTATACAAAACTCACGTTTACATCCTCCCACAAGAGCAACTGCACACTCGCTGGTTTTGAGTAGGTGCACCCAGAGAGTTTTAGTGCATGTCCTTGAGCTAACCTTACTGGCCTGAGTCAGGTCACATATATTCCTGAACCCATCCCTGAGGTCCCTGGCAGGCAGGTCCCAGGCCCCAGGATGGAGTTCTACTCCAACTGAACCTCTAGAAGCTAATCCCCAAGACAAGCATTTATGCAGAGAAATGCAAGGCATACAAAAAATTTGTATGACTGCGTTGACTGGGATGTAGGTGAGCCTTCTCCTCTGGTAGCTGAACCACGTGAGCTGGGAGACAAGTCAAGGGAATGGTGACTGTCCTATGAAGCACAATCACAGTAAGGTATCACTGATTTCTTCCTTAACTGTCCTTCCTTGAAGACAAGCTTAAAAATGTTTCCAGTGTATTTTATCTTTTTCAGTTGGTCTTGAATTTTTCCATCTTTCTTACTCTGCCAGTGAATTTCACTTGGCTTTAACTTCTGCTACCCTAGTACCGTGATCTCTGCAAATTTAATTATCGTGGTCTTGCCAACATGGCAGCCTTCACTGACTTTCTTAATCCTGGACCTGTTGACGTCCTGACACAGGTTGTCAAACCCCACTGTCGTCTCTCTCTCCTTTTCTCTCTCTCCCTCTGTGTTTTTTGTCTGTTTCTTTACCTTTGTAAAAATTTGTTTTTGTGATTGCTTAAAGCCCCTATTTGTTAGGGATTACTTTGAAATAGGTTCAAATTCCACTTGGCTACTTCCAGACTCTGTGACCTTGGATGAGTCAATTAATTGCTCAGGACCTTAGTTCTCTCGTGTGAAAATACCTAGCAAGCTTGCTGTGAGGAGTAAGTGAGGTCATATATGTAAAGCGCCTGGCATATCATAAGCACTCAATAAATAATCAAGATTGAAATTAATAATTCATCAAGGAGCTTTTATGTCTACTCTTCAAGAGAGGAATACGCTCAGCACTTAGGGAAATAATATTAGCTCTTCACTCAAGAAGCCCACCCAGTTTTACATGGCATTCCCAACTGTCACCAGGTCAGGAATACCCATTTTTGAGTCGCTTTTCTGACATAGCGAGCTGTAGTTGTTGCTAAGCCATCTAGAAGTCTTGATTATTCTTTTCTCATTATGACTAAAGGTTTGGATTTGGAGCTGATGCTACACAGGTCTTACCATCTGGCAACCTTTCAGAGAAGTAAATGGAAGAGCAGGGCATGAGACTACGAGTGCCAGCCTCACCAGTCACTGGTTATCAGACTTGTAATTTTTTATTAATTTCCCATATTTTCCCATCAATAAAACTGATAAATCACACGAACTTGATGAGCTGTTGTTAAAAGTAGAAGTACCAGTGTGTAAAATACCTAGCATAAAAAAGCGTTCAGTAAATGGCGGGTATTGGTTTTATTGCGTATTTGACGGTGGCTGGCATATCCACTGAGGTGAGTGCGTTCATCTGAAAATGGAAAGATAGTCTGTGACCCGGTTCAATAAGAACAATACACAAAACAATAACAAAGTTTTCTATGTCGTTGTTGTTGTTTTTAACCTAGTGTATACTGGAGGCCATTTGAATAACACAGTAATATCAGCATGACACTGTTTCCTTGATTTTTCCTCTGAACCAGATAGGATTGCTAGCAAAATTTTCAAAGGCCTGGCTCATGCCAAAACATAGATGAATAAAGTGGTGGCCACTATATTCAGTGCTCTGGCTTAAAACATCATAAAAATAGTTAAATAGAAATGACAGATATCCAGGCGGACAGACAAATTGAGAGATATTATTTACACCTTACCCTAAAGGTCTGCAAGGTAGGAAAGCTGGATTTAGCTCAGCCGTTTTGGATCCTCGTGCCTTTTTCCATCTGTTCAAAGTATAGAGATTATGGGTCTTTCCCTCCCATTACTGTGGCAGTTGTGACCATAAGCTACATAACTGTATTAAAATATTTTACTATTATATTACTATTATCCATAATTGTTATCAAGAAAAATAGAATGACTTTTAATTTCAAACTATACAAGTGAATTGTGTTATTTGTTTTTAAATCATAGAATAATATTCTTACTTTACATTAGTGAGTGAATTAGTCTCATTATCCATTTATTTTTTCTTTTTTGATCATTTCCAGTTCTGTTTCCTTCTCTATATAAATAATTTTAAAAGAATTTTTAATGATTTGATGAGGTTTAAGCCACTTTTCTTATAGCCTAAGGCACTGTTCTATATATTTTCCAATTAGAAATTTCCCAGTATTCACACTTATTCAGTAGCTATTTTAGTATATTATTCCTATTTGCTTCATTATCTAAGTTTGCATATTTGCTATCTATGATAATGCATGGAGAATAATTTTGAGTGTTAAAATAGCAGCCTTCCAATTTATTATTTTTAAGATAAGACATAAGTATATCTTTACTCACATGAACATGTTCACAATGTTAAGTAGAACTGAGTTATAAGATCATCTATGTTATATATATATATGGCACACGCATATCTTCATACAAACACATGTACATGCACATATAGAAAAAGTCCAAAAATGTTAAGAGAGTAGTAATTTTAATGTGTGGTTGTTTGTTTTGTTTTATTTTGTTTTTGAAGGGGAGGCACTTATATGTATTTTTCTGGTTTCCACAAAGAACACATATTACTGCTTAATAATACTGTGTTTTAAATGGAAGAAAAGCATGAATTGAGAGTGTGCATTGAGTGATGTTTAGGAATAGCCTTCTCTGTGCATCTCAGAGCTATCCCTCTCCACCAAACGCTCAAGCCAGCAACCTGCCGGTCCTTCTCAGCTCCTCCCTGTTCCTCACTCTTGATTCAGTCCATCCCAAGTCTTGCTGATGCCATGTCTGTCTCTCATCTCGGCCCGCCTCTCCAGATCTTCACTGTCCCTAGTCTGAGCTAGCATTCTCTCACCTGGAGTCACACAAAAATCTGCCAACACGCTTCCCCACTTCTGTTCCACATGTACCTCTCCCGTGTTCTCCACACTTGAGCCAGAGGGATCTCGTCAGACTGTAAATCTGATTGATCGTGGCAGTGTCCTGTTTCACGCTCTCCAATGGTCACCATTTTTGATGCGCTATGAATGAGACAGCTTAGGCCTGGCCAGCAGGTTTCCTTTGGACTCATGTCTCCTCACTCACTGTGCCCCAGCCCTGTTGGCATTTGTCCATCAAGCTCTTCTCTGCCCTCAGGTATTTGTTTGAGTGGGTTATTTTGTCAACCTGGCTTGTTACACTGCCAACCCCTTTCCTGTGACACACATGCTTGTGACCAGGCTAAATCTTATTTATCCTATGGGTCTCAACCTAAATGTCCTTTAAGACAAGTCTGGGGCGCCTGGGTGGCACAGTTGGTTAACTGTCTGCCTTCAGCTCAGGTCATGATTTCAGGGTCCTGGGATCAAGCCCTGCAAGGGACTCCCTGCTCATTGGAGAGTCTGCTTCTCCCTCTTTCCCTGCCCCTCCCCCTGCTTGTGCTCGTACGCTCTCTCTCTCTCTCTCTCTCAGATAAATAAATAAGATCTTTAAAACAAAAAAGAGAGATAAGTCTTCTTTTAGCTCCATCTCAATTAGACTACACTTTATGTTCTCTCTCTTTATTTATTTTTTAAATATTTTATTTATTTATTCATGAGAGAGAGAGAGAGAGAGAGGCAGAGACACAGGCAGAGGGAGAAGCAGGCTCCATGGAGGGATCCCGACGTGGGACTCAATCCCAGGTCTCCAGGATCATGCCCTGGGCTAAAGGCGGCGCTAAACCACTGCTCCACCGGGCCTGCCTTGTTCTCTCTCTTTACAACTTGCAATTTTTTGCAGTTTTTGTTACACTTTTAATTGTATATTTATTTGTGTGATTATTTAACCCCTCTCTCCCCATTCACATTGAAAGAGGCTAGAGATTATGTCTCATTCGTCTCTGCATTTTCAGTACCTCTCACCACGTCTGACATGTATGATGAGGCAGTAAAAAAATTAAGAAACACTATTCGTTGCACACAATTTTATGCTAATGCATGTAGTAGATCCACCCCACTCTTTCAAATTGATGCCACGTGTTCCTCCAGCTGGTCTTGTCTTGCTTTTTCATCCAGTCTGACAATCCCTGCCTTTTAACTGGTGTATGTAGATTATTTATTTTTATAGTTAATATGATTGTTGGTATGCTTAGGTTTTTCTCTTTTTTCCATCCATTTTCTTTTAGCCTGTTTGTGTCTTTATGTTTAAGAATGTTACTTAAAAGCAGCATATGGTGTTTTTTTTTTCAGCCAATCTGAAAATTTTTGCATTGTGTGGGGTGTTTAGACCATTTATGGTTAATGTGATTATTGGCCTAGTTAGATTTCAGTCTCTCAAATTGCTGTTTGTATTCATTTTGACCCATATATTCTTTTTTGTTCTTCTCCTACCTTCTTTGGATTAGTTGAATATTTTTTTAAGCTTCCAGTTTTTATGATTCCATTAATTCTTTTGTTGGCTTATTAGCTACAACTCTCAGCGTTGCTATTTTATGGGTTGCCTTAGGGTTTAAAGTATACATCTTTGATATAACACAGTATCTCTCGAGGTGATATTATGCTGCTTGACATATAGTATAAACACCATGCCATAGTGTATTATTTCTCTCCTCCCCTCCTTTATGCTGCTGTCGCAATATACTTTACTTGCACCTATGTTATAAAATTTACAATACACTGTTAGGATTTTTATGCAACCAGTCATCTATCTTTTAATGATATTTAAATAATAAGAAAAATATTGGGATCCCTGGGTGGCTCAGCAGTTTAGCGCCTGCCTTCAGCCCGGGGCGTGATCCTAGAGTCCCAGGATCGAATCCCGTATCAGACTCCTTGCATGGAGCCTGCTTCTCCCTCCACCGGTGTCTCTGCTTCTCTCCCTCTATGTCTCTCATGAATAAATAAAAATCTTTTTTTAAAAAAAAAAAAAACAAAACATATGTTTAACCACATAGCTGTCACTTCCAAGTGCTGTTTGTCCCTATTTCTAATGTTCTTTTCCTTCCACCTGAATAGCTTCCTTTACATTTCTTGTAATGAGAGTCTACTGGTGGTCAACTTTTATATGTTAGAAAAGGTAGGTTTTTTGTACTTATATTTAAAAGATATTTTCATTGGGTATAGAATTCTAAAATGACAGGGTTTTGTTTTGTTTTGTTTTTGCTTTCAGCATCTTTAAAGATGTTACTCTACTGTCTTCTTGCTCACATTACTTCCAACAGGGAACTCTGTGTGTAATGTGCCTTTCTCCTGGGTCTGCTTCTAAGACTTTCTCTTTATCACTTTCTTTTTTTACTATATATAATTTTAACAACAACCAAATGCCTTAGCATAATTTTCTTTATAGTTCTTGGGCTTGGATTTTTCTGAGCTTCTAGGAGTCTGTAGGTTTATTGTGTTTATCAAATTTGAGAATTTTTCAGTTATGATTTCTTAAAGTTTTTTCTATTCACTTCCTGTGTTCTCCTTGAGGGACTCCAATTGCAATCTATATTGGCCTCTGAAAGTAATCCCAAATCTCACTGATGATGTATTTATATATTTATTTTCTTTCTCTGTACTTCATTTTGTACAGTTTTTATTAGTATATCTTTAAGTCCATTTATCTTCTCCTTGGCGGTGAAATTGCCATTCATCGCATCCAGTGTATTTTCCATCTCAGACATGGTTTTTTCAGCTCTAGAATTTTGACTTGGGTCTCCTTTTTATATGTTTCCTGTCTCCATTTAGTTTTTTGGATGTATGCAATTCCATTATAATAGCTGATTTCATGTCCTTGTCTATTAGTTATAATACCTGTGTCAGTTCTGAGTCAATTTCAATTGATTGTTGATTTTTCCCCCCTCATTATTTTCCTGGCATGCTAGAAATCTTTGATTGTATGATAGATTCTGAGTTTACCTTGCTGAGTGCTGGTTATTTTTGTATTTCTATAATATTTATCAGCTTTGTTGTGGAATAGTTAATCTACTTGAAAACGGTTTGATCCTTTTCTGGTCTTGCTTTTAATACTTCAAATGAGACCAAAATCATGCTTAGTTTAATGCTAAGTTATTCCCCACAACTGAAGCAAGATCTTTCTGAGTACATTACCTAATAAGTTATGAGGTTTTTCCAATCTGGCTGCTGGAAATATATACTACTCTTATTCTTGTATGAGCTCTGGATACTGGTTCCTATCATTCAGTGGTCCTTTGGAAGGGCAGTTTTGCCTCCATGGGACATTTGGTAATGTCTTAAGATATTTGTTATTGTGATGACTGGGAGTGCTACTGGTACCTTGTGGTTAGAGGCTAGGAGTGCTGCTAATAAACATCCTACTATAGGATAGCCCTCAACAAAAGGGAATTTTCCTATATAAAATGTTAATGTTGAAGTTGAGAAACTCTGTTATAATCTTCCAAATTGCTCATTCTCTGACCTGCTGTAGTTTTATACACATCTGCTGATCGGTACTCTACTGAATTCTCAAGAAGTATCCTCTGCAATCCTCTAGAGTTCATTCCCCATGCAGCTTTCTTACTTATTGTTTTCTATCTTTTTTTTTTTTTTTAAGATTCTATTTATTCATTCACGAGACACAGAGAGAGAGATAGAGGCAGAGACAGGCAGAGGGAGAAGCAAGCTCCATGCAGGGAGCCAGATGTGGGACTCGATCCTGGGTCTCCAGGATCACACCCTGGACTGAAGGCAGCGCTAAACTGCTGAGCCACCAGGGCTGCCCTTACTTATTGTTTTCAAATGTCATGTTTAAAGAAAGAAACTTGACTTGAGGTGCCTGGGTGGCTCAGTTGATTAAGCGTCTGACTCTTGATTTCAGCACAGATCATGATCTCAGGGTTGAGAGATTGAGCTCTGAGTTCGGGCTCCATACTCAGTGGTGAGTCTGCTTGAAGAGTCTCTCTCTGCCCCTCCCCCGACTTACTCTCTCTAATAAATAAATACATAAATTATAAAAAAGAAAGAAAGAAACTTGCCTTGGTTTAACCTACTCAACCACTAATTTTTCACTATATTTATTTTTTTCTGTACCTGTATCTTCTCAACAAGCATCACTTTTGTTACTCCTAGTAGACTTCTCTTCCCCATATTTCTTCTCACAGTTTTGCTTGTGTTTTAACTTTGTGCTTCAAACAGGATATTGCAATTCACTTACATTCTTCTATTTACAACTGTAAGCTCAAATTTTAGTTGTACTTGCATTTAGCATTACAAAAAATCATCAAAATATGATTTTATTTTTGTACTTGTTTTAATTCCCTGATTTGTAAATTTGCCTTAGGAAATGAGATTTCCTCTAAAATGAACAATAGTGATTGATTTCCTCTTGTGCTCAATTGACATTAGTCTAGCATTCAATAAATGAAACACTTAGAAATTCTTATGGTGTTCAAAGTTGTATTTACTGTTTGATTAACATAATTGGTAATAAATCATAAATGCTAACTTATTAGGGAAAATATGAATTGTGAGTAACAAAAGGTAAATTTTCTTGGTATTGTGTACAACTAGCTTAATTTAGATCTTTAATCTAAAATGTGTTTGAAAAAAAATAAAATAAAATGTGTTTGAGTAAATTAATGTTTTCCTTAAATCTGCTTATTCTTTTGGGTGAGCTTTTTCAAACTATTATAAAGAGGACAGTCTGTGCAGAAAATATTCAAAGTGACATTCAGGAATTTGTAATTCTTACAGAAAAGAAATAAAAGTGGGAGCATGAGTGAATTTGACCAATAGGTTACTTAATCCTTTGGGTTTGAATATTTGTTTTTATTTCAGTTGCTAGTTAGACACCTAAGCTCATGGAATTTTGGAAGTACAGATGATTCTAGGGATGTTTGTTATAAGCCTGATAAATTATAATCATATTAAGTCCGATTAAAATCAGATTACTTCCTAAAAGTACAATTAAAGAATGTTTCTTTGGAATTAGGGAACATGTTATGAAGCACTGTAAGACTGTTAAGTTCTCTGACCAAGTTTCAAAGCAGGTTGAACTAAAATATCTGAAATAGAGGATATGATTACCCTAAATCTGGTGGCCTGCCCATTCATTTATAGTCAATCAAATATTTTGCAGAAAAATTAATTGAGAAAAAAATCAATAACCAAATAATAGAATTTGCCTTATAGACCAGCTGTGTTTTCCAGAGGCGTGCTATGGTTAGTAACTGAGTTGTTTTTCAAGGAGCTAATGAAAATTAACCGAATCAGTTTGATATTATTATATACATGCTGTAGCAAATTGAATCAGAACTTTTTGATCAGCTTTATTTCTAATATTTTTTCCTTATTTTTTCAAAGGCCTTGCCCACTGTTGCAGCTAAGATCTTATTCATTAAATGCTTTATGCTGAATATGTGCATAGGGACCCCTTTCCTGTGTAGGACTGTGCAATCACCATCAAAGTGCTTCAACAATTTAGCACTACTTAAGCAACTGCATTTTTTAACCTTCAAATCTTTAGCTATAAGTGCAGAAGATAATGCAGAAAACTGCCTTTTGAAGTCATATTGAACTCATTGACTTCCATCAGAAGCATATCAGTGGTTGCAAACATTACAGTGTAGATTAACTCCTTGAAGAGTTTGAACTATGTACAAAAATGGAGAGACAGATGCAAAAGACTTTTTATATTTGGAATCTCTAAGATCAAAATTCTTTTGTCTTTGATGGTATATATGAATACTATTTCTTGATTTATCATTCATGGCACTTCAGAATTGTTTCAAAAATAAAGAAAAGTCATGTATTTGGTGCTAGAGATGTTCTAAAGGTCAAGAATACCTACAATTATCTTTTTATTACTCATTTATCAACATTTAATTAATATTGATTTATAAACATTGATAACATCACCATAAGGATGCATCTTTACTATTGATGATCCTTAGTTGTGTTACCACGTTAAAGAACTTATTGATTATCTAACTTGTAAGATCATGAAATTGTATCATACGGGCTATATAATAGAGAATACATTTTGCATTGTAAGATTCAAAGGGACAATTAAAGGCAGAATAGACATATGAATAGTCTAACTCGACATTGGTAATTTTTTTTCTGTAAGGGACCAGAGAGTAAATGGTTTATACTTTGCAGGCCATCAGATCTCTGCATTGGTTTCCTAGGGCTGCAGTAACAAACTACCACGAACTTGGTGGCTTAAAACAATGGAATTTTATATTTTCAGTTCTAGAGGCAAAAAGTATGAAATTAAGGTATTGGCAGTACCATACTTTCGCTGATGTTCTTGGGCAGAATCTGCTCCATACCTCTCTCCTAGCTTCTGCCATTTGCTTACGGCACTTGGTGTTCCTTCACTTAGAGCTACATAACTCAACCTCTGCCTCTGTCCTCATGTGGTCTACTCTCCTATGTGTTTATATATCTCTGTATCCAAATCTCCTTGTCTTGTCTCTTACAGAGACACCAGTCACTAGATTTAGGACCCACTGGAATCCAGTATAACCTCATCTTAACTTTATTGCCAACTACAAAGACCGTATTTCTAGATAAGGTCACATTCACAGATACTAGGGATGAAGCCTTCAGTATATCTTTTTGGGAGACACAATTCAGTTCACTACAGTCTCTGTTGCAACCATTCAGCTGTCTTTGTAGCATGAACACAGACAAAGACGGTACATAAATACATGCATGTGCTGTGTTCCAATAAAACTTTATTTACCAAAATAGGTGATGGGTCACATTTGGCTGGTGTACTAGAGTTTACCAGTGCCTGGTCTAACTAACTGAAGCAAAAATGTAGTGGAGGAAAAAAACCAATTTCCTCTTATTTCAATCAGTCCATTTTTAAAGTATAAGAATGCATACAAATGTGTATATATAGCAGCACTTATTTTAAAATGGTTGTCAACTCAAGGCAAAAACTGGAACTTTAAAACTGAATAATAATTTCAAATCCCAAAGTTCTATTACTAAAAATACTTGAATTATGATATTTATCCATTGAATTCAAAGCTTTTTGATGATCATTTAGTTATCAGAGTTGATATGGCATTTCCTCCAAAGAGATCGAGATCATCATCACTTTGGAAACAAGATTTTTCTTGAACTCTGACATATGTATTCACATATGTATTCACAAATGTATTCATTAGAAAAAATGTACCTGATTCCCCCTCACTAAAGGTATGCTCTATGAGGGCAGGGACATCGTTTTATTTCATGGGATGTCCTCAGCACATGAAAGAGAGCTTAATACTTGATAGTCATTCAATAATTATTGACCTAAAGTAGCTTTTGTTTTTTTTCCCTGAAATAAAAAGAGTGAATTGATGTGTTGTTTTAACCATGTTGTATAAAAATATTCCCTGTTATGGTATCTTAAAATTATTTATTGTCTTAAAGGAAAGCTACAATAAGAGAAATCCAATTTCTATTAGGAGCTTTTGGAAGAACTCGTAAAGAGAGCAATAGAGCAATGAATCAGAAGGGGTCAGTGAAAACTATTGTTTTTTAATTTAATCAGATTCATGAAAAAATACAAAAAGGTAGGGAAGTCAAGATATGTTTCAGCAGCCAAGGCAATATTAGCAACTACTTGTAACAGCTCAGCTCAGGACAATAGCACAGAAGTGTGGAAGCCCGTGTGAGGTAACCCTTCACAGCCAGTAGGGATAGTAGGAGAAGATACAGTTTGGATAAAGAGGTAGCAAGATAAACGGTCCAAGTTTTCCAAGCGCAGGCTCTGGAACTCTGTGATCATTCCAGCGCAGAATTTCACCACTCTCCTGATAGTGGGATAGAAGACAATTAGCAGAAAGTGAAAGGTAGAGAAGTTGTAATGTTGCTCAGACAGACTACAGACTTGTTGACTTCGTAGATGTAAACTGAGCCGACGTGGGAGAGTCAGAATCAACACCATGACACCATGTTGAAAGTATGTTAAAGAGAAGTGTGATGTGTATAGGCAAGGATCGAGAGAGAGGGAGAGAGTCCTTGGGAGAGGGATTCTCCATGGGAGAAAATATCTAAAGAGAAATCGCAGCCCTAAGGATGTGGAACCAAAGAGAAGACCTGGGACCACCAGAAATCATTAGTTTCAAGTTGATTATGGAATCACTCCAGTAAAAAGTGAATTTAGGGGAGAAGGAGTGGAGTGAGAGCAAACACTGGAGGCCTTTGGGGATCTTCAGAGTTAAGAGAAAAGATCAAATGAGAAAGAATAAAGAAAAGGAGGATTATTAAAAATGCACTTCAGGGGCACCGGGCTGGCTCAGTCAGAGGAGCAAGCGACTCTTGATCTTGGGGTCCTGAGTTCAAGCTCCACATTGGGTGCAGAGATTACTTAAATAAGTTAACTTTTAAAAAAATTAAAAGATAAAATGCTGATTAGCCCTGGACAGCCATCCCTCCTTAGGCTCAGTCACTCTTACCCCTGTCTGTTCAGCAAAATCAGGAAAAAGACAGTTGCTAAGCAAAAAAAAAACATAATTTGCCTTGCTCCTCCTAACTTAGTTTTGCTACTGGCAGTTGGAAAAAAACTACCCCATCAAATTAGCCACTTAAATTGCCTTAAAATCAGATAGTGAAGATTTTTTTTTAAGATTTTATTTATTTGAGAGAGAATGTGTATGCACAAGTGGGGGGAGGGGCAGAGGGAGAGGGAGAAACAGATTCCCCACTGAGCAGGGAGCCCTATCCCAGGACCTTGGGATCATGATCTGAGCCAAAGGCAGGTGCTCAACCAACGGAGCCACTCAGGTACCCCGGGATTGCACAGATTAAATTCATTTTCTAAAGAGGAAAATGCATTCTTAGGAGAGGACTAGAAGAGAAAGATCAGCTTCTTCCATAGTTGAAGATGTTTAGATCCTAGAAACATGAAAATTATACCCGCCGAAGAAAAAGTGTTTGCAAAAATTAATAAAATGTCCAATGTATTTGACAAAGTTTCACTTCCAAGAAGTTCCCAATTTGCTCCTGCTCCTAAAGAAAAATCAAAAGAAATAAAATAGCATACATCTTTGTAAGAAAAAGAGAGGGAATTTATTTGTGAATGGAGAAAATGCTGTGAGGGAAAAATTGTCCCATTGTGGGAAATTTAACAAACATATTGAGGCCAACTTTTCGCTGGCTTCCATAGTGAAATTTGATCTTGGGCTTAATTTTTTTTTTTAATGTGAAAAATCAGTTACAGTAGCTGAAACAAGCGTCCATAACTCTCAGTAACAAAAGGTATGCCTCACTTGCTGGTATTACAGGGTATTTTACAGCAATTTCACAAATTTTCTTTTTTTTGTTGTTGGAAGCAAGTTTTCTGAGTGGGTGACAGTGTTACTTTCCACCGTCTTCCAGATTGAGAAGGACCTAAGGGTGTTGGTTTCTAGGTGAGTGTTATGCTGATGTGGGGCAAACCTTTTATCTTTGCAGAGAGGCCAATGAGTGTGGAACCCTGAGTGTCATTTGGGCCGAGCAAGGACTGATGTGCACCCAGAAGGAATGAAGAATGGATGTGAAAGAGCGTCGGCCCTACTGCTCGCTGACCAAGAGCAGACGAGAGAAAGAGCGGCGGTACACCAATTCCTCAGCAGACAATGAGGAGTGTAGGGTACCTACACAGAAGTCCTACAGTTCCAGTGAAACCTTGAAAGCTTTTGATCATGATTCCTCGCGGCTGCTTTACGGAAACAGAGTAAAGGATTTGGTTCATAGAGAAACAGACGAATACACCAGACAAGGTAGGTCAACGTCCTCATAAAGCAAGGCACACTCAGATGGTGCCAACTTGTACGTGTCGCTTTTTTGCCCCCCCCCCCCCACCGTCAAGGTATTATTTGTACTATTTTCCAAGTTTGATGCCTGTCCTCTGATTCAGACTGGGGAGGTATGAGATGGCCACGGAATATTCCAGATGAAAGGTAGAAAACCACCTGCAGGCACCCTGAGCCCACCTAGGGGTACCGACACATGTAGAGAATCACTGTGCACATTTTATACGTGAGGTTTGTGCATCTGCACGCGGCCACTGTGCATTGCTTGAAACCCAGATCTCTTGGGCTCCCTCACCCTCTCATGAAGGTGATCACAGACACTGTTTCTACAGTTAGAACTGATGCTGGGGGAAAGAAACAGTGGTGAGAAAAGCCCTGTTACCCCCATTAGAAAGTAAGAATCCTTATTCTGAATTATCTCATGGCCAATGCACCCCATCAGCGGGCGTGTCTGTGCGTAGAAGAGTCTACTAGGGGAAGGTTCAATCTTCTCTCTGGCAGGCAATTTAGAACATTAAGGTTGTACCTTAAAACATCCTAGCTTCTCATAATATAATCCATTACGGTTTGGTCATTCGCATATATTTGTTGGACATTTTTATGCTCTGTTTGCTGCCTGCATATCCTACCCATGGAATAACGACTTCTCGAACTCTACTTCACAAGTCTTAAACCTACCAATTTCCACGCTTTCAGACAACGTGGCATTTATTTTAAATCTGGCATCCACAGTTATATTTTTTTCTTCTAAGACATTTCCGAGATGTGGGCAAGATCGCTCCTAATAAAAATAAAATCCTCTTACATTTGTATTGCTCTGTCAATTTACATAGAACTTAGCATCCCTTAGCGAATTTAATCAGGAAATGAGGGGAAAAAATCAATTAAACTTCAAATGTAAAGAATATATTCATTCTTTTCCAATCACCTTGCAAACAGTATGGCTATCAGTTTGGTATTGCACAGAAACAAATTTAAGAAAAAGTAATAATGCAATAAATCAAAAGTTTGGAAATTTTCCGTGGTTCTTTTCTTCTCTGCATTGTGAAAAGAGCCATCCTAACTAGATGAAATAGCCTTCACTCACCCAAACCCGTTTCCCTCAAAGAAGACTCATTTGATTGGCTAAGGAGAGATTTTTTTTTTCACCCTAAAGCATGTCTTGCTAATATTACAGGTATCGTAGTTTCTGAAAGGGAGCAAAGTAGCTTAACACTTTTAATCCAGTTTTTAAGGAAAGATATAAAACATATCTTTGAGATCATTCTCTGGGTAAGTCAAGGGACTGGAAGTCCTTGTACAATGTCTTATAATTCCAAACCTGAGGGATTTTTTTTTTTTTTTAGTTTCATATTGTCTACACAGCTGACTTAGATTATCAGGGTACATTTTTCACCAGTTTAAGAAAATCGTAGGTACTGTGAAATGCATGCAATCTGAGCCCAGTGTGAAGTCTTGCTTTTTGTAACAAAAACAACTGTTTAGTGCCTTATTGGGGGAAAAAAAAAAAAAACATTGTGGAATACCATTAAAAGAAAAAAATTCGCACATGTGGCGCGATGCGTGGAGGAGGCTCCTCTCCACCCCAAGCAAGCATTTGGTTTTGGCAGCACAAAGGATGCTTAAACAGGTTAAAAATAGCGAGCTGAAGTTTTCACCTCCTAGGCAGCGCTAATCCAGCGCAGGCTGTTGCTGATGACATGGTGGTACCATCTGTGGAAACCCTGGAACCGAAGTTCTTAGGGGACCAAACAGCCCTATTACTCAGCTTCTTGCCAGCCAAGGAGGGGAGAAGGAAAGGGAGCGGAGGAAAGAGAGTGAGCGAGGCAGCAGATGGAGGCCCCTTGTCAGGAGCAGCTGAATGGAACAGGGAGAGGAGGTTCGAGGGCAGGAGAGGGAGGAAGAGCAGGAATGCAGTGTGGGCCGGGGCTGCAGCTCACCTGACACGTTCATAAATCAGGCCATATTAGAAACATAACTGGAATGCACTGCTCTTTATAGCCAATGTGCACCACTCCTCAGTGGGCCCCAGGCGGTGTGGGCACGATCAGCTAACCCTCCCGGTCACGGTGTGACATGGGGCCCAGGAGCACCCCCCCTCCAGCTGGAGAGGCCTCGCACCCCACACCCGGTGACAGCTGAGCTGGGACTTGAACCCGGGGCCGGTCCCACCCCGAGTGCCCAGCTTCCAGCCTCTGTGCAGTGGCCACAGCGGAGCACAGGCAATTCTGTGTAAGCCTTGCCCCTTGTTTTATGGGTGTCAGTTTTGGCCATTTTGGGGGATAGAGGGACATGGGGAGACCTCTTCAGGAAATAAAACTGATATGATTATTTGATATACAGGTGGGAAGAGGATGAGCGAGAGGGAGGTGTTGCAGATACCTTGTCTCTCCTGTGGTTTGATACAGGGCATGTGTGTAGCAGGAGCAGTAAATGTAGTAGAGAAATGACTAAGGAAAGTCTGCTATCGGATTATGTTTTTCTCAGGCAAGCATAATGAAAAATCCTCCCAGGCTTTCATTTTCTTTGAACCTGACAAATGTCAATTTTTCCTCACTGACTATTAGGCTGTGGGATTAATTATTTAATTGACAAAATGTGCTTCCTGCCACAGCTCCTGACATCATACACATAATAAAAATGAAAAATGAAAAATATTACTAGTAGCCAAAGATCTTTGAAACAATTCCAAAGAATCATGCTAATTTAGCTTGTCCGTGGAGTTTTAAAACAACTTGTCAATCCTCCAGCCACTTATTCTTAGAATGACACAGGAAAAGCCACTTCAGCCAGAGAAAGGCATAAGTGGAGACCCCTCTTAATGCAATTACATGGAGAATTCAAATCTAGAAATATGATGTTTTTGTTTCTTGACCAATTTTGTGGCCTGTTATCAAAATTAATTTTAATCGTTTTTTGTGACTTTACCAACTGGCAGGTGACTCTGGTTAATTACATGTTATATTTAGGGACTGTAAAGCTGGAGATGATTTTGTATTCACAATAATGTATAACTTGACTGGATCTCACAAAGGTCTCTCTCTCTGTCTCTTTTTAAGTCTCTCCATGTGGTTTATTAGGTGATGGAAATAGTTCTTTTAGCAGCTGTGGAGTTCTCTGTAGGTGTGATGGGGTTAGGGTAACAATGGCTTGTTTTGCATTCTTGGATACTATTTTCTTTGATTCATCTTTGAAGAGAATTTATCCTGTCAGGTCTGAGACACATTTCTCATGAAACAGCTGCAGAAGATCATCCCACGGTTTTAGAGAAGTGATAAAATGAGAGATCTTTTTTCCTCTGCACTATGCACACTACTTGTAGTGTCCTTAACCAAACGAAAATGCTTATCAACTCCAACAAGGAATGTAGGCCATGAGGGTGATTTTTGAAACAAGGTGATGTCTGGAAATAAGCGCGCTTTGTTCCACAGAACCCTGAGCCTGAAAAGAACACCCCTGAGAGAGTGTTAACCCAAATGTTTACCAGTCATTCAGTAATTGGTGTTGGGTCATGAATTGCAGAATTTTTAAATGGAAAGGTCACCACCCACTCTTCATTTCTAGAATGGCAATGGGGAGGAAGGTTATCTGTTTTTAAATGTGAATAGCATTATGTCTCTGTTTTTACATCCCTAAAATCAAAATAGAATATAAATTTGCAGAGTAGTAAAGGGAAGAAGGAAGGCAGGTTGACAAAGATAGGTCCTCGTTGATTTCTAAGTGTGGCTCACCGCTGGTCTTCCTGACAGCTTGCTTCCGGTCCCAGAAACTCTCTTCTTTCCTTACTGCTGCTCTGGGATTTGCCTTCTCTTCCTGCTTGTCATTGTCAGTAGCGCCCCAACATCCCGGCTCTCACAGACTTGGCTTCTGCTTCTCCCCTCATACCATTGCTGGTCTAAGACCGGTTCAAGTGTAGTAGTAGATCCCACAGGCCCTGATTTTTCACTGCTGTCCCTCCTTAGTGGGCTGCATCCTGCTTCCATCTTTTATACAAATATTCTCTCTTACCAAGGATAACCCTCTTTTGTGAATCAAAAGAACATTAGAGAAGGAGTCCAAGTTTTCCTGTAAACATGTGTCCAGGATTCCAGCATGACGGTGGCTTGAATGATGCCTCATCAACCAACACCTCACCTCCTCTGAGCTGAGCAGTGATCCAGGATGCAGATGAGATCTGGAGTTCTTTTTTTTTTTTTTTTTTTTTTTAGATTTTATTTATTTATTCATGAGAGGCACAGAGAGAGAGGCAGAGACACAGGCAGAGGAGAAGCAGGCTCCATGCAGGGAACCTGATGTGGGACTCGATCCCGGGACTCTGGGATCATGCCCTGAGCCAGAGGCAGATGCTCAACCACTGAGCCACCCAGGCATCCTGAGCTCTAGAATTCTACAGGGCACTGAAGGACAAACCTGATGCAGACAGTTTTTCCATTTGGGTCAGATGAGAGCTCAGAATGGGGTACAGCTCTGGGGTGAAGATCAGAAAGAAAGCTGTGACTTTCTTTGAGAGGCTGAACTCCCTCTCCATGGTCCTTCCAGGAGTGAAGGTTACCTTACAGGAGCAGCTGGCTGCCTTGGCCCATGGAGCTGGGGGAACCTTACACAGATGCATTTTCTCCAGTCTAACATCGTGAGACTACCAGCCAAGGAAACAGGGAGGAGGAAGATATGTCTCCAGAGTCTAACAGGACTTACTGCTAAGGCACCCAGGAAAGCCACTTGATAGCACGCAAAATGCAGGAAGTGGGATAGGATGCAAGATGAACAAATCAGGAAGCCACTAATGAAAATGAGCAATGGAGATAGAAAAGGAAAACTTGAACCTAAATTAAAAAGTACAACAGCACTTAGAGAAATCTAAGTACAGAAAAAGGCAGTAACAAGAAAACCAACAATAACCACCAAATGCTGGTGGGGGGGGGGAGAAGGAGGGAGGAAAGCCATCATTTACAAATGAAAAAATATGATGGATTAGTTGAAGAAGAGTACGTGTTCATTGATGAAATCCAAATTAATAGTTTTGAAGACCAAGTAGAAGAAAGAACTCAAGAAACAAGAGTTCCAGGTAAAATAAAACACACACACACACACACACACACAACACACACATACACACACACACACACACACACACACACCTAAGCACATCCTAGAGGCATTTTGTAAATTTAGAGAGAAGGATCTTTTATAAGATTCTACAGAGAAAAAACAAGTTACTTTTCTTGTTGCTTACAAAAGAAAAAAAGATTAATGAATTTCTCATCTACAACAATGAAAGTAGAGGACAATACAATGCCATCTACTAAGAGAAAAGAACTACAACTTGTCCCCAGGATTCTCTGTGCAGGAAGACATCATTCATCTCTCAGAGTAAGTGCAAGATAGTTAGGGATGTGCAGAGACCATATCAGCGACGTATTACATCTAAAGAAGTATTCGAGAAGGCAATACGACTGAATCAGAATCCCTGTCCCTGAAGAGAAGAGGAAACAGCGATGTACGTCTGTGGGTAATTCTCAAATGATGATGGCAGAGCAACTGGAATTGTATGAGAATCCCTACAATAGAGACCTTAAAAAAAAAGGCTGGAACCAAAACTGATCACTTCTCTCAGCAATATCCACTAGTTGGAAGAAAGTGATGAAGAAAGTAAAAGTGTTTCCAAATCTCATCTATGGAGGAAGAGAGGGAACAGTCATGGAATAGAGTTCTAATGGAGGGAAATAATTGCTACCTTGCGTTCATATAATACAGAAAAACATGTATTTGAATATGAATGTCAGGAAAGGGAGGTAATTATTAGAGGAGCCCAGAAAAGCACAATAGACCTACCTCATTAGCAAGGGGAGAAAGGGAATGCATAGCAATCTGATCAGTTTAGCAAAAACTGCTCCAAGGAAAAAGAGGAAACAAGTAAAATCATGAATAACCATAAAACAAGATGAAAGAAGGCAAATCTACTATATTACATATTACATGAAATGTAAATGCGCTGCATTTTGACACAAACAGAATTATCCCATTGGTTTATAAAAGTTATTGGCATTTATAATAAATGGACTTAAAAATGGTAAAATAATGGTTGAAAACAGAGAGATGGATAAAGAAGTGTCAGGTAAATACCAACAAAAACAAAAGGAAAACAAGAATGGTAGGATTAGTAATAGGAATACTATTAAAAATATTGAATGAGATAAAGAGGACCCAGAGTAAATGATAAAAGACAGAAGTATGAATACCCTTCATTCATTGTTTAATCCATTAAACAATGTAGTAGTAGCTAAATTTATAAAACAAAAACTATTAGAAAAAAAAGTTGAAATAAATTTATTAGGGGATATTTTGGTTTAACTCCTTCAACATCAGATCTAAAAGACAAAAATAAGAAAGCAATTGTATAATATTAATAAAAACTTTCAGCTAAGATATATATTCAGTAATTTATAACCAGCAGATCGAAAGGATACAAATTTTCATAATTCTACAGAAGAGTTGCAGAAACGGATTATGCATTTAGCTACAAAAAGAAACATTAAAAAAATCAGAAAAGTAGGGGCTTTATAAGTCTAAATTGTTTGAGCATGTAATTCAGTAAAATTTGAAATAAGTAACCCAAAGAAACACAAACAAAACTTTTTCCTTCCGTGAATTATGACAACCCTAGATTATCAGAAGAAGCAATAGAAAGCAAGGAAAAGAACGTTCTGCTTTCAAAATTTAGGAGAGGGAGAGAAAACCATAATCATAGGAAAAATATATTGTGGAGTATACTTAAAAAATAAAGACCAACAAAGAGGATTTGCTATACATCCTAAGAAATGGGTAAAATAGCAGAAAAATAAACCAAAGGAAATGGAGGAGGGAGATGATCAAGATAAAACTGAAATTAAAAACAAACAAAAGCTTATTCTTTAAAAAGACCAAGGAAATAGAAAGCCCTTAATGATCCCGATTAAAAAATAATGAGAATAAAAATAGAGATCCTGAAGACCATGTAACAACTAAAAGGGACTTCTCCACATAATAATTCGAATATAGAGGAATTTATTTCATCTTAGCAAAATATGATTGACACCAAATTATTTCAAAACATGGAGAAAATTTGTCCAGACCAGTTATCTCAGAAGAGATTAGAAAAGAGGCCAAAAGGGTACCATTACCAAGGAAAGAGCTCCTTTTGGTGAATTTTACGTTCCTAGGTGAATTTTACAAAACCTTCAAAGTGTAGCTCAATCCAAGGTTCAGAAAGCTATTTAACACCACACATACACACGCAAAAGATGGAAAGTACTCAAATTCATATTATGAAGCTGGCATAACTTCAATAACCTTAATACTAGCTTGAGTAAGATACTACACTAAAGAGGCTGTCTGGATCAAAATTACTTCTCAATATATGTGTAAAAAGTAGTCTAAATAACTATTTGCATGTAAGAACCTAGCAATGTATAAAAAGGATAATAGGCTAGGCCAAATTAATAACCGAGTGAGTCCCTAATCCTTGGTATAATGTGAGGATTTTTCAATGTTAGGAAGTCTATTAACATAATTAGGTTAATAAATCAAAGTAGGAAAACATGATCTTATCAATAAATGATGAAAAGGTTTGGGATAAAATTTAGAAACCATTCCTTATTAAACTAAAACTCACTAAGTAAAACAAGAATAAAACACATTTAAATATCTTAGTCATATATAAGATGATCAATTAAAAAAATTAAACAGTATTCTAATTGGTGAGATCCTAGGACCATTTGAACTAAAATCATGAACACAAGAAAGGCTCATCTACTCTCCAACAATTAATATTCAAAATTGTATTCAAAATTGTTTTTGATGTTTTAGCAATTGAAGTAAGAAAAGAACATTAAGTAATTGATTTATATGTTGGAAAAAGTTAAAATTAGCTTTTATATTAATTATACATCAATTGTATACATACAAAAACTATGTGTCTCTAGAAGTTCAAAAAAATTTTTGAAATAAAGTGGACCTTGGATGAATACAAGATAAATATATAGGCATTGTAGGTAATGTAGCTTTGTTACAAGTATAGATTCTAAATCCAGGTGATCTGTGTTTGAGTCCCAGATCTGCTGTTCATTAGCTGAGTGGCAAGTGCCTTATCTTGGCCAAGCAACTTGCTTGGGCCAATTACTTAATTTCTCTGTGCTTCAGATCTCTTTTATTGTAGAATTTCCTTTAGTTTTCCATCAATAATGTTGAGAATGAAACGAGTTAATATATGTAAACTGCTTAGGATAATGCCTGATGTATGTTAAATACTATTTTAAAGTAATTATTAAGTAATAATTGGCTAGATTTAGAAGTCAGAAAAAAGTGTCCTATTCTAATAGCAACAAACACTATAAAACTCTTTGGAATAAATTTTATAAGAGTCGTATGGGACCTAATATGAAGGAATCTATAAAATGTTATTGGAAGACATAAAACAGGGTCTGAATAAATGGGAAGACAGTCAATGTTTTTAGATAGGAAGACTGATATCATAAGAATATCACTTCTCCCAAAATAAATGTGTGGAAGTCAGGGTTTATTTTTAATTGGAGAACAGGGGGTCTTAAAGTTCACATGGAGGAATAAATCTGAAAGTAGCCAAAAAATATATTTAAAAGGCAAATAATGAGGATAAAATGGCCTTAACGCACATCTTTTTAAAAACACCATGAAGCCAATGTAATCACATCTCTATGATATTGGCATAAATAAAGACAAGTCAATCAGTGCAATAGACTAAAAATTTCAGAAATAGATCCTAGTATATAGGGAAATTTAGCATAAAACAGAAAATGGTTTTTCTATTCAGTGGGATTTGATAAATGGTGCTGGCACAACTGGTTATCCATCTGGAAGAATATGAAATTGGACCCAAATCTCTCAGCATATTCAAAAATAAGTTAAGATGGATTAAAGACAAATGTAAAAAGTAAAGCAAAAAAGAATTCTCGAAGCTAATTTGAAAGACGGAATAAAGTGGGAATGACTTGATCCATGAGGAGTGGGAAGGTCCCTAAACAACGGCTTCAGCGTCTACCAGTGATTTCCTTACAAAACAAGAAGTCCAGAGGTAGACTGTTCAGTGTCCGAAGATGCCCTCAATGCCCAGATTTCTTTCTCGTTTGCTCTGCCATCCTTAGCATGTGGCCTCTGTCCCATGGATCCCCAGATGTATGCTGCATTTTCATATTTCTGGCTGAAACAGAATAAAAGCAAAGGTGAGAAGGCCTTCTCTGCTCTGGACTGTTTCCTTTTACTCCCCAGAGACGTCTTCCTACATCTCTTTTTTCAGAACTGTTATACTTGGCTACGCTTAGCTGCATGAGAAGAAGGAACATTTACTATTTGTGCTTTCCAGCTTTTATAACAGAGGAAAGCAAGGAAAATGTGGTTGTGAATCCACACAGCCCGCCCCAGAGACTACATGTACACCCTGGGAATAGAGGAGACCATTCTAATGGAAACAGAAAACCCAGGTGGAAAAAAAGCTTAAATGATTAATTTTTATTTAAAACCTTCTATATGTAAGTTAAAAACACCATAAACAACATGATTATATTGGGACTGATGATTACAGTTCATATGACAGATATAAGGGCTCTGTGTATATATAATATACTAAGAGTAACTTTTACAAATTGAAAACAGAAAGACAAGCAATCCAGTGGGAAATGCCATGAATAAACATTTCGCAGAAGAGCAAACTCAAGTGGTCAGTAAACACATGGAAAGGTGATCTGTTTTCCTGTTAGTCTGAGAGGGGCAGTAGCTAATCCTAGCTCCTGCATCCCCAGGACACGGCTCACATCCTGGCTTCTGTCACTGAGCATTGGTGTACCACGTGACCACCAGTGGTTTGCTTGGGGAATTCCTCCCACCTTGAAAAGCAGAAAATTAATGGAAGGAGCAATGGTGGTGAGAGGTTTTCCCTGTTGGAATTCTGAACACATTTTTTTTCAAGGAGACAGCCTCCTTAGCTTGATATCATGCTGTATTAGGCGGTTACAGTTCCTCAGGTACAGATAACTTAATAGACTTACGTGTTCCGTCATGGTTTCCTATGTATTGTTTTCACGGAAAAATATACCCACTTGACTCTTGAACAATGTGGGTGTTGGGGACATTGACACCCCACACAATTGAGAATCCTCGTATTAACTTTTGACTCCTCCAGAACTTAACTACTGATAGACTAGAAGCTTCTGGTTGACCAGAAGCCTTACTGGGAATGTAGTCGGTTAACATATACTTGTATGTTTGCATGTTATATGTATTATATTCTGTATTCTTAATAAAGTAAGCTAGAGAAAAGAAACCATCTCTAAGAAAATCATAAAGAAGAGAAAATACATTTTTAGCACTACACCATACCAGAAAAAATCCACATATAAGTGGACCCCAAGCAGTTCAAACCTGTGTTGTTCAGAGGTCAACTATGCGATCCCTATCAACTTCTGAACACAATACTCACTTTCTTAAAGTGAGGACTTTCTATACGATTGTGAAGTTTGGGCTTAGGAAGAACTAAAAAAAAAAAAAAAAAAAAAAAAACAGTTTATGATTTGCTTTACTCAAAATTTTACTCAAAAATGTTTATAAAGGTGGTAAATACAACAAAAATCTATTCATAGAATTAGTGAGAGAGAGAGAGAGTGTGAAAGCAAGCAAGCAAGCGGGCAGGCTGCACATGTAGCTGAATATGGAAAGTTTAGGGTTTATATTGCTCCTTTCATCCAGCTTCAGCCAGGGTGAGATTTCATTTGGTGCTGGGCAGAGGCACATTGTCTCAACTGAACCATAACCACAATCCTCTTAAAAACAACTTCTGCTGGCATTGCACTATAATGTTTTGCTGGATAAAGACATTTGGCCCATTAGGAAAATAGCATCCACAACATATCCAGGATTGTGCTGAGGGAGGGAATGAAGAGTTGGTGGCAAAGAGGTGGGACTGTGCCTTTAATATTTTTTAAATCAATATCCAAATAGAGGAAGGTCCATTTTTACGGGGTTGGGGGGTGGGGGGAGGTGACAGTTTTGTTGCTAGAATATTACTAAAATGAGAAATAATTTCAGAATCTTTCTCTACGCTGTATATTCCGATGAGGTCAAAAGAATTAGATTCACATTCCTTCGATGTAGAACATGAAGATTGTACGTATCATTTTAGAATGTCACTGACAGAATTGGACAGACGTAAAAATAGTATTAACAGTGCCTTTACAATCCCTATTATGTGTCTTTCTGTACCATTTTATCCTGCTTCGGAAGTGGAATGGAATACATTGGGTTTTGTTCTTACTCCTCTTATTTTTGTTTTATTTATTTGTGTTTTTTGCATTATGAAAATATATTAAACATTCCAGCATGCTGGAAATTGTGAAGAGGAAGATGTGAGAGCCAAGAGCAAAATGCTTTTAATTTTAAAGACTGAGATTTAGTTTAGTCTTGGATGCCATTATAGTGAATAATGGGAACTGATCCTAGACTTCAAAAGAAATATGACCATATGGTCTTACCATTCAGCACTTAATGCTGCTATGAATTTCCAGTTATACCCCAAACTTTTCATTTCCCCAGTGTTCCCCCTCACCTCTGTCATCATAGAAAAATGAAAGGAATCCGAAACCCTTTTTCTGAAATACTTCTGAAATACTTACTGGTGCCGAGAAAACTCTTTCTTTGTGAGACTAGGATTTTATAAAGAAAGACAAAAACAAACCCAAAGCATTAATCAGATCCACCAGACTAATTACCGCAACTCCGAAGTTTATTACTTTTAAATATTAACTACTTAAAATGATTCATTTAGAGATCAAAATGATTAATCCTTCTCAGTCACTATAAATGTCAGCGGCGGGATTAAAGGATTTAGATGGTCATGTTTACTCAACCTTACATTTTCTGTACTTAAAGACACAAGTTAAATAGCTCCAGTTTATCATCACTTCACGTTCATGTTTTCCTCTGAGCTCCCTCTCTTAGCTCCCCTGCCTAACTGATTGTTAACTAATTTGGGCCAGTTAGGGAGGCAGAGGGCTTCTTTCAGGCTTGGCGGCCAACCTGCTTTGTAGATTACCTACCAGAAGGTGTGAGTAGATAGATGTAGCTTATAGGCCTCCTCCGGACACAGTGGGGGTAATCCTTTCCCCCTGCCTCGGCCTTTATTGGTCTGATGTCTTACCCCCCAGCTTCCTGCTAAATTTGTATCCGCTCCTCACCCCATTGCCAGTTTGGGTTCCACGTAGTGAATCACCATGGTGCGGCTTCAGTCACAATTATTAAACACCTGCTGCTTCATGCTCGGCCGTGTATGCATATTTATACCAATACCCACCGCAGTTTGACTCAGACACCAGCAGATATGTGGTTGCCATGTTATCATCGCTGGGCCTTGGATTGTTCTAAAGAAATAATCACTGCGTGCAAATAAGAAGCAAGTTCATTTCAGAACACCCTTGAGAAAAACCTGTTGTCAAGTTACTCCTCGAATTACCAATGGTTGCTGATGGCAAAGTGGCACCGTTTTGTGGTTGGGTATGTAAATCCTTCCTGATTCATGCTTACCAAGATGCTCTTTCCTTGGAAGTCAGCAGACATTTCTGATTTGAGCCACCAGGCCTTCGACTCTTCCCTGGAGCATCACAGATCTTCTCCTGAAGAAAATGTGTGTTCTCTGGGTCATTCATTCTAACCTAGCTTTCTCCGCCTGCACACCTACTTGGGGTGTTCCCTTCCCACGCTTCTCACTAAGTTCACCGTGTTGCCTCTGGTTCCTGTTCATTGGGACAGACAGGTGCCCTTGTCAGCGGAGTCCAGGACGAATGGGGTTGGGACAACCTGCAATGGCCTCCATTAGACTCCTGTTTTGATTAATAAACCAGATTATGATTATAGCATCCAGTGGTCATGTCATGTTCTCTATCTTCTGAGAACTTGAGATTATCAGTCTGTGGTTATGATCTTAATATCCTATTGACAGATAAGGTGAGCAAGCAGTTAAAGGTATTTGCATTTTACATACAGCGTAATGTGGGATGGGGCAGTTAGGGTATTTAGTGGGATTTCAAGTTAATTCTTAAAATGTACTTGTGTGTAGGGCCTTATAAGTGAAGATTTATACCATCGCTGGCATTTCTCCTGCATGTTCGAGGGTGGGTATTCTGTTCAAACGGTGACAAATTTAGCTTAAGAAGTTGAAAGCGTTTGGATCGTCCCATAAAATATGCAGTAGGTATCAAAGGGGGAAAAGTTACATACATTTCTATTGTTGTGCGATCTTCTTATCATTTTGCAAACTCAGCAAAAGTGGGAACTCCGGATAAGAGGGTGGGGACATTAATTCCGCAAGCATCGAGTAAGAAATATTTGCCCAATTTGTAGTTTGGGGTTTTACTCAACCCTGGGAGGAATGTCACTCTGTGTCTGGGAAGGGAGAACCCATCCAAACTCACAGCAACCAAGGAAAACATTTAAAGACAATGAACAGGTTATTTTATTCCTGTGTATTAAGTGTATATTGATTCTTCTCTCCACTTCCCAAACTCAGTCTTGGGCGTTGTTACTATAGGAGAAATGGAGGAGGATTCTCTTTGTATGTTGAAAGAAAGGGCAGAAATGAAACCAGAGGCAAATATTGCTCCAACATGTCTCACATAACTTCACTCCTTTGCAATCAACGAGGAAAGATTTTTTTTTTAAGATTTTATGTATTCATTCATGAGAGACAGAGAGAGGCAGAGACACAGAGGGAGAAGCAGGCTCCACGCAGGGAGCCTGATGTGGAACTCGATCCTGGGACTCCGGGGTTATGCTCTGGGCCGAAGGCAGGAGCCAAACCGCTGAGCCACCCAAGGATTCCGAGGAAGGATTTTTAAAGCCCAGCTTCTCCGAGACAACCTAATAAATTAAAATTCTAATTATTGAATAGGGGCTACTAAAGAGCAAATAAATATATATATGTTCTTCTTTAAAAGGAAATAGCCTTTCTTTATTATGTTTTTTTAAATTAAGAAAATTATCATGCAAAGCAAAAATTCAAAAGTATAAGATAGAAAGTCACTAATTTCCTTCACTTACAGTTCCTTCTAAATGATCATCACGACAGTTTTCTCGTCTTCCCCTCACCTTTATTCACACTTAGAACCATAAGCACTCACATAATCTGTTGGTTCTCTCTCTTAGTTTCCAAAAATGGGATCAGACTGTACACACCATTCTGCAACTTGTGGGGTTTTTTTTGCTTAAAATATATATAATGGCTTCCCTCCAGATCCAAAGATACAGGTCCAAACTCACTGTTTATGCTAGCCACATAGTGTTCCATCGCAGGGGCTACATAATGTATTCAGCCATTCCCTTTCTGGTAAGCATTCCAGTTATTTTAATTTTTGCAACAGTGCCATAGTAATCATCATTTGCACATGCATGTTTAAGATCAGGTGATTGTCGTCTCAAAGATAGACTTTCTGAGCTAAAGAGCAGTTTTCATTTCAACGGAAAAACCTTTTCAGAGAATAAATCAGCATAACAGAAAGCAAAGAAAAAAAATAATGGCATAAAATTATAATGAATTCACATAGCAGGCCCGCAGAATCGACTTTGTTTTAAAGGAACAACAATTCTTAGTTTGTCCTCCCAAATTTCAATACCGCTGACCTACATTCCAATTCCCCGTTGCAAACTTGCAGCACGAGGAACTGGCCTGCAGTGTGGTATGAGAATCTACAGATAATAACAAGTCTGGTGAGGCTGTGCAGCGATGGGAACCCTCACACGCTGCTGGTGGGAATGTAAAATGGTGCAGCCGTTGTGGAAAACACTCCGGCAGGTCATCCAAAGGTTACACGTAGAGCTGCCATATGACCTGGCAATGCCTCTCACAGGTCTAGATGCAGGAAAAACAAAGATGTTTATCGACAGAAATTTGTACATGAATGTTCATAGCAGCATTTCATAATAACCAAAAAGTAGAAACACCTCAAATGTCATTAACTGATGCATGGATACATCACTGAACCCAAGTCCACCTGCCAGGTGTGCAGCAAAGCCAATCACTGAGACGTTGGATATACAGCAAGGAACCGGTCTATTCAGGAGGCATCAGAGGAGACGGGAGGGCAAGCCAGAATCTGCTTCCTCAAAGGGGGACAGAAGAAGTTTTTTATAATCATTGGAGTTGAGATTACATAATATATATTGATGAAAAAGGACAGCGGGAGAACTAAAGATTATCTGTGAAGAAAGACAGAGCGTGCACATTGAGGAAACATAAATATCATATATGTCCCTTGTTCATTTTGAGGATGGAGACTTAACCTCAGAATGAGGCGGAATCAGCCCCTCATCTCCAGAGGTTATCTTAGGACAGGGAGAAGGGTCAATGGGCATGCTCTGAGAGCTGGGATGTGCCGGATGGGGTCTTGGGCCCGTTATCCCTGGGTGAGGAATGTATGGCCTTGTTCATTTCTAGGCTGGAACCATATGAGTTGACTTTGAGTCCAGGCTTCTGCAGAGACAGCCAGTGAGTTTGTTAGTGGGGTCTGAAAGACACCATCACTGATTAGGGGAAACAGCTCTCTGAAGAACCAGTTTTAAACTCTCTGCTAGTTTTAACCTCATTAACCCTATCGGGTTCATATTCAACTCCCCCTGAGTTATGATCATTCCTCAATCTTGAGGACTTGGGACGATGACCACTCTGGCTACTTCTTCATCTCCTCAGGGGTAGATTTGGGGTAAAAAGCAATGTTTGTAAATCTTAGCTGCATGCCATGCTGAGCAGAAGTTTTTAACCTTTAGGACAACAGCAGCAAGAGAAATAGAAGCGACATGGAGTCAGACATGCCGAGTGTTTCCCTGCTATAGATATTCCATACGATGGAATACTATTTGACCATAACAATGACGTCTTGACATATACTGCGACGGGAATGAACCTTGAAAGCATTATGCTAAGTGAAAGAAGCCCGTCACAAAAGTCCATATTGTAGGGTTTCTTTTATTTGAAATGTTCAGAATAGACAAATCTGTAGTGAGAGAGAATGGATGGGTGGTTGCCTAGGGCTAGGGTGAGGAGGAACAGATAAGGGGAACAATGGGAAGTGGCTGATAATTGGTACCAAGGCTTCTTTGAGGGGGTGATAAACATGTTCTAACATTGATTGTGTTGATCCTTACACAACACAAGACAGATACTAAAAAGCATTGAATTGCACATTTTAAATGGATCCAATATATGGTTTATGAGTTGTGTCCCAATAAAGCTATTTTTTTGTGGGGTTTTATTTTTATTTTTTTAAACAAGGGAGAGAGAGAGAGAGAGAGAAAGCAAAACCTAGGCATTAGAGAGATCTAGATTCTGGAGGGAAGGAGAATACCGTGAGTTCAGAACTGGACCACCCAATTGTACAGCCTGTTTCTTTTCAACTCACACAGAGATAGTAGATGTCTCGCTTACTGCTGAACATCACTTGGCAATGCAGCTTGGAAAAATCGCTTCCTTCTCTGACTGGGTTATAGATGCTATGTGAGAAGAAGGCCAAGTAGCTAAGCTCTTTCTCCAGGGCCTTGCTTTTACTGAAGGGGTAGCTTTTGCCGTGTGCTGACTTCACCTGCAACAGTGGTTCTTACCTGGTCCTGTCCGCTTCGTCACAGACCTTCAGTCACTCTTTCAAAATGTGAACTTTAAAAAATAATAATAATAATAATACAACCTGCCTATGTGGTATTTATTCAGTTTTTAAAAATAGATTTTCGAATTTATGAGTGTCATAAAACACAAATGCCTAATCCAATCCAAGCTAACCTTGCCTTTTAATCACAACGAATCTCATTCTCAGGTATACTTTATTCTTGCTGCAATTTATTGTTTTGGTACTGCTTCAAATTGTAATGGGAAACTCTGTGTAGGCCCTGCTGGTCAAGGTTACCAAAATTCAATGTGCAGGAGGTAAATACTTATTTCACTAGTTTCAGCCAAATAAAATTAATGTAAAGACTCTAAAAGGTGAAGAAGGACATTACGGTCATGTTGTTAGAACCATTGCAAAGAACACAATCTGAAGAAACCCTGGAAAATAAGAATAAGTGTATCCTTATGTCTTTTATGTCCCTTGAAGCCAAAGCAAGATGGTCAAGTTTTTAGCTGCTTCCAGAAGCATCTTCTCTGCCTTTCTCTTTGCGCTCTTCTACGTTGCCCTCCAGCCCTCCAGAACCATGTCACCCAGCCAGAGCCTCCCATCCCCATGACACCTCTGCCAGCTGTCTCTCTTCCCTGAGTCAGGAACCTTCCATCTCTCCATCTTTCCTCCATTTGTCAAAACGGCATATGTTTTCCATAAGCATGGCCCATCTTGCTAACACTGCTAGATTGTGGGAAATAACCCGGCTAGAACCAATTTACTCCCGTTTGATCACTAGGTCTCCCCAGGGGTGTTTGCATGAAAACAAGGGATCCCACAAGCAAGAATCCTTAACCAAAGAGGGGAATTGATAACAATGGAGCCTGAAGCTCTGAGGCAGGTCTGGGCCAGAGAGATTTATAAATAAAGGAGAAGGAAAAGTCAGCCTTGGGGATGGTGTGACTGCTCTAAAATTATTTGGAAATTTACCACCAAATTATACATTTCTCTATGACTGTTCATTAACATGCGTCCAGGTGTTTATTTTTTAAGCCATTCCCGCTTAGCCTTACTGTATGCTAGTCACATTTACATAAAGCATCTCTTCAACCAAGTCACAAGAGCCCTGAGAGATGATAAAAATAGAAGAGTAGAGTGACTTGAACAGAGCAAGTGGCTTCAGCATAGGTCAACATAGGGTCAGGATTAGCATCCTTTCCTAGAGGAAATGAAAGCAGACCTTTTAATTCAGGAAGGCAGTCCGACAGGGGTTCTTCTGCTCCTGCTTGCTTTCCAGCTTGCATTTCAGAAAGAGCCTGTGAGAGTTTTGAATTATTGTGAGGCATTGATTTCAGAGGGTCAGATGTTGAAGGAGCCCAGGATCCACATCTCGTTCATAGGGATGGTGTCTTGGATATTTATTTGCCAAGCGAGCTGTGTTTACATACCTGGATAACAAATACTAAAGATAGCTTTCTGCTTTCCTCCACCTCATAGATTTTTGCATCAAGATGTTAACAGTGTGAAAAGTCAATAATGTGGAAAATGTTTTCAGTTGCATTTCAGAGATTAGAAAGGAGTTTTTAACTGCTTTTAACCTCTCTCTCATCTCTATCCTCCAATGGGCACCTCCTAAGCAGAGGGAAGATGCAGTCTTATCATCCATTTTCACCCTTTAAAAATTATTTTGTGGGGGCACCTGAGTGGCTCCGTGGTTGAGCATCTGCTTTCGGCTCAGGTCGTGATCCTGGGGTCCTGGGATCGAGTCCCACATCGGAACCTGCTTCCCCCTCTGCCTGTGTCTCTGCCTCTCTCTGTGTCTCTCATGAATAAATAAAATCTTTTTTAAAAATTATGTTTTATTCTTATTTTGAAAAATCAACACGTGTAACAGTAACATGTAATCATTTTAGACTCTGTTCTTCTGTCTCCCTGTTTGAAATGTGATGTAGAAATAACAGTGAGTCGCTTCTTCTACGACTGTCCCATTAACCGTCCGTGACAGTGACCTTTTTGGGGTTTACTCTCGTAAAATACAAACTACACTAATTATTTAAAAACTACGGACAATACTGTGCCTTGATTCATCCAACTTGCCCACTTTTTCACTGTTCCACGGGCTCTTTTTTCCTTTCCTTCTTTTTTTTTTTTTCTGACTTATTTTTTTTTTTTTTGGTTCAGATACTTATTCAAATCTCTCTGATAAGGAGTTTGATTTGTAGCTAATTGTAGCAACAGATTTTCATTATTTATGAGTGTCATTGTCAGAACCCATTTGGAAGTCTGACCAAGATAAAGCTGATTCCAACTTCTGATATGACCACAGCAATAAAGCAATTAACCACACCAGTTAAAATGTGCTGAGACCTGGAGGCTACTGATATCTTGACAACCAAGTATATACTATATTGTGCATTATGTTTGACTCATTTCCTAGAAGATTCCACATGTTATTGTTTTATCACAGATAATTTATGGCATCCTCTTTTTTAAGAATATAACGTATGTTATTTCTCACACCAGCCAATTACGTTTAAAATGTTCGTAGATTGAAGAGATAGAAGTAGGAAAATGAAAACTGTGAGTGATATAAATGCTTCATATTCTTAAAAGGTTGATATTATGTGGCAGCATTTAAATCAGTCTTTGTGTACGGTTATTCTTTACATGTATTTTGATTCTGGTCGGTACCTAAATCTCAGACTCTATCATGCCAACAAGCGACAAGAAATGGAAGAGCCAATATATCTGCATCCTACAAGCAAACATATTTCTCTCTCTTCTCATCTATAGTATCATAAAACATGTGAAATTTCAAGAATAGGCACATGATTGGCAAAGTCATTAATAAGAGCAGTCATTTTAAAGTGTCACCTAATTTAAACATTTTTTGCTTGAAGTTATTGCCATGCCATAAGTTTTATTATGCTCGATTTATTAGTAAAGGCCTGCAGGGTTCACAGGCATTTATTTTTCAGGGAACTTGATTTTCAGGGAACTTGATTATCATTAATTTTTAAATACATATTACTCCCGCTTTATTTTCATAGTGAGCTTTATTTGCAAAAATTGGTTTACTCTGATCAATATAGATGTTTCCAGGTGTTTATTAAAGCAGAATGTCTAGAAAGTCAGAGATTTGCAAATTTTACAGACGTTACACTCCAAGACATAGTGAACGTATGCACACACACACACACACACACACACACGACATATGTTTACACTGGTTGCTAACTTGAGGTGGGCAGATGTAATAAAAACTGACCAAACCCCTACATACCGCGTAACTTACTCTCTCTTGTCTTCCAAAGAAGTGACATCTGGGTGGGAAAAATCCCATCATTTAGGACTAGAGCCAAGACATGGGAAAGAACTCTGACAGTTTCCATTGCTTCCCAAGTTGCCAAACAAAATCCCATCCCTGATGACAAGTCCTTTCTCTGGGTTGAGTTGTCATGGCCTGTGCTCCTCGGCTTGCCCCTCTCTCTGGAGGTGCTTATGGGCTCAAGTGGTTGACAGAGGGGCTCTAAGCGGGGTGTGGGAAGTCAGTGGGGGAGCCTCCCACTCCCCTCTGGCACCCACTCGACCCTATGCCATGCAGTGCCCGTGTAAACATCTGGTGCTGCTACCTGGGAAACTGGAATGCTTGTGTGTTTTTGTTTCTGTTTTTGCTTTTTTTTTTTTAGGGAGATTTCTTTGAAAACAAAACACAAGAAAACTGAAACATATACTCACTAGTTGTTATCTCTTTTTCCCCCTAATTAGGACAGAATTTTACCCTAAGGCAGTTAGGAGTTTGTGAACCAGCAACTCGAAGAGGACTGGCATTTTGTGCGGAAATGGGGCTCCCCCACAGAGGTTATTCTATCAGTGCAGGGTCCGATGCTGATACTGAAAATGAAGCAGTGATGTCCCCAGAGCACGCCATGAGACTTTGGGGCAGGGGGGTCAAATCAGGCCGCAGCTCCTGCCTTTCAAGTCGGTCCAACTCGGCCCTCACACTGACAGATACAGAGCATGAAAACAAGTCGGACAGTGAGAACGGTAAGTGCCATTTTTTGCTCTATAATGTTGGCCTTCAGTGCTTCTGTTTTAGTTGACTGTGGGGGCATGCTTCTCTTCCTTTCTTCTTTCTTCCCACTCTTCCTTCTCTGACTTTCTTCCCGCTTCCTTTGTTTTCATTTGAATGCAAAGGAATTCAAGAAATGTCCTTGAATAATTCATTTTTTTCCTGGAAAAAAAAAATCAATATTCGACATCAGATTGTTAAATTCTGCAAGCAGTCTATGATGTGTTAGCTTTAGTTTTGAAAAACAGTTTAATTATGTACAGGAAAAAAAAAGATCAGCTTCTACTTATCTTGGACCATGTCACCTGTTATCCTCTGTGGAGTAGCCAAGCAAGTGGTGATAAGGTTTACCCTAGAGCCAGCTTGTAATCAAAGATGTCTTTGTAGATTCCTCTTGAAGATATCTCAAAGAAGTTGCAGAATCTTAGAATGGATGAGTGAGCACCCAGAATAGTTTATGAACAGGGCTCAAGTGATTGAAGAACAAATTTGATCGTGCTTTAAACTAGTTACTAGTTGATGAGAGCAAATGAAATTTTGGTAAACAGGGAGAGTATGGTTTTCGATGTGCTTTGGGGACTGCATTATTATGCAATTAAGTCTACACGCAAAAAATTGGATTTTAGGATATCCAAACAGCAGCATTACATATTGTAAGAAAGGGATCTTTATAAATTATTGGGACTTTTTTCTTATAGCTAATGCAGGACCATAAAAATAGTTCATTTATATGCAATAATAGATTTAAAAGGAAACTTAATTTTTAGTCGGTATTGCTTCAAAGAAGAATTGGAGCATCAGTGCCAACATACCAGACAACAAAGGGACATTTCTCCTTCACATTTAATAGTAACATTGCACTTGCTACTTCAATCTAGTTGTTGATGCTATGTGTATGTGATGCATCAAGAAGCAAGGAGAAAATTAAAATAGAAGAATTGCATGACATTTGAAAAGAAAGATGGTTGTTTTACCAACAGTATTTCATTTGTATTATTTATTGACCAACTTTGTCAGCTATGCTTTGCAATACGAAAGCAGATCTATTCAGCTTTCAATTTTAGCTAAGTCACAGTATGAAGTGGTACCTATTGCTTCCTGCTATTATTACCCATTTCCTTCCTACTCCTGAAAAAAAAAAAGTCTGATTTAAACCAACCAAAACAGTGTCTTTTCTTATGTAGAATGTTAGTGCATTAAACCAATCAAGATCAATGGCTAATATGCACTCGATGTATTCATTTTGGTAGTGTCAGTTCTTTTTTTTTTTATAATAAATTTATTTTTATTGGTGTTCAATTTGCCAACATACAGAATAACACCCAGTGCTCATCTCGTCAAGTGCCCCCCTCAGTGCCCGTCACCCATTCACCCCCACCCCCTGCCCTCCTCCCGGTAGTGTCAGTTCTGGGTGGAGACTGGGTTTATTCCAACCCCAAACAGGAAACAAATTCTTTCTGACAAAATGAGTCCTCGAATCAGACTGCCAGCATTTCCCTGAGCCTATCCATTCACCTCAGTAAAACCTGTATTTATATCAGTTTTCATTGTGAATTCAGAAGGTACTAGCCGTAAATGCATAAAATTTGGTATCAACTTTGTTTCCTGTCTATCCAAATCTTCAGGTATGATGGTTATATTCAAATGTAGCACTCGGTATTTCATTTCCCTAAAGTACATGATAAAATTTATGGTAGTTATAGAAAAGAGTAGAACGCAGCAAGATAATGCATCCAGTTCTGATTATCTGCATCAGATCCACACTCGTATCCATTAAATATTTTCTCAATCAGGTCAGCATGTTCTTTCTACCCACACCCTCTATAGTATCTCTTTCTCCTCTGTAATAACACATGTATCCTGTGATTGCATCTGTAGTGGTAAAACATAAATTAATTTAATGATTTTTTAAATTGTGTATCTGCTAAAGCTATCTCACAGTGAATGCCCAAACACACACCATTTATTTTTTCTTTTAGGAAAATCTAAAACTTACCGAATTGTTAACTTATAGTCAACAGCATAAAATATCCAACTGGTAGGGAGGAGGAAAGGAAAACTGAATGTCTCCCACCACTGACCCTCACCATTTGCATAGATTCTTGTTACCTGGAGGAGGACCTTGCCTCTCCCAGGACCTCATAGACCTTGGTCATGGAGTGATGTCAAGGCAAGAAAAGGCATACTCTTTCTTTTCTCCAGATGGTGGTTATAAAGCAGAATGAACAGAGATAGGAAGAGGGTGTCAAGGGCCTTGCCTTGAAATTCAGAACATTTGGTAGCATTTGTTGAGAGTAAACAGGTCAGCCAAGTTAAGAGTATAAAGTGTCAAAAACAATGTTTGTTGAGCTGGGCAAGTGATGACTTAAACTTGTGTTTACTCTTTTCCCCAAGGTTTGGCTGTGGTTGTTTTTAAAAAAAATTTTTTTTTTTGATGGTCCAAGAACTCCCAGTGAGGTCAGCTAAGGGAAGAAAGCAAGAGACGAAATAAAACAGATATGGCCTCTTAATGAACACTGGCTATCGCATAGATATAATATCTACCTCCATAGGAACAAATTCAGATTAGTTTATTTGTCCTGAATTTTCAGTGATTAGTCAGAAAGAGCAAGAGTCCATTGAAAGTAAATAATTGCATTAAGAGGTGGGAAAGGATAATTTTCTGAGATATTTAGCGGACCTTTTGAATTGTGGAATGAGATAAGAATATTGAGGATTTTTTTTCTGATAAAAAAACTATGGTTTTTCTTAAGCTAAGTTATAGGAAAAACTAAAATTTATAATCCTACATATGGTCTTCTAACATCTTTCTAAGCAATAGCTTCAAAATTATTACATATTTTTACCATGACTACTTCTAGTCAAATATTTCTCATCTAAAATTACTGAAATAATTCAATCCTATCCTCAGTTATTTTTCATTGCTCTAAGTTTGAAAGACCATTGATTTTCCAGTGATATTTTCCTTTGCCTTTCATTATTTTAACTGTCCAATATCATTCATTGTTGTACTAGGTTCAGATGAGTCTTTGGAAGTTCTATTATAACCCTCTAGGTCGAAACAAGAAGGACATGTGTGAAATAACTCACCAAAATGAAACTAATTTAGGAACCAGACACTGACTTGTTTTCATCCGGTTTAGAATGGGAGTTCTCGTTGACTGTTTTCATCATTTGAAATAACTGTGGATAAGGCTGTTTTCCCCAGAAAAAAAAAAAAAAACTTATTCAACATTTGTAAAATTATGCAAGCTGAGTGCCCGATGTTCTAGTTATAACTTCAAAGAAGAGTTTAGTCACTAAAAGGGATTAGGTTTCATTTATTTATTGATAAAGAGGCCAACAGTTCAAGTTTAGAAGGCGCTAGCACTGCTGTGAGGCTAATGAAATTTTGATGGCCCGAGCATCCTGCAAGAGTAAAAGAACATTCGGACCATGTCACACGTCTGCGTGTTAGCAGAGATGCAAAACAAGTGATAAAATTTATCCTTTTGCAAAACTAACTCTTCACCAACCATGGGGATTTGAAGTTACAAAGCATTTTGAGGCAAAAAAAAAAAAAAAAAAGAAAAAAAAGAAAGAAAGAAATTGCCAGTATATTGAGTTTCGTATGGGATCCCAAATGTTAGTTGTGGTCCGAATTAGGGATCTGGAATCTGGGAGGAGTCCCTTCTTGACACAGGGCTTGCTGCGGTCGCCTTCATCAGGCTAAGTCAGCTGCCAGGCTCCAGGGCAGATGCTGGAGGGGTTTGTGGCCACCTAGTGAGCCGCAGTTCTGGTAAGCTGTTGTGAGGTTACCAGATGAACCGATGAGCCGCCCTAATCAAAGGTAGAATTACCAGTGTGCTCTGGATTGTTTTAAGGGTTTTTCCTGTCTCTGACGTATGGGGTAAAAGACCCCTGGCTGAATTTCCGCTCTGCAGCTTTGCAAGTAATCTGATCTCGGTTCCAAGTGTCTATTTAAATGTCAGAAACAAAGGAGTTTTCTTTTCGAGACATCAACCTTGAAGCCTTAACAATGTTTGTTTGTGCATCTTTTTCCAGAAGAAGCCATAACGCAGACCATCCTTTGTCACGCAGCGCTGTGGCATCATGACAGGTGCCTGGCTGTAGAATCACACTGATTGGGGTGTAAGTCTTTCATTCACCCGCTGAGGCTGTCTGCTCCCGAATCACCAATCACCCAGAGCTCGAGTTCCCAACTTTTCCCTCTGCCTGCTACTCTTGGACAGGTGGGCAGCATCCCAGAGGTGGGATGCTCCTCTGCAGAAGGTCCCCATCTTGTCCCTGTCCCTGTCTCCACAATCTCTTAGGCCTGTTCCCAAGCCATGACCTTTTTTTCTTTTTTCTTTTTTAATTTTTTAATTTTAATTTTTATTTTTTTTAAGCCATGACCTTTGAAGTGAGACAGACCGGGAGGAGCTAGCCCTCCTCTTCTGCCTCACTGGGATTCCAGACCCCAATAGCCCCCACTGGGAGGAGTGGTTGAGAACATGGTGTAGGGGGCAGGTCACCTGGCTTTGACTGGGCCCCACCATCTCCAAGCTGTGTGACGTTGGGCAAGTTACTTAACCTTCCTGTGCTGCAATTTCCACAAGGGTAACATAGAGAAAATAATACTATACAGCCCTCATAGGGTCGTTGTGAGGATTAAATGAGTTCGGATCTATGATGTGCTTAGAACAGTGCCTGGCACCTAGTGAGTTCCAAATAAGTGTGTGCTCTTATCATCTGTAAAGAGCAGAAAATTATATCTCCTTTGTAAGTGGCGATGAAGATTAAGTCAAACAGTATCAAGTACCTACATAGTTTTGGCCCACGGCAGATCTCCCCTCCTCCCCACCCCACCACCTCTTTTTACTCTCCTTCTGTCTGCTGTTAGTTTTGTACATGTGGCAAGATGAGAGAGAGCTAGTGATCTCCAGAAAAGGCACTGATGATTTGCATAGTCTGGAATTTCTGTCACCATTTATTGACTCTTTTATTTTTCTCCCAAACCCCACATCCTTTTTAATTTACTGTAATTAAATGAATGTACATTGAATGGAGCTGATAATTAGTCTGATGGCTGTAGACTTCAAAGACTTTAGAATGCTCCTTCCCCTCCTGGCCAAAGGAAATTTCAAAAGTAGTGTTTCCCTCAAAGGCATGTTACTTAGACAGCCAGTCAATTAAAAGGCAATTTAACTGATGCTCATCAGTTCACACGATAAAATAAATCATTCCTGGAAGACTTTATTTCTCACCTGGGGTCTTAGCAATATACCTGTTGTAGGACCTCACTAATGCCACACTAATTGTGCATGATACTAAACTATTAAGGGCTAATTTGGCTGACAAAGAGGGTATAACAGTAAAGGGCAATATTTTGAGGTATAATAGATACTTGCTTTGTACGGCTAAAGCATTTCAAGGAACCAATTTACTTGTCCTTTGAAATACTGTTTTAAAAGTCTACTTTCGGGATCCCTGGGTGGCGCAGCGGTTTAGCGCCTGCCTTTGGCCCAGGGCGCGATCCTGGAGACCCGGGATCGAATCCCACGTCGGGCTCCCGGTGCATGGAGCCTGCTTCTCCCTCTGCCGGTGTCTCTGCCTCTCTCTCTCTCTCTCTCTCTCTCTCTCTGTGTGTGACTATCATAAATAAATAAAAATTTAAAAAATAATAAAATAAAATAAATAAAAGTCTACTTTCTATATAGCTAGCTGAAGTCTAAAAGTTGAGTCATGAGACTTTAAAAGGACAAAGGTGTGCTTCTTAAACCAATCTGATGAACTATTGCAGTGATAATGTTTAAAACCCATCTCTCAACAGAGAGCTTGTAGCTATTTTGCAATCCAAATTGCCTGGCCAAGTAGAATCTGTTCTCAAAGAGCGAGCAGGGCACCTTCTTCTCTCTCTGAGAGACTGCTTGTAGGTGACGGGGAAATGGAAGAACTTGGAGCTCTTCTATTAGCAATTAAATTCTAGAGTAGTCTGGGAGAAACTCTTTGGTGGCGTTGGAGTATCCCGTATGTCACGTAGTTGTGATGCTCTCCGCAACGACACGGATGTCATTTCTCTTCTGACTCTTTTCACAAAGGGCATATTTGAGTTTTCTGAAGATAATGTGAAGGGAGGTGCAGTAGTTCACCTCTCTCCATTCTGTTACTTCAACTTCATCCATGAACCTTCCAGCCTCCTTTGGAAATTGATTGTAAGAATGAAGATGGAATTCTGTTGCTGTAAGAAATTAATGATATGTCAGTGTTTTCTCTAATTTTATGAGATTCTATTACACATACTAAACTATAACATGTACATAAATTCCATTATGAGCTCTCTTCTGGCATGTAACGGTCACTTCCAGCATGCTCTACCATTGTAAATTATATTTTATGTCTCAGGTGCTCTGGGATGTCAAAACCAGCAAAAACAATATGTCTTTTTTGCTTACTAAATTGAGCTCAGAATTAGAGCACTGCTTTGCAGAATACCGTCAAATAGTTTCAAATATATAAAAATAATTACGTTGCCTTGCTCTGTAAACATTTATGGCTTAATAGCAACTTGCCATTCTCTTAACAAAAGCTTTCATGTGTCATTTAAGAATGAAATATTTATTTCATGGATATGTTACAAGCCACTCAAGCACAGTAAGCTACGATTTAAATTAGCTTTTTAAAAAAATTTAGCATGATGAAACTAGAATTAAGAAGACTACGAAGTCCACTGCCTTTGTTGTGATCACTTAAGTATTTCTATACATTTGTATTTCTCATCCTAAGAGGATTTTTGGAACTTCTTGGTAGGTTGCTACTTTTCACATGAATACTACCATTTCTAAAAAATTCAAGTTGTGTTCTAAGTATTTCTGTTCAAAGTATACGGAGTATGGAGTATATGCTATCTCTCTTTATATTCTAAACATTCTCTTAATGGTAGAGTTGAAATCAAAGTAAAGCATACCATGCACATATCAAAACTGATGATGTATGCTATTTTGATTTTTGAATGTGTTTTTGAAATCCTTGAAAAATCACAGTGGTAGCAATAAAATTGTTTTAATTAATGAATTGAACAGCAACGAATGCTGAATCAGGTTTATCGATGTAATTATCACTGAAATAGAAAAATTAAGTGTTAGAGCCATAGAACCTAAGTATTTGCCATTCTGGGGGTATTCAAGTGTTTGAAGAGAAGCTAACAGGGTTTTTTTGGTTTGGTTTCTTTTTTTTGGTGCTATTTAAAGGATATTCTTCTCAAGTCATAATAATTCTGTTTATTAACATGATACATGCATACAAGTATAAATGTGAAAATCTTATATATTATTTACTGAGTAGTTTGAATGATGGTTTACTGTATTGAAAGTTTTTATATTTATCAGTGGACTTGGGATAATTTTCCATAATGAATAGACTGTACATAAACCAAATGTAAAATCTTTCTTAAGTGCAGATGAAAATTCATACAAACTCATACACACTTGAGAAAAGGGCAATGAAAACACCTTACCAGTCGTACCTTGACTTTAAATATCATCACAGAGAAACTGAAAAGTGAATAAAGTTTAGATGTGACTTTTTGAATTGATTTCTTATTTAGTATATCAGCTACGTCTTCATTCAATGAAGAATACATGCTGGGTATCATACCAGATGCTGGAAAAATAAAAATGAGTGCGATGTAGCCCCTGACTTCTAGAGATTCATCAGCTAGCTAGGCAAACAGGTCAGTAGAGTCTGTAATTGGATTTTAATGTGGTAAATGATATTACAGCACAATATGCGAAGTCCGTTGTCAGCACAGAGCAGATTGTGGCCAACAGAGACTGGGGGCAGCAGAGGAGAGGATATTTCATAAAGGAAGAGGGACGTAGCATTGGAACTTAAAGGACTTCTAGAAATTCAAGATGTAGACAAAGCAGCAAAGGAGAAAGTGTAAAGTCTTCTGAGAACCATGAGCTGTTTGGTACCTGGAACACAGGATGTGGGTAGGGGAGTGATGATTTGAGGCAATATAAGCAACTTTGCAAACCATATTGCAAAGGGCCACATGGCCATGCTGAGAAACCTGTACTCTTTTCTGTAGGTAATGGAGAGGCTCTGAAGGATTTTCATGCAGAGTAATATTGCAGTCCTATTTGCATTTTACAGAACATTCTGAAAGCAGTATGGAATGTGGACTCTCTTTCCCACAATAGGCTCTCTAGGGGCATGGCCCTGTTCATCATTGTATCTCTGTGCTCACCTCACCCAGTGCCTGAACCTGGAGCTACAGTGTTTGCTGAGCAAAGACACCATGGACTTGTAGGTCAAACTCGAAAGCAAATCAGCCAATCAGATAGTACTATGATCAACGTGTGAGAAAATATAAGTTTAAGGCGAGAGCTGGGGAGAAGAAGAAGATGGATTCAAATAGAAAGAAACAAGAGTTAGTAATTTATTCATTGCATTGGGGTTAGGGAAGAGAAAGACATTTTTTTTTTAAAGACTTTATTTATTTATTCATGATAGACACAGAGGGGCGGGGGCAGAGACATAGGCAGAGGGAGAAGCAGGCTCCATGCCGGGAGCCTGATGTGGGACTCAGTCCCGAGACTCCAGGACCACACTCCGGGCCAAAGGCATGTGCTGAACTGCTGAGCCACCCAGGGATTCCCATAAGAGAAAGACATTTTAAAAGAACCTCTAAACATGGAAGAATGGTATAATATAGGTGATGATGTAGTTCAAGTTGGAGGTTTGTGGTAGAGTTAGTAAATCCGCCAAGAACAGGTTGTATTTAAGGTGTGTGGGGAACATCAAAGTTGAATAATCTATTAAGCAATTATATAGTGATAAAAAATTTAAATAGATTTTGTTGAAAAACATTTGCCATATGATCTGTATGATTGTAGTTAAAGCCATGGGGCGGAATTAAATAGAACTCTGCCCAAAAGCAAATAGGATGAGTAGTCAAAAAGAGGACTGAGGTGAAATCCCGAGTTCACCAATATTTAATATGAGGGTGTAAAATAAGTCCAATGGAAGAAACAAAGGGGACCCTTCCTTAGAAACAAAAGGAAAATCAGGAGACAAGAGACAAGAGAGATAGGTTCACAGGAGACAAGAGAGATAGGTCAGAGGAAGCAGAGTCTAAACTTCCAAAAGTCTAGTAAGTTAAATGCAAAGATACTTGCACAGGAAGTTGTTCATTTCTGTCTGAGGGACATGGTGGTCAGATGCTGTGGGTGGAGAGATGAACAAAAAACTCAAAAACATGGCACCAGCAAGTGTAGATTATTCCTTCCAAAGCTCAACTAAGACAGGAGGCAGGGAGGCTGATAACTTCTAAGACCTACAAGGGCAGGGAGGGGTATTTTTTTTTTTTTTTTGGAGGACATTTCAGGATCTTTATAAGGAAAAAGAAGGAGCCATCCAGGAACTAGAAGGAGAAAGGAGAGGAGATCAGGGGATATTAATAGTCTGTAACTTTTAATCCCTCCAAACTTTTTATCTTTTGAGGTACTTTTCATCTTACAAATTTGTGCACATAATAATTTCAGTGTTTGTTATAGAAAAGCTATAATTTAAAAAGGTAAGATTCTATCTGTATTCATTGAAATCATAGCAAACAGTAAATCAGTGTCGTTGATGATATCTGATAGAATTGAAATTCCATGTCATCACAAGATTTGGGGTAAAGTACATTCTTATTCAAAATTGGTATTTTAGGGGATCCCTGGATGGCGCAGCGGTTTGGCGCCTGCCTTTGGCCCAGGGCGCAATCCTGGAGACCCAAGATCGAGTCCCATGTCGGGCTCCCGGTGCATGGAGCCTGCTTCTCCCTCTGCCTATGTCTCTGCCTCTCTCTCTCTCTCTCTCTCTGTGACTATCATAAATAAATAAAAATTTAAAAAATTTGGTATTTTATTTCAAAATAGTCCTATAAAACTGTAGAAGAAAAAAAAAACAAACTCCCACATCCAGAGTCCTATGGAAAATAGGGAGTTACTGAATTTGGAGTGTGTCTAACAGGATTATTCTCAGTGGTTCTCCAGATACGTGGGTAACTTCTTTCTTTTCCCTATCCCTTCCTTTGCTAAAAAACAAAATGCATATTTATAAGTGTAAAATTATATAACTAGATTTGATTATTAATGAATAATATCAAGGCCTTATCAAACATCAATTTTAAATAAACCACAAAGGGGGCCAAATAACCATATCACAAGTAATATGTCCAAGAGAAATAGAAATATGCTATTAGGGATGCCTGGTGGCTCAGCGGTTGAGTATCTGCTTTTGGCCCAGGTTGTGATCCCAGGTCCTGGGATTGAGTCCTGCATCGGGCTCCCCATAGAGAGCCTGTTTCTCCCTCTGCTTGTGTCTCTGCCTCTCGCTCTGTGTCTCTCATGAATAAATAAATAAGGTCTTTAAAAAAAATGAAATTTGCTATTAAAAGCCAGAGTGAAGGGCGCCTGGGTGGCTCAGTCGGTTTAGCATCTGCCTTCAGCTCAGGTCGTGACCTCATGGTCCTGGAATTGAGCCCCATATTGGGCTCCCTGCTCAGCGAGGAGTTTGCTTCTTCCTCTCCCTCTGTTGCTCTCCCTGCTTGTGCTCTCTCACTCTCTCAAATAAATAAATAAAATATTTTAAAAAAAGCCAGAGTGGTAGTTGTTATCTACATATTGCATTTTGGAAAATGTGACTCTGTGAAATGATTATTCAGACTAAATTGAATAATTGATTTGCCTTTAATTGGTTAATATCAAGTAATCAGTAGGAAATAGGCTTGCCCTTCCAACTGGTTTATATAGGGGTGTTAAAGTTCACAAAGAGAGATCTTAAATTTTTGACATACAGCAGCTGGAGATTCCTAGGGGATTTGAAAGTGCTTGAATGAAATGTCAGTTGCTGCAGAAAACAAGTAGAAAACATTCCCCTATAATGGACTGTGTCTCATTTACTGTGACTGAAGTATCACCGTATGGATTGTAGGGTACAAAATGGGCGTATAGGTGTTTATTCGTTGTTTAAATGAACCTATTTAAAAAGTTTAAGCCTTCAGATAATCATCAGAATGTGTTAAGCATTCAATCATTGTTTACACTGTACTGTCTCAATAACCTAAGTAAAATTGATAGGTTCTGACAGACGTGATAAAAATAGAACTTTAGATCAAAGAAGGTATAAAACACTGTGAGTGTTTAAATTCATGCCCTTAATGTATCTATTTTAATTGCTCAGCATTACGTGTTCGTCGGTTAATCCAGAGAAGCATATGGATAGTAGTCACTAGTTTCTATTTTGGCATTTACACTTCTATTCTTTCCTGCGTGTTTATTTTTTAAAAAATTAAAATTGCAATTTATGTTTTGACCTAAGCTTCCCCATGTTATCAGACACTCTTCTACATCATACTATTTTTCCATGCTGTGCCTTATCATAATTTGTTCAACATATCCACCACTTTTGGACATGTAGGTTGTTTGAATTTTGACTATCATAAATTGTGTTGTAGCAACTATCCTGGTAGCTAAATCCTTGCCCCTAATTCTATTATTACTTTAGGATAAATCCTTGGAAGTGAAACGTCAGAGCCAAAGGGTACGTACAATTTAAAGCTTTTGATATACCCTGTCAAAGTGCCCTGCAAAAAAAAAAAAAAACCTTGTATCAATTTACATTCCCACCAGCAGTACAAAAAAGTGTCTTTTTCCACAAGCCATTGACAGCAAATGCTGCCGAGCTTTAAAATTTTGGCAACTTGATGGATAAAACATAATATCTTACTGTTGTAATTTATATTCACGTGATTGATAGGTTGAATATATTTTCATGTATGTGTGTGTACGGTTCGGTTCGTGTTTCTTTTGTGAATTGCCAACTCATGTCCTTTGTCCATCATTCTATTAGAATAAGTGAAGAAATGGGTATTCTGGGACATAAGAAAAATTGGAATTCAAGTACACTAGGGCACTGACACTGCTTTTTCCCCTTGTATGCATGTTGCTTGCTTTGATGAGACAGGTTTGGGCGTAGGAGGACCTGATATATATAATCACCTCCTTAAATGCAAACCTTCTGCTTGTAGACATACTTATAAGCTGCATGATAGTGATGAATAGAGATGCCAACTTCATGTGTTGAATGTAAGGTCCCCAGTCTAGCAGGACACTGCCTGCCTTAAGTAGCTCCTCACTCTTTATTAGAGATGCTAGGTGCCAAGAAAATCTGCATCTGCTCCAGCTCAGAGTAGCAGATTCATTTCTACCAAGTCTCTGCCTCCTATTAAATAAATTAAAAACTTAAAGTGATGCTAGCAGTAGGAGGTAAATCTCCTTTCATTAATCCTCAGCCTGATGGAAAAGATGCACAAGATATATATATAGGTACCATATACTTTTTGTCTTGAATGTATTCTCATATAATAAAAATCTTAACAATTCTTTGTCTCTTTTGAAATATTTAGATCTCAATCTTTTGCAAATATTTTCCTTTGATTTTAAGATATTATTTATATAAAGAATTTTTTAAGACACCTTTTAAATTATCTTATTTACTTGTGCCCTTTTTATATGCTTCGAAATGTTTACTTTATCCCTAGAGCAAATTATCATTTGTATTTTCTTCTTTTCAAAAATATTTTTCTTTTTATTTACATTTAATCTGTCAAAATTCCTTTAATGTAGTCTGTGGCATAGGGAGTTTAAGTGATTTTCTTCACACACTTCATCTTTGTAAGTGTCATTTAATTTAATTAGGGGATGCTTCATAAAGTCTAATAAATATGTACTACTATACTTAAATTTTGGCAATGAGACAGCAATAAAAAAATTGTGCTGTTGGGTCTTTGCAATGAAATAGAAAAAGATTTATGAAATACCTTATGTAAATAGTAGTTTTTAGATACTAAATTTAGGTTTGTAGTTTTTTGAGAGATCTAAAATGCTAATAACTAAAAAGAAATATTTTCAGGAATATTAGCTACTAGCAGTGTAGTATGCAACCTTTTATGCGTTGCAAAAAATCCAACAGTAGAAAAACAGAATGAAATAGGCTTATGGAAGTCATATATAATATGGCAAGCAGTTACTAAGATGTATTTTTCATTAAAAAATCAAGCATTCCTCCTGCAAAAGGTTAGGATTTACTCTATTTTGTGAACATCCTTATTTCAAATATTTTGAGAGGTATTTTGGGGGAATAAAATACATCTTTCGCCATGAAGCTTATAGTCTGGAAGATACAGGGCTTTACAGAGAGGAAACAATGAGAAGGCGGAGCAGCTAAGTGGAGTACATTACTACACGGTGCATTGAAAAGAGAAAAGCAGTGAAGGTTCAGAAAAGGAAAGATTTTGCAGGATTGTTAGAATTTCAGCAGGACTTGGAAGGTGGTGGAATGTGTTTCAGCGCAGAAGAGTAGACATGCTTACAGTTGGGACAACTGGAGGAAATGCCTGGAGGCAACGAAGGGAAAAGGTGGCATCAGGGAAGGCCACCCCATCTGAAGAATCCTCTTGAGTGGGAAACAATGGGGATTAAAGTTGCAGTTTAGTGAAATTGATTTATGAAGAACTGTCAATGTGATGCTGAAGGTCTGAGCTTGTCGCTGTGGGGGGTGTCTGGCTAGCCCATGTCCTAAAGCAGAGTTGAGACTTGATGGACAGCTGGCATCAAGGCAAACTTGGAACTTATGAGCCAGGATCCCATATGAACCAACTTATGAAGGGTTATTGTGACCAGGGAGGAAGGAGCAAGTTGTAGAGTTGTTGACAGGGCTTTGCAATGTGAGAAAGCAAGATAAGGAGCCAAACGTGACTCCCAGCTTGTGTGCACAGAACCAAGGAGAGTGTTGCTATCCTAGTAAAAGGGGAAAGACCATAGACAGATCGATAAAATAAACTCTCATCTAAACAATTACATAAAATCATAGTACAAAAGAGTTTCAGCTACAGTTTGGGAAATATTAGGCAGTGTGCAAAGGATGTTCTTGAAAACTAAACACAAATGTGGATTTAAAGAAATATGCAATGGTTTCTTTTTTCTTTTTCTTTTCTTACGATTGTATTTATTTACTCATGAGAGACACAGAGAGAGGCAGAGACATAGGAAGAGAGAGAAGCAGGCTCCCCACAGGGTGGCCAATGTGGGACTGGGTCCTGGGACCCCAGGATCATGCCCTGAGCTGAAGGCAGATGCTCAACCACTGAGCCACCTGGGCGTCCCATGAAATGATTTCATTAGAACATAAGATGGACAGTGAATGATAGTAGCTCAAGTTCAGATTCAAAGAGAAAGGTATTTCTCCATATTTCCCAAGTCATCCCTTAGATCAGGACATTCAGTTATTGTTCAGTACCCAACAAGAACACCGTGTCATGATGTCCCACCTAGGGGACTGATTTGCTAGGGGAGGAAGAGGCTCAGCAGCTGAAGAGTAGAGTCTGAGAATATTTTATCCCCATACATTTTAGTTGCTTCCTGCCACATCTCAAAATAGTCACTACGTAAAATAGATTTCCTGTACTCTTGATAATTGTGTTTATCTTCACTGCAGCCATCATGAGAGTCTTGCAACTGATCCATTCTCCATGGGAACCAGCAGAGAACACCAGGATCTGTGTCAGGATGATGCAAGGAAGCGGGCTGCGAGCTTATTCATAGTAAACCGTATCCGCTTCCACCTGCAGGGTCTCAATTCTGACAAAGGTTTTCAATTAGGAAGGATGGTTGCGTCCTGGAGATAGCTTGATAAAGGCCTGGCAGATGCCCTGACATGTGGCCAGTGGCCCCTTGATGCTGCAAAGACAACGGATTTAAATTCTAGTAATTCTTATTGTTCACATTTACATCCTTAAGGTGTCAACTTCCCAGTTTCAACCATTAGCGCATTGAGCATACTTATTTTTTTTTCTCTCAAGATATTAAGAGGTTGGCACAGAGGATCAGAGGGGGAATGTGGACTACAACATTTTTTTAAAGTGTTTCCATAGAGACACCTGGTTGGCTGAGTAGTTGAGCTTCTGCCTTCAGCTCAGGTCATGATGCTGGGGTCCTGGGATCGAGTCCTACATCGGGCTCCCCACCTGGAGCCTGCTTCTCCCTCTGCCTGTGTCTCTGCCTCTCCCTCGGTGTCTCATGAATAAATAAATAAAATCTTAAAAAATAAAGTGTTGTCATATTTTTACCTGTCTACTGCAAGGCTGATTTCTAAAGGGATAAAAACTAATGAAAAGGAATCTATTTGGACGTGAAAGTTGTACTTTTAGAGATTAGAATATTGACAGTATATACCTGTGAGTTTGGGTTACTTTCCCCATATTTCAGGTAGTTGGTACTGAATGTATAGCTCATTGATAGTTGACAGCTGTCAGGCAAGATTTCCTTTCCTGAAGATAAATCAGAAAGGGTGAGAGTTTAGGGTGACCCTTTCCATGGATCCATTTTTTATTCTATTTTAATTAGAAATTTTCAGCCCCCAAAATCCTCTCACCCCAACCAATTCTGATTTCACGGTTCAGACGCAATTCCTTTCTGGAGCAGTTTGTATTCTCTCCAAAATCCTTTGATTTCCCACAGAAAGTGCCATTATTGTACAGAAGCATTTCGAAAACAAAGTCATTTTGTAACAGTGACATTTCCAGGGATAATTGCTAAGGATTTAGGATATGAATGTTGTCGTTATTGTTCTTTAGAAGGATTGTTGTAGAAGAATCCAAATGGCAGGAAAGTTTGATAGAGACATAGGCAGAGACAGAGATAGATATTTGGTTTTTATTGAGCACCTATTATACTCACTCTACCACCCTCATAGTTTAGTTGTATTATCCCTGTTTTACCATGGAAAGAAAATTAAGGCTTAGAGAATCCAAATATCTTGCCAAGGTCTCACAGATACTAAATGACAGGACCAAATTTAACGCTACTCTTTAATTCCAAAAGTCACTGTGATACACCACCTATTCTTGTGTGGAATCTATCAGCACCAGACAATAGTGGAGTGTAGGTCCCTCAGATCACTTACTTTCCGAAGAGAAGGAAAAATCCCCCAGCCAATGTAAATGTCTTCCTTGTCACTGTGAGCTTCTGTGTAGTTGAATTTATTTCACACTTCTTAGTTTAAGATGTAATTCTACTATATTTAGACAAGAGTTTCATAGGCGCAGTGGTAATGACACTTGATTAGAAGTGCAGACATCTGATTTCTTATTCTGGCTCCATAATTAAGTCATTCCTTGACCTTGGACCATTCACTTAGTGTCTTTGGGTCTGAGTTTCTTCAAACTGTGTCTTTTTATTAAGTAATTTTAAAAATATACGTTATTTTATCTTTGGTTGACATTACAAAGCTAATATTGCAAAGTTTTCTCTCGAGGATTTCTCTCAAGGGAGAGAAGTCATGTTGGGTTAAGATAGGTCCAGCAAAATAATGATATGAAGCATAAAAATCTAATAACCCACCTAAAGTAGCAAGAAAAATTGGATTTATTATTTGCATCAGTCAAATATAGTCCAAGCTTCCTTTGCTTGTGTGCATGTTTCTAAGAAGTATTCTATCTATGAAGAATGGAACTGTGACCCTTGCACTAATAAAATATACATTATTGCCTATAATGCTTTGTTATATTTTGTTTTGTTTTGGGTAACATTCCACCTATATTACTCAGTCATTTCAGATTCCTAAAATAAATTTGTTTCACTGCTAAGAGTCTTATCTAAATGAACACAAAGAATGTCTATGGTATTTTATTATATAAGTTTAGAAAATTTGCTTAGTAGTGATATTCAGGAAAAACAATTTTTAAATACCTTGCCATACCTAGCAAGGAGATCCTTAACGTTTATTGCTGAATACAAAATAAATGACATTACCTAAATATTTCAGTAATTCTTTTTAAAAAAGATAATCAGCCAGTTTTAGCCAGCAAAAAATAGGAGCATTTTCTCTTCTTTCACATCAACTTTTTAGAAAGGAAGATCTGGTTCGGAATATACTATTTTGTTTGACTGTGGTCAACTTGGCTTCCATATATGAATCATTACTACCTCCAATTTTCCCATGTGTTATTATCTCTGTCTTTCTTGAGATACTATAGGCTCTCAAAACACGATGTGGTTCAGGTTGTAATTTCACTGGATGAATGTTCATGTGATAATCAGCTTGTTTCTAGGGGAAATGATCTGTGCAAATCAATTCTGTTTTATGTTGCTAAAGGACCTGCCAGATAATTGAATATCATAATCATAAGCCTGACAGAGACCTTATGAGACATTTGTTCTATCCTCTGTAAGGCAGGCTAGAGAGACATGACTGAAATAGATACCATGATTTTCTGGACTTTGCCCATTTCTGTGTTTGATTGAATTTTTTTTCCTGATTTTTATCCTAAGGTCTTGGATTGAAATAGAAAAATTTTGGTGCTCGGCTTCATGTCATAATCCTTCTTAAACCTGAGAAACAAGACCGTTGTCCTTCTTTTCTCAAAACTAATTAGGCCCAATATTCATTCCTTGTGATAAATTGATCCTATCACCTAGCCCTAATCATTTTCATTATTCACTGAGCTTTTTCCCAATGCATCATGTCTCCTTCATTTCTGAGGACCTCAACACGCGTGCGCGCGCACACACACACACACACACACACACATTTTCTCTTGCTTTTTTAAAGGCAGGGATACCACATTTCTGTTCAACGTTATTTTTGGTGCCTATAATGTGTATCAAAAGTTTGCTAAAAAGCATGATGTCTGTCCTCAAAATATGCTCCCAGTGGTTAAATCTCTTTTTAGTGTGCTTTTATTCAACTCTGACCATGTTACCATGATGTTACTGTACCCAATGAAAAAAATCCATCATCTATTACTTTTTCCTTTCTATATAAATACCCTTGTAAAAACTTCATCAATTTCTTTGTAATTTCAACTGTGGATTTTTTACAATTTTGCATAAAGCTCTTGTTTTCCAGATCCAATTTCCTACTATAGATTATCGGATCAAAACTTTCTTATAACTCTCTTCTCACATTGGCTAGTCTTACTAATCTAATAGCATTGTATTTTAACATGCAGTTTCCTCTCCTGCTTATAATATCTTACTTTCCCTCTCTCTCCTGTCATCTCTAAATTTCTTTGTAACTGGGGTTTCAAATACATGTACTTTCAACCCGCAGCTCCTAATAAGCCAGGATGAGCAGTAAATACCTGTTTGAAGGGCTGACTTAGTACTTCTTCAAATCTTTCCCACACTCAAAAAGTCAATGCAACTTTCAAGAGATCTAAGGTTTAAAAGCGAATACAATATGTGGGCTGGTGAAAGCCTGCTCCACCACCATGGTTTTTTTTAGATATATCTGTTTTAAATAACATATCTTAGAGTACCTTATTTTAGTTTGTAGCTTACGGTGTTATATAGTTAAATTATGCAACACTCATTAACAAAAATAACTTGTTATCTTTTGCAAATATCCTCCCAGTTAGAAACCTGCTACTGGGAACTAGAATGGTAGCTGTCTTTTAGTAGACTACTTGTTTTTTTCCTAACGGGTATAAATCATTAGGAATAAATTGTGTTCTGTCATTGTAGCCAGTAATTGGTGACATTTTCTTGTCACTACGGGATTATAAATAACAGCAATATACATACTGTCAACAGATTCATTATGTTATGAAAAACATAAACCAGGAGTCTTTTAACTATACTTTGCATATTTTCTATATTAAGTGTGACACTGACATCTTTACAGAATTTTAAGGAATACTCGACAGAGCAGTTTTCACCGTTAATAACTTCCAATTGTTTTATTTTGCTTTAAATGCATTTTAATTATTCCTATTTCTTCCATAGTTCACCTCGAAAATACGTTCTTCCAATGGTATTTTGTTTGCAAACAGATTTTTTATAAATAAAACAGGGGCTTTTTTTTAAAAGTAGTAAAATACAGAAGAGACGCGCAAAAAGACTGTAAGCATTTGTGATGCATTTGAACATAGCTCACGGTATTAGAGTAACTAAAAATACACGGCCCTCAAATGGTATATGATACATAGTGATGCTCTGTACCATGATGAAGAAAAAATAAGGCATTCGGAGGTGATGCTGATGTGCACCAAATCTCATCATTACTTGCTTCATTGATTATCAAGTCAGCACATCACTTTGTAGTTTGAGGGTCCTGGCGATATTACATACCCATCACCTCTTGGACCCCGCGCCCTAGAATGGAAGATAACATCCCTCATTTTCAGGAGCTTTACTACTTTCTGGAGGGAAGGAGTTATTCTTCTTTGCCTCTTCAAAATGAAGACGGAAAAACCCCCATTTGGTTATGGGGAGGGCCCCACCGGCAAACCCACTCGAGCTCATATTTGGCTCCCATCTTCCTGAACAAGTTTGTCAGCCTTTTCCTGGAACGCTCTGAAGTCAGACTTGAAGGGCATTGCTTCTGGCCGGTTCTCTGGATCTGTGTTTGGGAGCTCTTGGTATCCCTACTTCTCTACTGAGAGGATGTCTCCTTTGCTTCGCTCTTGGGTTCACTCTTGCCAGGGATACAGGGTTTTCAAAGTTCATCTCAGATTCCTCCACTCTGTGAAAATATGTGGTCCACGTTTTTATTACTTTTTTTTCCATGTATTTATTCAGCAAATGCAGCAAAGGCACTGCTCCTGACTCCTCGGGGGCCATAGGCTGAAAACACAAGACCTATCAGGGTGTGTTGTGTAGTGTTTTGGAAATGACTCTTCCTAGAGTATTTGTGCATTTCAGGCCTCCTCAGTCATGTTTGTCTCTTTTAATGTTTCCATATTAATTTCGCATTATTTTGGCCAGTACGTTGTTCAGATGTTCCTTTGTGCTTCTTAAAGTTAGCCCTTTAGCAGAATGTTTTGCTGTGCTTTTGTTTTAGTTTCTGGTGATGGTGTTTCCAAATCTTTTTTTTTTTTTTTTTTTTGTTTCCCAGACTAAATCTGAATTATATTTGATTTGGAATTCTGCTTTTTCTTTGTTGGACTCCTAATGCTTCTTTGATGTCCTTCCTATTTCCCTCGGACTTAAAATCACATTGCTGTCTAAAGCTGCAAATAGGAGCTGTGAACCAAACATAGTCTCTCTTTCACAATGGAAATGTTTAAAAAAGAATTTTGCAAACATGAGCCACTATAAAAATCTTTTAAACTTTATGAACTCGCATGCCGTGCATTATATGTTTTTCATCATAGCAATCAAAATGATTTCCCAAAGTGGAACTCAGTTTTCTATTTTTATTCCCACTTATCATTTAAAAATCACTTCCAAAATTTCAAGCTTATCACTTTGTCCTCTCTACTTGAAATCTTTCCCCTTCCATCAAATTCAAACTAATTATTTATTTCAAAGCTCTCGTTCAAATTTCTGCTTTTATTTTGTCCTTTCCTCACATCGAAAAATCTTTATTTGGGATGCCTGGGTGGCTCAGCGGTTGAGTGTCGACCTTTGGCTCAGGGCATGACCCTGGAATCCCGGGATCGAGTCCCATGTCACGTTCCCTGCATGGAGCCTGCTTCTCCCTCTGCCTCTCTCCCTATCTCTATCTCTCTCATGAATAAATAAATAAAATCTTAAAAAAAAGAAAAGAAAAATCTTTATTTCTTTCCTCCAATTCTCTTGATCCCTGGCCCAAAAAAAAAATGTCTTGACCAGAGAAATCTATAGAAGTGGAATCAACCTTCTTAGGAAGACTTAAATTCTCTAAGCTTATCTTTTCTGTTATTTAAGCAGCAAATAACCTTATCTTCCTCTTTCCTTCAGGTTCCTTGTGAAAACATTATAATGACCTATTCTTTTATGATACAATGTGCTTTCTTCTTGGCCCTGACCTTGCTAGGCTGACAATCTGCAAAACCCTCCCAGCTCCTCTTTCCCGATTAAATTCCTTGCCCACCTTTCAAGGCTCTGTTTAAGTCTTTCTTTCTTTCTTTCTTTCTTTCTTTCTTTCTTTCTTTCTTTCTTTCTTTCTTTCTTTCTTCTTTTTTTTATTTTTTAAGATTTTGTTTATTCACGAGAGACACACAGAGAGAGGCAGAGACACAGGCAGGGGGAGAAGCAGGCTTCCTGCAGGGAATCCAGAGTGGGACTCGATCCCAGGACCCGGGATCAGGACCTGAGTTGAAGGCAGATGCTCAACCACTGAGCCACCCAGGTGCCCCTAAGTACCTCTTTCTGTTAGTCATTCTTATAACCCAAAGGCTAACTGAGCTGGCCTGCCTCTAAATCCCCTGGTGTCTGTTCACTCTAAGTTCTTCCATGACTTTTAGCATTCACGATGTTATTTTGAAATTATCTCTGTATCTTACTTACCTTCTCTGGGTTGAACATGTCGAAAGAAGAGGAACTCAGCTTCTAAGTCTCTCCTAAGATTGTGTAGTGATATAACTACACCCAAGATCAGTGCCTGCTTAAATTTTTGGAACAATTGAATGAATGAATGAATGAATGAATGAACAAATGAATGAAGTGTCCATTAAACTACACAGAATGTCAGAAAATGTTGGGAGGAATAAATGGAAAAACTTAGCTTTATGCAGACAAACATTCTGGTCTTTGTAAGAAAATGCATATTTATATACTCTGACCCATACAAATATTTTATAGAGTTTTATGTTGCGGATGTTTTAAAAACTACAGTGGTAAAAAGGAGAATGAATGCGTTGACTTCCATGACGTACTGTTTTAATTAGAATTCAGACCATTTGTGCATCCCTTATTGTGGTTTCTTCTTATTTGCATTCACTGGGTTTTCTTTCCTAAATGATTTATACACTTGCAGAACTTGAGATTTTAAACATTAAATTTATTGTACATTGTCATTATATATTAGAGTTATTTTCATAATCTCGAGTACTTTAATATGTCATATGTTCTTATATAATTTATGTTAAGAATTTCCTTTAGCAAGCTTTACAGTGTCATTTGGAGCACTTTAGAAATCAATATTGTAGAATGCTATAAGGAGAAAAAATATTTCTAAAAGTACTCCCCTGTGTTCCCATTAATTTGTTTATTATCAAGGTCTTTATTAGGAATATAGTTGCTAATATCAGCCTATAATAAACAGAGTATAATTGAATTTTCAATATTTTGTCACCCGGGAGTAATTTTCTTACAAGACCTCTGCTCTATCTTCTGACTAATTGTCAGCAGTTACTCAGTATCACCACATTAATGTCACCAAACATTGCTGAAAAATCTACCTGATTGCATTATATTTAAAGATATTCATTTCAAGCCCTTGATGTTTTCGCTTTAAATTATTTACCTCAATTTTAAATATCATTTAAAATGCAATAAATGTAATGAGCCGACATGTTTTGAAAATACAAATTCAGACATATGCTAAGATTTGTTTGGTAGACGATGAAGACAATGATGTTGGGAGTCCCACAGCCCTGTAATGGCAACGGGGAATAGCAGGGAGCTGGCCCAACCAGTCAGTGCTCCAACATTGCAAGGGCGGGCTTTGCAGCCTTTCCTTCGCTGTGTTCTGGTGGGCTTTGGGTCGTTACTATTATTTTTCTTCTATGAACCTCACCTGGGGCGAATCAGATATTATGCTGATATTATGTTATGCTAAATGACATTCTAATAGTGTATTATTAAAAATAAATGACAATAACAGTTGAAAATGCTAGACACAGGTGGATTGATGGGGAAAACAAACTCTTTGTTTTTGTTGGTGGTATGTATTTAGAATTGAGGTTTTGACAAATCGAGAACACAAGATAACAACTCTGGAAAGTCCAGGTTTATGTGTATTATCCCAATATAATCAATACTGCCTCCTCTCCTCTTAAAAATGTCTTGGTCTGGCCATTAAATTAAATGGTCACACACACACACACACACACACACACACCCCGCCCCATAACACATTTTTAGTTTAGCACTCCCTCTGTCTCCCAGACAGCTTGCTAATGATCCATACAGGAAGATTAAAACAATTGTGTTCTTGTTCAGGAATCTTGCACTTGACCTACTTTGCAAAAATTCTCGAACTCTCTTTGTTCAACAATTAAATATTGTTCAACAATTAAATTTTGAATTTGGACATAAGCACCATTTATTTTTTGACCCAAGTATTTTAACTGTTTGCTTGTCTGTGATACAATATGTATATAAAACCAATTGTATACAAAAAGCAAATCATGTAAGTGTGTCATCATATAGATGTATATGATTTTAAATTTTTAATTAGAAAGAAAATGTCCTGAGGAAAATTCTTCACAGTGTGTGAAAGCAAGAGAACCTGGTGATGCTAGCATATTATTGTACACTTCTACATGTGTACTTGCTTAATTGGTTCACAACAGCAAAGTTTGAGGGGATGTTCTGTTCTATGATCACAGAGAAGCAAATCTCTGTGTGTGAGTCAAATTGAGCAAATTTGGCAAAGATGAGAAGTTTTTTTGTTTTTTTTTTTTTTTAAGATGAGAAGTCGTGACTTCAGATGGCATGCTTAATGCAATTAGAGCAAACACTGATGGGTGCCCATGTTATCCACACCACTATGCAGAGTTGTATAGAGGATGCAGGGAGAAGGCAGTTCCCCTGGGGGGACTGTGGTTTGGAAGTGGAAGTAGGGGTAGCTACCAATTATCAGGCACCTAGTCTGTATAGACTCCATGCTCAGCTGCTTAAAAGCAATGAGCTTGAGTTATTGCTATGCCTATTTTATAAATGAGAAAATGGAGGTGAAGAGAAATGTAACTCTTTGTCTAGCCTTGAGCATCTACATGTGCCATAGTGTAGAGCACAGGAGATAGCATGTTGAAGCAAACAGACATGTCCCCTGTCCTTATGGGAGCTTTACAGGTCCAGTGGGAGAAATAGGCCTGGCACAATAAGCCACAAACCTGAAATCAAACCAACATGAGGAAAGAAACTGGCTCCAGTGAAAGCGAGTATCCAGGGTGGAGGAGGTAGGGACGCCTTCAGATCAGATGGTCAAGGAAGTCTTTTCTGAAAAATTGACAGATTTAAAGCTGGGACTTTAGGGATTGGGACAAAGTCTGATGACCCAGCAGGGAGAAGTTAGGTAGAAAGAGGGCCCCGTGCTGGCTCCTTACACAGGAGCTTGCTGGAACATTTAAGAAACTGAATGCAGGCTGCAGAAAGGTCATTTAATGGTCAAGAAGACTGGATGACTTTTGAAATAAGGTTGAAGGGGAGAGTTGGGTTTTGTAGGTTGGATTTTAAAGGAATTTGAATTTTTAAAAAGTATGTTGGTTTCCAGAAGTCTGTCTTCCCCTCAGATAGCAATAGGAAGCCACAAAAGGGTTTTGAGCAGGGTGAGATATGCTCTAACTTACCTAAGATCTCAACGCTAACATCCAAGAGCTGGAATTGACCTCAGGCCAATCTGATTTCAGAGCCCACTACACATTCTAACACACTCTTCCCCCTGGGACTCGGCAATAACTGAGTGCATAGCAGAAGGTTACGTGCATTACTAGGCACCTACAAAGCATTTGGTGATTCTAAGCAGGAGGATATAGCATTCATTGGGACTTTCATTTAAAAAATCTAAGGGTGAAGGTGGCACATGTCTGGAGGTTAGCAGGGCAATTCTGGAAAAGAAGAACACAAAAATGGAGCAAAAAGCAGGGTAGGAGAAAGCTGGCTGTTTGGAGGGAAGAGTGAATAGTTAAGTCCCCTGAGTATCACAACCCATGGGGGATAGCCCCCAAACTGTTGAGGCATGTTGAAGGCTAAACAGGGCTTTTTAGGCTAGTGTGAGACCATTGTATAGATTTCAGTAACTAGTAAAGAGTCGATGAAGGTATCAAGGAGGTGAATGACACAATCAGAGCTATGCTTTGTGTGTATGAGATCCAAGAGTGAAAGGTGTAGGAAGGAGAGCTCTAATGACAGACAACTTTGTAAGAGGTTTGTGTACCCAGATTGTACAGTAGGTGGGGTCCAGCCTTGGAGCCAGCCTGCCTGGTCCCACGTTCCAATTCTACCATTAATCTATGGCTTTAGCCATAGATTGTCTTCAACCCTTGGTGACTTCATTTCCTCATCTCTAAGTAGGGTTGATAACAGTCCCTAGTTCACAAGTTTGTGGAGCAGAGTAAATTCGATGACTCATGTAAAAAGTGTTAACCAGGGTGCTTGGCGTACAGTCAGTATTAGATGCGTGTTAGCTACCTCAAAAAAAAAAAAAAAAAAAAACTAAATCAATAATACTCCCAAGAGCTACTTAAGGTACAACTGGAGTGAGAGCAGAGGGAAGATAACTGTATGAAAAGATTACATTTAACCAGAAACAACATGAGGACAGGCCCCATGTTCCTAGTATGGTACCTAACATTGCATAAGCAGGCAAAAATAAGTGTGGATTTGGATTGAACTAATAAATGGCAAATAATAATCACACACGTGTTCTGTTATGTATAAATTACACTTGTGTAGAGCAGACACGTATGCTGCTGCTGATATTGGCTAGTTTTGAGTAACAGCAACACAAATACCTTGAACTACATATGAAAAATAACAGAGGGAAAGCTATTCAAAATTATTATTAAATTCTGTCTCCCAATGGTGGGAGTTGATGCAGCTTGCAAAAGTCACCAATTTCCCAAAATTTAACCGAGGCCACATCTTGCTTTCCCATTTCAGCAAGAGGGTGATTCGTTTACCACTGACGCAACTGAGGTTAACCCAGGCTTTGGCTGACGTCCCAGAATAATTTAGTAAAATCTTCTTGAAAGTCTCTACCACATGCCCTCTCTGCCTTTCTGACCTCGTACCAAACCTCTTCTCATTTGGCCCCCAGAGCATAGGGGAAATTGATGAGGGGGAGACCACGCTTGTGGAATGAGCGGCTGCTCTTACTCCCGCTATGCTCAGCTAAGGGACGAGGTTGACCAGAAGTCTCCTTGTGCTGCAGCCTCTTTTATGGATGTGGCTTCCTGGACCGGGGCATGTGCTCTGACCAGGGACAAGTTCAGACAGCTGTAGGAGAGCCTGACCATACAGAGCTGAGGAGTGAGAGCAGGTGCTTTTGACAGCTAGGAAAGAATTGGTCTGGGAATCCCCCTGACGAAGGGAAATCACAGAAATTAGAGACAGAAAAAAATCCTATTAGTCAATTCTCTTGCCAAAGATAAATTGATCCCTGGTGTGTATCCCTAGCTACCTGGCCACTCCAGTTATATCTCTGTCAACATGTAAGGATGAGGAGCCAGGAGGATGTGGACAAAAGACTCAGGGAACTAGGGTGGTTAGATACTGGGATGAAAAAGATCTGTAACCATTAAAGGAAAAATAATGATTTGGGGGATGAATAAGAATGGTTGATTTCTTTTTTTCTTTTTTTTTTTTTTTTTTAAGGACTGAGAGTTGAATAGAGAGAAAAATCCATGCAAGATTTGGTGGTTATTGTTCTCTTAATAAACAGCTAAGTATTATTTCTCCAAAGGGAAGTAGTGTTTTTATTCATATTTTGCTTATTTTTTGCCAGGAAGTAAAGGTGTCAAGTAAATATTTTTGACATTGCAAGCCTAGAATTAGAATATGCATTTTGCTTTTGCAGTAAGGATAGCAAAGAAGCTTCATAGGGTAAGGCTGTGACTGAATTCATTGAAGAAGGAATTGTATGACAGTTTGTTAAATATATGGATTTGACTGACTATAGACCCTTAAGAGAGCCAAGGAATTTTGTTGCAAAGATAAGATCATATTTAGATGCAAGTAGATAGAGAATGAAATCTGAATTGGTTCTTAGTAGCTTAGACATTTTCCTCTGCATTTACAAGAACAAAAAAAGGAACTAATTCTCAAAGAAACCAAGTGTGTTAGTAATTTATCTTGGTTTTAGTCAGATTAAACTGGATGGCTGATTAATTCAACTGACTTGGATTATCTGATTTTTTTTCATTACTTCATGTTTTCTGGATATTTTCAAATTATACCCAGTCATCTTGTTGCATATTTCACATTCAAAATAGCTCAGCTGAGCAATGTTATTCTCAGCCAACCTCAGTGTCTTTCTCATTCATGTTGGAGGAGCAGGTCTTAGGCAAGAAGTATTCAGAAGGACTTCATTCATCTTGTAGTATATTCATGTCCCAAACTCATGATCAGGGTGCTAGCTCCTGCTACTGCCTCCTTCATAGATTTCAGGCCTTCTGTACCGAGACTGCCTCTCAGACTTCGGACCCCTTGGATCCACATACTGGCCTGATCCTTTAGCCACATCAACGCTGGGCATCAAAAGGCAGGCAGCGGTTGAAGCCATAAGCTGCAGATCCAAAGAATCTTTAAAAACACCTTCTCATGAACTCTTTGTCTCGATCACACTTCTGACCCGTAAACTCAACCTCTATAGGTTACCTGATGCCACAGCCAGGTGACATCTTGACCCCTGATTTGGGGGCCAGGCCCTCTGCCATGCCTGTCACTCTTGCAGTGGTTCTCAGCTTTCTGGCTCCTGAGATAGAATCCAGCTCCTTGTCTGGGACCTCATACAGTCGATGTTAAAGAAAAAATTATTCTGACGCTCGTTAAACGGGTAAGGAAGACTTTATTCAGGACCATTGCCATGGGTGTCAGGTTATCGCCGTGTTGTGTTTGGGTTTGGCTCTGAGTACAACAAGAACATGTAGGGATTTACAGCCAAGGAGCAGGTTGGTGAGGGGCGGGGGTGGGATTGATGGAAAATCACTAAGAGGAGACATCAAGAGTAGGAGGATTCTTTCCAAGCTGACCTAACAGGGTTCTTGCTGAAGGCAGGCCAAGGACTCGTATATCAAAGGCAGGGGATAAGGAATTTAATCAGATATGGCAGGAGAACTCTGGGAGGATGGCAAGGGGCAGAGGGCTCAGGGGAACCTGACGGCAGTTTGGTCAAGGAGAGTCTTTGTCAGTAGGACAAGCTGCAGTTTTGTCCTGAGAACGTGTATCTAGAATTCAACTAATGAGAGCTCTGCTAGAGCTGGGACCGTGTTTGCACGCACAACTGGTACTTGCTCCTAAGCTAACTCCCTTACCCAGCCCCACCCACTGCCCAAGGCATTCTGCTCACCACCCCCCTCGCCCCCCAACCCTACCATCCTCACCAGCCTGGGGAGTCTGGCCTTCAGGTTTCACTAGAGATGGATGGCGGCCGGGGGCGGAGAGGGGTGGTGGTAGTGGTTGAGAGAGCCTTGGGAAACGGCTCAATCATGATGCTCACATCTTTCACACTCACCCTGTGGAGCAGATTTTATCCAATGAAGAAACATACACTGCTCCCATGTGACATTTTATTCAGAGCCCAAATTGTAAGTCAAGGGGAGTTGATACTCAGAAAAATTTATCCTCGAAAATTGGCAAAGTTTTCTTTAAAAACCTCTCGTGCCATTCATTTTCTTCTTCTTCTTCTTGAAAGTATAACCTGTTCTTCACTTAGTACCATTGCTCTGAGAGAAGTTGGCGGAGTAAATGCAGGTAGGTGTCGCTGAAGAATTTTACTGTTCTGTGCGTTGATAAACAAAGAGCCTAAACAAAGAAAGCCATTTGTTAGATTTATTGGCCCTGGAACAATTTGTACTAAAGTAGCCCTTGAACAAGCTAGGAAATAAGTAGAATAAATGTGCTGGTTGAGCTCCTTGCCATTGGCTTTTAAAAACCCCACCGATACTGAGATATTTGTGTTTTCATTGCAGGGAGCACCAGCACCGTAGTAGATGAGGAGTGAATATTCACTGTTCTCCAAAATACGACTTAGCCTCTTTTTGCAACTTGAGACTTCCCTTGTCTCCGCGACTTCCTGCCTGCTCCGGCCTCTAATTACTCTTCCTTTTGTCAGACCCTTTTCATGACTCTTCTTTTTTTCTTCTTCCCCTTTATTCCCTCTTGCCTACATTCCACGTTTCTTTTCAGCCTCCCCCACTTTATTTGCTACAAGTGCTTAAGACCAGCACCGTGTCTCAAAGGTGAATAAGCTCCTCTTCCTACAAAACAGTTTTCCCGGATTTTCTATTGGAAAAGTTAGCATCCCGGCCTCCCTGCGAGGAAATTTAAAACAGAGGTCGGCAACCCCAGAGAGAAGAGCTTGGCCATAAGTGTAGCAAGCTGTTCTGCAGCTTTAGGCTCATTTTTACATATTCTAAATTAGCTGGCCCTGCCATTGCAAGCACCGGTGCATCATCAGGCATCCAGGAAAGAAAAAAAAACCCTTCCACTTTTCAAAGTGCAATTCAGAATTCATCCAAACATTAAACCAGCAGAACACTGAGTGGAGGCACGTGTAACTGGACAAGCCAGGAATCTTACAAGGTAAATCTGGCTAATGGACATTCTGTTGTGCATCTTATAAAAATAAGACACTGGTATATTACTCTTTTCACGAAAAATACATTTTAGTACTTGGTACAGCATTGAGTAGGGGCTTTTATTAAAAGCGATGTTTAAAATAGGTTAAAACAACATGAATGGGCAGTGAAATGTAAAAAAAAAAAAAAGAAAAGAAAAAAACCCTTGAAATTCTTATGAATTTGTTTATCCTGTTTTCTACCAAGACACATCATTTCAACAAGAAGCTGATACATATTGAGAGTTTCTTAAAACCTAGTGGAGGAGAGGTGTATATTTTTAAATTATTTCAGGAGATAGGTTTTTTTGTTTTTTGTCTCTTGCGAGGATAAATTATCATTCATATTATAGTTTCTTCAATGGCTTTCTTGTAAAGTAACTAAACTGATTCCCAAACCGCATGTTAAGATTGTATCATCTTTGATCCCGTTCCTAGGAAAGGTAGTGTTTACCTTTAAAACTTTACCAATAATATTATAAGTTAACGTCACACTTTCTTGTGTCATAAATGGCAAAATCTCACCCTTTATTGAAGATAAAGATTGAACACAACAATAAGTTATTGTTTGGAGAAAATTAATCGTGCAATCAATTGGAATTCACAAAAGTTTCTTTGTGCCTTTGGCTTAAGAAAGTTCAGTAAACCTAGCACAGGCATGATTTGGACCCTAATAACTGTGAAGAGTCAATTTATTCTAAGAGGTTCTCCTAAAAGAGAATGTCCCAAGAAAGTCTGCATACTGTTAACACAGAAGGGATAGAATTTTTTTTACCTTATGTTTGTTGAAAATGTTTGCCTTTTGAAGAGAAAGATATATAAAATAGGACTTTTACGTTCTAGGGGATAATAATTGGGAATTTAAAAAAACACAGTATTTCCATCTTGGGGCCCCTGGGTGGCCCAGCTGGTTGAGCTTCTGACTCTTGATTGACTCTCGATTTAGGCTCAGATCATGATCCCAGGGAGTCTGCTTCAGGATTTTCTCTCTCCCTCTGCCTCCAGCCTTCCTGCAGCTTGCAGTCAAACATTTTCTCTCTCTCTCTTTCTCTCTCTCTAAATAAAATCTTTAAAAAAGTAATTCTATCTTGCTTTGGGATTTTTCTTCTCCATGTGATTAAGCAAATATGTGAACATGCATCTGTTTGCCCGAATGGTGAATGGGCTTTCACAAATGATGCAGAGCTGATGAACTTTTGGGAGCTGTGGTGCTCTCAACCATCCGGATATCTTGGGTTACTTTTCTTTCCTCCATGACTGTCATTTCCCCTCCGTACTGGTTGCTCCCACCCTGGCTCAGAGCTCCATCATCACTTCTCTGGGATCCAGAAACCACTTCCTACCTGGTCTCCTGAACTTGACCTTCCCTCTCAATCCTCTCCCCTGGCCAAATCAAGCTTTCCTGAAACCTGAAAAACAATCCTCTGATGATGATAATACTAAGAGTAGTAATGTAATAAATACATATGGAGCGGTTTCATGCACTGAACTACATCAAATCTTTTGATACGTTGCCTCATTTAGTTCTCTAAGCAATCTTGGAAGTATGTTTGGGTATTAGCTGTATTTGATAGGTACAGACTTGAGATGTAAACAGGTCTAGGTACTTGGTAGAAGATGACACAGCAACTTTCTCTCAGTTCTCTCACACCGCTGGTGCGAAACGCTCTGCCTGCCTTTCAAGCGCCTACAGAATCTATACCCATCCTACTCACTTAGCAACACGCTTGTTGTTTTAAAGGTAATTTTTTCCCCCAGGACATTTGGTAGAAGATCAGCCTCATAGAACATCTGGAAATACGCTATTATTTTGTTGTATTATCATGCTTTTAAATCTCAAGTTTAGATCATAAATGAAATTGAATGTGAAACTCTCTAGCCACACCAATTTGTCAGAAGCATTTATCTGTATCACAAACCCAAGAGCCATTTTGAAAGGGTTAGGAATCTATGACCAAAAGCAGCTGACCTGCTCCAAGAGCAGATTGATAACCAGCTCTCCGATGGATGAAAAGGATGCTCTAGGTAGAGGTTGCTTTAAGGCCTTCCTTTGCGATGCAGTCCCTAGTCAGTGTTATTAAATCTGTTCCCTTTCATAACTGAAATTTCAAACGTAAATTATATTGTAACATCCCTATGGAAATGTCTAAAGTCATAAATGAAGAAGGAAGGAAGATGCTGTTCTCAATACATCCCACATCATTAACATGTCAAATCTCTGTCCCCATATAAATGAAACTGGGATGTTTTCCAACTTTTCATCTTGACTGTAAGTATAGTTGCCCGCGTCGGGGAGACAGGGAGGCGTAGATGAAAGTACTAGTTTTGTGTTTCGGCTAATCTGATCCCCCCAACCAGCTGGCCTTCCCACCTGCCCCACAAACTCTGCTCAGAAACTGCACAAACAACCTATGAGAGAGCCAGACCCCTGTTGTAGCCATTTCTGCCAAGTGAGCCCATGTGGGTTGGGTAGATGAAATAAAGGACGTAAGGAGCTATGCCGGGGCCGTAGAAATTAGGCTTCAAAATGGATCTAAAGTAATTTTGAAGCCATTTTACTGGTCAGAAAAAAATAAATTACGTGTAATAATTTTAAGAATTGATGATTTCAGCTCAGCGTATGTGGCACCAGCAAAGAAGTCTGAAATGTAGCTATCTAACACAAGGAATGTGACAAAGTGGGAATGTGTTTAACCATTCATCCTGTTATAATAGGCAAGTCACCAATATCAATTAAGTTATTTCTGTGCAAGCGCCATGTCGTAGTTTCAAAGCTACATTTCAGGAGATGACTCTTTAAAAAGTCATTTTACGAAGCATAAGGTAAATCCTTCGAGGGTGCCCGTGGCCCACCTCCCTCGGTCTGGTTTTATGTTTCATTGACTGTATTAGCATTAAACTCTTTAAGAGTGACAGGCTGCAGTAAGGGGATCCCAGGTGGGCTACAGGATCTGCAGGGCCAGCTGTTCCTTAGCTCGGATAATTCTTCTTTTTGAGATTTACAGATCCGTTTGCATTTGACAGACCATGGCAAGTCTTTGTACTGCCCAGTCCTGATGTTTTAAAGGAAAGCAGCTTAATAATTTATTAACTGCTACATTTCCTCTGGGCTTTATCTGTGTGATGCTGTTGAGTCACAGAACATTATAAATATGAAGAACCTAGCAGAAGCACATTCTTGGAGAGAGCTGTGGCCTTTTCATTGTTGGTCTGGCTGTCGCCAAGGACCCCTCTGAGAGCTCTTGTTGGTTTACCTGGTTGGATGGAAAGCAGCAGAAAAGGATCGGCTTTGGAAAGTGGGATTATAGTATCAGTTTTGAGGTTGCCAACAAGATGCCCTGACCCATGAGATAGTTAGCGATGTAACGACAGTCAGGTGTGGTTGCAGCATGCTTTTAGATTTTTCTGAGTTTTCTGTGTGCTCCAGTGACATCGCTCTCTGCACACTCTTCCCACCTCGTGCCCTGCCCCTCGAGGCTTCTTCAGCCTGAAGCACAGTCCCCACACTTCCACTGCTTCAAAATCTTGTCCATGTTTTTAGACTACCACCAAAGTGACTTTTTACCACAAAGCTCTTACTGATCCTTTTCAAAATGGGTATCACTTCGGCCTTCTCTGACTTGTTTCTGACACTTACATGTCCTATTTTGTAGGATAATGGCTACTGTTAACTTGTGCCCAGTAGTGGATCAGGATGCTGTGATGTTTGCTGCCTATTGTCCCATTAATTCCTCTGTGGCCAACACCATATCCTTCATGCGGTAGATATGTTTCTTCACTTAATAAGTTTTAAGGGATGCTGCTAATTCTACCCCCTAATCCTCCTCGCTCGCATCTTATCTTGTCCCTTTCCCAATCGCATATAACTATATATAATGGTGTTTTCACAACTTCATGGAACTTATTTTGGCATGGAAAATGAATCACTTTTAGAGACTTTTGTGTTAGACTAATGATAAAATAACAGTACGTGTGTTTGTAAGATGTTCCACGGCATACAGAATATTTTCGTATATATTATTGGCCACCACATGATGATTATGACCATGCAAAGTATTAAAGGTGAAGCCTCCTCTTACAGATTAGGAAGCTGAGACCTGGAAAAGTTAATCAACTTGTACAAAGTTATATATCTAATAAATCTCAGCGGTTAAAGTTGAACCCGGATGTCCTAAACGTTCCAGTAGGACTCACTCCACTTACATATATATATATATTTTCATCAAATAGCTATTTTTAGGCCCTGTATAGACACAGTCAAATAAGACCCTGGTGTCTGTCAAATAAGACCGACGCTATGTGAATAACATAGCTACAGAGCTGTTAGAACTGATGGCACAGCCACGTTGCCTCATTGCCCAGACTAATGCACAATTAAAAGGCAACATTCATTTTCAGTAACTGAGCAGATTCAATACATGTAATGGCATTTAATGATTATTCAACTTGTAGTATCTTTTACTCAAAGGTCAAGTCCAGTGCACTGTATACACTGTTTACTCTGTTTATAAATGGCAGGGGTAAAAAGAATAGGCAACTGTCTACATTGAAGAAATAATTGGCACTGCCCTGCATACACTGGGCACTTAATACATCTTTATTAACTAAGTAGAAATGTCTTTTGTGTTTCTGAGCTTATCCTTTTTATGACTGGCATCTTCCTCTGCAGAACAGACCAGAAAACTGACTTTTGAAGTACAGTGGGGACATATGGCATAATATTTAATTTAAAGCAATTTCAGACAGATGTGGACAAATTACTCAAATGTTTTGTTCCTTAATTTTAAAAGAGATGCTCAGGAGAATAGGATCTGACCAGAGATTTCCCTGATCTTAGCAAACTTTACTTGTAATTCCGCTACAAGTATTCTCAAGTTACTGATACACCAAATTGAATGGCTGTTTTATCTATCGTGTTCTTTTATTTGAAGTTTTTTTTTTTTTTTAAACCCACATTTTTGTATAAGAGCTATGGGATTTAAATAGTTAAGGGTAATTCTTCCTCAAGGCTGCTTTACGTCGTTATAGCCACCTGCTCCACCATACAGAGTTGAGGTAATTAATAAGAGGCATTAACACGTCTGGTATCGCTGGAGAGAGGGAAAAACTGAAATCTGTTGAATAGTTTTTAACTGTGAAACAGTAAATGTTGATTCACTCACCATCTTTCACTTCACCACCCAACTTGAGATCATTTTTGCAAGATGAAATAAATGGTAAGCTCACACCCCAATGGAACGTTAATGGGTCTAATTACATGTAACTTGAAATATAGGTTTGGCTATGTGGTATATCCAGCCACCGGTCCATGACCAGCATTTTGGAAAAGCAGAGCTGGTGCTCAGGAGAGAAATGGGGGGTTGGAAATGCAGACTGGGGATGATAGTGAAACTGTGTAGCATGAGCTATGGCTCCACAGGGAGCTCTGAGAGCAGAAGGAAGGAGACAAAGGGTCTCCAAAGACACCAAACCTGGAGGAATACTGCATCTGGAGGTAGGGGTGGAATTGGAAAAGAATCAGGCAAGGAACAGTAGAGAACTAGCAGCAAACTAAAGAGACTACATATTACACAATTAAGAGAGAAATTAATTTCTGGAGGAAGTGGGTCTGGAATGTAGGGGAAAAGTAATGAAGCAATAAGGAAACTAGAAAAAGCTACCCCCTGGATATTTTTTATAAAGATTTTATTTATTTATTCATGAGAGACAAAGAGAAAGGGGCAGAGACATAGGCAGAGAGAGAAGCAGGCTCCCTCCTCCCTCCAATGCGGGGATCGACCCCAAGACCCCGGGATCGCGCCCTGAGCCAAAGGCAAATGCTCAACTGCCAAGCCATTCAGGTGCCTCTATCCTGTCTGTTTTTCAAAGAAGTTTAATAGTGAATCAGAATGATTTTGGGTACAGAATTGAAGGGCAAGGAACTAGCAAAGGATAGAAATGTATTTTTTGAGGACCTGGAGGATCTGTGACTGTCTGTATAGGCCAGAGTCGAAGACCCGATGAGGAAAAGGAAGAGTAAAGGATGATCTTGTTGGATTTATCTTTACGGACACCATCAGAGGGTTTGCTCCTACTGAGGTCCCTCCCCGTCACCATGATCTGTGTTGCTCATCATTAAAAATAACTAACAGAAAATGTCTTTTTAAGTGACATGTTAGTTTACTTAAATCTTTACATCTGAATCTTCTTCCTACTTATTTTCCTGCACTTGTTGACAAGTCATCAGCAAGGAGAGCGTTTGGTTCAATATTACCTGTCATCTGAGAGTTGTATTGCTTCAATAAAAACTTGATGGACTAATGCTGTTTTTAAAGCCCAAAGCAAAACGCTATGAATGGTCCTGCCTCTATTCACAAGCCGTAAATCGGTGCATCTTTAGACATACATAAAAGTAAAATAAGAGGCGGGAGAAGAGTAACGTACAGAAATCTAGAGAGTTAAAAAAGATGAGGTGGTTAGAAATGTATGCAACGTTATATAATCAAAATATAGAAACGATCATCACACAAGTCTAATTTATTTAATATATATCTGCTGCCAAAAAAGATAATTTTTCAAATCTTGGAACTTCATAATAAGCACAATAATTAAATTACACAGGATAGACGTTGACAAACATAGCTAATGGACTTTGCAATTATCATTTTTTAAGATACAAGTTTCCTTTCTTGTGATCCCTTGCTTTGATATTATTTTTAAATACCATTTAATATCCTGTTATAGATTTTTTTTTAGTAGACTGGTTAACAAAATGTCACCAATCCATGAGAGTTGGCAGGAAGTCAATGACACTTTATCACGGAGGATTGCTGGCATGTTCATAATAATAATGATACCTCTAATATGCATTAACAGTTTCCTTCCGTATCTCAAAACTGTTGGATATAATAGATACCAACTGAAACGTGGCCAGCTTGATATTATGACACATGAGTCATTTAGGGCTCTTATTCACTGACCAGAAACCACACACTAGGGCAGAGAATAATTACAATTTTATAGTTGTAATCCCAAGGAAGAGTAGTTTGTAGGTAGCACTTGGTGATTCAAAACAAAATTTAGTAATAGAATAAAACAAACATCACCCTTGGGCTATTTCAAGACCCACAGTGTAGTTATTAGAAAGGTCACCAATGCCTCTAAGTTAGCAACAAGAGCTGTGCTTGGCCTGTAACTTTTACAGAACAATCCCCGGGCTTCTCTTGAGCTGCCTAGTTTATGTTGATATTTATTTCTCCAGAGAAGAAATCTGAATATGTTTTTTATTATTATTATGGGAACTTTATTAGCAAGAGGGAAGACTCTCGGTTATCTAACCCCGTCTACTACCCCGCCACGCTTAACTACAAAAATAAAACCAACCTTGCACAATTGAAACATATATGCATGCAGAAGCAAAATGTTATATGAATAGCATTGACCACATACACATTGGTTGACCCCACTTAGCTTATAAGAAACATAAGATCACACGCTGAAGTGATGTGGTAATAAGCAATTAACCAATGGATTGGGGTGGAATTTATCCTCTTAATAACTGAAGTGTGGTCTTATTGCATTTGAGAGCTGTACAACTTCAAAGAATTGTCTGTAAGCTCCGAAGCATGCAGTTCTAAGGGTTTTGTTTGTTTGTTTTCGTTGTTTATGTAGTTTAGTTTTCATCGACACTGGATTATTTTATGCTGTCCTTTTCCACAGTTGCTTGAAAATGTAGTCTAGAGAATCAGATTGATTTTTAATTATGAGTTCTTGATTTTAGGCTTCAGATAAACTAAATTGAACCAGAATTATTCTTAAAGCATAAACAACGGATTGCCTAAATTCCCAGCTCTCATTTCAAGTATTTGCTAATGTGGCATTGATCAATCTACAATTCCCAGACTGAGGAGAAGTGATAGGAATATTGGATAAAAAATGCTGTACAGGCCAGAAAGATAAATTGTTTGGGTTGTCTTTTTGCAAGTTGGAGGTCACGATTCATTCATCTTGTTACTTTGCTATATCCCTTTAGTGGCTTCAATTGCAGGATTAAATATTGAATGGTGGCAGATCATTCAATATATAGGCTCTCATAGTTTGGCATTAGAAGGCTTTTCATGCTTAAAATGGAACTGTGTGCACACAGAATGCCAAAGATAATCGTGCTGATGATCTAGTCTGTGAGATTAATCCCTCAACAATATTATCAGACAATTCTTAACACATTGATTTGTCCCTGATACGACACTTCTGAAACAAATGGATATACTAAGCATTTTAGGAATAACATTGAGCCTTCTCTACTGTCTGGTTCTTCCAGAAAATTAACCCATTAGCAGATTTCACTAGAGACTTCCAACACATATCACAACCAATGTTTGTTACCACGAAAATAAAACTGTTTTTTCAAAGTTCCAACATGCTTTGGGGAAGTAGTAAATAATAGAGGATTAAAAAAGAAAAATTGCTTTGCGTAAAATTTTGCCTTCGTGGCTAAATATGCCAAATGAACAATATGCTGTCTAGTAAACCTGATTAGACGAAGAATATCGAACCTCCTTTATCCTAAGATGCTAGACTTAAAATATTTAATCATTGCTCTTGTCATACATTTTAGGGGTTGCTTACATACTAAGACCGCTAAAAGGGAAATGAAGACATCAGGAGTGAAAAACATGTTATTTAACCAAGAGACTCAAGAGGCTTGATGGAACAACACATGCTTTTTGAAAATAAAAAATGTTTCATTTATAAAACATAAAAATTAAACTTTGACAAGAGCCAAGTGGTCATTTGGTTCCTCCCTGCCTGGGCAGGATTTTTTTCTTCCACATTTGGATTGTCTGAAATGCCCCAGATGATAGTTTTTCTCTTCTTTCTGAAGTTGCTAAAATCCGGAAGTTCTTCAAGGTAAAATTGTTTGGGAGTGGTTAGGGAAGGGGAAAATCTTCTCTAAAATATTCTTAGAACCAGCTCATTCATTCTCCCTAGATATGCTATTTTAAAATCATTATAATAATACCATTTTGCTCTATAAACAGTTACGTCATATTTCATTTTTCCCCTCAGCCTAAGCACATTTGGATTTTTCTCATTTTCTCATAAGTCATCCATACTATTCCTTTCATCACCTGGATTTATCTTTGGCCTTCTTCCAGTTTATTCACATCTTTGTGGAGCATGAGGGTCTAAGTAACGGTTCCTTATTATGCTGAAGCCTGGTATTTCTCAAGGCAGTATAAGAGCAGTCTTTGGAGTCGGCCCTGAGTTTGAATTCTATCTCTGCCACTTACAGCTCTGAGACATTCCTCTAGTTAGGAAAACCCCTGTGCCTTGGTTTCATTATCTCTAAAATGAGGCTAACACCACAAAAAAAAAAAAAAAAAAAAAAAAAAAAAAACCAAGCAAAAATAACTATTATTATAACTACATTTTTAACTGACATGTTATAAATTGTATCAGATTCATTATGGCTTCTGTGTAAAATCTTTTATTTGGATTTTTTTAAATTTTTTTTATTATTTGGATTTTTTTTTTAATGAAAGAGATTTTTGGATATGCCTATGACTTCTTGAATCCAACCTAATTTAAGCTTGATTTTATTAAAAAAAAATTCTGCAGTCAACATACAAACAAAAAATCCCTGAGATTAGAGAATTCAGGAATCCTTAAACCACATGTATGCTCAAGCACAGCACATCATTCTGTGTTATGAATTAAGAATGGAAGAGTGAGCTATGTATGGTAGGGGAAAACCTAGAAGGATCTAGACCCACCAAGACCTTGACTTGATCTGAGAAAGACAATGTGAGCAGAATATGAAGATAGTTAACAAATAGTTTTGACATAAAAGATATCAAACACAAGATTAGAGGGAGTGGTCAGTACAAGGCAATGAATGGAGAGTCTAGGAGCAGAGAACATAGTTGAGTTCTGACTGTGTACATCATATGAAGCCCTGGTACTGACCCCATGATGGACATTTCACCTCCACTTTGTGGCTAAGTTATCTGAGGTTGAGAATGGCACTTGCTCAGAATTTATTGAAGCAAGGAGTGGGGCTGGAATTCTTCACAAAATCACACCCTTAGTCGATGTACTGAAACTTCAGTAAGCATGTGAGTCACCTGGAGGGCTGCTAAAACCAGACCCACCCCCCAAGTCTCTGACTTGAAGGGTCTGTGGTAGGGAAGCTGAGAATCTGCTGACACTGCTGTTTTGGGGACCATACTTTGAGAACCACTGCTCCAAATTTGCGCTCTACTTTTTTTCTGCGGGTTCATAATTATGAAATGGCTCTATATGCCAGGCCCAGCTGTGATTTCCTTTAGGTTTTTTTACATATGGCAATCCATGTGAGCAGGCTTTTGTTCTCTGTTTCAGGGACATCTGGCATTCAGTATTAGAGAAGGACTTTTAGTCGTGGAGACACTGGTGCCCTGGCCAGCCCTGTGAAAATAGAAATTCAAATAAAGTGACTCCAGTTACAGGGACCCTTTGTCTCGGGAGAGAGGGAGAAGCCCATTTAGTAGAAAGTGAAACATGAGGTTGGACCTAGCATGGAGGGCATTTGTCACTGAATCCTTTACATATGAAACTAGAGCACATCGAGCTCCTTTTTTCCAAGGGTGAGATTGATTCCAGATCCAGGACAGGCATTAGGCTATGGATCACATGCCCATTGCTCTGAGGAGGGAAGGAATGCAGGGACAGAGTCAGGGACATACCCACTACACACCCACCCCTCTCTTGGGGTCACTGGGGATACTAGATAGCTCTCACAGCTCTCCTCTGTGTAGCCCCTTCTCTCAGCAGTGCTATTAAATGGACTACACAGAGCAGACATTTAGAGGTTGTTGACTAACCGCCCCGGTGGTGCTGGCTAACCCTGATTGAGAGGTGAGAGTCAAGGAAAAGTGAAAGTGTCTCATGGTGATCTTATCTTTTCTTTCTTTCTTTTTCTTTTCTTTTCTTTTCTTTTCTTTTCTTTTCTTTTCTTTTCTTTTCTTTTCTTTTCTTTTCTTTTCTTTTCTTTTCTTTTCTTTTCTTTTCTTTTTTCCACTTTATTTATTCATGAGAGACACAGAGAGAGAGGCAGAGACATAAGCAGAGGGGGAAGCAGGCCCCATGCAGGGAGCCCGATGTGGGACTCCATCCCAAGACCCTAGGATCACGCCCTGAGCCAAAGGCTGACACTCAACCACTGAGCCACCCAGGCATCCGTTGGTGATCTTTCCAACTTACTCACTATGCTGAGTTCCTGGGAATGAACCACATACAAAGATGAGCTGAATACAATCTGTCTACATGCTTGAAATGTGGTTATCAAAGCCCCTGAAAAGCTGGAGGAAAGATAAAATGTTACATTTTCAGTTTCATTTAGCTAATAGCCAGTTTAACCAGATACATCTGTGGAGAGAGCTAGGTGTCTTTCTTGAGGGTAAAAAAGAAGTCATTATCTTATCACCAGAACGCATGTGGGAAGCGCCTCTTTAAAGGTGACAACACTTTGGGTCTTCTCTAGAATAAGTCCAAAGTTGGCCTGTCACTTGGGAGGTCATAGGGGTGGTTGCCAGCTATTCAATTCAATTCAATTCAATTCAATTCAATTCAATTCAATTCAATTCAATTCACTCAGCATAATCCAGTAAGTATTTATTGATTGCCTACTTATGTCTATACTATGGCCAGTCCGGGTTTGGTCCTCTGATGGACAAATACAGAACCTGTCGGGCTAGTGAGCTACCCTGGGCACTTTCGGAGGACCATTTCAGTTCTCCGATGCATTGGCTAGTTAATTAAATTAACTAGCCAATGATTAATTGGCTAGTTAATTGATTAATTAAATCATCGCGTATAATTTAGGTGCTAAGTGGCACCTAAAGAATTTAGTAGACCTCAAAAGTCAAATTCACACCTTGGTTAAAATAAGAATTATATGAGCAGATATGGTTGGTAAAATATTTGGGGAAGGAATGAATGCAGACACTGTTTTGGAATACTTAAGCTGGTAATTTTTTTTTCATCTTCAAAATAGCCAACATTCTGTTTCTTCATAGAGCCTCCTAACTGAATTCTAAGCACGTTAAGTGTTTCCCCAGAGTGGAAGCAACTGGACATAAGCTGGCCACACTGGTTCCTTTTGAATTAGCATCCTGTGGGGACAGTCGCCAGCGTGCTCTGTAACTAGTACAGGTTGTTTACGAGGATGTGTTTTTACGTGTGAAAATTAGCTGCACGTTTTCTTGGCGTGAGCGACCGGTGATATTTCAGCTACCTGGTCAGAAGAACGTTTTGCAAATCCGCTTGCTCGTACAGACGAAGACAAAACAAGTGTCCCCTGCAATCTCTGTATTATGCCATGGCCCATTTGAGCTGCACAACGCACTGCTTGTTCAGTTTTTGTTATAACCTTCATAGAAGATGGAAAATGTACCCCAAACTGCTATGCAATAAGATCATTGCTTGCCTGCCAGTTTGCAGCTTTATGTACAGCGTGTTATTGTTTGTGAAGGTGAAGTTTATGGCGAGTGAGTCTCTGACAGTCTGTCACTCCACCTGACTACGGTAAAAGGGTCTCCAGATAGGCTGTGTTTGCAACCACTGTAAATATGCCTGCATCTGTAGCATCTTGGTAGTGAAATTTATGATTAACCAGCATTCCTTCTTTGCTGTTTTAAAACTGAAGTTTGGTTTCAGAGGCCATTACCCATTTTACTTGTGTGTCTTGGGGGGAAAAGGAGACAGCAGTTAAGATATTGAAAATATTTTCTTTTATTTTCTGTCTCGAAATTTTTTTTGTTACACATTAGAGACCTTATGTAATGTTTAATGTTTCAATTTACTGTATGCATTTTCAGCTTTAGTATTTGTCATCTTGTTCCAATTTAATGAAAGCTTATTTGGCTATGGTTTTCATTGGAAAGCAGAACACACGTACAACTTTCAGCAATAATATATATTTTTCCTTTTCTTTGGATTTGAACAGCCTTCTAAAATTTTCTCTACTGAAATTCTGGCAGAGTTATTTCTTCAACATTTGGCTGAGGGTTTGGAATGTTTTAAACATTTGAAGTGACTGGGATCAATTACTGTAACCTAAAATGGATAACCTTTAAGACACAAAGCTCATGTTTTTCTTAATCATCTCATTACATGACATTTTTCTGTTTGTATATTGATAAAACACTGTGTGTTGGCTAAATAAGGCACATTTCATTTATTTCCAAGCACTGTTGATATTGTAAAGCTAGCATATTACATATAACTTTAAAGTTATTTTTAAGATATAACATCTTTATGGATGAGAAAAATAAAATTCAGAAGATGGATAAACTTGTAACAATTTAGCAGTCTAACAAAGTATAATAAATAGCAAAATCGTGTATTTGAAATGAATCTCCCAAAAAAATTCACAATACAAACATATTTTTAAGCTCTGTTTTTCTAATTAAGGGAGTGCCAGGAGTTTTCCGATTCATTCTTACTGGTGTTTCTGTGTTATTGAAAGTTTTTCTTTTTCCATTATAAAATCATGGTTTCCTTGGAGAGATGTTTGCGGAGAAAGGATTATGCAGTACTAGCCTGTTATTTTTATTTATCAGGTTAATTTAGGACTCACATTGCACTTTCAGGGTGGAAGGAAAGCAAGGAAATGCCAGCTTTAAGATCTGACTTTTGATAAATATAAATGTGGAGCAAGTCTCTGCTGATGGTACGTAGTGGATGTGACCCATGACGGGCAGATGGCTGTAGCAATGGAGAGAAATATTACAGCCAGAGCCTTCCTGCTTCTGCTCCAGTGGACTCAGAATACATTAGCAGGGCTCTCTCTCAGCTCAGAGTTTTTTTCCTGATGATAGATTAGTGATAAACTCATATGCAAGTTATTCCAGAATTCCTCTGAGACCTTAGCTTTTCATGAATGAAAAGGTCATTTGTAAGAGTTCTACATTCTTTCAGGATTTTTCCCATGGAGCCACATTGCCCTCTGACAATTGGACATCACTGTATTTTCTTTGAAATAATAGCTTGCAGTTGTCCGGTCTTAAATGTCCTAATTATTTGTTTGGTAGTTCGGAGAAACCTAATGTTTCTTCATGAAATAAATTCTCTTTAGTAAAGAGAGAACTTGGAGCTGAAATCATCCTAGAAGCTACAAGCTCAGACTTTTGTGAGGCCAGAAGTCTCCTTGTCCTAAATGACTTTTGATAGAAGGCCAAACTTTGTACCAGATGTGTGATATTTTATAGTAATTACATGGTGCAAGCCTTATATCGTTTTCCACTGAGACCATTCAACATCTGCTTTATCAAAATGGTTTTTAGGTGGGTTCCCCCCCCCCGGGTTGCGGATGAGTACAAATGTTAAATGAGACACTGAGTCACAAATTTTATTGTATAACGTGAATTTCTCTTTCATATTAATCTATTATAAATGGTCACTGACCTAGGTTTCCTTTAATGACTGAACACAGCAGAGTTGGTTTCTCTGCTACTTTGGGGTTCAAGTTTTTAAAGTCGTTCATTTAACATTCATGTTTATCGTTTTCTTTATTCTGTTATAGATTACAGTTTCAGAGACGCCTGGGTGGCTCAGCAGTTGAGCATCTATCTGCCTTTGGCTCAGGGTGTGATCCTGGGGTCTGGGATCAAGTCCCACATTGGGCTCCCTGCATGGAGCCTGCTTCTCCTTCTGCCTGTGTCTCTGCCTCTCTCTCTGTGTGTCTCTCATGAATAAATAAATAAGTAAAATATTTTTTAAAAATTATAGTTCCAGATACAGATGGGAAGTTAATAAGGAATGGGAACGGAAATGGATGGGAAGGGGAGAGTGTGGCCCATGTTACCATTTGCACTTAGAGATCACTCTATTTACAAACTCACTTCACTATAACACTTTTTCTCTGTGCTAAGCAGAGTTTACAGATATTGATTAACAAAGACAGATGGCCAGAGGTCGTAGGTGGAAGAGATGTCGGAATCAGGTGACAGCATGGAGCCCTGGTGTTCAGATACCTGTTAGCATTTCCTACACTGTGTGAAAGGCAATTCGAGAACTGCCCACTGTAGGGGTGATGAGCAAGTCTCTGCCTCTGAACTGAATGTCTGCTCATTTCCCTCATTTTATTTAGGGTATCCTAATGCACAAGGACTTTTCTTTGCTATTCCTGACTGTTTTTATGTAAACGTATAGGAGGAAATAGAGTTATTTTAATTGTTTCTAACTTAATGGGCAAAATACCATCTTTGCAAAAAATGTATACTTCTTCAATGTACAGGTTTTGGGTCCAGCCTCAAAACTGGCTACTATTACAGTAAAAACAAAGTCGGAGCAGCTCTTCAAAGCATTGTGCTTTTACCCTAACAGTAGTACAGTAGTCTGTTTTCTGGGCCAACATAGACATAACCAGCCATAAAAATAAACATGTGCACATCCATGGCCCAAAATAAATCAACGTGGACATAATGAAAATATTCCAGTGAGCTTAAAAGAAAATTTAATCTCCTTCACCTCCTTCTTGAAAGGGTGAGGGAGCTGGTTCGGTTTTCATCGGAATTTTTATGTGGTAAAACTTCCTGTTTGCTGCGCTTGCCTAGGATTTTCTTAACCTACAATTATGATGTGCGCAAAGAGCTAGGAAAGAAATTAGGTTAATAAATGTTGGTGAACCAAAGGAGTGTTTCATGAGACAACTCAATTTTTTGTAAGCTATATGATATTGGAATATAATTTAAAAGATAATTAAGCCCCGAAAAAGGAAATGTATTTAAAACAGAACTTTTTCTTCAAGGAAATAGATTTTTTTTTTGGCATTGCTCTGACAAAATTTGATTTGAGAATAAAAGGAAACATATGAGCAGGATGGAAATACAGTTATGTCCCAAAGCCAGTTTGTGTCTTAAATATCAATTCAATTAATTCAAAATTATTTTTAGATTTTTAGATTCTTGCTTTGGTCGCCATATACATTTTGTTCCGAAGTTCTGACACAAGGGTAATCCTGAGCGTTTCTAAAGCCAGGCTATCCACCATTCCTATCATTCAGACACAATTTGGCAAAAATGGCAGTTCAGTCAAGTGAAATCTACTCTTAAGTCCTAAGGTTGACTGGTCAAGAATAAGATTTCTCCAGTAAGACATTTTTACAAAGGCGCAATGACTCTACTTTCAAAGTTCAAACAAACAGAGCATAAGGAATTATTTTTGAAATATAATGATGGTACAGCTGTAACAATAAAAAAAAAGTCTGTAATAAATAAAAGATTGTGCATCTGTTTTGGAAGACCTCTGACTGCCATTCCTTGTAGCTTGCCACAGGCGCTATGCACTGGATCTTAACTCAAAGTACAGATGCAAGAATAGTATATACCCCATATTATGTTTTGTCTTGAAGCATTTCAGACAGTTGGAGACATCCTATCTGATGAATGGGAGAGTGAAATGGAGTTGGAACGTTGGACTAAATTAAGTGTATCTATTCTTCAGAAAAGATTAACTTTCATCTGTTTTTCTAGACGTGGTGGCGGATCTTTGCTAAGATAGGCCTATTCTTGCCCCGTGGGACAAAAGGATACCTCTGCAAAACACAAAATGGTTTTAAGAGTAGCTCCTTGTTTTATAGAGTTGATTTTCTTAATTAGTAAGAAACACTTGGGCTTGTGCTCAGAATTTTCTAGTTCATTTTTTTTCGATCACCATGAACACAGTCTGATGAAAAAAAAAAGTTTCCTGAAATTTTTGCTTCTCCTCTCTTCCAATAAAATAGGAATAATCACAACCCTCCTATTATTCGGGGGCAGTAAGATATCACGAGGACGATTAAACACGAAGTTCATACCAGTTTTTTAGTGCGTAACCCAAACGTGGAAAAAATCTATGAATGCTTAATGGGGAGTCTTCAATCTAAATCTTTGCCAAGGTCAGAAATATTATTTTGGACTATGAAAACTCCACCTGCAAAGTGAAGTAATTCATCACTTCGAAAAACAAATTTGAGTTTTTAATAGAAGCCAAACTAAGTCAGACATCTAAGCCATCAATAAATCTTGCCAGAATTTGAAGAGAATATCACGATGCGACTCTTTTTATGGATCAAGTACAAATGAAGTTGACAGTGTACGCCTAATCAGAGTGCTGAGAACTGGAAGCTGCAAAGACAGTAGTATTTCCACTTCGCCGTGTTGACACATTGTGTGCGCAGGCAGTGCAGCCAGGCTGATTAAAAATGTCAAGGCTTTGCTAATGTGAGGCACATGCTTCCTGAATCTGAATTCTTGAGTTCAAGAGGCCCCCAAACCGCAGCGGGTAAATAAAGCACGTTTATTAATTAATGCATTCTATTACCTTGTATTCAAACGGGATGACACTTCGGAAATCCCATCAATGTAAGCTTGCTGTTGATGAGAATATAGGGCTCCCCGTCAAAGGAGCCTGAGAAATGTAACCATGGTGCTGTCAGCGGAGGACAAGGCCAAGGTGGAGATGCGTGATCATTGGCCTCTCCTTGAATGCTCTTCATCATCCCCAGTCACAGGGCTGACACCTGCCCATGCAAGGCAGTTCTCTTCATAAAGGAAATAGAGAGCAACAGGAAGGCAGCTGAAGTTGCCACCAGTGAAGTTGATTTTAATGTGGCACCACTTTCAGTACCTTCTGACTAGCTTCTCGTCATGAGGAGTGAAACCAACCCCCAGATCTGAAAAAAAGGCTCAGGCGTGGTTCCTCGCAACTCCCAACCAAAAGGCTCCATCTCTTACCTGGTCCCTGAGAAGGTAAGCCCTGCTACCATCCTCCTATCTGGAAGCTGACCTTCTTGATCTCCATCCCACTCTTCGTGGTTGATGTTGTAGAACTTCTGTGAGAGAGGAAGTGGTCAACTTGAGGACTGTCTTCATGGTCTCAAGCCCTTTCCCCTTATATACTAAAGAGAGCCACTGGGCAGCGTGGGCTCTGCGGGAATAGAGGGGACGCATGCTGGGTGCCTGGCACTATGCTAGACGCTTAAGGGGGTGCCAGAGGGATAGGAAACATCATCTCCATCCTAAGGATCTATACTGGTGACTGAATACCTGGGGCATGATCGTTTTTCTTCAGTTTCTTAACCTGTCAGATTTTTAAATTTTTTTTAAAGATTTTATTTATTCATGAGAGACACACAGAAAGAGAGGCAGAGACACACACAGATGGAGGGAGAAGCAAACTCCATGCAAGGAGCCTGACGTGGGACTTGATCCCCGGTCTCCAGGATCAGGCCCGGGGCTGAAGGCGGCGCTATACCGCTGAGCCATCAGGGCTGCCCTGTCAGATTTTTTTAGATAATTAATAAGCACCATTCTTTTAAAATAAGATGCTTTAAAGGTTACTTGTTATCCTTGTCTGGACATCAGATTCACTATAACTTCCTCAAGAGTCTGCAGAGATAGAAATGCCAAAGACAGTGTTTTAATGGCAAAAGATAATAGTGCAGAAGCACATTTTAATTTTTGTCTGTCTCTCTTTCTACTAACAGAAATTGACTGAAATGGTGTTTGATTAATTGCATTTCAGATGTTTAATTCTTGTCCTGTTCGTGACAAGCAGGTTTGCTAGCCTCATATTTTTAGGACAAAGGAAAGCAGTGACACAAAACTTAGATGTACAGCGGGAAACAAGAGTGATAACCGTTATATCTGGAATGCTGTTTGCTTTCATTCCATTTATACTGATCAGAACTGTAGGGAGATGATTTGAGTAACTTTCTATCTTTGGTGTGGCTGTAAAATGAGAGGATTGATTTTTGATGTGTGCCCTCTGGAAATCAGTTTTATTGCCTTGTACTTATTCCATGAATATCTCAATCCAGCTCTGTTGCATAGAATTCCAACATAAATTCAGTGGTATGAAAAGGAATAAACTTTTGGTTGTCAATTTGGAAGCCTAATTTTTTAATTTGTAGGTTGGATCCTACCCTTTCTGGTTGAATTTTAATACAACCAGGATGTATCCATTTAAAGATGAATAGAGATTCTCAGGGTCAGCTGCTTCATTTTCTAACAACGAAATTTATCAAAATATGTCAAAATAACATATTATAGAGAAGTGTGACCCTTGAAACCTCTATGAAGAAAAAGCTAGTAGTAAGTAGTTCAGATCTTTTAAATAATGTCATTCCCACAAGAAAGAAAATGTCACATTGTTTGTTACTTTTTATAACATTGTAACCTGAATGACTTTGGTGTTGGGACCTGGGACCTTAAACATTTGTTGGGTGAATGAATGAATGAATTTTGTTACATACTGACCTTCAGTAATAAGAAAGACTTAGGACGGAACATTTTAAGCTATAACGAATGACTCTGAATTTTAAAAGTTTCAATAATGAAATTGACATTTGTTCAAAATATATTGCATCATTTTAAGAAGACAACGTAATAGATTGTTAGCAAATGATCCGCTTTTCCATAATACCGCTGTTGCTTGATGCTGTATTAAAAGAACTTATTCTTCATTCCCAGGTCATCTTCTCTTTTGTCAAACGGTATCATCAAGTACTAGAATGGTAATACCAATGCATTAAAAAAAAATCCCTTTCAGAATTAATATACAAGTAATTGATATAAATAACCTTCAGATTTTCTCTTATAGCAAACTCCTGCCCATTTTTATAAACCTGAACTACTGAGTTAAAATGTACCTGTCATTTCTTTCTTCAGAGATGAACTCATCTTTAATCCTGACTTGCTGTCTTAATAAGAGCCATCTAGACGTATAATCATCAACTCACCATGGGAAAAAGGCAAACAGGACCATAACCTAACACCCCAGTGTATAGTAGGAGATATGATATTGACCAGGGAGCTGTCCTTTTCTGGTCCTGTAGCTAGTCAATCATTGTAAGAATAGAGATAAATATTAACTTAGTTCTATTTAAACATTTTCTTCCCCAAAAAGATACCAATTTATCAACCATTCCTCCCAGAGGCCCTTCATCCAAATTCCTTAGTAGACACTCCTTCTGTGACAACAAACCATAAATAAAATGCAGGCTGAAATATATACCATATTCCTGTGAATTTAGGGTAAAGGTATGAAAGCACTGGCGGGAAAGATTGTGTTCTCCTAGAGAAAAACCTTAGGACCAATTGCAAATATCTATCCTCTGTGTACTTCTGCACACTTGCCGAAGAGGAGAAAACAAAAGGATTCTTGACATGAGAACGTGGTGGAGGTGGGGTGGCAGGGATTGAAGATAAGGCTGCCAGCTACGGTTGGTTAGCATTGCATAACACTTTGGCTCTTTTTTAAAAACCAAATTGAACTTGCCCAGTTGAGAAGTTTAACATAAAGAGTAATCTTTTATATCACACTCTTTTCTTATGAAAATTCAGTGGGTTCAGTGTGGATAAAATAGAATTCATCCATTCATGGAAGAGGCATTCTTCCCGAGGAGCTCATGTCTCCTGGCCAGTGTTACTCACAATGAAATACTAAAAAAAAAAAAAAAAAAAAAAAAAAAAACCCTATCACATGAAGTGACCTACGTGCCTTTTTAGCAGGCTCTTTCCCAGAAAGTTAGGAGTATGGGCGTTATTTATAGAAGTGAAACCTCAGTCTTGGTTGGATCAAGTCAACAAAGCAGCAAAGAGATAGGTTCCAGATAACTGAAGCCGTTCAAAGAATCAGGTACACACAGAGGGCAGGGGTTTCCGATAGCTAAAACTTGTTTCAGCTGTGCTGTGGCACTCTGACAGATGGGGTAAACACACCAAATGGAGAGGAAGAAAAAGTAAGGAGTCTGGACAAATACATGTGGCTCCCAGCAACATCCACCTGTAACACCGCGGGGGCTTTCCTAGTGACCATTTCTGTGCAGGTAAGAGCTATGCCATGTTGCCCCATCAGGACAGCTTGGGTCTGGTCTCCCAGCCACAGGCTGGCTTTATCTGATTGGGGCACCTGACATGTCTGGGGGTCATCTCTTGGGAGATAGACCGTATCCTAGAAAAACGAAAAAATGCAACATGTCCGTTGTAACACAATTTCTATGAGAAAATAGAGTTCCTATCCCAGTTTGAGTCACAAGGCATATATTTTCTTGCATCCCAGAAGCCAAAACAGAGGCCTCCTGGTCTCATTTTGACTGAAATAGCCCCCAGGAGCTTTGGCTGCAGTCTTTTTCCCCATTGGGAGCAAATCCAACATGAGGGCTAGATATTCCAGAGCACAAATAACTACATCCCTATCCACGTGTGCACTGGTGGAGGGTCTTGTTGGTCACGTCTACTTCTTCAGAACTGGATGAGGAGGACTTTGCTTCAGCCAACCACTCACCTGGGTGGTTTGTCACAGAGCTACTTACGAGACGGGGGCTTGATGGTTTTGTCTATCTAAGCCCATCCTGAGGATAATAGCATAATGAGACTATTATAAGATGCAAAAAAAAAGGGGGGGGAGGGACATTTTCTTTGGTTATTGGCATGTCCTCGAAAACATCTGTTTGATCACCATATTGTGCTTTAGAATCTTAAGTTGACAAGGCTCAGGTCCTTCTATTTAAAATCCCAGGATCCCTGGGTGGCTCAACAGTTTGGTGCCTGCCTTCGGCCCAGGGCGTGATCCTGGAGACCTGGGATCGAGTCCCACGTCAGGCTCCCTGCATGGAGCCTGCTTCTCCCTCTGCTTGTGTCTCCACCTCTCTCTCTCTCTCTTTCTCTGTGTGTGTGTCTCTCATGAATAAATAAATAAAAACTTAAAAAAATAAAATAAAATAAAATCCCTACCGTATCTCATACAGAGCACCCAAAGCCATGGGTGCTGGGAAGATGGCAATAATGAAGATGGCAAGAGTGACGACACAGTCAAGTGTGTAATAATTAATCAAGCAACACTTGAATTTTCTTGTTCTGAAATTGGTGCGGCATACTGGGAAAGACTTGCAACTAGCTGGGGACGCAGTCTGGACTGTGCTGGTGTCCGAACCCATGCCAGCTGTGAGAGAGGACAGCAGGACCTTGAGAGACAGGAACTGGCTTTCCTTGCGTCTTTAGAGAAACACTATTTCTCTTTGCTGGGCCTTGCTAATGATTAGCTCTCAGCTGGCACGTTGCCACACAGATGTTTTTAAAGGACTTTTTTTTTCTCTCATGTAAAATAATTTTGTGACTTTCCAGTTACCACACATTGCTAGAATTAATGGGACTCGCTTCCTACTTGGAAGCAGGGTAAGCGTCGCCACCCTGTGAAAATGAAGACGCAGGAAGGAGGGAGGGGCTCACAGCAGAGAAAGGACAAAATGAGAATTTGTCTTTAAAAGTGAGGACCACAGAAAAAAATAAAAAAATAAAAATAAAAATAAATAAAAATAAAAATAAATAAAAGTGAGGACCACGGGGGCACCAGGATGGCTCAGTGGTTGAGAATCTGCCTTTGGCTCAGGTAGTGATCCCAGGGATCGAGTCCCACATTGGGCTCCCCAGAGGGAGCCTGCTTCTCCCTCTGTCTATGTCTCTGCCTCTCTTTCTGTGTTTCTCATGGATAAATAAATAAAATCTTTAAAAAAATAAAATAGAAAAAATAAAAGTGAGGACCACAACTGAAAAGCACATGAATGAAGATGAACAAGAGTTTTCCCAGGTTATGGAAATATGTAGGTATAAGCTTCACCCTTTATTTTTGGTACACCATATTGCATTGCTGGTGGGAGAGATGAAAACATCATTTCTCACTCGCTCTATTTGAACTCAAGTATATTTGGAATATTTCCCCCTTCTTCTTTGAAATGCATTCTACTGTGCATTAGTGTGCGTGGGACCAGCATCTGTCATCGTTTTTTATTTGATTCACATTTCTTCCCTTGTCATTGCCTCGATGTGCTCAGAGGCAGGTGTAAAGGAGGGAGTTAAAACTGGGCATTAACCTGCTGTGAGTCGCCATGGGCTATAGCGGTTTGAAACAGGACTTATCCCTAAGCCCTGCTCCAGTGGTCAAGAGCCGTTCTCTAAAGCCTGTGTCTCATAGCTTTCTTCACTCTCGAGCCTCGCAATGCCTTGTCAGTCACCAGGTAGGGATCATGGTGATTACACAGCAAGTAATTTCCTCATAGTAACTAACAAGATAACCATTTTAGCATACTTTCTTGCTTTTAAAATACTTGGTGGCGGGTTTTAGACTTCAAGTGTTTACTTTCCTGTATAGTCAAGAAGGTAATGGATTGTTGTGTTAAACACCCTTGCTCTCTGTCTTGGAATCAAAGGAGACTGCACCTGGAAAAGTCTTAGAAACAAGATTTTACAGTGAGTGGTTTGCTGGGTCTGCACTGATTCTCAGAACTTTGGTTTGCAGAAGACACAGCTAAAGTGCAGTGAAAAATGCAAACTCCACCCTCAGATAGCCCCATATGGTAAATATGGAGAGGGGCCTGAGAATGTGCATTTTAAATGAGTATTTCAGGTGATTCCAGTGCAAGTGCTCTGGGATCCTTGGTTTAGCTAATGAAGGAGGAGAGTGGTGTGGTGCTGTTCCTTCTCCTAAATTCAGACTCCAAGAGGAGAAATTGTTCTCAGTATGCTTTATATTATTGCATTGACATCATAGTTCTGAAGATAAGATTTCCTGTGAAAATGGCATATGTTCAGACTTTGACCTCCACTCCCACCCACCCCCACCTCATATATTCCTTATTGCCTCCTGGATTCTAAACGTCAAAACTAAAAAAATAAAAAAAATAAAAAAAAAAATAAACGTCAAAACTGATCAAATATAAAAAGGGGAGAAAATCTTAAGCCATATCTAACCAAAAACAAGATAAATATCTCTATGGCTGAGAAAAGGAACAGAAATGCACCAGTAAGCAAAGCTGAAGTGAGAGTCTGCTGGAGTTTGGGTAGGAAAGCAGTCAGAAGCAGGCGGGACTCTGTCTCCTACAGAATGAGTGTGGATAAAAGTTCCCTATCAAAGGCCTGGACACGAGCCAGTCTCTGTGCTTGAAACCAGGGACTGAGCTGGATCTGAAAAGTGGTGAAAAGAAGCTGGAAAACAGGGTCTATAAATTGTTCCCTAGAAAGCAGAGTGTCTGGGGATAGCTAGATGGAGCAGATGCTGCCTGCTAGTCAAGACCTGAGCCAAGACTCTCCCTGACTTGGAGCTGTATGTGTCATATCTCTAGTTGCACAACAGATTAAAAGCTCTAAATTACTGATCTGGTTCTGGATCAGGGGTGCAAATGGCTAACTAAAGGCAACCAAAATACCATGAGACAGAAAGAGATGAATGAAAAAGAGAGACAGAGTCAGAGAATATATAAAATACTCTTCCAAATGAGTATGCAAATCAGAATTCCAAAATCCAGAAGCAAAATTAATGCCAAGAAACAGTGAAATTAATGTTTGGGGGATGAGTTCACGGCATATGAAATGAAAATAATTTGAACTAAATATATTTATTATATTCAAAATAATAAGAAAAGGAATAATCTCCATGAAGAATAATAAACTATGAAAACAAAACAGAAATGAAACAAGAGCAGAGTATATGAAAAAGCACCACTAAAATTTCTGAAAGATATGGTCCTTTATTTATTTTTTAAGATTTTATTTATTCATGAGAGACACACGGGGGTGGGGTGGGGTGGGGTGGGGAGGCAGAGACACAGGCAGAGGGAGAAGCAGGCTCCATGCAGGGAGCCTGACCTGGGACTTGATCCCGGGTCTCCAGGATCACTCCCTGGGCTGAAGGTGGCGCTAAACCACTGAGCCACCCAGGCTGCCCCCCCCCTCCTTTTTTTTAAAAAGATTTTATAATATGGTCCTTTAAATTAAAAACATTAATAGATAAACTCAAGGGTGTTTGGCTGGCTCAGTCAGTAAAGCATGCAACTCTTGATCTCAGGGTCATGTCAAGCCCCAAGTTGGGTGTAGAGCCTATTTAAAATATAATTTAAAAATGTTTAGTTAAAAAGTATAGATAAGATAAACTCTAGTTTCAATATAGTTGGGAAAAAATTAGGGAACTGGAAGATAGTTTTAAGAAATTCAACCAGAATAGAGCACAGAAAAATAAAAAGATTGAATAAATATGAGGGAGCAAATGGAAGATAAAATGACAGGCTACAAAATACAAGTCATAGGAATATCAGAAAAAAGAATGAATGAAATAGAAGAGAAGCAGTGTTCAAAGGGATAGTGGCTAAGAATTTTCCAGAACTGAAAAATGACATGAATATTCAAAACTGAATGTATATACCCTGTGTAGAGCAGGAAAAAAAAAAAGAAGACACCTTTGGTAAGAAAATATGAAATGTTTAAGGATAGAGTGAAAAAAATATGATAACTTGAGGAGAAAGATTATCTCCAAAGTCATAATTCTTAAACATAAGTCTTCTCATGAGCATTAATAAAAAGCAAAAGATTTTTCCAAAATGCTTTTGGGATACAAAAAACAAGTGATTTCTATTCCCAGCTAAAGTGCCATTCAAGGTATTTAATTCAAGCTCCTAATGGAAAGGAATAAATAAGCTCTCATTTAATAAACACTGCATAGGTGTTTATTTATCCAAAACATTCCTGTCCTAAAGGAGATTTCAACCCAGTTGAGGACTCAGTCCTATACATATTACTTATAATAAATCTCTTTTATTTCTAAGATTTCATTTATTTATTTATTTTAGAGAGAGAGAGCATGGGAGCATGAGTAGGGAGAGGGTCAGGAGGAGAGGGAGAGAGAGAATCTCAAGCAGGCTCCATGCTGAATGTGGAAACCAACCCAGGGCTCGATGCTGGGCTTGATCTCAAGACTCTGAGATCCTGACCTGAGGTGACATCAAGAGTCGGTTGCCAACTGACTGAGCCACCTATAATAAATCTTATAATAAATCCCTGAAATGGAGTAGGCAGTAGTGTCAATAAGAATGTAATTTACTCCATTAGCACAAAAGCACACTAAGGCTGGGATATAGCACAGTGAGATAATCATGGAAGCTACAAGCATAGGTGAAGATTTTGCTCATTATTTTATACGCACAAAACTCAATGTATCCCTTCCTGAGTTTAGTTCCTAGAAAAATTTATCATTGCAAATAAATTTGATTTCTTCTTTCATAAAGTGGAAACTATATTAACTGTTTTAATTTTTGCTGTAATTGCTAAGAAACTCCTAGTCAAATTTTGAGCTTAATTGTGGTGATTGGACTTTTTGGATATCAGACCAGAGCAAATCATGCTCTTCCCTACTTGTATTTCTGTCAAAATTTATCCCCGATTGTATATGTTGCTTAATTTTGTAGAGTACTTGGGATCTATTTGGAGGTAGATACTGAGCTTAATTTATTTTAGAAGGAGAGTGTGAAATCTACCATTTTTATAACTAGTATGGAATAAATACTGTGGTTTACAGAAATATTAGTTTTTAATAATCTAGTTATTTTATAATGTGTGTGCATGAGAAAAGAAAAATGAGCTTTATTTTTAAAAAGCATGCAACTACTTTTCCAAAAACTACCGTGGCAGTTTGAGTTTGAAGCAATAATTCAAAGTGATTCTTTAAGATGGGGTTTCTGGGATGCCTGGGTGAATCAGGGGTTTAGTGTCTGCCTTTGGCTCAGGGTGTGATCCTGGGGTCCTGGGAACAAGTCCTACATCAGGTTCTCTGCAGGGAGCCTACTTCTTCCTCTGCCTGTGTCTCTGCCTCTCTCTCTCTCTCTCTCTCTCTCTCTCTCTCGGTCTCTCATGAATGAATAAATAAAATTAATTTAAAAAAATACGGGCAGCCCGAGTGGCTCAGCAGTTTAGTGCCACTTTCGGCCCAGGCCCTGATCCTAGGGACCCAGGATCAAGTCCCATGTCAGGCTACGTGGGTGGAGCCTGCTTCTCCCTCTGCCTGTGTCTCTGCCTCTCTTTCTCTCTCTCTCCCTCTTTCTCTCTCTGTCTCTCCTGAATAAATAAATAAAATCTTAAAAAAATAATAAAATAAAATACATAAAATAGGAATTCTGATTTTGCACTTGCATAGAAAGTAGTTCATTTAGCACATGTTTAATACTGAACTAACCTGAAGAACTGTGTGGAATAAATTCTCCTAAGATTCCTCAGAGATCTATTGTGAAGCTATTTTAAAGCTTTGCTGTGTACATAGTATATGAAATTATTATTGGCAACACACACACATAGGAGCATGCACACACGCATGCACACACACCTGAAGATAAATGTAGCAACCAAACCCACATAGAGAAAACATATACATAAAATAAATCTCAGCTTTACATTTAATTTTTAAAAATCTTTTATTACTAGGACTGAACGATTAAAACTATTTGCAGTGATTTCATTTGTGCCACTTTGCTAGTTTTCACTCTTTGTCACTGATGAAACGAGTGGATAAATTTCTTGCCTTGAACACTAATTGGTGACATGCTATTAATCAGCATAACATTTTAAAATATTTTAATGCCTATTACGTCTATTTTTTTCCATAAGCCCATGGATTTCAGATGGATCTTTAACAAGAACGAGAAGAAAGGTCAGCTTTTCCTTGCTGCTTTAATGGTGCTTTCTGACCACAGCAATTTTTAAGCCTCATGGCACATTTGAATGCTTGGTTGTCTCATCATTCTGGCACTGTTGTCTTTGATTCCAAAAGAGAATGTAGCATTTCAAATGTCGGAAATGTGCTATAGATTTTTTGGCAGTAGGAAGGAAGTCAGTTTGACTTTCGTGTCTTTAAGAAACATATAATGTTATGACCAAAATTAGTACTCAGAAATTATTTTGCTCTGAAATTGGAAAGGACTAATATACATCTATTATGTTATACATGAACACTTTGACTGGCAGCCAGGTTTGAACATTTTTTTTTTTTTGGTTTGAACATTTTTTACTAGAAATCAACTTTCATATATTCATTTATTCATTTGGCGTAAAAAGAAAAACAGACAAAGATGGAAACCAAAAAAATTGCACATGAAAATTTTAAACTAATGTAAAGTAAGGTTCATTAGCATAGAGGTATCATTTACCTATTTTCATATATGACAGTGAATAAGCTATCATGTACAAGTGTTTTATGTATATAGTAAGTTGCCAGCATGTCAAAAGACAGAAAAATTTAAAATGCATCAAGATAAATAAATAAAATTCCAATAAATTATTGCTTATTGGAATTTAAAAAAATTATTTCAAGGTGAGACACCTGGCTGGCTCAGTGGGTAAAGGATGCGACTCTTGATTTCTGAATTGTAGGTTTGAGCGCACATTGGATGTAGAGGTTGCTTAAAAATAAAATCTTAAAAAAAAATATTTTGAGGTAAAAAATAACATAAAGTTTAGATGTAGGTTTTTCAATCGCATCTAATACACTTTTCTTCTCCCACATTATATAGAACAGCTATACGGAGCTACTTGTAGTCATTTAAAAGGAGTTGTTTGGCACAGATATCATCCTGAGACACCTTATAATAAATCCAATCCTCCTACCTCCCCAACCTACCATATGTTAAATTAATTAAAAATAAAACTTTTAACTGTACTTGCAGAAGTACCAAGAAAGCGTCTCAACTAAAATGCACCTGGAGCCTATGTTTCAGAATCCCTAAGGTTAGTTGCTGTAATATTTGTGAAAATCGAGTATTATAGGAAATGGGCAGTCTCCATTCCCACCCCCAGAGATGTTGCTTGCCTCTTATTGGAGTCTCCGTTCGCATATCCACAATGTGTTTTTATTTTCAACAGCTGCATGATATGTTATTCAAGTTAAAGCATGGTCAAGCTTAGTCACAGAAAACCTTCTGAGACATCAAGGAATGTGATATTTCTGACCAGCTGCAAAAACGGTAACCTCTCAGGAAAAAAAAAAAAAAAAGCGTAATAAAACAAAAAGGAGGCAGCGAGCATATTAATCTCTTTTCTTCCTTATATATTTCCTCCTATGCTGCTTTCTTTTTTTTAAAACCTCTAATAGAGCTCTAACCTTTAAAAGTTCTTCGAATCAAGCAATTTTTCATGATCTGGCTGTCTCATGATTGTTTTTATTTCAGTTTAACATTTCTTCTGATTCACTACAATTTTTCAAGGTATTTATGAGATTTTACTCCTGAGTTCAGTGGAGGTTAATAACTCCTGATTTAAATCAGATTACTGAAGAGACGCATGTGACCAAGTCAGTACTGTTTCTAAGGTCACAGCTGATTTCCCAAAGTAACTGTAACAAAATTGTTTCTACATAGAATTTACTGTAAAATAACGAATTTGTCTATACAATTATGCAACACATGTTGTAATAAGTGCTCTTCCATACTAATAACGTGGAAATGATTGTATTAATCAAGAGATATCTAAGCCTGGGATCCAGTTTTTTTTCTCATCTTACAGTAGTAATACATTGTTTGCGGTACTGTCTGCATCAATATTAGGTTTTGATCATTTGGCATATTGTTAATGTGAATGACAAAATACTTAATTGCGAGGTAGTGAAGTTCCACATCCAATATGATACACAGAATGGAAAACATTAATAGCAAATAAATCTCCAGTTTTCTCACTAATATATAATTTGTAACTTTAGTGTCCTGATAAACATAAAAACTCTTATCTCCAATGCAAAAACTTACCCCACCCATCTACTATTGTGAATGGTATATTTTTACATTGTAAATTTTTGTTTGTATTTTGCTTGCATTTATTTTTTTGTAGGGTGCTAATATCAGCATGCGGGACAATAGTAGAACACGCATTTATAAAATATAGTGTCCTGTAGTTAAAAATAATCAATGCCAGGAAAGGATTTATTATCTCATAAAGGCCTAAAAACCACTTTGAGGGGGAAAAAATTGTCACATTGGCATCCTTGAGGATCAAGAAGCAAAGATAAAAATAGATATCAGGACAAAAAAGAGATTTTTTTTTTCTAAATAATAGTTATATTTTCACACAAGTTTAGGAAAGAATTACAATCCATGCTCTAGGACAGAGCCAAAGGAAAAACCAGATGGAGTCAATCATTTTTGTGTTTTGTTTATGTTTTTAACATAACTCTTTAGAAATGTAGATTGAGCACATTTTTCATGTTTTAACTAAATGTTTGATATAGGTATATATCTCCAAAATGAGGATTTACATTTAAAAAGTTGAATTTATGCCTGAAGATATGTATGTACATGGTTCTTTAATATTTCTAATTTTGAAAAAAAAATAGTTTGGCCTAAATTGCAATAAAAATGAATTACGATATTATTATTTCCAAAACATTTATTCATGCAGGTGCTAGCATAAAAACAGAAATATGCTCTAAGATCTGCCTTGGGAACAGATGTTTTCAAAAAACAGTGGTGAACAAAAGCAGATCAAAAAAAAGTAGGAAAACATTTCAATCCAAATGTGTAGGATGATGGGAGGGAGGTAGATGCTGCAAATGATCCAGAAAGCTGAGCAGTCCTTTCAGGAGCTGTGTCACTTTTCATTTCAAGTAACAAACGAGCATAATGTGTCCAGGAGATAGAGAACAATGCCACAGACCTGGTTCTCCAGCAAGTGTTACGTGTTGAAGCCTGGAATTTATAATATTCTGTGCTTACATGGAAAGCAGGCTTCTAGAATTTGTTAGAGGTTCACAAACACAGCAGTAATCAAGCCTGAATGATTGCTGGGGGTGGGTAGTGATAAGATGACTTAGTTCTAGGCTTAGTTCCAGTGTTAGGGACCCAGGGGGAGACAGGAACTGAGGACATAAGAATTCAAAGGATGGAAATCCGAGGCAAGTTCTAAGTGTGATCTGACCTGTCTGGCCAAGGGCAATGCCCCACCTGCTTCAGCCCTCACTTGCGACCACAAGGGGTACCATGTCCACAAGGGGTAGGCATGGAAGCTACGAGGAGATTATATACAGAAGATGATTTCTTAACAATGGTTTTAGAAAATTTGTCTTCAGCGCTGAAAATTCTGAATTATGAGGACCTTCTTTGTATGAATTTATGTATTTAAGATTGTTATCATTAATTGTAATCATCACAGCAAATTAGTACTTCCTGACCCATTGTGCTGGCTCTAGTCTCAGTGTAGATTGTTCATGATCGTATTTAACTTTTACATAAACCCTCTGAAGTAAATACTACTACTATCCACATTTTTCAGATAAGGTAATTGAGGTACAGAAAGGTTAAAGAACGTGTCCAGTTGTATCCATCTAGTAGATGGGAGAAATGGGATTTAGGCAAGTCTATCTGATTGCTATAATGCTGCCCAGTTTGCTAGGCAGTCTTCTGTTTTGGATGGATTTCTAATTCTCACAAATATGAATTTGGTGTTTTGTTCTCCCACTCTAAGATGGATGAAATTTTGCTTTGTATTAATCTATTTGTGGCCATGAAATGGACTGCATTTGACTTGGTTCAGCCACTGTGACTTATATACTACACGCTCGAACCCAGTCACCCATGCAGAATAATCCATTCATACGTAGCTCTTTCTCTCTCTGTCAAACACACACACACACATATACCATACTGGTGAAGATTTATTATTGCCGCGTATGGTCCCTAATTTGGGAGGCATGACCTCTGGGATTTCTCTGTGAAATGATGAGTCTTGCCTGAAAGTTGCTAGAGCCATTATAAAATTAAAAAGTGGAGCATACGTACAGTTACTCCATGGTAGGACTTACTGAGATAAATCAGGTGCAAGAGATTAGGTTCAGAGCAAGTAAAGGGAAATTTAGTTTCACTGTGGCTGCTTTGGGGACAAAATCTCATGGATATGATCATATAGCACCAACGTCCACGTGAGGATTGATAAATGGCTATATACCAAACCATGGGTATGTCCCAGGTAGTGACCATGATAAAGACGCACTGGGTTGGAGCGGTACTACCAAACCAATGATCAATGGACAGTTGTTTTTTTGTTTTTGTTTTGTTTTTTTGTAAATTTATTTTTTATTGGTGTTCAATTTGCCAACATATAGAATAACACCCAGTGCTCATCCCATCAAGTGCCCCCCTCAGTGCCCGTCACCCAGTCGCCCCCACCCCCCCACCTCCCCTTCCCCCACCCCCCCACCTCCCCTTCCCCCACCCCTAGTTCGTTTCCCAGAGTTAGGAGTCTCTCATGTTCTGTCTCCCTTTCTGATATTTCCCACTCATTTTTTTCTCCTTTCCCCTTTATTCCCTGTCACTATTTTTTATATCAATGGACAGTTTGAAATTGTTTTTTATTTGACCCTCGAAGACACATGTCAATATGAACAGGTGAGGAGTTTTCCTGTATTTTACAAATCAACCCATCTTGGAGGCCATTTGCTTAGCCAGTATGTTGTCCTGATGGCCAGGAATTGACGTTAAGTGCAAAGACAAAAAAACGTATAGTTCTACCGAGTAAATCTATTCTTCCAGAGATCGAAGAGGTCTCATCACCGAACAGCTTTCAGAAGGTAATTCTGAAATGCATGCAGAGAAGTGACACTTGTGAATGAAAGTCTCACCATGAGACAAAATTCCAAAGTTCTGTGAGCCACTGTATCCTCACCCATCTTCCTCTTCACCTTCACTATCGTCATCTTTGTTATTTCACCGTCTCCTCAATGCCAACCACACTGAGAACAAGTAGAGAAGACATTGTCACCAAGGCAAGCGACAGCCTAGAGAGGTGAAGGATTTACGATGTCACTTATTGAAACTGGTGGTCAAGGAAGGAACCGACATGAGCCCTGGCACAACCGACTCAACCTTCTAGATCACAGTGTTTCCCCTTCTTACGTGCTTTATGTCTTTGAAACATGAACTAAGAGATGTCGGGTCTTGTTTCTTGCTATATACTCTCTGAGCGTTTCCAAAAGAACCCAAAGAGAAAACTTCTGTGAGTAAATGTTTAGCCTCTGGCCATAACTCTCTTCCTCTTTAGTGCAATGAGGGCAAGTGAGAAGGCAAAATGTGACAAAGAAAGAATCAAAGAAAGCTCCTGATTTCTGCTCTCACATTCATATGGCTCAGGTCTATTTTTATGCTTATTAGGATTCTTTTAAAACAAAAGAAAATACAATGAAATGAGCTATGCAAAAAAGGAAGAAACAATCAAAGCTCTTTCTAATCAGCAGGGAATACTGAATGCTTGATTTGCGACTTAATTTAACTTGCTCCCAACCGGCAAGCCCAAATCCTCTCAACCATGACCTCAGGGGCCACTGTGGCCCTTTGGAATTCCCGGGTTCCTGCTGGAGCTCATCATTCTGGATTACCATCAGCTGAAGGTCAAATTTAAATGCCAGCTTTGCAACTCTGGGGCTCTGTTGTAGGCAATTGCCCTGGGAAATGAATCCCACTGCGGTTAGGAAGAAACTGTTTTAAGATATCTTCTTAAATGCTTGTGGTAAAACATCCCTCATCTCTGAGCTCAGTCTTCCTTTTCGTCTGTGTAAAAACTATTTGTAATGCAAATGTGTTCCTCGGTCTTAAAACACTTCTGAAGTCATGCAAATTTTTGTCGTGCCATAAAGGTGTGCATTTATCAATGGACAGCTATACATTAAAAAAAAAAATCCCTTTATTTAAGAGTGTAAATTGTCACGTTAGAAGCTACTAAAGCCAAGCCAGCAATGGTTTGTGGTGCTTTGAAAATGGCATCATCAAATGAAGTTGCATCTTTTGAAACCAAACACATTCATTCAGTGGTGACACCGAAGGCAGAACCGCATTGTTTTGACCTGTTGTCACGATGACATTGCTGCTTCTGTTGTTGGCTTCTGGTAACCTCATAACCAACTCCCTGCTGCCTTAAAAATTAATTATGATAAGAATTTCTTTTCAGTTCAGACTGTTCAAGAATGCCTCACGTGCAGGCTGCAAATTATGAAGTGTAAATTAGGGCATCACCGAGCAGGGAAGGTCCCAAGAAACCAATTTAAGAATTCTCTTCGGATTTAGTGGAGACCTGGAAATCGTCCCTTCTGGAGAAAGAACTTGAAATTAGAACCGACTTGCCTTTCAATTTCACCACAGATTGGGATCAACCTTCTTGGAAAGAATGTGCTAAATGTATATGGACAAAAAAAAACACTTTTTAAAGAAATTTTACTGCTTTTATAGTTACTCACAACTTTATGAAATAATAATCACAATGGAGCACCTGGGTGGCTCAGTCTGTTGGGTGTCTGCCTTGGGCTCAGGTCAAGATCCCAGGATTCTGGAATCAAGCCTGCATCCTGCTCCCTGTTGAGTCAGGAGTCTGCTTCTCCCTCTCCCCTCTGCTCCTGCTCTCTCTCTTTCAAATAAATAAAATCTTTAAAAAAAAAAAATCACTAACAATTAGTGATTCTAAGAATGCCACATATATAAGAGCTCACTGAATATTTAGAGTGACTCTAGGAAGTAGGTATGGTTATTGTCATACCCATTTTACAGATGACACAACCAAGGCACAGAATGTTTAGGTTGTAAAGGCCACAGAGCTAGTGGAGGACAGCCTCATCCACGGTCCTTGTCCTTGACCTGGAAAGGATACCGCCTCAGTCATTTGACTCCGTTTCAAGACTCTCTTATGATATTTATAAAACAAATGGGAGACAGCCTTTAAGGTGTGATCAGTAAGACGCTTTAAAAATGAGTTTTCCACACGTCCAAACTTTGGGAGCACGACCAGTCTCTTTGCTGTGCCTCCCTGAGGTTCTAGGGCAGGAGTCGGCTTGCCCTGGTTGGTTTTCCTTACTGCGTCGTACCCTTGCTTGCTTTAATCTAACTCACTCGGCCTTGCCAGGTTTCAACTGTTCATTTGCTTTCCCCCTTCCAGAATCTGTCCACATCCTCTGTCTGCTGGCATCGCATTTCCCCTTTCCCTCTGTTCTTGTGTGTGTGTATGTGTGAATTCTTAAGAATGTTCTTTACTCTCACTGTATTTTTCAGAGCTCTGCTCAAGGTTTTATCAAATAGTTTCTCTGTAGGATTCTGGGAAGAGAGGTGGACAGAAAAGAAAATATGCGTGACACCTTCACATCCTTGAAACTCTTTCTTCCAGGTCACCTGATATTTGCAGAAGTTAAAGTTTAGTCCCAAATAGCTCTGAATATATGAAATCCATAGTATAAAGTTTTCACAGCTGTCGTCAATATGGCTGCGTTACTCTTCAGGCTGCTTGGCAGTGAATGTGCTGCATTAAGGATGTAGTGTTCTGAAAATTTGTGCTTTAAAAATGGAGTCTACAAAGCCCAGTGAAATGGTAAATCGAAAGTTCGAAATCAGCAATAAGCAAGAGACCGCTACTACTAAAAATACTCTTGTTTTCTCAAATATATGTGGAGCTTCATATGTTAATACACCTCAGTCTCTAAGATGGCCCATTTATTTTTAAAACAAGAAACACCTGTTTATTATCAACCACAACAATAATATGTTTAATTTTGGGAGAATGTTTTTGGCAGTTGCTAATAAGATTTTAAGATTTAAAATAGTTTTAGGATTTAAAATAGTTTTGATTTTAAGATTCAAAACAGTTTTAATATATTCTAATGGGCTACTTATGAGGCACAAGGAAGTATATTCGGATGTATTTTAGCTTTACCTAAGTTCACTGAGTATTAAACGTATACCTTACATTGACTTTCGTCCTTATTTTACTGGATTCTAATGATGAAAAAAAGAAACTTAAAGTTCCATCCCTTTATCTTACCATGTTCTATTATTCAAGAAAATTACTCTATAACTCAAGGCAGGGTTATCAGTGCCCCACAAATACAATATATTTTTGAAAAGGCGATTTCACTCATAGGAGCATATGAATGTTTAAATAAACCATTTGGAAGGAAGAGAAACCCTATAGGTGAATAAGCTGTGAGGAATCACAGCTCCATTCTATTTCACAGGGTTGACTGGAGCCATGTTTCCTGGATTTTCTTTGGCTGTAATATGATAATTGCCTACAATCAAATAGAGCTCACTAAAATTTTTAAAAGCGCATGTGACAATTCAAGTAGGAGCTCTTTTTGAAAAAAGTGCAAAAGCAAAAATATGAACGAAATGTTTCTTAGAAATTTCTATGTGAAACTATCTTAATAAATTTTTAATGGCAATTTGCATTTTCATCTTTCTCAGATTTCAGTTCAAGTCACTTTTCAGTATTTACCCCTTAGAAAGCAAATATTGAAGGAAATTATTTTCCCTGTTGATTTTGGGTATTTTTTTTTTTTTTTTTTTTTTTAGGGTTTCTTCTGTCTTTTCGAATTTTGACTGTTTAAATGCTGTCATCTCTGGTTTAGGCCTGATTTTTAAAAAATGTACATGGCCAAAAAAATTTAATATAAGAATGTTCAAAGCCCATGTTTTACCTGAGGCTCTTGCACAAATCTTGCCATGTCACCACCCTTAAAAGAAATAACCCTTGAACAAAAATGATGCAATAGGCTTAAGATAAACTAAATTGACCTCCTTTTAAGTTAATTCCATAAGAAAGTGTGTTTGCTAGAGGCAAGATAGAGTATCACCCTCCTCTGCACGATCCCTTGATTTGTTTTTTTAAACAACTGAGGTTAAGAAGAATTTAAAGGGGCAAGAGTAATGTACAGAAAAGTGCCATTTTTGTGAGCTAATTAAATTTTTGCTGACACTATCTCTTAAAATTACATTGGACCTCACTAGGTATGCCCCAAATGAATATAGAAATATTATGTAAAAACTGACTATTCTCTTTGATGATATGGCATGATAGAGATATGCAAGATTTCTGGATGTCTCATCAAAATTTAGTGCTTGCACATTTGAGTCTTCAGATTTTTTTGAGAATATCCATTTCTTACATTAGTTGACTTTTTTTAATGAAGAAAATCATCCAAGGAGACAACCACATGACTTTTTATTTTTCATTAACTCTATTTTTCACTCCATACTCACTGTTGTGGTATTTAAATATTGGCTTCGGAAAATAAACAACATTTTGTATAATTTGGGAGATTATGTTGAACTCAGTTGTAGTCTCTGGAGGAATCAAAGAAGATGTTTATTGTTTTTATTTCTTTAAAAAAAAGAGAGAGAGAGAGATAGTCGAACAACCCAAATTATTCTGCTTGCTTAAGACCACTACTGTAAGCATTCATATTTTTTACATACCCTAAATGTTGATCCATCCTGTCTAACTCATATTAACCTTTCCTGTAAAGATCACAAATCTTCAGGTAATCTCCTATAGTTTAGTAATTTATTTTCTGTCAAACACATAAAACAAATCTTGGTTAAACATTCCATTAAAAAGGGAGAGAGGTTGGAGGACATTTTTTTTCATTGTGGTATGTAGTGTTTTCTGGAGTCTGATGAAACACAGATGTTTCAGAGTGCCCACAGGGTGGTTAGTTGTAATGTGATGGATCCCTGGTTAATCTCTGAAACTCTGTGCTTCCATTCTTTCTATCAAAATATAGTGCCACCTTTTGCTGAATGAACCCAACTGGATTTGTGACTATAAATTGAATCAAAAACAAAGTGGAAATTGAGCATATTAGAATTTCTTCAATGGTTTATTATACATTCCTTTCCAAAATAGTCTAGTATAATTTGGTGTGGGAGTAAATGTCTCTTTTGCCTTGAAACAGTGCCAGGATTTACACAGGGACCAGAAGTTCTGTTTTCATATTTTGCAAAATATTCCAATGACAAAGAATGGATTTACTTGAGAAAGTAGCTTAGTTGTATGGGTAAGCTGTATAAACTACAGCTTATAGGCTGTAGTTCCTACACTCACACCTTATAGAACCACTGAGAATGTACTTGTCCAAGTTGGAAATTTTTCCTTCTATGCTTCTAGGTTCTTTGGCTGGTCTAATAATTAAATTGACATAAGACAAATCAATAGGAGAAAAACAAATGTAATTTTGTGCCTACAGGAGCCCCAAAGATGTGACACTGAAGTACAAGTTGGACAGTTGAGACTTATATACCATCCTGAGCTAAGGATGGGAGAGAGGCCTGGGGCTTCAAAGGGACTCACAGAAAGATAAGAAGAGCAGATGTTTGGTAATCAGATATTTGCCCTGCCATACAGATGGGTCTTTTAGATAAAACGTTATCTCTAGTAGGAGCACCTGGGCGGCTCAGTGATTGAGCATTTGCCTTGGGCTCAGGTCATGATCGGGGTTCTAGGATGGAGTCCTGCATCAGGCTCCCTGAAGGGATCCTGCTTCTTTCTCTGCTTATGTCTCTGCCTCTCTCTGTGTGTCTCTCATGAATAAATGGATAAAATCTTAAAAAAAAAAAAAGGTATCTCTAGTAATAACTCTTTTCCTGGGTTAGGCCCCCTATCTGAATTCTTTTAGGTGGGTGAGGGAGAAGGAAAAAGTTTGTCCTGAGTCTGCTGGGTCTTGATTAACTTCAGCTCAAAGTAATCCACATGCCAAAGTGGCACATTTTGGGGTAGCATGCTCTGTTCCCCCTTCATGGTAGACTATGTAGTTTTGAATCTTTGACTTTGAAAACCTAATGAAGAACAGCTACCCTACTCTAGAAAAATTATAAAATCAGAGAAACAGCCTGAAAACAGGTAAGACAATTACCAAAGACTCTTGTTCCATTATTGACACTTAGGTGAATCTCTTTGCAGAAATGTGAATAAAACAGGAGGGGGCAGCCTGGGTGGCTCAGCTGTTTAGCGCTGCCTTCAGCCCAGGGCGTGATCCTGGAGACCCGGAATCAAGTCCCATGTCAGGTTCTCTGCATGGAACCTGCTTCTCCCTCTGCCTGTGTCTCTGCCTTTCTCTCTGTCTTTCTGTCTCTCTCATGAATAAATAAATAAATGGAATCTTAAAAAAAAAAAAAAAAAACAGGAGGAAATGATTTTTGAATCATCTTGATTGTTTCATCAAATTATAATAATTTTTACCACAAGTTAAAACCAAATAGAGATTAATTTAGTCATTAATGTATTTGGTAGTAAACTAATTGCATTTCAAAATATTTATCTCTTATTTCAATACCATCATTCTTTTTAAAAATATTTTATTTATTTATTCATGTGAGACATAGAGAGAGGCAGAGACATAGGCAGAGGGAAAGCTGAAGGGAGCCTGATGCAGGACTTGATCTCAGGACCCCAGGATCAGGACCTGAGCCCAAGGCAGACGCTCAACCACTGAGCCAACCCAAGCGCCTCAATTTCTTTAGGGCCTAGATCATTTTCCTTAACTAATATTGTATAAAAACATGTGGTTATGCCGTTATCTGATCCTACAAGTATTTTTCAACTTTATGTGATTCTGAATCTAAAGTTAACACTTTGATAAGTATAATTCAAAATAAGATTTTTTTATTGAATTCATAGAATAATTGACCAATCTTTCAGATAGAAAATATAATCCCTCAATGTTCATTATCTGTTGAAAAATATTGGATTTCCAAACATGTTTCCAAAATATTTGCCTTTCGGTTTTGCATATTTGTATTTCTAATTCTCTTCTATGCTGAGGCATCTGTTCGTGATTTCTAGCTTATTTTCAAATTTTTTTTGTGTTAATGTTTAGATTTCATATTCAAATTCTTTATAGGCTGGGTGACTTCTAGAGATCTGCTCAATAAGATTTTCAGTTTCACAGTTTTAACTTAAAACATTGTAGGGTTTTCTTATACTTGGGAAAATATTCATTTTTTCCCTTATACCAATTAAACAAAGTCCGTCCTTACTTACTTTTGTTTTAACACTTAGACCTCCAAATACATTAATGATTGAGATAACATTTGCAGTCTTTCTGAAAATTTATTTTTTAAAATAAGCTCTGTTTCCAGAACACAGAAGAAAAATTTTAAACAAGCAAGAGGGAGCTTTTTTGTTTGTTTTATGGAAGGGTAGTCATATTTTGAGAGGAACTTCTCCTTTGGGAGAGAGAGAAAGCTGGAATCCCCAGGATGGAACTTCTTGGCTCTTTTTTCTGCAACAGAATTGGTACTCATTAAGGTAAAAGTCAGGCTGTGGCTTAGGTTTTATGTATTTTCTGTTAATTCACTTAAAAATGCTTTCCCCCTGTACATATTCCTTATAAACTGTTAAGTCGACAGGATAATATATGTGCCCATTTTTATCTATGGCCATAGAAAATGACATAGATAAATATCACTTTGTGCTAAAAATAAGTCTGTAGTAATACAGAGGTCAGTCCTGATTCATATGGTACATAAAACAGACTGGATTTTGAGTCATGACATCTACACAAAATGCAATACTGCTGAATTTTCATATTAAGAGGTTTTGGCTGAAGGAATTCAGACACATACACAGTATGGCCCCAGAAATCTTGCCAAGAAAAGTTGAGTTTAAAATGTAGGGGAACTGATCCAAGAATAGGCCTCAAACATGTTGCATTCATTACACGCAGCTGTGTACATGAGAAGTGACTTTTTATCCCACCTACCAAAACCCTAGCCAGAGCTGTCACTTCTTTTTTTTTTTTTTTTTTGCCAACTTGCTGACCTTTCTGTTCCCACAAAAGGAAAATGTGATTGACAGATGATTATTCAAAACATTTTGGCAATAAAAAAAATGCATGCTAATGAATTTGCTATAAATACAGCGCATTTTTAAAGAGACATTTCTTGTAAGTTCAGATTTTGTGAATAAATATTAACTAACCCAGGATCCAGAGGAAAGCAATTTGGAAATCAGAATGTTGATGGATACTACTTTAGGGGCTTTTGGAATGTAAGGATTTAGAGGTACTTGGGTTACCTAGGTGATAAAGAATTATTATAAAGATACTTGGCAAAGAAAGAAAAAACAGAAACCCATTTCATTATGCCTGGAAGAAGTGAATGTCAATCATGACACATGAGCAACTGTTCAGTCAGGTTTCAAGGAAGTGGCGTGAGTGTTAAGAGATACCCATAGCTACCCAGTTATAGTTACCTGGTCAGGTCACATGTTCTTTGCTTCTGCTTCTGCCTTCCCGGCTGATTGTTCTCCTGTTTTATCTCCAGATCCAGCTTTCCAAAGACAAGGATCTATGTAGAGCACAGCCATGATGGGCAGAGCTATCATGGCAGACCATTTTATGGATGCTGGCCTTGACGATAGTTGGCTTCCTTTGGGTCAGCTATTGATTCAGTCAATCGATTGGAACTGGAATTGCAGGAGTGATGCCATGAAACCAACCAGGGAATCCAAAAGAGGGGCTTTTGGAAGGCTTTGTGTGACTTTGACAGCTCATCTCTTTTATCATAAATCTATACATTAGAATAATAAGAGATATTTTTGAAAAATAGATGGCAAATTTAAAAAAATATTTATTTTTCTAAATTTTCCTCACACAATATTTTAATTTCTCCAAGAGGAAGTAAATAACAAACAAGATAATGAGGGGATAATTTGTATTGTTATTTTTCCTATCTCTGATGGTCACTAATTGGTATTAGAGAGACTATGCTGACAAAAGTGCTTCCCTGGTCCAGGAAGCCCAACAGATGAATACCGTTTAATCTATGTGTAGATATGCATGGCATACAGAGAGCAAGGTCCGGTATTTTCTAGTGCTACGAAATATATTCTGTCTTTTGACCCAGCAGATCCTGAGGCTACTTCTTTCTAAAGATTCAAACCAACTTTGTTATTTTCTTTGGGAAAATGTATTTGGGGAATTTCATGACTGTCGCTCTTCTAAAAACAGGAAAATAACCTTGCATCTTCCAGACTCAAAGAATATTTGCCAATTCACACATAGCTAATTTGTGTCAGAAAGAATGATGCTACTACCCCTGTCTCAAAAATCCTGTTCCAATTCCACAATATCATAGGACTGTTAAGCATTATTTGGCATTCTTGGATATTAAAAACTAACTTTAATTTTTATTTCTGTCCATCAAAGTCATTTAATTTTATAACTTTTAAATCAGTGCCTAATTGTACTACATTTGATTATGAAATCTCTTTACATGCACATATATAAATTGTATGAGCAGTTTCTTCTTTATTGCTCTAGATGAGTATAAAAATAGAAATACTTGATGTTACTCATATTGTATCTATATTTTAAACTCTTTAGATGCAATATTAATTTTTAAGTAATTTATCCCCTAAAGTGATTGATTGAATTAATATTTCCTATAGCGCCAAGGAATAAAACTATTTTGCTTTAACAATTTAAATCAAATTCAAATTATTAGTTTTGACATTTGGAAAATTTCTAGATCTTTATTACCATAGAACCAAATGATCATCTAAGACCTATAGTTCTATTAGCCATGGTATTTTGAAATCTGCCACAAATTCAGTTCAGATAAAGCAACTTTATTCAGTGTATACTCATACTATGTACACATACTGTGCATACACTGTGGGGGATTGAGCAGTGAATGAAATCTGAACCCTGCCTTTCATTTCAGGTTCTGCTGTATTTCAGCTCTATGATAGGCATGTTTCAGAAATTATCTCATTTAATTACACAGCAATCTAATGACATAGAAATTTACATTATTTTTATTTTACACATGTTGCTAAGACTTAGAAATGTCAGGTAATTTCCCCAAGATCAGACATCTACTAAGTGAAAGTAAGGCAGAGGCAGAATTTGAACTCAGGGCTGTCTGATTCCTGGGCCCATGGTTTCTAGTTTTCATCAGGCCTCCATGCAGTGCTGTTATAGAGTTAGGTGATGCAGCTGTGGTTTTAGTCTGGCAAGTAACGAAAGGTGGCAGGTAGAGGAAACGTTTGATTTATTTGAATTTGCTTGTTAAATGAACATGTATAGACCCCTTACTCTGCAAAGAGGCAAAGTATATTTGAGGAGCAGTAGGTAGCACACTTTATGAAGGAAGGTTCTCCAGTGAATTGAAGAAAAGCAGCAAGTGAAGATTAAAAAGAGAGGCCCAGGACCTGTTATAAAAGGCCTAAGGTGTCCTGCTAAGGAGGTTAAATTTGGCTTTGTAGGAAACAGAGACACAAGCAGGTTTGTGTTATTAAAAGGTAATTCTGGCAGCAGTGGAAAGAGGGCGCCACCGATAAGGTGAAGAGAAGAGAAAGGAGAGAATACTTAGGATGCTATTGTAAAAATCCAGGCACGAGATGATAAAGATCTAAATCTGGACATCAGTTGCGTGAGCAAAAAAGGAGGGGTGAGATTCAAGACCTACACAAGGAATAGAAGCAACAGGATATGGTGATGGATTCTATGTGGGAGTTGAAGAAAAAGCAGCTGAAACTTTACCTTGGTCAACTAGGGGGAAAATATTTGAACTGAAATACAAAGGATGCGAGGGAAGAATGGCTTTTGGGTATGAGGGTGACAATATGTTTGACTTTGGATATGTTGCATTAGAATTGCCTATGAGGGACGCCTGGGTGGCTCAGTGATTGAGCATCTCCCTTTGGTGCGGGTCATGATCCCAGGGTGCCGGGATCGAGTCCCACATTGGGCTCCCCTCAAGGGGCCTGCTTCTCCCTCTACCTGTGTCTCTGCCTCTCTCTGCGTCTCTCTCATGAATAAATAAATAAACTCTTAAAAAAAAAAGAATTGTCTATGAGACAGCCCCAGGAAGTATGGGGAATTATGCTGTAATATAATCAGAAATGAAGAGCCAGGGGAATACAGACAGGAAGAGATTAATGTCAACTAATTGGTCAAGGAAGGCTTTGAAAAGAAAATGACATTAAATGTCAAAAGATAGGTAACATTTCTGAATGCAAAAACTGAGTAAGAGGACATCTGAGGTAGGTTTGAATTCAAAATATGTTTTATGTTTCCTATTTTATTGGGTATCCAGCTGGATGTGTACACAATGTGACATATTTTTATTCTAATCCTCTCTAACATGTAAAGTCTTTATGTTGGGCTGTAGTCAGGGTAAATACTTTGTATATCCATTCTTTCATTCAACCAACAGTAAGCCAATCATATTTCATAACATGAAGTATTTTAAAACAATAGGTACAATGTAATAAGTGCTGTGATTGTTATGTTTTCTTAGTATGGTGAATTTGCAATAATCAAGTGGCATCTAGCCATGAGGGGACAGGAAATCAATATGATTATATTTCTCATTTTGAGAGATTTTTTTTTTTCTGAATGTGGTGGAAAGAATGTGTTGGAAGAAGCCAAGAATGGAGGCAAGTATGATATTGTATCCAAGTGAAAAATGAGGATTTCATTAATGAGGGCAGTGACTATAGTGATGAAAATAGTGAAATGGTGGGAGGCCGCTGGAGGCATGTGATGTGGGGGACAGTGCTGATAGAAGGGAAAACAAGGACATCCAGGTTTCATTCTTGGGCATTTGAGGGGTGGGCATGTGGGGGCACAGAGAGGTTTCACTCACTGATGCAGGGAATGCAGAAGCAATAGAAGTTTGTGGAAGATGATTATTTTAGCTTTGAACATGTTACATTTAAGATGCCCGCAGGACATCCTATTGAAGACATTAAGTGATTGGATGTGAGCCTGGCTGGGAATTGAAATCATGGAATAACATAATTTGTGAATTAGGCCTTGAGAGATGGCAATGATTATGCAAGTCAGAGATGAAAAAAAGGTGGTGGGGGGAGGGGAGAGAGAAGGGATGAGGGAGGGGGAGAGGAGGGCATCTAGGCAGAGGGAGTGATGTGACTCACAAGTGGCAGAAAAAGGGTAGGGTTATATTTGAGAAAAGTCAGATTGCCAAGGGTGAGATAAGCCTAGAATGGACCTCTTAGATAATAGGCTGAGGACTGGATTTAATAGGCTAGGCTGAGGACTGGATTTTTCAGAGGAGAAGGGAAAATCAGAAGAGGGGTCTGGTTTCAGGAAATAAGTAGCCTGTACTGTGTTTAGAACTTTATGATTATGCTTTAGAGAATGAAACTGGGATATTTTATTTGTAAGTTGCTTTTTTGTCCTATTTCCCTTGACTTTATAAAACTCTATCCCAGAGATTAGACCAGATGATTTTTTTTCTTTTCTTTTTCCTATCCACTACAAAAGAAAAAAAAATGACTTGGAAATTCATGTAGAAAGAAAGTCAAATGATAGGAAGGGGTAATCCTTCCCTAGAACCCCAGGAAGTCCTCTCTGTGGGACTGAACCACCAGGGGAAGGTGTAGGGCAGTGGCAGCCGCCGCACTGAAGGTCTGGGCACCCCGCTTTGGGAGAGATCAATGAGATCTCTCTGGATACAGAGAAGATGTGCAGCATTTCTGTGGGAATTGCCAGGGTGCAAGTTGTTCTTCTAAGCAGGCATCTTTGAAGGGAGCTCAACTTGGGGCTTGATCCCAGGACCCCGAGATCATGACCTGACCCGAAGGCAGATGCTTAACCAACTGAGCTCTCCATCCAGGCTCCTGAAAGCTATTTTAGCTCACTTGTATTGCTCCAGACAGTCTACACATACAGTGTGTATTACATGACTTCTTCCATCCTCAGTATTTCCATGCAGGTGCATTTTTTTTCGTGACTTGACTTGCGAGTTGAATATTGTTACTGTTTTCCTTTTTTTTTGTAAGAGTCTTTATTCCAAGAAAAAAAAAATTTTTTTTAATTCCCATTGAAAAGAAAGACAGGGGACCCCAGCCTGTGGACCCAAGTGCGAAGATGCTTTTTAAGATGGGGCAATTGGAAACTGCTTGTAATATGGAGATTAGACATTCTGTCTCCAGCATGGGAACAGGGCTGGCATCCGCTGAACAGGCAACTGCTTGCCTGCCTGTCTTCCTTGGGCCAGATAAAGGCCCAGAAGGAGCAGCTGCCAGCCGGGAGGAATGTGAGAAAATAGGAAATTGATTTGAAATAGGATAGGGAAAAAGGCAGAAGAATGAATTTAAAAATTTTCAAATATTCCCTTTTTTAGGCATATGTAGTTGCTGTCTCTGCAGAGAAAAGTGATCCTTAGTCTCTTCTCTCACGAGAGTATAAAAGCAGCAAATTCACAGGCAGTCCAGATATAAGAAAGACCTGAAGTTGGTTAATTTCTTCATAATTGGAGGAAAATTGAATATCGATTTGTATTTTACTCTTTGGAAAGTCTTCTTGATCCTTTAGAAATAAAAAAAAAAAAAGTGGAAAATTATAAACGTTCTAATTCTAGGCTCAGGAGAAGATTTTTTTTCCTGCTAGTTACAACGATATTAATTAAATTTCGCATTAACCAGAGGGGGCTGGGCAGTTTCATGTTTGACTGTGAAGGTTGCAGAGATTCTTAATTTTCTATCGACAGTGGTTTTTTGCTTACAGCAGATGCCTTCAGGCAAATGATAACGCTTTTATTTCTTCACTTAAGGACGTCCTGGGTGGGTGATGCTAACAATATTTAAGATGAGTGATAAATAGGAGAGACGTCTGTTTTTAAGGATCATATACACTAGTCGCCCTGTGAGAAGGTAAGAGGTTTGAGCAATAAGCTCTGAGTTTCTCTTGGGTCCTAACATTTGGTGATGTGTGATCTCTTCAAGACCAGAAACTGGGGACACCTGGGGGGCTCAGTCTGTGAAACGTCTGCCTTCGGCTCAGTCATGATCTCGGGATCCTGGAATCAAGCCCCACATTGGGCTTCCTGCTCAGTGGGGAGCCTGCTTCTCCCTCTGCATCCCTCACCCCCTGTTCCTGCTCTCTCTCACTCTCTCTCTCAAATAAATAAATAAATAAAATATTAAAAAAAAAAAAGACTGGAAACTGATGGTGACACTAACTACACTTATCAAGAGCCTTCTACTTACTTGAAGTTGTTTATAGGACACAGAGGCATCAGAAGAATGAGATCTTGCAAGAAATGGAAATCTTACCTAAGAAGAATAAACACATATGATTGCCACCAACAATATGAAAACAAACGTATAATAAATAATACGGTTCACATGCACCTTGTTACTTCTCTTGGCTTCTGAAAAGAATCACCAATGTTGTTCTTAGGAAAGAAAGAAAGAAACTTTCCCCTCTTATAGGCCTTGGAAACTGGCCAGTATCATAACACATGGAATGTTAATACACGGAATAGAATAAAGATGAAAATATCTGCTTTCTAAATCACATCTGCATTAAGAAGTCAACAAGGGACCGTTTGAGTGGGCTCCTGAACTTATTCCTCAAAATAAAGAAACAGAAGTTTGATCTGTACCTCGATATTGGATGGACAGTGGAAAAGCAGAGTGGAAATAGGAGAAACATTAAGAAAATGCATAAATCCGGGATCCCTGGGTGGCGCAGCGGTTTGGCGCCTGCCTTTGGCCCAGGGCGTGATCCTGGAGACCCGGGATCGAGTCCCACGTCGGGCTCCCGGTGCATGGAGCCTGCTTCTCCCTCTGCCTATGTCTCTGCCTCTCTCTCTCTCTCTCTCTGTCTGTGTGACTATCATAAATAAATAAAAATTAAAAAAAAAAAGAAAATGCATAAATACAAATATCCAATAAGTGAGAACTATTACCATAAGACATCAAAGAAACTCCAAGATACTGCGTGGCCATTGAAAAGAATCAAAAGACCTGAGAGATTGCAGTTTTCAGAAGGAAAAATTGTGGTCCAGATCAGTGAAGGCTTAGCAAGGTCACACAGCCAATCAGAAAGAGTCCTTTTGAGGGGCACCGGGGTGGCTCAGGTCATGATCCAAGGTCCTGGGATCAAGCTTCCAGTCTCTAGTCAGATTCCCTGCTCAGTGGGGAGTTTGCTTCTCCCTCTGCCCCTCCTTCTGGCTTGTGTTCTCTTTCTTTCTCTCTCTCTGTCTGTCTCTCTCTCTCTCTCTCTCAAATAAGGAATAAATAGAATCTAAAAAAAAATAAGAATCATGTCTGGAACTTAGATTTCCTGATCACTAGAGAATTTGTAGAGGAGGAATCCTTGAAGGGTGGGCTGTGATGTTTCTCCCCTGAAGAAACGTACCAACTATTGAAGCCTCTTTGTTCCTTTTAGGTTCTTTACCAGTTTCAGGGATGCCTTTTGGAGTAATCTAAAGCACGGACAAAAAGATACCTGCTTATCTGAATTACAGCCGTAAATTTTGCTGACACTGATTATGACACTACATGTTTTTTATTAAAATTGCTAGAAATAATCATCAGGCAAGAGAATAAGGTTTTTAGGGAATAAATGCCTACGTATAATTTAGGACCTTTCTCACTAATCATAAATTGCTGTTAATCACAACCTAATCGGACTGCTCTTTGCCAAGTCAGAAAATTCTTCATTCTAACCATCCTTCTGAAACCCTGCCAGAAATTCCTTGATGGTAAATTTTACCTGACATCCATAACTAGAATACAAACAAAAAAGATACAGCTATTCCACATAGACTTGTACCTAACTGTGAGAGCCTTTCTACTTACACTGGCTGCTTATATCATCTGCACTAAAGCTATCTGAGACTCTGTAGTTAAAGTGACACAGTGATATATTGATCTAATGAGTAATATTATGAAATTAATTCTAAAATACTCTAACTTGTTCTGCCTTAATCTTTAAAATTCATTTGAATGATCACATTGTAGAAACCTTTTGTTGAAAGTCTCGCAAGGGCCTTTGGCCAAAAATAACATAGAGATCTACGTATTTTCACCGTGGTTCCTATGTCAAAATCAAATTGCCACCGAGGAAGGTAGGCATTCAAACACCAGTGTAGACCAGCGTCCATATAGTCACCGGGATGCTTGCCTTAGTGGTCAGAATCTTTTGTCCTGTGTATTCACCTTGCTTAGCAACAGTTAAATAGATGTCCTTCTTTTTTTGCCTTTTAATGACTCTAGACCTTTGGAAAGACCTCATTCCTGTTGCACCAGTTTTCCTAAGAAAGAGACAGTCCCTGAGGCTTGCTATCACTCAGAAGCTGACAGCCCCCAAGCCCAGAAACCCTACAACTGGAGTTCTCCTTACCTGACACCCTCCGACTCAGCTTGTTTTTTTACTTCATGCTCCCTTCTCCCTTTCAAGAAAACTCATTTCTACCCCTCTTTCCATGCCTATCTTTGTATGATTCTCCTCATGCTGCTGAATGAAGCTGCTCCTAACAAGATGCAAAGCACGTTTGCTTTTTACAGACAAAGAGATCTCAGGTAGAAATACGCCTAAAAGAACCAGTATATTTTTCCCTACAGAATATTTTAAGTAATGGAAATACGGTTTTATACACTAGTTTTAAATTCGTCTTGCCCCGGGAGGATTAAAGAAGGCGTCTCATGTGAAAATACCTAAGGTGTTCCAGGCACATAATAGGCATTCAATAAATGTAAGTCAAGTTCAGATCTCAAAATTGTGAAGAAAAACACCGGTTTGCAGACTAGCTGTCTCTGTTTCCCCACCATCTTGCTTTAAATCTGACACTCACCCCATTACTCTCCTAGACAGTCTTCTCCTTGAGGCCACAAATTGCTTCTTCCTGCCAAATCCAGGCGTAAGTATTAATCTGTGACATGGAGCTTTGTTCACCATGGCCCTCCTCATTCCCTGCCCTGAGTCTTGAAACTGCTCTTTTGGTGTTTTTGTTGTTGTGCTATGCACTTGATTCTCTCCAACTTCCTAGACTTCGCCTTGTGTTTCCCTTGGTGCCTGAACTTCCTCCCCCTGCCTCCTGGATGGAGGCAACCCCCCACAATTCAGTGCACTCAGCACCTCTTATCTCTTCTCAGAAATATCAGGGTGATGGAATGGGTTAGTAAGTACACATCGCAGAAGTAATTCCCTTCTCTGGACCCCTTGCTGGCACACGTTTCAAGAGCAATATCCAGTGAAATGCTGGCTTCACTGTCTTTCCCTTTTGCAGATTCCTAGGCCTAGAGCTCTAACTCTAGAGCCTGATAACCCAGTCAAGGTGGTTCTCAGCAGCCCCCATCCTCCAACCACATACTGTGAAGGAGGTTCAGAGAACAGCCAATGAGATGCTGAAAGAGAAGAAAATTAGACCCCTAAGGAACTGGTCAAATAATGTCAAATAAAAACAATCAAGATTATTTAGCCTGACAGTGTGGATCTTACGGGGAGATTTAAGAGCAATCATCTTCAAGAATAGGAAGGACATTTATTGAGAAAATAGTGACCAGCTGCTCCTTGCTTCTACTGAAGACAGAGCAAGAGCATTTGGGCATAAATTGTGGCTTTAGAGATTTAGAGACTCTCCAGCTAGAATAGCTCGAGGTAAACAGTGTGAAATATTGTAACGTAGCACTTGAAATGGATGTGGCGGGGTAGGGCTTTGACAAAAAATAACAACAACAAACAGGTTCATCTGTGTCTGGGGATCCAGAAGGGTATGACCACATTAGATCACATATTAAGTTTATGTCCAGTTTTATAATTCCATGATTTTGTAATGATGAAGTACACATTTATAGTTTTAAAAAATAGTGGTTTCAAACAATCAATGATGCTAGGTGCCATTAGGTCATAGTTTCTGCCCTCAAAATGTGGGTTAGGTTATGTTGGGTTTGGTTAAGGGTGTGTGTGTGAGAGAGAGAAAGAGACGGAGAAACAGAGAGAGACAGACACAGAGACAGAGAGATAACCAAATAATTAAAGAATAGTGTGATAAATACAAATGATAGACTTGTTTTCATTAGCAAGCAGTTTCTTCAATCTGGACTATTTGTTTCTCATGATCCATCCATTTACCCATCCCGAAACCAGTATTTATTTAGTGTCTATAGTGCAAGACACTATGCTATGTGCTGGGGAATCAGGAAAGAAGTGGTCCCTGCCCTCGTGTGTTTATGATCTGGAGGGAGTCACAGGCAAGTCGGCAGGCACCAGAATAGAGTATGATAAATGTGAGGGAAGGATGTTTACAGAGTTCAATGCGAACTCAAAAGGGAGGCCCTTAAACTAGTCTTAGTGGATCAGGAAAGACTAAATGGAAGAACTGCTTTCTAAGCCAAGTCATGAACATGCAGAAATTGGCCAGGTAAAAAGCGGAGGGATTCAAGCATATATCTACATCCAAAAATGACATATAAAAATATGTGCTTAGACATGATTTATGTTCACCAAATAGAAAAAAAATCGTTAAAAATGTGTTGCATGTGACTATGTCATGAAACACCTGAAAATCATACATAATTATCTAGGTTCATTTGTCAATAAAGACTTGGTAAATAAACTATTTGCAAAAAATGATCTTAATACATACAGGTTCATGTTATAAATGTTCAAGAGTGACTATGGAAGTTTGTGTGAGTCTATGCTTTGTCCACTGCATAAAGGATGTGACCTACGGATAGGTTCTTACTTATATACACAACTACACACCTAATAACATCAATGAATCATCACTAATTCTTGGTGTCTGAATAAAAGAAGACAAAGTATTTATAGTGATATATTTAATTTCCAAGATATATCGCCTAGCTTTTTAACGTTTAACCAACACTAAAATATGCTTTGGGGTTGGGTAAATGGAATGATGGTTGGAAATAAGAGTTCAGATGGACAAAAGGACTCTGCAATTAAAATAATCCGATCATTTTTATTTATCAGCTTCGCATTTCTTAAACATGGATTGTCAAAGGATGCATTCAAAGGACCCTCTACCCCAAATGTACTCTTATTTTCAAAACATAAAAATAAGTTGAACCCAGTAAGTTGCCAAGCATGGACAAATACTGCCATCCCTGGGTGGGCCTGGGAATTAGACTTGCTGCATGCAGCCCTGGTATCCAACCTGCCAAGGATGAGTAGCACTCTATCTTGGCTTCTCCTGTGCCTTCCCAATCGTGGAGATTTATATATGGAACAAGGGTTCTATGCGCTGCTCTACTACAGACTCCCTTCTAACATTGTCTTTGGACACTTGGTGGTTTGACTTGGGTCATCGGCTCTTGCCATACGCCCAGTTCCAGGCATATGTACCCCCAGCTGACTCTTGCTGACCATCTGGATTTCTCTCGAAGCTCTGCCCCCTTGCCCCCTGTCTTGCTGTCATCACTAGAGAGGAAGATCTCCCTTCCTTACCCCCTTCCCTCTCCCTTGGATATTTGCCAGCACGGGGCTGAAGCTCACTAAGCCTTTTGGATACAGTGCATTGCTTGATTGCCCCCCTGCAAGGAGTCCAGACCTCATCACACACTCCCAGATCTTGCTTCCTCCTCCTTCCTGCCTGCCCAGGCTGTGGAGGACCCAGCATGCTCCTGCCCAAGGTCACCTGAATTAGGACAAAAGTAAGAACCAGCTCTTTTGACACACAACAAACATGATTGGAGATCTAAAGAAAGAGTCTTGGGTCTTCACATAGTATCAGATATCAGCGGGCGTTTGTGTTTTTGGTGAAATAATCATCTTTACCAATAAAGCAGAAAACTTACCTTTTAGAAACGATTTTGGACGTGAGTCATTGCAGATAGTTGTGAAATAAAAAGCTATATTGTGGGTGGATGTTTCTGTAGGTTAAATCAAAGAATCACCTAGATATTATACTATCCTTTTAGGTTTACTGTAAAAACATCTGTGAAGATTATGAATTGAACTTTATTATGAGCCTTTTTTTATGCCTTTATTTTGGTTCCAGTAGAAATGATAACTAAACTTTATTGGAAAAGGGACCCAGAACTATAATTTTAAATACAGCTTTATGTCAGCTTATAACAGAGTCCCCATAGCTGTTAGAGACTTTCTTACTACTGACAAAATAACACTTTGCAAAACAGAAGATGAAATCTAAAATTTTATTCACAGCATGTAACAAAGTAATTGTACAATTATTATGTACCAATTGATGTCAGTGCACTGTAATTTTGGTGACATAAACAGTGTCTCTGACATATTATTTAAAAAAGAAAAAAATGTTTACAAATAAATATATAATTTTTAACAAAGTCTATTTAGATAAACTAAATCCTAGAGTGACAGATACATATTGACCTATGCCAACCCCTCACCCAGGAACGTTTATTAACTATTTTATTCCTCTCTAAGATTCCAAATTGCAGAGAATACTGTGCAGTACTGGATACCTTAACTCTTAAGGTAACCTTAAAACACAGGGAAAATCATGTGCTGTGTCTCTTCCCCCTCTCCCCAATCCACAAATAATCAGTTTTAGGAATGTATTATCATGTTTTCAAATCCTTGGTATAGCTTATCCTGACACATTTGATTTTGAGAGTGAACTACCCACCTAATATCAGTTTTAGCTACTGAGTCAATAGTAGGTGTTTAGTCAAATGGCTTAAACATCAGACTCAGGACCCCAGGGTGGAATTTAAGCTCTTGTACTCGGTAAGTATTTGGACCATAAGTAACCTAAGTTCCAGTGTCCTCATCTGTAAAATGGGGTAACAATATTACTTTTTCGTAGGGGCTTAGAGACATAAAAGTGTGTCAAATGCTGGGTGTGGTGACAGTTGTATGAAGTGCTCGATGTTAGTTATTATCATAGTCATATGTAGTCTAGCAGAAAGCATTTGATTTTGATTTTGTACTAGCATCCCCGACAACACGGATTCAGTGGTTAATCATTAGCAGGAAACGTAATGAATCTAGTTTTGGTTAAACTGATTTTTTTTCCCCCAAGGTTTTTGGCTTAAGGAGAGAGAGGTCAAAAGAATTCTTAATATTAAAGCTAAGTTGGTGCCAGTTTGCAGTAACAGCTCATTCATGGACTTTTTTTTTTTTTTTAAATACAATTTGCTTTGATTTGGTTTGGTTCATGCATTTTTAAAAATCTTCCTTGTGGTGTGTAGTCATTAGGCTTTTATGCCTAAAGAACTGAATTCAGTTATAAGTAAAATTCATTTAATAGCGCGAGTATGATTCCATGTGGTTATTTATTCACAACATAAAATAGCCACATAATTCAACATATTTAATAGTGTCTGCTCATGGAACTGTGGGGAATTCTGCAGATCTTAGGCAGGAAATGCTTAAGTTATAAGAGGCAGTATCCATAATGCTCATTATTCCTGATATCATCAATGTGGCAAACCATGGTAGGTGAAAATAGAAGTTTAATGTGTGCCTTATTCTATATCTCCATAGAAGTCTTCAGTAGACTCCTTTATTTACAAGATGGCAGTGATTTAATGTATGGATGGGGGTGGCCACAAAACTTTGTGTCTTTTTTGGAGGGAAGGATATATGTGGAAACCATCCTTCACTTTTCAGCGATAGAAACTGTTTAAAACCACATTTCTCCCTCTTCCCCATGGGCTGCTGCTGCTGCTCAGCTGTGTTCAAAGTAAGCCCTTGATTATTCTCAAGGGATACTGTCTTTGTGCAATTTGGAAATAATTAGTTTTGTACTCAGAAAAGGTAGAACTAGATATATACGTAGAATATTCCGATGTAGTCTATATACTAATATATATATACAGTCTATGTATTTTCCTAACCTGTATCTGATATGTATAAATGGGCATTCCTTAATTAGCATTTTAAATTGGAATTTTAATAAATGCTATCCATCAGTGACCAATTTACATAGCATTTATCTGGGGAAATGAGTATGCCAAATATCAGTCAACTTGAAATTCATCCTGACCCAACCAGTGATTTAAGATTTTAAAACCTTTCATTCTTCCCAGTAGAGTGTTTGCCTTTCTGTCCTCTAATGTTCTAATTCAAATCCACATCTGCTAATGTGCATCATCGAAAATCCAGGGGTACGTATCTGAAACATGGACAAGAGACCCGCAGGTCCTGAAGAATTCCAACTGTGCAGTATTTTACGTATTTCATTCTTCTAAGGGTAATATCGAACAACACCCTCTTTCATATTCCGGCGTAAGTAGTTATATAAGCGTTTATTTGCCATTATTTCAGGCAACACCCCTCACCACCACCACCACCACCAGAAGAGTCACATGCCTCACTCACAGTGATCTGTGAAATGATGATGTTCAAAATATTATGACTTAGGAAGATATTTGCTTAAGAGCTTAGAAGTCTTTTTGGTGCCCCACAAAATATCTATTGTTCTATTTTTTGACCCAATTTTCCTAAAGCGAGTTTCAAAACCCTGAAATAACTTTGAAATTTAGACTGTGTCAGAGACATGTTTAAATACTATCTGGGATATCTTACTAATGTCCTAATTAAAGGGTGAACATATTGACCAGGGAAGAACAGACATGATGGTTGTGATAATCGTGTTGTAGCAGGATGCTCGTGAGTCAGGATTTTAGAGGAGCCATTATTACTGAAAGAAAAGAACACTACAGGGTAGAGACTTTGCTCACACGTTGAGTAACATCAGACATTTCCATGTCTGATGATGGATGTGTTAGATGGTAATGAAAACAGAGAAGGAAAAGTAACCACCCAGAGGCAGATGAGCTGTATTCCCCTCACTGTGTGGAGCAGTAGATGTAAGAAGTGTGACAAGTCAAGGTGAAAGGAGTATCCTAAGGAGGGAAAAAGAAATGACTGTTTTTGAATCACAGATTGAGGTAAGGATACCTTCATTACGGATTCTCATCGATATCTGGAGAACACTGATCCTTTCTTAAAGTATTAATTTTTTTGGTGCAAGTCCGGATTTAGGAGGCAGTTCGTTCGAATGTGGAATGACAGCTCATAATATTTAAAAAAAATGTGCTGATTGCTATCAATATTGCAAGGTAAAGTGCCACTTGTTTTCTTTGTGTCTTTTTTTTTTTTTTTAATACTTGGAAGGGTAAAAAAAATACTTGGAGGGGTTTGGAGGAATTGTAAGGCAACACGCTGAATCCCCCAACTCCCGAACCACACAGTCATTCAAGTCTCAGTTTAATGGAGGAAGAAGCTGAGGGGGATGGAATGTTCCAGAAAAAAAAAAGAAAGAAAAATTAAAAGCAGGAGGGACGTTGGACTGGAGGCCATACAGGAATGACGATAAAAGTGGCTCTGGAGTGGGGACGGGGGGTGTGGGGGTTCATTTTACAGTAACGATGTGAGCGCTGCAAATACCCAAGCCCGGCTTTCCTTTGCAAGTCGCGCTCCTGGGCACCGGCGCGGCGGCGACCCAGGTCAGGGCGGTGCAGCCCGGCGCGTCGCGGAGTTGGCTCGGGGCCGCGGAGCTCAGGCCAGCCCCGGGGACCGTCCTCCCGCGCCCGTGGCCGCCGGCTCGCTCCCCGGCGTTCCCGCGGGTCCCACGGCGCAGCCCCGGCCTCCCGCGGCGGGCGGGCGAGCTCCGGGGCCGGGGCCCGGGGGCACGGGGGCCGGGGGCACGGGGGCGGGCGGCGGGGGGCGGCACCGAGCCCCGGGGGTCCCCCCGCCCGCGCCCCGGCACCCACCTCTCCGGAGCGGCGCGCCCTGCGAGCGGCCGAGCGGCCCCGCGCCCCGGGTCGGCTTAAGTGCAGCGCGCAGCGGGCGATGCCCGAACGGCGGCGGCTCGGGGGTCGGCGTGCGCTCCCGGGCTGGGAGAGGGCGGCGGGGGCGGCGGGGGGCGGCGGGGGGCGGGGGCGGGGCGGGGGTCTTTGTGAGCGCGGCAAAGGAGCGCTGCTGGAGGAAACCTATCCTGGAAAATCCGCAGCAACCCGAAACACCACATTAGGGACTACGGATGTTTTATGGCCTGTGCGTGTGTGTGCATGCGAGTGCATGCCTGTGCGTGCGTGTGTGTGTGTCTGGAATACCGCCTCTCGGGGTCCTCAAGGCATGCCTGTAACCAGTTTTTGGTGCAGTTTTCCCACTCTTGGTTTGGGGCACGGCTGTTAAAACGCCCCGGCCGGTGTGCGCGCGCGAGCGTGTGTCCGTGCATGGGTGCCCGTGCATGTGCGTGCGTGCATGTGTCCGTGCGTGTGTGCGCGCGTGTGCATGTGCGTGCATGTATGTGTGCGTGCGTGTGTATGTGTGCGTGCATGTATGTGTACCCGCGCGTGTGCATGTATGTGCGTGCATGTGTGCACGTGTGTCCGTGCATGTATGTGTGCCTGCATGTATGCGTGTGTGCACGTGTGTGCGTGCACGTGTGTGTGCCCGCGCGTGTGCATGTATGTGCGCGTGCTGTGTGTCCGTGCGTGTGCGTGCGAGCCTCCGGGTGGGGGGAGGGGTCGGACGGCGGCGCCCGGCCCGGCGCGAAGGGGTTAAGCGCCGCCGCCGCCCCCTCGGCGGCCGCGTGTAAACAGAGGAGCCTCAGCCTATCATGTCTGGCTGCCGCCCGCAGCCGGAGCCCCGCGCCCGGCGCTGTAACATGATACGCTCCCGACCGCGGCAACTTGGCAGCGCCGGGCTCGGCTCCGCACGGCCACAGCGAGGGCGCGCCGCGGCGAGGTGGGTGAGCGGGGCCGGGCGCGAGGGCGCGGCGGGGTGGCCCCCGGGGCGGGGGCGCGGGGGCGCGGGGACGGGGTCGGGGCGGCGGGGTCGGGGCGCGGGGACGGGGACGGGCGCGGGCGCGGGCGGCGGCACGGGCGCCCCGGAGCTGTCGGAGGGAGGCGGCCCCGGGCCGGGCGCGCTGCAGCGGCGGCTTCGGCGTCTGAGACGCGGCGGCTCTAACCCGCGAGGGGCCGACCCGGGGGGCCGCGGCGGGAAGGGCCGGGGAGCCCGGGGCACGGCGCCGCCTTTTGTTCCCGGTTCTTTTTAATTAGGTGGAAATGTTTTCTTTTCTTTTCTTTTCTTTTCTTTCTTTTTTTTTTTTCAAACCTGGTTAAGTAGACAGCCCCGGCCCGGGGCGGGTGCAGAGCTGGCTCCTTCCCGCATTCTGGGACCTTTGCCGCGACCGCGTGGAGCCCGGGGAGCAGATGCGCGCCGCGGCGGTGCTGCTCGCGGGCGCCCAGGACGCTCGAGCCCCGCGAGGCGCTCGCCCCGACCGGCCCTTCGGCTGCACCAGGCACGACCCATCCTTCTGATGGCTTAATGGGGAGAGAGGTGCCAAGTAATCGTGCTCGGGAAAAGAGCGGTTTTCCTCTTGCAAAACACTTAGTGTGTGATTTTTTTTTTTTTCCTTTTTTGGGCCAGGAGAGGTGTTTTGTTTTTTTTTTTTTTTGGTTTTTTTTTTTTAAATACAGCAGAGTCTCTAAAAGAAATCCAACTTTGCCGTTGTGCTCCCAAGCAGGTTACTCCTGGAAAACTAGTTGAAAGGGCTGGTGGAGGGGTGACTGGGAGAGACCTGGGCACTGCCTCATTAACTTAAAAGATCATTTTGCCTTTTCTGTGTGTGTTTGCATGAAATACAACAAAGCTCTGTGGCCGCTCTCAGGACGAGAAGTCACGTTTCCTCCCCTTCTGTGGCTGGCGTCTCTATCTCTCTGGAATATCTCAGAAGGGATATGTACAGAATCTGTGTGCCTGTGTCACAAAGTCACTCTGTCTTCCCAGAGCCTAATATAATCAAATTCAGTGCCTTAAGATGGTGTAGTTGAAGATTTGATCCCTTTCCACTGAAGTGGAAATACTTTCAGTAATTGAAAGCAGATTCACGTCTGGAGTTGTACAAGCCAAGGTTTTCATTTTTAAAATAAACCTTTTGTTCTCTGCTTTTAAATGTTTCAGAGCTTCATCCAGAGACCTCTGTGTGTTAATTGTGAAAGTAGTCCTTAAGAAGGGACATTTTAGAAATACGGCTAACTTAGTAAGCCTCCCTCTCTGTAGGAGAATGTTTTAGTGCAGCATTTACTGTCTGTGCCACACATTCTGGTGTTTTTTTTTTTTTTTTTTTTTTTTTCTTTTCTTCCCCCAGCAGATTCCCCAGGCATTAAAATGCAACCGAACTCTTCAAAACCCCCAGGCCCCAGGCAATGTCCCTCAGTCTTAAGAGGTTAAAAAACTTGGGAAATTTGGGTGTCACTCCTTTTCTACTGTGATTTACACAACCGGGCGATAAATTTGACATCAAGGATAAAATATGTTTCATATAGAGAGATGCTGGTGATAGATTAACCGATAGGCTGAAACTTTAAAAACATGATTTCAGATTGCTAACCTGGTTTCTCTCTTGTCTTTCGAGGCTCAGTGTTAAAAGCTTTAAAAAAATTGACCATTGAAGACTGAAATTAGGGTGCATTCTAGACAAAGAGGGAGTCACTTGATGTCTTATTAGCTGTGAACACAGACAGGAATGGTGATATGTGGAGAGTGTCACCTTCCTTCTCCAGCACGTGAAGTCTAAAATGGATTGTGGGATCAGGCGGAGAAAGTTAGAAGAGTTGTACTTTTAACAACGATGGCTGAGATCAGAGAAAAATAGAAGGGAGGCTTCCAGTGTTTTTTAATGACTAGTTCCTTGAACCTGTTGTGCTGATCATCAATAAGATGTGAGTGGATGCATTTACAGTGTAACATGGGAGTGCGATTTCCTAAAACCTACTTGGTAGCTTTTTGTTTTACCTTCCGTCCTTGTTTTCCTGATAGTTGATCGTTTGAGCGTGTTAAAATAAACATAAAGTGAGTAACTTGGTCATAATTTAGATGATATGCTTGTTAACATTTCTCATGTACAAGTCCCCTTTTATGAAATCAATATTTAAGACAATTCTGCAAATCTTTAAGGACCCCATAAAATCTGATTACATGTTGGCGGTGTCGCATCACATTTCTTAGAGATCCGTGGCCTGATGTGTGGCATCATAGAATTTAATTCCCCTTAAAGACTTAGGAAAATAAAAGTGACTTACTATGGACTCCTCCAGATGTCTGAATGCTGGTTTTCAGTGTAAGTTCCTTGTCTAAACATTTAAACTAACCTTCTCTGTGACTTCTATTTACTATTAGTTTTTATGTCCTTATCTTTTTTTTTTTTTTTTTCCTACTTGGAACGAGAGTGCACAGGATCTCCTGTCATCTGAAATAATACATTCACTTAATCACGGGACTCCTTTCTTTCATAACGTAGGAAAGTGGCAAAGGAGGCACTGTCTAAAATACGGTGATCTTGATAATTAATGCCATAAAATATATTAAAATGCTGTATTCCAGGTATTCATTTCCTTAAAAGGGCCACCAGAATAGCGTTGCTAAGCACCCGTCACTACCGCAAGTAACAGAAAATGACCCAAATTAAAGAACCTGTTCTGCGCTGTATTCTTGCATTTTCTAAAGTGCATTTCAAAAGGTTTAACAAGACTCATTCAATTAGTGGAGAAAAAAAGATCTATTTTCAGCTCTGATCAGCAATTAAGAGATTGGGCTTTGGAACATCAGTCTCTTTATGTTTAGAATTTATTTTGTTTTCTGGACTTTAAACAATTGTGAAATAAAGATTTTTAACCAAATCCCTTTCTAACAATCCAGAGGCGAAAGCCAAATATAGGACCTTATATTTGTTTTAAATCTTTCCCTGAATGAGTAATTTTTTATTAACTGTTCCTCATGTTAAAAAGTTTAAATTTTACACTAATATGGTGTATGACTTGCCCTACTATGGATTTCTTACTCTCTGTGCAAATGCGTGTATGTATCCATGCATACCTACGTGCATAGGCAGTTTAAAGCATTGGCTGAAGTTATTATTATTACTCTGTCCTATTCTGGATGTGAGTGCTTTCGTTAAGTCAAACTCTTGAGAAACAGGGTCTTCTTCCTTTAGGGTGATTGGGTGTTGTGAATTTGGTATCATGAGGGAGATCGAGTTGATATGTCCAAGTGAAAAAGTTAGTGATTGCAGGCAGAAGTTTGTTTGTTGACTGTCACGTAAGCTGTTTTCTTCTGGGTTAGATCAGAACTTCTGCATAGTTTTGGCTAAAAACCCATGTCCCAACCGTGAAAGTGTTTAGAATTAGATCTTCCAGTGCCCTGGTTTTTAGCTAATCTGAACAGCAGTCACAAATAAAGGTGGTGGAACTTGCAGGCGGGCAGGGAGAAAGGAATGGAAGGATGGGGAGGTTAGAAGAGGAGGAGAAAGAAGCAAGGAGGTTAAGATTCCCAGAGTTTTCGATGAGGATTATTAGCAAGATTTTGCTGTATCACATGGATCTGAAAGAGTCTAAAGCATGTAAGTATAGATGTGAAGTTATCAATCCTGAGTGCTGCTTTGGCCACAATCACATTGAAGAGAGTCTATATCCTCCAATTGTGAATATTTTAAAGCCAAAATAACACTTAATTCTTTCTTTAAATAAGGTATTTCACATTAGTAATTCTTTATATCTGCACTTACCAGATTGGTTGGCATTGCAGATTTCTCTAATAAACAATACAGAATAAATGAAATTAATAGGACTCTGGTAATAGTTTTGTCTAAAAATAGAAGTTACTGTGAATACTCAGTCATGTCTAAGGCCTTTTAACCTGTGTGAGTTTAGGTGTTGGGAATGTATTGTTTTTCAACGTATCAAAAAAAAAATTTTCCCCGTAGAGAATATTAATGAGATATGTACCAGGTATTTGATTATTATATATGTTTTCAGTGGATTTGAAATGGTCTATATTTTAATATTTAAGAAACCGGTTGTTTTAAAACGTATAGGTAGATTTTAGTTACAAACTCACCTGTTCTGTTACAGATCCTATGTGTTTAAGTTCTGAAATATTTGCTCTTAATTTTTACTACAGTGGGGTGAGAATAACCACCTCTTCGGTATCCCAGAAATAGTTTATGACACGCGTATACCGACGATAAATTCATTTCACAAGGGAAGGATCAAAATTGAAACGTACACGCAGATATTTGAGCGTACATCACATCTAAATAATAGCAAGATTTGGGGAACCATGTACTACAGGATTGAAAAGAAAAAGTTCCTTTCAAGAGTTATTTTCCTCTCTTAACATTAAATACTGTTTCACGTAAACATCTTGTTTTGTACATTTACGAGGCAAAGTGGATTATAGAGGATACCAGAATGGCTAATATAGAACTAATGTCAAAAAATGCTTGTTTATTTATTTAAATATATATTATAAATTAAATGTATATTATATATATATTATATATAGATATCTATCTATCTATATATATCAGCCTAGAATATTCTAAGTTAAAATGACATGTGGGAGTTTTCATGAATTTTTTTCACGTAAGTTTCTGCACGTTACCTTTTCTCTCTAGTCTTCAACTGTTTCCTGCAGACAGAGAGAGAGGACCTGCTATCTAGAGACCTGTAAAATGTAGCCTGGAACTCTTTTTATGCTTTTTCTTTTAAATAAAACAGAATTACCGTATATAACAAATTTAACATTGTTAACCTTTTATAATTATTTAACCATTATTTCATTTTACCTCCTGCTTAAAAGTTGTACATTAGTGGGATAGACACCTGGCTGTGCTCTTAAAAGTTTATTTGTCTTTCAATTCCTGTGATAGTAGGGGGCAGTCCATCTCCTTAATTATCTTTGTTCAGGAAAATGCTGAAAGGCCAGGGTAGTTAAACAGGGCCATTTGGATTTGTGAGGTCGAAGTCAGATGCAAGGAAAGTGGTTAAATGCATTATCATCTTATTGAGCCCATCATCAGTAAAGTGACCTTGATGGAGGTGGAAAAAGCCATTTGGCTATTTTATGACAGCCACCCTGCTTGTTTTATCACTGACAGATTTTTTTTATACCTCTTTATCATATTTCCTTTTTTTTTTTTTCTGTTTTCAAAAATTATTTCCTGCGATTGTAGATCATCTGAGGGAAGGTGAACGTTGAATTCAGTTTCTTTTTCATGGCAGTAGTCTCTCCTTCCCAAGTTTACTTCATACATTGATATATCTGAAGATATTCCTTCATTAAAAATTAAGGTAATCAGGCTGACTGACCATTCTGTATTTGCTTTTAAGGATCTTTTAATGATGATGATTAGTCTTTGCAAAGAAGCCGCTATCCTGCTACTTTTGAAATTGTTTTTAAGCTGTTAAGAGGAGAGAACTTGCCAACCTCAATTTTAGCGTTGGGAATAATGTTTGTTTTAACAAGTGCCTAAGTATGTTTACTTGAAGGTTATTCAAGTTTTAGTAGCTCTGTTACTGCTGTCTCGAGTCATCACTTTGCTTAAAAAGTTAAAACCAAAAGATTTATAGTTTATATTTCTTAAGTTTATGGTCAGTATATCCCTTGTGAGGTATTTTATATCAACTCCATTAAAATGAAATTCTTGCTTAAATATTTGAACAAGTATTGTTCAATAATAGGAAGAGTCTTATTAAACACAGTATAAGATCTGACCTTTTTGGGAACTCCAGCTAGGGCAGTTAAGTGCTGCATACAAGATTTTTATTTTCCTAGGCAAAGCTGTCAGACATTCCTGATGGGAGTTTACCTTATGCTTTACTTTTTCACTGGCTTCTTTTTTCCTTGCATTTAATCAGAACGAGGTGCAGATCTTATCGTAAGAAAGAAAAAAAAAGTTGGCCCATTATCAAAATCCCTTGAACACTATTTCAAACCTTATCAGAGATATCGCCTTATCATCTTGCTATGAATTATGTAACAGTAAAATCTAAGGAACTCCAAATCGCCGAAAAGAGTTATGACAGGAGAGGCAGATTTTATTGATCGCCAGGGATTTAGTACTTTAAGGACTTTTTATTTTAAAAACAAACATACTGAACTGAAATATGTTTGAAAGGAATTATAAACTCACCCATGTCCCCTGACCCTTCCCACTGTCAGGGCCTAAGCTCAGGCTCTTTTCATCCTGTCCTAGGACTCCTTTGTTAGCCCTAACCTGGTCTCCCGGCCTCGGTCTCATCCTTCATCCAGCTCCCAAACTATCATCACAGTTGTCATTCCGAATCACAGCTGTGACCGTGGCACAGCCCTGCGTAACGTCTTCATTAATTAGGTTTTTCGGATCAAGTCCAGATTGTCTAGTATGCTTCCTCTGGCTTTGCATGATCCCACCTCTCCCTCCATCCACGCAGCCCTACTTCAACATTTTCCCTGTAGTCCGTGCTCCCTAAGCCCTTCCTTACCGTGTCACAGATCTTTCAAGAGCCAACTTCTGTGGCATTTTGTGTCTGAAGGCTTCATCGACTGCATCCAGCAGAGCTGGCTACAACTTCTAACCCTCAGTAGCACCTGGTCCATGTTTCCGTAGTGCACTTAACACATTGTACTATAATCATTTGTTTACAGGTCTCTCTCCCCCACTAGGGGGACAAGTTCCTTCAGGTCACAGCTGTGTCTTATTCATCTTCAAATACCAGCGACTCACTGCAGTGCTGAGAAAACAGTAGTTATTCAATAAGTGTCCGTTGAAAGCTTCTAGAACAAAGTATATTAATTATACCTTAACTTCTTGGTAATGGAAAACCGTCATCATGAACATCAGGTCTATTGTTCTGTGTCCCAGTCTAATAGTTTACCCGGGAGCCCTTGAGGGCTGAGTGTCCCCAATCTAAGGCACCTGGTAACAGTGCTTCTATTACCATTATGTATCATTTTGGGGCCCTTCCACTCCAAAATGTTTTAGCCATATCATTTCATTTTATTCTCCCAACATCCCTTGTAGAAGGGATTTCTCTCTTTTACTGGTGGCAAAATTGTTACCTAGGTTATGTTAATTCAAGGTCACACAGGTCTTCGGTGGTAAAAACAAGTACCTGAACGTGGTACTGTGAGTCCAGCCCTGTTCCAGACAGCACATCCCTTTTTGTAAGAATTTTTAATTCCATACGCAGCTCAAGTACAGGTGCAGTTTTTAAGATAGGCTTTTCATTTTCCTCTCTTGTCACGCTGCCTACGTTCACCTCTTATTACGCTGTCATTAAACAGCCAAGGTTATTTTGTTGTTATTGTAATTTTTGCATAAAATAAGAATAGAAAGCTTGTGAGCAAAGACTATTCTCAGAGCTGCTTTGATTAGCTTTCTTAGTTTTGGCCTCTCAGAAAAGCCTTTTTGGCTTAATGCCTTCATTTCTTTGCATTTATGGTCAGGTGAGATTTGGGGGTGGCAGGATTCCAGTAGGTGTTGGATGTTTTGGTGGAGCAAAATGTTAATTTCCACAATTAAGGACTTTTAAAAGGAGCCAGTTGTTCATTGAGTTGTAACACTAAATTTGAATAAGAAAAAAAATGCTAACATTGCATGCATAGATACATGTGCATCTTAAACATATTGATAAAGATATCTGTGATTCTAATTTTTTTAAAACTGGCAAACATATCTAATGAGATTCTTCTAAGTGACTAGAGAAGACGTGTTCTTTAATACGTATTCTTTAATATGACCAACTAGTGCCCGTCGTCAGTGTTTTTTGTCACCAGAGGGTTGATAGATGGGGTGTGTTGGAAAAGAACCCCTATATTCCTGCTCTCTTGACCCATCTCCATTGACTGTAGGAGCAAAAAAAAAAAAAAAAAAACCCACAAAATTTTAATCAGTTTTATTAACTTGTGAATGTAAGATTAGACATTTTCAGAACTCAGGAGAAGCTCGAGATCACCCAATCCAGACTACACACATTTTATAAAGTGGAGAAGCAAGACCTGGTAATAGCCAATGTTTATTAAGTGTTTACTAAGTGCTCGTCTCTGTGCCAAACACTTTATATAGATATTTTATCTCATCTTCAGAATCACTTATGGAGTTAAATGCTCTAATAATCTCTATTTTAAAGATGGGGAAATGGAGGCATAGAATAGATAAGTAAATTGCTGGTTTGAAGCAAAGCAACACACCTAAGGGGAGCTCCTGCCTCCCTTGGGAATGATTGAAGGACCCCACCTCCCTCCCGCAAGAATTTAGCTGGGACCCAGAGCGCCTGACTTCCAGTCTGCTTTTTGTATCTGAAACTATCACTATGGCATGTTAAAAGACCCAAGACGTAGCAGTCAGTTGATGAAGTCAATATTCTTACTCCCTATTTTAGAGATGAAAAAAATAAGGCTTAAGGAGATTAAGTAATTTGCATTAAAGATATTCATTTACTTAAGTACAAAGGCAGGTTGGTCCTAATTCAAAGTTCTATCCTCATTACTGAATTCTGCCCGCAGTTTAAGTCAGATTAGGTTTTGTTTTGACTTCAATCCTAACCCTGTCTCAAAATTAAGTTCTCTTAACTGTTTTAGAAGAGAAAGATGACTATTTCCAACGTTCTGTAAATGTCATCACTGAATGTTTCGAGTATTTATTTCCATTTGTTCGAGGCAAAGCATTTATCAATAAGTACTTAGGGGATACGTGTTTAGTATCGTACTCTGTTTTTAATATTATTTAGATTTTTAAAAGTGAACCATAATCATAAATGATCGCCTATGCTATGGCTAATGTCCACTCCCTGATTAATATCTAGCAAAGATTAGCATCATTGATTAGAAAATTAGTAGATTATGCCTTTATTGACACTTCTATTCCCTATTTAATGGTTTGTTTATTTAATTGATGGCTAATGCCTTCACTGTTAAAGGCTATTAACACATCAAAATGGTATTTATTGAACCTGGCAAAATGATAAATTATATTTGTGTTTATTCCTTTGTGCCCAAGGCTAATCTATTGGTGGTCTCTCTCTCTCTTTTTTTTTTTTTTTTAATAGTTTTGGTCTGCTAAGAACTTCTGCTTAGGAGCCAAACAAATTAGCATGTAAACTGGTATCTGGTTGTGTGACCTTGGAAAAGTTGCTTGAGTTTGAATTGTCCTTGTGAAAGGAGATAAACCAGATCAATGGCTTCAAACTCTGGTTTCTAGTAGAGGTGCTGTAAAATTTCTTCAATGGATTAAAAAATATTGAGGGGGAAAAAAATCAAACTGAAAGTGGTAATAAAACATTCTGCAAGATAAAATATATAATAAATTTTTACATATTGTGCTACAGAGTTAGCTTGCTTTTATGTACATGTCCTGCTTTTTCTGTGCATATATTTGCATTTTTTTGTGAAGGTGTCACTGGTTAGGGAATTTGGGGCTCTGTAGTGGCTTTTTTTTTTTTTTTTTTTTTTTTTTTTTGTTAGCTTGCCTAAGGAATAAGAAGAGAAAGCATCTCCTGCAGAGGAAATCTGGGGGAAGAGTAGCCTACTCACCAGCTTCCAGGGAAGTGGCTAATGTATGGGGGCCATGTACACTTGCTGATTCTGTCTTTAGTTATGTTAGAGACCCTAAAAGTGAAGGGTGGTTGTCCTCATTATAAACAGATTGCTACTCTTCCCATGTGCCTGTCATAATATCTTAACCAAATTACTCTTTTGAAACTGAGTTTATTTGCAAGACACAGATAAGAAAACTTCTTGTCATACAGGTGTGTCTCATTTTGATCAAATACCAATTTGGCTAGTTTGACTATATACTTCCTTCCCAGGCTTAGCTAACCAACATTTGGCTATTTCATGAAATCGGATCTACATTCAGAGAGAGAGAGAATTTACCACAGTTAAATATATTCCGTGAGTCTTTTTCAAAAAAGGCAAGAAGGGGATAACCCCTGAGATGGCCCTTTGAAGGCGGTAACATTCTTCTGGGCGAATTCTGGTATTTTTAAGAGTTAAGTGGCATTACCTTAGAGCCCCCTTTTACATGTCAGGATTAAGGACTGAGCCCCCAAATGGTGTCCTTTACTGGGCAGAACAATTAAATTTAGAAATTTAGAAACTAAAGCTTTATAGTTGATTTTAATGTACAGTTGTTTATTTTAAAAGATTCTGGGACTTTTTTAAACTACTAAGGTCTGTGAGTGTCTGATAATATGTTTGATTTCTTTAAAGTATATTTAAATTTCATGCATATTACATTTCATATGGAAAGCTAAGCTCAATCTTTCCTTTTATGCTTTCAGTTAGGAAGAGGGGATTCAGGTGCCCAGTCTTTCATAAATTGAAAAAGGTTATTTACTTTCATGCTCATATCAGTATAAACACCTGGTTTATTAAAATGCTTATTAATAATATTTATTTCAGTAGTGCCTCAGTTTCTCAAGAGGTAGGCATTAGAATTGTAAACGTATAATATCTTTCCACCTCAGTTGAGGCCGAACATGGGTAGAATTCAATATTAAAAAGTTTTAAAGTATATTCATGGAGAAAGACAGCCGATAGTATCTTTTCATTTAAAAGAACATCTCCTTGTATATATTTTATACAATTCTTTTCTGACCCCCATTTCCAGATATATGTCAATTAGCAATATCAACATATCCACCTCTGAGTTCCTAGGGCGTGCTTTAAATAAACTCTATTGAGGTACCTCGTTGGAGGGAGACCACTTGGAGATTTTGTTAATCTCTGCAGTGTGGAAACAGAAACACTCTGAAACAGAGATAAGTGGTTCCAGGCTGTGATATGACAATAGGTCACCATAGGTCACCACCGTGACCTTAGGACAGAGTACCTTAGATTAGCATCATTGATGCTAATTGAATCATTGAATAAAGGTAAATTTGATATAATACATTAAATTACTTCATAAATAAATAAATAAGTAAGTAAATAAATAAATAACTTCTCTATTTCTTAAGTTCACCAAAAAATAAAATTATGTGTGTATGTATGTATGTGTAGATATCTGTTCTGTTTAAGAGAATTCCTCAGTTACATGTTTTTGTTTTTTTAAGTGATTTAGCCAGTCATCATGCAATCAAACTTCAATGTCTGAGCACCTGGCCCACGTTGCCAGAATAGACATCAGCCACGAAAATAAGCCTATGTCTACTATAGGCTAAAATATTTGAGGTGGCAGGTGAAGCCCACAGTGAAATCCTGATGTTGTGTCCCTGGGAAGGACGAACAGCATTGTCCCCATTGAGTGGTCCACAGAAAGGCAGACAGAGGGAAGTGGGGGAGAGAGATGAGAATGGTGGCCGTGGTGTATCTCTGTAACATTGGATTTCTTTCAAATAAAGCAAGAGATCTGGAGTTAACAACCTTTTATGATCTGGTTCCCTATGTGCTATTTATTACACAAGTCCTCTTTCCCTGAAATGTGGGGAAATTGTCAGTATTGAATCTGATTTATCTCTAAAAGGGGAGTTTTAACCCAGTAATCACTGAGTTTAAGTCACTATACTTGGTCGTGATTACTATATAGCAATTTTCCCCCTCTGTGTAATATCAGAATCAACATACAATATTTAACTGTTGCACATTTCAGGAATTTATTGATTTATCAAGCAAAAATCAGTTCCTAAATCTTAAGTGAATTTTGTCAGCATTTATTTGAATATCTACTATGTGCCACCTGGTGTGTTCTTTATCATCCTATTCATAATGTAATTTCGAGTCCATTTAGACTAGTTTCTTTCCATTTATTTACATATATTCAGTCTTTAGTCATAGCATATTAATTCTACAAACCAGAAGTTTTTTGGATTTACCTATTATAATGCAATCACAGTCATGTTTTATAATTTCTTCCCCATTAGCTTCCCTGTCTTTAGCTTTCCTCTTTAATCCAAAAAAGGCAAATTATCTTTCTCAGGGATCTTTTCTCTCTTACCCCCTCCTACTCAGAAAATAGTGTCATATTCATGGCACCATGTCAAGAAAATATGGAGCCTGATGGCTAAAGGGGTAGGATTATGCACAAGTGATGGAGAGGGAGGCATTCTAGGCAGAGGGAGGCACATGAACAAAGTTTCAGAAGTTGGAATGTATGAAGTATATTTGAAAAGAATATCAAATAATCTACTTGGAACATGAAGTTCATGAAAGAGAATTTTGGAAGCTAAAGCTAAAAAAAGTCGGGGGAAGCCAAGACATGGAAGACCTCGAATTGCAGATAAAAGGAATCAGGTGTTCATCTGGGGTCCGCTGGGGACTTGCCAGAGAACACAGGGACAGAACAGAATGTGTTTGGGGGGAAGATCTTTCTTATTGTTGAATGATAAAAGGGAGGTTAGCTGAAGGAGAGAAGCCAACAATGGATTTTTCCTAGCAGTATTTTCAATTCGTGGCTTTCTCTTAAATTTCTTAAATTTTATAGTTTATGAATGTACACAGCACAGAGGCAGGAACTTGTGTTAAGTTTGATCTCGGAGCCTAGAACTCTTCCTGGCACCTGGTGGCACTTGGTGCAGAGTGAACACTTGCTGAATTGAATGAATGAGGACATCCAGATGCAAAAAGAGTCAATGACTTTATTGAGTTGACACAGCTGATCATGACAGACCCAGGACTAAAATAAAAACGAGCTGACGCCAGGCTTGGTGTCCTTTTGAGTATGACACTCTAAGCTGTCATACGGGTCATTTCCCATACAATACAGCTTCCCCCTTTTCCCTTGTCAACTCTTATCTTAACTTCTCCATCATTTTTTCCCACAAATGATTGCAGACTACCTCCTGCTTAGGTACTCACTACAGCCTCTCTTGGGCTCTTAATAGGTTGCCTTCACATCCAGATAATCATTGGTTAAGTTATTTATTCTATTGCTTTCTTTGGTGGCAAACTCAATTTAGAGACCATGTCTTCTGTTTGGGTTTTTGTTCACTCTTCTGGTTGGCAGCCGCCCTCCTCTGCCAGGACACTTGTACTCATAGCACTTTTGTTTGAGCAGGGAAGCTTGTTGACTGTCTGCCTAACCTTCAGATCTCTCGTTTGGTCCCTGTTCTCAAGAAGTCCCAAACATGCAGTTAAAATTACTTCTGTCAGACTGGAAAGGAACCACTTACATTGACCTGATTTTTTTGTAGTTGTTGAAAAAAACCAGTGAAATGAAATTTTTAAGGGTTTCTAGCTCTGTATGAAAGCAATAGTCCTGTGCATTAAAAAAAAACAAAAAAACAAAAAAACAACTGGTTTATCATTTTGTCATTTGAAAGCAAAGGGAAAGAAATTCACAGTGTTACTCTGATTCTGTGAGACCACCTTGAAATAAGATGTCGCATAAAGAGCATTATTGGGGATCCCTGGGTGGCGCAGCGGTTTGGCGCCTGCCTTTGGCCCAGGGCGCGATCCTGGAGACCCAGGATCAAATCCCACGTCGGGCTCCCGGTGCGTGGAGCCTGCTTCTCCCTCTGCCTGTGTCTGCCTCTCTCTCTCTCTGTGTGACTATCATAAAAACAAAAAAAAAAGAGCATTATTGTATGAAGGCTTTACAGAAACTGTGAGGTGACTCACTATCATCTAAATTTTACTCAGAATATTATTATTTTTTAAAGATATTATTCATTAGAGACATAGAGGCAGAGACATAGGCAGGGTGAGAAGCAGGCTCCTTCCCAGGAGCCTGATACGGGACTCGATCCCAGGACCCCAGGATTATGACCTGAGCAGATGCTCAACCAGTGAACCACCCAGGCGCCCCATTACCCAGAATATTAGTCATCACATCTGTTGCTAGCATATTGCCGTACTTTAGTTGAATAGAGCAATTGGTGGAATATGTTAGCCCAAGTATCTCTTATTTGTGTAAGTCTTTTCCTGAAAAAAGTGCTATTCATTAAGTGTAACAGAGGCTCTTACTGTGATTAATAAAATATTAAGGAATAAATGTTCTTAAATAGACCAAGAAATTGCCACTCTTTTATAAACATTTATAATTGTCAGCAAATCATTAACCTTTAGATTTAGAAATGTTTTCCTCACAGTTGAAAGGATAAAAGCTAGAAACACTGTACTCATGAAATAATGAGTTCCATAAAATATAAAATATTCATCTGTGATTCAAAGGAGTCCTGATATGACTACGCTCGCCAGATTTAAAACTTTTTTGAAGAAAATTTTACAACAAATTTAATCTCAAAATGAGTTAAAAGTACTAAAATACGAACCAGGCTTATGCTGAATATGGGAGTAACATAGTCCTACACAGTATTGATTTATAATTTTAAAAGTTATAAAATTACAGAATAAAAGCTTTTTGGCTTTTCATGCTATAGAAAGAGGACTTCGGAGAAATAATATATTTCAGATAGATTCTGTAAGAAAACCATAATTCCATTTTTACTTTGTAATTTTGTACCTTATAACCATTTAATGTCATTTTGTATATAAGTAAGATTAATATATCTCTATTTTTTGTTTGATTAGAAGCTTTTTGAATATACCCTTCTTCCCCCTAATGCTCAATATTATCTGTCTAAACATGTGTATTCTTTTGCTACTTACTCTCTGAATTTATTCATTTTTTAGTCTCTGAATGTCCTTTGGCATATATAAATATATATATATATATTTTTTTTTATTTATGATAGTCACACAGAGAGAGAGAGAGAGAGGCAGAGACATAGGCAGAGGGAGAAGCAGGCTCCATGCACTGGGAGCCTGACGTGGGATTCGATCCCGGGTCTCCAGGATCGCACCCTGGGCCAAAGGCAGGCACCAAACCGCTGTGCCACCCAGGGATCCCCCTTTGGCATATTTTAGAGACAGAATTTCTTCATAATGCTATTGACATTTTTTAGAGGGTGGGGCATGGGATGGGTGTATTGATTAAAAACTCTTAGGAGAGTTGAGTAAAATATCTACATAACCTGTTAAAGTTATTTTCTAATAGTTAAGTCTTTCTTAAGGAAAGAGACTGCTCATAGTAAAACAAAATGTTTACAGGGTTTTACACAAATCAGTGAAATAAAATACTAAAATGTTTTGGGAGCAAATAAATAAATGTCTTACTAAAGTGTTAGGGAATTGGAAATCACTGTCCCCGGGGATTCATAACAGTAGTATACTGCTAGAGTATTCAGTCTCATTTAGGAAATACTTATTGAGTACCTACTATGTGTTTGGCATCAGTGCCTAATTAATGTAAGATAGAAGAAATTCACTAATAAATGAATTACTTCTATCTTACTATACCATATAGTAAGATGGTAAATAAAACAATAGTTCTTATATCCCTATAGTGCTTATAGCACGTTAACACACATTGACCAGTTTCTTGTAGAAATAAAATGGTTTTTGTTTTTGAATTTTTCTTGAGAATGTTGTGTTTTATTTTTTATAGGCCAGAGGTAGATCCAGATCTCATGTCTATATTAAACTTTACTACTGCACATAAGGCAAAGCTAAATCATTACTGAAGGTTGAAACCAAAATACACCATTTTGAGTGATAGTCCTAGACTGTTTGGCTGGTGGCTAAATTCACATTTTAGTGTAAATCACCAAAGAATAGATGAAAACAAAAAACAAAGCACTGGACTGGCCCAAGGCAGATGTAATGCTTCATTGGCTGGTTTCTCAGGTTTGAGGATGTATAGCTCCTTAAGGCTACTTTGACAAATTATTATCACCTGGGTAGCTTAAAACAACAGAACTGTATTCTCTCATAATTCTGGAGGCTAGAAGTTCAAAGTCACAGGGTCAACAGGGTTGTACTTGGTTTGACAGCTCTAGGGGAGATCCTTCCTTGCCTCTTCCAGCTTCCAATTGTCCAGCTTCCAATGGTCCAGGCGTTGCTTGGCTAGTGGCTGAATCACAACCATATCTGCTTCTGTCTTCACGTGGCCGTTTTTGCTGTGTCCCTTGTGTCCTTTCCTCACTTGTTACTTATCCATCTTACAAGGACACCAGTCCTTGGTGGATTTAGGGCTCACCCCAGGGCAGTAAGACTTCGTGTTAAGTAACTATGTCTGTAGAGGCCTACTTTTAAATAAGGTCACATTCTGAGGTTGTGGGTGGACATATTTTATAAATCTGGGAGAGACACTCTTCAACCTTCTGTAGAGCGAGAGAAAGTATCAAAGAACAGCAGGTAAGAAATAGTTTTCTTAGCTGGCCTCAGTTTTTTGCTTTCTCATTTCTTAGTGAGTTCAGATAAGCTACAGCTGAGCATTCATACCTTTGTACTCTTATTCTTTTTTAAAAAAATATTTTATTTATTTATTCATGAGAGACACAGAGAGAGAAAGGCAGATACATAGGCAGAGGGAGAAGCAGGCTCCATATGGGTTGCCCAATACAGGACGCGATCCCAGGACTCCAGGATCACGCCCTGAGCCAAAGGCACATGCTCAACCACTGAGCTACTCAAGCGTTCCTTTTACTCTTATTCTTTTAAATATATTTTGTCTGCCAGGGCACCTGGGTGGCTGAGTCAGTTAAGTGTCTGACTCTTGATTTTGACTCAGCTCATAATCTCAGGGTTGTGAGATTGAGTCCCACACTGAGCTCATGCTCAATATGGAGCCTGCTTGAGATTCTCTCTCTGCCTCTGCCCCTCACCTCCTCTCAAAATAAATAAAATCTTAAAAAAAATATATTTTAATCTGCCAAAACTGACGTATGCCTCTTTTCTCCTGAGTCTCACAATACGGGAAACTCTAGTTAGAGAGCTGTAGAATTTTGAGTGTTTGCTCTTCAGCCACAGGGGAAATTAAAATTTAGTTTTTATGGTGCTTGTTTATTTTCAGAATTTGAAAATCTAAAAAGAAACAAAAAAGCTATTGAGACTGTCGTACTACAGGCGAGCACTCAGAAAATGTAATTATAAACTTTCTAATTGTAAATTGGAGCTTTATAGAGTATGCTGTAGTCAGTAGTTTTAATAATCTTTATGTGGGTATGATCTTGTGCCTCCCAATTTTGCTGTACATTCAAACTTATACTTTTTTAAGATTTAATTTATTTGAGAAAGAGAAAGAGCATGAGTGGAGAGAGGGAGCAGGGAACCCAGTTCGGGGCTGGATCTCAGGACCCCTGAGATCATGACCTGAGTCGAAGGCAGAGGCTTAACCAACTGAGCCACCCAGGTGTCCCTAAAGTGATAAGCTGTTTTTTAAACAAACGAAAAACAAGTGGTATAATAAATGAACTTTATGATTATCAACAAAGCTTATTTGTAATTTATTCAAAAAATTACCCATGGCTTTCAATTTAAGTCGCAAAATTGAAATCTCCATACGTACCAGGACATTGCTTTAAAATATCAGCCGTATTTTAATAAACGCTTGAAATATTTCTCTGTAAGAATGAATAGATATCTAGGTCAGGAATTTCAAGAGGTTTATCATCATCTTTCAAGACAATAAATGATACACTGAAGTCTAAAGTGTTATATTCCCAAGGAGTGATGGATGAGATCCTTTCCTGGGAGCGGCTGTTGGTTAATTAGATGGGAAAGACCCTTTCAGGATAGTAGACCGGGGAGGCTGCAGCTCAGGGAAGAGCTTCCGTGCTCACACCACACCTGGCTGGAAATTCTGCTGTGGGTCAGCCCGGCCAGCAGGAGGGTGTAGACGTAAAATAGAATGCTATGGGATATGGTTTAAAACCCTTCTGTGTGAACCCATGCCCTGGAAATATCCAATCCGAGAGTGGTCTACACCTGTTTGCAGAGGTGAGAGGTAATAGAAAGGGGTCTGAATCAGGAGCTGTTCTACTGGATATTTGCAGTGTTTATCAGTGGGGTTCATCTCCTGAGATTTGTCATGTAGACGTGAAAGCATATCTACTTACGTTGTTGGATAATCACTCCGCTTTCTCTTCAGCTGGTAGGATATTTTTGCTGCATTTCCACATTTCCGAAGCATATGCATGCTTTCCCCAGGTGTGACTTGCTCACAACTTAATGTCAGCCCAGGATCTGGTTGGGGTCTGCGGTAGGTTTTAAATTAAACACCTTTCCCTGTCTATCTTGTTTACATGCCATTGACAATTCCAATTGATTTTATAAAATATAATTTTTTAAAAAGATTTTATTTATTAATTCATGAGAGACACAGAGAGAAGCAGAGACACAGGCAGAGGGAGAAGCAGGCTCCCTGCAGAGGGCCAGATGCGGGACTTGATCCCAGGACCCCGGGATCACGACCTGAGCCACAAGCAGACTCTCAACCACTGGGCCACCCAGGTGCCCCCAAATAATAAAAATTTTACACAAATGCTTGACAGTTGATACTTCATCATCCAAAAGTGTATCTGAATCTTACCACAGAATATTTTCCTGTGGAGGATATTCCAGAAATGACTGGCCTGGGAAGACTTGGTTGGGTACTCCTTCCTGACTCTGTTGCTCAGTTTACCTCCTCCGTTGTGGGAATTGACACCATCTTCCTTGAAATGAACTTGAAGTCCTCTGCTGTCTGAGGACGTCAGGGAGACCCAAGTCTGACCTCCTATGAGTTCTTCAGGCCACGCAAGAGAAAGAGGACGAGTGATTTATAAAACTTAAATTCTTTTTTTTTTAAATTACTTTTAATTTTTTAAAAAAGATTTAATTTATTTATTCATGAGAGACGCAGAGAGAGAGACAGACAGACAGACACAGGCAGAGGAAGAAGCAGGCTCCATGCAGGGAGCCCGACGCAGGACTCGATCCTAGGTCTTCAGGACCACACCATGGGGTTGAAGGCAGCGCTAAACCGCTGAGCCACCTGGGCTGCCCACAAAACTGAAATTCCTAATGATAGTAACAGACATGACATTTATTAAAAAAAAAAAAAAAATGTTGCCCAATTTAAAATGTTTCAGAGCTCAGAGGCAACAAATAAAAAGACCTAAAAATGTTTCACTGTCATTTGTTTCATTAAATACCCTAGTACTTTGTTAACCTGTTTTCCTTATAGTATTGAGATCCCTGGGGTATTTGACCCTGGTCAGACTTCCCTTCTCCTGGGCCACGTAAGGACAGGTGTACTGCATGGGGTGTCGGAGATGCGGTTCTGACCCATGCCCTGCAGCCCATTGCCTGACTTGGGTTGGATAACAGAATCCTAAATAATGACTCAAAAGGCCTTTATTTTATTTTTTTCTTTCTTTTTTTTCACAAGACCTTTAAAAAGGATTGGTTTGGAATAGAAAGCCTCAGAGATTCTTTCAGCTATGAAATTCTTTTATTGTACTTTTATGTAAACTGACACATACCAACCCTCTTTTCAAGTGTAATTATCATGGCCCAGAACTGGGTTCTTTCCCTATACCTACGGGGACATTTCCCTGATAATGAAAATAACGCATTCCTTTTTTTTTTTTTTTTTTTAACCATCTCCTTTTTCAGTCACGTTGCTTTGTTGAGGAATAAATAACCCAATTTGATATATTAATTTTTATTAGATTCCCCCTTCAGTACTCTATTAGGCTTTGTAGCCACAAGTTTTTAAATTATTTCCCAGGAGCCTTTAAGTAAATTGAAAACAAACAAAATCTAGAGTGTGTGTGTGTGTGTGTTATAATTATCATATTAACATTATCTCTTCTTTGTTTCTAGTAATAATACTCACTAATTTATCTATGTTTTGAGCTGCTGGCCAATTACTTTGGGGGAAAAACTAATCTCAATAGGGGGATTTAAAAAAGATTTAAAGCAAAGATTTGTAAATCAATGATGATGAGATGATTTTAGTATTTTTTACATAGTTAGCCAGAAGAGTTAGTAAGTGATTTTTTCAAGTTTGTGTTTATTTATACAAATCTCCAATGGAAACATTGTTTCTAATAATTTTTATTCTTGAATATTGATAAGCATCTGAGTTTTCTGCATAAATGAATTCTTAAAACTAGAATAAAGAAACAAGCTGAGATTTTTATCTCTGTTTTGTTTAGTATTAAGCTCTGCTACCATATGCCCCAATTTCATAATTTTACAGTAGTAAAATATAATTAAAGCCATAATTGCCACATTTTTGATTCGCCTAATTCATATTTCATGTGTTACAGTTCAAAACAGTATAACTCTAGATAGTGAAGGAGTTACCAAGATGATGAGAAAATTAAGACCCAGAGAATTTAAGAAATTTGGCTGTGGACATGTGTAGGTATTGGTGGAAATAGAACTTGAAGCCACCTCTGGATTCTTACCTAGTATTCTCCCCCTTGTACTGATATTTTGTTAAAATAATGGCATTGACCTTAGAGATAATAAAATAGCTATCTTTCTATGTAATATATATGTAAAATCCTGCTTTATATTAAATGTAAAGGAGTGATTTTAATAATTTTTTTTTCTTCTGTTGTGTCGGATATCCCTGGATATTTAGAAGAGTTCCTATAAATTGGAATTTCTTAATTACAAAATATCCAGCTGGGACTGGGCCATTTTTAGAAATGAGTAATAGAATCGTAGAGTTGGAAAGAATCTCAAGTGGCTGTGCACACTAACTTATCCCTCGGGTAAGGTCATCATTAAAAAGTATGGAAGTTTTTTACATACTATTGGAACTAGTTTCATGCTGGGCCCCTCAAGTCATTTATCTGGCTGTATTGTCCTAAGTGACTTATTTATTAACTAGTAAGAATAATATATAAATGCCATGTTATAAATTTGATAACCAAACACTATTTAAGCCAAACAGATGAAGGCAACTCACCATTTATGTAAATCTCGATTTTAAAAGTGTGCTTGGAGCTCAAAAAGTATTTCCTCACAATCCCTTACGTTTGATAGGATAGCCCATGAAATCTTGCTTAACCCAGAGTATAACAGAAGAAGAACAATTCTAAAAAAAAAGAAAGAAAAAAAAATGATTCTATGATACTCATTCTCAATCCTGAATGCCAGGAACCCAGCTCCTTCGGTTAAATATGTGGACTTGAACCTTACCACTTCCTACAGTACACTGCTGAAGAAGGTGTATTTAATAGATCATTTCAAAGTGGGGAAAGGAAACGGGACAGCAAACCGTAATGGCTGCAAGAAAGAAAAAAGGTCTTAAGGAAATTGAAAAGATTGGTTCATCTTTGCCAGAAGTGAAAATAAAATACATTGGTAACACTACCATGCTTTGGAGCTTCTGCAAACACCTGGTGAGAGTTTGCCGTGAGAGGTTTGCCCTGGTGTATACCCATCATGCAGGGGGCTCTCAAAACTCTTCACCCTGAGAGTGCTCAGTTCTGAGATCTTTTGAAGCTTGCAGGTCCTTAGAGAGCTACCTTCAAAGCCAAACTCCTCATCACCCCCTAGGTAAGTTGCAGCACATTTGGTTGCAAAGCCCTGAAACTTTTCCATTTGAATAAGATAATTACAGAGTTTTAAGTAAATTAGATTTGGGACAATATCTTAAGTCACTTAAATGAAGCTTGGTATTGTTCTTTTGGCTTAGAAATCCTCCAGTAGCAAAATTTGCCATATCTGTCAATAAGAATAAAATTATACTTGCCTGAAATTTGGGTTTGTTTCACTGACCATTTTCTTGTGGAAATTTTAATGAGCAGTGGAATGACCAGAAGCTGGACAGCCAGGGGGAGGAAAATAAAGATAATCTAAAACATGCTTAATTATCCTCAGTATAATAAAAACTTGACTGTAATGGGGATAATGCAAGAACATTCAGACTAAAAACATTTTGAAGTGGCCTTCCACTCTTAAGAGAGCAAATATGCCACTGTATGTTGTCTTTATTGGATGAGCTTTCTCCTATATATAACAAAAAATATATTGTTACTTTTATACATCTATTATTATAAATTAAATAGATTACTTTTAAAAATAAGCACTTAAGAAATAAAAAGGAAATTGAGATAATCACAGATGAATAGAAGAGTTAAGCAGTATTTCCTAGGATATCATAGTGCATCATATGCCTTATTCCCCTGCTTTTTTTTTTTTTAAGATTTTATTTATTTATTTGAGAGAGAACAAGTGAGAGAGACGAACAGGGAGGGGAGGGGCAGAGAGACAGGGAGAAGTTGACTCCCGGCTGAGGGGCTCTCTTCCCAGGACCTGATCACAACCTGAGCCCAGGGCAGAAGCTTAACGGACTGAGCCACCCAGGTGTCCCTTATTCTCTTAAAATTTTCTTAAAAATTATATTCAGAAGCCTACTTTTATTTTAAAACTTCATTAAATCATTATTATGACCAGACATTAGTAAGATAGTCAGATTTCATTTCAGTGAAACACAGTTATCTGGACTCTCCCTCTCTATCATTGTTTCCAATTAAACTTTCTCTGAAAGTTAAGAGTAGTTCATTTTAATTACTAAAGATACCCAGGTTGGGATAGGAGGGGACTGGTTTTCTTCAGTGGATTCTTTTTTTTTTTTTTTTTTAAATTTGTATTTATTTATGATAGTCACAGAGAGAGAGAGAGAGAGAGAGAGAGAGAGGCAGAGACATAGGCAGAGGGAGAAGCAGGCTCCAAGCACTGGGAGCCCGACGTGGGATTCAATCCCGGGTCTCCAGGATCGCGCCCTGGGCCAAAGGCAGGCGCTAAACCGCTGCGCCACCCAGGGATCCCGGATTCTTTAATATTAGAAATTTCAGAGATGTTTTGCTCTGTGCCTAAACCTCCATTCTTTCTAGAACCTTGAGTATTTTATATTATTCTGCCTAAATATAATCGTAACTGCCTTTTTCTTATCCCAAAGTTTTTATATTTCTGTTTTCATGGTGGTTTTTTTTTTTTCCTGATTAGACTAGCAATAGTTCTCTGTTACATACTTTTTTCAAATCCTATCTCCCTTAATTTATAATTGTTTTTTTTTCCTCTCTTTTCTAATTAGTAACCTCCACTCTAATTTAATTGATTCCCCTTGCTTATTTTCCCTGGACATAATGATGGCTATTAATATGATGGGAAGTACAGCTTTGTCCCCATTCCATGTGTGGGTATTCTTTTTTAAACCATTATTCTGTGTACATTTTGTGACTACACACTTTAGTTTTCTTGTTTTTTTCTAGGCCATTGAAATCAGATAATGGACTTGGAGACTTAGCTTTAGCTTTTAAAAGATTTATTGAGATTTTCTTTGTTTCTTTTACAGTGGTCTTCAGACTTTCAGCTTTCATTCTCACTGAAAGAATTTTGAAAAACTAAATTCCCCCTCACCACGTTTCTTAGTTAAGATCTAATGTTATTCATCACAAGTAAGAATAGTTGCAAAGGATTAATTTCCAGTGTATGACAAATATTGATATTTTTAATAAAACCATTTACATCATAATTTTTAAATGTGCATTTCTAATAATAAGTGATAAATGCCCTAGGAGTTTTATGCTCACTATCGTTTATTTACAAATAAAGAAACTAACAGTTTGTTGTTTTACATTATTTTATGTTCTCTTCTAGACTTGTATTTTCATTTCTACTTTCCTGAGAATATTGTATTTTAATGCAATTTACTTTTATTTATTAATAATATTAATTATTCTTCAGAGTCCTTTATTTACAGCCATATGTAAATAAGATTTTGAATTAATTTTTTTATGACCACAGGGTTCTAAGAGCTAGAAACAGAATTTCTTTCAGTTTTTAATACAATCAGTACACGCTTGATCCCAAAACAAATATGCATATTTGATTTAAAAGATCTACCATAAAAATACAATTCTATTGGAAATATATCTTTTAATGAAATGAGCTGTTAAATGTTTGTAATGCTTTGTTATGTTGGAGTATGCTTTAATTGTTCATGGTTCTTCAGTTTGCTGCTCTACAGTGTATATTGGGGCATTGCCCTGTGTAAGTTTTTGAATAGTATCTTTCTTTTTTTGAGTATAGGTAAGAAAGGGAAATTTCTTCTGCAGCTACATCTTCAGGCAAATCAATATCAAGGCCTGAGATTGACTCCTTGAAAGCTATTCAGACATGCAGAACTCTTAGGCTTTTTTTACTCCCAGAATTACGGCTACCACAACCTGAAGACCTCTTATCTAATTTATAAGATTATTATTATTATTATTATTATTATTATTATTTTTAGAGAGAGGCGAGAAGAGAGGCAGAGGGGGAACAGGAGAGCAAAAATCTTAAGCAGGCTCCTTGCCCAGTGCAGAGTCCAATGCAGATCTCGATCTCACAACCCTGAGATCATGACTTGAGCTGAAATCAAGAGTCAGATGTTTAACCAACTGAGCCACCCAGGGACCCCACAAATGATTGTATTTCTTAAAAAGTATATTTTTTTTATTTTTAGGTATCAACATTTGCTCTGTATCTTATTAAGGCAAGTTAATTATTTAAAGGACTGAGTATAATTCCACTGGGGTCCTGTTTAGCATTGTGGGTGGGGCAAGTCTTCTTTTTGAGGAACTTCTCCTTTGTGTTTTAGGATACCTACTGTTCCTAACTCTTGTCCGCAGACACTAAACAGATTTTTGTGGCAACCCAGATAACCTCCACCTTCCCACATCCCCTTTCCAGCCATTCTCAGGCAGGTGGGACTGTCCCGTATTGAGAATCACTGATTGAAGTCCCCAGTATTCTTCTGAAGTCTGCTGGCTTTTTTTTTTTTTTAAAGATAGATAGATAGATTTATTTATTTATTTATTTATTTATTTATTTATTTATTTATTTATGATAGAAATGGGGGGGAGGGAGAGAGAGAGAGAGAGAGAGAGAGAGAGAGAGAGGCAGAGAGGCAGAGACACAGGTGGAGGGAGAAGCAGGCTCCATGCCGGGAGCCCGACGTGGGACTCAATCCCGGGACTCCGGGATCACGCCCTGGGCCAAAGGCAGGCGCTAAACCGCTGAGCCACCCAGGGAGCCCCTGCTGGCTTTTTCATATTTTTAAAAGACCTGTTAAATTTTTAAAGTCTTTGCACTATAGTTTTGTTTCTGTTCCTTTTTAATGAGTTTCTTCCTTTCTGCTTTATTTGCTATGTAGAGTTTATGTCTACTCTATCTTCATTGTAGATTATGGTCTTAATAGATCCTTTTTATCCAAATTAATGCTTTTTTTAACATCAGAGGTTACTACCTTATCTCGTATTAATATTGTATCCCCTGCTTTCTTTTTAATTGAACTTCCTGGTTTTTGTGTGCCTTTAACTTCCCATTGTAGCTGCCACTTCATACCATTGGTCGTCATGAATAGAGTTTCCCCTAGACCTACCCCCATCTACATACCTCAGCTCATCACAGGAGGTGATGTGAGCCATGTTTCATCAGGATTTCCCCAATATGAGTTTTCTGACTTTGCATTGGTTTCTCAGGATGGGCCATGCAAATTCATTGGAGGAATCTTCCTTCTAATTGGTTGCAGCTACCGTGGAGCCAGCTGAGATGCCCTACATGGTTTTTGTAATGTCATAGGCTCCTTCAGTGCTAGGTTATAATCTGACTGTATGTCCATTAGCCATTTCAGTTGTTATTAGGAGAGGGAGAGGAGGGGGTGCAGTTTTACCTGCCTGTGCTTCAATTCCCATCTTATTTAAAAGTTAGTTATTGGAAAAATTCTATTCTTTTAAAAAATCTATCAGTGATTTTTCAACATAAGTCAATTCGAAGTCCCGGACAAAGGGATGGGGAATGGCTTTGGCTACTACTTGTGTATATTACTTACGTAAAACTGGTCCTGTTTTTTGCTCTGGTTTTATGAAAGTTTAAATATTGAGTAAAATTACTAGGCAAAAGCTTCAGAACAAATCACATTTATGGTAGGGGCTAGGTTTTTATATGTTTCACATTAGACTGAAATGTCATAGTACTAGAGGAAATTCAGAACGTATTTTGCACTTCTTACAAGATTGATACTTCAGTGGCTTATATCATTAGAAACTCTAACATCTCTTCTTACATGCATATGCATACTTCTTTATTCTCTTCATAAATTTAACTTATGTAAATGACAAGTAGTAGCAAGCCCACACTCCGGGATTTTATCTTCACTGACTAATTCATCAGACGTTTTACCTTTCTGTAGTCACAGATGGTTTTAATATCTGTCTCTATTGAACAATCACTCAGATATGTCCATCTCCATCTTTATTAGATAAATAATAATTCAGGATCTCTCGAGTGACTGTGATAATTGGATTACAGAAGAGAATTCAAGCTTTGTAGGTATTGTCCTATTAAAAATTTCTGCTCCCTATTCCTGTCTCTCTCATACATTTGATTATATTCTAGCTTCAGTGGAATCCATGGGGTGGTGACTATTTTGTGTAAATTACATGTGCAATTGGACTGGATTTTGTGTAAATTGGACTGGATTTTGTGAGCATGTTGTAGGAGAACCTCATTGCCTTCTAAAAATGGCATTTACCATTCATTCCCAACTAGGTCCTTGGCGGTATAACTGGACTCATTCCAGAGTGACCCACACTTGATTAAGTGAAGTCTCATCTAATAGCTGAAACTCCACAGAGATTTTTAGTGGGTTTTTCAAATCCATACATTTATGTAAAGCCGCTTTCGTCTTTACCAAACCTTTATCTTTTCCCCCTATTTTCGGGTTTAGAAAACAGGCTTCTTTTTTTCCATCCCGTCAATAAAAACAGATGATGTGGCAGTGTTTCGTGTGGATGGTTTTAAGTTGAACTGTTTGGGCTCAGGGAGGAGAAAAAAAACTGGTGAAGAAATACAGTTTCTGAGACTGGCATGTGGATTTCCTCGATGCCGGAAGAATGTTCGTTTTTAACATGAACATTTTTTTTTTTTAAGAATTGGAAGATGTTAATTTTTAAGGCAAAGGATGGTGTTAAAAGCATAAAATCTCAGCCGCCCATTGTATTTTGTAAGTTTTATAAATGATGTGCACACGTGCATTTCATTGCTTAAGTTTTTATTGTGCTGATTTAATGCTCTGAATGTCCTCCCTGCTTGCAGTGACCCTGTGTCAACTGCACAAGTGACCTTTTAGGTCTGACAGTTAAGCTGAACAATACTTCCCAGGACAGTGTGTGAAGCCTGGAAGATGAGATGTTTTAAATGTTACAAGAGTATATTGCTGATAGGAGAAGCTGAAGACCAGCTTTCCTGTTGGCTCACAGTAGGTGATTATTGACAGTGGCTCCCACACCTGCTCAAATCTTCGGAAAGGTTACTAATGTCTAATTCTTAAAGTTTAAGCTCTTTCAGATGGACACAATTTCTAAAGCCACGTTTCTGCAAACCTCACATTTAGTAACTTAAGTGTTTATTTTTTTAAAAGATTTTATTTATGTATTCATGAGAAACAGAGAGAAAAAGAGGCAGAGACACAGGCAGAGGGAGAAGCAGGCTCCTTGCAGGGAGCCTGATGTGGGACTCGATCCTGGGACTCCAGGATCACACCCTGAGCCAAAGGCAGATGCTAAACTGCTGAGCCACCCAGGGATCCCCTGAGTCACCCAGGATCCCCAACTTATGTTTAATTAGCATAAGATTTTGTGGAAAAGATATTAGTAACTTATTATTTAAACATATATTATGTATATATAATACATATACATACAATATATATAATATATACATAATATACAAATATATATATATTATACACACATACTTACTACGTATATATACTTTTTTATGTTTCTGATTATGAGATACACCAAATGTTAGCTCCCTGAAAACATTTACTTGATAGTTTGAGCACTCATTTTTCATTACCCTTAGAACCACTTTTTAAATTTGATATATTCCGAATCTTAGAAAGTGAACTTAGGGTTGGTATTAAGTGATTTTGTCAAAATTTGTGTAAAAAGAGAGCAGACTTGTCCTGGATGCCTCTCTGGTCTTTCAGCTGCTCATTGCTTATTTCCTGTCATTAGCCTCTCTTTGTTGTCTGGATTTGATTGGCAACTATTTCTGCTCTTTCTTCTCAAGGACTGACTGTAATTAAATTAGTTACTATAGAGATGTATAATCCTAATTTCTTTTTTAAAAGATGTTATTTATTTATTTATTGGATTGAGAAAGGAGAAAGAGGGAAAAAAGAGGAGAAAGAGGGAGAGAGGGAGAGAGCAGGAGGTGGGGCAGAGGCAGAGGGAGAAGCAGATTCCTCCCTGAGCAGGGAGTCCGATGTGGGACTCGATCCCAGGACCCTGAGATCATGGCCTGTGCCAAAGGCAGACGCATGCCTAACCGACTGAGCCACCCAGGGGCCCTGTATTATCCTAATTTCTTAATTCTGACAAACTTCTTAGAAACTTTGCATTCAAAAAATAATCTGTTTTTTGAAAGCAGTCTTGCTCCATTTCTGAACATGTATTGGAACTGAATTGGAATGCCTCTGTGGTGAACCGTTCAGAAGGTTCTCCACACCAGAGGACAGCGGCTGTGTATAGAAGGGGGGGAATGAGACAAATATTTCCGTGAAATATTTTTTACTTTAAAAATTAATTTCAAGGATTGTGCTATGGTTAATATTCTTTAAAAATTTTTTTATTAGTGTCCTTGTCTGCTGTGTTTATTGCTAGAATTGCTCCAAGCAGTGCTTTTAAAATGTTCTTTCTCATTCAGAATTTTCCATTTGATGAAAACCTTTAAGCGCTTTACACTTAAACCTTTGAAATGACTTAGAGAGCTGGTTAAGGGCTGTGCCACCTTGTGTGTCTAAAGAGCCTCGTGAACCTCCCGATGGTTTCCACGTTTGGGCCCAGAAGAAAGGGTGAAGATGCTTTTTCTTCCACATTTTGACACAACCAGCCTTAAACATTTATTGGAATCCCTAAAAAGAAGGGCCTGGTGGCCGTGGTTTGCAGGTACTTGTTTACATAGTGTGAAAACAAGGAAAAAAAGTCATCAGGCACACAGTTTATTTCCCACATTCAGAGGGCGCCTGAAAGTAAGAAAGTGAGCAGAGAGGTGTGTGCATGGGGCCTGTCCTTCCTGCCTCTGGTCCCTATGGTAGTTTTTCTGTTCAGGTTTATGGGGTTTCTCTTCTTCTGGGTTATTTCTCTGTTGTGTTCTATGATTTTCCTCTGAACAAATCAGGTGAATCAAATCTATAACATTTCCAAGATTATGTTTTTTTTTTGATACAGGAAAGCTATTTGGCATATTTCATATCTGAGATAGAGAAGATCACAGTTCAGCAAATACTTTATTTTTTAATAGCTACTTGCATAATCTTAAGTAAATGTTTAGTGTCCGGAAAATACCATTATTTCTGATTATGGAAAAGGAACATTGAAACATAAAGCAAAATGCTAAAATGATGCAGATGCTCTGGAAAATACTTGGGGAGGATTAATTTGCTAAAAAAGAAAATAAAAGTTAATTTAGTTTGAAATTGCATATACTTCCATGTCTCACCAATTGTAAATTTTATACTTGGTATAACTTTCCTAAAAACTACTCTGTAAAAGGTCTTTCTTGCACAGATCTGAATATTAATTTAGTTTCCTTGGTTCTGTGGAATTTCAGTACTTTACACTTTTAATTTCACAATTTAACATTTTAGAGAACATTAAAAGTAACTTTTGTAAGGTCACTTCTCAGGTCTAAAAATAGCAAGTCCAGAAAAATTAAAGAATTAAGTGTTCTCTAATGTCATGTTGAAGAAAAAATGGCTTTTTTCATTTTTCAACCAGCTGACTATATTTAATGGTTGATGTACAGTGTTGTGACTATTCATGCTGCTTTTTGCAATTCTTGTAATTTTTTTAGCAAATAATATTTGACTTTCATATTTAGAGTTTTCTTTTGTTTAATAATTAATCTCCAGAAATGAAGTATGACATATGGTGTAAAATTTTTCTGTTCTGTTTCTTGAGATCTTTTTATAGCCCTGTCATGTGTCTTCCTAATCATAGGCTTTGATCTTGGTACAGTGACTTGACTCTTTGCCACTAGAGGGCAGTAAAAAAATTGATGTTAATAAACACCATTGTAGAATTAAGAAAAAAAAAATTTTTATACCATTGTTCAAGACTCTCATCCCTGGAAATTTTTATCTAGATTTCTAACCGGAAAGGAAATACACAAACCTGAGTAAGGATTATCTACCTACCTTCACTGATTGTAATTTAAAGTCTTCCCTTTTTTTAGTGGTATTAAATTAGTTATGATTCTAGACCAAGTATTATTTAATCATGTAGAATTTCTAGAAATTCATGATTTAAAATATTCTTTGTTTTATTAATATTTGGGCTTACTGTAAGAGTAGAGAACATTTGTGGTTGGTGGTTGTTGACTACATTTTATTGGATAAATTCTAATTTGCCACATTTCATTTCCTAGCATATTTTTACTCTAAGGAATATTTGTCTAATGAAATATTTTCCAATTTTACTGGAAATTGGACTTAGAAAGGAAGAAGTTCAGCACTTACCCATATTTTTCAATAACTTCATACAGTAAGTGTTCACTTTAGTTTGTTAGACACAAAAATGTACATTGTTAGCTTGAAAATGTAAAACTCTATTTTCACTGTTACTGCTTTTCCAATTCAGAAGTGGATAGAATTATTGACTGGTAGAAATATTAAAATTCTCTAATGATACACATTTATTATTTATTTAGTCTTGTGATGAAATAGCAAAGACCACTTTTAGGGATTTTATATTATTTTAACTTACTTTATTTGTTTTATTTTTATGTATTTAGATTCATTAGTTTGAAAGTTATAAATATATTTACCATAGTCAGCTCATCATCCCCAGAACACTACCGCCTAAACTCAGGCTTATGAATACTTAATTACTAAATTTGAAAATGTTAGTGTCTTGTTAAAAAAAGCAAAGCTTATGATATTGAATGTGCAATTTTGAAGAAATGAGGGATGCCATTTGTTTTTATTAAGCTGGGATTTGAATGTTTGAAGAAAGCATTGAGGGAGCATTTCTTTAGAAATTGAGGTAATAATACTCATTTGTAGTGTTGAAAATATTATTTTTACTATACTCTCAGACTTTATAAATAAACACAGGAGTCCATGCCTGAAAGAAATAGGATTACTTTATGTGTCTACTGACAAATTGCTTTTGTCATTTTCCATTCTATGGAGACTTCTACCTAATTCCAAAATTAGAAGTAAACATTTTTGATCTCTAAATAGGGTATCATTTTCTTCCACTTTGAAATACCAATATTGTTGATTTAAGATTTCCAGTATATGAGAAACTGTCTTATGATGTTGATATTAATTCTTTGAAGATAAATAAATGGACAGAATTACAAGAGAAAAGAGTTTCTCCTGACTTTTGCATGCATATTTAGAAAATATAAAGAGAGAAGATAAAAGCAAGGTATAGAGATTTTTTTTTAATGGAATCTACATTTGTGGGGTTTTTTTTTGATATGATTGATAGCCCCAGGAAGCATTTCAGTATATTTTCAAAAATCGTATCTGCAGTTATGCTGTTTTGAGAAATATTCTCTGTGTTACTGTAGAATTTTGAAGCTGGTTTTCAAACCATCATGTTTTTTATTCCCTCTAAGCTGTGTAGAAGATTCACTTATTTTGGTCATGCTAAACTTCTTTATGAAATTGGTACTAAAAATAAAACAAAAACCAATAATAATTTAACAAATGAAATCTTAGGTGGAATGCAAAGTATTATACTAATGTGACAGCACATCGTAGATTTCAACCTCTCAGAATAAAGCTGTTCACGACCGAAGCTCAAAGTGGCTGCTGGCAGAGTTAATTGTTTGCCAAAATTTCATGAAATACAAGCAGGCCAGCATCCTAATGGTCTTTTTCGAAATCACCATTTCCTTTCTGCTAAAGTGGAAAAAAAGCATTTTTGAAATATAGTTTTTGAGTTTATTTGAAGACCTTAAGTAACAAATTTGCTTCACTATATGTGTATATATGTGTGTGTGTGTGTGTGTGTGTGTGTGTTTTAATCTGAAAAGCTGTGTTAGTAAAGATAAAAAGTTAAAACTTTTGTTCTAATTGTATTGGGAAATTTATATCTTTGAAAACACATGAGTAAACTATAACAGACAATTAGTTGTGTCATTTTTCTTTTTCTTTTATATTTTTGAAAAATCAGACACTTAAATATTTAGTGAATTTTTCTTTGGCTTCTTATTTTAAAACTGAATTTGTGTGATGGATTTCCAGATGCAAAATGAATTTCTGCACAGTGACTTAAGTATGGTCTTAATATGTCAGATATCAGCTGACATCTTTTCAGGTAATTATTTCAGAGAGGGAAGAATTGGGTATTCAAGGAGTGATTTTGAAGTATATACTGTCATTTTACTGATTTTGAAAGAAACAAATTATTTTCTTTCTATTCAGTAGTAGTCTTTTTGAAGAGTAGTTTTGTTTTAATATAATCACCTTTAAGAATTCTCTATTTCCTGGAGCTTTGAGTTGAAAATTTCATTTGTCAGAGTAATTAATTGGGTATTTATCAACAAACTCTGAAAAATAATTCAAAGAGAGGCTGAGATTTTCTAAACCTAAATTTAAATGTAGTTTAAAATAGACACTGAAAAAAATATTTTCAGAGAGAGGCTAAGATTTTCTAAATAATTGTTTTAAATGTAACAATAAATAAGGAGACAAAAAAAAAACTCATATAAACCTAAAATTTAAATAATTTTCCTTATCTTTTACTTTTTAACAGTAAGAAAGACACTTAAGTATCTCTTCTACTTTACTTTGACTTTTCCTAAATTTTAATATAGTGAATATTCCTCAGATTTGTTTTCTGTGGTCTTTAAACAAATTTTTGTGAAGATTCATTATACTAGGTAAATCTTCAACTTTGCACTTACGTTAAATATTTTTTAAATGATACTTTATTCTGTTTCAAAGTATACATTTTTATTTAAAATTACTCAGTGTTTTTTAAACTTCATATCAGAATTCAAGAAGTAATAATTGCTTTTGTTGTTTATTCTCTCCCCTCTGTGGTTATTTTGATGAGAGATGAGACACAATACAGCAAAGAAGCAAATCTGTCTTGCACACAATTTTAGTAAATGCAGATACTGTATCTTAATGAAATACTTTTAAGATGTAATATAAATTAAGTTTATACTTTATTATTGCTCTGTTAACCTACAAACAAAAGCCATCAATTAAAAACTGAATTTTATTGAATATTACACTTGACCTAGCAGAAATATATTTATATATTATCAAAAATAATATAAATCAGTTTTTGTGTGGGTATCCCGAGCTTAGAAGCACTCACTGAAAACTAGGTTTGGGAGGATAATTATTGTTTTACAGTAAATACACATTTTTTTTATTACACTGATGCTTCTGGTTTTATGACTTCTTTCAAAATAATGACAAAGTAAACTCCATCATTAGTGTGATTAAATCCGCATTGTAGGTTTATTATATATTCTTATGAATATAATAATACAGACTTTGGTTTTTCCCAATAACATAGAGTGACTATCATGTGAAGAGACCCCAATTGCAATTTAAAAAAATACTGAGTCTAATCCTGGAAATATTATTATTAAAATATTAATATGATAAGGGGGGGCACCTGGGTGGCTCAGTCTGTAAAGTGTCTGCCTTCAGCTCAGGTCATGATCCCAGGGTCCCTGGATGGGGCCCCCACATTGGGCTTCCCACTCAGTAGGAAGCCTGCTTCTCCCTCCCCTGCCCTTGGTCTCCTCCTTTGTGCACTTGTAGTCTTTCCCTCTCTCTCTCTGTCTGTCAAATAAATAAAATCTTAAGAAATATTAAAAAAAGAAATATTAATATGGTTAAATTTTGCCATCGCAGAACAGAATCTTCACTACATTGTAGAATAGGATGAGAGAAAAATAATCTTTCTTTCTTAATGTTTTACAATTTTAGCATGATTTTCATTGCTAACCTGTGAAAATACACATAGGCCATTATCTTGTACCTGGGAGAGTAACATTGCCTCTGAGAGATTCACATTATTTGAGAAGTATATGTTCATGTCAGCTCCTTTCAGAAACCACAAGTAGGTATTACACAGGAATATGATCTATTTTTCTGGTCTTCTCCCATAGGATGGCTTCTTTGTAACATATTATAATGTACTTAAAAGAGGTCATTTTATTAAAATAGGGATCCAAGGAAGCAGATACTGGTGCAGATCTTCAATATATGAATCCCATTAGGATCTTAGATTCATCTCTAAATTCAATATTTTTATATTTGTTTTGGCTTTGTACATGTCATATACTTCAAGTCTTCATTGAAACTAAGAGTATCATCCAAATTCTTACATTATTTTAGGAACATACACAGGAAAAAGAAGGTACTTGCTTGTTCTGCTGGTAGGTTTTTTTCTTTATAAATGAGTACATCACCATGATTTCATATTCACACTTTTATTTGTTAAATTTTAAAGATTTTATTAATTTGAGAGAGGCAGAAACAGAGGCAGAGGGAGAAGCAGTCTTCCTGCGGGGAGCCCGATGCGGGACTCGATCCCAGGACCATGATCCCGGATCATGCCCTGAGCTGAAGGCAGACGCTCAACCACTGAGCCACCCAGACGTTCCAGATTACTTACATTGTCCCTATAAAATGGGTACTGTTTTCATCTCTATTGTACAAGAAACTGAGGCACAAATAGATGAAGTAACTGGTTTAAGGTCTGGAGCTGACTTGAACCCAGGCAGTATGGTTTAAGGGTTTGTGCTCTTAATCATTACCCAGCTAATTCTCATATTGATGGAGTGAACCCTTTCCACAGAAGCTTAAAGGCTTGGCTTCCTTGTTTTCCCTTTCACAGCTGATAAAAGAGTAATACTATTTTACCTTATTTTTTCTACATGGTTATTTTCGTGCATAGAGAGAGAATGAAAGAAAGTTGTTGGCTGATGTAAAGTGCCCTTTGAATAGGATTCATTTTATCTGATGACATACCTACATAGAAGACTGCTGTAGGTCATGAAGATTTAGGAAATATCAAGTTTTTAAAGGAACTAATAATGATAAAACGTCTCCTGTATTGTTTTTGGGTTCAGTAGCCATTTTAAAATGTATTAAAATTTTTGCAAATTGCTTCTTATTTAAGTTACAGGTAATTGCCTGCTCTGCTGTTAATCTCAAAACTACTGCAGTTTGTATAATCTTTGCATTATTTATTTAAAAACTTACAAGTGACAATTAACTTTTTATTCAGTTGATACAATTGATAATGCAATTATTATTATTAAATATGTAGTGATAAATTAAGAGTTATCTGACTACCATGACTCTTTTTTGAGCCATAAATTGGAACTTTTAGGTTTCATTTTAACTAAGAAAAGTAAATAATACTTTTATTTTAAGTACTGTTTTTCAGTTTTTTATATTAATAATTCAAATATCTTAGTTTTTATATTAATAATTCAGATACTTTCAAGAACATTTTATTTTACATGTTCTATAAATAAAGTTATAATTATGTTTCTTTTAGACTCAGAAAAAGTTGTGATATAGTATGCAAATCAGTACTTTTTTGTAATGGATATGCAAATGGCTTTCACAACATTGGCCACATTTATATTTTTAGGAGGAACATAATAACTGTATGTAACAAATTTCCTTAATTACAAGTGTTTTACCAAAACTGCTGATACTGGACTTGCAAAAGGAATTTCTTAGGGCTTCACTTGTATCTTAAACAGTGTTAACTGGTTAATTTTTAAAATGAGAGTGATAAAGGTCCCGTTGCCTAACAGCAACTTTATGGAAATGAACATCTCAGATGATTCCACAAATTATTTTTTCTTTGTACCCCCAAACAAAAAGTATTATGTGTAAATCCAGCAAATCTGTCCAGTAACACAGGCAGTCACACCCAGTTTCAGCCCTGACCCGGCAAACAGTAAAATGAATCAAGTGAACTATAAATAAATGTTTCACTAGAATCTCACTAAAAATTTCAACATTTGATAATTAACTCTCGAGGTACAGAGGGAGCATCGAGGCCAAAAAAGTGAGATATAATTTGTTGTGACTCATCTCTTTGATTTTTTTTTTTAAATTTTTTTTCTTTGATTTTTTGGAAGCAAGTGTAGCAAGCAGTGTTTTAGGGTGTTAAGTATTTATTGAGAAACTGCTGGAGTTAGGTACCGTGTGAGCCACCGGGGTATGGTCCTGAGGAAGGTCTCCACATCTGTTTGTAAAAATGATCAGATAAAGAGGAAATTTTAGGGTGGCCTGAGTTACGGCAGTGTTTTTTTTTTTTTTTTTTTTTTTACGGCAGTGTTAAGTGCAAGATTCAATGGGAACACAAGAGGTGGGCACCTAACCTGCCTTGGAGGACCCCGTGCAGACCTGTGGCAGGAAATCACATGTCAGCTGAGCCCCAAACAAGGAAGAGAAGTTAAGTTAGGCCACTGGGGATGTGTGTGTGAGATGTTAGTTTGCTAGGGGACACAGCATGTGCAGAGGTGGAGCACTGCATGAAGAGTGGCAAGGATGGGGCTGGAGAGAGTGGCCCTTGTAAGCCAATCTGATAGGCTTGGACTTTATCTGGAGGCCAATGGAAAGCCATCGAAGGATCTTTAAGCAGCAATTTAAAGCTTTTAAAAGCCATTTTTAATAGATCTTAAAAAAATAAATTTAGGGAAAAAAACCCCAGCATTTTAACATGTTGCATTTCATTCTTAAGAATTAATTTTAAAAAAAAAGAATTAGCTTATTTTTGTGGGACAGCCCTATGGGAAATACTAGCTGCCATAATAAATAAGCTCCAAAATTACAGGTGAGTGGGTAAGTATATTACTGGCTGGCCAGCCAGGTCCGCAAAACGACTGTGTTCCAGGAAGGGGGAGCATGGAGGCTTTGCTCCACAGCCATCAATCACTGATACAACATGTGACCTAAAGTAGTTAATGCAGTTCTCATCCAGTGAAACAGCTACTCTTACAAAGAATTAGGCTGATCAAAGGAAATCAACACAAATCATAACAAAAAATGTTACGTAGAACCCAGGATTACAAAAGCCACTGAAAAAATATGAGAGTAAAAGAGCTCCCTCCTTTTGTCTGGGGAGAGCCCAAAGAGTTCCAGCTGTGCCATGTCTTCCCTTATGCGCCAGGTGCATCAGGGTGGTCCGGTTGAGTTCCAGGCTCGTGTCATCTTTAAGGGCTGTCATTGGTGCAGATGGCCCTCCATGCATATTGCTCTGTCCTCAAAACTATTGAAATTCCTCAAATGGTTTCACGGCATATCTAGTCCCTAGAGGTCTTCCAGATGGTGTTAGTTAGATAGCCTAGGAAGAGATCCAGTTCCAGGCAAAACCGAAACAAAACAAAAAACTGTGTTCCATGATCGGACATGTGCCCTCTGTCTCCTTCCTCTCTTCCCCTCTGTGATTTGTCTGGCACTCTTCCTCACCCTGGATCATGACTCTGTTCCTAACGTTGGCACTGTGCTAACTTCCTGATTCCTACACGTGGTTTCTAGGATTTGAAGAATCACTGGGGTATGAGATATGATGGAGAAGAGAAATAGCCCTTTGTGTGGCTGCTGCAAATCAGTGTCAAAATACAATTTTGTGTTCCTCTGATCTGATCCCAGAGCATCTATACTAAAAGCCCCTCCCCCCGATAAAATGCATAGTGCCTTTACATTTTACAGTAAGTGATGGTTGCTGTTGTTATTATTTTGTGTTTATTTTTTAACTCTGAATTACCATAGATAATATTACTAATTGTGTTGATCATGCATCAAGGTTGTATAGTTTAAAAACTACAGCTTCTGAGAAAGAATAATACAGAGAATAAACTCATTTTCAGAATAAAAAATAATGTCATAAGGTATGGGCCAATAATTAAGAGAGATTCTGATTGTATTATTTGGACTCTTAGTATACTCATTAGATATACAGCTGGAAACAAATTTGATTAGCCAGTGCAGTTTAGTAAGTACCCCCATTATGCTATATGCTAAGCATGCTGGCTGGACCTGCTTGTTTTACAAAATGTAAAATATGATTTTTCTCTTCCCTCAAACAGTTATTACAGTAACATACTCAAATAGTAATGATTCAAGATTTTTTTTAAAATGAGACCTAAATGAGATTCAGAGGATTTATTCAGACATTTATTTTCAGGTTCTAATAGGTACATATGGTAGGTGTTCCATAAGTGTGTATGTATGTATTTATTTTTAAAGAATTTATTTATTTATTTATTTATTTATTTATTTATTTATTTATTTATTTATTTATTTATTTATGATAGACATAGAGGGGGAGAGAGAGAGAGAGGCAGAGACACAGGCAGAGGGAGAAGCAGGCTCCATGCCAGGAGCCCAAGCGGGACTCAATCCTGGGACTCCAGGATCGCGCCCTGGGCCAAAGGCAGGCGCTAAACCGCTGAGCCACCCCAGGATCCCCCATAAGTATTTATTAAATGCAGTGATTAAATTTATTGTAGTGTAAACAAAACCTTTAAATTGTTGAGCAAAATAGAACGAGACTTCTAGAATATAGTGCATTAATATAGGAAACTAGAAATGGCAGTAAATGAGTTTTAAGCTAGGCTTCACAGGCAGTTGAGACGTAGATTTGTGCAGATGACACACACTAGAGCTTGTTTTCTAGGAGATAGCAAAATCAAGGACATAAAAGTAATGATTAATTGCTTCCAGGTGACAACACACAGATCTGAAGCACATGTAGATAAACTTGGGAGAGAATTTGTTGACAAATCCAAAGAAATGGGGCTTCTGACTTAAGGGGGGTCATTGGTAAAGGAGTTTCGTTTGGGAGACCAGAGTTGGGAAGACAAAAAGGAAGTTTGAAGTCATTAGAGTGATGGGTGTCTAAACCAAAAGAGGTTTCTAGAAAATACCGACAGGAGAAAACAAAATGGTGTGATTTAGTGATGTGTTTCATGTCCATGATGAAAAGGAAGGTTTTTCTTTGTTTTGTTTTGTTTTTAAATAGTGTCACTGAAGAGGATGGAGTGACTGATTATGCAAGAAATAAAGAGCTTCGATTTTATGAATTGGTTATCTAAATCGAATTTATTCTTTATCCAGAGGTATTAGATATAAAGCCAGAGTGTGTGGCCTGGCATGGGGGTGTCACTTGTATATTATACTTTGCATAGGAAGTCACATGAGGAATCAAACCAAGAAACCAAACCAAGGAAGAAAATCATTAAGTTCTAGGAGAAGTGAGAAATTGGGCAGTTAATGAATACCAGGAAGAGACGTCAGGTGAGAGAGGATCACCAGGACACTCTCATAGGGAGGTAGGATAGACACCGTCACAAGAGGAAGGTTCTCATTTTAATTGAGGGATCTAACACGGAGACTGTAAAGGCATGTAATGTATAATGTAATGCATGTGAAACCAGAAATTATTATGTGGAACTTCTGAAAGTCTCTGTCCACGGTGGGGAGGGAGCAGGGAATCAGGAGAGGCAGCAGGAAACGAGGAATCGAGGAATCGAAGGATACTAACGATACTTCTGAACCACTGGGAGGAAAAAAAAAAAGCATTCATTTCATTTTCACTTCCAAGTGACTCTAATTACATAAATGTTTCTCAACGGTTGAACGATCATTTTGTATTTTCTTCATTTCAAGTGAATTGATTACTTTTGGAAAGTGATTACATACTCTTGAAAGGGTATGTGCTTTCATAGATATGATATGAACGGAATATTGCGGAGTCTGGATAGTTCACGTTCCGTGCGGTGGAAAGAGTTTCATTTTTAAGGTGATGATGGTAGGTAGACATCAAATTGACTCTTGGAGCCGTGGTTTTATTTCTAAAGAGCAAAACTATGAAAGGTACTACATTTTGTAATGTGCTCTAATGAACCGAGGGAAAGTGTATCCTGGCAAAATAATTAACTTCATTCTCTGATTGTTTTGTGTTTACATGATCTCCAAAGCCACGTGTTTCTAATTATATTTACCAGAGAGATATTACTATCTCTGGTTAAAGTGATGTAGAGTAGAAAGTCCCAGACCAGTTTTGTGTCTTTCTGTGTGAACTGTGAAATAACCTTTGGTTGTTTTATTTTATTTATTTTTTTTCTTTTTTAACCTTTGGTTGTTTTAGTAGTAAATTACAATTACACATTCGGAGTTTGTGTGAATTTGCGAGGTGGGGGAAAACATGCCAAGTCACATAGTGGGCATGTATAAAATATTTAGACTTTAATAGAAAGAAAAACCAACCTTTATCGAGTTAAGTGTGAGTAAGAACACCACGCTGTTGGAATGATTGATGGTTTTCTCGTCACATGTAACCGACTAACATAATTTCACAAAACCTTTGCTTACCACTTCAAATTATCCAAAATGTTTTGCAGTAAGGATAGCAATATGTGCTCCCTGAGAAAAACATTGCCCCATTCTGTCCTCAATTTATTTCCTTTTTTCCTTCCTTGTTTCTGCTTTTGGAGTTTTTTTTTTTTTAATTATTTTGTATCTTTCTTTAAGAATACAATTTGATAGGTGTTTCTGTCATTAAATATTTTATGGGAAAGAAACTATACGCATAATAGAAAATGCACTGAAATAGAAAGTGGTGATCTAGAATGATTGGCCTCTTCCTTTCTCTTTCTTTTTCTTGTTAGACAAATATTTATTTTCCGTGCCAATGTATGTGAAATACAATGCTAAGAGTGGTGAGAGATAGTGAGAAAATTTCATTAGTTCATTTATTCAACACACAGTCTCTTGAGTGCTTGCTCTGTGCTAGTCATTGGTAATTTATCATTGAACAAGACAGGGTAAGTTCCTGCCGTAATGGAAACTTATATTCCTGGTCTGCAATCAGATAATACAGTAATTACGTAAGGAGGAATAAGCCATGGTAGCAGAGGGGCAGGAGGCAGTGAAGGAATTTTGAACAAGGACTGGAGAGTCCGTCTGTAGATGAAGTGGCCAGGAAATGCCCTCCGTGAGGATGTGATGTTTGACCTGAAAGATGAGGGTGGACCAGCACAGCTAAGATAAGGAGAGGGGTGTTCAGAGTAGGAGGGGGCAGGATCTGTAAGAGCCTGGGATGAAGAAGAACTTGGTACTGTTATGGATCAGAAAGGAGGCCAGTGTGGCTGCAGAAGGGTGGGTCAGACAGAGAAGGGTGTGGAGTGAGATGATGAGGTGGGAAGGGGATAGATCATGGGGGTGGGGGTGTTGAAAGTTTTGGGTTTATTTTTTTTTTTTAAGATTTTATTTATTCATGAGAGAGAGAGAGGCAGAGAGACATAGGCAGAGGGAGAAGCAGGCTCCCTGCGGGGAGCCTGATGCGGGACTCGATCCCAGGACCCGGGATCACACCCTGAGCTGAAGGCAAATGGTCAACCACTGAGCCACCCAGGTGTCCCAAAAGTTTTGGGCTTAAATAGGGGCCGATGTGGTCTGATATATCTTTTGAAAAGATGTATCCCTCTAACTGATGGGTACAGATTGAATAGATGTTGCCTTAACAGAAGTTACAATGTACCAGGGAAGCTCCAAACAGGTAGGTAATATAATACAAAGCAGGAAATGATAAACCGTGTCAGGTGAAGACCAAACTCGGTCTGAGAGAGGGTAAGGCTTTGCTAGGAAGATCAGAAAAGACTTTAGGGGAGATGGGTTTCGAGGTGTGAGTGATTCAGATATCTAGAAAAAAGAGGAGTATTTCAAAAATGAGGTGAAGCACCTGGAAGACAGGTTCAGACATCAAGCAAGATGTTCAGTTTCGTTAGAACTTAGTGGAAAGTACGTTTGGGCTCAGATCTTGGAAAACCTTGAACTCAAGATTAAGAATGTGAACTTTGGCTGTTATCCGTGGGATGCCAGGGAAGAAATGAATTGTAGCAGTGTATATATATCACAAGCGTTAATTTGCAATCTGTGTGTAAAATGTCCTGTGGAGGTTTCAACTTAACTTTGCCACTGACTAGCTGTGCAGCCTTGACCAAGTTTATTTGGTTTTGTCTTTGTCATCTGTGAAATGAGGTTAAACTAGGTGTTCTCTATGGTGTCTGTTATTTTTAAACACTGTGTATCATTAAAACCCCCCAATATATTTTTTAAATATTTGTTTATTTGAGAAAGAGAGAACGTGAGCAAGGGAAGGGGCAAAGGGAGAGGGGGAGAGAGAGAATCCTAAGCAGACTCCCCACTGAGCATGGAGTTCGATGTGGGGCTTGATCTCATCACCCCAAAATGATGATGAGAACCAAAATCAAAAGTCAGACACTTAACCAACTGAGCCACCCAGGCACCTCCCTTCCCCAAAACCCCCAATATATTTAAAGTACAAGGCATTTAAAGTCATTCATCATTTTTATAAGAACACTGATTCACAGGGATACATACAGCCCCATGTTTATAGCAGCATTATCTGCAATAGCCAAGATAGGGAAGCAGCCCAGGTGCCCATCCATTGATAAACGGATACAGAAGGGGTGGTATATATACACAATGCAGGCCTCTTCAGCCATAAAAAAAGAATGAAATCCTGTCATTTGCACCAACATGGCTGGAGTGAGAGAGTATGATGCTACGCGGAATAAATCAGTCAGAGAAAGACAAATGCCATATGATTTCACTCCTATGTGGAATTTAAGAAACAAAGCACAGAAGCAAAGGGAAAAAATGAGAGAGGCAAACCAAGAAATAGAACTCTTATTTTTTCCAAGATTTTAATTTTTTTTATTTTAATTTTTTTATTTGTGAGAGAGAAAAGAAGAGAGAGTGGGGGAGGAGCAGAGGGAGAAGGACAAGCAGACTCTGTGCTGAGCACCAGAAACAGGCTCTTAACTCTCGAGAACAATATGATGGTTTCCAGAGGGGAGGGGGGGTGAAATAGGTGATGAGGATTAAGGAGGGCACTTGTGATGAGCCCCAGCTGATGTATGGAATCATTGACTCACTATGTTGTACACCTGAAACTACTATAACACTGTGTGTTAACTAATGGGAATTAAAAATAAGCATTCATTCATTCATCATTTTAACAGGTTAGTTTACAGAGAAAGACTGCAGACAGTATTAGATGAGATCATTATAGAGCTCGTTATTGCTCTTTCCTCAGCTTTTTATGTCCTTGTATTTGTTGGTCGACTTCTCAAATAGCAAATCTGCAATGCTAGCTGGGCGGAGATTCCAAGTATATATTTTTCCCAGTGCAAAAATGCAAAATACTGAACACAATAATTTTTCTCTATTAATAGTACTTTTGTTCTGTTGACATTACCTAAAACAGGGATATATAAGACTATTAGTTAACCCACGCACTCGTGTCAGAGTCCAAGATACTGGCATTGTTTGGGTTTGCTGTTGGTTCTCAGACTGTTCTTTGCAGGCCACTCACCATGGCCCTCTCCCCTGCTTAGAAGAAGTTGGTGATCCATTCCCCTACCTCCATTCTTCTACTAGACTGAGCTGATGGGAGCCGCAGGAAGCCGCAGGAATATGTCATTGCTTAGCCAATCTAGCACCAGTACAATCCTGTAATTCTCACTGTGTTGCCCTAGAAATTTTTTACCACCAGACTGACAATACAAGGTTATAAATTGTTATTATTTGGGGGACTCTATCTTTGTGACTATTTTATTGTTATATAAAATATTTATTTACCCTTTTGAATAATTATATTCAAATATCTCATTAAGATAGAAGTTTACCAAAGATACAGCATAGCTTTATTTTTTTTGTTAAGATGAAATAATCATGATGGCCACTTGATGTTGATAGGAGTTACATAAATTGATCTATAATTAATTCCTGCACCCTTAGTCCTGTGAGGTACTTTGTATCATCTTTAAAATGCTGTCCTTAAAAAAAAATAATAAAATAAAATAAAATAAAATAAAATAAAATAAAATAAAATAAAATGCTGTCCTTTCCTTTTGTTTTTTTTTGCATTGGTGAGAGAGTGCTGAATACCAGCATCCCTAGTGGTCTCCTCTGTCAGGCCTTGCAAATCAAGAGCTCACCGCATAGTAGGTCATACTGTCATATTGTACTTGGTGCATAAAGACACCAGATTATAGGGAAAAAACTCGTTATAATTTTTTATTTTGTGGAAAGGAAGTTGGGATGGGTTGTGCTTGGAGTGTTCGGTGAGATTGAATTTCTCCATTATTTATTTTAATTATACCAAAAGAAATACCTTTATAATGATTTTATGAATGCTGGGGTTTCTGAGATTGTTCCTAGGCATGATTAGTGCAAAATGAAAGGACTCGTTGGCAACTTTAGTGGAATCTTAGCCATCACAGTGAGCTTAAACTTGGGAGCTCTTGCCTTGGAGCACCAGCCCTCAAATTGGTGCTGAGCCACAAACCTTCAGTTTCCTGAATCTTTCCTGCCCACTGTAGTTTCAGCTCATGCTTATTTGTGTTTTTCTTGTTTTGACTCTTAACTTGCCAGGATACTGCATGTAACAGATGCAGGAAAAATGTCGAGAGAAAAGATAAAGACTTTTTAACACAGGCATGTGTTTGTGGTAGTTCACCTCCCTACTTCTAAGCACCCTAGCAATTCAACAAGAACTCTAAATTTTGCTGGCCTCAGTTGTGAGCTTAAGCTCTTGGTTTCTAAGTACTGTTTTGCAAAGGAATGTTTATAATGAGTTTTTTTTAAATTTTATTTATTTATTCACAAGAGACACAGAGAGAGAGACATAGACAGAGGGAGAAGCAGGCTCCCATGCAGGGAGGCCAATGCAGGACTCGATCCCAGGAGCCCAGGATCATGAACTGAGCCGAAGGCAGGTAGTCAACCACTGATCCACTCAGGCGTCCCGATAATGAGGTTTTTCTTTGAACGCAAAAGGGTCAGTATGTTTTCGAATTAAGGAAATACACTTTAAGGCAGAAAACTACCTGCAAAAATGATTAAAGGACTAATATTTTTGTGTAAATATTTTTATGTATTTGTCTGTCATGGTTTAGTTTGGAACACAAAGGATGTTTGTCAGATGAATAATGAATTTCACTACCTGTATGTCCCAAATATTTTTAAACAATTCTATCTGCTTAATTTCATTACATTAAAATTTCAGAGGTGGCTCAGTCGGTTGAGTAGGCAACTCTTGATTTGAACTCAGGCCATGATCTCAGGGTCATGAGATCGAGCCCCCTGTCAGGCTCTGAGCTCAGTGCAGAGTTTGCTTGGGATCTGCCTGGGATTTTCTCTCTCCTTCGCTCTCTCCCTCCCCAACTCTGGCTTATGCATTCAGGCTCTCTCGCTCTCTCTTTCTCTCTCACAAATAAATAAAATCTCTTAAAAATTTTTCCAGAAATTTGTGTATATAAATATATATCTAATATATATTTTTCCATATATGTGAAAAAGTTGCTACAATTTATAATCAAACTTACTAGCCATAGGTACTTTGAAGGCCTGATGTTTTTCCTATACCATTTTGATAATGTTTCATATCCTGGTACATGCCTCTAATCTAATCTCAGATCCTGATTGTTTTTTTTTTTTTAATTAACTCCTACAATGTGATCCTTTGTTAGTTTTTGGCATGTATCCATAGTTATGTTTTCATCAGTGGATTTTGTTAACGTTAACATTTGGGAAACCTGTTAGTAAAAATTGCGTTATTTTGCGACCCATTCCTTTTGAGGTGAATTATACTCCGTTGATTATAAGACATCCCAGAGGAGTGCTTTTTGCAGGTTTAAATTGTTTACCATAGATTTTAATGTGGGACACCCACAGAATCCACTTTTGACATGGGGAAGGTTGCGATGGGATCGCATTACCTTGTCAGCAGGTGCTGCCATGGACATTGGTGTAAAGCAAGAAGGAAGGGACTGGGATGCAGAACCGTAATTGGAAAGAAAGAAATAAATCCTTCCCTTTCAGTTGCTTCACTGATTCCCAATGTTCCAGGTAAAGTGCACCTGCTGAGTGGCTGAGAAGAACAGGTAAACGCTGGCATTCCATTAATTTCAGAGGAATGTCAGTGGACTGCATTTGCTCAGCAGGTGTGATGAGCTGAAGGAAGAAGGGGGACCCAGGGCAGAGGATAGAGCAGAAAAGTGGCTCAAAACAAGGGATGGTACGGGGAGGATCTGTCCTTAAAAGCTCGTATTTCTGTTAATTCTCTGGTAATTCCTAATGCGACTACACGTTTTGGTAGTACTTGAAGCCACATTAGAATTATGACAGCCTATGTTAAAACTGTGCAGTGTGGCTCAGTAATATAAAGCTAACGTTTCCTGAAATAATTTGAAAATCTAGCAGACTGTGAAGTTATCCTGATGAACTTGGTTTTGATTACAGTAATGAGATATACGGTGTGGTGTCAAAAACTGTCTTCCAGTTGACACAACAATCCATAATTTATAGATTGCCTTAAAAATTAAAAGACGAAGTCAATTATAACTAATTATAATGCTACATTTACTTGAGAAGTTATTATATCCTTTGGGATAAAGGAAGTAATATTCGTGTCAGTCAGGAATCTTTAGCTACAGCTTCCTGGTTCTATCTTAAGAATTCTTCAGTTTTGTTTCGCGAGAATCCTAAGCCCCTGAAAGCCTGAAGCCCCGCTATTTTTAGAAATAACTATAGTCGCTTCTGTACATCGTTGCACATTGGTTCCTATTCTGAACTTCTTAACTGTACCAAATCCGCAGAGAGGTTACTGGAAGTTTTCACGACGACTGCTGAATCAGTCAGAGGCGAATTTTAAATCATGCTGGGGGAAAATAATCATAATTAATCTGAGTTACAGCCTCAAGATTTCATCGTTTTTCCTATTAGTAATGGCTTCAGATAATAGAAATTAAAAATCCAAAAATACTGTGTATTTATTAAATCTTTAGTTCACGACGGTCAGCATCTTTTTTATCTTACAGACAAAAGCCAAACTGCATGCAAATGATAGTCTGCCTATATGAGCATCTCCTAAAGAGGTGAAAAGGAGTGGTTTATATTTTCCGATAATTTTATGTCATCAGGAAATGAGATCTACATTCTTCCTTCTTCTAAGAACGTGAGTTGTTAGAAGAAGAGAAAATCTCATCCTTGTATAAACTTCTAGAAAATTGAATGACTTTACAAATTAGGAGCTGAATATCAAGTCATTGGTGAGGCCTCCTTTTGTGTACACTTTGATCGTGAAGCTGTTTATAGGTGAAGCACTTGTGCTTTATGTTGTGGAATCAGACACAATGCATGTATGTGGTAGCAGAGACTTCTTTCCTTATCTGGGGAAGGGTGGGGGGCAGAGAACAGTCTGGATTAATGTTAAGGAAATATATATCCAAAGAAGATGAACTACGACAGACTAGTTGTTTGAGTAATATTATAAGTTGTGATCCTTTTTATATATTTAAGATTTCATTTTGTTGGAAAGCTTTCAAAGGGTGACCTAGTACATGTGCCAATGACAAAAGCTCCTTGTAACAATTCAGAGCATGCTTTATGCTTTATGAAATGGGATTGTAAAAATCCTCTCAAAAATGGCATCTGAAATAGCATTAAAACACAATTTCCTTTGATAAGGCTTTAAGGCACTCATATGAAAAGTGATACCACTTTGAGTGAGTCTGTGTCAGCATTACGCGATGTTGTGTTGCTCATAACTGACATTAATCCATTAAGGGTGCGAGGGTCATTTATTTTCCTCATGAAGTCATTAAATACCATTATTGATTTCTATTCAGTCACTTAGATTGTACCTTCATTTTATGATCATTATATACATTAATGCTAAGTGTTGATTTTATGCACTTTAAATAATAGATATTATCGTATTTAAAGTTGAAGAGTAAGTTAAAATAGTAACGGTTACGAAAAAGAAATTCTATAATTGGTTCACTAACCATTTTTATTATCATGTTTATTAGAATTATAAAAGTGATACTGATACTTAAAAATGCTTACCCATCATCTCTAGTGTATTTGCTAAATCGTAAAGAGACAACTTTCTCTTCATTTTTAAGTTAATAAAGTAAAATTAATAAAACTGTAATGCGGGTCTTTAAAATACTCTTCCTGCTGCCATTTTTGTAACTAGATCTACTACTGTCTGCTCATGTGCAGATGGGTCCTCTGTTAATTTCCTCCTTTTTGCCATGTAAACACAAAGAGTAAAGACTTAACCAGATTCCTGGTTCTTTTTTTAAATTTTTTTTTAAAGATTTTATTTATTCATGAGGAACACACACACAGAGAGAGAGAGAGAGAGAGAGAGAGGCAGAGACACAGGCAGAGGGAGAAGCAGGCTCCATGCAGGGAGCCTGATTCGGGACTCGATCCCAGGTCTCCAGGATCATGCCCTGGGCTGAAGGCTGAGCCACCGGGGCTGCCCAGATTCTTGGTTCTTTGGAGTGTTCAGCGGCAAAATGGGGGAGAACAATGAAAAAAAAAAATCAGTGTATGATATTCTGTTCTGCAAACATAGATGGATCGCAAATCGTGGCTTTTATTACAGACTTCATTTTATGACAAGTCGTTCATTTAACTGAAATGCTGTAGAACTGATAGCTCCTTACACTCCCTCGAAATCATTTTATTTGTTAAAAGAAACGGCAACATCACAGAATTCTTTGTGATCTCTGTCCTTTTTATAAGACCAGTCTTTTTTTCTTTTTTCTTTTTTCTTTTTTCCTGAAACACAAATCCATGATACCCTGCATCTTACTGGAAAGCATACTTGAATAGTACCAGGGACTTTGTGACTTGCCTGTTTTGGCAGCATCCTGAGTATTTCGCCTACCTGTCCTTTCGGAACGTGACGCGGGACCGTAGGTGTAATGAACATCTACATCCCTGTTCTCCCAGGAAGTACGGCGGAGGGTCCCGAGCCTTCCGTGGGGCAGAACCAAGTGGAGCCACGCTCCTTCCTACAACAGCAGCTTGGGAGGAGTTGCATGCTCAGCACTTTTGCATAGGCTTCTGGCCTGGCTCATCGAAGGCAACCTAGCAAAGCTGTGATATTAATGAATTATGACAAGCCTTTTGGCTGTCAGGCAGAGGTTCCCGCCTTCCTCCTTTAAGACAAAAACTTAATGGAAGATGCTCAGATGGGCAAGCTCTCTGATGATACCCCTTAAGTGCTCATCCCTTTTCTGATGTGAATATTCAGGGAGCCGTGAAGCTGCAAGTGGCAGCGTTTAATATCGTCTTTCTCATAATGCCTGAATAATTTTCCGGAGACCGATCTCTGCTGCTGCCGTGAACACGGTTATTTGTTTATTTTTCACCTTGGTCCTGGTGGAATGCTGACCTAGCTAATCTTCAGGACTCCCGGGGAAAATGGTTTCATAGTCCCAGCTCTTGTTCTCTCCAATAAACCCCAAAACGGAAGCTTACGGCCAGCCACTTTAATAATAGAGAAATCAGGAGAACTGGCTCTCTAGTTTCCTTTAAAAGTGCCACACACAAAAAAAAAATGTTAATGAAGAATTTGGTGAAAACATGAAGACGATCTTGCATATTTTTTAAATGGATGTTTGTGAGAGGAAAGGAGAAAGCATAGGCTGTCGTGGTGAGTTATAGAACGTTTTCGAGATTTCCCTCTGGTCGTGCTGCTCATTATGTCAAACAGCCGAGCTTTTAAGCTACTGTACTTTCCGTTTTATGTGGACTGGCCTTCATTTGCTGAAATGCTTCAAGTTCACAGCACTAAAGTCATTTTGAAAACGGGATGTAATTACAAAGGTATCTTATGCTTACCAACAGCTTTTTTGGATCAATTTAATTATCATTACTTGTGGATACTGTAAATTGAATATCCCTTCCCTAATTACATTAAACTCAGGGGTTAGCCGCTTAAACATCTAAATGAGAAAAGTTCATCCTTTGCTATAAATAGGAGAATTGTTCTCTTATTTAGACTGACCTTAGAAGCTAAGCATTTTACATGATATTGTCAGGTGAGCATTATAAAGACAGCCTGTAATGAGATCTGTAATGAGGAACTAAGGTATAATGGCCCTTTGGAAAAGTTAATTTATTCAGCATTTTCTTGCTGCATGATGGAATTAAAGTTTTGTGTGTATGTCCAGACCCCCTTTTTTTTCCCCAGACCCCTTTTTTAAAAGAGGCCGGTTGCAGTGTTCTTGCTTTATTCATCTTCTGCCCGTAGTCTGAAGTGGTTTAATATTACTCTTCCAGCTTAATGGAAGCCACCATAAAAGTGGTGAATTAGTCTTGCCCTTTTAAACAGAGCTAATTTATTTAGAGACCAGGAATGCTATTTGCCTGCCTTCTCCTTACCCCTTTTTACACAAATGATATACAGGAATTTATTCAAGCCACAGAAAGAGCATATTTTTCTCAGAGGGGAAAAATGTTTTTAGACACCTATAAACAAGAACTGTTTTTGTTTTGTTTTGTTTTGTTTTTTTGTTTTTTTTGTTTTTTCCCCTGTTTTGGAAAATCGGCCTTTAATCAGTTGATGTGCGTCTTTTAGTATTTGGTTGTCTGTTCAGCTCAAGTGATTCTGTGCTTTGTCAGAACACAGAGGTTATTTCTAGAGAGAGATTTGGTTGATTTCTGCTTGTTATAGCCCTTGTAAATTTTAGTGCATACATAGCTACTTGCTGTTATTTGCTCTTTCTTCCTCAATTGTAGCTTCATTAAAAAAAATCTGTCTATTGTAGTTAAAACTCTTAAAAATGTAAGCGTGACTACTTTTTTTCACAGAGCAGGTCCTGCTGAGTGTGCTTTATGATTTATCATAAAACTTGGAAGATAGGACAAATCAAGGCTACGTGCGTTAGAATCTCAAAAACTAGAAGAGGTTTTTGTTGTGCCAACAAGTAGCTAAAATCCTTAGTAGGTAATGGCAAATTTTGAGTCTTGGGTCAACACCCATCCTGGATGGTTTCTGGATTTTTCTAATGAGGTGTATTGTAGAATACAACAGAATCAAGAAAAAAAATGTAGACTGAGTCCCGTTCGAGAATTAACAAGTGGTTTTGAACTCTGCGTTTTCCAAAAAACAATTGCATGTTATATTAAAATATACCAGGAGTGGCGTGTTTACAGCTATTTAAAAATATTGTCAACCATACTGCATTCTAGAAATTTACTTTCGCTGGGATGCTGAATACCAGAATGAAAATTCTGTGGATGTCGGTAGGTCTTTTAATACCTTTGTAAAACCAGTTTCTTAAAAATATAGTCTAGTCTCCCATAGTGGCCTAGTGGTTAAAGATATGAAATTGAATGTTCGTACAAGGGGCAATTTTCCTGATCAATTCCAACAGGCACTGAACTCTAGAATTGCATTTCTAATATTAGAAGACTGACCATAGGCAACCTAACTTGAAAAATGCAGGCAGCAATTTTATGCGTCTGATACAATTAGACACAGTTACCGCTCGTATCAGTCAGTCAAGTTTTATTCTTCCTAAAAAGCAATCAGGGGTAGGTATTTAAACACAGATGTGTATAGATAATGGTGGGAATTTCAGAGAGCCCTGCAGATACAACTGTTCCCAAAGAGGAATCTTTATAGAAGATACTGTCTATCAAAGACCACTCAGGATCATGAAGAGTGAAGAAGCGAAGGTTTGTAGTGTTTTTTTTTTTTTTTAAATCATCAGTACATATGATGCTTTTCCTGTTAAATGAAGTAGGGGGTTCTGTGGGTTTGGTTTTGTTTCATCTTGATGGGCTTTGTCTTATTAGTAGGCGACAGCTCAAGAGTCGTGGGAGTTGAGGTTGTCAGCTGTGAGTTTGTGGGACCAAAGCATATGTGAGCCACAGGCGTCTTCGAAGGAAGGTGCTGATTTACACAGTTTCCTTCTGTAGTATCTACTACAGCTCCAGGATGTAAGTGTTTTTGATGTTGATGATGATAATTGACACACATTAAATTTAGCTCAGAAATTAAGGGCTATTAGCAAAATTGCTCCTCATTGTTTATCCTCCCTTCTTGAGAAATCTCTATACGTTGCGGACTATTTATGCTGCTCTGCATGGCCAGTTAATGGTGTCACGATCCCTTCTGATCACCCTAATCATGTTTCAATGAGATGGTACCCAATCCGGTGATATCTTGCTAAAACTTTCTTCCCGTTAGTTCTTTCAGTGCCTTCCTATGCACCCTCAAACTCAATTAAGAAATTCTTTTCTTAGAAATTTGTTAAAAGACATTTGAGAGATCCTAGATTTCAGTACAGCGCACAAGATGGCTTATAAAGCAACATCTGTATAACCTTGGCCATTGGTAAGTTTCCTTAAAGAGCTGAGGGGTCTTAAGTAATATTAAGCATTTTCTTAAATTTTATTTATTTATTCATAGAGACCGATTGAGAGAGAGAGAGAGAGAGAGAGAGAGAGAGAGAGGCAGAGACACAGGCAGAGGGAGAAACAGGCACCATACAGAGAGCCTGACGTGGGACTCGATCCAGGGTCTCCAGGATCACGCCCTGGGCTGCAGGCGGCGCTAAACCGCTGCGCCACCGGGGCTGCCCTTAAGCATTTATTGAAACACGTGCAGGCTTTGTAGGATGATTCTTGTAGATGCTTGAAAATGGAAGTATTGAGTTTATACTTTGCACAGTGTGTGGTCACTCGGTTTGTATAAACAGTGATAAGCATGAAGCTGCTAGACTCGGTAATGGAACCATTTGTCTGGTAGTGAGGAGGTGTATGGTATTTGAAGTAGGATGATCTGGGGGTGCCTGAGTGGCTCAGCTGGTTAAGCATCTGCCTTTGGCTCAGGTCATGATCCCGGGATTCTGGGATCGAGCCTGAGTCCGGCTCCCTGCTCCGTGGGGAGCCTGCTTCTTCCTCTCCTCCTGCTTGTGCTGTCTCTCTCTCGCGCGCGCTCTCTCTCTCTTTGTCAAATGAATAAATAAAATATTTAAAAATATTTTTTTAAAGCAGGATCATCTGAAGAATGTCATTTAAAGTTGGTGGTAAAAGAATTCAGTCTTAATGTGTAGGGTAATTGGGAAGAACGTAAATTAGAGCCTCTGTTGGAAAAACAAATATACCACAACGTCTGATTTTCACAGTTACTCTCTGAGGTGTTCAGCCCACTTCTCAGATGGTACAACTGAGTCTCACGGAAGTGAAGACAAATTATTTCCAGGATCACAGCCCTGATGTCACTGTGTCTCTCGTATGCGAACCCGGGTCTGATTCACTCCAGAGTCTGCCAGTGAATCCTGCCAACCGTACTCTGTGGCCCATGGACTTGGCGTCAGTGTAAGCAGAAAGAAGAAACATTGAGGAAGGAAAGCTTTTTCCCCTCCGATCTCTTCTCCCATTTCCTACGTGTATGTTCCTCTCATCGCCACTCATTGCCATGTTCTTCTCCCATCATCGTCCTTACTCGCCCCAGAGCCATTACAAATAAATAAGTGTAAGGGAAAAGTGTGCTTGGGCGTCTGGGTGGCTCAGTGGTTGGTTGAGCGTCTGCTTTCAGCTCAGGTCATGATCCTGGGCCCCATGGGGAGCCTGCTTCTCCCTCTGCCTATGTCTCTGCCTCTCTCTTTCTCTGTCTCATGAATAAATACATAAAATCTTTAAAAAAAAAAGTGTGCTTGCAGAACGAATGCATCTTCAAGACAACTCCTTAAGCCTCCACTATTAGGAAGTTCTAGAACTCTCACTGCTCAGAGCACCTAGAACCTGAAAAAAATAGGGAGCTGATGTCAGGATACGCAGCTGATGCAGGTTAGCGTTTACTGACTAACCGGCAGTTCCGTAAACCCAGCCATAGCCTAGATTCCCAACTACTAAAATCTCTACCACCCTTCTCCCAAGATATATTATTTTCTTCCTTAAAACTTTTACAGACCATAATAATGCTGGATTCATAAACCTTAGGTAACAAATGTCATCATAAAATATCTATGCGTTTTTAAGGGGAATCTTAGAAAAGCTTTTTCCAGCATGTACCTCTTTAAGTGGCATCAGGGCCAGAAATCCCAAAGAGTGAAAAATAATTTTTAAATAAGGCACTTATGTGACTTCTGGTTTACATAACCATCAAAATATTGTTCCTGAGTGTCAGAAGTAGTTCTGGTCTATGTCTGAAGCTGCTATAAGAAACATGGGATCCAGGAAGTAAATACTCAAGTAGCTGAGACATAATAAAGTAAGCCCGAGTGAATACCTCGAGTTTATTGATGAATTATTGCACTATTATAAATGCTGAGACGGTGTCGTGTTCCAAAGACCGTCTTTAAAAAATGTGTGTTGCCAATTGTATTAAAAGTTAAAGCTGATTCTTACAGGATTATAACTTGTGTTTATCTTATTTGTACTATAAACTTGGCATGCATTTTGTTGACCTTTCCTTCCCCATGATCCATTTCTCCTTATCCCCAACCGCATCCTTGTATGTTTGTTTTTTTACACAGAGGTTAAGGAGTAAGCTCGTACAACCTTAAGAAATTCTTGTTGTGCCAGGTCCAGCAATTGATTTTAATGTTTACTCCTAAAGCTAGATTTTCAGTCTACTTCTTTTTTTTTTCTTTTTTTCCTTTTTCCCTTTCTGGATCCCAAATTATGGTTTATGCTGAAAACCTCCTGCCACGTAGGTTTCTTGACTAGGGAAAAAGTGGACATCAGATGGCAGAGAAGTGATCATGATTGACTGCTGTTATCTTTGGCTGCCTTGGAACAGACACATCAGCTGACCTGAGTTAATATAGCAGCCATACTCGATCATATGTTTCACTTACTAATCATCAAAGGCAAAGTCAATGGTATCTAATGCCACACTTTTCTTTCTTTTTTTTTAATGCCACACTTTTCAAAATAGCTTTTGTGTACTGACAAGAAAGCATTAAATCTTTATCACATACTCTCCATCCAGAGACTAAATCTGAAAAAGAAGCTTTAGAAAGATGCAAATAAGTGAGTTATTTACAAATATGACAGAGCCTTGATATTCTTAATATATAAAGAGTTCTTACAAATCAATAAAAAAGAGACAGTAGGAAAATGGAAATTTATAAAAGGTGACATGGATAGCTAAGAACCATGAAAAAATATGCCTTATTAATGATCAGTGAAACTGGAGTAAAACAACAGCATAGCGTCTTATTTCACTTATCATATTGGCAAAGATTTTAAAAGCTTATTAATATTACCATCATATACTTCTGATGGGAGTATTTCCTGGTGAGCAGTTTAATGAGCACAGCTTAGAAGGACATGTTTTAAATTTTTTAGTATGTATTATTTGGTTTAGAAATTTATTTTTGAAATTCTAAGTAAACAATTTGGGTAAGTTTTCGTGTGTGTATAAGAACATTTATCCAGTATTATTTATAATGTGAAAAAAAAGAGACTTCAGTAGACAGCAATAGAGGATGGTTTAAAGTACAAAGTTGAACATCATGTAATTTTTGAAAGTACTGGTTTAGAGCAATATGATCTATAATAATTATTGATGGAATTTATGATAGACTAAGTAGAAAAAATAAGTTAACAAAGAGCACATGGGGCATATGGGTGACTCAGTGGTTCAGCATCTGCCTTTGGCTTAGGCTGTGATCCTGGCGTCCTGGGATTGAGTCCGCATCAGGCTCCCCGCAGGGAGCCTGCTTCTCCCTCTATGTCTCTGCCTCTCTCTCTGCGTCTCTCATGAATAAATAAAATCTTTTAAGAAAAATAATAAAAAGGAAGAGCACATGTAGTATATGCCTATTTAATATATTTGCAGTGTATATTGTAAATGGGAAGAGTCCTCTTTCAGGACACCCAAAATTATAATCATATATATTTCTGGATGGAGAGATTTGGGAAGGTTTTATCTTTTGATTTCTTTGACTCCTCCAACTCTTTGAGAATGAACAGCATGTACTTCTTTATATATGTAAACAATGAGAACACTATGCAACAATAGGTAATCAGGTGATGTAATAAATTCTTACCACCTCAAAAAATTTCTGCCAAACAAATACTTGTCTTAGTAGTAAGAGCCAAAGAATACAGACTTATTTAGTGCAGTAGTAGTACCTGCTATGTTTAGTAACATGCTTACCACAGCCAGATAATCAAGATTAAATCAATAAGTAAATAGGGAACAAAAGTGGAAAAAGTTAGATAGAAAAATCTTGTTTAAAAAAGATAATGAGAGTAAAAAAATAAAATTGTGTCTAAAAGCAAAGGATTTTTGTTGAAATTGTATCACATACCATTAACCTTTATAATTTATCCAATTATTTGACAACTTAGGTGTAGTAATGGGGTGATTTACCCCAGACTTTATAAATATCCAGAGACTTTTACACAAGTAAGTTGAGTTATATTTTAGCATATTTGTTCTTTCATCAATTATTTTACAATATAAATAATTCAGATGCATAGTTAAAAATTCAGTAGTGCTGAAGGATCTATCATGAAGAATGGTCATCGCTCACCCCACCCCATTTCCATATCCAGAAGCAGCTACTCTTAACACTTCTAGCTGTTTATTTGGTGATTGAATCCATGTTACTAGGTAATATGCCACTATTTCTTAATTTATCGATTTTAGGTATGATCTGTCCCCATCTTTTTTTTTTTTTGATCTGTCCCCATCTTATGTCATGAAGCTACATCTCTTGCAGTTTGTCCACTTAGATTTTTCTCCTTCTTCCAATGTAGTTATGTGACTATTTAAATTTAGTCATTAAGTGCGTGCGTTTACTTTAGAGCCATAGATTTCTATGCTGATTTTTATGTATTCTGTACAGCTCTTTGTTTTTTTCATCTTTCGTTAGAGTGTATTCACAAGGTCCTAAGATTCAGTATAGGGAAGTAAATTTCCTGGGTTCTTACATATCTGAATGTTTCCTTTTCTATGCTTCGCATTTGGTTGATAGCTCATGTAGAATTTTCAGTTGAAAATCATTTGCTCTCAGAATGGGGAAGACCTTGCTTCGTTGCCTTCTAATGTCTAGGGATTGCTGTTGAGACCTCCAGTGCCAATCTCATTCTTCTTTGACTAGATTCCATTTCTACCTCACCCCATACTTTGTAGAAGCTCTTAGGATGGTAACTTTGTCCCTGGATTTAGGATATTTTGTGATGATGTGCCTTGTGTGTGTGTGTGTGTGTGTGTGTGTGTTTTCATGTGTTTTATTCACTGTGCTTGTTACTCCCAGGGCCCCTTTAAATTTGAAGACTCTGTTATGCTAAGTCTCTTTAGGGTTTTCCTTGAGAATTCCCTACCTTCCTTTTGAGTTTTCTCTTTCAAGTCCTCCTTTTGAATGGATATTAAACCCCTTTTGTTGATTTTCCAGTCTTCTCTCTTCTTCCACATTTTCTCCTTCTTGCGTTTTTTGTTCTGCATTCTCAGAGATTTCTCAACTTTTTGCTTCTAATCCTTTCTGTTGAATTTTCTGTTATTTTGACATGATGCTTTTAATTTCCGAGAATGCTTTCATATTTTTTGCTTATTTAGCATAGCATAACTGGTTATGTATTTGGATGTAGTGTCTTCTTAATTCTTTGAATGTTAAAATGTGTAGTTGTTCATTTTCATTTTTTCTTTCCCCTGCATTATCCATTTATTTTGGCTTCTCTTATTCATAGTAAGGTTTTTTTCAGCTTTGGTTATTCCTATGTGTTAAATTGTGAGGAACAGAAGACTCAGTGGAAGCTCTGGGGGGGCCAGATGTCATGCACTGAATGTTTCTTTCTCCTCCAGATTCATTTGTTGAAATCCTGACCCCTAATCTGATGGAGTTTAGAGGTTAGACTTCTGGGAGGAAATTAGATTTAGATAAGGTTGTGAGCACCGGTCCCTCAAGATAAGATTAGTGCCCTTGTAAAAAGAGGAGGAGCCATGGGACCTCTGTGTTCTCCTCTCTGAGAAAATGTAAGAAAACAGTGAGAACACAGTCATCTGCAGACCGGGAAGTAGGCTCTCATCAGACACTTGGATGTTGGACTTCTAACTTCCAGGACCCTAAGGCATAAATTTCTGTTTAAGCCCTTTAGTTTATGGTATTTTTGATATAGCAGCCTAAACTGACCATGAAACACGGGTGGAGCTTTTTACTGGTACGCTTTGCTGTTTTATGATTGGATGAAAGTCACCTCCCCCCCCCTTTTTTTACAGATGTCCATGTTTGGATATTTGCATAGGTCCCAATGAACATATTTTATCTAAAACTGGCTCATTTCTCTTTAAAAGTATCTTCTGCTCTCTTGTCTTAAGGGTATAGAGCCCAGGTACTAATGTTTCTGTGCAGAGATTGAGAAATGGGCCAATTAGTCCAGTATTCCTTTAGAGCTGCCATCCATTTTAGCTTTGACGCCCCCTCTCACCTCTGCCTTCCAGCATCACTGATGCCCAAAGTCCTCCCTAGTATCTTTCTCCAGAGAATGTGCCTTCAGTTTCCTGATTAGGGTAGGAGTTGGGGAGAGTGTGTACAGTTAGCTGCTGGGAATCTTTCCATGGAAGGGGGTGCGTGGGAATCGACTGGTTATGTATTTAGACTTGGGCTTGTTTGCCAGTGTTGTCTTCCCTGGGTGTCTTTACTTCTCTGAGGTGGTAAGGACTGAATTAGCTTTTTTCTCATTGCCTCGGTGAATTCGGTGGCAGACTCTGCCCCTCCCTTATTCCTCTTCAATTTCACTGGGTCGTTGCTGTTTTATTTCATTCATTCATTTTCTCATTTATTAATAAAATGTCTAGTCGGCTATAAGCCAGACGCTGTTATTAGGGCCTAGAGGTGCATCCGTGAACAAAACAGACAGAAATCTAACTTCTGGAGCTTACTTAGAGGAGGAAATGATTATGAACAGTGTTAAAATAAACATCTAGACCTAAGGAAGGGGGAACTGCTCCCACTGAGGGTGGTGTGTCTACCTTTACTGTTTCTTATATAGTTGGCATACTCCCACCACAGGGCCTTTGCATTTGCTATCTCCTCTGCCTAGAATGCACTTATTACATTTCCACTACCCCCCAAAATAGTACTCGAATGTCAAGGACTTGTATTACTTGAAGGTTACAGATTGGCAGTGTCTCTCCTGGGATTGGCGGGGCTCAGCTCCACGCATCTCATTTTAAGATCTGGGTAATCTGTTTGAAGTCTATGGTTTATGGTAGAGGGCAAAAACTCAAGGGGGTACAGAGCCAAAATCGGCAAGTGCACTTAAAGCTGCTGCTGAGATGTGACAAGCCTCACATAAGTTCGTATTCTAGGGGCCAAAGCAGGTGATGATAACCCCAGATGATATCAGGGAGATGTGATGAGGCCAGGCGAGAAGATATAATTTTGAACAAATAATTTAATCTACTGCATCCTAGATGACAACACTTCCTTCCAGTCTTTGTTCAAATGGCATCCTCTCTGTGATGCCATCTCTGACTCCACCGTATTTAAAATTTTATTGTTCTCTCACTCCCTCATACCCTTCCCTGACTTACTTTTCTCCACAGTGCTTCCTACCATGCAACATATTATGTAATCAACATTTTTTTTTTCAATTGACTGTCTTTCCCAACTAGGATATCTCCATGAGGGTAGATACTTTGTTTCATTCCTTAGTGTTTGCTTGGTGTCTAAAACAGTGCCTGACACACAGACAATACTAAAAATATTATCAATATCTAGAGATCCCTTCTTTGGAGCTCCTGTATCCTTCTAAGTCTTTTACCAAACCTCAGGCTGAGTTCCATTGTTCAATAGTTTGTTGAAATAACACATCCACTGGTATATCTGCTCCCATTCTCTTTGACTTTGTGATTTATACCTTCACTCTTTTTTTTTTTAAGGATTTGCAAAGGGAGAGGAGATAAATACCTTTTTAAAATCAAATTGGCCATCCTTAGCTAGAAATCTGACTTCTTAAATACTTATTAAATCAAGAAAGACTCTTGATTTGATGTTCTAGGCTTCATACAAACTGACTTCCAGTTATGGATTCGATTGGGATTTCTCGTTAGGGTAAAGGTAACATAGACTCCTCGATTATCTCTAAATACTAGAAAGAGTAAATTGCTTAACATAATAACTCTTAGAAGATAAGTTTGGGCTGTCATGCCACTCCCTGTGGACAGGTGATTCTCACTTGTCCTTCATTTCAAAAAGTAACGTAATAGTCATTTTACTTGAAAGTGACTTACTCTTTGCCTGGGGGTGTACGAGGGGGCCTCTGTGCAATCAAGAGCATTTTTAAACTGAAGACATGTGACGTTTGTAATCTGTATTCCAAGGACCCATTTGCTATTTTTGGCGTGTTTCTAACCTTATAAATGCAAAAAGCGACTCCACTCCTTGTAGCTCTACACCAGCCTGTCTGTCAGATACCATCATTTCCCATCAGTTATTCATCGTTGCTCTCGACTGCATTTCAGTGCATTGTTCATGCATTGTTTTCTGTGCTCACTGCTTGTGAGCTCCCCAACCCAGACCACTGTACAACAGATATTTGGATAGCATGCTGTTCTATATTCTTTTCCAGTTCAGCCTCGCGATATTATGATGGTAATCTTATTCCTTTTATTCATATGTGAGACTGATGAAACTTGTTTCTTTAGAACACCATAATACCTGTTTGTTGCCTGTCAAGGGAGCCATAAACTTATATCAATATCATCAATATCGATCAAAACATTTTGAGACTCCTCCTGTAGAAATACCTTTAGAGTCCATTTACAAGCCACATTTAAAAAAGTAATGTTATTCTGTATCAGCCTCTTATTTCTAATAGGCAATGTTAACTCCATATGAATATGTTCCCTAGCGTTTTTGTACCCCAAATAACATGTTTATTTCCAAAAATAAAATCCACTTTGCAAAGAAGAAAATCTATATCACACCTAAAATTATGTGATACAGCTCTCAGAACTGCCTGATAGCATTCCAAAATGCTTACTTTGCGAGGAAAATCCTCATTTAAATGTCTAAATTATTATATGTTTTTAAAGATCTATTTACTTTATTTCTGTGCCTCTTATTACTTCTTCTGCTTTTATTTTTATACTCCAAATCTTACTCTCGTTTCCTCCTGACACTATCACTGACTCTACATAAATCATTCCTTGGGCCTTGTCATCATGTACGTACTGAAACATGCCTTACATAACAACATGGAAGGAGACGGATTTCATGTTTCTCCTTATTAAACCAAAGCTTTAAATTTCTCTCAGGAAAGATAGATGTTGATAATGAAATAAACTCAAAAGATGATGCTTCACATAGTAAAATCCCGGAATGTCAGAAATGGAAAGACTGAAGATAATCACTGATGGAGATAAATACAATAGGTCTGGTCTAGAAAGGAGAAGAAATTACTGAGACCTCAGGAAGAGAGAGTCACGGAAAAGTCCTGGTTGAACATTATCAGCATATTGCTCATAGTCGGTTAGCATTAGCTTCACTTTTGCCTGACATTGATGCATAAGATCCTGAAACCATGTGTATTGACAGCTGTCAAATCCCTTCTATTTTTGTTTCTGTTTTTAGGTACCTGCGACATTTGAAACATTTTCCATATTTAGAGATAATACAGTATGGTTGAAAGAATACATGTTTGGGAATTGGAAAACCTGAAGTTTAATCTAGTCTTCACCTTCAGCTAAATGTCCCCATCTGTAAAATGGGTGCATTAACATCTAAATGACAGAGCTAAATAATAAAAAGTGGAAGCAGTAGATCTTCCAAACCCATCCCTTTAAATATCTTCTATTTATTGACTTCTCCTTTGGCAGATCATGGCAAATAGAAGCATGAGAAATATATCATGGACGGATACTGTTTTTATATTCATATGTTTGTGTTACCTTCTTATATACTGTGCATTGATTCTTTCACATACCTAAGTTGTAAATATTTCTGTCCTAAGCTCCAGTTTGGCCACAGAGACTTGTGCTTCCATGGTGGTTTAAGGAGGTGAGTTTGGACCTGATACAGAACCTTCCATAGAAGAACTTCATGACATCTTTTTTGAATTTCTTTAGCTGTGCTTGAAAGGACTTCATCAGTTAGTCCAATGATTCTTCCTGTCTTAGGGGTGGCTGGCCTTTATGTCCTTGATAGTAGTGAAAATGGGCTGGTTACGTTTATCTGTGTTTAATCTTCATAGGCAAATACTATGAAACATCTTATCTGTCATATTCATGATCCATAAAACCTCTTTTGAAGTCAGGTTGCATATTGCAAAAAAGTAGAGCTCTAAAGTAGGTCACAGTCCTAAGAGACACACTGGAATCAACATCTGAAATTGAAAAGCTATTCTCCATTCGTATTAAGTTTTTAGGTTACCACTAAGAAAAAAACACACTAAAATGAGATAAAATAAAGGAGGACTGACTTACTCAAAATGTAGAGACTGTAGAATTATGCTAACATTTTTCTTTTGTCTTTTTATCTCTTCTGTCATTAGGCCTAAAAATTGATAAATAACATTATATAACATTAGGTCTCAAGATCTCAGAGAATTAATCAGCTCTGCTGTCTTCTTTCTTTCTTTCTCGTCCAAGTACTCCTGCTCTTGTGCCTTTGCTCTGTTCTAGAAACTCATTGCCAAGTGTCTTTAAAAATCAGCTACCATGGACTTACATACTTAAGAACAGAATCAACTCCTCAGTTTGATTTTTCAGGAGTCCATCTTTCATAGGTAATTGCACCAGCTTTTCTGTAAATCAGTGTGTAAACATTGGGTTTTCTTAATTCAATCTTGTCCAGAGAGCTGGTAAAGCATGATGCTGAAGGAGACTGTTTTTCCATAGAAGGGTGAACACAGTAAATTACCAGTGTCGTACTCTTTTTATGGGAGATGTTTTGAAAGCAGAAGTTTATAAATTTCAATTTGGGGAAGGAGACAACTTTGCAAAACATTGAATCAAGTATCTCGGAAATTCTCACTTTTGAAATGTAGTTCTTCCAAACCCATCCCTTTAAATATCTTCTATTTATTGACTTCTCCTTTGGCAGATCATGGCAAATAGAAACATGAGAAATATATCATGGACGGATACTGCTTTAATATGCATATCTTTGTGTTACCTTCTTATATATTGATTGATTCTTTCACATTTCACATTGATTCTTTCACATACCTAAGTTGTAAATATGATTTCTGTCCTAAGCTCCAGTTTGGCCACAGAGACTTGTGCTTCGATGATGGTTCCTGACAACTGAGTTTGGTTACTACTGCAGGTTCTGGTGTCAGATTTCCTGTGTTGAAATCCTGGTTCTGTCACGAAATATCTGACTGATCTGAAGCAGTTTATTGAACCTCCCGAGGCCTCAGTTTTCTCTGAGTAAAATGGGGGCTAATATGCTTCCTTCCCTGAGTCATTATGAGGATGAACCATCATGTGTAATATTGACAATGCCTGTCTACAGTAAATGTACAATAAATGTTAGCTGCCATTAGTATTGTTGGTATTCTTGATGGTCTTTGAAGGGCTGGCTTGCATTTTCTCAGTTATAAATAATTTGTAGGGTTGGTCCTATGGACCTTGGTTGCAGATACTCACAAGAAATGGTTTCTTCCATTTGAGACTTTCATAGTATATCGTATTCATGCAAATATCTCTGGAAGAGTTTGCTCATTGTGATTGTGATGCTATAAACCCTATTTGGCAAAGAAGCACCAATAATATGATATTCATAAATTCGGCATAGCTACCTGAGCTCTCAACAACTTTGAAAAGTCTGTTTTTTGTAAATATTACCACTATTAGTATTATTTAAACTTCATGAAATTTCCAAAATATTTCTCTTTCTTTATGGCACATCAGTACAGTTTACTTTCATATATCACATGGTCCAATGATAAATGATATGATGGCATCCTCTTCCTCGAACATATTGTAGAATGGTATATCCTGATACGTTGTGTCCTGATAGACTGTCCACAGATCTGTATATAATTAGACTGTGCAGGTGGATGAGAAATGATGAAACCTGGTCCTTTCTTCTTTTCTTTGAATCAAAGTGACAACCTAACTTAGACTTTCAATTAAGCTTTCCAGCTTCCTACCTGTGTTCTTGTATTGGTTTCTTAGGTGGGAGCATTTTCTCTGCATGGACAGAAACAGTTGATAAACTCAGCTCCAACAGAGAAATAAATTACATGCCAGCTATAATGAGACATCAACACCTAGTAAATTTTCTTTTGCTTGTAAAAATGTGGCAGTATGAAGTGAGAGTCAATAATTATTTATTGTTAATTCCCTAATGTTGCCTTCTGATGCACATGTAAATTGTGATGTGACTCAATTAGACAGAATTATCAGTTATTTAACATAGTCACTCTGATGCACATGGATGAAAATGACTGTGATAATCTGGCAGGGATCCTTTGTGTTGTAGTGAAGCATGTAGGCACCCATCCTGCAGTCCGGCACGAATGTATCTCTCTGAATTTAATGAAAATTACCTTTGCTGGCAGTGAGCCACACACTCAGATCAAGGAAGAGTCACCCTCTCCTCAGATGTGTTTATCTCTGTTTCAATGGTTCCTATTATTTTTTTTGTTTGTAATTTCTAGTTATGGATTCTTGTGGGAGGTCCAACGTCTATTTTAAGCAGTTTTGCCTTTATTAATGAGAACCCTATAATAAGCACTATAATAATATAGAATACCTTATATAATATAGCATAATAATAATGTACTAAGCAGTGATATTTCTTTACTAATTGTCCTTCTTGCACATTTATGTGATGCTCCAGTAATAATATACAAACTACCTTCTCAATAAGTATTCCCGCTTTCTAAGATACTTGAGGAAAATACTGCGTAGAATTTCATTTTCACATGTATAATTCATCTCAATAACTGTTGTCAGAAGACCTTGAATATTTCTCGTGAACAAATACCATGTCTGTAAACAAGGATAGAATTAAATCCATAAGGGGAGAGAAAATGAAAAATTCACCCTGAGGAGATAGAGATATATAATATATGTTTCAGATCTAGGATCATTTCTGAACCCAAGCCAGAAGAGCATAGGCCTTTGACATAAAAATATAATGTGCCGGTTAAGATCTTAATGGTGCTTTTACCAAACCCCATAAAATTTTCTTCAAATTATCTCTCCTAATTATCTTTTCATCTCTAGTTCATTGCCACCACCATAGCGTGGTCCTTTCAGTTGCTTTATTTTGTTTTGTTGTTTCCCAATAATGCAGCCATGTTAATCTAACTTAAATGCTACTTTATAAATTGCTGTCTTGCTTAGAGAATAACAAAAGGGGCCTTTTTTCTGCTCCATCAGTAGAAATGTCTCCCTGGGTCCAGGCCTTGCTGGATCTAGCTCCACTCTAGCTCCCTAGACTTGGGTTCTCGACTCTGAAGACAAAGGCCTGTGCTTCACCTGCTTCGTTTCCTGGTATGACCACATCATTTCCCCCTTGCCTAAAAGACCTTTCAATGTAACCCACAGTTTTTCTCTTTTTTTAATTTAAATTCAATTTAATTAACATATAGTGTATCACTAATTTCAGAGGTAGAATTCAGTGATTCATCAGTTGCATATAACACACAGTGCTCATCACATCACGTGCCCTCCCTTAATGCCCATCACCCAGTGACCTCATCCCTTACCTCTTCCCCTTCCCTAGAGTTAAGAGTCTCTTATGGTTTGTCTCCCTCTCTGTTTCCATCTTATTTTATTTTTCCTTCCCTTCTCCTATGTTCATCATATTTGTTTCTTAAATTCCACATATGTGTGAGATTTTTTAAAAATTAAATTTAATTTTTTTTATTTATTCATGAGAGACACAGAGCGCGCGAGAGAGAGGCACAGACACAGGCAGAGGGAGAAGCAGGCCCCATGCAGGGAGCCGATGTGGGACTCGATCCCGGGTCTCCAGGATCACACCCCGGCCTGCAGGCGGCACTAAACCGCTGTGCCACCAGGACTGCCCATGTGTGAGATTATACAATATTTGTCTTTCTCTGACTTACTTCGCTTAGCATAATACCCTCTAGTTCCATCTGCGTCTGTAACCCTCAGTTTTGAAATCCTCATTATCCTTTAAGGATCAGCCTCCAGGACTGATGAATTTTCATTTGATTCCAGTTCTTATTGCTAACTTGATGCTGTTAAATCTTCTTGCACGTATCGTTTGTAGCATCAATTTAGCATTTAATTGTACTTATGGATAACGTGAGTCTTAAAATCAATGACATTTCTGTTTGTTCTTACCATTAGAAAATGCAGGGCTGAGTTTTTGGCCTATCTTTAATAATTGCAGAGAATCTTCAATAACCATTTCTATGTATTAACTTTCCCTCCAGTATTATATTCATTGTGATACTTCTCTTTTGCGATAAGTCCAATTTTTTAAACTTCTTATATATTTTGTCTTCTTGTAAACCATCTCAGATTCTTGTAAGGAGAGGCAATCTTCCACGGGCCCAGACAGCACTGCACTTTCTTGCTCCTATGCCAGAAATGTAAGGCCCTGTCTGCTCTATACACAGACCATTTCTCAGGGTTGTGTTGATAGCAAGAAACCTTGAAGGATGAGGTGTTTAGCCAAGAGCAGACTTGCTTACCTAATTTACTATAGAACAGTGATGCCCCTATCTCGGTGTTCAGGTCTGAAACAAGCCTACTGTGTGCCCAGCATCCATTTGGGACTGTGGACTCAGGGCCAGAGGAACTAACACCTACTGATACTCCTGTTGCTTGCTGTGGATAAGCAATAACATTCTTTGCCTAAAACCCAGGAATCTTGTGCCTTCTGTCCACAGTGATGACGGCAGCAGGCCAACTTTTGGGGTTGCAATTCAGAAAAAATGAAGGCCTAGATCAAATCATGCTCTATGAAAAGGTAGAAACTATCTATAAATTAATATAAACAAATGTGTCTCGAGCCTTTTAAACTAACCTATTGTGCATAGTACTGTCCTAAATATGCTGAAATGTAATTAGATGTAAGTATCTAATTGCTCCGCTTTGCAGAGCTAACATTTCATAAAATCATGGCAGCAGTAACAATTATTAGATTGGTCATGTCTTAGCATTATGTTGAGAATACTCAAGCTGTTAAAATTGCTTGGACTTTCTGCTTTTGCTAAAAAGATAAAGAGAATACATTTAATGTCAGCTGTCTTTTGGGGAGGTTTCTGAAGAGCACTTCAGTAGAGAGTAAGAGTTATTTATTTATTTACCTCAGGCTGCGTTCCCACTCCTTCTAGTCTTTTTGTTCTTTCACTTTTTTGGTTTTTATTCTCACAGAAATTTTGAGAATATAGCACTCCTATGTGGATAAAAAGCAATAACATATATTTTCAAATTGTTTAGGTTTTTTTTAACCCCAACTTTAAAAGATAAAAGGAAATGATGAGCATAGAAATAATGATATACGACCTCTGAAGGATTAGGGTAGAAAAGCATTAATATTTATTGAATAGTTACACAGGGGCCAGATTCTTTTAAAGGACTTTACATACATGATAACATTCAACCTTCCAATCATCTAAGAGTTAAGTAATATTTGAAGAAGAAACTAAACTATTAGAAAATGCAATTCAGTTCATATTGTGGCAAAGCATGATTTGAACCAGCTGTCAACACCAAAGGCACTTCAACCATTGACTCTCATCCATCCCCTGTGATATAGTAAAGGAAGCTACAGGTGGGGAGAGGTGAGGCCAAAAGAACTTCCTCTCCTACCTCACCAGGCTGGACTACATATCCCAGCCCCTCACCCCCAAGCATCTAGATAAGGATATGCACCCACTTCTCTGCAACAGAATGTGAGCAGAAGTGATGAACCCGGGAAGAATGTGCCCCCCCACCCCCTCCCGTGGCCTCTTTTTTCCATCTGCTTGCTATAAGCACAGGGTTTCAAGGATCATAGCAGATGACAGAGTTACAAGACAGAAGGAGCCCAAGTCTCTGAGGGGTCACATAGAAGACCACATAGAACAGCAGCACTAGGCTACTATTAGAAAGAAAAAGAAAAACTTTTATTACGTTATACCACTAATATTTCAGTTTATCCATTATAGCAGCTCACTTTACCTTTCTATGGAAATGATCACATATCACCATCAGGAGCATTAAGATATTTAAATATTTGATGAAATCAGGATGACATTGTTTTTGAGACTTTTACAATATTTGATTATTATTTTCCATATGTGAAAGAGCAAATATTACTTTTATAAAAAGAGAAAAACTCTGAAAATATAAGAATATCAGAAGTGGTCAAGATTGGGCAGCCCCGGTGGCGCAGCGGTTTAGCGCCGCCTGCAGCCCAGGATGTGATCCTGGAGACCCGGGATCGAGTCCTGCATCGGGCTCCTTGCATGGAGCCTGCTTCTCCCTCTGCCTGTGTCTCTGCACCGCCCCCCCCGTGTTTCTCATGAATAAATAAATAAATAATTCTAAAAAAAAAAGAAGAAGAAGAAGAAGTGGTCAAGATACTGGTAACCTGATCCATAAATTGCCTCTGTTTAATCAGACAACTGATTTCATCTCTATGATCTTCAATTTCCTGATATAGAATGGAATAATCCAGCCTCTTTTGGGTTGCTGTAATATTGCTACACTAACAGTTCATAGAAACACAGTGGTGTAACCACTCCTTTAAGCTAGAAATAGTGCCCAGCTTATTTGTGTATCTTGTTTTAGCATACAGGACAGGTGAATACATACGGGATGAATTTCTGATGGACTAGAACATGGTATCCTTTTAGAAAGCATTTTGGCATTTTGCGTCGAAAGCCATAAATGTATCTGTTGTGGTTGGTTCGGTATTAACATTTAGCATTATTTATGAATAATCCAAACAAAATAAAACGTGAGATAGGATAGGGTCACAGAAGCCTTTCACTTTTTGCTTTCACCCTTTCGAAACACCCTGAGTTTTTGAATGTGATGGAGTAATCTGGTAAAGTATGGTTGACTTACTGCTCTTAAGAGGTAAATAACTCACAGTTACTATTGTTAATAATACCATATTGCATATTTGAGAGTAGCTAGAAGAGTGGATCTTGGAAGTTCTCATCCTGAAAAAAAAGATTGTACCTATGAGTGGTGATGGACTTTAAGTGGACTCTCTGTGGCGATCCTTTGACCACGTATACAAATATTGACAACGTGACATTGTGCACCTGAACTAATGTAATGTGATTTCGGTTATACCTCAGTAAAACATAAGTGAAAAAGGTAAATAACACAATCCACATTAGCATCATGAAAGTTTATATTAGATAACTAATTGAAACACAAAATTGGGGCTATGTTTGTATTGAAACAATGGAAAAATTAAATTTACACTTAGTAAAGAATTAGAAGGGAACATACATAAGAAATTGAAAATAATTTGATATGTTAGTGATAGAATTGTGGATTTTTTCCCCTTCCAATCAATTTGCTGGGTGAGATGAAAGAAGCGAGGAAAGAATTTAGGGGCTAGCTCTTTAAGGATCTTGAATGGAAAAAGAAACCTTTGGATTTCATTTTGTAGGTCCGGGGGGGGGCATTACTTAAAGAGTTCTCTATAGATCTGCGATTGGATCTGGCTCTTAGAAAGATAATTTGTGGTAAGAGAGTTTGGTAATAGGGAGATAGGTTAGACCATTATAGCAATAATTCAGGTGATGGTGGCAAATGTGAATTAACCATGTCTTTTATTTTCTGTATTCTGATGCTTTGACATCTGGAGCCTTGCTGTCCTAGAGGGACTGCTCCTCCCAGAGTTAGCTAATTCCTAGAGATAGGAAGCAGCTGGCCCAGGAGGATGTTTTCCAGTTGGGCTCTCACACTCTGGGTCATTATTCACCTGCCCTAAACACCCCTGGCCAGATATTAGACAGCTAGAGACAGCCCCTCTGCCCCCAGAGCCTGCTGAAATTATTCCAGCTAGACAATCATAAGCCTTGTTTCCCCACTTTGCCCATTCCTTCCTGCAGAAACCACAGTAAAGTCTCTCATTCCCAGGTCCCCCCTCCCGCTGCCTCCTGACTCTGGTGCCCCACCCCCCTTCCCCAGAGCCCCATGTGGTGTGGCGTGACTCCTCCACTGGGAAACTGTGAACTACAACCATCTTTTCAATTATAATAGTGTCCCGATCAGTTGGTCTTACTATATGTCAAATTTTCTGGGAATCTTATATTTTAAAACCAGATATTGTGGGTCTAAATGAAAGCAGTGAAAATGGGGATAGAGAGGAAGATTGAGAGACAGTCAGGAGTTAGAATTCTAGGTTTTGATGGTGACTGGATATGAGGAATAAAAAAATAGAAGAAGCAGGTGATTACAGGCTTCTAGCTTGATGACATTAGCTTTACCAAGTAGAAACTAGAATTGTTTGGAGGGGAAAGGATAATGATTTTGGTTTGGAGCTTGTGGAGTTTAGGAGCTTGAAAGACATGCATGTAGACATAACTAGTAGGCATTTATATAGATGTATCCTGAATCTTTTATGACTATGAGACACAGTCACAAATACATTTTATATCTGATACTATACAAAGATGTGATTTCATATTTCACAAAACAATGCCCCTTTCTTTGTGTGATGCACTCTGAACAGTTTCTGTCTGTGCCATCCATTTTGTTTCATTTTGAAATATGTGTTGTAAACCACTAAACTGAATTCATGAATGACTAAAATGTCACAGCCCTTTCTTTGGAAAACCCTTGTCTGGAGCATAAAAGAAACTCAGACTTGGAGAGATTTGAAGTTGTAAATTTACTGATGTTAGCTAAAGCTATGGGACATTTTCTAAGGGCCAATGTGTGGAAGTAGAAAATTCTCCAGATGATAGCTCTATAGAAAACAAAACATGTGGAGTGCCTAGGTGACTCAGTTGAGCATCTAACTCTAGATTTCGGTTCACATCATAATCTCAGTGTCCTGGGATCAGAGGTCATGAAATAGAGCCCCATGTTGGGCTCCATGCTCAGCCTGGAGCCTGCTTGAGATTCTCTCCATCTCCCTCTGCCCCCTTCCCGACTTACACATGCACATGTACTGTCTCTGTGAAAAAAAAAATGAAACATTTCAAATTTTTAAAGCTGTCAGAGGGAGAGAAGGTAGCTAAAGAAAGTGGGAATGAATAGTAAGTCTTTTTTTTTTTTTTGAAGATTTTATTTATTTATTCATGATAGTCACACAGAGAGAGACAGAGAGGCAGAGACACAGGCAGAGGGAGAAGCAGGCTCCATGCACCGGGAGCCCGACGTGGGATTCGATCCCGGGTCTCCAGGATCGTGCCCCGGGCCAAAGGCAGGCGCCAAACCGCTGCGCCACCCAGGGATCCCTGAATAGTAAGTCTTAATAGTAGAGTTAGTAAAGTAAGGCTGAGAAACCAAGAAAGGACAACATTTCAAGGAGGGAATCCTCAGCAGTAACAAATACTGATGACACAAATAATCTGAAAAATACCAAGATTAGATTCCTAGTCTAAAGAGGTCACTGGTGGTAAATGAAAAAAGTTTTAGTAGAGCGTGCCGGAGAGAGAAAGTTGTAATGGGAGGTAAAGAAGTTAGACTTCTTCTTCAAAGAGTTTGGTCTTAAAGGGAAAGGATGTAAATATATATGCAATAAATACGTATATGAATGACAGTAACTCAGAGGGGCAGAAACAGAGTCCAAGTGAAATCCTTGAAACTGGCTAGTTTGTTTGCCATCGATTCATGTTTAAGACTGAATAAATGTTTGCTGAAAGTTTTTGAGAAAATAATTTAAAGGATTTAAAGAGGAAACAGATGAAAGTGGCCGATAGGCAGAAAGATAATAAGAACGATTAGAACAAGATTGCAACCATTTCAATTATTTAGTTTAAAAATGGACAACCTAAAACTAATAACAAGAATCATATACTTGCTATGGCTCAGATTAAGAAAGATCAAAAAATATTTTTAATTAATATTAATATCGTAGTAATATATATTTGATATATGTTTGTATATGTACATAAATATGTGCACATGATTATACATTTTATTAATAATTAATATATGTATAATTCCTTCGATGTAAATTGGTGTGGAGAGACTTAATGAATATAAGCTTTGTTAAGCATAGGAATGAAGTTTAATGGGGATTGAGTAGGCATTCTGAAATGTGTATTATTAATATATACTTTGGATGATTTAGGATGAGTCATCCAGAAGAAATGATAAATTACTCCTGGAAGTTATTTACAATTCTGAGTTTATGATCTTTCCTGTATTACAGTAAAAGTCTAATACTGATTGAAAAGCTTTAAGTAGAACCAGCTATATAAACTTCTTAATATTTTAAACAAAAAATTTTTCTAATTCCACACGCAGCGTAAAGATGCAATTCTGTGGTGACCTCACTTGGATCCTGCACGAATGTCCAATTGAAAGGTGTTCCCCGTGGCCATGCCAGAGCAAAACGTCACTTGTTGACTCAGGGAAAAACATGCTGATGCAAAAGCCTAATGTGATCCTGTTCATTTCACCACAAATTTAGATATACTGTTGGTTGGCTGTGATCATGAGCATAGAGTTGGCTAAAAGTCTCCACCTGGTCTGTCATGGGAGCATGGAATTACGGAGTAATGTGAGCTGTGGGAAGTAGCCCCAGGGTTCTGGGGACACTGCCAATTCTGTACCACCTCAAGCAAATCAATCTCATCTTTAAATTGAAGTGAAAATAACCATACTTCCTATATCACAGGACCCTGATTATTATTCACTGAGATCATGAGTGTGGAAGTACTTTAATAAATTTTTTTTAAAAAGAGTATTGTAAGGTAGTAGTCTTGTGATTATTGTGGCTAGATCTGCCCAAACAGTCCTACCGTAAGGTTTGCTTAAAACCGCAAGTTCCAGGGTGTGTTGGCTCATCCTCTGCCTAAATCCCAAAGTAGTGAAGTAGAGTTTTTTTCTACTTGGGCTCTTTTTCAGAGTTACTGTGAACTTTTTTAGAGGGAGATCTACTTTCCCTATTATGTATTAGTGATAGAAAAGTTTTGCAGGACTCTTTTGAGCATGACTTCAGAAAGTCTGTGATATATAAGCTGATGAAAAGTATTATGTAGCATTAATGTAGATCGCAGGGGAAAACCCTAGAAGTGACTAGCTTGTGTTTTCTCTGAGTTTCCTCTGGTTCATCCTCATTGGAGTAAGAAGAATTGAGTGCATTTTACATCAGAAGAAGAGGAATTCCAAGATAGGTAATTCCTACTGGATTTGAAAATATGAGACAGGTAAATGATTCTTAGGTTTTTAAAGAAAAAAGAGAAGGGAGTATAAACTCTACATTTTTAAAGAAAGATTTTCTTTTCATCACTTTAACAGGCAGCCAGAAGCAAAAAAATATCCAAACCCAACCGAGAAGAATTTTAAAAATATGAGTTGGTCACACTGGTGGGAACTGCTGAAACCCTAGCGTAAACATAAGGAAAAAAGGGTTCCAGGGTGTCATCATTTTCGGAAATCTCAGAGCTTCACAGTAGCATTGGAATCCAACAGAATCTTCCTCATTTCTGTAGTCTATTACTCTGTTTTAAAAAAACAAGGTTCATAAAAAATAATAAAAGAACTAAGATCATTGTAACATAATAGATTGATAGTAAACATTATGCAGCTCTAGGAGAAGAGGTTGATGTTTAGTCAGTTTGTACACTGAATTTGTGTACTTAGACCTAATATTTGTCTTTAATCATTTCAGTATATGCTCAATATCCATAGTACCTTAAAAATTTGAAGAAAAAAAATTGAAATCCAGTGAATGTATGTAGGACAAATATAGTAGATACCTCATGAGAGAAAACTGCATCCAGGTGGCTCTGTCAGTTTAGCACCTGCCTTCTGCTCAGGTCATGATCCCAGGGTCCTGGGATTGAGCCCCTTCCAAGGCTCCCTGCTCAATGGGAACTCTGCTTCTCCCTCTCCTTCTACCCCTCCCTCCCATTCGTGTGTGTGTGTGTGTGTGTGTGTGTGTGCGCGCTCTCTGTCTCTCTCAAATCTATAAATAAAATGTTTAAAACTATATCTGCATGGAAATAAATACAAGTGATCTCCCACGTGTCCAGACTAGTAGCCTATCTCTACTGGGTTTACTGATGTCATTACTTGATAAAGAGGCCCAGGATCCTTGATCTTCTGTTCTTCCTTTTTTTCTTGTTCTTTTGGATTCTGAAGCCTTGGAAGCCTCCAATTCAGATACATTACATTAACCTAGATCCAAAAAAATAAAGGGGCAGGGGGAGCAAGTGCACTAACTGTATTTCTGGTACCTCATAGTAATAATAATCTTTGAAATAGTATTTGAATCAGATGCACTGGAAACACTCAAATGGTCAGAAAATACAAGCCAGTGTACTAGAAGGTGATAGTGTACAGCAGAATTCTTTTTTATTTTTTAAGATTTTATTTATTTATTCATGAGAGAGACAGAGAGAGGCAGACACACAGGCAGAGGAAGAAGCAGGCTCCCCATGGGGAGCCCATGCGGGACTCGATCCCAGGAGCCTGGGATCACACCCTGAGCTAAAAGCAGACGCTCAACCACTGAGCCCCCCAGGCATCTCTAGGCAAAATTCTAAGATGACACTCGAGTCACTGTGCCTGTTCTCTGTCAGCTTCTCCCAAGTGTGAGCAAGATCAAAAAAATGATACGTCATTCCTATGATTATCTTACATTATATGGCAAAGGGATTTTGCAGACATAGTTGTGGTTCCTAATTAGTTGACTAATGATGAATAGGAGATGATCCTGGGTGGGCCTGACCTAATTAGGAGATCCCTTAAAAAGGTACCTGCAGCAGATCTTCTCAAGTGGACCTTGAATTCAATGAGCACAAAAGGGTGGCTGACCCCTTGATTTCAACCTACTGAGATCCTGAGTGGAAGACCCAGTTAACCCATGCCTGACCGTCCAGCTTCACAGAAACTGGGAGAGGATACATCTGTTGTTTTAAATGGCCAAGATGTCATGAGAAATCATTACCTGGCAGAGAAAACAAATACAGTAACATAATGAAATCAAAGACTCCATGAGAATCCCAAAGCTATTCAGAAAAACAGTAACAACTACCATTTATTTAGCACCGGCTGTGTACTGGGTGTTACACTGGAAGTTTTCTCTCATTCGCAATATATGTTTTGTGAGGAAAAACTAAGACAGCAAAAGTTTGGAACTTGCCCAGCTTTCCCCCTAGTCCACCCGTTGTATGGTCTAGTTTGGTATCCAGGGGCCACATCTGGCACTTGAGCACTCCAAAATGTGGCCAAGCTGCATTGAGGTGAACTCTTAAGTGTGAAATAAACACTAGATTATTTTTTAAAAAGGTTTTATTTATTTATTCATGAGAGACAGAGAGAGGCAGAGACATAGGCAAAGGGAGAAGGAGGCTCCCTGCAGGGAGCCCGATGTGGGACTTGATCCCAGGACCCCAGGATCATGGCCTGAGTCAAAGGCAGACACTCAACCACTGTGCCACCCAGGTGCCCCTAAATGCTGGATTTTGAAAATTTCATGCAGAAGGAATATAGATATATCACTTATTTTTATATATTGATACCATGCTAAAGTTTCATTTTGGACACACCGAAATAAACTAACCATACATTACCATCAATTTTTCCTATTTTAACTAATGTGGTTCCTAAAATTAAAATTATGTGTGTGGCTCACAAGTATTTCTGTTAAATCGAGGAGAATTTGAAAAACAAGGAAGAAACCAAAGCTCCCATTCCACTACCCAGAAAGAGCTGTTGTTAATATTTGTATGTATTTCCCTTCTGTTAGCGTGAAGATGTCAATTTTTCTGTCCCTCTACAGTTTATTCCAATATGTCAAGCAACATTTGCAGGGCCGGAGAAAGAAACCCCTGATGAGCTTCCAATGTTTGCCTGAGATGTTACGATTGTTACCTGAAGAAGCTGAAATGCAACCCCATGTCCTTCTGACTCTAAATCCGTTTGCCTCCAAAGCCTGTGTCCTTTCTATGATACCACAATCCTCTCCTGGAAAGATCTTTACCAGAAAAGTGAAAAGGAGACTGGCAGCAGTATATTACAGAAAGCATTAAACCCGGAAAGAAAACTCGACAGGGCCTTAAGTTTTACATGTTTATGAGTAGTTTTATTTGGAAAAAATAAATAAATTCTGGGAAAAAAATAAATTCTGGGATTTCTCAGTAGTTGCCAATGTTTATAGGATTGATTAATTTTTTTTTCCTAGAATATATTTAAGAGGTGGTCAGAGGATGCTGGATATAATGTTGGCTTTGGCTGTTAATACTTGCAGTTATTACTAGTTATGTATAGAATTGGGCAGAGAACCAAGAGATCATTCTTGTAACATGCAGTTTGCAAGAAAAAGAAATTCTAGGCTTATGGATAGGAGAGGAACGGCAAACCTTTGTTGATCTTGTGTATAGATCTTAAGGAATCTTTAAAAATTTTTCTGGAACTAGTAAGACTTGAGCAAGGTCATAAGACATGAGATCAGTATACAAAAATCAATTGTAATTCTGTATTCTAGCAACAGACAATCTGGAAACAAAGTTATGAAAACAGTCACTGTAGCAAATCCAGTCTGGTACTAGGGGGCTCCTTTCCATCAAAGGAGAAACGGTTCTTTGGTGTATAGGCAGTTACCTTAGATGTGTGTTTACGGTGTTTTTACCCTTAGAACATTTCATATGGCTTTGATTTCAAAATACATATTACTAAATTGGAGTATTCCTTTCTGAATTTAGCTGAGGGTAGCTTGTTTCACATGCTAGCTTTTTCAAAAAGCAAACAAGAAAAAGTTAGGCATTAAATTATTCCTGCCGCGTGCATGAGCCCGCCTGACAGTTTGTTGCTGCTTTTTATTGCACAACAGATGTTAGCATTTCCAAATAAACACAAACTTTTCCCCCCCTAGAAGTGAATTTCCTTCTTTACGAATCAGTTTTGGACAAGTTAGCATAGGCATGTGTCTACTAGAGAATATGTGATTTATTATTTTTATAACAAAATGGCTTAAAAGAAAAATAATTATAGTACCATGAAATTCATACATCAGCTCTTTCCTTTTCTCCTGGGCCATAGTTCTAATTATTTTTTTCTAATGGTAATTGATAACCAGGTGAATTCCCTTGCTGTTGCAGCTTTATAGAATTTTTTTCCTCTTAGCTTTCTAGGGAATAATAGAAAATCTCCAAGTTCAAATATATGTCAAAGTGATGTACTCCTTCTGTACATAAATAATAACGGTACAGGAGCCTGTTAAAGGTGGCTTTCATTTTTTATTTCAGATTTGCATCAGAAAGGTAATGACAGTTCATTAGCACTTGGCAGTATCTAAAACTTAGAAAATACATTTCACAATTCAAGGTTAAATGGGTCACCACCATCAGTTGTGAAGGGAAGTATCATGTGCCCCGTAGAACATTTCACATATTTCAAAGTGTTATCTCGTGCAGGGAAACACAACTCACCATTCTTCAGAGAAGTGACATGACGGTGGAAAGATCTATACTGTCTTATCCTTTAATATATATGTATAAAGAATTGGCTATGCAAATTCTTCCTCAGGGAAGGTTTCCTACTGACTGTAGTGGTTGTTGCCGGTATTAAAGCATTAGATGAAAAGGATTGTATAAGGATTATAAATTATCATGCTTTGTATGTGCTTTTGCACCAGCACATTTTAATACCGCTATATTTGCATGTAGAGTTTTAATTAAGAGATAACTGTCGCCACAGGTTGGCTGCAGAAGGCTACAATCTCCAGCAGAGAGAGAAATGCCAATGCCAAGTCCTACAGGTTGGGTAGCAAATGGGGGTCGGCAACATAAAATAGGCTTGTAATTAAAAGCATAATAGTCACTTCTATTTAATTTAATGGATAACATAAAAATATTGAAATGCATTCACCTTTTTTTTTTTTAATAACTCCCTATTCCTTTTAATGCCTGCTAGGAGTATTCTGAACGTTGCTTCTCCTGTAGGAATTTTTTTTTTTAAGTTTGTTTTCTGAACTGGGTAATAAGAATTCTTAACTACAAAAGTTGGGATCTCAAAAGATTTCATCTTTTTTTTTTTTCCTCTATGATTGATTAGAGTCAGTATTGTCCTTCCATGTTCACAAAAGAACTTTTTGCACAAAGCCACTTACATCACAGGTAAGATAGCCTTAACTTCCTCTCTAGAAAAGTCACTTAGAAAAGAGACTCGTATGAAAGTTCTGACTCCGATTAGCTATTGAGAACTAGTGGCGAGGAAGATTTTATACATAAGGGGAGAAAACACCTTTCAATAATTCTGCATTATTTATTTGCTGAGTCTGTTATCTTGGTTTTAGATGCATTTTGAATAAGACTTCATTGAGATTTCCAATCTTAATCCAGACCTACACACATATAGGAGGAATGCTCTCATCTCATTGTAATTTGGATAGAGGTTCACTATTTTTCCTTTCTCTCGTCACCCTGTCAGCGAAGTAATTATTGCTGCTTTGTCCTTCATTATCTTAACCAATTATAACCCTTTGGGACAGGTAAGGTTCCTTTATACACAACATGATGGGTGGGAGACCTCCTATTCCCTATTTTCATGGTAAATTAAGGGGTACTGAGAAAATAATTGCCATCATGCTATACCTTAACCACTTAAACTTAACAAGATACAATCTGTTGTTATTGATTGAAGTATTAAAATTGTGGCAACTTTTTTTTTTTTTTGCCCCAAGAAGAAATTTTGGACATTCTGAAAATGTTTGTGTTTGTAACAGTGTATCTTTCCTTGTCTCCTGTGACTGGCTTTGGGTTTGGTTGAGACTTTTTCTTTACATCATCGACAGCACACCTGCATTGAGCCAAGACTCCCTTACTTTCTCACACAAAAATAATTCTTACAGTGAGAGCCAGACGGGATATTTGGAGAGAAGAGAAATAAGGTATTTTACTTTATTACTTTCTTTTATGGTATCACGTAAATATTCTAGAGAGTATTACTTTCCTCGTTCATATCATAACCGGCAAGGGATGGTAACCAGTTTAGAGAGAAGAATTTGCCATAGAAATAAAAGGAACCAGAACAACTAGAAATCCAAGTGTTCCTGCAATCCCTGTCAGATCCTTTCTTCCTCCTGCTTTGTCATCCATCACTCTCTTAGGATTTGGATGAAGTCATCAACTTTTTATGTTTACCATTCGGTTGGTTAAGAGGCAGTAGTTACTTAGGTTTATTTAGACAAGCAGAAGAACATGCTCATGACAGGGAAGCAGAAGTCAAATTATGCAATTTATTATTTTGCCAAATACTTGCATATGTTACCATTTCAAATGGTGATGTCTAAAATCTTTCATTGAGAGCCAGGATAACATCTTTCCGTTCATTCAGAATAACGACTCAATATGCCTCCATGCTGATGAATCTCATTTAAAACCAAACCAGTATTTGTAAGTCCAGACTTAGAGTCATAACTCTCTAAAACAAGAGGGAATCAAATTATATGCAAACAAACAAACCAAAATCCAAGACCCAGGAGAAGCTCAGTGATTTGCCCAGTCACATAAAGAATTACTAGATCCATTACATCTGGACCCTAACTACTTTCCACTCATTGACTCTGCCCCTGACTTAAGTAAAGAGCAAAGGCCATGGTCCAAAAATTTGTAAAAGAAGTGACCTTGGGGTTACTTTACAAAGCAGACTCCCATAGTATATTAGAGATGTAATTTTAAAGTTGAAAACAAAAACAAACTGTAGTAGCTTCTAGTTCCAGACATAAAGCTAATCATTACAGCCATGCTGCTGGATATGTATTATTATCTCCACTTTTTACAGATTAGAAGGTAGAGGCTTTAGAGGAATGAGGTAGATTATTTGCCCAGGATCATGTAATAATAGCTGCCAAGACATAGAATTCGTAGCCTAACTTCAAAGAGCAACCACTTTCCCGTCACACTATGCATTGTCTCCTTTGTGTTTACTACCTTAAAAAAAAATCAGTTTCTTATGCAGCAAAGCAGATCTGTTTGAATGAAGCTGGAATATTGCTACAAATTAGTGTAGAACTGTCTTTATGCCCACCCTTCTCACTAACATCTGCCTTGTATCAGCTACATCAAGGAGTTGCATCGAGGAGTTGGCGTCCCTGTAAGAGTTCTTTTTTTTTTTTTTTTTTTTTAAGAGTTCTGCACATATGCCCATGTTCTGTGTCCCCACCATCCTGCAGAAGTTTCTAGGTCCCAAAGTAGTGAATCTTGGTCAACTAACAACACTGCTTGGGTGGTAAAGCAAGCAGGACTTCCAAATAAATGAGGACATTTTGGGACCCCAGGGTTGCTCAGTGGTTGAGTGTCTGCCTTTGGCTCAGGGAGTGATCCAGGGTCCTGGGATTGAGTCCCACGTCGGGCTCCCTGCATGGAGCCTGCTTCTTCCTCTGCCTGTGTCGCTGCCTCTCTCTCTGTCTCTCATGAGTGAATAAATAAAATCATTAAAAATAAATAAATAAATGACATTTTGACAAGGAGTATGGGAAATGTTGAATCCAAGTGAGAGGACATAATCAGGAAAACCATGAAATGGCCCATAATTGACTTGGCTTCTTTTGCACCATTTTCAGTGCCTGACACAGCTCTTCCTCATGTGTCTGCCCCTTTCTGGTGCATCTGTACACTTGGCAGAGGCCAGGTCTGACCGTCTCTGGCACCAGCCACGGTGGTTTCGGATCCCCTCGGTCACCCCGTACAGTGAGTCCAGATGGCACACCTCCTTCTCTCTTCACTCTCCTTTTGCCCAAGGCAAACATACAACTCACTCCTCCTCCTCCAAGTGGGAACAAGTACCCCATGTGGTTGTTAATGCATCCTAGTTGAGGGAGGTGACATCAATAAAGGGAATAGAGAGAGGGGAGCTTAGCATTTCATTCAGTGTCTGCTCTCTCAGCGGAATGTAAACCCCTTGAAGGTAGAGTGGTGACTGGCTTGTTGGCCTCTCCATCCCCAGCCTCAGACAGCGAGCCCTTGAATGAATGAATGAATGAATGAATGAATGAGTGAATGGTCCCTGCTCATTTACCACCTCGGGAGCTGTGCCTTGCCCTTAACCATTTTACTTTCTGACTTTCAACATGGCAGCACATCTTTATTCATAGAACATACCAATAGTTGCCGTTCTTGTGCTGACTTATTGGGCTGCGTTTCACTTGTCTTCAGACTGTGATGTATCTGAGGATGATCCCAACCTTATCATCACTACTAGGTATAAATGGTTAAAGTGGTAACTTGTCTTTTATCTTCTTGAGACTAATTAGTCCTCACTTCTCCTCCTCAAGTTCTTTGACTTTTCCTGTGCTCCTAATAGTATATGAAATCTGCTGGTGTGTAATACATTATGACAAATGAAATTTGGATAATTACATTGGTTTTCTTTAGAGATATACTATATTGTCTGTAGTGTTAGATTTGCAAGCAGGTATTTCAATTAAAGGAGTCAAGAGCAGTTAACAGTGGAATATGAAGCCACTTCTTGTCCTGTCTTTGCACTACCTATCAGATATTATTATTCAGTTATTTATTTCCTTCAGTTTTGAAAAATACTTGTTTTATTTTAACTTTCTGAGATAGCAATGTGTTTTTTGTTTAATTGATGTCAAAAGACACTTGCTGGTGGAAGAGTAAATTGTGACATGGTTGTCACTATGTGTTAGGCCTAATTGCAGATGATCAAAAGTGATTCAGGAGTATCATTAGGCTTTAAATGAAGAGAAGGTTTCTGATTTTGTAACCAGTGCATAAGATAGCATTTAATTATGTGGGTTAAGGGGAGCTATTACCTATTGGTACTAAAAAACAAACAGCAATATACATTTAATGTAGCAATTTTATCCCATATAAGATGTGATTAAATGTTTGATTGATGTTGTAATCCATGACATCACAGAGGAAATGCAGTTGTGTGATTTGGGGTAGGTTGTTTAAAGTCTCTAAGCTTTGATATCTTCACCTTTTATGTAAGGAGTTAGGCCAAGAATATTTCAAGATTTCTTCCAACCCTAATTTCCTATATTTTTATATTGACAGTGAATCTTCAAAACTTAGCAGGATTTGAAAACTCCTAGTCCCCATCTGATGTCATAGTCTCTGTAGCCCACAAGGATTTCACCAGTGCCTGCTTCTAGGATTGTTTCAATAAAGGAAACTATAGAAATGTGGTCAGCCTTTTAACAAAATCACAAAATTCTGAAGAAAAAAACCCTAAAGGTTGTCTTTGATCTATTCATGTATTGGGGGGAAAAGAAAGAACAACTCATTTATGAGCAATAAATAAGATAAGGACAAATGGGAGTCCCACGTTTTCATGCCAAATATTTCTCCTATTACAACCAGAGTTTATTATGGTAAATTATGCGTTAGGTTCTAAAACCAGTTTCGTCACAACATGAGTCATTCAGATCGTGGAGTTAGATTATTTAAAGGATTTTGCTTTGATCATAGCTGTCTGGCACTCCTATCTCCTCTGTACCCTCATCCTTCGTGTGTGATTGTGTACTGCTTAACTGCATCCATGTGTAGCTCCAGTGACAAATTTTTGTGATTGCTGTGCTTGCATCTGAAACTCACCTTGGCTCCTGAGCTTGCCAATTTCTGTCCCTCTAATTCTGAGTGATTTCAGGGTAGGTTCCTGTTCCTTGTGTTTTCATACGAAAGGGGGAAGGCATGACATATTGAGGTCAGAGCAGCATTTGAACTTGAAAGGATTGGGAGGGATGGAGAAGAGCATTAGAAAATTGGTGTTTTAGAGAGAACCCCAGAATGAACCAAAATTTAAATATCACTGTGTCCTCAACGTATTTCTTCATGGCTTATTTTGTGTTTTATGGATCAGTCTCATGTGCTTCTGAGTATATAAAAATCGCCCAGCATCTCTGTTATTAAGCACTAACTTTCTTATCACATGGGAATTTGTGAGGGCATAACAGAGGCAACAGGCCTCTTCTCTCTGCTGTGCTTCACTAACTTTTCATGTTTATACAGGGCTCTGGACCCAGGATGAGTCTTTTAGGTCCTGTTTCATTCTTCCCCCCTTTGTGCTAGAGTCATAAAAATTTTTCCCAATCTATTCCAGTTGCTTCAGGAGCCTAGAGAGTACCAAAGGCATATAGACCTTTCCCCTGCCATTGGCTATGAGCAGTGCCCTGTTTCAGATCCATCTGTACATTTGTGTGTTTGTTCATTTATTCATATATGTGTTCAAATATTTAATAAATGTGTGTTCAGCACCAAAGGATGAGCCAAAGTTTCCTTAATATAAGTCTGAGTTTGCCACTGACCCCATGCTTGTGGTTTCTTGCATAACCGGGGAGCAGAGTAAGTCAATGATTACCATACACTGTGCTAAGTCCACAAGAAGACGTCTGCATGGGTGCCAGCTATCTCTAAATTTGTATGCATGTCACACTTTTTCAGCAGGCTACCTCTCCAGTGTATAGCTTTAGAGACACTACAGATTTTGGTTCAGTTTGCCCTGTCCCTGTTTATAGTATTCAATTTTACTTAGACTCTGTCCTGTTCCAGACAGGATTGATGGCAGTTCAGAAGGATATGTAAAAGAGAAACAGAAGCATCGGTTAAAGGCAAAGCGAGGAAGAGTGGTAGTGGTCTATACTGCTTGGTCTCCGGCACTGATCTTCAACCTTAGCACTGCTGGCATTTGGGGCCACACAAGTGTCTATTGTGGAGGTTGTCCTTTGCATGGTAGGATGCTTAACAGCATCTCTGACCTCTACCTGTCCTCCTAACCAGGACAACTAAAAATATCTCCAGACATTGTCAAATGTCGCTTGAGGGACAGAATTGCTCCCCTTCCTCCCCCACCCCCACACCATTGAGAACCACGGGTCTAGAGTGTAGATGTAGAGAAGGGGATCTGTTTTGGAGGTAGAATTGGCAGGAGCTGCTTAGGGAGGGGAGAGGAGTTTGAGGGACAAGGAGAGAGTCGGGAATGTGTCCCGGATTTCTCTGCTCACATATTCAGTGGCGGTTGGTACCATTTCCTGAGACTAGAGAAGACTGGCGGACTCCAAAGTAGTATGGGGTTGGGATGGGGAAATCGCAGAGTTTGTGACTAATTTGGACTTAGCAATGCTATTTCAGGTGTGTATTCGAGGTCCAAGAGAGATGGCAAATGCACAGGTGAATTGTAACCTCTCAAGGGAGAGTTTTCAAAAGCAGTTGGGCTAGATGAGAACACTTACGGAGCAAGTAGAGGAGAGAAAAAAGTGATCTTGGAACCAAGACCTGTGAGGGGATAGAGGTGACCTGGCCAGGGAAGGAGATGGGGTAAGAAGGAAGCAGGGAGACCAGGGAGACTGTGCTATCGGGAAGACTGAACCAAGAGAGGAAAGTATGTCAAGGGGAAGTATTCACTGGTGTGGAAGTCTTCTGAGACATCCGATAAGAAGTGATAGCTATCGTTTTATTATTATAAGTAACTAAAATTATTTTTAGCTACCAAAATATTAGGTCCAAAAGCAAATAAAAAGACAGTAATAGAGATAGAAAATGGGCCATAGAGCATAGTTAAAATTCTAGATCCTAAGGACCCGAACCCTTGCTCTCTCTAGATGTGGTGCAAATCTTGGCTTTCTACATTCACTGCCTTTATAAAAGACAGTGTGATTGTTTATATTCATAGTGACCATAAAGTAAAAGCAGACTGTGTCGGGGTCCCCTAGACCGCTTCTAGATTAGATGATTTGCCGGGAGGACTGACAGACTCGGTATATAGACATCCTCACAGCCAAGATGTCTTACAGCAAAAGGACCCAAAGCAAAATCAGCAGAGGGAAAAGGCACTCGGGGTGAAGTCCAGAGAAAATCAGACACAGGCTCCCAGGACTTCTCTCCTGGTGGAGGCACACAGGACACACTTCCATTTCTACCGTGATGAGTTATGACGTGTGAACGTTGTCCATCAGGGAAGCTCACAAGAGGCTTCGTGTTCAGGACTTTTCCCGGTGGCTAGTCATGTAGGCACTCTCGGCCTAGCATGTACCAAAATTCCAGTCTCACGGAAGGAAAGCAGGTATTCAGGATAAACCACACTGTTCCTAGAAAATAGTTTTGGCACAGGGATGCCACTCTTTTTGCTGTGGGAATGGTAGGAACTCTTCCGAAATCTCACTTCCCAGAAACCAGCCAAGGGCCAACCACCTGGGTGAGCAGACCTTTCTAAGGGTAGCCGTCCCAGGCTTGCTGTGTTAACTCTTTTTTTTTTTTGGTACACAGGACAAAGCCCAAGAAAAATACAAGCATAGCTGGCACAAAGGCTAATCAGAATTTCTCTGGAATGGATGTTTGACTAATAGACCGTTTCCAGCATATTTCAGGTCATTTGGATAGCTAGTGAGCTAAAATTGTTGTCTTTGTAGATTGGAAGGCAGTCTAGCATATAATAAAATAACCACAGATTGAGGTGTGTGACAAACCTGGCTTCTAGTTAAGGCTCAGCTACTTACCACCTCTTTATACTTCCATTTCTGCTGGTAAAACCCACCATTTTGAAGATTCAGTGAGTTATACACAATGCCCAGGGTAGCGACTGGCACATAACAGACTTTCAATAATAGTGGTGGCATTGGTATTGGTGCTAATAATTGCAGTAACAGTTGTCGTTTTATTGTTGTCTGTCTTCAGTTAGATGCGCCGTTCCTTTTCTTGGATTAATCGGTTGTAATATCCATCCTACTGTATTTTCAGCTAAATGGCTTCCAGTTTTTCAATTAAAATTTCAGTTGAACAGTATCAGAGGCATTTTAATAAAAATTTCACTGAGCTTGATTAGTTGATGAGAAGTAAATTGCTCATTTTTGATTACCACATTAACTCTTTCTGGCCATTAGGGTACCATTTAGTAAATTACCTCTTTTAGTACAGCACTGAGAATGTTACCCAAGTGACTGGAAAGAGTTAATAATGTACCAACAGACTGAGCAGTTTACAACCTTCTTACTATCAGATCAGTCTCATCATAGTAAATGTTTCCCTTTCCATAATTGTCATTTTCTTTAAAAATGAAATATTGGATACAGTTTTTTATTTTTCATAGATCTTATCAGCTCACTGAAAAGTATGGTGAGTTCACTCTCAAGCCTCCTAAGGGGATTTCAAGTATTAGTGCTCACTGTATAATACAGAGAATAAATCTGATGGGGATAATGCATCCTACACAGTGCACAAGAAGGGCATTATTTTCTGAGGGCACAAGTGATTCCCTGATTATGGTCTGGGTACTAGGGACTCATATTAATGTATCTCTCTAAGTGTTTGAGCACTGGAAAGAATTATGTCTCATGGAATTGTAGCAGGTAAACTTTTGTGCGGGCAGGAATCTTGCCTCTTTATAATGTATACATTATCAATTCTCCAGTGGATATGTTTTTACCACAAATTCTAATACAGCTCTTAATTATTCAGGAGCCATCCTTTCTTTCTCCTGAATAGGGACCTGCAGTCAGTTCTTTTTTTTTTTTTTTTTTTTTTAATGCAGTCAGTTCTTAAAGTTACCTCTCTAACTCAACTATTTTTTCAGTAGCCTGGGAAAATCATTACCACTCACTGGGAAAGAATACTTGACTCCTGAAGTACTAGTTTTTTTCGCATAAAATATCGTCTTTTCATTGATATGTTATAGTCCAATAATATATGAGCCACTAAGTATTTACTGGGTCGTCTTCTCTGTATGTGTAACATTATATTAAGTGCTTTGAGTGATACAAAAGTAATATACGACTGACTCAGTCATTTATTCAGTAGATAACTTACTGAGCCAGCTGTGTGCTGTGTACTCTAAGAATACAAAGATGAATAAAAAGCATCAAAGAACTTGAAGTTTGGTTGGGAAGATGATTAATTATGACACCCTAATGCCATTGGGCATATAAAAGTGTCATAGCTAGACTGTGCCCAGCTCTTTAGAAAGGTCAGAGAGGGAAACCCACCCTGGCTTGGAAGGATCAAAGAAAATTATCTGCAGGAAATGAAGGTGAGCTGAATCTTACAACATGAATAGGAGGCATCTAAGGGCAATGGGCCTTTCTACCACAGAGGAGAATTTCAAAGGGCAAAGTTGAGCAGTGATGGGCAGAGGGCTGGTGGTTCCATAAAGGTTATTCCTTGTTGCTGAAGTTATGTGCAAAGCAGAAGGCAAGGCTAGAAAAATAGGGAGCTGTCAGATTAGTGATACACTATGGTTTAAATTTGCTGAGTTTTTAAAAACCCAGTTGGAGATAGAAAACATGACGTACATGTGGTTAAAAGTTGGCCACTGGAGTTCATTATTATGTACATTTTTTCCCCAAACCCAGGAAGTAGCATTACTTCCCTCATTTTACGGCTGAAGATCCTATATTTTTTTTAGAATTAATAAATAAATTACCGAAGAAACAGAGAAAACAAGTGATGGAGATGCAATTCAATTCTACAGGATTCCAGAACACAACTTCACAGATTGAATAACTTGCCCAGGATTACATAGTAAGTGGCTTAACTGGTATTCAGTTCAAATCTTTTTTTCCTTGCGTGACGGCAGTATTGACAATGAGTTCTATTTACGTAGGAGGCAGGGAGATAAAAGCTCAGAATAACTGTGAGGTGTTGGAGAAAGACAGTGGTGTGCAAGCATCTTGGGGGCCAGACAGGAGGAGCACAGATGCCAGCTTTCCCCAGACCATGCCTACTGACACTCGCAACCTTGACATAGTCACTAATAACATCATCTTTCATTTCTAGAAGTTTTCTAATTTAGGTGATAAATCATATAATCCCCCTAAATATAGAACATGGTACAAAAAAGTCAAGTTTTCTACCAAATGTAACAGACAATGTGTTACTGGGGGTAATGCTGGATTGGGGAGTGAGTCCCGCTTATGTTTTCCAGGTGTATTTGAGTTAACTACAAATGGAATTGGGAAAGCAACTACTTTCACATGATATAGTCTTAGAGACGTGCCAGAGAACAAAATAGATCTTTTTTCCTCCTATACGGTCTACCCCCTTGGGGGGGGTATCCATGGCATTCACTTGTCCAGGCAAGTTGAAATTTGGTGAATGATTTTGTTATATAGCAAACTGCTTTGCTATATAACAGAGCCAGGATTTCTCTGGCATTGTCGGTTGTTCGCTTCTCTTCCAATTGGCCCATTAGACGCAGAATATATGTATCCGGAAAGGATACTGTGGAGTATTGTAGGAAAACAGCAACCAAGTTATAAATTTCCCTTAGATTATTAGCCCTGCCTCAGGAAATCCTCTAGAGAGTTTCAAATAGAAAAGCTTCTACTTTTCCTCTGGAAAAGAAATTCTCAGTGGGACTCAGTACTTATTATTTCCAACTATCCCCCTTATACATATTTGGGTGAATTTTGGTATTTGTCCTGAAATTCTTATTGGTATTTCTGTCTTTATAAAGAATGTATGGTTATTGTATTCTTTGCATACACTCTGTAGCAAAGATGGAATCCTGCTTCGGCCAGGAGATGAGTGGAGGACAGAATTTTACCTTATTTTAACAATCTCTTAGATGAGTGTTATTTGTTGCCATTTTATTGACAACAATATTTTATTTATTTATCTTATTTTATAAAATTTATTTTATTTTAAAGATTTAAAGATTTATTTTTATTTATTATTTTAATAGTTTAATTTAAAGATTTTATTCATTTATTCATGAGAGACATAGAGAAAGAGGCAGAGACATAGGCAGAAGGAGAAGCAGGCTCCCTGTGGGGAACCCGATGTGGGACTCGATCCCAGGACCCTGGGATCACACCCTGAGCCGAAGGCAGACGCTCAACCTCTAAGCCACCCAGGTGCTCCAGCCATTTTATTTTGTTTTAGCAAATATTTCTTCAGTATATAGGCCGAAGATTTATGCTTATAAATCTGTGTTTTCACGTTTTCATTTTATGGCATTTGATCCATAATTATGAACCATAATTACGTATTATTATGTTAATAATAATAGTACCTACTTCTCAGAACTAATGTGACAGTGAAGTGAGTTAAAATATGTTAATAGATGTAAGTCACTCGGAACAGTGACTGGCATACAATGACCATTATACGAGTACTTTTTATAATTATCGCTTTTCCTAAAATAGCACGCTGATCTCAGAACAATGAAGAGCTCTATCCAATATGTAGATAAATGCTACCAGCAAAGGTGGTGTGTTTTTATTTACATTAGATTCAAGTGGGTTAACTACTGTTGTTTCTATTATTATTGCTACTTTTATATCCTTTTTAGAGCAAGCTTTTCTTGTGTGGAGATCAAGTTCGTAGCTTGTAATTATGTTGGGGCACCCAGAGTCAACTGGTGCGCTGTCCAGGGGAACATGGGTTGAGGTTTATAAGCCATTCTTACAAAATTAACATCCAAATAGCTTCTGGAGTCTTTCTTCTATCAGGGTGGCCGTGTTCTAACAGGGGAGCTGCAAGACCACTGAATGGGGATGTCACAACTAATGCCTCTGCTGGGCATCTGAGCAGAAGAGCTGCCAATATGCAAGCCATGCTTTTTACTTTGGTGAGATTCCAGTTAGAGACCCAGTGCGGTTTCTTAGCGGCTGATGACAGCTCACAAGTGGGTCAGAGGACCCAATCCTGGCTGCCAGGGAAAGGGGGCACTTTTTTTTTTTTTTAATTCTTTCCTTCTGCCAAGGAAAAAAAGCAACCCACCAACTTGCTGAAAAAATAAGCAGAAGTGACTGGTGCTCCTTTTTACGTGGGGCTCCCACGATTTCCTGCTCTGAACACTGAAGGGCCCGGTGCACACGAAAAGATTTCGAGTATTTTCGGCTGCATTCCCCAGCATGGAGCCCACCTCTGCTAGCTGTTGTTGAAGGTTTCTGTGAAGTCCCTGCTTCTCATCCCTTAGGCCCAAAAGTCACCTCTCCTGGTCTCCAAAAGCTGAGATTTAGCTCGCATAAGTCTTAGCTATTTCATTTGATTGTTCAGTGGAATATCTTAAGTACTCTTCCTCTGTATGTCCGGGAACCTCTTCTTTCCCCCTGCTTGTTTATGTTTTATGCAGTCAGTGATTATTCACTAGAAGCCTGATAGTTGGCCAAATAATCACCTACTGGATGATGGCGTGAAGGGGTGTCCAGAAGAATGAAAAGACATCAGTACGGTTAACACTGTGTTTCAGTTAGGAAGAAAGAAGACTCCGAGGGAGTACAGGATGGCGAAGGGGCCTGCAAGGTCCGATTCTGCTCTCTCATTTTGGGGCGCCTCACTGGCTCAATCAGTAGAGACTCTTGATCTTGGGGTTGTGAGTTCAAGCCCCACGTGGGGCATCGAGATTACTTAATTTTTTTTTAATCTTAAGTAAAAGGATATCTCGTTTTGCTTCTAGATCTTCCCCATCTCCTGCTTCTCGCATTCTCTCTGCCTCCTGTGGAACTCATACATAAATCAAAGTGCGACGGTGCTGGTGGCTTAAGTCAGTTTTCAGAAGGACTGTCTGCCACGATTCGCCGTGAACCGAGATCTGTAATTGCAGAGTATAAATTCTCACTGTCTCGGGATCCCTGGATCCTTTCTCTTCTGTGTAAGCTCTTCTCTTGTCTGGTTCCATTGCCTAATTATATACATTGAAGCCTTTTACCAGTTGTTCGCGCCAGCTACTTTATCTTTCTGCTTTCATGGTCCATTCCCTGCTGTACCAAATTCTCCGTTTCCATCAAGTAAAGGATTTATTTACCATTCCCTACTCAGGCAGTTTGCTTTCTGCTCTTTCTTGGCCTCTGCACTGCAAACCCTTTCCAGTCTCATGCTGAGTGCCTTTCTTTCTCCTCCACATGGGACCCATTTTTTGCCTTTGTTCAAAACTTTTCTTCTCTGTGATGCTGTTCCCACATGATCTCATTGCCTCTAGGAATTCTAAATTTTCCACTTGTGCTTAATTACATCGCCTTGACTAGTTACTTAATGTTGATTTTGTATTGGATGTCTATAGATCTGTTTGTGTCTCTGTGCTCCTGTATGCTCTAGTGTCTTCTTCAGTTAATGTATGAACCCCAAACGGTGTTCTCTGTCTGTGCACAAATGCAAACTGACATATATTTGTTTTACAGTAGAAGAGTTGTCTCTTATCTTGGGGCTTACTGACCACTATTTTATGGAGTGCATTGTCTGTAGTCTTCCCAAAGGCTGAACTCTTTTTCATTAAGGGAGGCTTCTTATTTTTTCTAAAAGATTTTATTTATTTGGGGGAGAGAGAGAGAGAGAGAGCATGAGCAGGGTGAGGGGCAGAGGGAGAGGGAAAAGCAGATTCCCCACTGAGCAGGGGACTCGATGTGGGCCTCCATCCTGAGAGCTCGGAATCACGACCTGAGCTGAAGGCAGACGCTTAACCGACTGAGCCACCCAGGTGCCCCTAATTGAGGCTTCTTTTTTTTTTTTTTTTTCCCCTAAGTGAGGCTTCTTAAGTGCTTCCCACTTTGGGCTATTATTATTTTTGAATAGGAGTAAAACTGCTGGCAGTCTCTGACATTTGAATGTTCTAATACAGAAATTAATTGGTCCCAAATAAACTTTGGGATAGCATTTTTAAAATTCACATGTCAGACAGGTAGGTGCCTACTCTTTATTTGTCAATGAGAGCCATAGATTATAATGGGCAGAAACACAGCTATTTTGCCAAAAGTGTGCCCAGGAAGAATTTGATAAAGCAGTCTCATTAACAAGTGTTTATGGAGTGCCTAGAGGCACGAGACATTTTGCTAAATGCTAGGAATACAAAAGTAAGTAAATCAGAGAAAGATCCCATACCTTGAGGAGCTTAGGATCTTACAAGGCCCATCAGTGACATGATCACAGAAATAGATGGAAAGTCACCACTGATACAGGACTTACTCAAGGAACAGTTAGCCTGAGATTTAAAGACTGAGTAGAACAAAAATAGGGCACAGGAGGGAGAAAGGGGAGGGAATTACAGGTAAGAGGTAGAGGGGGTAGGAGGGGCTGGGACATGTTTGAAAACTGAGATAATGTGGCTGGAACACAGCAGAGAGGAGCATAGTACAATGGTAAATTATGTCCAGGGATTTGGCTCTTTAGCCATACAAAACAGGTGCTGGGACTTAGGATGGTGTGTGTGATCTGAGTAGTATTTTGAATTATTACTTTGACTACAAGGTAGAAGAATAAATTGGTGACTGTAAGGAGGAGGTGGCATAGATGAATATAAGTAGGTGGAAGATATTTATGAGACAGTATCAATCTAGATTAAATATAAGATCGAGGGAAAAGGAGGTTACCAAGATGACACATTTCTGATGTGCATGAAAGGATGGAAAATGGCACCATTTTCTGATACGGAGTATCCTAGAAAACAACGTTTGGTTGGTCATGAGTTTTGTTTTGAACATGCTGAGTTTGAGGCATTTTGTAGCATCCCACTGGAGATAGCAAATAAGCAGTTAGATGTATAGCTGAGTAGCTCAAGGGAAATGTCAAGGCTGTAGATATAAATTTTAGAGTCATCATGATACGGATGAGAATTGAAGCTGGGGGCATAGATGAGATTGCTTTCACTTAGTATGTGTGTGATTAGTTCTTATCTGGGTGGATGTTGGCACATCTCTAACCACCTCCTCGCCCTCAGTTTTCTCACCTGAACGATTGTTGGGGTAGATCAAGAGCTCTGTATCAATACATCGGAATGTAATAGTTGCGTCCCAAAACTTGCATGCTGGATCTCTTTTGACTAAGTCCTCTCCAGGGATTTACTTCTGCTCTATTTCTCCACGGAAAGTTGCTGCTCCTTGTAAAATAGGTGTTTTGTTTTGTTTTGAAGCCAAAGTGATTTCTAAGATGCCATCGTTTTATAATTATGGAACTGTGATTCTACGATATGATTGAAATAAAATTGAGGGGAAAAATGTTAAGAGAACAACAACAATAAAAAAAATGGTTTATTTGATATACCTATGGTTTGCACGGAAACACCTCTTTTTGATTTTGTAAGAATTCATTAATAGGTGCATTTCTTTTAATAGATAATATATCAGTAACTGTTGTTAGTTCCCCCCTGCCATCATGCGTCTCAAATCTACCAACTGGTCTTCCGCTCCACCTCAGCCACTCAGGTCTGAGCCACTCACCATCATCTCTTGCCTAGACCACTTCAGTTGGGCTTCTGGCAGACAGAACATGTTTTAAATAAAAAGCCACATCTTACTTCTGTACTGCTCAAAACCTCCCATGGCCAACAAGACTGTTTAACCTGGCCTTTGCTTTCTTCCAGTTCTTGTTCTCCATTTGCCCCTGCCCTCTGACCTCCTTTTGGTTTTAGGACTCGCTAACAGGTGTACAATTCAGTTGCATATTTGGTTTCCTCCTCCTGGAAGACTCTGCCTCTCTGGCTCGGTATGGCTTCTCTTTCTTTGTCTTTAGATCTCAGCTTTAATCAGCTAAGATCTCAGCTGCTCCATGGTGAGAAACCTCACCTCCCTGTTTTAAATGAGGCCCTCCACTTTTACTCCATTTCTTTGTCCTCTTTGTTACTTGTTTAATTTGTTACTTGTTTCCGTTTTTCTTACTCATTTTTCTTTCTAGAAAAATTGGAAGCTCCTGGTAACGAGACAGGCCTGTTTTGTTCACTGCTGTACACCTAGGACCTGGTATCATGGCAGGACCATGGTGGGTGTTCTACAAATACTTGTTGAATCATTGGACACCATGAACATTTTACCTTCTTATTTGTGTTTTGCTTCAGTTAATTAAAATACATTTTCATTCTTTGAAAACCCACCCAATCTGGGGAACTAACATAGATAGTCTGGAGATATGCAAAGAATAGGGAACGCCACCAGAGATTTAGTCTGTCTACAGATCATCCAGAAGATGGATGAATTACATAAGGATAATCTAAGGAATGTCCAGGAGGTATCTCTGTTTTGTTTTGTTTTTTAAAGATTTTATTTATTCATGAGAGACACACACAGAGAGAGGCAGAGACACAGGCAGGGGGAGAAGCAGGCTCCATGTGGGGAGCCTGATATGGGATTCAATCCCAGGATCCCCAAGATCATGACCTGAACCGAAGGCATGCGCTCAACCACTGAGCCACCCAGGCACCCAAGGTATCTGTTTTTGAACAAGTTCTATACGTGTCCCTTCCTCTAGTTGGCAGGGACCCCCTTAAATAGTATGCATATTAGAATCTAAGTACATATGACTTAAAACATATCTTAATAAATATCTGAATACATATGACTTAATGTCTTTAGCTATAGGTTTGCAACATGTTTATATTTGTATTATCTGATCTACATGATTCTATTAGATTAATCCTATGTGTTAGCTTTCTAAATCTTGAATATGCATATTTTTACAAAATGAGTATCTCCTCTCCCGTTTCTTGATCTACCTCATGTGGTTAATTCTCGTGAACAGGCAGGGATCTTGACCTGTAGCTATCACATCTGCCAAACTGTTTAGTAGATCAGAATTATGGTAAAGCAGAGGAATCGTACACATGTATGTGTGTTTTGAAATACTTCTCTCTTCTCGGTCTGGAATATGCTCCTAGCTCTTACTTTTAGATTTTCTTGGGTGTGCTATGAATAAAAAGTATAGTATAATGTTTTGTAAATTTATTTCTAAACTATATTAGAGTTATTTTCTCTCAACTGGGCTTTTTAACTGTTTGATAAACCATTTCTGTGTTACCATGAAAGCAAATTCATTATTATTATGGGTTAATGAGTAACATTCCTTCACATTAAAAGGGTGATACTGTGCTCTTGCTCTCTATAATATCCGAACCTATATTTTAGTTTTTAGTTCTTTTACCCTAGTTCCTTCTGGTGTCATCTCTATCTGGTCCATCAGTTATCGAACCTACACATTCCTTTCCTCCATTATCCAATCTCCATGACAACCAGAGGTGGTTGCTAAGTGCTGGTTTTATCCAGGACATTTTGATGCCAGTGCTGAGTACACGTTCAGCCTCTGTGTAGTGTGGATTGGTATACTTTTCATTGGAGTTCCACTCCATTACAAGAAGATGACAGCTTGTTCCTAGTTTGACTAAATTCTCTATTTTTCACATCATGAAGGAAACCGAAATCTTAAACCTGTTATTTGACGTCTCTTTATATAAATATCCTAGGGATGTTTTGTCAATGTAGATATTAAGGGGGTTGAGAAGAAATAAAATCCTTATAGGATAGCCCCATAAGCAGTTTTTGTTTTTCACCCCCCCCCCTTTTTTTTGCCAAATCCCTCAAAAAAAAAATTTCCTTCCCATATCTGATTGCAATAGAAAAAAGAGACTCATCATGACTCACCCTTGAGAATTCCTCCAGGCCAAATCCAGATTTTTCTCTCATTTTAGGAAAATAGGGGATGCCTTCAGATGTGTGATATTCACAGTAGGCACGCGAGTTTTAGGAACTTGAAGACTGTCCATATTTAGAACACAGACTCTCACAACTCCAGTGCAGGTTGCTAACACTTTGGAGTGAAAAACAAGAAGTGCACTGACATTCAGGGCCCTGCGTCTCTGCTGGGGAGATTCCCTGGGGTGGGCGGGCCTGTTGACAGGCTTTGGTTAGTTGCCTGATTTAAAGGTTCTCTTCCATAGATGGCAGACGTGTGGCATGTATGTTGGCGCTCCCACCTTTGGTGCTCATGACAGATCTCCATAATGGGTCCTAGCAGACTTTGCAAGGCAGCCTTGAAATCTTTCTTAACACAGCGTTCACTAGCAATTGCCAACCTTGTTTTTTTAAGAAAGAGGCATCAGTACTGCCTGAAATTCGTTTAACTCTTAAGTGACTTTGTTCTTACGCTCCTACGCTGTCTCCCCTTCTCAGCCCACCTCTGCACCACCCCACCATGGCAACTAGACTCTTACTCTCACGGTGGCTTTATGATATTTTCTAAAGGATCTGTCATTTGCTTTTACAAAGTGGGAAACAGAGATGATGTGGTTTGTTTTTTCTTCCCCTACTTTGCAAACCAGCAATAGCTTGCCTAAATGAGCAGGAGAGGAGATGAGGTCAAAACAGGGTTTAAGGAGTCTGCCTTGCATATAATTCCTTATGTGTCCAGTGATACTGCAGAAAATGTTAATTCTTTCAGAACAGTGCGTTATTCTGGTTTGTGTATGTGTGTGTGAGAGAGACCGAAAGAGACACAGAAAAAGAGGAGGAGGAAGGGAGGGAGGAAGATGGGAAGGGTGTGTGCTTGTGGATGTTACAATCAAGTAAAATGCCAGTATAGTAATTACAGACCAAAGAAATTCCCTCCTAAGAATTAATTCTGTTCAAAGGCAGATTCATGATTTAGAAACTTGTATTTAAAAATAAAGCATTTTCTTTTAGTTCCTTTCCAGTCAAAGATGGGTAGAGTAGTTACCGTTCTAAGATGAAGTCGGTAATAGCATAAAAATCCCTCTGGATAAGAAGGAGTGTGTTGTTTGGGTTTTCCAGCTCATCTTGTGGGATTTCAAAACTCTTTAAGTGCTTATCGTCTCGTGTTTTTCGGATCAGGAATATGTGTTAGGTAAGTTCTTGTAAAGAATCAGAAGGCCAGTGTGCAAGTGTCAGGCTTGTCTGCATCTGAGACCCACAGAAGTGGTCCACCCATTGTTTGGGTCATGCTTCCTGGACTCCACACTTCACACCCAGGAGCCTGCTTTTGAAGTATTTTCCTGCTTAATTTTCTTCACCTTTGAGATCTTTTCAGAGGTATTTTCTTTTTAACGTATCAGGCATTCTTGTTTAGAAGAATCGGTCTTGTAGATAGTACAAAGAAACACAGGATACTTGTAATCTGTCAAGTATGGCTAAAAACCTCAGGGCACTAAGGACGTCAGAATGAGGGTTCTGGGAGGAGCAGCTTTGTAATCTAATTATAGATCTGCTCTTTTACTCCTTTTAATTTAGACTGATCAGAGAGAGAAAGCTCTCATGTAGGCAAAAAGTATAAGAAATTTTGGTTTCATTTAAGAATTACAGTTTCTGAGGCACCTGAGTGGCTCAGCGGTTGAGCATCTACCTTCAACTCAGGACGTGTTTCCGGGGTCCGGGATTGAGTCCCACGTCGGGCTCCTTGCGGGGAGCCTGCTTTTCCCTCTCTGCCTGTGTCTCTGCCTCTCTCATGAATAAATAAATTTTAAAGAAAGAATTACAGTTTTTTTTTTAAATATCCAAGTGGAATCCCTCTCTGGGATTACAGTTAAGTAGCACAATTCACCTTGGATATGAAAATAGTGAAAGGTCTTCTAAAAATTCCACTCAAATCCAACACCTGTTTATTTTATAGAGTCATTTGTAAAAATTATCAAAGATGGCCATAAAGTTATTTTAAAATTTTACCTTTAGGAAAGTCAGCCTTAATTGTTAATGTGGGGTTCACAATGGAAAATAGGAAGTCTGAGAATAATTCATATGGTCCTATGTATGTATGTAAATGAGTTTATAAATTTAAATAGAAAATTTAAGAATTTGACTATACTTTGATTCACGAAATAAATGAAAAGTATTTGTACTTCTAGATCTACCTGTTGAGGGTTTATCCACAGAATAATATCATATTCTGCTAAACTATAGCTTCTCTCTCTTTACTAAAAATAAACACTGGGGTCACAGTCCCTGAAATAACTCCTATTTCCTTATTCTCTTTCCTGTTCTAATTAATCTGTGTCTTGTCTCAGGTGGTAACATCTCTTACGGATGTTAATAATTTCAGCATCTGGTAGACTTGTTCTTGATTCTGCTCTGTGAAACCTTATTCTGGCTTTAATTGTTAGCCTGTGACACTTGCTTAAAATGTTTATTTCAGATTTCCCGGGTTTTCATCACTGGAGACAGGTTATTAATGCCTTCAACACTCAGGATATATGGAGGATCTTCTATTACTATAAATCTGCCCTCAATGTGAATGATTTGAGGCAAAAATAAAAGGTTTCTATTTTTGTAACCCCAGTCCCTAAAATAGTGCTTAATATAGAGTTGTCACTGAATAAGTGTTTGTTGGAGGAAAACATGTCCTGAAGTGTGGGGACTAGAAGGAAAAATATTCATTTCAATTTCTGCAAGGGTTGAGCAGTGCTTTAGGGAGGAAGCCAGGTAGGAATTGGTTTAAGTAGTTTCTGTTTAATCTTTATATATATTTGCACCTCCCTCCCCCATCAATAAGACAAAAACCATAAAGCTTCCCCCCTTGTTCTAAAGAGAGCTCTCAGGCTTACTTTTCTGACTTGGACAATATTCTGTTCATGCTGCTAATCATTTTTTTAAAGATTTTATTTATTTATTCATGAGAGACACAGAAAGAGAGGCAGAGACATAGGCAGAGGGAGAAGCAGGCTCCCTCCGCATCAGAGAGCCTGATGCAGAACACGATCCTGGGACCCCTGTGATCATGACCTGAGCCAAAGGCAGACGCTCAACCACTGAGCCACCCAGGTGTCCTGCTGCTAATCATTTTTATAAAAATGTAAGAGGAGAGGATTTAGGACAACCAGATAAACTGTGTAAGTACGTGCTCAACTAAGTGAATTTGCATGAAAAAATAACTCTTCAATCTGACGGCTGGAGATAGTACTGATAAGGTGCATTTAATCTATTACAGAGTATACAAAAAGAGAGAGGAATAATCATACTCATAACGTAAGAATAAAATTAAGAATGTACATATAATTGAGTGACTCACTGAAAACATCTTACTATTTTACCTGACTTAATGTGACACCCCCCACCCCTTCCATTATGCAGATGGGTAAACTTTGATAATCATGCCGAAGCATTCCAAGGTTGCCTCTTTTACTGTATTTAAAGTTAGATGAGATGTGACAATTTGAGAGTGACAAGACTGTTTATCAGCTTGGGCCTTGGCAGCTGTTTTTCCAGTGTTAGCGTTTTTCCTTTTTCCCACCATCGCTTAAAAATAACAACAAAGAAATAACTCTTGATTTGCTTTCCAATAGTGAGTGACATTTTGAGCTCCAATGATTGCGAACCCATTAAGTCATCATTTATTGAATACCTGCTATGTTTCCGATACTGCAAAGGTATAGAAGACTTGGTTTCTGCTCTCAAGGATCTCCTAGTCTAGCGATTCGATATTTAAACTATTTTCATTTGCATCAGTTTGACCTTTATCAGAATTGAGTTTTCCACACCATTCTGAAACTTGATGAGTGTTCCGAGGGCCACGAAGCTAATTAGAGGAATAGAAAATGAGACTCGTGGAAAAAAAAAAAAAAAACCTCAAGAATTGAATTATTTAGTAGAGAGAAGAGAAAGCTAAAGGGAGATGTATTAATCGTTTTTGAAGTGTAATGGATGATGACCATCTGGTGTAGCGTTGGCCAAGGATGGGGAAAGGAAAAAGTGAATTAAGCTGTAAAATGAGATACTTAGGTTAGACTTGGACGATTTAAGACCAAGTGAATTATTTTAATATGGGCCCTACTAATGAATGTACTCTGGACATTTTTAAAAGATACTCTACAATTATATAAAATATCTGTTGCTTCCCTACATTGAATCCTCTAGGGATCAACCACAGAAGAACATTCAAAGTTCTCCACAGTCATTCAGAAAATCATAGAGCCTGACCAGGGACAAAGTGAACACTTGGTTCCAGGACGTACATGACACTGAATCAATAAAAAAACAAATGGCCTCAGCAAGGGCAGCCTGTTATAAGAAGTACATCTTAATTCACTTTTATCATCTTAATAAATCATTTAGAAAATTGAAACTCGTTTACTCTGGGTAAACTTAAGGGCATGATTTTGATCCTTTTAATGATTATAGTTTCTTTTTAAACAGTTTCTCACTTCTTGCTCAGATTGCATGTTGCTTGGGAAGATGTGTACCAGAGAGTTAATGCCTCTCATTTAAGATTGAGAGGTGTTCTTGCTGTTGGCTTTTCTAAAAGCATTTTTTCAAATGACAACAGCTTGATAGCTTGGGTTAGGATCCCAGCCTTCAAAGAAGATGGAGAGTTAATGTCCATCTGCTTCGTGATTTAACTTACTTCAGAGCCTCAGATTTTAAGCCCTTTCACAGGTGCCAAATTTCCACAAAGCACGAGACTCCTTAACTCAATCTTTCCCCTTTGCCAAATGGACAATTGTGTATCTACTCCCTTACCATACAGCCCCTGGCATCTAATATCCGGTAATAAGCTTAGGACAGTATCTCAGCCTTCTTTTTTTTTTTTTTTTTTTTTGGTCCTAAAAACCTTATGTATCATATTACTTACAGCCAATCATAGGCACTGATGTACATACCTATGTGGTACCCGACCAAAAAATTAGCCTGGGGGAGGTGAGGATCCCATAGGATAAAAAGCTATTCATTTTTCCTCTCCTGTGCTTTGGGAGAGTAGAGAAATGTTTTAAACATAAGGGTTTTCTGATGACTAGCTGATTTTTAAAAAATCTCTTCTTGATCTTTGATTTGATTGATCTTTTGTGCTTTTATTCCTTAGTTTCGGTGTCAAAGCTGTTTGTACCCTTCTTCTAATAGATGAAAAACACATATTTGCTCAGTTTTATTACATATTCTAACTTTTGCCAGGAGGTAATTACTGTCCTCATCACATCTAACCAGTGACTTGCAAAAATCAGTTTTTTTAGTGTGGTTGAACAGTTAGTTGGAATACATTATGCTTGTAATTCATATTTTTTCCTGAGAATTATAGTTTTCTACTTTTTTTCTTAACAATAGAGACAAACACCAGTTACATCCCCCAGTTATGAGTGTGAACTTTTTCACTTTCAGAGAAAAGATGTCCTCTACACCTGTTATTAACTGCATATCTTTCTCTAAGAATGATTTCATCCTATTCACAGATCAAGAGGTATGGAATAGCAAATAATTCCTTCTACAAAGACACTATCACCCAAATGGGCTAACTTGCCAAAAGTATAACATATTGGAGACATGATAATATCCAAAGATACAGTCCCATTAACATGTAATAAGAGAATGTGAAATCCAAAAGAATCTAGAAGGGGTATAATTGTTTGTATAGTGGAAGTGATGTCTACTCAAAATTTTAAAAAGCAGGTCTTAAACCAAAGGACACTCTTCTCTCCAAATATCAACTAGATTAGAATGCAAAAATGTTCCTGATAGCACTACACAGTTGATGCTAAATGCGTAGCTGTACCACACTTGCTACCCATTCATATTTTGTCTGAGTCACTCTGAAATGTGCAGTTTAAAAAAAAATGAAGAGCAGTAAAAAAATAAAATTCAGAAACCTCCACAATTATAGGCGGTAATTCTTAATCGAACCATTGAACACCCACAGTGATGATTAATTTTAATGTTTCTTTACTTTTTTCAAACAGGAGTTATTTTTAAAACATTACCAATAGAAGAAATGTAAGACTTACTATTTTATATGTGCGTATATGTTTTTATTTGGCTTTGGTGACTTCCCATGCATGTCAGTAGTGTTAATGCACCAGGAAAAAAAAGAGGGAAAGAAGACCAACATTCATTGGATGCCTACTATGAGCAAGCCAGTACACCCGGCAGTGTGTGTGTGTGTGTGTGTGTGTGTGTGTGTGATATTTAATTTAATTTTCATAGCCCTGAGGAGTTGGTATTATTAACCCTGTTTTACAGATGAAGAATCTGTGGCATGGAAAGGTTAAATAACTTGCTCAAGGTCATAGGATTATGAAGTGGCAGTTAAAATGCAGATCTATCTAAAAGCCATGGAGAACAAAATAATCAAAAGAATTCTGAAACAAAGCCCACTTCATCATATCAAGAGCGCTTGGGAGACCAGGAGCGGTTGTCTGATTTGTCTTTTTTTGCAGCTTGAATCCTATTTCTGCTTCTCTCCTTTGCCTTTTAAGCTCTCCTCTTTCCTTTGTCATGATTTACGTCCCTGTCTCTTTTTCTTCAGTCTTCCCTAAGCCAAAGCAGCGAACAGCTTAAAAGGTTAAGGGGAAGAGAGAATAGGGAGGCGCCCTTGTTGTGATTCTTTGTTTTTTATGCCTCAAGCGTATAATGCCATAATATCCCGGGTCTTCCAAAAAAAGCAGTGAATGTTGGTGATGTAGCTCACATTAATGACCATGTGAGTACCTGCTGAAAATATATGGTAAATGCAAAGTAAGAGCATAATTAACATAACAAACCATTCTAATAGAGTTAGTCTATCACTAAATGAGGCAAGTGATTCCAAATCATTCTGTATTGTTTAGTACAATTCTCTCTTGATATCAGGTTTAAGTTTAACTATGTGTTGTAACCACTGACAACCTTAGTTTTGTTTTTTAAATCAGGAAATATTGTTTGACTTGTTCCTCCTCGTTCCGGTACTGCTATTTCAAGCTTATTTAAAATATCATGCCTGTGTTGTAGACATAATGTTAGTATAATTCTGAAAAAAAAATTTAGTTGCGTGGCGGTAGTAGTGGAAGCTTTTAAAAAAATTATTTTCATTATTTTTAAAGAAAAACAGTTGTCTCTATGACTTGGGGCTTAAACATGGCTTTGGGATTTACAGTACATTTAGAACTGCAACATTAGAAGTAAAGTTTCATGCCTGATTCATAGTAGGTGCTCAATAAGTAAGCGTTGAGTGAGTGTTCTAATAAATAAAATACTAGTATAAACTAAACAGCCATACAAGTAAATAGCATGTCAGGGAAAATTCAATACCTCAGAAAAACAAATGCAGCTATTAACCACAGTACTATATGAATTTCTGATTGTTACCCTTCACAGTTCAACAATATATTCCTTGATTTTGATTTGCACTTGTAAAATATTAATAGTTTAATGTAATTTTCTGAAAATTAAATTTAAAAATATGCTTCACCTATCCAGTACTCTCCTGAATGAATTTTTTTTTACAAACACTGAATGCAAAAATAAAATAATAGTAATATATATTTTTTTTTTCTGTGTAGCCTCTTTCTCTGTCCAGATGCATCACCGAGGTCAGCCTCTTTGTCCCTAGCCCCTTTGGAGAGGCCTGTTTTACCCCTTTCTGCACCCTGTTCTGAGGAATGCAGAAATCTGGCAGGAAGGCACTGCAACCGCCCTCCTTCCTAGTAGACCAAGGATTCCTATTGTCGGATGCAGTGGGCATGAAAGCAGCAATTTTACAGCACAAAAGCTCCAATAACATTTACCTCGGTTGGCTGAGATTGAAATGCACACAGGCACTGCTCAGTCTTGGTTGCTTAAACACCAGCTTCCCTTGGCTTTTTGCCACTTTGCACATTTCAAAGAGACAAGTCCTTTAAGGAGAGAGTTTTCCTTGTAACTTGCAGTGGAGTAAACAGACCATTCAGGCATAGTTTATTGCATTACAAACTCAACTATGCAAACTATTTCAAATTGAATGCAACAAAGTAATTAGCGAAATCATTTGCTCATTAGAATTCATAAGCACGAATTGTCCTATTTAATAAAGTTTTTCTCTTCTAAAGAATCACAAAAAGTTTTATATTTAGAGAAATGATGACCTGGTTCTAAAAGTTTTTACTTAAGTATTGAAATATCAAAGTTGTTCTCCAGTGTACAAATATCTCCTCCTCCTTCCCACTCCTCTATAGCCAATACTTTGTTTTTTGTTTTTCTTTTTAGCCAATACTTTGTTAAATTAATTTGGGGACTCCTGAGCATGCACATTACATTGTAACAAGGCAAACATTGAAATGAGGACGATCCCCTCCTGGATGATAAAGTGTTGACCACACCAGCCCCGTGTTATTATGTAAAGAATAAGCAGAGAAAGGCCTAACTGGTGAACCAACAGAAACATTTAAAAATACTGACTTAATGCTGAATTAGGTAAAATTGCATACACGTTGTGCCCCTTACTTCATCAGAAAGTCCCTAGTACATCGGCAAGGAAAGGAAGAAGACTGTTCCATAGGTGAGCCTAGAATCAGTATCAATTCAATCAAGAATGAATAATTCGTTCCTACAGCCAAATTTTATCATCCATCTAATGTGTGCTAAGAATGAGTTGCTAAATATGGTTACCAGGTGTTATCTCCCTTCTCCAGGCTTCCTAGCTTCTGTATCTGTTTTTGTGGGGTGTTTTTTTTCTGGAGGGGGGGCACCTTAAAATTATAAAAATCTCATGTAATTGTAAAATGAAAGGACTTTTCTCATTTCCACTCAACATTATCTCTAATGATTATCTGTTTATAAATTAGTTCTGTTTATGCTAGTCAGATCGAATTGCAGATTTCAAAAAGGTATTATCAAAACTGTACAAAATGATGAGCACGTTTATTAACAGGGAATCCCATCTACCAATCATATGCCAACTCGAATCACTTGTTCGGGTGAACTGAGCAGTCTGAGCTTCCTTAAAGTTCCTGTCTATAAGTAAATTAATAGTATGTATCTGAATTTTGCAGTTGTGTCTTTTTTCACATTTTGTTCAGTGCTCCAGGGTTCATTCCCTAATCCCTATCTTCAGATACTTGTTTCTTTTCATAAAGGACAAGTGTCTTATTTTAACTGACAAATGAGCCATCATTCACAAAGAACCCTAAGCAAGGCCTTATTAATCCACACGTTAATACTTTTTCTTATGGATGGATTTGTCCCCTGTTCTGTTTAATCAGCTCATCATCTCCATCCGCTGATACTCAAAGAGAAACCAACGCTTCCAGTGGTTACCTGCCCTGCCAGTTGTGGAGTTGCAATCCTAGTTTACTTCTGGTTTGATTGGGCTAGTTTCCATCTTTCCCCAGAGTAATTAGAGAGAGAGAGAGAGAGAGAGAGAGAGAACTTGTAGACGACCTAGAGAGAGAGAGAACTTGTAGACGACCTTGATAGGTTTCTCCTCTTTATCTTGCTGTGTTTTCATCTATGGCTACAATCTGATTTCCCCTTAATGTATCAAGGAAGGGTTTAAGTGGCATCTGAGGAAATCTTGGGTTTCTGGGTTCCTTTTCAGTGGTTTACCCTCCTGTGGGTGCAGATGAGAATGGGAATAGCCCTGCCCTGGTCAGTACATGCCCATAGGGTAAGCGCTTCAGAAAACAAGTGAAGCATTCCTAATGAATTGTGCTTTTGGTTCTTTGAATTTGCACAGCATCTCCATCAGGTTTTTACAGCTGGACTCTAGCTAGCTGTAATCGCTACTGGGATGAAATGCAGGACGTGGGGTGTTGAAGCTAAGTACTTACAGTGTTTTAGTGGCCAAGAATATATGGCATGGTAGGAGCATCAGGCTCCATGAAATTCATGCTTGTATATCCTCATGTTCCTCACCCATTTCTGATACGCTGCTGAGTTGCCGGCAGGCACTCTAGATGAAGGTGATAAAAATGGCAAAGCTGAAAGATGTTGTTTCTTAAAAGATACTGTATATCAATTGAGAAAGAGGAAGTAGATTGGGAATATAAACGTATAAAAAGCCTCTGAGGCCCTTAGTTCTTCTGTACAGACAGTTGATATTAATCTCATCAATGCAACAAAACGAAAAAGATAATAGTTTTAATCTTATTATAACATGGTACAAAATGGCACACATTAAAGTATTTCTCCTAATGTAAACAGTAATTCTGTATTTCTGTAGCGTCAGCTCTCAGACCCCTTGTCCTGACTTGTCATTAGGTATAAATCAGGTTTTATGCTTCTTCCAGAGAAGCTTTAAAGCCTAATGTTTTCTTATTTGAGACATTATAATTCTAAAGAGGGTAAAATTGATAGTTTCGCGAGAGAAAAGTATCATATCCAAAATTATAATGCATAAGAATAATCCAAATGTCCATGCTGATCCACACTTATGGTTATTTAAGGCATAATCAATGAGGCTTTGGAATTTAATGCAATTCACTTGGCATCATAATTCTCCACGGTGTCTGCTGTGACTGACCACTGAGTCTCCAATCAAGTTAGATTATCCTTTAACATTACTCTCTTCATTTTCTATTCTTTCTCCTTTCTTTCTTTTTTTATTTCTTCATATCTTAGTTTTGTTTTCTGAGTATCAACCCTCCTTGAGTCAATTCAGTGAAACGTTTTCCTGGTGCTAACATGAATTTGTATCTTCAAACAGTTTCTATGTATATATTAATTATTCCCAAGAGTAATGCAGTACACAGGATTGAATTATTTAAATTAGTCGAAAGGGGTAGAATGCAGAGTTCCCTAAAACCTCTGAAAGGAGTCATTTTCTTGTTGCCATGGAAATGAGGAGTTCCTTGCACTTTGGGCATTACTGGAACCACGCTACTTTTGTTTAATTACAATAAAATACTAATCACTAATCACAAGATCCTTTGTTGCATTTAGAATTCAAACATCTGTCCTCCTGAAATATTTACCTGCCTTGCTAGGATTACCTTCTGAGAGCGAAGCAAGAAAATGCTAATATGATAGCCCAAATGGAGAAAAAAAAATGTGTACCTTATGTAAGTACCCTATGATAAATTTTGATATTTCCTCTTGATTTTTTTTAATGCCCAAGCTTTGCTGCATTCTTTCCATCAAGTATTTTTCACTCCACTGGTCACTTTAAGCTTTATTGCATTTGGAATTACTTTAAAGCACATGCTTTTATTGATATTTAATTTGAGAAATGGAGAATTGAGCTCCTTTATGCCATATATCGAGAGTAACTATCGCCACACCATGCAGTAACACACATACACACACGCACACGCTCCCCTTTATCCTGGCGACATTGCAATGCACGAGAGAGAGCAAGTTACTAAAATGACAATTCTGAAAGTATTTCAGTGCAAACACACACTCTCAGATGTAGTCACACACGGTTCTATTATAACTCAGAAAGCTAACAGTCTGAAAACATGTAAAAAGTAGTTGGTCTAATAATATACATTCCACGATATTTTAAAAATTTCTTCACGAACTGTTCATTTGAGTATGGGTTCAGCTTCGAAGGTGATTCAAGCCATTTAATATTTCAAAACTTTGGTTATTCCCCAGAGTTCACTTCCTTTGCTGCTTCTCCTGCAAACGGTGATTTCCTAGTAATGCCTGCAGAAGCAACAGAGTGAAGCTAATGCAGTCACTCTGCCAGGACAGAGAGATTTGCAAGGAAGCAAAGGCGGTTTCACTCCTTCTTTCCTACTGGTTAATGCCATCAGTGGGTGGTCATGCCTGCCCTGTTCTTGAACAAAGGACTTCCTTCTTGGGAGCAGCAGGAATAAAACTGACAAGTCTCACATCTGTTTCCTGCCGCTTCTCCGATTCTCAAGGGCTAGCACCAAGTATCCAGCAGCCCTTCTGATGGTTCCATAAGGGAAACAAGGCAGTAGGGCATCGTGAATGAACATATCCTGCTCCAGTGAAGAAGGGATGGAAGAGAAAATGTTGAACGACAATCGTATAAAAAACAGCATTACAGAGGAAAAATAAATGGGCAAAGATGCAACTTGTCAGGGAAACAGTGTGTTAGAGATAGTCTCTCCATTTGGTATAAAATCTGATTTTTTTTTAAGTGGGATAGGAGACGGTGCATCTGTCTCTCCATTGACGTGCAAAGACCTGGTCCTGTACCAAGAAAGCATGGTTTAATTTGAGGGACACTTCCATCCGGTTGTGACTTCTGGCCTTTGCTGTCCATCACAGATGAGAAGAGAAGTGGTAGGCAAATTTAAGAGTTGGAGAGGATTTAGCAACTTCAGGTAATACCTGAATGGATGGGACATCAGGAGATTAGCTCAGAACAGCATTGATGGAAATATTCTCAAACTAGATTGGCTGATGGGTAAAGAATTCTCTCAAGTTTTAAAAAAATTGTTGAATTTATTAGTTCACGTTTCAAAATTACAAATTTTGCAGTATAGCAGTGATCCCTAAATAAAGGCGTTGAAAAGACTAAATCATAGCCTCATAGTTCATGACAGTTTAAAAAATTCTTCCAAATATTCGGTGACATAGGAAAATGCTTACAACATGAAGATTCATGGAACATAGCAAAGCAGAACTATATAGTATGATCTCAGTTGTGACTATATCTGTATTAAAAAAAAGAAGACTGGAAAGAAAGAAATAAGGTTGCCTCTGGGGATATGGATTACAGATGATGTTTGTTCTCATTCTAATTTTCTTTATTTTCCTATAGTTCTGTTTTTCCCAGTTTTATATTGAGCATATGATATTTTTATGATGAAAAATAAAATTAATGGGAAAGTTTTTTGTCAGTACCTATCAAAACTGTTTATGTGGATGCACTATCCACTCAGAATCTTATTTGTCTGGATGTATCTTCAGGAACTAGTTATAGAAGTGATTAGAAGGACTAGAGAGACTTTAGAAACTAGTTATAGAAGTGATTAGAAGTACTAGAGAGACTTTAGAAGCAAACTTAATGCCCACCAAACGAGAATTTGTGCTGTGTAATAATAACTAGTCAGTTATATTTAAAAAAAGAACTTTAAAAAGTATATATATGTGATATATAGTGTAATCTATATGTATATAAATACATGTATATAAACAATGTGTGAATGTGTACACACTAACTTGAAAAGACACCAATAATCTGTTATACTATGGACAAAAAAGCAGTTTGCAAAATTAAATATGAAAATTGATCACATTTTCAAAAAATATATGCATCAAGGCAAGCTTAGGGTACGTAAGAAACAAAACTATCTTTATTCTTTTAAATAAGTTTTAATATTGAGCCTCCATTCCACCAGGTGATAAAAACTCTACAGACAGACATAGTTAAACCAAAGTTTCTTATCAGTTTTCTAATCCATTTTAGGAATAGGATTATATTAATATCACCTTTTGCTGAGTGCTGTGGCTTGAATGGTGTCCCCAAAATTCATAGGTTGAAGCCCTAATCCCAATGTGATGTTATTTGGAGATGAGGCTTTTGGAAGATACTTAAGGTTTAGTTGGGGTCATGAAAGTAGAGGTCTCATGATGGGATTAGTGCCCTTATAAGAAGAGACATCAGTTTCCTCTCTGTCATTTGAGAGCAAGGCAAGAAGGAGCTGTCTGAGAGATAGGAGGCCAAGAAGAGGGCCCTTACCAAGAACCCATCTGGCCAGCAATTTGATCTTGGACTTCTTGAACTCCAAAACTGGGAGAAATGCACATCTGTTCTTTGAGCCCTCTAGTCTGTGGCATTTTGTTACAGCAGCCTGAGCAGACCAGTAGAGACTAGTCTTCTTGTACACTTCATCAGTTGAAGTCTATCAATATCTTTGCTCGTATTACAATCACTGCTGCCTCAACAGCCCAGACTGACCACAGCACCTTTAAAGCTTCTGACTGCAGGGCACCTGGGTGGCTCAGTCAGTTGAATGTCCAACTCATGATTTCAGTTCAGGTCATGATCTCAGGGTTGTGGGATGGAGCCCTGCCCTGGGCTCTACGCTCAGCATTGTCTGCTTGAGGATTCTCTCCCTCTCTCTCCTTCTGCTCCTCCCCCTGCCCCCACTCTCTCTCCTACCCTCTCTAAATAAACAAAATCTTATATTATAAAAATTAAAATTCTGACCCTCTTTCAGTTGTTTCTGTAACCCTTTTGATTTACAGAAAACGTGTGGCTACTCTGGGTGACACACTGGACATGGTGGGAACTGGGGGCAGGCGTGGGTTGTCTCTGGAGGGCTGTCTCAGTTCCATCTCCTTTAACACCCAGTGCAACCATCTTCAGTCTCGTACACGTTCACCGTGCTAGGGAAAAGGCAAGATCTTGTTACTCTTGGGTCCATCTTTTGTTTCTGTTCTGTACAGCTTGGTAGGGGGCAACATTGAATAGAGTCCTTCTCAGTACATCAACACTTTTTCCCAAATTTTCTTCTCCTCCCATCACACAATCTTAGTCAAGTACCATGGGGGTTTAGGAGTTGGGTGCTGGAAAAATAAGCTTTGCATACCCAGGAATCCTTCCAGAATCTTTCTGTTTCTTGCATAAATCTAAGTTTTCGAAACTCAAGAGATCGAGAATTTATTTATATATACTCTGCTTCTGTTTCAACAACTTTTTTCCTAAAGGTACCGTGCATTCACAAAATATGGAGAAAGATACAAGGGACAAGGCAGTGGTGGTGATGGTAGGAAACTTTGATTAGGATTTCAGAACATTACTCTGGTACAACTGGTTATCTTGAGAATTTAGGATTAAAGTGGGCAAGGGAGGACTTTCACTTTTTCTTTATATAGCTCTATAATATTTAAAAATCATAATCAGGGCAGCCCGGGTGGCTCAGCGATTTAGTGCCTGCTTTCGGCCCAGGGCCTGACCCTGGAGACCCGGGATGGAGCCCCACATCGGGCTCCCTGCATGGAGCCTGCTTCTCCCTCTGCCTGTGTCTCTGCCTCTCTCTCTCTCTCTCTCTCTCTCTCTCTCTGTCTCTCATGACTAAATAAATAAAATCTTAAATAAATAAATAAATAAATAAATATAAAAATCATAATCATAATCATCCCTTTTAAATAAAAAGTTAACCACTTCCATAGGTTGCATATCAGTTAATCCTTATCACAATACCATGACGTAGCTAGGGCAGGTACTATTATCCCCATTTTAACAGAGGAAGAAACAAAGTCATTCACACAAATTATAAATATCTTTAATCTGAAACAAGTAAACACTGGGAGGCAAACATGTAATGAGTGTCTTCAGTGTCTAAGGCACATGCTAGGAAAGAAGCTGTTAAGAATGTCTTAAGGCATCGTGTTTCTCTAAGGCCTTATTGATTAAAAAACATTTCCAAAGTTACTTTTTTGATTGATTTTCCCATTGAAATAGCGGTGTCCATCCTTTTGCTCCCAGAGGCATCTCCTCCGTTCTGGTCCTCGTGGCTTCGAGTTTCAGCTCCCACCATATCCTCCCTGCTGTTGTCCATCCCTGCTCCCATGCATTCTTCACAGCGATTGATTTTACTAAACTGTGGCTCAGATCATATCACCTTAAGGGCCTTGGGATTAAAAGCCTCACAGGCAGCTCCTCGGAGAGCTCAGGAATCTCTTCTGGAGGATCCCTAGCATAGGCTTTTCCAACATTTTCTTCAGCCGTTGGATAAGGGTTAGCTACTTTACCAGGCAGCTTGGTCTATTTTTAGCAAGCTTCAAGTGCTGGAAGGTTCCTTCTTTTTGGGGTACTGATTGTCTTCTGTTACCTTCCACACAACCTGAGATTGGTCTTTCTTTAAATGATCATCTCTCAACAAAAATAAGAATGTCTGTCTTCCCGTCTCAATTCTCTAGCCCAGGTATTCCCAATTCCTTCCTTGTTTTATGGACTCCTCTGTGCCTGAGACCACCGCAGTTCTTGACACAGTACACCTGCAGTACCTGCTTGCTTCATGGGTTAATAACAAATGGTTCAAATGCCCTGTCGGAACAATATTACTCTGGTTCCAGTTTTATAACCTGTAAAGGAAAGCTTCAGTACATATCCTCCATCTGGTAGGTGATCTGTAGTAACTCTTGCAAGGATAGAACATCTGTTTCTTCTTTTGGCTTCGGAGAAATGTCAGATATCTCTATGCCAGGATAATTTTTAAATCTATACACTTATCCCCCTCGTTTGCTGTTGTATCTGTTGTTTTCGAACAGCACATTGCAGCATGAGAGTATAAATATCTTAAAAGAATATGTGCAGTCTTATTTATCCCCTGTGTTGGGAACGTGTCCCACTCGGTTTGAATTTTTACCCACAGTGCGCAAAAAGTTTCCACTTTCATTGGTGTTCATATACCATTAGGCCATTGCTGATATGAAGCGATCGGTTTTTATTAATATGTGCAGTTATATCATTAGGAAAGATGTTGTGTTGCCCAATTTGTAAAGTGCACATCCTAAAGGAATAGGACTAAATTATAAGAGAGATTCCTGTTGAAATCATAGTCTTGATTATCACTTACTTTTGCTTATTTATCCTACTGTCTAGACTTTTTTTTTTAAACCTCCAAGGTAATCAGGAAAGCTGAGAAAGTAATAAATCAGCTAATTCTTCTCTTGTGATCAGTGCATTGGCTTGAAGATGAAGCTGCAAACTTTTAATCATATCCACAGCCACTTCTCACAAATAATCAAGGAATTTCTGGAGTTGAAATTCTTAAAATTATCCAGAAGCAGCTATTTCAAGTCCTCCCTGAGAGTACGGCATAGTGTCGCAGGTATGTTGGTTATTCAACAATAGCATTTTTTTAAAGGAAAATCTAAAACTGGAATCTCAAGAAATGATTTCCAATTATTAGCACCTTCGAAATCAGCATCCCCTCATTCCGTCCGTTTTCAAACATTCTGTCTTAAATCACAGTGTCTATTTTTATACTGTCCCTTTATGCATCCAGATTATTCTGTTAAGTAAAATACTGCAAAAACACATTTCCTGCTTGCCATACATAAATGGATTAGACATCTAGAGCATTCTGCTTTAACGAAAATTATTCTTGGCATTCTTTAAGAAGGAAGGGAGAGCGCGAACAGTGGGATTTTCACATCTGTTAAATAATCATTAGCATGAAGGATTGAAACTCTATCTTCTTTTTCAGCTTAAGACCAGCTGTTGAGGTAAACTTGAAGGGCCCCTTAATTATTGCATATTTCAATAGCTTGTAGAGGATTCAGTTACCTCGTTCCAACACTCCGATCAAAGGAACTCATTTACTTGGTGCACCATTGTTATTGAAAGCATTCCTCATTTGATTGTTTTGCTTCTGAAATGTTCTGTACAAGGTCAGACAGGGTGTCTTTCTCTGGTTTCATCGGGCCTCTGCGAATAACCTCTGCTACCAATTATGTGTCACTTGGGTGGGTGCTAGGATACGCCAGGGCGGCTTTTTCTTGGCCTTGGTACATGTTTGCTTTTTGTCACTTCTATTGCTGAGTCAAAGATGTTTTAATGTCCATATGATCATTTGGAGCCCGTGAAAAACAAATTCCGACAAGGGAACAGACTTTTTCTGGGTGTGACATGATTTGGTAGTGCTGCCAGAGACGTATTTGCCACGAGCTGTGCCTCCTAATCAGAGGCTCTCGTCTTGTGGAAGGTTTCCCCATGGCTTTTGGCCTCATGAGTTTTTGTAACCGTGGAATAAAATCTCGGCCTGGCGTAACACGTGGCGCGGGGAATGAGCCAGACGCAAAACCAATGCGTAGAACTGTGGCCCTTCCACAGGAAACTGTGAATGATTAAATATGAAAGTCAAGTCTTGACTGCTTCCAAATAGATCACAATACTGAATTATCATGCTGGGGTGATGTTTATTGTTTCTTTCTCCCAGAGCATAATGTACTGTGTCAAATTGGCAAACCATGGAACTGGCCTACAAGCTCTTGCATTTGGCAAAACCGGTGCTCTCCCTCTGTAGGTGGCCTGTGGACTAACAGTTGATGGAGATTTACAGAGCTATATTCTGTTCGGAATATGCTCTCATTTCTGCCCAGTGAGCAAACTTGGGATCTGAAGTTATTTTCTCAAATAGTGGATGTCAAAAAATTTTCAAAATCCCTTTATAGCAGATGTACAGTAAACTGCGTACCTGGGCACAGTTCTTTTGTATAGATTAAATTTATTGGTGGATATAGTGACATAGGGGTGCTGGGGGGCACAGTTGGTTGAGCATCCGACTCTTGGTTTCGGCTCAGGTCATGATCTCTGGGTCGTGAGATCAAGCCCCACATTGGGCTCCATGTTCAACACAGTCAACTTGGGATTCTCTCCTTCTCCCTTTGCTTCATCCCCCAGTTATGTGCATACACACACATTCTCTCTCTCTCTCTCAAATAAATAAATCTTTAAAAAAAAAAAAAGATACAGTGACATATTTTAAGACTTAAAAAGACCATCGGCCTCTTACTGTGATGAAAGGGATTTTTCCCTAAAGGTGTATGAAAGCAATGCAGCAGTGTATTATTTTGCACTACAGAGAGTACATGGAAAGGGAAATAATAATAACTTTTAAATAAAGAGGTGAATATAAGAGACACCATCTAGTCTGTGCCCTTGAAATCTAAATTTAGGGAGTGAAACAACATGGAGGTTGCTCTTCAAGATTTACTCCTTTGTGATGGGTAACTAGGTTGTATATTAAAATTTTGTGTAGGTTTGCTCTATTGGTAAAATATACCCAGAATCCATCCATTCCCTATCATCTGGTAGGGTATAGCATGTGAGCCTTAGCCAGCCCTGTCCTGCATCCGGATTGTTTTTTTCTTAAAGATTTCATTTTATTTATTTATTTACAAGAGACACACACACACTCAGAGGCAGAGACACAGGCAGAGGGAGAAGCAGGCTCCGTGCAGGGAGCCCGACGCAGACCTCAATCCTCGGTCTCCAGGATCACGCCTTGGGCCGAAGGCAGTGCTAAACCACTCAGCCACCCAGGCTGCCCCTGCATCATTTGGATTTATGCAGAATTTTCCTCTGTGGTCTTTCTGCTTTTACCCACTTCAACATCTGTTGTCATCACAGTGGCCAGAGAGATTCTTTTAAACTGTAAGTTAGGGGAGCACCTGGGTGGCTCAGTGGTTGAGCATCTGCCTTTGGCTCAGATCGTGTTCCTGGGGTCCTGGTTTCAAGTCCCACCCACATTGGGATCCTTGAGGGAAGCCTGCTTCTCCCTCTGCCTGTGTCTCTGTGTCTCTCTGTGTCTCTCATGAATAAATGAGTAAAAAAAAACCCCCAAAAACTATAAGGTTATGTCACTAATCTCAAAATGCTCCCCATTTCATTCTGAGTAAAAGCTCACCGTTCTAGTGACTGACCTGTAAGTCCCATGTCATCTGGTCCTACTATCTCTGAACCTCTCTCTTAATACTTTTACCCCATGCTTGTGCTGCTCCAGTCATGTAGATCATTCTTCTGTTTCTGGAATGCACAGGCATTTTGTACCAGTTAGTCCTTGCCTGGAACCCTCTTGAACCAGATTTCCTCCGTTTACCACTCTCATCTCCTTCATTCAGTCTTGGCTCAGTGAGGCTTACCCTCCTGTCCCTGTTTGAAATGGCAGCCCATTCCCCCATGCCACACTCCAGACTTCCCTATCCTACTCTTGTTTCTCTAAAGCACCTGTTGCCTACCGTGTTACCATGTAATTTGCTTTGTTGTTGTTTTTTTTAATATTTTATTTATTTATTCATGAAAAACACAAAGAGGAAGAGAGAGAGGCAGAGACACAGGCAGAGGGAGAAGCAGGCTCCATGCAGGGAGCCTGACGCGGGACTTGATCTTGGGACTGTGGGATCATGCCCTGAGCGGAAGGTGGATGCTCAACTGCTGAGCCACCCAGGCATCCCTGTAATTCGCTTTGTAATTATATGTATTACTCACTGTCTTCCCCCAAAAAATATAATCCTCAAAAAGTCGATTTACTCTGTTTTGTTCACAGGAGCAATCCAAATGCCTAGAACAGTGCCTGGCACATACATAGATAGAGAGTACTTAAAAGATATTTATTGAGAGAGTCAGGTTGAAACGTTGGTTTTAATGGAAAGATACGAATTCACTATTGTCCCACTGAGTTTTAGAAGTTAGCAGTAGCTCTTTGAAGTGACAAAAACCGTCCATGCAGTTATGGGAGTTGCCGTGCATCTAGATCACCAGCAAGTCCTGTCCGCTCTACCTTCAGAGTACATTTAGAATTTACCGATTTTCTCCATGTCTACCACTTTCACACTGCTACAGGCCACCATCATTTCTTACCTGAATTACTGCAGCAGCCCCACATAACGAACCACCTTGATTGGGCCCTGACCCCCTTCATATTGTAAGCACAGCCCAGTGAGTTGGAAGGTAAGGATCCAGGGAAGAGGAACATTAGAAGCTGCAGAAGAAGGAGAGTAAGTAATGACAGGGTGTCTGAGAGGAGGCTGCAGGAGGTTAGCTTAAGAACAAAAATAGAGCAAGGAAGACCAGGACCCCCTTTGCTTTGCAACTGCTGGGGAGTGACTTATGAAGATCGAGAGAGTCTAAGTAATGTTACCCCCCCTAAAAGCGAAGACACTGATGACAGCAGCTATCAGGAAGCACGTAGAGACCCTGGAGCTGACAAAAATCTCTGTTGAGGAATTCATATGATACAGACACCTTCGAGAACCGTTGGACAGCTGATGTAAGATAAACATACACCCTCTGATCCAGTAACTGCCCTCGTAGATTTTTACCAAAAAGACACAAAAGCATATGTTTAAAAAGACTCGTACGAAAATGTTTACAGCAGCCTCATTCATAAGAACCTGAAACTGGAAACATGTCCGGTGTCCATCAAAAGGAGACTAGGTTGTGGAACACCATTAAACAATAAAAAGGAACAAAACCACTGTTTTCACAACATGATGAGTGCATCTTTAAACATGTTAAGCAGTTGGGGCGCCTGGGTGGCTCAGTTGATTGAGCGTCTTGACTCTTGATTCCAGTTCAGGTCGTGGTCTCAGGGTTGTGAGATCGAGCCCCACATTGGGCTCTGGGCTCAGCGTGGAGTCCCTTTGGGATTCTCTCTCTCCCTCTGCCCCTCTCGCTGCACTGTGCACATGCTCTCCATTTCTAAGGGGGAAGAAAAAAACCAGGTTAAGCAAAAGAAGCCAGACACGGAAGGGTACATGCTGTATGATTCCAGTTACGTGAATGTATATAAAACCCAAGAATACATAGAAAACAGACTGATGATGTCAGGTCCCAGAGAGTGGCTGCCAGGAGTGGGGTGTGGGGCAGGGTGGAGGCAGGGGGCACAAGGGAGCTTTCTGGGTGAAGGAAATGTTTAACGACTTGTTTTAGCTGCTGGCTGTAGGTGGACGTGCAGAGTTGCCAGACTGGTTGAACTGAACACTTCAGGTCCGTGCACTTCGTCTTAATTCGACCTCCATCAAAACATATATAATAAAAATGTAATGAACCCCTCTCATGAGATTCTGAGCTGAATAGGGAGGAGAATGATAGAAAAATGCAATGGCTCTAATCTTAGAAAAAAAAGTAAGATACCAAAGTCATTTCCTGAGCTTGATGTACAAGTGATTAGATTGGGAGATTAGAAAACGCTTAGTGAGGCCACTTTAAGGAATGTGACAGGAAGTCGACAAAACACAAGTACTAATAAGCAAAAGAGAGGGCAGTGCAGAAGTAGACGGTGTGGTGTGACCCTGGAAGCAGTCAGTATCATTTTGTGATTAGGGATGAGTAAATTAGGTAACTGCTAGTTAGGGAGTCTCGGATGTCTGTGTCCTTCTAGAAATCCCCCCAGTAAGGTGAAGTTTGAATCTGCCTCCAAGAGTGAGTTGAATTTTACCCAGGAGAGAAGGTGCAGGTCTGGATATATTGGGTCTAACTATTGTATTATTAAAATTAACTCCACTTGCTTCTTTTTGCTTTCTTTAGCTAATAGAAAATCTAAAATTATCTATATAGCTCACATTATATTTCTTTTGGACAGTACTGGGCTTGAAGCATGGAGAGAAGTTAAACTATTTCCATAATTGAAGCAAATGATGATAAATGTCTGGGCAAGGACTGTGGCAAGAGGGGAAAAGAGGAGCGGCGAAATTCAAGAGATATTTCTTAGGACAGAGTTGACTGGCTTGGCATTCAGCAGTGCCCGAGTTATGGAGTGGGCTGAATCAGAGATGACTTGAAGATTTCTAACTTGGATAATAGTGGTTGGGATGGAATACCATATTTGACATGAGAGAAAACACAAGGGAGGAAAAAAATGAGATTTGTAAGTTTTGGAGGGAGGAGAATAATACCACATGTTGCGTTCTGGGCACTTGTCGTATATGAAATCATTTTATTTTTTAAATTTTTTTTAAAGATTTTTATTTATTCATGAGAGACACAGAGAGTAGAGAGAGAGAGGCAGAGGGAGAAGCAGGCTTCACGCAGGGAGCCTGACTGACGTGGGACTCAATCCCTGGTCTCCAGGATCACACCCTGGGCTGAAGGCGGCGCTAAACCGCTGAGCCACCTGGGCTGCCCATTAAATCATTTTAATGTCTGCAAACATGTAAGGAATGAAGATCCAGAATGGTTAAGTTAGTCAAAGATCAGTCAACTGGAAGTTGTAGAACTGGGGTTCAAACCCACACCAGTGGTGGTTCTAAATTATTTCAAAATTTGGGAAGCAAAAAAAAAAAAAAATTGGGGGGAAGCAAATGATAGTCTAGCTGCTTGAAGTAGTGATAGGTGGAAGCAAATGATAGTCTAGCCCCTCGAAGTAGTGATAGGTGTGTTTATCCTGAGGCACAATTCAAGAATGCTGTGTGTACCGTAATTACAGTTTTGCTGTAAGAACTGACAGGCTAACCCAGAATTTGGTAATCAAAATGGCAAGATTCGTTGTGGGGGGAGTGATTGTTAACTGAGTCCAAGATTACAAAATCTGTACCATTTGATATAAACAGCTCCAAACAAATAAAGGACAGTACCTCTAGTAAACAATAAACAGTAACTGTTCATTACTGTCTTCGAGGAGTAAAGGCATGCACTCTGAAGATGAATCTGTATTATTACAAGGACAGGCCCTAGTCATGCTTTGTACTTTGTTTTCTCTAGGTTTTGTCTTTCCAAAATTGAAGGTCAGGAAAAATACCCAGAACTCAAGTTATTTTGGTTGGTTTTTCCTGGTGAGACATTTTGGTATTGTGGCCTAGGTTTTAGACAATATAAATTTTCACTATAAAGTGACTACGTAAGAAACCATTGGTATGAGCATTTTAAGAATACATATTCCCCCCTTTATGTATATAATTAATACACAAGACTGCAAATTTTCAAGCAATGTGACATAAGTGTAAACTGTTACAAACCAAAACCCAAAGCTTTGGCACATAGGAATTAGGAATGATATGAACTGTCTTAAATTTGTTTTTTTTTTTTAGATTTTATTTATTTATTTGACAGAAAGCACAAGCAGGGGGAGCAACAGAGGGAGAGGGAGAAGCAGACTCCCTGCTGAGCAGGGAGCTCCCAACGTGGGGCTTGATCCCAGGACCCCAGGATCATGACCTCAGCCGAAGGCAGACGCTTAACCCACTGAACCACCAGGCGCCCCAAGGAATGATATGAACTTAAAGACTTTGGACTGACGCAGGAGCACGTGGTTGATTTACACACAACAGCATGTTTTATGAACAGCCACACGCTAAAAATTAAACTTAAATGAGAACATTCTTATAAAGACAGTTGCTTCCCTGTCAAATCAGTCTTTTCAGGTGCATGTAAATAGCTGTCAATCTGGTGGAGCATGTATTTAAATGCCAAAGATAGTAATATAATATTTGATTAGTGCACTGAGTCACTTATTCTAGTACCATCTGCTAATCTTGGGCACAGGTCTACATTTCATTTGTAGTACCTTCAGCAACTCAATACCTTTGAATAATTCCAACAAGAGTTGACCTTGCAACACAGTCAGCATGGAGAAGCCTACTTATTTGCACATGGGTATTCCTGTTCTCAGTGACTTGTGACTCTTCCTAAATTTAGCCAAACTGGTATATCGAGATCTAGGTAGAAAAACCAGAAGGTATTCAAGTTAGAGACTTCTTCTAGTGGATTTAAAAGACACTAGAGATAGTTGTCTCTAGGTTTGATAAAGAGGCTCAAATTCACATACTAACTCAAATTCATTGTCGGTAACTTCCTGATTCAGGGTTTTGAGAAATTTATAAGGCCTCCATGGGGGCCTAGAGTGCTAAATATAGTAATAATACCTGTTAGGGTTACAGACCTAGAGTGGACATGAGGGAATGGGAAGGGGAAGTAGCCGGGGCTTCATACAGTTCACCTCTGTTCCAGGGCATGGCTTGCTGATTCTGCGTGGGTCAAACAGTAACTAAAAAGCTATTATTTATCGATCATCTACTATCAGTTACAAATTGTGACAGATATGATTTCTCATTGAGTTTCATTCTTCTTGAACCTCCAGAGTAGTAACTGTTAATCCACATTTTTTACATTAGAAAAATGAGGCTTGGAGATTCAAACCCAAGTTGACTGGATTCCAAAGATATTGCTTAGTTCTTGTTTATCAGTATTGCTAAGATTCAAGTAGAAGGACCCACCTGAATAATAAGATTTTTTGGAATATAGCCAGTAACGTGAACTAAACATGTTTCTGATGTTGACAACATAAATTTATCAAATCCATTTAAAATGCTAATTTGGAAGAAATTTCTATAAAGTGTTGTCAAAATTTGTCAGTTTTCAAGTATATTCCTCTGAATAAATATTTAAGTAAAGTTTTTGACATGGAAATTAAGTCTCTGAATCCCTTTTTTGGGAAAGCATCACAATAATACAATGATGAAGTTCTGTAGACACCATCATAAACAAGTATTTATAAAAGAAACGGATATAATAAAAATGAAAAGAAATACTGAAAATCCAGTATATTTGTGTATTAGCCTAGTTTCCTACATTGAATGAATGCCACAGATATTTATGACTTTCAAGCACTGTATCGTTGAAATTTCTAAAGACCTACCCAAGGATTTGCAGTGGGTTGCTGAGAAACAAATATAGGGAAATGGAGTGCTGAAGCTTTATAATAGAATTGGATTTTTTGTGTGATTTCATATTTAAAAGAAAGTTTATTTATACTTTACTTCTTTACATTCCCAAAGGTTATAATGTTTTATTTATTGCTAAGGAAAAATATTGAGATTCATATTTCACACTTCATTGAAATGATTATACTTAAGCAGGAATTCTCATGATTTATTACAATTTATACAGCTGAAAACATGCGTTTTCTTGTTCAGAAATAAAAATAAATTAATTAACTACAATAAAATATCAACAACTAAAAAGAATTCTTAAAGGCCTTTAGCTCAAAAGAAAAAAAAGCCCTTTCATTTATGCTTGGAAAAGTATTCTGATTCATAAAAACTTAGTTCTTGAACATACTGTCTTCTGCCTTTGTCTCGGTTTATCCAAAGTCCCATAAACTGGGCAATTTAGATTTTTTATGTGAGGCTGGATATTTATATTCTTTCATATGCCATTTTTCAATCTTCTATTATTATTTTTCAGACTTTATTTATTTATTCATGAGAGAGACAGAGACAGAAGCAGAGACGTAGGCCGAGGGAGAAGCAGGCTCCCTGCAGGGAACCCAGTGCAGGACCCCAGGATCAGGACCTGAGTCAAAGGCAGATCCTCAACCACTGAGCCACCCAGGTGCCCCGGGTTTTTTTGTATTTTTTTTTTCAGTCTTTTAAAATGACCAGTCATGGGCAGCCCTGGTGGCTCAGAGGTTTAGTGCCACCTTCAGCCCAGGGTGTGATCCTGGGGACCCGGGATCGAGTCCCATATCAGGCTCCCTGCATGTAGCCTGCTTCTCCCTCTGCCTGTGTCTCTGCCTCTCTCTCTGTGTCTCTCATGAATAAATAAATAAATCTTTTAAAAAATAATAAAATACAATGACCAGTCATGTCAAAATGATTCCCCTAACATGTAGATTTCTGCTCTTATCAGAATGGAATTTACCACAGCTTTATTATTTATTTTACACTTTCTTCCAGAAAGGATACTTATAAGGAGTATGAGGGTTTAATTTATGGATTATTTTCATTTGATATGCATTACTTCATGCATTTATTTATTGCCATCTCTACTAAATTGCATTGATGAAACTTCTGCTTCATTAGTTCCTTGCTTTTGAAATGAAGGAAGCATCCTTAAGCAAAGGAATTTTTCTGAGCTACTATATAAAGAATTATTTAAAATGTTAAAGCATTTCATTGAGCCATTCATAGGTGCTATCTATTGTATACATTTTTTATTATTTTATTTATTTATGAGAGAGGAGACAGAGAGAGAAGGGCAGAGGGAGAGGGACAAGCAGACTCCACACTGAGTACAAAGCCTAACGCAGGGCTTGATCCCACGACCCCAGGACATAACCCGAGCTGAAACCAAGAGTCAGACGCCCAACTGACTGAGCCACCCAGGCACCCCTCTGTTGTATATATTTTTTTTTTTAATTTTTTTTTTTTTTATGATAGTCACAGAGAGAGAGAGAGAGAGAGAGAGAGAGAGGCAGAGACACAGGCAGAGGGAGAGGCAGGCTCCATGCACCGGGAGCCCGACCTGGGATTCGATCCCGGGTCTCCAGGATCTCGCCCTGGGCCAAAGGCAGGCGCCAAACCGCTGTGCCACCCAGGGATCCCCTCTGTTGTATATTTTAACTCAGATGGAACACAAATTAAAATATATTGTCTTTGCCTTCTTGACAATAATTTAAATGATATGTGTAGATAAAGCTTTAACTGACAAATAAGCAATTAACATACTTAAATTTGGTTATATTTTGTTCATTTTTTTTCTCTTTCCCTACCCTGCCACTGCCCGGCAAACCCTTCCTCCTCCCCACAAGATTGTGTAGTAAGAAGGTAAACTTATCAATAATACTTATTTCAAAAAGGAAAATCTTTACAATGCAATTGCAGATGGTAAAACAGTTTATTCTGCTCATAGATGTCGAGCATATGTTTCCTTTTTTTAAAAATAACTTTACAGATAGGCCTGAAATCTGGCTATTTTTACAGGTTATCTCACCAACTTCTGCTAAACTTCCAGCTAACACGAACCCTACAATTTTTGGTTTTATAACTGTAATTTTTACCTTATAAGCAAAGGACAAGAAAAAGTTCTTACTGTTGTGGAAGCAGTTAACAGGTTTATGTTTAAAAGTGGTCAGCGTAGGGACACCTGGGTGGCTCAGTGGTTGAGCGTCTGCCTTTCAGCTCAGGTCATGATCCTGGGGTCCTGGGATCAAGTCCTGCATCAGGCTCCCCACAGGGATCCTGCTTCTCCCTCTGCCTGTGTCTGCCTCTCTCTGTATCTCTCATGAATAAATAAGTAAAATCTTTAAAACAAAACAAAACAAAACTGGTCAGCATAGAAATGTAGTAAAATGATATATAACGGAAACATACACACACACACACACACAGAGGGCTTTAAGCTGGGGAAATCTGCATAGGAAAGGTGAATTGTATCAATGTCATGGTATAAATTTTGCAAGATGTTGTGTTGGGAGAAATTAAAGGAAGTATATACATACCTCTCTATATATTATTTCTTAAAACTGCCTAAGAATCTACATTTATCCCAAAATTTCAGTTTAAAAAAAAATACAACTGGTTAGTAATTTTCAAGAGCCAGATGGTGAATATTTTAGCCTTTTTAAGGGGGCATGAGGTGGCAACTGCTCAAATTCATTATAGTGCAGAAGCAGTCTAACATAAACAAGTGGGTGTGACACTGTTCTTTTGAAACTTTATTTACAAAAAGCAGACTTACAGTTTGCAGACCTCTGGTTTTAAAAAAAGACAGGAGCTTTTATTTAATGTTCTATATGCTACTCCATTCTAAAAAAAATGGTAACAAAAGTAAATCATATATTTGTAATGCTTTAATTTGCAGTTTATTTCTGTGTTCATGATTTTCTTAATTTGCACAAATATACATACAGTATACATATGCAGTTACATTTATTTTAAATATTCTGTAAAGCACTTCTTGGGTACCATGTTTCTGTATTTTGGGAAGTCAAAATGAGTTAAAGTTGTTTGACGTAGAAAAGTAGGAAACCCTTTTTAGGCAGACTGCTGTATGAAAGGAAGACAGACATGGAATTTCTATCCTAAAATTCTCATCTGTAAACTTGAGCAGTAAGCAGTTAGGAGCGAGAGTCTAAGTAGAAAATTAGCCACTTTCTGTGCTTTCCTTTCTTTTTAGCCATTATGTCCAAGGCTTGAACATCCTCTGCAAGAATTTAGGCTGCGTTCAATTACTTTCATTTTCAGGGTGCAATAAAGCATTACCGTAAGTAGAATCTAACTTTGAGTAAGAGTGTACTCAGACTGATGTTTCAGACAATTTCCAAAAAATCAACTTTACGAGATTTCAGTATTTATTCCGTAGACTTTTTGGTTCACTTTTTCTTTCTCTCCACGCTGCCACATCATGAGCATAGTTTTAAGAAATCGGCTTCAGTTTCCATTGATTCCAATTGCTTTCTTCCCATATGATTCTTTTTCCTTCTGCTGCTTCATTTCTTTTTTATGTGAGTGGCTTGTGTGGAAAAGCCTCTTGAATTGTGGGACAAAAAAGAAAAGAATACGCTTTACGGAGACATACACGCGTGTTAAGGTTTCCTCAGTGCCATGGAGTGGTAGAAAGACTTTGCAATTTCAAAGAAGAGGCAATATAAACACAACAGGGCACTGGTGAGAAAAAAAGATTTAATGTCCACAATTTAGCAGAAATATATACCGGTTGTGAATTGATTTCCAGAATGATTAGAGTGATGAGAGCCGAGTAAGGTTGGCATGATGAGATTGAGTGATTTTAAGGAATTTCAGGAGATGAAAGGATTTCTGAGTTTTTGAAAATTCCATGCACATCCATCTCTTTCACCCTACCCTTCATTTAATCTGTTGCTAAGATAATCAATTTATTCGACCTCTTTATTATCTCTGGACTGTGGCCCTGCATCTTTATCCCCATTGAGGGCTTTGCTTTATGTACTCTGTGCAATCCTGCAGCTATCTACTAACCTTCCTCACTCACCGCTCATGCAGACAAAACACACACGCTCGCTTGCTCGCTCATCCCACATGCATCCCCCATGGTGCTGCCAGAGTGATCTTCATAACATGCATCTGGACCTTGTCATTTGCTTAAAACCACTCAGCAGCTCCCTGTTGCTAGCACAATACTGGGTGAACACTACAGCCAATACAATGCAAGGCAAGGCAAGTCAAAATCTTTTTCCTTCCTGTGTTTCCAGCTTCATTTCCTAAGTCATTTGCCTTTCTCCTGCCCTATCCCAGCACCCGGTGCACCCTTTATGCCCCAGCCAGTCTGCAGTATGGCTTTATCGTGCTCCATGTCATCTTCTTGCCTTTGCTTCTTTCCCCATTATCCTGAAGCCTTCTCAGCCCAAAATACACATTCCTCAGGACAACTTAAGCATTATTTTAATTAGAAAAGCCTTGTGTGAGTCTTTCAGAATCGAGCATATTTCATCTCTTAGATAATTTGCCAGATAATACTTGATCGCTTTGTATGTTTATACCCAAGAGTTGGAGGGCAGTATGGTATAGAGGGAAAAAAAGCTTTGAGTCAGATGCAGTGAGAGCTACAAAAGGACAGGAAACAATCTGTCAACTCCACGTTGAATTACTAGTACCTGCCGGGTGCCTGAAATACTGTGGGTATTCAGTGTGTATGTCTTGTATGAATTATTGGATGAATGAATCAATCAATCAATAAAGGAAAAGTTTGTGTCTTATTCATTGGAATTGAATGGAATATCAGCCTGGGAGACATTTCTAAAGGTATTAAAGGTTTAAATGAAGACCACCTCCCACCCTCCGCCTTTTGTAGTATTGCTATAATGAAGGAATGAATATCTAAAGGGGATTTCTAACCAGTAGGTTACAGAGGAAATGGTTTCTGAAATAGCTTTGGAGTCATCATCAAATGGACTCACTACATTAACAACATAGAGCATATAATGAATCTGGAAGAAAAAAGTATGTAAGTTGGGTAATATATTCTATTTTATTTTTATTTAGTTTTTAAAGATTTTATTTATTTATTCATGAGAGACACAGAGAGAGAAAGGTAGAGAGAGAACCAGGCTCCATGCAGGGAGCCCGATGCAGGACTCGATCCCGGGACTCCAGGATCACACCCTGGGCCAAAGGCAGGCGCTAAACCGCTGAGCCACCCAGGGATCCCCATATGTTCTGTTTTAAACACTAATAGGGTTACCATGCATGTAAGTTATACACTTCTTTTTTCCAGTTTTGACTATCCTGACAATTCCTCAAATGCTTAGCAACCTATAGGCTATCTTAACAAAATGTCCTATCATGTAAACATTTCTAAACCATTGTCAACATAGCTACACTCTAAGTTTTTAAACTACTATATCCCTTATGTTACAGTAGGTGCCCAATAAGTATGTGTGGAGTGGATAAACAAACCATTACCAAATGATTGTATTCAGCTCCTACATTTAAAAAGCTAGTCCCCAAATCCTTGGACTCTTGACAAGCACCCAGATTAATCTTCCTTCCACTTCTTTTCCCACACTAAGCCTCTTGCAGAGCACCTCTGCATAGCCTTACTATATCAGGTAAAAATTCTGCTACTTGGATTTTTAAAGTCATTAACTAGTCCCACGTTGGTCTATCCAGAACGCTCTCTTCACTTGCTTTCCAGACCAGTGTCACTGCTCACCTCCTGGTCTTTTTTTTATGATGGCCTTGTTGACTTGTCTATATCTTTGCCTCTCCTCTTGGTTTATCTAAATTTTAGCCTATACTTTAAGCCTTGCAAACTAACCCCAGTACAAAGCAAAGGTTTCTGTATTTTCTTTCTCCACATACTTTGAATTTCTTAAATTATTTTTTTCACTTGCCTGAAATATGTGTTCTAGATGCTTCAAGTATATAAATCCTATCTCCAAAAACACCATAAGCTCCATTAGGCCAGTCAGCCTGTCTTCTCCTCCTGTATCTCCACAGTTCTTGACCGTTATTGGGGAAATAAAATTTGGGCTTGTGGTTTGGCAGCAGTGAACCTTTTTTTGATTCAAGAAGAGTGCATTTATGGAAATGAAATTGCCCATTGTATGCAAGATAGACTGGTGTGGAGTCAATAGACAAAGATGTCAGCATACAATTTTTCATAGGGTTTATTCTTAGTCAGCAGACAATTTTTATTTAATAAATGAGGGATGGGGGGGATGATAAGGGTCTAGATGCAGTGAGGCAATGGGAATCCAGTGAAGGATACATAATCAAGATACCTCTTTAATCAGCTAACAACAAACTTGTTGATGATAGAATATAAAGAATCAAAGAGAGTAAGAGTCAAAAAATGTCACCAAACGTTTGAGAAGAAAGTGGTCATTTCAGTGGAAAAGTGAAATGGTTGAGAAAGAGGTGATGAGTTGGGCAGGGGTATGGAAGGAGCATCGGGATGACTTTAGTTTTGTGCAGATTGGCAATGCACATGGAGAAGATAAATACAATTCCTTTTAAGGTGTGTTAGGCTAAGAATAATGACATTATGTTGGCTACAGTGGATTTTAAAAATTGTATCCACAGATTCAAAAATCTCTCTTCCTCCTTCCCAATCTAGATATGCTATCTACATTCATCTTCAGGGATCATACTTTACGTTGATTTTGTTTCAAAATCACATTGGTTTGTTTTGAAGCAAAGTTGTTCTGGTGGTCTGGTACAGAGAAAAGTTCATTGAAACTCTCATACTAGTATAATTTCGTTGTAATCCCCATTTCAAATGTAATGGATCGGAGCCCACTAGAAAGGAGGAGACATACCAGGAACTAATTTACCTGTGAGAATGCAGAGGGGCAGAGGCAGAAATCTTAGTTCTTTTTTGTTTTTTAAGATTTTATTTCTTTATTCATGAGAGAGACAGAGAGAAAGAGGCAGAGACACAGGCAGAGGGAGAAGCAGGCTCCATGCAGGGAGCCCGATGTGGGACTCGATCCTGGGACTCCAGGATCACACCCTGGGCTGAAGGCAGGCGCTAAACCGCCGAGCCACCCAGGGATCCCCAGAAATCTTAGTTCTTTTAAGAAAATTGCATGATGAGGTTTGTTTTTGCTGCTGCTGTTTCTGTTGCTTTGAATAGGTTAAAACTATGCTTGAGGACCATTAGAGGACAGAAATCAAATCTTAATCAGTCTTGATGTTTTTTTTTTTTTTTTTTTTTTTTTCCTGTTTAAAAGAAAGGTTCAGATTCACTTTAAAGCCTAGGGAGTTTAATTAAAGTAAGTAGAGACAAAAGTACTCTTTTGAGAGCTGTCATTTCTCTTAGTACGACACTATTAATAATGTGGTGTAATGCTATTTTGGAAGTTTGGTTTTTTCCTTCTCTTTTGTCTTGCTCTGACTCTTTTCTATATTCTAAATGAAAGGGGAATAAAGCACTTAAAGGAAGGTACTCTACTAAATTTACTGTCTCCTTATGCACCACACTATCTCTGACCTCAGCTGTACTTCTTTGAAGAAATAACCCTTGCAGGCACTGTCTTTTTTTTTTTTTTTTCCTTTCCCTTCCTCTTTTGTTGTGAGCCTCTTTTTAACCAACAACATTTGCAGGGTTCTTCACAAAGAAGTTTTTTTTTCCCAATTAGGGTGAAAACCAGATCATTATGTGACCGTTTCGTTGTGAGTGTAACTTCTTTTTTGACAGCTCCATTAGCTCTACCCAGTTATAAATCTTCATATTTCTGACTTGCCTTGAAATCAGAAAGCGTTTTCATTATGCTAGTCTTTGTGAGCAACAAGCATGAATGGAGGCTTGGCAGACATCACAGGCTCATCGTGGGACTTACCTGGTTTACAACTTCTTACGAGGGCAAAATGTTTACTGCTTAAACCTGATGATTTAGCTTTGATTGCTAATTATGTGGGGCACAGTTTTGAATTTAAAGAGTGTTTCTGAGGTCACTTTTCGTTTTTGTGTGTACAGATAATGTGCTACCTGTAACTTGGATTTCACGATCTTTGTTGTTTGAAAGTTAATTAGTATTCTTTGTTAGAATACCTTCTCATTTGCTTGAATAAGCGTTTAATTTCATCTGTCTTTGTCACTTGATTTTGGTGAATATTTTAGAAGCCAAACAATATATTTAAGGTGTGCTACCTCTAATTGCATCGATGTGTGGAAAGCGATTATTAAACTGATAATACCAATTATACTTCTATTCTATTCTCATACTCTGTTTTTATAACATGCGTGAGGTTGAAAAATTAGGATTACCCAGTATTTTAACACGATAGGTAAGAAATAAGAAATGATAAGGGAAGCAGATATTATTTTGTATTTTGATGTCCTTATTGCAATATAAGCACGGCAGTGTATAATGAACTTAAGAAGTTAAAGAGTTAACAGTTCTTTATAAACCAGAAGGCCATTAACTTTTAATAATGCCGTCTCAAATATTTGTCTGTAAATTGTGGTGATAATCAAAGACGAGCCTATGGGATTGTGCTTTGTAGTACTGTTTGATTTGATAACTCTGGTAATCCCTTAAGCACGTTAGGAAAAATATTTTATGCTTACATTAGCAACTATTGTGAGTTTGTAAAATAACCTGCCAACCTCAAGATGTACTAGAAGGACAAGAAGAAAAGCAATTATATCTCAGATTTTGTTTGGTTTCTTTTTAGGATGATTACTTTTAGAAATATTTTTTTAATCTAATAATTTGTGTTTCTCACCCTGAGAAAGAGATGAACTGGCTTCAGAAAATTAAAAAAATGATACGTAATACTGTCTATATACTAAAAAGTATTGAGCTTTTTTATAAAACTTGAAAATAATATCCAATTTTTTAAAATCTGTGTTCCCCATTTAAAATGCTGTGTAGTTTCCCTGTAATAAAACGATGCTTTCGCTATTACTGTGGATTGTGGTCTTCACCATGGCCTTAACTAGATTGCATTCTGATCTGGACTCAAAATAAAGCAAGCATTTCTTCATTTAAAATTGAATTTCTGGGGCACCTGGGTGGCTCAGTGGTTGAACGTCTGCCTTCGACTCAGGTCTTGATCCCGGAGTCCCGGGATCGAGTTCCACATCAGGCTCTCCCACAGGGAGCCTGCTTCTCCCTCTGCCTATGTCTCTGCCTCCCTCTGTCTCTCTCATAAATAAATTAATAAAATCTTAAAAAAACAAAATTTCTAATAAGTTGAAATAAAAATAAAATTGAATCTCTTCTATTTTTAATGGTGATAAAATTGATATATAACAATACATAAGTTTCAGGGGTTCTACATTCTGATTCACCATCTGTCTGCCCAACAAAGTGATCACCACTAACAGCCTAGTTATCCTCCACCACCACAGCGTTGATCCTCTTCACCCACCCATTTCACTCATCCTTCTCCTTCTTCCCCACCTGAAACTACCATTTTGTTCTCTGTATCTATGGGTTTTTGTTTTGTCTGTTTTGGGTTTTTAGATTTCACTTGGATTTCACATATAAGTGAAATCAGACTGTATTTGTCTTTCTCCATCTGACTTATTTCACTTAGCATAATACCTTCAAGATCCATTCATGTTGTTGCAAATGGCAAGAGTTCTTTTTTTTTTTTTTTTAAGATTTATTCATTCATTCAGAGAGAGCGAGAGAGAGGCAGAGACACAGGCAGAGGGAGAAGCAGGCCCCATGCAGGAAGCCTGATGCAGAACTCGATCCCGGGTCTCCAGGATCACACCCCAGGCTGCAGGAGGCACTAAACCACTGCGCCACCGGGGCTGCCCGAGTTCATTCTTTTTTTATGGCTGAGTGGTATTCCATTCCATTCCATTAAGACAGACAGACACACACACACACCCCACATCTTCCTTATTCATTCATCCATTGATGCATATTTAGGTTGCTTCTATTTCTTGGCTACTGTAAATAATGCTGCACTGAACATAGGGGTGTGTATATCTTTTTGAATTTCATATTCTTCAGATAAACACTGAGAAGTGAAATTGCTGGATCCTCTAGGTAGTTCTATTCTTGATGTTTTTTAAGATTTTATTTATTTATTCATGAGAGACACAGAGACAGAGAGAGAGGCAGAGACACAGGCAGAGGGAGAAGCAAGCTCCATGCAAGGAGCCTGACGTGGGACTTGTCCCGGGTCTCCAGGATCACGCCCTGGGCTGAGGGCGGTGCTAAACCTCTGAGCCACTTGGGCTGCCCTATTTTTGCTTTTTTTTTTTTGAGGAACCTCTATGCGTTTTCTATAGTGTCTGTACCAATTTGCATCCCTACCAGCAGCATAAAAGGGTTCTTTTTTCTCTATATCCTTGCTAACACTTGAGTATGTATTTGGAAAAATGTTTATTTTCTCTGTCCATTTTTAAAACAGGTTGTTTGTTTTGCTGTTGTTGGGTGATATGAATTTTGTGTATATTTTGGATATTCTTGCCTTGTCAGATACATGATTTGCAAAAATCTCCCATTCAGTAGGCTCTCTTTTCATTTTGATGTTGGTTTCTTTCACTGTGGAAAACCTTTTTAGTTTGATGTAATCCCATTTATTTATTTTTTATTTTGTTTCCCTTGCCTTTGGAATCAGATCCACAAAATATTGCTAAGACCAATGTTGAGTATTCTCTTTTAGGAATTCTGTGATTTCGGGTCTTTACAAGTCTGTAATCCATTTGAATTAATTTTTGTGTATGATGTTAAGATAGAGGTCACCTGTCATTCTTTTGCATATGGCTGTTCAGTTTTTTCAACACCATTATTGAGCGACTGTCCCATCTCTTATCATATGTTCTTAGATCCTCTGTCATAAATTAATTATTGATATATGTATGGGTTTCATTTAGTTCCGTTCCACTGATCTACCTATTTTTGTACCAACACCATACTGTTCTGACGACTACAACCTCGTGGTATAGTTTGAAATGAGGGAACATAGTGCCTCCAGTTTTGTAGTCTCTCAAGATTGTGTTGGCTCTTCAGTATCTTTTATGGTTCCATAAAAATTTTAGAATTATTTGTTCTCATTCTGAGATAAATGCCGTTAGAATTCTGATGGGAATTGCTTTGAATATGTAGATTGCTTTGGGCAGTATGGACATTTTAATAATATTAATTCTTCCAATCATGAGCACAGAATATCTTTTCATTCATTTATTTATGCCTTCAGTTTCTTTCATCAGTGTTTTCTAGTTTTCAGTGTACAGGTCTCTTTCACTTCCTTCATTAAATTTATTCCTAGGTATTTTATTCTTTTTGGTGCAATTGTAAATAGAGGTTTTTAAAATTTCTCTTTCTAATAATACATTATTAGTCATATAAATGCTAAGATTCCTGAATGTTGATTTTGAATCCTGCTACTTTACTGAATTTATTTATTCTAACATTTTTTGGTAGAATCTTAAAGATTTTCATATATAGTATTATGTCATCCGCAAATAGTCACAGTGTTACTAATTCGAATGCCCTTTTATTTCTTTTACTTGCCTAATTGCTGTGGCTAGAATTCCAATACTTTGTTGAATAAAAATGATGAGAGTGGACATCCTTGTCTTGTTCCTGATCTTACAGGGAGAGCTTTCAGATTTTTACCATTAAGTATGATGTTGAGTAGTATGATAACTGTGGGTTTGTCATATGTGGCATTTATTATGTTGAGGTATATTCCCTTTATAACCACTTGTAGAGTTTTTATCATAAATGGATGTTGAATCTCATCAAATATTTTTCTGTATCTATTGAGGTGATCATATGCTTTTATTACCCATTTTGTTAATGTACTACATCACATTGATTGATCTATGGATATGATATTGAACCAGCCTGCATTCCTAGAATAAATTCCACTTGATCATGGTCTATAATCCTTTAGTAAGTTTGCTAATATTTTGTTGAGAATTTTTATCTATGTTCATCAATGATACTGGCCTGTGTTTTTCTTTTCCTTTTTTTTTTTGTTTGTTTTTTTTTTGTTTGTTTTTTTGTTTTTGTGTGTGTGTGTGGTGTCCTTATCTGGTTTTGATATCAGGGTGACACTGGCCTCAGAAAATGAATTTGGAAGTGTTTGCTCTTCCATATTTTGGAAGAGTTTAGAAGAATAGGTATTAAATCTCCTTGTTTTGGTAAAATTTACTGGTGAAGCCATCTGGTCCTAGACCTTTTTGTTTGTCAGGAAGTTTTTGGTTACTGATTCAATCTCTTTACTAGTAATTAGTCTATTCAGTTTTTCTGTTTCTTCATGACTCAATCTTGGAAGATTCTATGTTTTTAGAAATGCATTAATTTCTTTTAGATTGTCCAATTTGTTGGTGTCTAATTATTCATAGTAGTCTCAAATGGTCATTTCTATTTCTGTGGTGCCAGCTGTAATTTCTCTTTCATTTCTGACTTTATTAGAACCCTGTCTCTTTTTGTCTTGCTTGGTCTAAAGGTTTTCAAAGAACCAGGTCTTAATTTCATTGATCTTTATTATTTCCTCTTTTCTATTGACTGTGCGCTTTGTTTGTTCTTTTCTTAGCTCTTTTATGTGTAAAGTTAGATTATTTGTGATTTTTTTTGTCTTGCGTTTTTGAGGTAAGCCTGTATTACTATGATCTTCCCTCTTAGAACTGCTTTTGCTGCATCCCCAAATTTTGGTATGTTGTATATCTCTTTTCATTTGTCTCTAGGTACTTGTTCATTTCTTATTTGATTTTTCATTTACCCATTGGTTGTTCAGCAACATGTTCAATTTTTACATTGTTGTGGTTTTCCCAGTTTTCTTCTTGTAATTGATTTTTAGCTTTATACCATTGTGGTTAGAGAAGAAGTTTGATATGCTTTCAGTTTTCTTGACTTTATTGAGACTTGGTTTGTGGCCTAACATGTGCTGTATCCTGGAGAATGTTCCATATGCACTGAGAACAGTGCATTTTGCAGTTTTGGGATAGAACGTTCTGTATATATCTGTGAAGTACATCTGGTCTAATGTGTTGTTTAAGGCCAATGTTTTCTTAGTCTGCAGGACTATCTTAAAGCTAACATTTCATCTTCATTTTCTTCTTGACAACATGTCTAAATCAAAACTGACAAAAATAATTATCCCTGTATAAATTAGTATGGGAAGCTTTGGAGGCATATTCTGTGACCATTGCCAGAGTTCTTAATTTCTCAGTACTTTCTTTCCTTGCTTACGAAATAGGACTAAATACCAACAGTTTATGGTGGCTGTGAGATTAAATAAATTAATGTATGTTGAGTACAGAGCCTAATGAATTTAACAGACTTTAATGAGTATAAAATTTCCTCTGTAGATTTCTGCCCCTCCACCCCACGGTGCCCCCCAGTTTTGCATTTAGGATCTATAAAGTTACATTAAGCCTGGATTTTTAGAAACTCTCTTTTATTTTTTTTTAATTTTTTAAAGACCTTATTTATTCAATCATGAGAGACAGAGAGAGAGAGGCAGAGACGTAAGCAGAGGGAGAAGCAAGCAGGCTCCCTGCGGGGAGACGGAGGCAGGACCCGATCCCAGGACCCCGGGATTATGACCTGAGTCAAAGGCAAAGGCTCAACCACTAAGCCACCCAGGTGCTCTAGAAACTCCCTTTTAGATTTACAGTAACTTCTTTCTGAAATTACTGGGTAAAGTAATTTAATTATGGCTAGCAAAAAATAAAAAATAAAATAGGGAAAAATATGTAGTTCTTTTGTCTTTTTCTTTCTTTTTTTTTTGTAGTGAAGAGCATTATCTTTTAAGCACACAAATTTTTTTGAGTAGCAGGGGTTAAAGGAATTGTTATAGACTGGATATGGATGTGTTGGAATGCTTTAGAAAATCGATTCTCGCTAATGGAGAGAATGTTTTTAAAGTGAACTATTACCATTCCTTCAGTGAACCACATACAGCAGAAAAAATTCAAGTAAACATTGAAAGAGAGGCAAGCTCTTCCTTATAGAATTAATGAGAATTGCAGTGATCCGCCGTGGGGAATTAGAATTTGAAAAACCTTTTCCATGTGCATTATTCCCTAAAGTCTAGAACCAGATAAGTAGACTCTAATTTTAAACGTGCAATTATCCAAACAAGATGAATGTGCAGGGCAACGCTGGATAAGACTGTCGATCTTCATGTTAATATTTTTATTCTCCTTTATAATAGACATATAGTTGGCAAAAGCCACATGTCTGTGAGATCCCTAAAGACCAGCTAACTCAAGAGATGTAGCCAGCTTTATCCTACATCAACTCTGGAGATACAGCCCAAGGGAGACACATCCGAATAAACCCCTATAAAGGACTGCTGTTGTCCTTTATAATGTCTTTCTTTGGTCAGTTGTTTTATCATGAGTAGATGATTTTGTTTTGTTTTGAAGGAATATTTGATAACAAGTTAGATCACATATGCTTATCTAACATGTATTTTTATATCACAGAAGCTGAAGGAAAACATCCTGTTCATTGGTAAAAATGGCCTGCTTGATGTATGTACACTTCTGTGCAGTTTTAAATATGCTGTAATTGTAACTCCAAACAAGAATTTGAATAGGTGCCAGCATTTTCTCCTTCATATAGGAAATTCCTTTGAAAATCATTAAAAGCTTGGACAAAAATTCCATAGCTATGTTCTTAAGATCACTGTGTAGGATCTTCATGGTTCAGATGATACAAGGAGCTTCAGTTCAACCTTTTAGAGAAGGCATTGAGCTTGTGTGATCTCATCAACCAAGAGAATGTTGGCGGCAATCATGTGCAGGAGTGAAGAAACTGTTTCTTCACACAGTAGTTGTCCCATATGCCAACCTCTCCTATGGCCATTGGCTCACCTGTGTTCTAGTCCACACGTACAAGTGGACCTCATTCTGAATGTTCTGCTTTAGCTTTAATTTTAATTAGGGCTCTGGAAAGTCAAAACCAGAGCTCCGAACAAGAATCATGGGAATAATGAGCAATGCATTAGCAAATGCTTAACTCCAAGTTGGGCCCTGCCCTTTACTAGACTTACAATCAGGCCTTCTTCCATTGCCCCAATACCTGGCCTACACAGACATCATCCATAGCATTTTTAACAGCCCTCAACCCATCTCTTGTTGTATCCTTGATTTGAGTGAGGATATGCTTGTTTGGTCCTCTGACCAGTAATGTGATAGCAAGGATTGTTACATTTCTCAATAAAGGTGAACTTCTCTTCTCCCAGTGCATACTCAAGAGTCAAGATCTGCATGTCCCAAACAATCAGGACTTAGGTCATCAAAAGAATTGGGGGGTACCCCACCACATGCAAGAGGCAGCCTTTCTAGATTTCTCTTTTTAGCTCTGCACAGAGCTATTATGCCTTTTTGTGTGTGAGAGAGAGCACCTAAGGAAAAGAGTGAGTTGTCTTTTGATTAAATAACAGATCTTTTCTCAGATCTTTTCTCTGAATCACTACAGACTTCCTTTTCAGTTCTATCATGTTTTTAGTTGTATCTTCAATGAATTTTCTTTTAGCTTTGCTAGTTTCTCTATCTCTCCTCTGAATTCTTATTTTAAAAAAAGCCAGAATTTGCTTCTTTTTCTTTCATATTCTTTTTTTTAAGATTTTATTTATTTATTCATGAGAGACACAGAAAGAGAGAGAGAGAGAGAGAGGCAGAGACAGGCAGAGGGAGAAGCAGGCTCCATGCAGGGAGCCCAACGTGGGATTCGATCCCGGGTCTCCAGGATCACACCCTGGGCTGAAGGCGCTAAACTGCTGAGCGACCCTGGGCTGCCCTTTCTTTCATATTCTTATGACATATTGCACATATGCAGATATATGAATCTTTTACTCTTTTTTTCACATTGGAATGCCGTGACCTTTGGTCTAAAACAAGACCTCTGATTACACTTGCATTTGTTTCAGATTTATATTTCATGTCCATAACCCTGGCCGTGAGGGGGTCAGGAGGTTCATCTTGTTTTGTAATGGCCAAATTGGAGGCCACCACAGCCCCTGTTAGGACAGCAGCACGTTTAGCATGAGCTTTGGTATATAGAGATATTCTGGCCAAGACACCTACCTGTAAGCATTGCCCTATCCATCTCTTTGCTAACTTTGACTTGTTCCAAAAACTGAGGTACCTTTTCCTGTGCAGATTCAAATCTGTCTGTTATTCTGGGACAAAGACCTTCAGAAATGGAGGTTTGATCAGCTCTCCAGTGGTTAGAACATGGTACAATCACCGGTCATGTCATCTTGGACTATTGCTGCTTTGGCTATTAAGGAGGCTGTTGGGTATCAAATTTGCATTTTATGAAGCAGCACATTGCCATCTTTAGTAAGCTTGATGTCTGCAGAAACAAGCCTTTTTGTGGTGCTCTTAGGCCCTAAGCTGGTCCTCAGGCCTCCTGCAGCCCTGGGCTGTACTGATGTTGGCTGCGAGGCTGTATGAGTCGGGCCACCTTGGCCTTAGAGATGGTAGTGACACAGCAGAAGAAGTGGAAGCGACCAGGCTTGTAGAATGCCCAAAGCCCCAAAATAGAGTTGTATTTTCTAAACTGCAAAGTGATAAAGCATAACAGCATTTGATACATGAAGTCAGCAACCAAAGCGTTAAACTGTGTGTGTGTGCGCGCACACACCCATACACACCCGCACAAAATGTTATGAATTGTGCAATTTTTTTTTAAGCTGGGAAAAGATACTAGAAATCATGATCTGTCCCCATAATTTTATAGATGAAGATAACTGAGGCCGAGAGAATAGAATATGTTAAAGATAGAGCCAGGAATATACATACGTTTATGTTCAAAGCAATGTATGTATTTATCAAATACAAGAATTTCTTTTTCACTTGTGTCCTTCTAATTTATATATAAGTAAGATTATATTATGACTCTGGGTCTTTAATCACTGAAAAATGAATTATATACGATATGATTGAGTTTCAGAAATTTTGAAATTAATGTCAGGACACTAATTTCTCTTAAAAATAAATTTGTAATTTTATTTAAAAAACACATACTTTTGCAGTACAAACCCGGTCAGCATTTAATAGATAATGTATACTATTTCCACATACTACCTATTTTCCTCACTAGGCAGATAATGCACATGCTTATTGATGAAGGTTTTGTGAGTGATGTGTATTTGGCACATATTTTGCATCTATTATAAGAAATGATTTAGTAGGATATTTGGCCAAAAGCAAATATTATTCAAGACTGTGCAAACGCAACAGATTCAGGTAGAAAAAATTTTTTTATTGATAAGTAAATTCTGATAATACAGATTTCACCTCAGTTTTAAGAATCATCATGATTTTCAACAGAAGGGCATATTTATTGTAAACCCTAAGCGATCTTTCTGAAACCTGAAAAAGATTTGTGAAAACAGCCTGCAATAAAAATCACGCACGCTTCATAAAACACTACTTGATAGATATCACTTGCACCATTAGGAACTAAACGACAAAGGATGTAATTTCAGTTCTGGCATGCAATATTAATCGAAAGCCTTTAAAACATCTTGCTGATGGGAACTATGACAACGTGACATTGAAGAATTATGAGCTAAAGACATCTATCTTAATCAGATTTTCAAAGTAAATGCCATAAAACACAAAGTTGTTTCATTCATTTCTACATTTTCACATGTGTTGGTGGGAGCATCATTTCCTTGTGTGTTGCTTTAAATGCGAAGAGTACAAATTCAGTACCTGAAAGTGTGAGTTCATTACCCAGGACTGAAGCACATTTTAGCCACCCTGCACACACAAGGAATGATTTCTGTAATAATGTAAGCTCATTCCATCTTTTATGGTAGTGATACATTATCCTCAGCAAACACTCTAAATGATATTAGGAGATACTATAAAAAATATTTAGGTGTATGTTTGCCTTTATAAGTTTAGAAATGAAAATGGAATGTTTATAAAGACCTTCTTGTAGAAAGAGATCAAGAAATTATGGGCATACTCAAATATAAATATCTTCTTTGGCCAAAAAATAAAAACTATATATATATATACATACATATACACATATGGTGTGTGTGTGTATGGTAAAAAATGTATTACTTTATTTGAATAAGTGGGGAAAGTGTGGAAAATAAGACTTTACATTAAAATAATATTTCACAGTTTATAAAAAATACTTCAATATACATTATCTCTTTTAATCCTCTATACAGGAGTGATTATTAACCCCATTGTACAGCTGAGGAATCAGACTTTAGAATAGGAAATTAATTTGCTCAAGTTACACAGTTACTAAATTTTAGACAGGGAGCTTAAACCCAGATGTTAACATTGGTTTCTCTCCAGATTAATATGTTGAAGCTCTCACCCCCCTGCCCCCAACCCATGTGGCTGTATTTGGTGATGGGAAGTCTAAAGAAGTACTTAAGGTTAAATGAGATGATAAGAGTGAGGCCTTGGCTCGATAGGATTGGTGCTTTTATAAGAAGAAATACCAGAGAGTTTGCTCGTTCTCTCTGCCCAGTGAGAACACAGAGGGAAGGCAGCTATCTGGAGCCAGGAAGCGACCCTCACTAGAAACTGACTCTGCTGGATCTTGACCTTGGACTCTCAGCCTCTGGAACTGTGGGAAAATAAATTTCTAATGTTTAAGTGACCCAGTCTATAGTATTTTGTTTTGCTAGCCTGAGCAGATCTGTTTTACTCTTCTCCACTCTCAATCCATTTATCTTCTCAATGGAAAATTTTAATAAACTGGCATGAAAATGCTTGTGGATTTTGGAAAGATCAGAAAATCTGTGAAAGAATTTCTTAGTCACCTGCTTTATTTTGAATCTCTATTCTGAGAGCAAGGTTTCTAGTGGCAATTAGCATCCTATAGAAAAGTCCTAGCCTTCCAGCTTCAAGAAGTCATGCTTACTACTATTTTAAAAGGCACAACAAAGCCTCGGGAAATCCAGATCATTAATCTCCTAAACAATAGTACCCCACATTTCTATAGCACTTTGCCATTCTTTTCACTGTACCATCCTTTCTGTTGGTGCTAAGTCATTACAGCAGCAGAAAAACATCTATTGGGAAGAGGCTTTTAGTGTTGCATACACACCAAAAATTATCCCAAAATTATTGACAGAGAAGGGCACTCACCCAAGTATGCAAATATCAGCTTAAACTATAACTGTTTCCCTTTTAATCAAAGAGAATAGTTGCATGGTTTCCACTTAACACATCACCCTCATTACACATGCCACGAACGTGGGTTCTGTTGAAGTTTTTTGCATGTACATAATATTTAATGTTTGTGGTAACACCACTGTCTGGAGGCCATCATGTGATTGGAAGGAAACTTAAAAAATTTTATTCTGTTTCAATGTAATAATATGGACTCCATAAATTGCAGATAACAAATATGAAATAATATGCCCGGGGAAAAGTCAATGGCAAAGTTAGTATTTTGGGGGAAACAAGATTGGCAGTGTTGCTGGATACTTTCTGAGTGTTTTCTGATCACTTCTTTTTCCTAGAGTTGCTGAAATATTTAAAAAATAAAAATCAGAAAAAAGAGTTAAACTGAATCCCTTTTCTCTAAAATTGGTTAACTGTAATTTTTAAAATGTATTCTAACTGTCATCATAACTCATAAGAGACTGATTAGTTTTCTTTTAAGTTTGAAAGTTTCATGCAGGCTTTTATTTTTTAGTTGTTTCCATAAGAAATTTCAATTCTGAAATCTATACTAAATTTAAGTTTGATACAAAATGACTTTGACAATATGTAACTTAAGATGTTACTAGTTACAACATATGTAAGACAGAATGGCTATTTTTAAAAATAAAAATATTCTTTTTAATATTTATACAAAGATAATATGGTAAGATATTCGTGCCATGAATTAATATGGTGTTTTCATAATACTTAAGTTGAAATAAATAATTTTTTACTGTATGTCCCTTTAATGTTTTATATGTATAACTTAAGATAATATGGTACTTTTAATTACCTTAAATTGTGAATATTCATTGTATAATTTAGTATGTTTCAAGAAAATATTATATAGTACCTGAAAGAATTTTAGAGCTAAAACACGAGATTTCATTGCTGAACCCACCCTGCCGCCAGACACCAATCTTTTAGAGGAGAAAAACTGAGCCCTAGAAGTTGGTTGATCTATATGAGGTTATGTTTAGTTAAAGCCAGCACTAAACCCTATGTCTGTTTCTGTTATAATACTTTCTTCTGTATGAGACATCTTCTTTGTGACAAAGGATATGTTATCTGAGAAGCATAGCAAAGTTGCATTATTTGGAAGATTCAAGTTGCTTTTTTTATTCTTTAAAGCTATTTGTTACATTGTAATAGCTTTAGTTGCCTGCTAGCCTGTACTTATCCATATCACAATTATGTGCTTTATTTATATCATATCATGGATTCAGTTTAAAGTCAATAAAATTTAATTGCACTAAAATCAAATGCTCATTAGATAATGAGAGAGAAGTATTTATTGGTTTTAGTCAACAATTCTTTATTGTCCAGATTGGGACAACTTCTTCCCTTTTTTGCTTTACTCTCTTAGGTAAAATATTTTAAAATGAGTAGAAGAGTATCTTGAAACATATATTGAGACACCTTAAAGGTTATTTTTATCCAGATTTTTTCTGCATGTATAATAGGTAAGGTTTATTATGTATGGTTCCATGGAAAATGATTGTGCAAAGTTAAGAACTATAGAGGATAAATCTGTGGCATTACTAGAGTTAAAAATACTAAAAGATCAACTATTTCAACAAGCACAGGTAGCCATTTACATTTGTTTCCATCCACTGAAATAAGTTAGGGATGTTTTAAATTGCTGCACACTTTTGAAAAGCAACCATAGAAGTCAGAATATCTTCAAAGAGAAGTTTACAGCCATTTAAGAGAAGTTACCTTTTATAAAATATAACCCCCCAAAAAGCTGTTATCTAATAACATAAAAGATAATAGCAGAGAACATTTATATGAAACAAGAGATGAGTAAGTCCATGCTCTGTATAATTTGACGGCCATAACCATGGTGTTAGAAATGTGGAGAAAGCTGTTGAACTCTAAGGAAAGCTCTGTCCTTGCCTTCTGCAACTCTCTCTGGATATATTTTGAGCTCCTTTATCCTCTCTTTTTTTTGTCTTAAAACTGCTCTTTCACATGTAAGCATGCTTGATCTTTCTGATGCCATCTGAGTGATTTCCTCAGATTTCTTTTCCAATTCACTGGTGCTCTTTACAATTGTGTCTAATATACTGTCTAAACCATCCCGTACATTTCTAATTTCAGTGACTGCATTTTTCCTATTTATACACATTTTACTTTTTTAACTTCCTTTTTCTCATGCTCTCTTATGATTTTAATTTCTTTAAACATTCTCAAGTTTTATCTGATGGTTATATTATCCAGGGGAGATCAATTCTGCTGTCTATTTTCTCTATAGATTTTGGCCCAAGATGGATTGTTTCCTCTTAAGTTTTATAACTTTAGACTGTGAATGTATTGAAAGCTGTGTTTTATTTGTGGAAATCCTTTGTGACTTTAGTTGAAGCATATGCTTCTAAAGAAGTTTTGCATTTGTTTCTGCCAGGTGCCCCAGGAAGGAGCATGGCACTATTAATATTAATTAATTGGCTTGGGGGGACACCTGGGTGATTCAGTGATTGAGCATCTGCCTTCAGCTCAGGGTGTGATCCCGGGGTCCTGGGATCGAGTCCTGCATCAGGCTCCCTGCAGGGAGCCTGCTTCTCCCTCTGCCTGTGTCTCTACCTCTTTCTCTGTCTCTTATGAATAAATAAATAAAATCTTTTAAAAAACCCAAAATTATCAGCTTGGGGTTCCATAACTATGTCAAGAGTATAAGCTTCAGCCTCCTGTGACAACCACAGGGAAGCCCAGACCAGTGGTTAAAATTTTCAGGAGTTGGTTTCTTCCCCTTGCAGATCCTAAGAAACACAGCAAAATTCCTTATCACTGTATTTGCCTTGAAATTTTTCAAGTCTAATCTTAGACTGAGGGTATAGCACTTCACAGGGTCCAAACTATATATAGGAGGGGTCTCAGTAACAATTGATATATTATCTCTTGTTTCTTCATTGAACATTAGAAAGCTTACAGAGACAGGCAGATCTCAGAGAAGCTACAGTGACAGCTTACCTGCTCTGAATAATCATTCTCTCTCCTCGGTTTCTAGCCCATTCTTTCTTCCCAATTCAATCATTTTAAACCTAAAGTATAAGTTCAACTGGTAGGTTGAGACTATTGGCTGTTCTGTTTACTGTTACATCCTATCTTTGCTAAACACCAATCAGTGGGTCAGCTCTTTTTCAGTGTTGTCTAGTTCAATGTGGTCTGGGTATCAGAATGTAAACTCTTAGAGGACCAGAACCAGAGTCCATTCCTTTATTTGACTCGCTGTTGATAGTGTCCAGGAGTACACAAAACATGGGCAGATGGCTGCCTAGAAGATGTTTTGTCTAACAGCACTTCTCTGGGTTCAGTAAAGTTAAAAATGTCTTTGTCCTTTTTTATTTTTTCTCTTTCTCTCTCCCTCTCTCTCTCTCCTCCTGTCCTTCTACCCCTACCACCCCCATTTGTCTTTTGTTACCAGACTTTACTCAAATTGCAAAAAATTATTTTAATACAACACAGCTGTCAGCTCCTCACTCCTATCCCATGTGAAGTAGGGTATTTCTTCTCTAGGGACCTTTGCTCCCACAACTGAGATCCAGGGAAGAAAGCCAGAATTGTGAAGGAAGTGTGTGTGGCACAGAGCAGTTGGGGTGACTGTGGTGACACCTGCTCAGTCTCCCCCTCACCCCTCACCTGACACTTACCTTTCAGCCTCCCTCCACGTACAGAGGTACATGCACACATACATGCCCACAAACATACATGCAGCCATGCGTACACATATGCTGCCATGCATGTGCACACATGTAGACGTGCACATACACAAGGAGATTTCAATCTCCCAGCTTTCCTGTTTGAGAGTTCACTTCCACTGTGTCACCCAAAGAGCACAGCCCAAGGCCCTAAAGCAGAGAGGAGCTGGGGCTGAATTGCATATAATGGTCTGGAAGCTGGTTTTAATTAAAAAAAAAAAGTTCCAAACCAGTAAATATGACCAGATATGTTTTTAAAAGCCAGATGTCCCTCACCACCACTTTTTAAAAGTTCTTGACTCGATTCTGTGGTCACACTCCATGGGAAAAAGAGACCCAGGCTGACTTCACAACTGTATGATGGAATTCCTTCTTCTGTGGGAACTGGCAAGACATGAGTTTATTTCTGATTCCTGTGACGTTTCTGATTCTTGTTTTGTACCTGCTCATGGAAAAACATTTCCCATTCAGACATACTTGATTGTGGGTCCTTACGTCTCATGATACTGGTATTGATTGCTGATGAGGCTTCTTGATTACAGTTGGTCCTTGAACAACATGGATTTCAACTGTGTGGGTCCATTTTTACGTGGATATTTTTTCAATAAATACAGTGCAGTGTTCATGTATTTTCCCTTATGATTTTCTTAGTATTTTTTTCTAATTTCTTATAAGAATACAGTATGTAATACATATACAGAATGTGTTTTAATCAACTGTTTATATTATTGGTCTGGGGGAGTCAAAAGTTACACTCAGGTTTTTTATTGCACAGGGTGTCTGTGCCCCTAACCCCTGCATTGTTCAAGAGTCAACTGTACCATTGTTCAAGGATCAACTGGCCTGGAAGGGAGTCTGTTAAGAAGTTACTATTTAGCACTTACTGTATGACAGGCACTGTATCGTTTAGATTCTGTAAGTGAACACTATAAGATAAATGAAGCTCAGAAAGATATGCAACTTATTCAAGAAAACATGCTACTGAAAAATAAATACCCATATTATTGTCATTTGTTGTTATGGTACCTTTCACCTCTATGATCATAAATGCCTAGTTGCTATTTAGGAGAAGTTGTCAAAGTTTATTTTCTTCCCCCTGCAGAGTGCCATTAACATGCCTTACATTTGCTTGGAATTGGGGTTTTATAATAGTTGCTTAAACTGAAATCTACCCCACTGTCAGAGATCATCCATGGCTCCTAACACGTTCATGGTTGGTCGACACACCTTATTCAGTATATTCCGTGATCCAAGTCATTACTGCATGTTAATGGTTTGACGTGACAGCCTTAAATGACACTGTAGGGCTATAAGTTCTTTGGTGGCAAAAGGCTAAGCAAAATGACCCAAGTCTTAACTACCTAATATTTATCATTAATATTATGTGAATTTTAAAAATTATCTGCCATAAGAGCACCTGGGTGGCTCAGTTGGTTAAATATCTGCTTTCAGCTCAGGTCGCGATCTCAGGGTCCTGGGATCAAGCCTCACATTGGGCTCCATGCCCAGTGGGGAGCCTGCTTCTCCCTCTCCTCCCTCTGCCACTCCCCACTCATGCTCTCCCTCTCTTTCTCTTTCTGTCTCAAATAAATAAATAAAATCTTTTTAAAATTTTTTTAAAAATAAAAATTATCTGCTATAAGTCGTGTCTATCAAATAAAAACAAGCAGCTGCTAGGCTGTCATGAAGTTACATGAGCAATAGGAACTTGAAAAAAGGCAGGAGTGCAGTGAGTAAAGGCACTCAGTTGGGTATAACATATAATTGCTAATGAGCATAATGCAAAAGATACTTTTTTCAAAGCAGTGAAAAATACTTTGAGAAAATAACCTACACCTTTTCTAAAATACCCAACATTTCTAATCATCAGCTTTAAAATACAAAGAAGATAGAACTGTGTTTGGTAAGCTATAATATATATTATATATTTGTTTCATATGTTTATATTTTATATTTTCGTATGTATTTTATGTAATCTTTCCATTCACACCTTAAAAGGTAGATTTTGAATCTTGGTACATCTGCTCTGGTTCCAAAGCAATATTCCTAAAACCTCTGGGAGAAATAATATGGTGCCCTGCCTGTATCGGATGAGCCACAAATGTGCCATTATTGCCTAATTGTTACCAAGCAGGCAGCACATTTCTAGGGGTCTTTGAAATACGAGGCTAAGGGAAGATATTGAAAAGTCCAAAGAAATTTAAGTCAGAGTTCCTACCTTTCAGGATCTAAGAATTGGGTTGAGGAAAGAAGACAGGTTGCAGATTACCTTGCAATTAAAGGTGCTACTGCCAGGCTCGGCTCTTTACACTTCAGCATTCTCTTCATTGAATTCTTTACAAGTCGTCTTTCAGTCATTCATCAAATATGTATTGAGTGGATAAATATTTATTTACTGACCACACATCTATCCCTGTGTGGTTCTTAGAGGTTCCAAGGTGAATTCGAGGTGAATCTTGCCCATATAGAGTCTAACAGGAGATATGAGACCTATAAAATTCATTGTAATAGGGAGAGATGAAAAGAGTCATGAAAGAGGCACAGATAAAATACTGTAAGACTCAGAGAAGAAATAACTGATTTCTACTTGAAAAAAACAGGAGTGTCATCCTTCTTAGAGCTTGAAGTATGTAGGTTTTGGATAGAGAAAGAGAAAAATAAAATATAAAGATATAGAAGCGGATGGATGTGCTTGTGTGGAAAGGTGTGAGACATGCAATGGATACAGCAAGAAATACATGAAGGGGGGATAAGGATTTGCAAAAATATGTTGAGAGCTAACGGAAGAAATATGACCTTTGCCCTGAGAGTGCATTTTATGTTTTATAGGTACTAGGAAGCCATTTGGAGTTTCTAAGGAGAACAGTGAGATGTTCAGAGCTATGTCTCAGGAGCATTAAATCTGGTAACTCTGTGAGGTCTAATCGTCCTCTTTATAACTCAGAGTCATTCTATCTAAAACCTCAAATCTACAGAAAGCCTGTTATCAATGAATCAGCTTAAAACAAAGGCCGTGGTTGATGTTTTGGTTGTTCTTATTGTGGATCTGTCCACAAGTATTAGATTCTAAGTGTTTGTTGCCAAATCTAGACCCCATTCTGTTTCCTTGGGTCCTTTTTAGTAGGAAGGGATAGAGGCAATGGAAGAGAAAATCTTAAACAGGCCCCACGCTCAGCACGAGCCCCATGCCAGGCTCCATCTCACGACCCTGAGATCATGACCTGAGGCAAAATCAAATATCAGACACGGTTATCGAACTGGGCCACCCAGGCACCCCTCCTTGTGTCTATTTTTTGAACCCAGGTCATAAAATTTTCCCTGGATATTCAGTTTTTCTTCCTATGGGGACTGAAGGGGAATTTTCTCTCTATTTTTCAGTACCAGTAATAGTTAAGGCTTTTCTCAAGCAAAACTTTGTTATCTTAAAAACATTCCAAATCATGTAACTGATCATGTTTCCCTTTTTGTGTTGGCAACTAAATAAATAATTTAGAGCCAGATTTGTATCCTACTTTAAAAATGTACAGAACTATACAACAGGCATTTTGTCCACTTGCTTTAGATCTGGCTTTATCTTATCTTTCCCACTTTATTTTCTTTTATTCTGTTTCTTCCTTTCCGTCTGTGTTTAGTTTTATTTTATCTTGTTATACTTTATAAATTTATGCTGTCTTGAATAAGTTGGTATAGATACATACTTCCACTGCTTCTTATATCCTGTAAGCCTAAATCTCTAGAGGTAGCACACACCTCTGAGTGAATGCTTGGATTTTGCCTCTGTTTGTAGACTGCTGCAGAATTTAAATTTCTGGTCATCCATCCCATCTCACTCAGGCTCTGCATTTATTCTGTTCCATCAAATTTTAGATTGAATCTAGCTTTCATTATCTGGATTTGTTTAACAGGGAGACCGCATGATTATGTAGTCAGATCAAAAGAGGTCCCAGTGGACAGAACACAGTGGTGCTGAAATAACCTGGATAGACAGTTAAAAAGGGCATGGATCTTTGCGTGATGTCTTGTTCATCGTAAGTTCTCAACAGATACTTGCCAAATGAATGAACCAACCTAGAGAAAGCCACAATCATACTAATTATTTTTGAAACCTTACATGGAAGTTTTTCCTCACTGTTTAAGAATGAGAATCTTTTGGGGGCTCAGTGGTTGAGCATCTGCCTTTGGCTCAGGTCGTGATCCCAGGATCCTGGGATCGAGTCCCACATAGGGCTTGCTGCAGGGAGCCTGCTTCTCCCTCTTCCTGTGTCTCTGCCTCTCTTTGTGTGTCTCTTATGAATAGACAGAATCTTTTAAAAAAATATATTTATTTATTTTAGAGAGAAGGAGCACATGCATGCATACACATGGAAATGGGGGAAGGGACAGAAGGAGAGGGAGACACCTCAAGCAGACTTCCCACTGAGCGTGGAGCCAGACATGGGGCTTGAGCCCAGGATGCCTGGTATCATGACCTGAGTGGAAACCAAGAGTCGGCTGCTTAACTGACTGAGCCACCCAGGCACCCCAAGAATAAGAGTCTTAAATTCAACATATTTAAATATGTTGGTGATGACAATAGATCTTAAAATCATTGCATCTTCAAGAAACAATCTTAATCTCCATGATGCTTCCCCATTGCATAGTACTTTTACTTGTTGACTTAGCAATCTTTGGAACATAGAGGCTCGATAAATGTTTGTGGGCTGAATGACTCAGTGGGTGAATAAATGAGTGAATGAGTGCATTTATTAGATTAATGCACTTAGATTAAATTAACACCTAGATGGGACAGTATTATTTCCCACATTACAGATGGGAAAACTGAGGCTTACTATGATGCTACCTGACAGAAATTAAATTTGGTGTCAACTGCTATTGCACACTGCTCTCTCCTCTATTTAGTATAATATCCAATACATAATTTATGTATCATATGTATAATATAATTTCATTCTTTCATGGAGCCATGCTTAAAAACACGGAGTCACTTGACATAGCCCTCTACTTCTTTTTAGACACAATCTTAATACTTTTCCCTTTGAAACGTTTCTCTCTTCTCTGTGTTCCCATTGCATTGACACCAACCTAGTTAAAACCCTTGGCTTCTTGTAAAATAAATATATACATATGTATATCATTATAAAAGCAGGCTTTGAAATACTCCTTAAAGACACCTGTAGAGTTTCTAATCATATGCACTGATGCCAGGGAAGACCAAACTAATTCATTATATGATACCTGAGTAATAAATCTTCTTCGAATTTTCATCTATTTCCTTTTCTCTAACACAATTAAAACTGTATATGCTCGTGTAACCATCTCATTACCTCCAAAGGTACTTCCAGTTTAACTGAGGTGCAGATACTCTTTTAATTTTTCTTTTTTTTTTTTTTTTTTAATTTTTATTTATTTATGATAGTCACAGAGAGAGAGAGAGAGAGAGGCAGAGACACAGGCAGAGGGAGAAGCAGGCTCCATGCACCGGGAGCCTGATGTGGGATTCGATCCCGGGTCTCCAGGATCGCGCCCTGGGCCAAAGGCAGGCGCTAAACCACTGCGCCACCCAGGGATCCCACTCTTTTAATTTTTCATAAAAGCCCCAAAGCAATGGACCAACCAAGGTTTCTGTAGTTTCTGGTATAGGGATCGTCAAGAATAGAGAATGTGCGAGAAAATAGCTTTATTTCATATACTTAGATATTGTCTCTGTCCCTCATTTCAAGAGTAAGAAATTATTAGTTGTTAAGTGATATGATATGTTAGAGACCTATAGAAATGTGCAGTAATTACTGATATTATGTGCTATGGGAGGATTTATTTTAATTACTGTACCCTGTAAAGAGGTTTGATGATATATATTCAAGCTATTACATATCAAGTATTCATTTCATGCAATCAGAATTACAGTGTTAGGCTCTATTTGGCATAACAATTACAACTGAAGTTCACACTGCAGATGAAAGATAGTCCCTGTGTTTCCTATTCTCTTTTAATACGTGCATTTATATTAATAGCATGATTTAATACATCACTTTAAAATTATATTGCACTTTGAACTGCATTTAGTCAAAAATTGACATCTTATATGTGTGGAACCATAATAAGTTTAGCATTAAATTAAGGAGTCACCTGTCTGTTTGTTAAAATGTGGTATTTGTGAACTCTAGCATGTCCAAAGGCAGGTAATGAGATTGAAAAGTCAGTCTCATGTTACATTAATTTGTAAATTTTGACTTATGACTTACTGGTTTTAGGGAAGTCTTCCATGGTTATAACCTAGCGTCGCGCTTCTATTTGGAAGTTGCTGGATCCCTCTCGATTGTGGTTTAGAACAAAATATTTGTACCACTGACATAGGGGCATGAGTCGCTCTGGTCACCTATGAGTTCCTCCAAAGTGGAGCTATACTGCATACTGTGAAATTGGAAAATCTGTTCTGCGTGTGTTCTAATGGATGTAACGGTCATTAAGTATATGAGTCTTCTGACGTCGTAATCAGATGTGATTCAGTCTGTTAAATATCCATGAAACAACATCTGCTTCACAGAGTGACCTTCTGCTAAAGGATACTTAGCGTCTATTAGTGGATCATAATGCAGATCTGCCTTATTTGAAATGCACTAAACTAGAGTAGTCTACTGCTGTTTAGCAACTAGCTTGTAATAATTTATTGCAGTTAAATAAAGCTTAAAAAAACTCCATTAAATAATTATAGGGATTATATGCATTTCGAAAACCTTTGTGTTCAACTGAAATTACCCATTTAATTTCAGGGTTGGTTTGTTAAAAAAAGCTGAAGTCTAAAGGCACATTAGGGGAGCTGTCAGATACTGTTTTCTGTAGGTGTTAATAAAACCAGATGAAAAAAATCTGAAACAAATTAAAACCAAAACCAATTTTACCATCTGTTGTATATTAATTAGTACTTTGTGTATCAAGGGTAAACTTGCTCTTAGAGAATGTCACTGAACACCCGCTTAATAGAATAATATGCAAATTTATTAGGTTATGGATTTAAATGCAGTTTTTACTTCTAATTCATCTACAGTGGATCCCCAAGAAATTGTTGGTGTGTGTTGACATGTATGTACATATACACATGCAAATACATAATAATGAGTTTCCTTTTTTTTTTTCAGAGCAACCTGCAAACAACCAAGGCCAGCCCACCCTGCAGCCTTTGCCACCACCCCATAAGCAGCACCCCGCACAACACCATCCGTCCATCACTTCTCTCAACAGAAACTCCCTGACCAATAGAAGGAACCAGAGTCCGGCCCCGCCGGCTGCTTTGCCCGCCGAGCTGCAAACCACACCCGAGTCCGTCCAGCTGCAGGACAGCTGGGTCCTTGGCAGTAATGTACCACTGGAAAGCAGGTAACTCCTCTATGGGAGACTCTCAGATCCTCTGAATGTTAGGACTGCACAATGTGTCTGCTTGGAGAACGGACACCCTACCATAGTCAACAAACCATGTTGTGTTTTAATGTCTACTGTTTAAAAATAAACTAGTCTCACTTTTTTCTTACTAAGAACTTTTCCGTACTTCTGTACTCTGTATTTTGTCTTCTCTGAGAACAGCTCTGGGTTGCCAGTCATTTTTTAGTTGCTGGGCCCATAAACTTCTTTATCCTTTTCGCACATTGTGTAGCGAAAGCCATAAATGGCTTCAGTGAAACTCTTCTTATTACTTTTCTCCTTATTTACAAATTCTCATGCATGTCGAGAAAATGATGGTGATGTGAGATGTGATTCTGGGTCCCATACATAGCTTGAGTCTGTGAACATGGTCAGCAGAGACATGGTTCTAGACACCCCTACTTAGGTATGCTGTGTCCATGACATCACAGAATCATAGTGGATTCCTAAGTAGAATGGTGAAGCTCAAGTAAGATGACCATTTGTGAAGAATAATTTAGTTTCTTGCAGTAGGAAGGAGGTGGGACCTATTCTCTAAAGTTCCTTCCAGCATTATTTCCTAAGACATGCCATTCCTTGGACAGTAATAGTAGACGGTCATACTCTTCCTTAGAATGAACTGAAACTCTCAGCTTCTGGTTATAAACCATGCAACTCATATTTGTGACAATACAAAGTAATATTGCCCCTTTTCTGTATGATGGCCCATGGGCTGCTCTCCATCTTGTGTTCTAGAGGCTTCACCAGCATGGTGCCCTTTCCCTGTACACATCCAGGTGTTTCGGTGAGGTTCTTAAATTAAGACTTCTAACACGGATTGGCCTACAGAGAGCAAACCGTTCCTACAAAAGTGTAGATCAGGAATAGCTGTTTTGAGTTAATCTGTTGCATTTGTAGATCTCTCTTTTTGTGTAGGCACAAAAAATTTACCTTCTTTCTTTGGACAGAACCTCCATAGCCACTATTTCCCCTTTACCGTGCATTGCACAAACCAAGTATGGTGTCCTACCTCATTGTGAGGCTCCCTTTGACAGCTTTGTGACAAAGTTCCCCTCTCATTCGTGTCAGTGTTTCTTTTCTGCCCTAAGCTTCCATTAGGCTCAGAGAAAAAGAATCCTCACATATGAAATCCAGAAAATAGAGGACTCTGGACCCCCAGGGAGAGTATCCCCCAAAATGCCCTGTGCCATAGAGCCCCTGGCTAATGTCAGCATGGAAATTAGTTTCTGGACAAAGAAACAGGTTTCACAACAAATAAATTACGATTTTTTTTTTTTTTTGCCATTAAATGCATGATTTAAACCAATCCTGCCCTGAGGATGAGCTAGCAGGAGGTCCTCACAGTTAGTTGTCAACAATGAAAATCTTTTTCTTTTCTTTCCCTCCTGACCTAAGAACATGGTTCCAAGGAACTCTTGTCTTTTTATCTGTAGTGTCAGCCAAGAGTAGTTGGCTCTTTTTGTTTATTTTGTATTATTGAACACTCGTCTGGGAGAGATTAGAAAGAGAAAGTACAGAAGAGGTAGGCAAACGGGAAATTTCTTCACTTAAGACAGTCATGTCTACAGATTTTTTTTCCTGAGGTTATTAGCACAGAACTAGCACAGAACTAAATTTATCCAGTGTAATTAATTAGCACACACTGAACAACTAATCAACACTGATTCACTATTGTCATTTGGAAAAATTTTATTAGGAAAAAAGTAATTTTCCAGTTGAGTCATCAAATTGAATATGGATAATTGCATTGTAGTTGACAATAATTGTTTTGACAAACATGTATGAACTATGTCGAGTTTAGTCAGCAGAAACCTGTTTTATTTTAGGGATGCTGGATAGCACAGAAGCCTCAAAAACTGTGTCAGTAGGAGAGTTGATATTCCTTGAAGCCATGTCTTTTTTTTTTTTTTTTTTTGAAGCCATGTCTTCTAGTGGAGATGTTTAGAATCATTTGAGGGGGGATGCCTGGGAAGCTCAGCGGTTGAGCGTCTGCCTTCAGCTCGGGGCATGATCCCGGAGTCCAGGATCCATTCCCGCTTCGGGCTCCTTGCAGGTGCTTCTCCCTCTGCCTGTGTCGCTGCCTCTCTCTCTGTGTGTCTCTCATGAGTAAATCGATAAAACATTTTATTTAAAAAAATCATTTGAGGGGGAAGATAAAGTGTGTTCTTGTTATTCCTCATACTGTACTAATAAATTTTGGTTGGTAGGAAATTAGGAGAGAAAGTAGCTGTGTAGGGGACAACCCGTTCTTGCCATATGTATAGTTGTAGCTGATTTCTCTGTATTCAGACTGTGTAAGGAATCACTCACGAGGTGATCTGAAAGCAATACCATTTGAAATTCCATTTCAAAGTGATGCCATTAGTGAACCATCCATGGAATTACGTTTTGTAGTTTTATAGATTGACATAGAGGGGCACTTGGGTGGCTCAGTCGGTTAGGTGTCTGCCTTCAACTCAGGTCATGATCTTAAGGTCCTGGGGTTAAGCCCCACATCAGGCTTACTGCTCAGCAGGGAGTCTGTTTCTCCCTCTCCCTCTGCTTTGTGCTCTCTCTCTCTCTCTCTCTCTCTGTGTGTGTCTCTCTAATAAATAAATAAAATCCTTAAAAAAAAAAAAGCATGAATTGATGTAGAAAGGCAAATCTATCAGTTGATAGTATCTCACTAACGTGTACATGAAGGATAATGAATCCAAACGCTGGAAAGCCTTTCAATCCATAGTCTACTTTTATTGTCTTCTCGTTTTCAGGCATTCACCTCTTCTAATATTGCTAATCAAAAGAAAATGGTATTTCGGGCTTCTCACGTCCTCAGTGTATCAACCTAAGCAGCGATGTGAAAATCTCACACTGTACTGACAGTACTACTGTGGTTTCTTTAATAGTCTCACTTGGTTGGAACTCTTGAGGTGAAGAACCAGTCTTATTTATCATTGATTTTTCCTTTTTTAGTTAAGGTTCCCCATTGAGTATGATTCTCAGGCTCAGTTTCAGATGTATTAACAACTTCATCCAGACGTGTGTCTGCCATTGACTAGTTTTTAATCTGGGGCACAGTTTCATCTTTGGCAATTATTTCTACTTACGCATATACTCATTTTACTGATTCTCACTTTTCTGAAACTGTCATTTAAAAAGGATGTAAGTTATGCAGCAGGAAATTCAAGTTCTGTGTGTATAAGAATCTGTACGCTTTCTTTGGCCCCAGCCCTTTTCTCCTTCCAGCATACATTGATAGTAGCTGCTTGCAGATTGGCACATAATAATCCACGAAACTCTTGGTCATCTGTCGACTTAGTCTGTGGAGTTGGTAGAGAAGGCACCAAAGGTTTTCTACCTTGTCCTGTTTCTGTGCAGCTTCTATTCTGATGTATTAAAAAGCATTTATCTTTTCACCAGCAGTTTCTTGCTTCCATAACCATGTTTATTTCCTTTCTCTAATGAATTTAACATTTGCTGCTGCTGGAGACAATCGATATGATTGTGTACTGCACATTTCTGCTCTGTAAAAAGAGCCGTTCTGGTCTATAATCTCCTGTGAGTTTCAGATCTCCTCCAGTCACATCCAGACCTGGACAAGTATTTGCAGTATACAAGCATTTCCTTATTATCTTATCATCTCCAATAAATAACAATCAGCACCCATATATAATACCAGTCCTTGCTTAGAATTTTCCTCCCAAATTCCTTTTCTTTGCACTCAATATTTCTAATTCTTTGTATGATTTAGTTCTAGGGCTTTTGCTAGCGTATAGCTCATCCTTTGTTGATTTTATACTTCAGCTGCTTTAGTGCATAGTAATAGCTGCTACCAGAGTATAGAGCAGCTGAGGAAAAGCTGAGACTCGACCCAGTACAGTAGCAGCCCTGGAAGGTGTAGTACAGTAATTCTCTTTGGAAGCCCTGACCTTCAGCAATTGTGAAGTTAATTGCCTGCAAGTTCTTCATTTATATATGTGAATTAAGTAGCTTAGTAGTTACCTATTAGATGTTAACAAAATGGTTCATTTGTAGCCATTTAATAAAAGATTTATTAAAATCTTGTTTTATTATGAAGTCTACTTTGGCATTGATAGTTCATTAATTATGTTCCCGTAGCTCTTTACCTTGTCGTTCAGTAATGCTTTGCTAATTATTAATGTATGAAATTGCATATTAAATTACCTCTTTATTATTGCATTTTTTATTTAAATATTGAAATGTCCTGGGCTGCTTTAATGTGAGATCAATTGCTACATCTTAAAAAAAAAAAAAAAAAGGAAGCAGAAGTATTACTTAGGAAATGAAGATATTCTCCTTTTTCCCTCTTTTAATCTTCACTCTAAATGGTTCTAGGGAAAGGCAAGACACTCACACAAGCATTGGATATCAGCCTTTCGTATTAGAAATCCAGGCAGCAGCCGACACATTGTGGTCTTATCGTGCCAGGGAAAGCTTTCCCAGGTGAAAAATTGTACTGTCACCTGCATGCTGATAACCAAACTACCTTTAGCAAGATAGTAAGTAGCTCGATGCTCCATAATTACAGATATAGCTTTAGGTAAAATATCCCTGGGAAGGTAATCTACTGACTTAACTTTACAGACTGATGCCATATCCTTTTGTTAAAGATAGTTTGGGGACACCCTAGGGCACCTGTGCAGAAGAATTTCACAAAATATGGAAGAGATGCAAAAATGAAGACGGTAAGGTTACCGAATGCCAACCTCAAAATTGAATCTGGGCCTAGGTTAAGAAATTCTCAGTTGATCTTTAAGAGTCTCTCCATGTCTGTTAAAGACAAACAATAGAACCCCTGTAAACATATCTAAAATTATATACCAATGACTAGTAATCAATTGGATTCTAGATCTCTTGAAATATTTCACCTTTAATAATTTAAAATAGTTCTTAAAAAGTCTACAGTGGGACATGTGTGCACTTGTTTGGAAGAGTAATAGGAAGAAAGAAGAAGAAGGTATGATGTATAAGGATTTCCCAGGTGGTATTTATATTTAAGGCTCGTTTTAATTTGTGGTGTAAAAACTTGTCTCATGGGCAGTCCCGGTGGCCCAGCAGTTTGGCACCACCTTCGGCCCGGGGTGTGATCCTGGAAACCCCGGGGTCGAGTCCCGCGTCGGGCTCCCTCCATGGAGTCTGCTTCTCTCCCTCTCTTTCTGTCTGTCATGAATAAATAAATAAAATCTTAAAAAAAAAAATTTGTCTCAGTGAATAGGGAACCTATAGTCCTAATTCAGTGTCTGAGTGTCTGAGTTCTGTGCTGACCATTTAATTTATCATCAAACCAGACAGTTTGAGAGTGAAAGAGTTGTAAGAACCCTTTCCAGAACTTTTACAGTTGTAAACTGAGACTATCCTGGACACAGATGGACATATTGTTACCCAATTAAGTTTTATTTCCAAGAGTGAAGTTGTTTGTTAAGTCCATATTATCTTATACCTAAGATAAATAAGAAAAGGAAACCAAATGAGAGAGGTAGTGGAATAGCAGCCATTGATTGATTCTCAACTTGAACTTTTCTAGTTTCTGTGCCAACTTGTAGCAAATATTTAACCCTTTGTCAACCCCATCACAGAAAAAGCTTCTGTTTTTCTCTAAATATGCAGTTCTTAATACATAAAATATTTGCTTTTATCTTCTTCTCACAATAAGAGAGAGCATATATTGAAGCCAACATACTGAAAGAAAATTTTTTCAGAAGTTCAAGTTTAGAATTTTAAATGTAAAATGTTAGATTTAAAGGTAAATCATATATTCACTAAAAATGTAAAAAAGAGGTAAAACTTGGTCCTGAATTGACTCAGAGTGAACAACTGTGTGTCTCTAGCAGTGTTATAATTTGGTTTCTAAAACTCTTCAACTATACTGAAATAGAGACATCATTCTGAAGTAAAGTATGAGATTGAAGATGATTACTAAAATAAGTAAAGCAAAAGCATGATTTTTTTAAAGCATGATTTTTATTTATTTTTAAAGATTTTATTTATTTATTTGAGAGAGGTAGAGAGAGAGAGAGAGGACAAAGCAAGGAGAAGGGCAGAGGCAGAGGGAGAGGGAGAAACAGACTCCCTTTTTCATGTGGGGCTGATCCCGGGATCCTGAGATAATGACTTGAGCCAAAGGCAGACCATTTAATCAACTGAGCCACCCAGGCTCCTCAAAAGCATGATTTTTAAAATGAGATTATTATTAACTTATAATGCTCCAGCCTCAAGTTGCTTATTTAGCAGGTATCATGCCAATAATTAAACTGGAAAAGTAGGCTGTGGATTGATAGTAGCTCTAAAATGAAGGTCATTCCCAGGAGTCAGAATTGATATTTATTCCTGAATAAAACCTAGTAGTTTTATTTTTAAAAATATATTTTTCAGGGTGCCTGGGTGGCTCAGTCGGTTAAGCATCTGCCTTTGGCTCAGGTCATGATCTCAAGGTTCTGGGATTGAGCCCCACATTGGGCTCCCTGCTCAACAGGGAGTCTGCTTCTCCCTCTTTCCCTGTTCCTGCTCTCTCTCACTACCTCTCTCTCTCTCCCTCAAATAAATAAAATCTTTTTTAAAAAATCTTTTTTTTCTCAAGATGGTTTTAGAGAAAAACTAATCTGTAACCAAACCTTGGCACTGAGCATGAAGGATCCACCAGTTTTGAGAGGGGCATACAGAGGTTCCAAGAAGAGAGGGTGGGAGGGGACCCAGACTTTTACAACTGCAGGCATTTTCTCTTCCTCTTCTTGAGAGGTAGGTTGAAAACCGCTGGAATGGTTTCATCAAATTCCATCCTGCAGCCTCACTGTGTGAGAGCCAAGCACTCCAGGTATTTTACACACACACACACACACACACACACACACACACGGGTATTTCACACACCCGGGCTAAACCCTGTGGGTGGGCAGCAGGGATCGGCTCCTTCTCCTGCAGTTTCTCAGTCTTGTCTTTATCCTCCCTAAGATCCAGTTTAGTCCTACCAGGAGGATGGGAGTGCTGAGACAGGGGTGTCACACTTCAGGACATCACTTTGCACAAAAAATTTCTTTCCTTTTTTTTTTTTTTTTTTTAAAGATTTATCTATTTATTTCAGAGAGAGAACACGAGCAGGAGGACAAAGAGAGGAAGACAAGAACTCAAGCCTACTGTACTAAGCACAGAGCCCAATTTGGGGCTTGATTTCGTAATCCCAAGATTACAACCTGAGCCAAAACCAAGGGTCCAATGCTAAACCAACTGTGCCACCCAGGTGCCCCTGTACCAACATTTTCAAAGGAAGCAAGACTCAAAGAAAAAAGAAAATTAAGAATCCATCTGTTTGCAGAGAGGAAAAGGGGACATGGTCTAATCTGTTAAAATAGTGTCCAACTGTATCCATAAGCCCAGATACAAACACGGCGTAACATCAAAAGTAGAGCCTGTGCTTTGTAGTCAGGCCAGATTTTTCATCCAGGATCCATCATTTAAATGATCTATATAATCATCTACAAATTATTTCAGTCCTGGGTCAATTTCCAATGCCATAATACTACTCATTAAAAAAGACTGTTGGGACGTAAAGTGAAATAATGTAGGTGAAGTACCTGGCAAATGATAAGTGCTCCATAAATGCTTTTTATATACACCCAAATAATAATAGCAGCCATTGCATAGGATAAGATAACCTAATTAGTTAATAGTCAAATAAATATAAATATCATTTATCATCAAGTAGCTCTCTTCTCTCCAATAAACAAGAAAAGTATTTGTCTGAGCTGGAATGGTTACATCTAATTTGTCTTCATGTGGTAGGTAGGTCAAGCCTACAGGCCACAATTTTATCAGATTAAAATCTCTTGCTTCTTTCACTATTTCTGTCATTCAACAAGAAGTAAGGTGAATTTTTGCAGATAGGAACCCCAAGTCGGCTCAGTTCATTCTTGAGAAGGAAAACAAGTCTTTAAATTATAATGAAAGGCAACTATTCATATTCTTGAAACATTTAATTAACTATAGTAGTAAATGTTTGGAATGAATCAGTCCAAGCCTTGATAGGTGCATTGTCTCCACATCAGTCAGAAGTTAGACCTCAGTTTTACTTAAGGTATTTAAAGCTTTAGGTGTCTTTTGAGCATGATGAAGATACTGTACAATAGAATAGGCGTGTTATTTTGTTTAATTGAGGTGAACCCATTTCTTTATAATAGCAATTAAAACACCAAGAAAGCATGCATTAATTACTTGCTATAGGCCGTAAGTGATTTTTGAAAGCATAATTCCAACAAATTACAATTACTGTATACTCTGATAATGTTTGGTTTTAGATAACCAGCAATCTGTATAAAATATTCATACACGATAACCTTAATTTCCATAGTACCTAGGAAAATGAATTCTTAATTAGTTCTAACACATTTCCAGTCATTTCTCTGTACATGATAAAATTATAAGGTTATCCATGCCATTACTCTGGTCATAGCTAATGACTGTGATTTAATCCTTACCTTTTCCTGAGTATGACCCATTCATTTTGAGGCACCTCTCTTCCTCTTCCTCAGCAACTGTTTTGTGAGGTTTTTGTAAAATCCTTTTACTCTTCCTTTAATATTTCCTGTGAAAGTGTTTCAATCCTGCTATGTGTTTACGTGTGTGTGTGTGTGTGTGTGTGTGATCTCTGCCTAACATCATCACTACAGGGTGGCTTTTTCTTTTTCCTAGAATTTATTTCTGTCCAGTTTTAAAACTGTATTGCTCTAAAATTTCATCATCTGCTTACATCACCCATTTACAAACGCCCTGTCAAAGAGAATTGCTTCTCACTTCTTGCGTTTCTTCATTTTTCCCCTGAACATACTTTTGCCTTTTGTATTTTTCTTCACATTGGAGGTGAAGTTGGTTTTCTATTATACTATTCTCAGAATACTTTCTCCTTAGCCTATAAGATTACATTCTTGGACATGCAATTAACCAGCTAAGCTTAATAAATTCTATTTGATAACCCCTCTGATTCTACTGTGACCCTCTCTATGATTTCTTAGCATCTTGCCTCCTATTGTGAACCACTTGAAATACTACCACCAGAAGACATTTTGTTCTAATCACATCCTGTGCTAATATGATAGCACTGCTTTTTGTTCATGGTGGAGTGGAAAAAGGCATTGGTTTGGGGAAAGACAAATCTGGGTTAAAATCTTAACATCCTACTAGCTGTGTAACCTTGGAAAGATGACTCATATTTTTTATCTCTCTCTTTTTTTTTTCATAAAATGGGCTTGGTGATAACTTTCAAAGATTTTACAAGGATTCATTGAAATGCCATTGCAAAGTATCTGGCACTGTAGTTTCTTAGCTTTTCTTTATTCTTTTCCTAGGTTATACATTTAAGAAAAAAATAACTGATACTTAGACAGATGAAGAATAACTTGGAAGGCAATGAAAGCTTGGTAAAGCAAAAGCAATGATAACTAAGAAGAATTGGCATGTTGATTAATTTTTGTGAACAATTAGATTGCCTTTTCAACTTTGGAGATAGGTGTTTTTTGATTGAGAATAACGAGCACTTTTCCTACTTAATTGGGGTGACTTCCTACGGGAGATCAACTGTGAAGTAAATTTTCAAAGACAAGGTTTGTTTTAGAAAAGAGTAACAGTGATACCGTGGGGAGGAAATTATCTTAGATGGTAGTGGGGTAGTGATAGTTCATAAAAATGAATCCTGAATGCTTTCAGTTGTTCAGCGGGTATTTATGAACGCCGTCTAATGTACCAGCATGAGAAATTCAAGGTTGTTACCGAGGGCCTAGAGAAGTTGTCACTGCTTTTGAGAAATATATGGACTACATTCCAGGACAAATTCACAACTAGAGTCAATCTTGAAGATTATGTGAACCCTTCTTTTAGAACCCATTGAGATTTAGTAATCTGCTCACAGTCACGTGACTGGGCAGTGGCAGCTCACAGCTAGATCTCAGATTCCAGATTTATTCCGTCTCTTCTTGTAGTGTCTCCAGTTGTTTTAGATTACTTATAAAAGAAAATAGATGCACTCAATCCCAAAATACAGGTTGTATTTATTGAATTCATAATTGCACAGGTGTAGCAATCGATTAATCTTACACACGCTATCATACCTATATAAATCTAAAATTTGAAAGGACAAAATGAAGTAAGTATCATTTCTAAGTAATTTTTAGTCCTTTTGGATCTGTCACTTAATTTTGTGTGTTTTAATAAGTTACTTTTAAAATATACATCTATAAGATGATTCTACATCAAATATTAATCATACTGTAAACCTTTTTTGACCCTAACAACTATATGAACTTCCTTTTGACAAATAAAAATTATATACATTAAGATTGTACAGTCTGATTTTTTAAGGTGTATTGACCTAATCATTAAAAAATATATATATATATGCACACATTTTATAAAATGATTAATACATCTATCACCTCACATAATTATCCTTTTGTGATATCCTTATGTGTGTGTGTGGTGTGAGCACTCAAGGTCTACTCTCTTACCAAATTTCTGGTATCCAATACAATATTATCAACTATAATCACTTGGCTGTACATTAGATCACCAGCACTTACTCATCACACAGCTAAAAGTTTGTACCCTTTGACAAACATTTCCCTAGCCCCTGGCAGCCGCCATTCTGCTCTCTCATTCTAGGAGTTTGACATTTTTAGATTCTACACAAGTGGGATCATACAGTATCTGTTGAAATTTGTCTAATTTCTCTGATGTTCTAGCAAACTAATTAGAAGTTGTTAACATTTTCACATCTTTAAATAAACAAGGACCAAACTCACGAACATACCATGTTTTGCAGACTTTTAGGCAATTTAGAAAATTAAAAATTGTTAATAGGTGGCAATCATTGTTTTTGGCAACAAAATAATATATTGATGGGACTATTTCCAAATATGAGTTTATTTTTAAATCCTGTCTAAACTATGAATTCCTTTAAAGAAGCAATACTTTCTTATTTGTTCTTGATACTACTTTACCTTGAAGGGACAGATTAATAATTTTTTCAAAAATATGTTCTCGGAGCCATGCTACTGACAGCCACTTGTCATCCCAGAAAAGGTCAGCAAATTTGGGCCCTTCTCCTCTTTATATATTTAGCTCCCTTTTAAGGTTTATAACTCTTTTGGGTACTTTGCCATGAGCTAGCTAGCTAACCTTGATGTGATTAAAAAAGATTTTCAGAATCACTCTACAATTCATCCCAAAATATTGTGAAGAGTCTTGTATTTAATTAATCACACACCAGCAGCAGAAGTTAAAAGGTGAGAACATTACTGTCAACTCCTCTACTTGGTGTGCTCACCCTTCTCCCTAGGATACCTCATAGATTTATTGATTTTCCCACAAAAGGACCAAAAGCACAGTCCACTGTCATCACTGTATTACATATTATTAAAATTTAGTATCTTTCTTATTCTTTTGACAAGAGATAAGTATAAACTGAAATCTGTTTTATACACGAGTTAAGATACATATCTCACATAGAAACTACTATGTTTTGTAACTGATTAAGACCAATGAAATTTTAGGGCCAAAAAGACCTACCTTTGCTTCTGTATAAACTTTGACAAATTAAAGCTCACTTTCCTCGTCTTAAAAAAGTAAATTTTAGGGACATCTGAGTGGCACAGTGGTTGAGCATCCATCTTCGGCTCAGGTTGTGATCCTGGGGTCCTGGGATTAAGTCCTGCATCTGACACCCCGCAGAAAGCCTGCTTCTCCCTCTGCCTGTGTCTCTGCCTCTCTGTGTGTGTCTCTCATGAATAAATAAATAAAATCTTTTTAAAAAAATAAGTTTTACTACATATACACACACAGTGGGGATTTTGTGAAAATTAAAAGTAAATATTAAAAGTAAATATTTTCCTTATACATAGTAAATCGGTGTTCGCTAAGGTTTATTTAAAACACTTTCTTCTCTTTGGACTGATTGCTTTATGTTATGTTTTGTTAAATAATTGTGGTTCTCTAGTACATACGTGATTGACTAGGATACCTTCAACATCTCTTGTACCCCGAAATTCTTTTATTCTTCATAAACTTACATCGACACTTGAAATTCTTCTCTTTATCTAGATCATACTTCCTTCTCAAACTTCTTTAGAAACTCTGAACATTTTTAAGCATAGATGGCCATCAATAATTAAATGAATTAATAATTAAAATCTTGTTCAAATAGCACATAGGAATTTTAAGACGTTATTTTTCATTCCCATTTTAATTTTAATAGATTTAGTTTGTGATTGCCAATGGTAGGTGTAATTGATAACCTTAAAACATGTAGGAAAGTATCTGTAGAAATCTATATAGATTTCTGCATTTGATGCTATGGCCACACCATTATAATAACTAAAATTTGAAACAAAGACTGTTAAGCTATTTTTGCCTTCTTGGTAATGATAAAAGGGAAAAACAAAAACAAAAAGAAATCTGCATATTTAACCTGTTGTTCAGTTCCCAGCCCTCCCAAACTCTGTAACATGATTTTGTGCTTGGTAATTGATGTGTCTATATTTAAATAAGTCATAATTAAAATATGTTGTTTCCTATTATAACACTAAGTATTTTTATACAGCTATGGTTATACTTGAATTTTATGTAAGTTTCACAATACTGAAAAATAAATATAAATTCAGTAAAAAAATATATTTCCCCCAAATCACCTTAATACTCTAGAATTTTTCTTCCCAGTTTTCAGAGATCAAAGCTGTACTTACCATGAACATGTTTGTATATTCAGTATAATGACAAATTGATACAGTGGCAATTGCTAAAATGTATATCATTCATACACTCATATTGCAGAATTTTTTGGTAAAATATGAAAAACAGTTTTTGTCTCAAACCACTTTTTTGTGTAACCACTAATAGCTCATATTAATTCAGGTAACAGCAGTGAAATGTATCTTGTTTATAAGCTTTTCATTTAAGACATTTTTCTTGCTGGGATCACCTCCTGGTGTGAAAGTTGTCCAAAGATAATAGCACATCAATTCAAAAGTATAATAGATTTGAGACCACAACATGCTATCAGCATGAAGAAGTAGTTTATCAGTCTAACTCACTGTGTCACAGCTAGAATCATTACAGATTTGTCCTTTTGTTTTCACATCAAAATATATAATTTATATTCTAATGTTGATTACTCACTTGGGGGGTGTTTAATTTTCCTTATTTAAAATATTTTTCTTTAAAATGCCATACCATAATTAATTTAGAGGTAATAAAAGAAGAGGCATTTTAATTAGTAGGACTTAGAAAACATTTTCTCCTTACAATTCAGGGATGCATAGTATATTACTTACCAGAAAACATTTTCAATTAAGTTTATAGTAATAGTACCTTTATATTAGAGCAAAATAATTAATCCATTTTGAACCAGCCCTGGCCAATTCTTGGAAGTTTACACACATGTTACACATAGGCACATGCACATACCTGTTCTTGGACTCTATTTCAGAATTATCAGAGATTAAATTATCAAAATGCAAAAAGAAAAATACTGAAGTTCAGTCCGTTCTTGGCTCACTCTAGGTAAATTTTATTTCTTAATTGTTTCCCTTTATATCAATCCTTGAGGCAAGCCTCTTCAGCTTTTAGATCCCATTTGCTAGTTTTTATTTTTAGTTATAGCTTTTGTCAAGTACTCCTGCTACCACAGTGGTTATTGAAGTTAATTAAAACCTAGTCTTCTAAGTACTTTTTACTTTCCTCAATCTGGGTAAGTACTCTCCTCAGTTCTCCTGCTCCCACCTTTGAAAGCATGTTTGAAAATAGTATCGAAAGACAGAAGGGTGCCTGGGTGGCTCAGTGGGTTAAGTGTCTGCCTTTGGCTGGAGTTGTGACTTCAGGGTCCTGGGATCGAGCCTATGTCAGGCTCCCTGCTCAGCGGGGAGTCTGCTTCTCCCTCTCCCTCTGCTTCTTCCCTGCTTGTGCGTGCTCTCTCTCTCTCTCTCTCTCTCTCAAATAAATAAGATCTTGTTAAAAATATATCAAAAGACTGAGAGAAAACACTTAAACTGTAATAATGAGGATTCAGTATGGTTTTGTTTTGTTTTTTTCAAATATGCTAGAATTCTGCTCCCTCTGAAGAGGACTTTTTTTTTTCATCCTGTTGTCTTATAGATCTGAAGCTGCCACAGCTACAGCCTTGGTCAGGGTGTGGTGGTGCATTCATTGTGGCCAGTGCTAGAAACACGGCCCTGGTTATCACTACTGTCCTCAGGAGCTTCAAAGAAGGAGAAAGTGAAGAAATATTTATGCATAAATATGCATATGCAGAAAATATTTTTATTTTTTTCCCTTCTCCTCAATATAGTAGATGTGTAAAGGGGTAAAGAGGTTATATTTATGTGTGTACGTGTGCGTGTGCACAGTGCCTTCAAAATATTTATGACTGAGGTTTCCAGAAGTCTCTGCTAACAGATAAAGAGAAGGATGAGAGGTAGCTTTTTTCCCTATAAATTTTAATACAGGTAGTAAATTGAAGCCAAGACTGTAGAGGAAAAAAGAATGTTTAAGAACTATTCCAGCCAGAAAGGTTAAGGGTAGGGAAATAGCATTATCTATATGAAGACAGTAGGAACATTTTGGGAAGCTGTAAATACGGGGAATTATTAGACTTCTCCATAGCTCACAAATCCAAGTATTAAGTTTGAAGAGAGACAGAAAGAGAACCCCCCAAAGAAGGTACTTGTGAAATAAGATAGTATGTTGATGAATGTCTTATAGATACATGGAAATATAGATAGCAGAGGAAACAAAGAACCCAAAGAGAACAGATATTGGCATCTCATTTAGAGATAAAGTCCAATAAACGTGATAGATACTTAAAAGTAGCAATGGGATGAGAAGGCACCAAGAGCCTGATTTCTTAACACTTAGATGAATTTGAAAGAGAAATACAATATAGAGGGGTGTTAGAAGTAAAAAAAAAAAAAAATCAAGAGTTCAAAAATGTTCAAGCCATTTGCTTCTGGGGTCAGACGGACTGAGCCTCATATTGTAAAAATTCCATTCGTTCTCAGTTGACCGCTTGGTGTGAGCTACCAGTCTTGACTTTCTAAGCAGGAATCTTTTGCATGACTTTCTGATTTGCTGCAGAATCTTGATGAGAGTCTTGAGTGAAACTGAAGCTAAAAAACCAATATGCCTTACTCAGGTGCTAGTGTGGGTGGGCTTCTCCCTGACATTCACAGCAGCCTGTGCCATCTCTGGGTTCAGGAATCTTACAGAGCTTCCGAGGGCCAGCATCCTCAACTGGTGGAGATTTCTCTCCAAATAGCTAGGTATCGAGACACAGTAAGTAACTGTGCTAGATGCCTTGGGCTGCCTTTGAGAATCAGTTGCTAAGAGATCAGAAAAACAAGCAGGAACCCAGCCTTGAATAAGAACAGGTGATTTTTCTATATAGGCATTTGCTTTCTTTAGTTTTCTGTTTCATAGCTGCCAGAAATTTTGGGTTTCACTGCATTAATTTTTTTTATTTCACTGCTTAATTATCTAAAGCACATCATTTAAGTAAACCACTTTTTCGGCCTTTTAATTAGTTATAAATACAACGCTAAATATACATTTAACAGATTATCCAGTTGGCTTTCAAACTTAAAATTCAGAATCTGGTAGTGAAAATTCTAAAGACAGGGATAATGAACTGTAGATTTTTTTTAAGTTTTCAGAGTGCTTGGATAGTTACTATCATCGTTCAGGTATATCATGTGTTTCAAATATATACTGACAAAGATAGGTAGGTAGATAGATAGATAGATAGATAGATAGATAGATAGATAGATAGATAGATAGATGATAGAGGCTGTTTTAATTCCTGTAGTATTTAATCAATATATTCTCAATAATAGACTATAAGCAGTTGAATAAGTGGTAATGAACAATATGGAAGGAAGATAAGACACAGTAATTAAATTTTGTATATTCTGACAGTTTTTTACAAAGTATTTTATCTTAAAATGAATTCTAGGCAACCCGCCCATTGTTTTGGCATCAAGTGACTAAAACTAATTTGAACTCAGTAGTTAATTTTAGCCTTCATATATTTCCAGGTAAATTTAATCCATAAGTGTGGGATTCATTTGCTTTAGATCTGAAAATGTCATTTTGGAAGAGTCGTTTGATGTTGAGGAAATCTTGTGAGACCTTTAATAAAGCCTCTTAAATCCAGAAAGTTATATTTTTGCCTGAAGGAAAAGGAACCTATACCTTAAAATTCCCTCAGCTCTTAAGTGAGAACTTTGGATTCTGAAAAGGTGGTAAATGTGACCAAATATAGTCAGTCCTTCTCAGTGGCAACTGTCTTTGAAATCAGAGCATCTAATTGGAAGTAAGCAATCTGTGTTCTAGGTAAAAGTTTTAATGATTTGCCTAGAAACAGAAGTAGAAAACAGAACATTAAGACGGTTTATTTAAGCAGTTCACATTAAGTTTGAAAGAGATTACTCTCTTTGTTCAACAAAGAATATAAGACAAGGGGCATCTGGGTAGCTCAGTGGTTGAGCGTCTGCCTTTGGCCCAGGGCGTGATCCTGGGCTCCTGGGATCGAGTCCCACATCGTGCTCCCCACAGGGAGCCTGCTTCTCCCTCTGCCTGTGTCTCTGCCTCTCTCCCTGTGTCTCTCATGCATAAATAAATAAATAAAATCTTAAAAAAAAATAAGACAAGCAAGAAAGCATTACCATCTCCTGAGCGGTAGCATCTTTCTCCCCATAAGATATAGTAGATTATATACAAAGCAGATAGTATTCCAGGTGTTTGTACATCACTAATAAACATTTCAGCTGTGCTTTAGAGACAGAACTGAACACCGTGACACTTTTTTTAGTCATTTGCTTTCTTGGGTACTACCTGAAAAGGTTTTTAACACTGTATGAAACAGTAAAGAAAGAAACCTCTTTTGTACGAAGACAACCAGCTATGAAGTGGATCTCATTAAAATTTCATTCAGTGGCTGCTCACTTTCTTTTTGACTCTTACTTTCTGTCTGAATGTCCCATTGAGGAAAGGATTCAAACCACTTGGAGTAACACTGTATGTTTTCCAAGGATGCTTTTCATTTTGGTCCCTGTAATTTGCAACTTATGAAACCATGCTTTTGATATTAGAGGAATAACATGATTATATTAACCTCCCGAACAAAAGACTAGTATGAGCCCATTTGTTTCCTAGTGACTCTTATAAGTTTATGATTTGATTATATATTATAACTTATTTAATTTTATACTTGAAGTCAGGATCTTTTCAAATGAGCATTGATATGCTGATGTAATGTAATATACAAAAGCACGTTTAAATTTACTTTTAAAATCTGATTTAAAAAAATAAAATAAAATCTGATTAGTGGGATGCTTGGGTGGCTCAGCGGTTGAGCATCTGCCTTTGGCTCAGGTCATGATCCTGGGGGTCCTGGGATCCGGTCCCACACCGGGCTCCCCATGCTTATGCTGCTTCTTCCTCTGCCTATGTCTCTGCCTCTTTGTGTCTCTCATGAATAAATAAATGAATTCTTTAAAAAAAAATCTGATTAATTTACCATTAAGAATCTTATGGTAGTAAGTTTTGTGGTTTATTATTTTGAAAGACAAAATCAATCAAAAGTGCAGAGTTTCTAAGGAGCAAAGCATCCCTGCTAAGAGATGGAGTAAGGAAGCCAGCAAACGGTATGAAGCAGGTGTAGGCGGCCTGAGAGAAGGGTAGGTAGGAGTGACGGCTGGATGCATAGAAGTCGTCGGCATCCTGTGCAGGTCTAGTATTGAAAACACGACATTTGATGAGAGTAGAAAATTTGAAATGAAGATGTTACTACTGCCTCTCCTTTGCCTCTGCCAGACAGGTTCAAAAGAGAGAGTTGAAGTTGAAGAACTCAGAAGAACTTTTCAACCCCAGCAAAATGGACAGACAGGAAGGGGAGGGGAGGGAAGGAGAGAAGGAAGGAGGACAGGCAGGCCAGCCATAAAGGACAGAATGCAGGGTTCCCTGGCAGGGTGGATACTTGAGGGGGGGTAGGGGTGGGGGGACAGAACAGGCAGGCTAGAATAATCATTGAAAATTACCCCCGAGTCCTTCAGAGAGACCTACAGGATAGAGCCCCTAGCGGTGACCCACAGGCCTGAAGGAGGAGAGCAGGGAAGATGAGGGGATTCAGTCCTGGTCCCTACTAATTTGAAATTTGTGACATGACCCATGGAAAAGACCCAGCAGAGGATCGGTGAGAAACAGAAGCCTGGACGCACGGCGGAAGATGAAACGAAAAGGCTGGTTCTGGAGGCAGATCCACAAAGAGAAACCGCTCTTTCAACTCGCAGCAGAGGAAGGAACAGTTTATTCATGGTGCCTAATCCGGAGGAGTTGTTTTTCCATTCCTGTTAGAGACGCTACCCGGCGAATAATGCCGTGCAGTTCCCCGGCTCTTGTCTGCTTGTTGTTGTTGTTAAATAGAATCCCCCTCAAGATTGCAAAGCCACAAAGCAACTGTTAGTGTTCGGTGACCTCCTGCACCAGCCGTCTTTGGGGCTTTGAAATTGATTTTCCTCATCTCAGTCTCTGATAGTCTCTCTTCAAGGGCGCCTCTCTAGTTCATCACCAGAGTGGCAGCGGTGGCACAGATAGCTGAGGAACTGGATGCAGGCGTCACGCAGGGCATCATTAGAAACATCAGAACAAAATCAGCCTGCGCCCGGGTGCTCCGTGTTACAAAGGAAGCTGCTGCTGCTGCTTTATTGCCGAATACAATGGGGAAAATTCTCGCAGGATTTGCTTTTTTCACTCCCAAATATGGCCTGAGAAGTAAAGAAAATTTCTCCCTTTATTCTCCAAACCTCATGTGGATGCCGGGTCAAAACCGTGTGTTTTTTGATAGTAATTTTTGCAGAATTTTTTTTGAGACGTGAGAAGCATCTTCCCAAGGCTGGATGCCCCGGCAGAGAGTCACGGAGAGGAAGAGACTGCAGTGATGCTCAGAAACGTGTGCCTCGTGGAGAATTCGATGGCAAAATGAATTCTCTCGCAAGAAAGCTCGTAGTGTATTTTTCGTACGGCTGCACTGCGATGCCCGGTGACCTGTGGCTTCATTTGATCGCAGGGGAGTCTACACATAAACTGGGTGTTGTGTTGGACCTTCAAACAGGTACAAAGATGGTTCTGGGCCTTCGAGATCATCATTAGTCCCAATGCACTCTTGTCAGTGTTTTATATTTTGTGTTGCAGTGGAAAAGACATTGTCGACTTTGGAAGGAAGGCATCTTATCTGAACCTAGAGATTGGATTTTTTACTAACTCTGAAACCCCACGCTCCACATTATACAAAATAGGTTGACAAAGACCTCTTCTGCTAGGCTAGTTAGTGGGCAAGAAGATTTTCCGTGTGTGCTTTTACATACCTACTTGGAGGCCTCATGTTACTACCCAAAGGGATCGTCCTCACACGATGGCATCATTTGTTGGTAAACAGCTTCAAAATACATCGTTTAAACAGTCTTTACAACTCCTTTCTGTGCTTACATACTAGAAAGCCATCTAAAATGATTGAAGACCAGTGATTTGATTTGATTTCATTGGATCTGATTTGATTTTTTTAGAGAGAGTGTGAGAGAGGAGGAGGGCAGAGGGAGAGAGGGTGACAGAGAATCTTAGGCAGACTCCACACCCAGTGCAGAGCCCAGCACAGGACTTAATCCCACAACCCTACGATGGTGACCTGAACCAAAACCAATGGTCAGATGCTTAACCGACTGAGCTACCCAAGGGCCCCAAAGACCAATGATTTTTAAATGTAGCGCACTGGTGATTTGGCTTCTCTTTCAGTGTTTTATGACTCTGTATGTATTTTACATATATAGCGTCTCCAGAGCACTAATTTGATATGGATAGTCGTTTAGACAGAGGAAGGGGAAGTGTACTTCTAAGTTATAAAGTCAGTGGCCAGGGACGCCTGGGTGGCTCAGAGGTTGAGCATCTGCCTTTGGCTCAGGGTATGATCCCGGGGTCCTGGGATCGAGTCCCACATCGGGCTCCCTGTAGGGAGCTTCTCCCTCTGCCTGTGTCTCTGCCTCTCTCTGCATGTCTCTCATGAATAAATAAATAAAATATTTTAAAAACTTAATAAAGTCAGTGGCCAAAACAATACAACTTAAATTCTATTTCCTCTTACAGCAACAAAATTAAATATACATATTAAGTAAGTTAGAAACTCTCCAAGTAAAGAGGTCTCCAGTTCCACTAATATTGATGAATAGAGTATTTCTGAATATTACATCTGTGTTTTCAACACTATTTCAAAGTTGCATTTTGCTTTGAGAAAAATAATCATTTCATAACAATGAAAGAGTTCTTTGCTGGGGTCACCAAAGCAGATGGACATCACATTGGAAACTCTTCGACTTGTGGAAATTGAAAGTGAGATGCCTGATTCGAGATTGGCAGGTGTCTAGCTCATTATTTTGCCCATGGTAGATCCATGTTTTCAGTGTTGGGGCTACAATCAGAATCTTTAGGATCACACAGGTGCTGGTTCAAGTCCCATTTCCCATTTGAAACGACCCAGCCTGCTTTTTGGATAAAGCGGTGACACATTTTCCAGGGATGGTTTTTATTTTGGTCCCTGTAATTTTCAACTTTTATTTTATTATTAATCGATAGCTGTAGGTCTTTGGCCAAGGTACCTGATTTCTCTGAGACTCCCTTCCCCCATCAGCACAGGGCTCACCATTCTATTTGTTTTACAGTATTTATTGAGCAACTACTATGTGCCAGGAGTTTTTTAAGTTCGGAAAACGCACAGGTGAATAAGATTTCATGGAGCTTACATCCTAATGGGAAAAGACCAACAACAGATTAGTGCTGTGGATGTATATTTCTTAGTCATCACCTTAGTATACTAGATAAACAACTTTTTAAATATATATCTGTCTCTCTGTTATTTAAAGCTCTCATACCTAAAAACTTTACACAGACGACTCAAGCCTCTCCCCGTCCTGCCCCTGCCTTCTTACACGGTCCTGTGGGCATAGCAGGAAGCATCCTCATGTTTGAGTCTTCTCCACCTGAACTTTGAGTTTTCATGCTGTCTCGCCCTTCATTGTTGATGGCCAGGTTATTGCTGACACAGCTTTCGTTCCTACCTGAGTGGGCGCTTCAGGTCCAATGGTACACTCTGCTATTTCCGAGCTACTCTTGAAGCCATAGAAGTAATTCTGCTTCTTACATATAATGCTGAGGCACAGAAATTTCAGGAAGGGTCTCTCCACAGAGACCCTTATGCACTCCATGCCTCCGTTTGCTGTTCGGGATCCTGATACCTCCTCAGGCCTCTGCCTTGAGATTTAAATACAGGTTGCTACTGCTGTTACGTCCTGCTGATTCACTCTGTCGTCTCTGCTTCCCCAGCACCAGGGAGGTCAGGGGCCGGGCCTGTGTCCTGAGATGCAGCGAATCTGCTGCCCTCATCCATCTCTCCTCGTTTTTGGGGTGAACCTTTCATCTCTAAAATTCTGTATCTTTCACACATTTTGGGTATAGCTCGAATCCTCCCTATGTCTGCTTTTCCCCAGAGGTTCTTCATGTTACCCGAGCCTAAGACAAGGGAATGGAACCTGCCTTTGGCCGTGGGCCGACATACTGTTGCTCTTCGAAGGTTGTTGTTTCTGTTCATAGTATCATCAGGTAGCGCTCTCTGCTATTTCTAGACCATCACGGGTGGCATGGGAGTAGCAGAGAGAGCCTCATCCCTCTCTGGAGCCATGCCACCTCCCCAGGATGCTGCCTCTGAAGCAGAGGGCAGGTGTCTCTCACTGGGCCCATTTGAGGCCTCTGGCCTATCAGCTCCCTGCCTGCAGATTTCCTCCAAATCTGGAGGGAAACCCCTTTCATCTCACACCATCTTTTACCCAAACATTGTGACTGTCCCCCAGTGGATGGGACTGTAGGAAACCAGCAAGAGATTTGGGCTATTTCTGCTGCTCATTTTGTCTCATCTCTCCTGGAGGCAATTGCAGTGAAGCAGCCGCTGGAATTGAGAGAGGCGAAGTAGAGCAAAGACAGCCCAAGGGGGGTAGAATTTCAGGAGGAAAAACACACTTTAAATAGGATTTTACAATTTTAATCCTCTATACAAACCAATGAACAAGAACTGATTGTAAGAAGCGCTCTGAAGGAAGTACGCATGATGGGACAATGGAGAGTAACCAGTTCGTGTCCGGTTGCGTGTAACTGTCCATCACCTTCTCCAAGAGCACTGAATGTGCATCCTTTGGACTGCTTTTTTTAATCCTTTCCATGGCGTTGAGGAAATAGTCTGTCCCTTTGGGCTGCTGAACATCTTGCACACTCGTCACATATAATGCTAAAAAAAAGTACGAACTCAGACCAGGAGACCAACCACAGCTGACAGGTCTGATCTTACCTGACACCTGTTTTTATAGCGATCACAAGCCAGGAATGTTTTTTACACCTTTCAGTGTCTGGGGGAAAAAACTTCATGACATGCATGGGAAAATTATATGAAATTAAAATTTCAGTGTCCATAAATGAAGTTTTATTTGAATACAGCCACACACAGTCCTTTATGTATTATCTGTGGCTGCTATCATGAGCTAGTATGGCCAGAAAAGCTAAACTGTTTAGTATTTGGTCTTTCACACAAAGAGATTGCTTGTCTAAATGATCAGGTTCCTGCCTGGCTACAGTCCATCTCCTTATCCAGAGTGCTTGCTGGCGTGTCAAACTGGCAATATCAGATTTGCAAAGTGGGGAATTAATTTTGTAAACATTGATTTTAGAGGGTGTTAATTTTGAATTGGGATTTAAAGTCTTCAAATGATGATTTTTGGTCTTTTGGAATGCAGGTTCCAATTGGGACTTTGGGAAGACAAACAGCTGATGCTTATTGAGCCCTTACCCTGTGTGAGATACTAATAAAAACACAACATGTGTGTTGCTTCACTTAATGCTCATAAAATGTCTGCACAGGAGCTACTATTCACATTCCCATTTTACAGATGATAAAACCAAGATGCAGAAAACTTGAGTCATTCACCAAACACCATTCAGCTCATTATAGGTGAAGTTTTCCAGAGCCCACATTCTTAATAACCATGCTGAATAAGAATATGGTAGGAGATTCAAAAAATATTGTTTCCAACATAAGATTTAACTCCGGCTATAAACTTGCCTTATAAAGTGCCTCCATGGGGAAAAATGGATTCACAATATACTTACTAGTGTAATCTATAGAAGAAGTAACAATTTATCATTTACATCTGTTCTAATTTTGTGGTTGACAGAGCATTTTTACTGTTTTTAAGGACTTTATTTATTTATTTGACAGAGAGAGAGCACAGGCAGGGGGAGTGGCAGGCAGAGGGAGAAGCAGGCTCCCCGCTAAGCAGGGAGCCCCACAAGGGCCTCGATCCCAAGGACCCCGGGATCATGACCTGAGCTGAAGGCAGATGCTTAACCAACTGAGCCACTCAGGCGCCCTGAAAAGCATTTTTACATACATTAACTGGCTTATAACCCTGTGAGATAAGTACATCATTAGCTCCATTTTACAGATGAAAAACAACAAAACAGAGGCTTCGTAGGATCACGTATCTAGGAAATGATCAACCAGGAACTTAAACTCAGATCTAATTTCTACTCCAGAATTCTTGCCATTGTACCTAACACTATACCATCTTAAGCAAACTTTCATGACTTTTGCCATATCTCCAAACCAGCTACGTGAATAGTCACTTAGCAGTTTTTTGGAAATGGATTCTTTGTAACTTAAACACTGACTAGCCTTTGCGATAATATCCATAAGCAGTAATGTACATAAGATCATGAGTTTGATTCCTCCTATATTTATACAACACTTCTGTTGTGCTTACTATATTCCAAGCACTTCACAGTATATATTAACTCCTTTAAGGGCCTCGTAGCAACCCCTGAAGGGCAGATACTATTAGTGCCCCTATTTTGCAGATTAAGAAACCAAAACACAAAAAGATAAAGTAACTTGCCCAAGGACACAGACCTGGTAAGCAGTGAAGTGGGGTTTGAACCTCAGGAGTCTTGTCTAGCTTCCAAGTTCTGTCCTTTTAACCCCTTAACTTATTTGATATATTTAATTTTTTTGTGATACATTAAAATAAGTACATCAGTACTAAAAGTTAAAATATTCAGCTGTGTACTATCTCCAGTCATCTTTCACAAAAACTGTGTTTGTATCATGGTGGAATATTCCAAAATACCCATAACCTCCTGTATATGCAAGAGAGAACATAGTCTGTTGACCTCACTGGACCTGGTATTAGGGAAAATTTATTAGGACATAAAGTGAACTCACAATAAATTACTGGTATAATATGAAATATAAAGCACGAAAAATGTGGTGCTTTTCTTTTAATTGGGGAACTTTTGTTGTTAATAGGAATCTTAAACTAGTCATCTTTCCTGAAGAATTTCTTACACAGCACTCTTGTCCTGTGGTCATTTCATTTCTGCTTACACATTTTCAAAGTAAGAGAATCTACAACTTTTAGAGGCGGTTCTCTCCACTGCCATCCAGCTCAGTTGTTAGACACTCTCTATTTGATCTCAAACCTGCTTCACGAAAAAAAAAAAAAAAAAAAAAAAAACCTGCTTCACGGACCTCCTCATTTATTTAGTTTGATTTTAGAAGTGTTCTATGATTCCTTCCTCTTTCTTCCCTTTTCCCCTGGTTATGTTTGACATAGGCTAAAAATAAAACTACTTTGCATCCCTTGAGACCTGACCAGCTGCCTGTGGCCAAGCTTGCTAGTGCTTGTTAGTGGGAGAGCAGGCTGGGGTTAGAATGTTTCTGTGGACTTCCAGAAAATAAATCATCCTGCAGAACCTCAGTGTGGTCATGCATACTTGTGTGCATATGAGGACGTAGTCTCACACAGCGGTAAATACACGTGTGGCTGTAAAGTAAGGCGATTCGTTTTCTTAAGTGGAATGTGAATATGCTCTTAATGTAATTCATACAAGGGAGTTCCAGAATGGTTTTGTGTGGGAAATGGTGTGATTAGAATAACTTCGTAGTGTCTCAAGATATCTACTTGAATCTGTGTTACAAATCAGTTTCTGTATCCATTACAGGTATATCCATTACAAATCAGTTCGATCATCAGAGTCACCATTATGAGTTGGTTAAAATATTTCCTTAATTCTTGATTTTTTTAATTACATAAGGTCATGGGGGATGGAGAGAGACAAAGAGAAGAGAGGGAAGAGCTAATGTATAGCTGAGTCTGTCTCCCACATGTGAGCATATTCGCATCTCATGGCGATATTCTCTTGTTCTGCAGGCATTTCCTATTCAAAACAGGAACAGGGACAACGCCACTGTTCAGCACTGCAACCCCAGGTTACACGATGGCATCTGGCTCTGTTTACTCGCCGCCTACTCGGCCACTACCTAGAAACACCCTATCAAGAAGTGCTTTTAAATTCAAGAAGTCTTCAAAGTACTGTAGCTGGAAATGCACTGCCCTGTGTGCTGTAGGGGTCTCCGTGCTCCTGGCAATACTCCTATCATATTTTATAGGTAAGGACAAATTTTTACAATTACTTTGTCTCTCCATCAGGATGTTATATTGTCGTCATGTTGGTCTCCTCTATCTTTGTGGCCAAGAAGTATATCACGAGGTTCATCTTCCAGAGAGAAGATCAATTAGTACCTTAAAAATCACGGAGTATCTCAAGTAATCTTTGGCAACTGCAGATAAATAGAAAAGCTGTCTTTGCAGAAAGAATAAAGTTGACAGTTGGGCACAGACTAGGGTGTGAACTTGTGTTTGACGTATCCCTCTTGAAACATGGGTAAGTCTGTGACATCTCGTGTACACAGAATCATTCAAGCACTTGCAGGAAGGGACACTGCTTAGGAGTCCCCTTTGATGCATCGTCGATGGGGAGCTCTCTGCTACTTGTACAGTGAGGCATCTTTCAGCTAACTCAGCTATCTGAATGTAAAACCCATCACTCAGGACCATCATCTTGCACTCAGCAACACTCTCCAGAGAACTGTGTATCCATAAAACAATGAATGGATTACATACTCATTCATATATGTGGATTTTTCATCTTTTATGATGTAGTATTGATCCTCTTTTTCATTTCATAGTAACCCAAATGATGGAAGCTGCTAATAGCAGTTGTAAATTGGCTTTTATTTAAGTGTTTCGTAACACATATGAGCATTTGAACTATGGGCAATGGCTTTTTAAAATGCCAGCAATGACCACAGCAGATTTTGACCCGTTTGTGAGTGTGGAAAAGGCATACCACATCGAAACGCTAATGGTGTCCATGGTGATCAGTCACAAGCTATATGGTTTATCCAGCAAGAGCCACAGCCAGTGACGTGTCCTCAAGTTTACAAAGCGTTTTCTGATGCCTATGAAATTTTAGAACTGAACACGAGTATTACAGATCTGTATATAGAACAGTCTGATGCTTTTGCAGTGAACCCATTTCTGTCATTAGCTACTATACTCCTTATAAATTATGTATTTTGGAAAGTGAACTAACCATTTTTAGTCGCAACATTTAAGAGAAATATAGAATTGTAAAGCATGAAGGAATTTTAGAGATAATTGAGTTAGAGATGGCAACTCTGGGGCATGTTGTATACTATTATTTCCAATCCTTTGGCCATGGCAGACATCACTAATGAATCAGGACACTTTCCCACTGAACATGGAAACAACCTCATAATTCCCATCACTGTGCTTCATACATCACCTCATTGGGCCACTGTCCATCAGAGATGAAGCCTTTTTAATTTTTCAATCTGAGTTGACTCCCTCCTCTTAAAAATGCTCATACCAGGTACCAAAAGCGTTGTCACTTGACCAAGATCCCACCCTCATGAAACAACGCTACGCAGGGTAAATGAGGAACATCACAACAAAAATCAGTATTCAGACACAGATTTCTAGTATTCAGCTAGAAAATACCTAGCCATTAAGAGAATCTCTTCTAGTTGTATAAATTATCTATATCTGTCAGCACTGTGCTACTAAAGAATTTTAAAAGGTTCTGAAATGCACTAGGCATAAATGGGACATAATAAATTAAGCATACATATTTGTAGGGGATTCTTTTTTTTTTTACCATGGTACATGCCAAACAGATCGAGAGCTACCACACAGGGCTGGAAGTCAGCGTCTCTGTTGTTTTTGTGTGGTTAGGTATAACCTTTCTGATTTTAAGAGCCTGTGACCTAACAGGTAGGTGTTCAGTACTTTAAATATCAGTTCTGAGACTGTGCGATTTTATTTACAATGGGTGACTATCATGAAAAATAACATTTTAATGTGAGATTAGCTCCCTATTATTTGAGACCTGTCCTCTGTTCATGGATCCCTTAGTAAATATAATTATCAGACTTCTAAGTAAAAGCCCAAAATGTTCCTTTTCTTCAAACTGCTTATTTTCCTGTTTAGTAGGTAACATCATAGTTTATTCCGGTAGTACTACTATCATCAGCTTGTCCCTCTGGTTTTCTCTCTCCCCACATGGAAATGTACAAGTTAGATAGTTAATATACTCAGTTCAGCAGATACTTGTCAAACATTTGCAGTGATCTAGTTCTTGGGCTAGAACTTGAGGCGAAGCAGTCCAGCTGTTACCTGGCAAGAGTTACATTTATCATCAAAGAATGATCTCACACTTGCATTGCTTTAATTCAGCACAACTATACTTAACAGTTTTCACTGGCCTCCTATACTTAAATGACTTACACACCAACGCAGTGATTTTTGTTGTTGCTGTTTAAATCAGGTAAAGGATTTTGTTCATCAGTTAGCATGATACATCTTTTCAGACTGAAGAGACTGCCTTTACCCTTGAAAACAAGAATAGGGCGCTTCTGTCAGGGAAGGTTGTCCTTTCCTATTGAGCGTGCATGTAAAGCAGGGATGGAGAAAGGAGACCCTTGCCTGTCCAGCTTAGATCAGTCTGATAAACCCCCAGAATCAATGGGGAGACCAATGTCCTCATCAGATTGACCTCATAACTTTTAATAAAAGTGCAGCCATCCTTAAACTTTTTTTCCCATTCCCTTAGAGATCCCTTTTCTCCTATTGACTGTCAATATAAAGTCAAAGCCTTATGAAAGAAGTAAAAACAAAAAATAAAAAGCTTGAGGAATTACTCATGTCCTAGAATTTTCTTTATCACCTTTCAGTGAGGTGGTGAGAAGTTAGGAGAATATAGTATTAGCATGTCTCTTCTCTAAGATAAAGTTATCTCGGGGGAGTCAAGGTGAATAACTGCTGAAAGGGAGGGAGTAGAGGAGGAGAATAGACTTTGTTTTCCTCTTTGTATCAAAGTTTCAGAGAATGAGGAAAGAGTGAAAAAGAAAGGGAAAATACATTTCCCATAGGGTCATTGTGAACTTTCTGTGTAGGTAACCACGTGTTAACTTCTTGGGATATACTCTTCCAGATATTTGTCCAGGCATACAGAGTTTCCATATTTTTAATGCATGTGGCACCAGCTTTTCTCACTTGTCACTTATTAAACTTCATATGTGTATGATTTTATTTAATGGCTATGTTTAACCAGTTCCCAAAAATGCAGTGACTATTTTCTTATGCATCTGTGTGTGTGTGTGTGTGTGTTTATTTGATCAAATTTTTTTTCAAGATTTATGTATTTATTTTAGAGAGAGAGCACAAGAGCGTGTACAAGTAGGGTGGGGGCAGAAGGAGAGAATCCCAAGCAGACTCCCCACTGAGCACAGAGCCCCACACAGGGCTGATCTCATGATCCTGAGACCATGACCTTAGCCAAAATCAAGATTCAGACTCTCAGTGGACTGAGCTACCCAGGAGCCCCCAGTTGATCAAATTTTTTATCAGAATAAATTCTGTGAAAGGGTGTACCAAAATGGCGGGTATGTTTTACATTTTGCAAAACCATGGCCAAATTACTCGGTTTACACAGCTACCAATGCTACTTATTATCAGTATTTTTGGCCCTTTCCAATCCCAGGCTAGAACATTTTATTGTTGTTTTATGGTTTTTCGACAATTATTTTTAGGTCAACATTTTGCTGGGCACTTTGATAGATGTTAGAGGTTCAAATTAGCTTTTCTTCCAGAAGCTAGTGGTCAAGCGATATATGCAAACACGCTTTGAAGAGTACATATGCTCATAGCAGCTTGAGCCTTATGAGCAAAAACTAGAAGAGAAGGGAAGAAAAATACCTATCTCTGGCTGAAGATGTCGGGGAAAGACTTGAAGGTAGCAGGTGTTATCTGCCTGACAGATGAAGAGTTGAGTTCACTAGGTTTGATGACAGAATGGTTAGTGGGAGATCACCTTGAAGAGAGATCATTCAAAGCATGGAAAGGAAGGTACATGATGTACCCACAGTGGTGCCCATGGAGCACTCACAGTGCACCAGAATATGGTGTTTGAAGCTGCATATGAATTGCCTTGATTTTCGCAACAACACCATGAATTTAATAAGAAGAATCGATCATCCATTTAACAGGGAGAATCTATCATTTGAGGGAGGCAATGATGGAAGCTGGACTGGAAGGTGTCAAGGACCCCACTCTACTATACTACCTCCCCTGAGGTTTTTAACAAACTGAAAGTGGGAAGATATTGAAGATATTGAAGCATAGCAATGAAAAACCATCATTTCTATTGTTGTTCTTTTTGTAAGATTTCTTCAGTGGCATTCCAGAACTTGCAATTTAAAGACAGTCTTGTGTCCTCAAACTTCAGTATTCCTAGGAATCCCCTGGGGATCTTACTAAAATGCATGTCATGACTCAGCAGATCTGAAGTGAAAACAAAGAATCTGGTGGGTTTTGGGGAGTTTTTTGAGAAAGAGAGAGTGGGAGAGAATCCTAAGCAGGCTGCATACCCAGTGTGGAGCCCGAAGCGGGGCTTGATCTCACTACCCTGAGATCATGACCTGAGCTGAAATGAGGATCAGACACTTAACCAACTGAGCCACCCAGGCCCCCCAAAGGGTCTGTATTTCAAATAGGCTCCCAGGTGATCCTGCTGTGGCCCACAGACCGCACTTTGAATAGCAAGGCTATAGGCCAGCACTGTCAAATGTTATAACATTCTGTAGAAACATTCTGTTTCTACCCTGTTCAATTCAGTAGTCACCAGATACATGTAATTATTGAGCACTTGAAATATAGCTAGTGAACTAAAGAATTGGACTCTAAATTTTATTGTTGATTAATTGAAACTCAAGCAGCCATATGTGGCTAGTGGCTACCACTTTGACAGCATAAGTATAGACCAGCTATTAGGAAACTAGCCGGGGACAGATCGTGAAGCCCTGTTGGGATGGAGGAATGAGCTGAATTGAGAAGCTGTAGCTGATACATAATAGAATGGATGTACCATGATTGGTCATAGCCCAATTTTAAAAATCAAATGCCCAAGCATGGCCAACTTCTTTTCAGCAGAGTCACATTATGATTTTCTTTAGATTGCTGAACTCCCAATTAAAATCATCCTTTAATGCATTAATCTTTGAGTTGATATGTCTTTACCCAATGAAAATTCTATTGAAGACAAAGGTGAAGCTTAATAATAATACTTAGTGATACAAACCTATCAAAAAAAAACAAAACAAAACAAAAAAACCTGTGCCAGTTCTTCTGGGCCTGAATTTACTCATTCTTCTTCTTTTCCTGTTCTAAAATTAGAAAATTATAAAGGTGGGCAAATATCTAGCAGTTGTTCACCAAAGAGTGAATTAAAAAAAGGAGGGTCTGTTGGTTACTGTTGCTTTTGCTTCTGTTCAGTGATAGAATGAGTAGGAACATTGATGATTCTTTACTCACGGAGGTCTTTTTTTCCTGGGTGGAAGCTAACCTACAATTTTGATGTTGCAGCACACATATAAATCTTATCATAAATCATAAGCATCATTGAAACATTATTAAGTCAAAATAAATGTTGGAATAATTATGTTAACACTGTTTAAAACTGCAGCAAAATGAAGTCAAATTTCCAGTGACACCATGATAGACATTTAACCTCATTACTATTTCCAAAAACTTTTAGGCAGAGTCTGAAAATCCAAATAATTTCCCATGTAGAATAGCACTTTTTGGTATTTGCACATGTTCTTTAAATTTAAGAGAAATGAGAAAAAACAAAAATCTTATCAAATTATATTATACTAGCATATTTTCTCAATTTTTGGGCCGGTATATCCCAACCAATAATTCATTTGATGACAGATTTTCTTTAATATACAGCCTTATTGAGGTATAATTCACATACCATACAGGTCACCCATTGAAAGTATCTATTGGTGTTTAATGCATTTGCACAGTTTGCAACTGTCACCACACTCAATTTAGAACATTTCTATCATCTCCAAAAAGGGTGCCCTTGTTGCATTAACAGTTGCTTCTCTGGACACCTGGGTGGCTCAGCAGTTAAGCGTCTGCCTTCGGCTCAGGGTGTGATCCTGGAGTCTCGGATCGAGTCCCACATGGGGCTTCCTGCATGGAGCCTGCTTCTCCCTCTGCCTGTGTGTGTGTCTCTCTCTCTTTCTGTGTTTCTCATGAATATATAAAATCTTAAAAAAAAAAAAAACAGTTGCTTCCCATTTCCCTCCAAACCCTCCATAATTTTGTTTTTTTTTTCCTCCCTGCAAATATCTTAACTTTAAAAAGACTGGTTTTTTTAACTCATTTCCTAATAACGAGAAAAAAGCTCCACATTGTTCTTCTTCTGGACTCCTGACATATGTTGCTAACCAAAGAAATACTTGCCTTTTCAATATTCCTTTTCGTTTAAAAAATACATGTGTAGTTATTTATTTCCTTTGAACAGCTGCTACCAACTGATTCCTAAAATAGATGTTGTCACATGTCTGCTAAAAAGGCTGTTTAACAACATAAGCATTCCCTAGATCTAGCAAAACATAACCTGTCGAATTTAGGTTCATTGCAGTTATGATTCCGTGGCAGTTACCTGCCCTACTTCTATGTCGATTTGCATTTTATGAACATTTTTACCTGCCTGTGTACCTTGAAATTGATTATGGTACCAGCAATATATATGCAATTCAGGGTCAGAGGGAAAAGACGCCAGCCCTTTATGCTTCATGAAAAATCAACCATTTAAATATATATGGCAAAATAAAATGTGTTGTGACATTCTTTTTTCTTTTTGGACATGTCTTTGTAATAAAAGTGCTGTTTTATTAGGTGATAGAACACAGCCAAGCAATGAATTACATCCCATTTTTCACTACAGCTTCTTCTCTTAACTCCTGGTTGCATTACATTCTGAAAATGCATTTTGCTTGAGACGGAATGCTGGCTTTTTAATAATACTAATGTGATTTCATCACGTTAAAGAAAAAATATATTGCCTGTATGTTCAAAGATTGAAACTTATAAACTAAAAATTTTAAATCAATATATCAATATTTTATTTTATCCTTGGACACATGAAATTAAGGACATATTAAACCTGATTTGGTGGTAAATGCAGGATTAGAACGAAACAGTTTACCTCTCGAAGAGGGGGAAAATAGTAATAAGATAAAGCATACTACTGCAGCACTCTGCAGAGAGTCTATAAATTCAAAAAGGAGAAAATCTACCAAAAACCCATTCTAGATAGTTGTATTTTTTCTTTTTTGAAGACAGCAGTTTGTATGGGTGAAATTGTGCTTTCATATATAGATAAATATGTGTGTGCATGTATATATGTATTTGTGTGTATATGCATGTATGTGTGTGTGTGTGTATCCTTCCAGCATCCACAGAAAGTTTATTCTCCTGTCATATTTGCACTCTGTCCTGACTTCCAATAAGAACTATAGAAATTTATAGAAAATAATAGTTTGATTAATTTATAGAAAATATTAATTTATAGAAAATATCAGTTTTCCATGTCTGGCATATCAAAGAAACCTAGCAAAGGTTGAGAAGTCACTTAGAATCCTGTTCCTTTATAGTCAACTCCATGTAATTGCATCTGTTGACTTCTAACTTGAAATCCAAAGTAAGAAAATGGTTGTATACTGCACCCTCAGCTTTGGGACATTATAATTTTTTTGTTGCCTTTTATTAGCACAACATACAAATGTTCAGTTTTGACTTCATTGTCATATTGTTTATTACCAAACGTAAAAAAGAAAGCACAACCCATTTCAAGAAATTAATTCAAATGTGGGAAATAAGCTCCTCCTCTCCCCCAAAAGTCATTTATTTTACTCTTAGCTTGATACGAGGTCAGCTAAAGTAAATAATATATGAGAAATACTCTATTTATACAGACGTTTTTACCATTCAAATATAAAGATCTCCCTGACTTGAAAAACACCCAAGGACAGCAACAATAAGAAATACCTTTAAAGCCAGCTAAACTCCAGTTTCTGCCAGACATAAATATCTTCTCTGTGAAATACGGTGCTGTTTTCTCTGTTTTAGGCTATCATTTTTGTGGAATGTAGCAACATCTCCTGACTAATGACAAGTGGAAAGCATAATACAATATTTACCATTTCAGTGCTACATTGCATAAATATTTAATTGGTGTTGCATATGCCATTTGCTTTTACATTAGTGGGACTGAGAGCAGTGTGTTCGGGGAGAAATATCTACATACAGAGGAGTGAAAGGAAAAGTAACTGGTATATATGTGATTTTTTAAAAAACTTGATAGATTGCTAGGAGTTTTAGGAAGGAATTCATCATAAAACATTTAAGTTCTATTGGATCTATATTCAAACAGAGGTCTTATCCTATAGTATAAGGTAAAATAAAACTCAGATATGTATTGATTCTTTTAATTTATTGTTTCTACATACCCTTAGGATGTCTACTAACTATTCACACCTCGTCTTTCTTTCTTAAAATTAAGATTCTACAGTTCCTTTGTTAGTGCTTTGTAATGTAACGCCAGAGAAGGAGATGACCATCCATTCATGCATCCATCATTCATTCAACATTTATTTATTGAGACACTGACAGATACAGCAGTGAACAAGATAACACAGCCCTTGCCCTCTTAGAGATTGTATCTCGGGGCATGCAAACAGTGAGCATTTAATTGTCATCATGAGGGCTATTTAAAAAGGAGAAATGTAGGGGACTAGCGACTGTATAAAAGGCAGAACTCAAGGAGTTTGAGCCGTAGAGAAAGGTTTGCCTGCTAAAGCCTGAATAACAAGTAGGATTATGTTTTTGGACAAATGCTGATGTCAGGATAAATTTTAAGTTGACCACATAAACCTAAATGTGGTCCAAAAAATCAATCCTCAGGAATATTAAAACCAATATATTGTGATATAATAAAGATAAGATCTCAGTGTGTCTGAGGGGGAAAAAAAGTGATGATATTCATTTGTTTTCTTTGTTGAGGGAGTATCGCTAGGACCTCATCACGTAGTTAACACCTAGAAGGGGAAAGAAATGTTACTTTGGAAAGTTGGGGCAACTGGATTTAAAATTGTCACAAAGATGTGTGGTCTGTTTCAGATTGTTCCTTCCCCTTAATTTTAGATAATGAACATACATACTTGAAGAGTTTTATCATGTATGCCCAGAAGATCGTTTTAAAACTGTTAAAAGAAATGGTATCTGAGTTTTTTCTAAACATTCCGGGTACTGTGTTAATCTGTTCTGAAGATATCTAAGAAACATATGTGTTTCTGGTATTTCAAACATTGTTGGGAAATGAAAATCACATTGCTCTGCGTTTGATAACCAAGGAGCTCAGCATGTCCAATTTCCATTAGTGAGTTGGACCTAAAAGGCATTACTTTGAGACTCGTCCATTATGCGTTGTAAGCACTTATCAAACGGAATCAAAGAACAACTCTATTTGTATCTAGACCCACTCCTGTATAATACTAAGAGAGTTTTTGAGATAATATTCAGTGTTTTTCAAGATAAGAATGTCCATTCTTTCCTTTACCTGATGAGTTTCATCACTGGTGATTTATTCAGGCGTTCACACACAGAACTGGTGCTCCTCTCCTGGTGGTGGTCTTCATCGGCAGGGCTGGCATGACATTGGCTGCCTCCATCCTGGAATTGTCACTTCTCCCTAATGCTTGACCCACAGACCGATCCTTCCTTTTTGTCTTTGCTAGTGAGCTTTTCGTCCCCTTCATCAATTTAATAGGCCTTCTTGTACCCTTAAAGAAGAGAAAGCCTTCCACATATTATTATACATTTCCCAGGGCTATAGAAGGATATCCAAGGGTATCTTAAAGATCACCATATATGATTCTAGAATGTGGAGCCCTTAGCTCTTCTATAAAAAAGGGCTATTATTTATTTATTTGAGAGAGACAGTGCACCTCCATGCACAAGTGGGGAGAAGGACAGAGGGAGAAGATCTTCACGCTGACTCCCCACTGAGCATAGAGCCTGAGGCCAGCCTCAATCTGAGGACCCATGAGATCATAACCTGAGCCAAAACTAGGAGTCCATCCCTTCGCTGACTGAGCCACCCAAGCACCCCAAGACACCTGGGGTGGGGGATGGGAGCATCAAGGGCAGGGCTTCATTCTGAGACAAAATGATGCAAGTAGTTTTGTATCTTGTATATTTTAATTTGCTTTTTTTTATAGGTATTTCCTTGTAATTATTACCAATATCACAGTCAATTTAATTCCATTAAGTTTAGCAGTTACTGAATTTCCCTCCTAAACACTGAATTCACACACACACACACACACACAAAAGACATAGTCTTTACCACAGTGAGCTCACAATCTTATATGGAAAAATACAATGCCAGATTTGCATATCACATTACAACATATTTTTAGAACATTGTTTTTAAGTACAGACCCTCAAAACACTAAGACTTGAGTTTTATATCCCACTTTAGCTATGTAATGCTGTGTAGGGAACTTACCCTCCATCAGTGTAGACAGGATTAGTAAGAGTACAGCTCTTGGATTCTTTAATAAAATAATTAATGTGCCTGATAAAATATAAGTGCTCAACTAGTTTTAGCTGCTATTATTATTCTTTACAACAATCTAGTAGAACAAATTTTATTATCCACACTTTTTAGAAAGAAAAGTCTTAGGCCCAGAGAATCAGTGGCTTGTGCTGTGTTAAAGCCCAGATATATTTAAACAGGGACCATGATGCAGGTCTTTTTATCTTGACCCTGGAACTTTACCCCACTATATCATAGGGCATTGTTTCTCATAAAGATTAAAGAATTTAAAGGGAGTACATGGATAGAAGAATAAGACTGAATGACAATATGAGGAATGTATTCCCTTTTGTCTTCTACCCCATCATATCTGATTATGTCATAAGGAAGGTCTCAGTAGATGTTTGTGTGTCATAATCTGTCTCTTTGAACACTTCTTTCACAAATAAAGAACACTTCTGGGTAGCCTGGGTGGCTCAGCAGTTTGGCGCTGCTTTCGTCCCGGGGCGTGATCCTGGAGTCCCGAGACTGATTCCCGTGTCGGGCTCCCTGCATGGAGCCTGCTTCTTCCTCTCCCTGTGTCTCTGCCTCTCTCTCTCTGTCATGAATAAATAAATAAAATCTTAAAAAAAAAAAAAAAAAAACACTTCTGCTGGCTATCATTTCCACGTAGATTTTAATAGTATTGCTCATAGTTTACTCCATTTATTCTTACTGTTGCCTTCTTTTTGTCTCAAGAGATGTTGATTTTTCTCTTAAGGTAATGCTATAAAATTTTCTTTTAAAAAATGTATTTAAATTTTTAAGCTCATAATCTCAGAAAAAAATAGATATGAATGTAAAAATATATTTTGCTATGAAATAAAAAGGCATAGATGGCTCATGATTAAATCATAAAGGTAGTAAGCACTTTTTTTTTAATGTACAGGAGTCATTACTAAGGAGACTAAAAAATCGGTCTCTTTCATTGGGCCTTTTAATTTCATTCTAGATCCTTTAATCTTTTTTGTTAAGTACATTTATAGTTGCAACAACCTCACTGCGATGTAGCTAGTGAGCCCATGTGAGTTACATAGCATTTGTACATAAAGCCTCATCATATTATTTCAATCATTTCAAATAGTCACAAATTATTTTCTATTTTTAGACTCACGATATTTTTAGATGCTTTTTACTACCTCAGAGAAATCCTTTATGATCTTAGAAAAGAATCATATATAGAGGAGCAATGCATGTGTAAAGTGGGAAAGTGGGCCACTTATTTTTAGGAGAAGAGTGTGAGACCACCAAATACAAAAGCCAGTTGACAGTGTGAGCAAGGTATCCTGAGGTTCAGAGATGACAACTTCCTTTGTATTTTGCTTTGAAATAGATGTCCACAAATGCTACATAAATATCCGTTAATAATAGTTAAGATAAATTCATAAGGAGACCTGCTCTCCAGGTCAGCCCAGATTAATGGGGGAGCAGCTGGAATGGTGGCTTCCTAGGATATGTTCCCACCTGCATGATGACTTAAGAGGGTCAAGGTCTGTCAAGGGTCAAGATAAGGTCTGTCAAACTTACCATCATGAACTAGGGTACCATCAGTGGTGAGGCGGATTCCACACCACTTTGCTTTGCACATACAACAGAACTTGATAAAGTAGATGGTGACTGCATTTTTGTTGATGAACAGATGGTGAACAACAAACTGTATGAGAGGGTTAGACCTGGATTCCTGAAGGGTCATTGATTTTGTTTCAAGTTGCCACCTGACAGCCATGACACATGCACACACAACACACACATTCCCAGATCACATTTACCGTCTCAGATGTAACCTCTTAGAGAAGTGGATTGTTTTGAAGAGGATGTTTTTCTGGATTTTGCCATACATTAATATACCAGGTTTCCTCTAGGAATGTCCATTTCCCTAAGGGTTGGATCTTTTATTTTATTTTTTTTTATTTTTTTTTATTTACAATAGTCACACAGAGAGAGAGGGAGAGAGAGAGGCAGAGACATAGGCAGAGGGAGAAGCAGGCTCCATGCACCGGGAGCCGGATGTGGGATTCGATCCCAGGTCTCCAGGATCGCACCCTGGGCCGAAGGCAGGTGCTAAACCGCTGCGCCACCCAGGGATCCCTTTTAATAATGAAGATTTAGAGTGTCTTAAAATTTCAAAAAAATGTCACTCTCATATTTATTCTACTACTTTTTCAAAAAGTCAAAACAAGCCAGGGCACCTGGGTGGCAGTCAGTTGAGGGGTGGACTCTTGATTTCAGCTCAGGTCATGATCTCAGGGTCATAGTATCAAGCCCCAGGTAGAGTTCAACGCTCAGCAAGGGGTCTCCTTGAGATTCTCTCTCTCCTTCTCTCTCTGCCTCTCTCCCATTCTCTCTCTCTCTCTCTCTCTCTCTCTCCCTCTCTCTCTCAAATAAATAAAATTTTTTTAAAGCAAGCCAAAGAAAGTTTTATGTTTAAGTAGATTATTAACATACTTTCATTACAAGTGTGAGGCTATAGCTCTTAAAGCTATTATGGAAGAAAGGAATCCAGGTGAAAATTGAGTCAGTAACAGGCTTTTGAATAATGAGTAAATCCATGGAGTTTCCATGGCAAAACTACTAATAACTGTCACTAATGAATCTTCTGTTACGTACATTTCATGATAACAGCAAAGTCACTGTATCGGCATGCAGGGAATAGTCTATAAATCATGTAAATGATTTCATTGTGTATTTCAAATGTTCTTTAAACAGGTCCTCTTGCCATAGTCCTTAATGTTGATAACTGTTACCTCAAAGTTGATTGATAAGGCCTGGCTCCTTTGGACAAGCTAATCTAATGGTGGTCAACACTTTATTCTTTCCATGAGATTGGAGAGTGAATGCTTCTTTCATTCAGAGAATGGAACCTGGACATGAGAGAAAACTAATGAAATATTAGGAAAACAGCCTGTTTTTGAAGTCCTGACTTAAATCCCTTGGTGACAGACACAGCCGCAGCTTGATTTTCATAAGCCCCATCAGCTTCAATGTCGGCTGTCGGTGGACGGCTAGAATAACTCTCTCCTCAACAACATCCTTCAGCGTGTTACACTGAACCTACATGGTGAAGAGAGAAAAAATAAGCAACAAAATTTGGAAGTGGAATTTTTAATGTAAATTTAATTCACCAAAGAATATAAATCAAATATTCTGGAAAATCTACATAACTAAATCACTGTCTCATCAAGACATTGCCAAAATAATCCTGTCTTCCCATTACTGACATAATGCCAAAAAAGTAGAAAGGAAAAATGTATAGCGTGATTATGTAAAATATCAGCAGCCATTTCTTGTCCCCTTCCGCCTCACCCCCAAAAAGCCATTAGTTTACATAAAACCTATGATTTTAGTATTTTATAATACTCTGAGACACTTGCTACCTCAAGTGTTACTAGTACCTTTGAATATCAAAAATCCTGTCGTTGAGATAATTTCCTCCTTAATGACAGCTTGAGTGCATATTAATATGAAAGCTTTCCAAAAAAGTATTGATTTTAAAATGACCATATTTGGAAAAAATAAAATAAAAATAAATAAAATGACCATGTTTGGGCCAGCAAGATGTAGACTGTATGAATAATATTAGACTTGAAAGCTAATAACAAATAATAATGGATTAGAATGCCAAAATATTGCCCAACACACTCCGTCAACATGTATATGAACACAGCAGGAAATCCAAAACAAAAGCTAATTTATGGAAAACTATGTATTCCTAATGACAGTTTAGACCAGTAGGGGTCCAAGTTACAAACTGCATCTTTACATGAGATGCTTTCATTTTACATAGAAAACCTGGCTGTATTCTGTAAGCATGTATCAAATCAAATCATTGTCTTATATTTAAGAGCATTTTTTCTTATTTTGTTCTGTAAAATCTAATTGCTGCCCATGAGCATCAGGTGTATTTATATATTTGTGAAATTAAAACATAAAATGATGTGATCTTGCTTGCACAACCCAAGATACCAAAGGAATTGTGTGCATGAAGTGATTGTTTGACCCCATGCAATTTTATTTTATTTTCAAATTTTAAAAAAGGAAAAACAGCATTAGTCTTCTGATATGTTGATAGCTTATTGATGCCAGATGCTTTTGCCTGTGCTCAATGATGTAGCCTAAATATTTATATTTTAAAACATATTGACGTATCAAAGAATTTAAATCTGGAAGAGACCTTAGAGATCATTTTGAGCAAGTTCTTTTGATATTTATAAAAATGGGAGATCTAAGCCTCAGAGAAGCCCAGTGACTTGCCAAGGTCCCACAACTAGTTAGAGCCAGAATTGAGACTGGGACTCGGTTCTCTTTTAGTATAAACAAAGCTCCACAAGACGCCACGGGCAATCTGTGTTGAAAACTGTGCTCTTAACTGTAAAAGGTCAGATTCCGATTTTCTTTTCCAGCAACTTCTGATAACATGTTCTTAATGACTCTTTCTCAGAAAGATTATTTTTGGGAAACTGTACCATGGTGGATATGAGGTGATTTACAAGACAGGAAAACTCTAGACCTTAGCTTGCCTCCATGGACTTTCAGGGATTTGGAGGCATACGCAGAACCGACTTACAGACATTTTCAGGATGATATTTTATTAAGCCCATTTTTTCTTAAGCAGACTCTGGTTCTCATATTATCTCTTATTTTTTTTTTGTCTTTGTGAGAATGTTTGCTTGCTCTTGTAATATTAAACAGCATTTAGCCAATAATGGCAGGCATGCTAAGAACTATAGTCCAGGTTGCCAAAACCTCAGAGTGTCACTCTTCAGGGTTCTGGTGGCATAAGCTACATTCGGGTTTCTGATGGCAAGGGTGCTTGCTTCTGTGTTCGCTTCACAACATCCCCTGTAATTTGCTCTAAGGTTCTGGCAGACTGCTGGACCATGTCACCAGCTGTCACCACCCCTCCTTCCCATCCATATTTGGCAGTATCCAAGAACAGAGGCATGCCAGTAGAAATAATAGTAGCTGTGATAGCAACTTCAGTGGCATGGTCCCCAGAGACAAGATCAAAATTTGGCACCATTTCTCTCAACATGGAACTAAAAATGGTACTGAACTTGCTACTTGGTGGTATATAATTTTCTTTAATGACACATTTTGGTTTCAAGTGTTCCCCATGCTGGCTTTTAAGTATCAAACCAGCATACATTGGTTAAAAAGAATGGAATGCCCTTTTTTGCCCTGGAGAAGGGGTGGAATTGCTCTAATATCATGGACTCCTTTCATCTCCATCAGCCTTGAAAGGTAAAAGGAATGTGCACTATAATTTCTTTCACTGGAACGATCGTTGAGTCAGAAAGAAAATGTCTTCATAAGATTTCACTAGCCTATTGTCTTATTTCTGCTTCTCATTAACTAGAAAAGCCTACAGGGAAAACAAAAAACCAAGAAGGTTATAAAATGATTTTTTTAACTATATAAGAAATATTTCATTGTAAACATCTTCAGATCTGTTGAATCCAAGAATACCATGAGACAACCTGAAAAGATAGAGTCTGTAAAGTGGACCCTTTGGCTGTTAGTAATATAGTTTGCAGTAATAACGGAAGGTTTAACATCCATGTCCATTACTTCTCGAGTTGATGTGACAATTTTTATCATCAATTTGGGTGATAGTATTGAAAGTGTGCTAAGTTTGTAGATGACAAATGTTAGCTATTATAACTAATTTAGAAGGGTTCTGACTGGGAATCATCTTGAAAGTCTATGTTTTCCTACCCTGAGAAAAGGGGAGGAATTACACAAGGTGCCCTCCAAGGCTTCTCCTTACTATTAATGGTTTCAGGGGCTCTGTTAGTCACCCCTGTTTCTCAGGAGCCAGTTCAGCTACAGAGATCCAGGCCTCTAAGATCAACTTTCAGCAAAATATTGAAAAAGTTGAATTATATATTAAATAGCTAAAATCTTCATTTATTCCCTTTCTTCTCAAGCTCCTCTTTTTTTTCCCTCCATGTCCCTGTTTTACTCTTAACTGCAAAGATCCATTTCTGCTTCTCTGACAACTCCCCTCACTCCTCACAACTGCAGAAAGTAAAAAATTTATTCAGACAAAAAGTGGGATGTTTTAGATAAAATACTACAAAGTGCTATGGTAGTTTTTAATTGTAGGAGGTCCTCTCATGAAGACATTTCAACTAGACTTCAAGGTACTAGTGAGATGTCATCAGAAAGAACTTGGGAACGGTATCCCAGAAGCCAGGAATGACAGGAACAAAGCCATGGAAACCAAGAAGTTAAGGGCAGGATTTCAGTGGTAGACAAGCACATCTGGCCAGTTCGGGGTCCCTGTGATACATTCACATGGTTGCACAACAGATTTCCAGAACTGTTCAATCTTACAAAACTGAAACTCTGCACCTTTTAGACAACTCCCCATTTCCCCTTACCCTGATGCCCAGCAACCACCGTTCTTTCTGCCTCTTTGAGCTTGAACTACTTTAGATAGCCCATATTAGTAGAATCAAAACAGTATTTATCTTTTTGCGACTAACATTTTATGTGACCTAATATCCTCAAGATTCATCTATGTGACAGCCTGTGGCAAGGCTTCCTTCCTTTTTAAGATTGAGTAATAAATATTCCCTTGTGTGTTTATACCACGTATTCTTTCTCCATTCTTCTGTTGATGGGCATTTGGGTTGCTTTTGCCTCTTGACTATTGTGAATTGTGCTGCTATGAAGATGGATGTACAAATATCTCTTTGAGACCCTGCTTTCAGTTCTTTCTTCAGGGTATATCCAGAAAGGAGATTCTGGATCATATGGTAGTTCCAGTTTCAATGTTTTGTTTTGTTTTGTTTTTTTGAGGAATTTCCATAGTGTTTTCCATAGCAGTTGAACCATTTTAGAGTCTCATCAGCAGTGCACCAGGGTTCCAGTTTCTGCACACCCTCACCAAGACAAGTCACAATGTTTTGTTTTATTTTTTTTAAAGATTTTATTTATTTATTTATTCATGAAAGACACAGAGAGGGAGACAGGCAGAGGGAGAAGCAGGCTCCCTATGGGGAGCCCGATGTGGGACTCCATCCCGGGTCTCCAGGGTCACACCCTGGACTGAAGGCGGCACTAAACCGCTGAGCCACCCGGGCTGCCCAAGTCACAATGTTTTTAAACTACAAATCAATCTGGTTAAGCTCATGAGTTGACAGTCATTAACCTAGTACATGCATTTGTTTAATCAGATTGTTTTCCTTCGAACACCTGAGATTTGCACTAAGGATGCCTTTTCTTGCTCTTCCCTCTGCCTCCTGATGGAGTCACTTACCTTTCTACCCTCATATCTTTCCTAGAGGAGCACCTAGGAGCCTTGTAGAGACGGGCGCCTGCAGGGAAGGTTTAGGGAAGATGAAAATAGATGTTCTTTAGTTCTGCTAGGTGTTAGGTGGACTACTCTTCAATAAACATTTAAATTTAAATGTAGTATACAGTTAGAAAACTGTACAAATCATAAGTGAACACACCAGTGGAACCACCACCTGGATAGAAAAGTAAAATATTCCATTCCAGAAGTCCTCTATGGCCTCTCCCAGTTATTCTCTAGGCCCTCTTCCCTAGAGGTAATTACTCTGGTGACTCTTTTTTAAGATTTTTAAAATTATTTTAATTTAAAAAAAAATAAAAAATAAAATTATTTTAATTTATTCATGAGAGACACACAGAGAGAGAGAGAGAGGCAAAGACATAGTTTAGAGGGAGAAGCAGGTCCTTTCAAGGAGCCCCATGTGGGGCTCGATCCCGGACCTTAGGATCACACCCTGAGCTAAAGGCAGATGCTCAACCACTGAGCCACCCGGGCATCCCCTCTGGTGACTTGTTCCTACCAGTTAATTTTACCAGCTTTTGAGCTTTATACATATTAGCTTATGCAATATTCATGTTTTTTTTTTTTTTTTTTTTTTTTTTTGTGAATAGGTTTTCTTGCTCAGTACTGTGTTTGTGAGATATAGCCATGTCATTGCACCTGGCAGTGTCTTACTCATTACATCGGTCTATAGAATTCCTTGTATGACTACCCTATAATTTGTTTATCTTTTTACTGCTGGAAGACATCTGGGTTTCCATTTTGGGGCTATTACAAATAATTTTACTGAGAATATCCTGATTCATGCCTTTTGGTGCTAATTGTATACATATTTCTACTGGATATAGAGACAGACTTTTGTAGACCAGCTGGGGACTTAACCATCATTTCTAAGATATTTCAATATAAAGAAAATACATTCTAATTCCAAACAAGCAACTTACAAATGATTTTGCGATTTGCAACCATTTTCAGTGGGTAAAACATCTTGTATTTAGAAGCCCATTTCAACAAATGGACAACATCTGACTATATGTGCTGCTGTCAAAAAAGAAATAAATCAATTTGTGTTAACATTTTTTAAGTTTCTTTAAATTTAAATTCAGAACAATTGAAGGACAACAGCACAGTATAGGAAAAAGAATCCTGAAATAGGGTCAAGAGATCTTGTATCATAAGTCCTCTTTATATATTTTTTAAAAGGCATTGAGTAGATCGCTAACCTGCTCGCTGCCTGTGTTTCACTTTTACAGCAGAGATGATGACCCCTGTTAGAAGATAACAGACATTGGGGTGCCTGGGTGGGGCAATTGGTTAAGCGTCCAACTCTTGGTTTCATCTCAGGTCATGATCTCAGGGCTGTGAGTTGAAGCCCTACACTAGGCTCCGCACTAGCTACAGAGTCTGCTTGAGATCCTCCTCTTCCCCCCTCCCCCCCGCCATGGCTTCTTTCTCTAAAATAAATAAGTAAATACTTTAAAAGAGAGAGAGAGAAGATAATACACATCAAAGTATTTTCAAATATAAAAAACACACTTGGGTAGACATACAATGCTATTGCTCTCATTCACAAATTCCCTTCTTCCTTGGATAACATTTTAGATATGAATGTAGCCCCCATCCCTCATTAAAATCACCCAAAAATTCATGGAAATAGAAATATGAAACATGATATGAGAAACATTTTTTTAAGATTAAACCTACATGAATGCTTTCTGTAACTGTAAAATACACACGTATACTGTTTACATGTAATTCTTAAATTGTTTTAAAGACTCTTAGAAGGGCGCCTGCCTGGCTCAGTAGGTTTGAGTGTCCGACTCTTGGTGTTGGCTCAGGTCATGATTTCAGGGTTCTGAGATCAAGCCCCACGTTGGGCTCTGTACTTTGTGGGGAGTTTCCTTGTCCCTCTCCTCTGCTCCTCCCCCCACTTGTGTTCTCTCTCTCTCTCTCTCTCTCTCTCTTTCTCTCTCAAATAAATAAGTAAAATCTTTTAAGACATAAAATAAAGGGGCTCCTGAGTGGCTCACTGGATTGAGCGAGCATCTGTCTTTGGCTCAGGGCGTGATCCCAGGGTCCTGGGAACCCCACAGGGAGCCTGCTTCTCCTTCTGCCTGTGTCTCTGCCTCTCTCTGTGTGTGTCTCTCATGAATAAATAAATATAATCTTTTAAAAATTAAAATTAAATAAAGACTCTTAGAGTTAACCAAAATAGCCTGTTGTGAATTTCACTCATATCACTATAAAATTTTCTTTCTACAAAAGAGAATACAGTACAGTGGGAAAGTATTTGTATGGAAGAATTGTGCCTGGAATACGCAAACATTACTTAGTGGTATCTCTGCCCATCTTTTGCCATCAAATACCACCTCTACCTTCTGTTTTCTTGATCTAGTAGAAAAACATTATCTAGCCTGTGGCCCTCACAGAAGCCACATTTCACTTTCTTCAATATGGATTCTCAGCCCCCTGGTAGACAGACGGGTGTATCGTGGTGTCCCCTTCATTATCAGAAGGTCTGGGTTTAAGGGCAAACTCCACTATTTGCCTGCTTGAAACCTTAAACTCCCCCAAAGCCTCAATTTTCTCAGATCTAAAATGGAAAAAAAAAAGTAGTCATAGTAAGTATTCATTGGAATCTTTGTGAAGATTCAATGAGATAAAGCAGATGAAGCACCAGCACAACATTTGATACGTGAGAAATGTTTAATGAATGTTTTATTTAAAAAAAAAATACCGCATCATGATGTTCTAACACCACCTTCCTGCCAGCTGATACTCTTCACCTAAGCTATCTGCCCAGGGGGGTGAGGGACTCTGAAGAGCACAGAGCTCCCAGCCACCCCTTGACACTCTCCACCCAGCCCACTTGGTCATGCGTAAACCAAGGATCACTTTTTACCATTCATGAGTAGTGGCACCAAATGCCTTCCATTGGGGTCAAATCGCCTTTCCAACTCGGGTGTTGGAAGAATTGGGCTCATCCTTCTGTATTTATATATGTATTTTATTTCACTAATCTTTCCCTTATTTGTCTGCCAAGACCTTCCCGTAGTGTTATTGCACAAGTGCTCAGTAATTTCTCGAGCAATTTTTACTTTTAGGAGTTTGCTACCTCCCTCTGCCTCCCCCTCTCTCATTTTTGGAACTAGTTTTACTAACACCTTGAATTTGTATAAAAATCTCAAGTTACACATAATGAGGGTCAAGAGCATTACTAAATAGCAAACACCAAGATTTTCAAAGTCCATGGTATCCTAAAACCAAACAACTTGTTGGTCTCTGTTTTCAGTGCAGTGTTAAACAAGATATAATATTATTTGGTGTGGTTCTCATTATACAGCATGTTAAGTAGAACTGGAATTTCATTTTAATGAGATTTTCTGTAAGAAAAAATATATAATAAAGTTATTGCCTATCTGGCAAAAAATAGCTCTCTAAACACAAACATAACATTACTTTCTAACACTTGACATCTGTGGAGGATTGCGTGGATTATCTCTCTTCTTCAAAGTCTATTAAAACCAATAATATAAACAAATTTGTCATTCAGGAAGACTTTTTATGTTACATAAAAGCTCACAATGATGATAAATTATTTTGTGTATAAGTTGACCCTTTTGGAATATTTATCATTGCTATGCCAAAGTATGTCTGTCAAAGCTTTCACTGTATGCAAAAAGAGCTCCCATTATTTTACTCAAAAATTGCTGAAATATACCTAAAACCTTGAAAAATGTATGAAATGATAAATGTTTAGAAAGCACCTGACATTTTGCCACTCAAACACTATGTAATTTAATGCAAAATGACATATGAAGTTATCCCTCCTTACAAGTTGACAGTTTGTGAATTCAAGAATTCTATAACGTATATCTTAATCCTTGAAAAACCAGAGTTTGAAAGGAATTGTTGGCAGATTATAACTTAAGAAGGGGAGTATATACATTTGTTAAAAATATACGGGGTAGATGTAGCTATGTTTGTATCTATGTTTATGGTGATTCTTATTATAGCATAATTTTATGTCAGGAGTTGTTAACAGAAGAACGTGAAACTTATAGAATGCCCTCAAGCTGTTGAATCTTTTTTTTTATTTTTTTTAACTTTAATTAAATAAATAAAATACTAGTGGACTTTTACTCAACTGCTTTTCATATACTATTATGCTAATATAGTCATTAATTACTTATAACACTTTATTCTTGGTTATTTACTTACTTGTTTTATATTTATTAACTTTTCCCTTAAATTACTATATTTTTATCCACAACAGTGTTTTCTTAGATTTGAAAACATCAGAACATAGATTTCAGTTATTTGACAGTTATTTAATTTTTTTAATTTTTATTTATTTATGATAGTCACAGAGAGAGAAGGAGAGAGGGGCAGAGACATAGGCAGAGGGAGAAGCAGGCTCCATGCACTGGGAGCCCGATGTGGGATTCGATCCCGGGTCTCCAGGATCGCGCCCTGGGCCAAAGGCAGGTGCCAAACCGCTGCGCCACCCAGGGATCCCTATTTGACAGTTATTAAGGCCTACTTGGGCACTATATAAAATCCATGAGATACAAAAGTGAATGAAAACAGTCTTGCCAAGATGCTTAACCAAGTCGGGGAAGGGTACCCCACAAAGTTGGGGCCTACCATCTGAGTGATGAATGAGTATTTTACAGTGGATGAAGAGCATAACGGTAGAAGGAACTATTGAGAGGTAGCATGATCTGGTCAGGTGAGTTCAAATAGTTCAGTAATCTAGAGTCTGGAATAAATAAATGAAGTACTGATATACTAAGAACAGTCCTACTATGTACCAGCTGTCCTTAACATATTCTCATAGACTTATCCTGTCTAGAAAGTTCCTGTAAGTTAAGGAAGGTAGGTTTAGCCAAACTCACTTTTTAAGTAAAACTGATGTTAATAATGTTCTATCATTTGTCCAAAGCTAAATCCTAAATTGAGGATTAGACCAAAGTCTAACTCTGTCTAAAGCCCTTGCTCTTTATACTGTGCCAGTTTAACTATGTTACTACATATATTGCATATTTAATGAAGGCTTGCCTTTTGTAGTCATCACACTGTTTCTAAGATTTTCAGACCCACATCAGAAACTGTACATGAAATTACCTAACATGTAGTATGTTGCTTCATCTGTGCCTTGATGAATTGAATGTCATAAACTCATCTTAAATTTAGAATATTCAAATATTACAATATTTTATGCATCTAAATCCACTCTGATCATTTCATATGCCAGCTAATTTATCTGAGAGACCAGTTGTTACTTTTTACCTTCATCCAAATGAATAGGTCATGTTTCTTGAGAATATAGGGATGCTGCAACTAAGCATTACACATGTGCAAGTGGCTTGTGGTCAAGCAAGTTTGGCGGAGGCTGCTCTAGAGCATTCTCCCGCTTACCTAAGTGACAGTGAGGCGTGGACTCAGATAAAACAGAGCAGATAATGATGCATTCTAATCCTATCAATATTGTACTGCATTGTTACTTACATTGCATTTGTGTGAGGAACTGTTTCTTTTCTAGTTTTTTAAATGCAATGATCTTTGTTGTTTCAGAACATGGAAATTTTAACTTTACATATGAATCTTGTTATCAACATGTTACCATTTGCTATACTGGCTAAAAAACAGCAGACCTTTAAACAACTTGTATTCTTTGCCCCCAGCAATGCATCTCTTTGGCCTCAATTGGCAATTACAGCAAACTGAAAATGACACATTTGAGAATGGAAAAGTGAATTCTGATACTATGCCAACAAACACTGTATCATTACCTTCTGGCGACAACAACAACGGTAAGAGAAAGAATTCTGTGTCTTGTGTGTTTCTTTAACATCTCTTTTCCATAAATTTATTTTTATCCATGTCACATCCCGTTATATCGGGGAGAGGGAAAAGATTTTGAAATACAGATGTCATCTTTTAATGAGGGGTTTTTATTCATTTACTTGAAAGATTGGAAGTTCACAGTTTTATTAGAGGAATAATGCAGTTTTCTGCTTTCTGATTTGATGGCTAGACTTTTCCAGCTTTCCCTCTTGCAAGTGGGTATTTTGTTTTATTTTTAGCCTGTAAATAGGCTACAATTCAGTATATCATCTCAGATACTATATCTTGGGTGTATGAAGCTTTTCTCATTCAACTAACATATGGAGTTGAAATACCATATTAATTTTGTTATAAAAGCTTTGAAATACAAAACACATTAAAGGATATAATTTATTGACCTTTCCTCCGCTTGCCCTTTCTTCTGTAAACCTTCAACAAAGTTTGCACTTTGGGCTAACAGACTTTCACATCCTTTGGTTCTGAATTTAAAACAGAATTTAAGAAGTTTAAGAATGCTTTCTTTCATTTTTCCATATAAAAACCCAGGAAAATGTATATATACATGTGTATATTTATATTATAATTACCTGTGTTATTTTGATATATGTGTGTGTGTGCGTGTGTGTGTGTGTGTGTGTGTGTGTAACTTTTGACACTTGGCATCCTCTGACTTTTTGCAAAACTTATATCTCAAAACAACCAGAGCAAGATACCTTTTTTTTGTCATGTAAATATATCATCTGCCTTTAAGCATTTCCCAAGCTTTTCTTTCCCCTTTGTTTCTTCTTATCTCGTGTATTTGTATTCTGCTTTGGCATCAATTATGTTCATCCTCATGTGGCTAGTTTCTTTGCAAGACTAGAAAGAAGCTATTGTGTATTTATAGATAATATATATTTATTTATATTTATATATACACTGCTGTTTCACATGGACCCATTCACCATGACTAATGCTTTTATCTTTTTTGGTTGTTGTTGTTCTCTGTTTTCTCATCTTCTGTTTTATTTTAACAATAATGCTTTATGGCATTTCTCTTTCTTCTTAGGGGGCCTGAGGAATTTTAGAAGATGTTAGATTTTCATCATCATAATAAATACCCTTAGCCCCACACCTGTATGGAGCCTTTTGATATAAAGCTCCATGTGTCCCAAGAAACAATAAGCTGGTGACTAATACGTCACCACACCTGAAGACATGAAAACTGTAGGTGGGGGAAATTTCAATTAAGTAAACAATGGTTTAATTTTTTTATACACTGATAACACAGACGAACTGATCAAGTAACTACACAGAAATTAAGAGCATTTATTTTTGGTTCATGTAGATTGAAATGTAGCCTTTCTCTTAAAGTAGATAGTTTCTGCAAAAAGAGCCTGATGGCACTGACCACATACGGAGGGAATTTTTTTTTTTTTACAGACTCAAAAAATTAGACTAAAATGAGAAAGGCTTATTATAGACCTGTCTTATTTTACAGTCTCCTAAGCTTTTATTATGGTTAAGACAAAAATGGAGCACAACTAATTAGTTTCACAGTACTTGAGCAGCGCCTACTAAGAGAGCGATGGGTTGAGAGGTGCTCTCACAGCCTAGTACTGGTTCCTGGTGTTCGTCAGTTACTTTGTAACCTTGGTCAAGGTGCTTAGTGATTCAGATCTGCAAGAAGATTTTAGGACAATCCTGGAATATACTGTCTGGGATCATAGCAGATCCAGGCATTTGAAAGAGCATCAGTGCACATGGCCTCAGAAATTCTGCAGAACTAACAGAGTTGTAAACCGTTCTCTAGGACTGCAGTGAGAAATCCATGTTATGTCACGATCCACAGACCCCTGCACGCATACATCTGAAATACGTTTCCCAAAATAATGCTTATCCTTATTTTATGAAATGCACCCTGGTTTCCTTACTCTGTTGGGTTTCCGTTTATACCAGTGCTTCTTGACACTCACTCAAAGGATTTCACACTTTACGAGGGATTGTGGTCCACAGTTTCCAAAACACTGCTCTGAAAGTCCTTCCCTCTAGAAGAGACTGAGTTTCCCCCACAGGATTATAGAATGCACTGCGTACAAGTGATGTGTGCCTATAGAACTATATATACATGGAAGCAGGATTCCTTCTTCCTACCCTTGTAAAGAAGCCCCCCACAGAAGGAACCAGAAACAAATGTCCCAGGGTGAGTTAGGTACTCTGGAGAAAAACTGACCTTCCAGCCTGCCAACAGGCCTGGGGGTTCATAGACATTTCTCCTTGTGGAAGGAAGGCTATCTCTGGGCTCAGACCTCGTCCACAAAATGTGAACTAATTAGTAGTCACTTGTCTTGTTTATTATTTCTCGAAGAGCAACCCCCTCAAAAAAAAAAAAAAAAAAAAAACCTAAACTAAATTGTAAGAAATTCTTATTTCTGTTTTTCCAAGTAAATATTCTTGGTGTGTATCTCTTAAATACTTATGGGGCGCAGGGGGACATGAGGGGACTGTATTTACAAGAAGGAGGGGGGTAGCTTAAAATCATGGCTTTTAAACCTCTGTGATGATCCTGCACTGTCCATACACCATCATCCACTGCCTCAGTTTTATAAACTATCCAGAGAAGCATATCACATCATCTCTTTAGAAATTCTAGATTACAGCCCTTAGGAGAGCCTTAGAATTCTGAACAAAGCTCACTAGGAGAATTAACTGTGCTAAACATAATGAGACCATTGATTCACAGCTTGTAAGTACAATACTTTTGTTTTTGCGGTCCTATTTTATTCTTACTTTATAAGCATAATTATAAGGAACAGTCATGGTGCTAAGGCTTCAGTAAACTCCCTGCTTGCTTTTAAGCTCATTTGAACAGAAGCTTCTAAGTGGTATTTAGTATATAAAAGCAGAATTTCTGTTGTATGCTCTGAGCTTTTACCGATTATTCCCTAGACCATCTTTGACTACAAATTTTAGAGATGGGATGTCAGATGTGTGGGGTCTCAGGCAATGGACAATGTGAATGAAGAGGTGAGAATGAGGTTTTTGAACTTCTAATACCAGTCTCTCTCCAGAAACTGAAATTATTCCCCTGGACCAAGAAATTCGTTTAGCCTAATGTACTGGAAAGAATCACACAGGCCTATATTCAGATCCTAGCTCCTTCATTTATTTACTTTGTAACCTTGAGCAAGTTACTTAACCTCTTGGAGCCTCAATTTCCTCACATGTAAAGAGGGAATCATAATCCCCATCTCCCAGCTCACTGACTGCCGGCAATCTGGCAGGCCTACTCCATTTCCCTTGCAAACTCCCTTCCATTCCACACTTGTCAGCAGTGGTTCCAGATCGTCTTACGGTACTCAAAACCCCAGCCCTCTCAACAGATGGACCTTTCTATTCAACAACAAATAGAAGCCTTCTTAGGAAGTTCTCTTTAATTTCTTGTAAACAAATCTCCGTTCCCATGCGTGTCTGGATCTGTGCTTTGCTTCTCTTTGCCCTGTATTCAAGGCTCATCTTTCCATGAGTATTCTCAATCCCATTCTGGATCTTCAAAAATTTACCCCCTGTTGCCACCTGTCATCAACATGTGAGCCTACTGAGGCCTCTCAACATCTTAAAAAAGAAAACAAAGAAACCCTTGACTCTACTTCCTGCTCCAGCTCTACCCTGTTTTTCCCTTCTCCCTTCACATCCAAGGAGCACAGCATCTGTATTCACCTCATGCATTTCTTCACTTTCCATGTACTCCTTTGTCACAGCTCTTCTCAACCACCACGCGTTAAAACCAATGCTTTCGAGGGTTGTCAATTGCTGTGTCAGTAGCATCAGTGAACACTCTTCAATCTTTATCATATTTGAATTCTTGGTAGTATTAATAGTTAGCCTAGCCCTCCTAATTGAAATGCTCTTCTCTCTTAGCTTCCGTGGTACTGCGTTCACCTTGGCTCTCTTCCTGACCCTTTGGCAGTGACTTCTCGGTTTGTTGAGTTGACTCCTCTTTCTCTGCCTGTTCTCCCCACATTGGCATTACTCAGGACTCTGCTCTTTTCACAATATGATTCCTCTGGGTTCTCTTATCAGCTCTCCAGGTGTCCATCATGTTCTGTGTGCTCTGTGCTATGTTACATTCTGGGTGCTCCCAAATCAATATATGCAGCATAGATATTTCTGTCTCTTTGAACTCCATATAATCAACTATGTAAAATCTATCCTAGTACCTTTGGAACTTATCCACCTGGGTGTCGTCCAAGCATCTCAAACTTCATGAGTCTAAGACTGAATCCTTCAACTACTTTGGCTCTCTATGACTACATAATAAGGCATATCAAGATTGAGTGGCTTAAGAGAACAGTTGATATTACCTCTTATGATTCTGTAGATTGATTGGGAAATTCTTATGTTTGTGCCTGGGTGTTTCATGCAGCTGCTTTCAGATGTCAGCTGGGGCTGTTGGAAAGCTCCACTGAGCTGGAAGTCTAAGGTGGCTCATTCTCATGGCTGGCAGTTGGTGCTGTGTGTTGGCTGGAGCTCAACTGTGGCTGTTGACCAGAGCATTCCACGCGGCTTGGACTTCTCAGCACATAGCAGCTGGTTCTGGAGAGAAGTATCCCAAGAGGGAGCATTCCAGGAGACCCACACAGAAGTTATGAACCTTCTCACTTTGGACATCGGACACGATGTCACTTCTACTACATCTTCTTGGTCAGGAAAGTCAGTAAGATCAGCTCGGATTCATGGGAAAGGAGAATTAAACTTTCCCTCTTGTGTGGGGAAATGGCAGGGATTCGTTTCATAAGAGCATGTGGGATGGAAGATATTGTGGTGGCCATCCTTTGGGAAATATAGTTGCCGTATCATCTCTCTTTCCAGATGTGTCTTTCTTTCAGGGCTTTTTGTGTCAGGAAATGGCATCATCATTCACCTAGTTACCTGGGCCAGAAGTTTAGGAGTCATGCCTAACTCCTCTCTCACTTCCATATGCAATCATCTAGTTCTGTGGGTTCCAAGTCCACAGTATCTCTTAGATCCATCTTCTCTCACCTGGATTATAGAAGCACCTTCTGTCTGGGCTGTTTCGTCTCTAGTGTTGCTCACAGTCTTCAAACACGAATCTGACATATCCGTATCCTGCCTGATCCACTCCAGTGACCTAGACTCCAGTCAGGTGCCTTTAAATGACTTCCAAGGCTCTCACAATCTGGCTGTTCATCATACCATCCTCTAATACAGAAGCAGTAGAGGAGGGAGATAGAGTATAGGCTTTTAAGCCAAGCCTGCTGGCTTTACTTCCTCATTCTGATCATTCACGGCTTGGTTACTTGGGACAAGGTATAAATTACTTCTTTTGCCTTAAGTTTTCTCATCATTAGAACAGTCTTAAAAATTCAGTGGAAATACTTTAAATGAAAAAAAAAAAGGAAATACTTAAAATAGTGTGGAGTACATAACAAGTGCTTGAAAAATGTTAGTGGCTCTGCTCTTACTACTTAATGTATGTCTTCTTTGCTGGAGTAGGAAGCTCAGATTATATGCGTTTTCTGTCCCAAGGTCTCAGCACAGTTATCAACATACAAAAGGTGCTCAGTTACTGTTTGTCAAATGAATAGATGAAAATAGTATAACTAAATGCTATAGACTATAAAAAAGGGCCCAACACAGTGCCTTGCAAAGTATACACAAAACAAATCTTGGTTACAGCCTAGTGGTTAAGAATTCAAGGTCTGCCACCTACTTTAGGTGGCTTTACATAAATTGCCTTCCCTAACCTCCTATTTCTCCATGGGATAGTACTGAGGTTTAAATCAAATAATACATGTAGGCTTCCAGGCAGTGACTGGGACATGATGAGTATTTGATACATGTTAATAATTATTAGTTCACTCTTTTTAACATAATTCTAGATTATGCACTTGTAATTTGTAGCGGAACTTTTTTAAGAAGATCTTTAAATCAGCATCAAGAATATTCTCTAAAGCAATAATAGATATCTTATTGTTAGTTATTTTTAGTTATTTGGATTTTATGAAAGGAATCTTACTTTGTTTTGTTGTGGGTTTTTTTTAAGATTTTATTTATTCATGAGAGACATAGAGAGGCAGCGACAGGCAGACAGCTTCTCCTGTGGGGATCCTGATGCGGGACTCGATCCCAGGACCCTAGGATCATGACCTGAACCAAAGGCAGATGCTCAACCACTGAGCCACCCAGGTGCCCCTATGAAAGGAATCTTAGCCTTAATACTCCTTTGAATGCATATTATGGTACATTTATTTATTGAGCATATACTATGTGCCATGCACAGAGCAAGGCTCTGAGAATATAGCAGTGGAAAAAAAAAAAAAAAAGATAGTCACAGTTGTTCTCAAAGCATGTGAATTGCTAGGCAAAACAAATCAAGCAGGCAATTACAATGAGTTAGCAAATGCATACATAGTAGGGAAAAATAGAGGGTACCGTGGCAGGATATTTCAACACTGTCTTTATTTGAAAGGAACAAAAAGACCAAATGCCAAAATTTAGCATAGGATAGTTTGAAGCAATATAAGACAAATAAAAGGCCATAAATTTTGGCTGGTGTAACTCTGGCAAATTACTTCTCCAATCAAAAACAAAAAACAAAAACAAAAACAACCGCTTCTTATGTACAAACTTCCAGTTATAAGTTATGGAGTATAGTATATAGCATGGTGGTCACAGCTAATAATATTGTATTGGATATTTGAAAGTTGCTAAGAGAATAGATTTTTTAAAAAAATTTAGTTAACATACAGTACAATATTGGTTTCTGGAGTAGAATTCAGTGATTTATCACTTACATACAACACCCAGTGCTCATCACAATGAGTGCCCTCCTTAACACCCATCACCCATCTAGCTCATCCCCCAACCACCTCTCTGCATCAACCTTCAGTTTGTTCTCCATCCTTAGGGTCTCTTATGGTGTGTCTCCCTCTCTAAGAGAGTAGATCTTAAATGTTCTCATCACAGGAAAAAAGTGGTGATTATGTGAAGTGATGGCTGTTAAAAAGACTTGCTGTGGTGATTACTTCGCACTGTAAACAAATACCAAATCGCTGTATTGTACTTCTGAAACTAATAGAATGTTTTATGTCAATTTTATATGAACAAAAAAATTTTAAACTCCTTTTGAGTACAAATTTAAACACTACATATATATGTGTGTATGTATATATACATAGAGAGATTCATCTTGTCTAAACGAAATAATTCAAATACTTTTAAAATTTTACATTATTGTTCATCATGTATGAATTTTCTCAGATTCTGAAAAATTTCAGAGACTTAATTTTATAGCAAGTTAAAGATTGCCTGTGATTTGAAGAAATGGGCTAACAGGGTTGCAGGTACCTTGACTTTTATTCAATATTGTTTATACTATTTGTGTTGCAGTGTGTAATAGTTCCTTAATTAGGTGCTATATTGATCTAGTTCATTAAACTGTGTTCATGAGGTATTTATGTTTTAATTCACTTCGCCTGTGATGTAACACTCGGTATCCACAGTGTTAAGTTATGGCATGTGGTTGTTTATAAAAGAGAGGTTCTTTCAGAGATCTCAAAGACAGGCTATGAGTCCAAGGTTAAGTCATAGAATTAGAGGGTGGGCTATTGATTGTCTGTAAATGCCTAACCTTGCTTCCTGACATCTTAATTATTAGTGCCTCTGTGGGACTTCGGATGATATTATCATTTACCCTCCTCAACAATTGAGTTAGACTTTTTACAGTTGGATTTCTTTTCTGTCTTTCCATTTTAATAATGATGGGTGTGTTTACTCTCATCATAGGCAGGCAGCAGATTCATGATATGGATGGCAAATTATTTAGTAGTTTGCACCTTTGGGTGGTTGTTTCCTGATATCCCAAAATACTTTTCAGACAGGTACCAAACCTCCTAATTACCAGTATGGATTAAACATTCCATTTTGTCCTTATCACATCTAGGGCTGGCAAATTATTATTTATATGATATCTCAGAGTTCAAGGCATTGTTAATGCATTATCTGAAAAAAATGCCAATTTTACTGGGGAAAAAAATGTACTGATGCGTTTGCCTATAGACTGGGGATCACCTAAGAGGGAGAGGAGTAACAATAGCTTTGGGGATGTGGCCTCTTTCTGTTTTCACAGTCTGACAACCGTGTTTTAAGACGTTGAGACGTTGTGACACATACTTACTGATGAAAGGGAAAATCACAGTTAGTAGGTAAAAAAGACCGCTAGTGGTTCCCACATTCAGGCACAACAGGAACCCTGGAAAAAAATCTTCAAGATGATACCCTATTGTGTTTGAAGACATGATACACCTCACTCGTACTGTGAAGGCTTTAATTGGTTTGATTCCTAACCTACGAGCTTTGAGTTTAGAATAACTACAGGGCGCTCTGTTGCCCTGGCTATTTTTTTTTCTCCTCCATTTTTCCTCCTTTTTCTCTTAGTAAAACCTACAAACAACCTTACTGTTTCCTATGATCATTCCCAGGTTCAGGCTCTGGGGGTTAAGGATGGAGTGATCTCAGTAAGGGAGGATAGAGAGCACCAGAACTGGCCCTCCTTTTATATCCTCTGAAGCCAAAGTTTTCTGGAATTCAGGACATGATGAAAGACATCTGTGGCCAGGCTTTTATCTGAGAGGACTGATGAGCTTCAGAGGAAAAGGTTGTGGGAGTATTTACAAGTTTATCAAACTGTGTCAATGGCTCACTGACTTCCAGGGGTGTTTCCAATCAATAAAGAGCATTTGAAAACGCTAACAGGAATGACCACACTTGACTTGGCCAAATGAGAGAGAAGCCAGGACTTGAAAAGCAGTCGTGCAGAATTTAAAAAGGCAAAGCCCTTTCACAAAACTATGGTCCCCTGACATTCACACTAGAGAGTGTAGCAGGAATGTGACACTAATCTAAGCTGCCGGTTCCGTGGATTTAAGTAGAGGAAAGTCAACGAGGTCCTTGAATCTCTACATCACTGATTATAATGAGAGGTCAGGGCCGCATCTACCTTTTAGAAGAGACATTGTAGGACTTTAATTCAAAACAAATTCATTCGAAATGGTCTCACAATTGGAAGCAAATAGAAGTGGCTGGGTACTTTAAAGTGAAAAGAGCCATATTTCTTTTTTTTTTTAAGATTTTATTTATTTATTCATGAGAGAGACACAGAGAGAGAAGCAGAGACATGGGCAGAGGGAGAAGCAGGTTCCCCACCGGGAGCTGATGCGGGACTCGATCCCAGGACTCCAGGATCATGACCTGAGCCAAAGGCAGACACTCAACCACTGAGCCACCCAGGCACTGTGAGAAGATTTATATTTCATAAGAAAAGCTAGACTAGATGCATGATCTTCAAACCATTTAGTGCTTGTGCCTTAAAACAAAATATGAGTGCAAATTTAAATTTTATTTCCTGCAACTGTGAGACTCATAAATGTTGTAAAAACCTGCTTTATAGTGAATTGTGCTTATAACTATTAGTTGTATGCATTTGACTGAAATCACCTAATCTTTATATAAATACATGAGATGTTTTTGTAACTATTTAAAGTATAAAAAAGCAAAAACGTATTGAAAATACCTCACTAAATGAGACAAGTAGGGACTTTCCCAATAGTTCATGTATTCATGGGTGGATATTATTATTACAAAAGCAAAGCAAGATTCAGTATCAATTTTATTCCCATTTCTTTTTTTATAAATACAAATAGAAGAAATCTCACTACAAAATAAACAGATGGGAAGGAAAGGATTTTTTTTAGAGTGAGCCATTTGACTCTTTGAAATCCTTATTAGTCATATGTCAAAAATTACATTGTGATCTATTTCTAAAAGGTGCGTTTCGCAGTCTACAAGCTGTTTTATCACCTTTCTTCGTCAGTCTTATTGAAAACATAGAACTGACAACTAACTGCTCTCAAAAAATATTTGTTACCAAGTCTTCCAAATCCACCCATTTCTCAGCATCTGTGAAGTGTACCCATTTAAGCCTTCCCAAGGCTTAGCAACATACTACTAATTGTACCTGTTACTCTTTTACTTTGTGGCTGTTTAATCTGGTAAACACAGAATGGTGTGGAAAATGGAACCTCTGTTCATTTTAATTCACCTTTGTGATTATAATATCACTTGAATTCTTTTGTTGTAGCATATGCTTTAAATACCTCTAATTAGCTCATTTAATTTATGGGAAATACTATATAATTTACTGACAGATCTAGGACTCACTAAAATCAAACTTTCTGTTAGAAAAAGTCTGACTTCTTTTTTCAGTTCAAATACAGTAATAAACATTTTTGTCACCGTCATCACAGTTCTGAATTCCTACTCTAAGTAGATGGTAGAGAGAGCATGAATCCTTGCCATGAGTTTGGCAATTGGATCAAATAAGGCATCACTGCTTTTAATATTTCTTAGCATAAGGATGTTCTCTCTGCAATCATGAAACTCTTGTGCCAGTGAAAAGTAGCTCTGCCAGTGGTTGGGATGGATGATGAGGTCACCGAACATGTTCTCTTTCCCTCTTGATGTACCAGGCTTCAAAACCTACCAACACTCTTAAATATTCCAATTCTTTTTTTTTTTTTAAGATTTTATTTATTTATTCATGAGAGACACACAGAGAGAGGCAGAGACACAGGCAGAGCGAGAAGCAGGCTCCATGCAGGGAGCCCAACGTGGGTCTCGATTCTGGGTCTCCAGGATCACACCCTGGGCTGAAGGCGACAGCACTAAACCGCCAAGCCACCCGGGCTGCCCAAATACTCCAATTCCTAATGCCGCACTTTGTTTTTGATAGAAATACATGCAAGACAGGGAAAGACACAAAGTCACTACCTTGTGTTGATTATGTCTCAAATAAAGAAGGCTTCATCAACAAAGATTCTTTCAATTTTGCCTTAGTTTGGCACGTTAGAAGCTTTGTGCTTAAGACAGTGTGTCATAGTGAGATTCTGAATACGTGAGAGGTATGCACTTCTGTGGTAAAGAGAGTCTACAAATAGAAATTGTTGAGGTTCTAGAAATTAATTCCCTTAAAGCAGACTATTTCTTCCCTCATTGAAAATCTTCAGGAGAAAAAGGAGAGGAGGAAGGAGGGATGGAGAGAGGGAAGGAAGGAAAAGAATTCTTCATGTAGTCTTCATACCTGGGGGTATGAGTCTTCTTCTTTGAAGACTCCTGGACTAAGTGACCTCCATGGGCCCTTGAACCCTAAGATGCTATGATGTTATGATTAGTGAGTCTTTTTCATTACAGAGACAAGAAAACCATTATCTCAACTATTACTGCCCCCATTCAAGTACATCCAATCAACCCTGGTTATTTTGTTTTACAAATGAAAGAGCATTCTTTGTGAAAAAGAACCACCTGTTTAATTGCTATGGGACTAATTGGATAAGTAAATACACATATTGACACAACGGTACACACACATATCATTTCTATGAGAAAAATCTTAACCCTTTGAAATCAATATATGATGAAAGCAACAAAGCAAAACCTGAAACCCTTCAAGTCGCCACTTGATTATGATTTCCAAAGCTAATGCTTGGGCAAAGATGATGTTTGGGGAAAAAAATTCTGTGATTAGCCCTCTTGTATGCTTACCAGCACTCAAAGTGCAAGTATGCTATTAAAGCTGCTTAAAAAAATCCTGCTATTTATAGCAGGATTATGTAAGATCAACATCATTGAGTAGATTAAATCACACAGGCTTCAGAAAATAACAATAGAACTTGTTAATAACAAGAAAGTGTAATGATAGCCTTAGTAATGTGGGAACTTGATGAATGCATCCAAATATGAACTATTTCCATATTTATACATGACGTGTACCAACCAGTCTTCATGCGAAAAAGGACTACTACTTTATTCAGTGTTTTAGAAATGGTTTCGTGTGGAAGCCAACCAAAAGACAAAAACCTATTAGGAATTTAGTATAAATCATAACCCAAAGAATATCCCATTATGGCAGTTTTTGTTTCATAAGAACTGGTCATTTCTTCCTAATAAAAATGAGTATTGGGGTGCCTGGGTGGCTCAGTTGGTTGAATGTCTGCCTTCGGCTCAGATCGTGACCTCAGGGTCCTGGGATCCAGTCCTGTGTCAGGATCCCTACTCAGCGGGGAGTCTGCTTCATCCTCTCCCTCACCCCTGGCTCCTGCACTTGTGCGCGCTCGCTCTCTCTCTCTCTCTCTCCCTTCCTCAAATAAATAAATAAAATCTTAACAAAAAAAAAAAATATAGGAAAACCTGTAACTTTATATCCTAAAATTGAAAGCTAAGCAGATTCTCTAGAGTGGTTCAGTGGGCTACCCCATCTGATTTTATATGAATTAGACAAATTCAAAACTCAGTAATTTAAAATAATTTTTTTTAATAAAAAGCAAAGATTTTACTGATGACTGTATTAAGACACGTAGTTTTGTATTTCTGCAGACCTCAATTTGGATCTTGAATTGACCACTCACTTTGGGAAAGTAATTTACTTCTCTGAGGCTTAGTTTCTTCATCTCAAAATAGTATCCACCTCATGGATTTTTTTTTTTTTAATTCACAACAGATAATACTGTGAAACTACCTGACATATCATAGGCTTTCAATAAAAGTTCTATTTCTCTTTCCAACCTCTTTAATCATTTCATTAAGAGCTAATATATGGGGGCACCTATGTGGCTCAGTTGGTTTGAGCGTCCAATTCTTAATTTCAGCTTAGAGTTGTGAGATCACATCATGCATCCTCTGTGCTGAGCATGGAGTCTGCTTAAGATTCTCTCTGTATTTGTCTTCCCTTCTCTCCCCACCCTACTCTCTCTCTCCCTCTTTAAAAAAAAAAAAAAAAAAGGCTAATTTATGACGTATATAGGTGCTAATTGCAGAGAAGCATCCAAGATGTGAAGTATAATTTGTCCTCAGCTATTTAAATTTTTCTATGAATAAAGAAAGATGTCTAACTAGATTGGAAGCAAACATAATCTCTGGGTGGTAGGATTCTATTTTTATCTTTGTATTTACCTCTTTGTTCTAATTTTGCTAAAATGAATATGTATTACTATTGTAAAATAAATATTTAATATTTCAATGAATGATGTAGTTTATAATCTATGAGCTGATACATAAAAAAACACAAGGATTACTATAATCCAGTTTTTCATTTTTATTCCCTAGAGCATATTATATTACTAAATTATTAGTTAAAGAAAAATAGACTTGGTAGCAGAAGCGTTAAGAACTGCCACGGTTATGGACATCAGGAGAGAAGAGGAGGTGGGATTATAAATAATGATTTTTCGTTAAGCTTTCTCATGTCATACCTGGGTTATTGCAACTATAACCTATCTTATCTCTCCACTTGCAGGCTTCTCACTATGGTAGTTCCCCTTTACCTGCAGAGTATGTGTTCCAAGACCTCCAGTGGATGCCTAAAACCACAGATCATACCGAACTTTATATATATTGTGTTTTTTCTGTACATAACCATGATAAAATTTAATTTATAAATTAGACACAATAAGAGATTAACAATAACCAACCATAAAATAGAGCAGTTACAAAAATATACTGTAATAAAATTTATTTAAATGTGGTCTCTCTCTCTCAAAATATCTTACTGTCCTTACCCTTCTTTTTGTGCTAATGTGGGTTGATAAAATGCCTCTGTGACAAAATGAGGTGAGATGAACGATGTAGGCATTGTGATGTAGCGTTAGGCTACTATTGACCTCCTAAGTACACATCAGAAGGAGGATCATGTGCTTAAGACCACAGTTGACAGTGGGTAACTGAAGCAACAGAAAGCAAAACCAAGAATAAAGGGGACTACTGTATGGACTCTCATGTCCATGAACATGACTTCCTGTCACCTTCAGCCCATTAGCCAAATGGTCTCCCTTTAGCTTATATAACTGTCCTTTGCAACCAAAGGTACATTTGTCATTGTAGGATATGGTAGGCCAGATAGAAGACAGTCCTGGCATAATATTTACAAGTATTATACTCCCCCTCAAACTTCACATTTATCTATAAGGGCGAGTTTATTGTGAATTACTCTAGACCCCAATGGGCGTAACTTGGCTATCTGCCATACTTATCTGTGATCACAAGACACTTTCCTTAGTAATCTGGAATTCTGTTACTCCTGATTATAAACACATGTGCACATGCCTGTATACACCGCACATCATAGGAAAAGTAAGTGCTTTTATGGTACTGAAAAACAATTTGCCCATATTAAGTCAACTTCAAGTATCTATTTTTTAAGTTTTTATTTACATTCCAGTTAGTTAACATACAGTGTAATACTAGTTTCAGGGGTACAGTACAGTGAATCAACATTTCCATACATCAACCCATGCTCATCACAATAAGTGCACTCCTTAATCCCCATCACCTATTTCCCCCATCCCCTCACACCCTCCCCTCTGGTAACCATCAGTTTGTTCTCTAGAGTTAAGAGTCTGTTTCTTGGTTTGTCTCCTTCTTTCTTTCATTTTCCCTATGTTCATTTGTTTTGTTTCTTAAATTCCACATGAGTGAAATCATATGCTTTTTATCTTTCCCTGACTGACTTATTCACTTAACATAGTACACTCTAACTCCATCTATATTATTGCAGATGGCAAGATTTCATTCCTTTTATGGCTGAAAAAAATATTCCATTGTGTATATACACCACATCTTTTTATCCATTCAACAGGTGATAGACACTTGGACTGGTTCCATATCTTGACTATCATAAATAATGCTGTAGTGAATGCAGGGGTGCACGTATCACTTCGAATTGCTGTTTTGGTATTCTTTGGGTAAATACCCAGTAGGGTGATTACTGGATGTATAGTTTTATTTGTAACTTTTTGAGGAGCCTCCATACTGTTTTCCAGAGTGGCTGCACCAGTTTGCACTCCCACCAGCAGTGCAAGAGGGTTCCTTTTTCTCCACATCCTTGCCGACATCTGTTGTTTCTTGCATTGTCGATTTTAGCCAACCTGACAGGTGTGATGTGATATTGCGTTGTAGTTTTGATTTGCATTTCCCTGATGATGAGTGCTGTTAAGCATCTTTTCATGTGTCTGTTGGCCATCTGGATGCCTTTGGAGAAATGTCTGTTCATGTTGGAGACCAAACTTCTTAAGCTGGCATTCAGGGCCTTCCACAAACTAGTATCACTCTCCCTTTCCAGCCATAGTTCCCATTACTCCCATGACAAACACATTACTGTATCCCATTCATTCAATATATACTGACAACCAAATGCTTTCTATAAAATGCCTTATGTAATTCTTACAATAGCTCTGTGATTGCATACCACCCTCATTTTACAGATGAGGTTTAGAACCAGAGATTTATGATCTTCCTTAATATCACACAGACCGTTATTGACAGAACCAGGATTCAAACCATTTGACTGACTCCAAAGCCAATTTTCTTAACTTCTTTTCTAGCCATATGGGTCTCTCTGTTCACCATCACTTTAACACATACCCTATTACTCTTCTGTGGGTTTTTTTTAAAGATTTATTTATTCGAGAGAGAAATTTTAGAAAGCACGCGTATGAGTGGGAGAGGAGTAGAGGGAGAGAGAATCTCAAGCAACTCCCCACTGAGTGTGGAGTCCAACACAGGTTTGATCCCACAACCCTGAGACTGTGACCTGAGCCAAAATCAAGAGTCGGACACTTAACTGACTGAGCCACCTAGGCACCTCTGTACACCCATGTTTTTAATCATAATGTTTACTCCAACTCAAAAGCCTTCATGTCCTTCAAAGTTTACCTCAGAATTTAACCTTTCTGTGAAATCTTTCAACCGCCTGCCTACAGTGATATCTCCTTCCTCTGACCCTTAACCATCTAATGGCTTTAGATTGTCATTTAGTTCATTAGGTTGAAGGTATTGTCTTTCCAACCACATAATTAGTTGCTTGATGGCAGAAGCCATGGAAGCCAGAGTACATAAGTAAATAATCCCTAAGGTTATGTTCTTTGATTTATATTTCTTTCTGTCACCTACAGTTCTATGCCCCTAGTAAATGCTCAAAAATGGACTCAAAACTAGTAACTTGTCAAAGATATTAGACTCTCTCCTCCTGTCATTAAAGTAAGATAGTTCACAACTCTGTGATTTTGAAATTAAATCTCTAAATTTTGAATTGACAACTTCTCTGGAGGCTATTACGTTTAATAGGTACTATATCATATCATGTAATACCGGTATTAATATTCAGATTAGTATTTTTAAAAGAAAAATCATAGTAGGGCAGCCCCGGTGGCGCAGCGGTTTAGGGCCGCCTGCAGCCTGGGGTATGATCCTGGAGACCCGGGATCAAGTCCCACATCGGGCTCCCTGCATGGAGCCTGCTTCTCCCTTTGCCTGTGTCTCTGCCTCTCTGCCTGCCTCTCTCTCTGCCTCTGAATAAATTAAAAAAAAAAAAAAGGGGGGTCTCTTGGTAACAGATATCATTTCAAAAAGAAAGAAAGAAAGAGAAAGGAAAGAAAGAAGAAAGAAAGAAAGAAAGAAAGAAAGAAAGAAAGAAAGAAAGAAAGAAAGAAAGAAAGAAAGAAAGAAAGAGAAAGAAAGAATCATAGTAAGTCAACTTTGTGACTTTAAATAGTTTGAAATGATAGAGGATAAATTTCCAGTTTCATCCCATCCCTTAGCCTTGATGGACCTTTTCTGAATAAGAAAGAGACAATGTGGTTTTTTAAGGCAAATTGTAAAGCCTTCTCTATTACTCGGCCTTTCAGAACAGTGGGAAAGAACCTTAGGAAAGAGGGAAGGAAGAGAAAACCATACCAAAAAATAGGGGTCTTGGATCTGTTTCCCCAAACCAGGAAGTGGCAGAGACTCAGGGAGCAGAGGGCTTTTGTTCCTACAGGTTGAAGGTCATTGAAAGGGGTAATACAACTATACCTGGTGAGGCTGTGAGTGAATTTGAGATGATAGTCAAAAGGAAGAGAAAGGCTATGACAACCTACTTCAATATCTTTGAGATAATTTGAATTTATGCCTCCTTCCTTCCCCCACATAAGTGTCCCCACTACCCCTTCTCTTCCTCCCTTCCAGCATCTGAGCCTTTATTCATCCCGATGTATAGTTCAGAGGAAACTACATGAATCCATGCCATTGATTGGTTTTGTTGTTTGCTTAAAAATTGATTTGGAAATCTCCATAATCCATTCTGCCTTAATTTACACCTTGCAGTGCTATGGAATGTTTAGAAGGACTGATTTGTAACAGACTTAATCTTTCCCAAGAAATAACAAGACATATATTTGTAAGATAATTACATTTCAAGTGATCAAGAACGACTGTAGGTGTGAAAAGAGATTCAGTAATAGGCAGACCTTGGGGGAAGTCAAAAGATTTTTACTTAAATATCTTAAGGAATGTGCTAAATCAGAACTCATTGAACAACAATAGCAAACAGAAAAGCTTTTATTTTTTTTTTTTTTTATTTTTTTTTTTTTTTAAAGATTTTATTTATTTATTCATGATAGTCACAGAGAGAGAGAGGCAGAGAGACACAGGCAGAGGGAGAAGCAGGCTCCATGCACTGGGAGCCCGACGTGGGATTCGATCCCGGGTCTCCAGGATCGCGCCCTGGGCCAAAGGCAGGCGCTAAACCGCTGCGCCACCCAGGGATCCCAGAAAAGCTTTTAAAGTGAAAATTATATGAGAACATTCATTTATCAGAAGATGGAATACCTGAGCATTTCGTGAAAAGAACTTTTTGAAAGGAAAGCTGTTTTGTTGTTTGAGGCTTTGAGGGAGGTGGCATTGCTGGTGTTTTCATTTTTCATTGTTCCTCATTGCGTCTCTTCCATTCAGGAAAATTAGGTGGATTTACACAAGAAAATAACACCATAGATTCTGGAGAACTTGATATTGGCCGAAGAGCAATTCAAGAGGTTCCTCCTGGGATCTTCTGGAGATCACAGCTCTTTATTGATCAGCCACAGTTCCTTAAATTCAATATCTCTCTTCAGAAGGATGCATTGATTGGAGTATATGGCCGAAAAGGCTTACCACCTTCCCATACTCAGGTAAAAGTAGGCTTTGTTGTCAATAAAATGGAAGCTGCTAGTTTGCATTTTTAAAGTTACTCTGTTTCTTAAGTTCAGCTGTTTAACTGTTGGACCACTTTCGTATTGATCTTTCACAGTGAAGAGAATTTTGAACGTAGGTTACACTTGAGGTTTTCGAATTAGTAGGAAGAACAGCATTTTCTTCCTGACTTGCGTTAATCGTTATTGATGGATTAAAATGTACTAAAATTTGTGAGTAACTGAATGAATATCGAACATCGTCTGAGCACCTAGCAAAACATCATGGATTTTCCAAGTGTTTTACCAAGATTCTATGAGAATTTCAGATGATATTCCTTTCGTGTAATAGATGCATCGTATTTTCATCTCAAACAATGTATTCATGCTGTTGAAAATATATTGTATTTTTTCTACTTAATACCAGACTTACTGTTTGTAAAGAAATTATAGGAACATAAACATAAATATGATGATATAAATTTTATCAACTGAAGCCACGATTCCTCGAATAAAGAGGCAAAAGAACTTGCATAGATAACCAAGGGTGATGATCATCACCTTACTGTAGAACTCAAAACAGTTCAAATACCCTTCAGTCACACATTCAAGGAATTTTAAAGTCAGTCTGCTTGCATGAAAATTATGTCATAATAACAGTACAGAGAGCTGCTATCATAATTCTGCAATCTTTCTCATAATCTAATACTGGATCAAGGCATGTAAGATGGAAATTGTGGTTTAAAAGAGGTCCCATTATGTCTAACAGAAATTATTTAAATTACCTACTATATTATCAGAGCTCAGACTTTTCCTAGGGTCAACTATAATGTTAGTCAACAGAGGAATCCCAAAAATGTAATAGATGGTTAATTACTTTTGACAACTGGATAAAGCCTAAAGTTATACTTGATAATTAGTTTATATACCCATAGAATTTCATGTAGATTTTAACTTGATTTATGAGATGAGGACTGGAGGGTTTCCATGTATGCTTTATAGTATATAATTTTGTGAGAAATGCTTTTTTTATAACCTAGGAATATAAATCATAAAGAAAATTGATCATATGCCAGTAAAGGAATCATATCTTTTGAGAAAGACAAGTAAGAAACTTTGAATATGCTTTGTCTTATATCACTGTAGATCAGGGAAAGTTTATATATATATACATATATATATGTATATATATATATATACTCATATATATATGGGTAAGTTTCATATATATGTGTGTATATATATACACACACATAAATTATAAAGCTGTAAAATTTTTCAATATCATGCTTTGGTGTATTCATTTTTCTGATAACATTTTTCATATCTACTATATTGAAGTAAATGCCTTTGATCCTTGCATATTAAATACTCCACATTGTGTGCTAGTATCCAATTTAAATTTTTGATTACAATTATATTTGACTATGCTGTAGGTGATGGAGTGTACAGTGTAATAATCAGATTGTCTTGAAAGGAAGTGGGTCTCTTTAAATTCACATAAAGCAGACAGATTGCATTTATATCAACAGTCCAGTGAAACAGAAAAATATTTTTTTTTCGTTGGAACCATAAATACATGTTTAAATCACTTTTTTTGTGACCGCAGAAATATACCTCCAAAGCTAAGTGCAACAGTGAGTGTGTAACCTATAAGTTCCAGAAAATAATTTCAAAAGGAAAATGTTGTATATGTTAAAGATTCATTAAGATTTAGGGTTGGCTCTTTCCAAGTTATATATACCATAGAAGATTAGGGAAATAAAAAAGTGCAGTTTCAGGTTTTCTCATAATTCTTCTGGTATTTAAATACAATATACATGATACTCACTTTCCCTTTCTACCACACTATATGTGTTCAACTAGATTACGCATTTTCTGAAGCTCCACAGTTATTAGAGTTCCTGCCTCTGGTTTATTCAAGATCAGCAGAGCAAACAGTTTCTGACTTAAGTGTTTAAACATGAAATATGCTATAAAGCAGCCCAAATTGAACATTTCTCTGTTTCTGGGGAACGCTAAATAAATCAACCTGAAATAATTAAAATTGGCCAGCCATTCAGAATAGTCACTTGAGTTTTGAAAGTCTTTGTGACCCTTTATAAAACTGTCCATTTAATTGTTACCAAGGAATCAATTGACTTCCCTCTTGCTGATGCCCAATTCATTCTCCTGGACAGTTAGAAGCCTAAGGAAGCAATTTAATGCTTTACAGTTGACAGTATACTGACTGTATCATTTAAGTGCATTTGCATGAAGGCTGTCTCAGTAGTTGGAGACCTGAGTTCTGTAAGCATACACTCCTACCACTTTTTGACCTTGTGACCTGGAACAAAGCCCTTCTCTGCACCCATGTCGGTCCAGAAAACGAAACCATTGGATCAGATGGTGTCTAAAATCTCTTACTCCTCTGTATGGCAGTCATTTACAGCAAAACCATGCCATGATCAAAAAGTTGATTTAAAGATACAGTTAATGGGATGCTTGGGTGACTCAGTAGGTTAAGCATCTGCCTTTAGCTCATGTTATGATCCCGGGGTCCTGGATCCAGCCCCGCTTTGGGCTCCTGCTCAACAGAGAGTCTGCTTGTCCCTCTGTCCCTTCCCTTGTTTGTGCCCTCTCTCTCAGATAAATAAAATCTTCTTTAAAAAAATACATTTAAGTATTCATAGATTCTGAGTTCTTATCCTTTTAATAACTGAACTAAGCATATGGATAGTCTGTTTAAAAATGAACCACTAGAATAGTTTTATCAAGTCTAACCTTTGTTTCATAATTACCGCCCCAAAGTGGTAAGACTGAATGTTATTCTAAAAATAGCCTAAGATCCTAAGACTTGCCCCCACAAAAATAACAAAAAAATCCATGTCTCCATCTTATGAATGGGTATTAATTTCAAAGTAAAGCCAGTAACCCAAGTCTGTCCATAAGTCATTGCTTTATACTTTACACCTTGAGAACAAAAATTATTAACTATTTTTGTTCCGAATGATTTGTTTGCTTTTTGTAGAGATAGGTTTAGAGTTAAGTAGAGGACTTGTCTTTAGGTTTTTGAATAACCCTCCTGAAGGCGTGTGTGAAATGCCCCTACAGAAGACCCTAAGCAGATTCTCAACAACTGTGGCCTCCCGCCCACCACCACCACCATACCCACCACTCCAGCCTCATTTTATTGTTCACGGTGTGATGCAAATAGAGACTCCTACAATGAAGGTGGTGACTATGAGTATGAGCTTGAAAGACCAGTTAAAACTCAAAATTTCCTCCCTTTCAATTTTGCCATTACTGTGCTTAATGTCAGAGGAGAAAAATGTTTATATGCAAAGAAGCCATAAAAAGAAATTTTCCCTGCCTCTTTGCCATGCTAATATAAACATTTAAATCTGATGAGAAAATGAATGGCTTATTTGAGATAACAGGCATCTTTCGAAAGTGCTGAATTCATTTTCCTCTGATAATTTTGGAGGACAATTCCAGTGAAAATTTTGCAAGTTAAATATCCACACCAGTGATTATTTTCATCCTTGTAAGGTAGAAATGAAAAAAGTTATTAAATGCCAACCAAGTTACAGCTTTTTGTGTGTATTTCTCACAGCCGCATGATGCCTTAAGGTAGTTTCAATACACACACACAAAAAAAAATAACAAAATGTTTTTACATTTAAATAAAAATTTTAGTACATTGGAAACTGAATGAGATATTCTAGATTTTGTCCAGTAGTAACATTAGAGGTCTTTGATCTGTACAGTGGCGACACATTTAATCATGAATCTCAGAATCCCAACAGCCAGTTTTATTCCAATTTGATTATATTAAGGGATTTATATAATAAACTTCTCTTTAAACAGTCCCCGGATGAAATTCCATTTCAAGAATCTATCAGAATAGAATATGGGCGATTTGCATAGACAGTACTGTAACATTATATGTATTGCACTGTAGTGTATTTTTCACCATAAACACAGCCCTCAGGAATCAAGTGAAACTGGAGAAGAATCTATAGAACTGAATCCCTTTACTTGTAGGGAGCTTTTATCTAACAAGTTTATTAAACCTGTGTTGGAAAGTCTTTGCCATGTCTTCCAAACTCACTGCATTATCCCTGATTACCAAGCTTTACTACTGTCACTCACCTTCCGTATTTTTTTTTTAATTTTTATTTATTTACTTATGATAGTCACAGAGAGAGAGAGAGGCAGAGACACAGGCAGAGGGAGAAGCAGGCTCCATGCATCGGGAGCCTGATATGGGATTCGATCCCGGGTCTCCAGGATCGCACCCTGGGCCAAAGGCAGGCGCCAAACCGCTGCGCCACCCAGGGATCCCCGTATTTTTAATTATCTTTAAATCCTCCAGTTGAATTCTGCTAGTAACACAACATTATTGATGAATCTTACTAAACCAAAAATGAAGTTAACTGACGTTCACTTCCTAATAATAACTGGGCGTATTTACTGTTACTGTCATCTCTTCGGAACTCCCTCCCCATTGTTTAATTTTTTAGACTTTTGGGCAGAGATGTATAGGCATCTTGATATAGGATTCTGGTTTAACTATTACGGAGTACAAAGCCATGGGTTTCCTTCCCCAGATGCCTGGGATGGTTGCATGAGGGTCACAGAGAGGAGTACGGTGGGTGGTAGGAAAAGACCTGAGCTTTCTCACAAACCAACGCCCCTGCTTACCAGGGATCTACCCCTACACAAGGGCCTGAAGGCTTGGTTTCCTTCATCTTCACAGTGGAAACACCGACACCTTCCTAGAAGGGTTGCCGCGATGATTCAGTATAATGCTGACACAGAGTGCGTATCGGTGGCAGTTGTTGCCACATAGTAGTAAGTAGGAGAACACCTTGTGAGATTAACAAATGGTCTAAAATTAGGTTGCCAGGTGTGACATGTTACAGGTTCAAGGTCGTATCCATACACGGCCCGAACTCATCAAACACCTTATCAGTTGCAAGAGTCCGATCTGATTCCAGAAAGAGTGTGCACTAAGGGGAAAATGATTGTCCAGTTTCTGTAGAACAACAGTCTGCGGTGGGTAGTTCTCTTTTGTGATCCCTGTAGGTGCTACGCATAGAAGGACCTGTCCATCAGGGACCTTTTCCTGACATTGTCTTTAGTAGAGCTGAGGGGAAACAGTGGGTAAAAAAAAAAAAAGAGAGAGAGAGAAGCAGCACCATGGAAATGTTTCTGACCACTAACCAGCTATACTTGTCCCCACCCTCAGTACGACTTTGTCGAGCTCCTGGACGGCAGCAGATTGATTGCACGAGAGCAGCGGAACCTGCTGGAGCCTGAAAGAGCAGGGCGGCAGGCGAGGTCCGTCAACCTGCACGAGGCTGGCTTCATCCAGTACTTGGACTCTGGAATCTGGCATCTGGCTTTTTACAATGACGGGAAGAATGCGGAGCAGGTGTCCTTTAATACCATCGTTATAGGTAAGCACGGTCCTCGAAGCCTCTTTTTCCGGGCTGTGGTCTAAACAGTGTGTTGAATAGACACTCAGTTGTCTTCCCCGATTTGGAGTGATCCCTGGGGTGATGAAGCCTGAGGTCTAATGTGATGAAGTCTAATGTGAGAACTATTTTTAAATTTTTTATTTACAAATATGTGACACGCCACGAAGCACTAGAAGAACCTATGACTTGGAAATGTCTTGGCATCTTGAAAACACTTAAAAAACATCTGCCTTTGAAATAGCCATGCTTTGCTTTACTATTGGAATAATCAGGTGGCTTGCTTCGCTTTGCTGTTGGAATAATCTGGTGGCTTGCTTTGCTTTGCTATTGGAATAATTTGGTGGAAGTGAATCCTTGGCCCTGTTGTGGAGCAGGCCATCCGTGATTCCCTCAACGTGGCGCTAGGATAACCAAAGTGACGCAGTCTATCTCGTGCAAGTGGCAGGCCGGGCACTAAGTATTCCTATTCTCTCTTTTCTTCAGAGTCCGTGGTGGAGTGCCCCCGAAATTGCCATGGAAATGGAGAGTGCGTTTCTGGCACTTGCCATTGTTTCCCAGGATTTTTAGGTCCGGATTGTTCCAGAGGTATGCGAGTCCCAGTCCTTTCTTAAGCCCATGCAAACAAGCTGTAGAAACAGGAGTAATTCGGACCCTGGGCAGGGCGAGAACACCGGGGGGAGGGAAGGCAGCATAGCCCCCCACAGCCCTGCGCCTTTCCCCCCGGATGTCACCCCCGAGGGTGGCTGCTAACTGCCCTGTCGTGGTCTGTTTCGCAGCAGCCTGTCCGGTGCTGTGCAGCGGCAACGGGCAGTACTCCAAGGGCCGCTGCCTGTGCTTCAGCGGCTGGAAGGGCACCGAGTGCGACGTGCCCACCACGCAGTGCGTTGACCCACAGTGTGGGGGCCGTGGCATCTGCATCATGGGCTCCTGCGCCTGCAACTCCGGATACAAAGGAGAAAATTGTGAAGAAGGTAAACATGCCAATATTTATGGAAATCTCTTGTTCTCCGCAGAAAGGAAGAGATTATCTTTGTGGTCTTCCATGTGGCAGGTGCATCTCTTTGTGTGCCTCCCCGTGAAAGTACTGTTCATTTCCACACTGACCCATGCATCGTTGTGTTAACACGTTGACTGATAAAAAAAAAAAAAAGCACAAATGCCCAAAGGAACCCCTTTGCTCTCAGTAGTGTGAATTTTTCCCCCCACTCTGAGGAAGCAAGCAAACACTTGTGTCTTGAAACCAGAGATGGACAATTGTTTTGTTTTGTTTTATCTTTGTTTTTTCGGCGGTGGTGGGTTTTTGTTGTTTTGTTTTGCAAACTCTGCTGTTTTGGATGCCAGCTTTTAAGTCTAGTGTTGTGGCATCTCTAGGAAGACAGGCTATATTGCACGTGATATAGAAGTGAAAAAAAAATACATCGTGGCCTTGCTCTATAACTGTATGTAATGATGATAGCTGTACTGTAAAGTGCAGTTGAATTGTTTTTTTTTTTTTTCAAAAAGCAGAAAAGCACCATTTCCGTTCTTCAATCAAATTGATTTTATTGATCTGCACACAGAAAGTAATGCAATTAAGTCTCTGGAATTAAATTTTCAGGCCATTGACCCTACAAGTGTAAAGTTTTATTGAGTCAAATTGCTAAATTAAATCTCGTCATCTAAACCACATTAAAGTGAATTAAGAAGGATAGAGAGTATGCAACTCATTTATTTCTCAAACAGTTTGAGGGTCCCATACAGCTGTCAGTACTCAGTGTTGTGGATTAGGTCAGCTGATACGATTTTGTTACAGAGAAGCCAATACTTATTACTATCTGATTAAGCAGAACAGAGAGCAGTAGCCTGAAATCTCAGGAGCATCTATGTGTGTAATTTGTAAAAATTACAAATCCTTGCAAGAGTCTCAATTACCTAACTGGCGTGATTCTCAATGCCATCTTATAGGATTCTTTGCATTTTCAGAAATCAGTTCTCAAAAATGGTAAGGAAATAGTTGAGTATCCAAAATCATCATATACATTGGGTTGAGATTCAATTCTTTATCCTGCGTGTACTACGTATGTGTGACATCTTCTAGATTTAACTGTGAAATTATTCTTTTTTCTCTATTGCAGCTGACTGTCTTGACCCTGGATGTTCCAATCACGGTGTTTGTATCCACGGGGAATGTCACTGCAGTCCCGGGTGGGGTGGCAGCAATTGCGAACTGGTGAAGACCATGTGTCCAGATCAGTGCTCTGGTCACGGAACGTATCTTCAAGAGAGTGGCTCCTGCACCTGTGACCCTAACTGGACTGGCCCAGACTGCTCAAATGGTAAGGTGCATCAGTGCAGTGTGATCGAGTACTTAATATTATGTAGCTGAAGATTAAGATATCTTAATTTTTAAAAACACACTTATTGAATTTAGTGTAGATTGTATTGAAGTTATGATTTATAGAAATGAGTGTTAAAAGTAATGAAATTCCATTGCCTGATAAGAAGAAATCGGCTTTGTCAATTTGTCATTAACATTTCTCCCTTAGTCGCATGGTAAAAAAAATACTATTTCATTTGTGTAAAGAACTCCATCTTCTTACCTCTCCAAGGCCTGTGTAGAGCTTGGGGATTTAAGCACATTATCTCATAAACAGAGAAGCTCAATTAAAAAATAATTTGACAACATAAGGCTAAACATGATCACGGCAAAGAGTATACATATATAGATATTATGATGTGCATAATGGTCCAACACTGATTTTTTTTTAATTATAACAGTATTATTATCATAAAAATGGCAGGTAGTAATTTTTTTTCAGTCAGTCGGTCTGTTATTGAGCAACAGCTATGTGCATGCATGGCATGGTGATGAGTCCTGAAGGGATAAAAAATAATGAATTCTTCTTACCCTCTCGGATAGTGGCTTTCAAATTTTTTACCATAACCCACAGCCTTAAACAGTTTTACATTGTGACCCTACTGTATATAATACACTCGCATAACTGAAACAAAGCTTTACAAATTGGTACACACAAGATGCTTTTCTCCAAGGATGTCCTGTTTTTTTGTTAATGCTGGTTGTATCCAATGAATTAATTCCATGACCACATTAGTGCCACAGTGTGAAAAGGTACTGTTCTAATCTGGATGATTACAGTTTAATTGGGCAGATGAGGTCAAATGCACCCGAAATACTTGGAAACCAATACATCCCAGTTTAATATTTTATTGGATATTACATGGAATAATATGCTAAATACAGTCAACATTCAGAGGAGTGCCCTGGCTTGATGCACATTGGAAGTTTTCAAGGAGATTTTGGTTAACATTTGTCACCTTCTTTCAAGATGGTAGTTAGTGTGGGGATGGGAGGAGGTATTTTTCGACTAGGGGAACAGTATGAGAAAGTACTTCGTAGCATAGAATCTGAGATCAGATGCTTGGGTTCACACCCAACCTCCACTACTTAATAGCTGCGTAAACTTAGGCAGACTACGGTATGCTTTAGTTTACCCATCTGTTAAATGGAGTTAACCGAGACATGCTTTACAGAGATACTTTGGCAAGTGCTTGAATTAACATCTATAAAGTACAAGGCTTAGTCCAGAATCCATTCCAAATAGAGCTGCCACCTCCACTGCTATGACTGTTACTACTACTACGACAACTACCATTAGCAAAGATCCAACTATGAGATTATTGTTCTACACGTGGGAGAGTAAAGGAAAGATATTCGGAGGTAAAGGCTGGGTTGGGCCCCATTATGAGGGACGCAGCTTAGAAATGATGGTTCAGACAATGGAGAATACACTTGTCCTGACAATGTGCGCCCACCAGTGTGATGAGAGCAGTATGTGAGAACTCCCCAATCGATTATGTGTCAGAGAGCACGACTAGTTGGAATTTGATGGCCGGAAGGCAAGTTTGAGAGCTTTCCCAGAGTGTGAAGTGCTGAGAGCGTGAATTCATTTGGAGTTTGTAGAAATGAAGAGGATAAATCAGAGGGCCGTTTTAAAGGAGAACTAGACGGAGCCTGCAGAAGAGACAGTACAGAGTTGGTGCGGAGAGCCGAACGTCTGCAGCAGGGTGGGCTGGGGCAGTGGTCATGTCTTTGGGAAGGAGTGAGGAGTGAGGCCGGATGCAGGGGAGGCGATGGGGAGAGAGGGGGGAAGGCAAAGGGCCAGGTCTTGTTAACACTGTTGAGTCAATAAAAACAAAGGCTTGGCTGCAGGGAAGCCCACACTGATTGCCTTCTTCTCTGAAGCCCTGTTTATAACTGAGTGGTTCAGAGCAGGCGATCTGGAGATGAAGGGCCTGGGTTCAGGTCTAGCGCTGGCTATTCCCTACATCTGTAATGTCAAATCAGCTCTTTAAAATGCTTCTCTGCACCTCAGTTTCTTTCCCTGTAACATGTGGATGATAAGAGCAGTACCCTATACAATCATCAGAAAGTGGAAATGAGTTAATAAGTGAAAAGCACTTAGAACAGTGCCTGATACATGGCAGGTACTTGGTAAGTGGTACCCATTAATAGAAGTGGTGATGGTCATAGTCGTGGTGGTAGCGTTCCAAAGGCGATCTTAGCCTTTAGAGTTTGTCATCTTCATTCTTCATTGATTCAGGGGAGCGTCCCCAGGAAAGTACTACTTGGCTACGGTTCCCCCAGTAGTGAAATTTATGAAATGCAAATTATCTCATCTGTTAGTATAACCTAATGGCATTAACCTAAGAGAAATCCCACTAAGGCAGTGAATTCACATGCTTATTTTAAAGGAGAAAAAAAAAAGACTAGTAATTTTTACAAATCTCTCTTTCCTGGCACTTTGAGAAATTTGGATGACATGAATTACCAGCAGCATGACCGATTTCTGTGCCATTCTTCACCGACTGCAGACAATCCTGGAAGCTCACACTAAAGATAGTTTTGTACAGGATAAATTGTGATATTGATGAAAAACTTCTGTTGACGCCTCAAGTAGATATCCTAGGTAAAGGGACAAAAGGACAATGATGCACTCTTTTCCCTACATAGTCACTCTCATTTCCCCTCCCCCCTCTTTTTCTCCTTCCTCCCTCCTCTCTCCCTCCCTACTACTACATCCCTCCTACTCCCTTGGCTCCCTTCCCTCCTCCCTCATCCTCAACCTCCTACCTTCTCTTCCTTCCTTTTCCTCTGCCTCCCTCATCTTTTGGCCATACATTTTTGGAAGCAGACAGGTTGATGTTCCTTACAGCTTCATAGAAACATGAGTTGATTCACATAGCTTGGAGGACCAGAAACTGGTTAGAAAATTCACGATCACAAGAGCAATTAACATGTACAGGACAAATGAGAGCGAAAACATAAACTGCGGGTGGGATTATAGAGGACCTTGAATGGCCCCACGAAAGAGTTCTAGGAAATCATCACCCAACATTATCAAGCATAGGTGCGAGGCATTATTTAAATAACACATTAGCTTGTTTTGTCCTCCGTTCTTAAAAAATGTATTTTATAGTCACAAGAATCAAAATAGGCATTTAATTATTTCTGTTGAGTTTTTATTTCCCTTTCTGGCTTCCGTACTAAAAAAATGCATCCCACCAAAAAAATCCAATTAAAGTTTATAGATATAATTATTTTTATACTAAAGCTACTTGGTTCAGGTCTCCTATGCCTTCATCAGTAAAATAAGCATAATAATACTAGCTATAAAATAATACTGGTTTGAAATATTGCCATTCTAATTTGTCTCCCACAATTATCAGAGTAGGAAAGAAATAATGAAAAGCCCTTTTTGTTTCATATAATGTTATTTAATACATCACCTGAATCATTTTATAAAGGATCCTTTGTAATTGATACTGTAGCTCAAAAGATAATTCAGCCCTGGGGCATCTGGCTGGCACAGTCAGGGTAGCATGCAACTCTTGATCTCAGGGTTGTGAGTTCAAGCCCCCTGATGGATGTAAAGATTACTTTTAAAAATTTAAAAATAAAATAAAATTTAAAAAGATGATTCAGTTGTCTTCATAAAATGATACTGCCATGCAGCCCCGGTGGCACAGCGGTTTGGCGCCGCCTGCAGCCCAGGGTGTGATCCTGGAGACCCGGGATCGAGTCCCACGTCAGGCTCCCCGCATGGAGCCTGCTTCTCCCTCTGCCTGTGTCTCTGCCTCATTCTCTCTGTGTGTCTCTCATGAATAAAACAAATAAAATCTTTTAAAAAATGGTACTGCCATGAATGACAGAAAAGACAAAAAGGTATAGATGTTAATTAAAAGATTAAACTGGCTGCCAAAATCACCTATCATTATTTTACATATTTAGACTGATTTTCTACATGCTAATATAATTATTTTGCCAGCTGAAAATCTAATTTTACCTGTATACAAAATGACTGCTTAGACGTAGTGAGTGAAGATCTTACTCCTATTCATCTTTCTACCCCCAATGCAAAGCAGAAAACCATATATTAAACTCTCAATATATAGAGTTGAAAAATTAATACAGTACTTTTTTTTTTTTGGAAGAGACTAACCACAGGAAACAAAGACTTTATTAAACTTTGCAATTAGCTACAAAAAGACAGAAAACTTACCTAGAATTTTTAGTAAGGAGATCAAATATGCATATATTCATCCTCTGAAAATATCCTGGTTCTTGTGCCTGAAATGTATCTGCACGTTGCACAGCTGTCCTTGGAAGTTTACAAAAACATTGTTGGTAACTTACATCTGTGGTTGAAGAAACTTTCAGCATTATTGGGAATTTCTAACTAACTAAATCCTAAAGCAAAACACTTTACAAAGCTACTTCTTTTGTTGTTGTAGAAATGACCTTCAAATATCTAAATTCAATAAGAGTAGACTCTATACCTGCAGAAACATTTGGTTAAGCTGCTAAAAGAGAAGAAATGAATTCTTTTCATCAGAAAGTTTATAGGTTTGAAAGCAACAGAGCTTTCCTCTATCTTCATCAGCAGTTTGTCCATTAATTAGCCCTTCAATTCCACTTCAATTAAATTAACTCTAATTAATAAGTTCATTACAAAGATTGACGCACCTTGCTCAAAGCTAGTGTGCTAAATGCTGATAAACACCTTCACCCTAATGAAAAATTGATTAGATTGAATAAAAGGGGTACCTCAGAAAGAAACCTCTCTCTTCTGGAGCTGAGTTGACGTTCTGTTCGTCTGAAGTTAATCACCATCTTAGATCTCTTAATCAAAAATTTAATTCAAACGAGATGGAAAATGTAGCATGAAAAAACATATACCACTCTCTTCCAGTTAATAGTCCTGCCTGTTGTTTATAAGAAATGTTATAACTCTCACAGTTGCCTCCATTGGGTGTTTAAAATTCTGTAGGACTTTGAGAGAGAATTATGGTGTCTGAGAAATGTAACTTGAGCAGTAAGTAGAAAAACAGGGGCATGTGACTATATCAACAGTTACTGGTTTTTGGTTTTTTGGTTTTTTTTTTCATTTAAAAATAAGGCTATAGTTCATTTTCTACTTGTTAGAAATGATTTAGGGTTTTTATTCGGCATTTTTATTTTTGCAAGAAAACTGAAACAAAGCTCTGGTCTTACAATCATAGAAAAAAGAGGTAGTTGATTTTATTTAATAACTTTATATGTAAAAAGCAAACTACAAAATATCCTTCAGAGTTTTCTTTCTGTGTGTGTCAATCTTAATGAAGGTTTTAAAGAAAAAAATTATTTTAGACCCTTAAGTTCTTAAAAATCAAACCTATTAGGGTTTTGAAATCCTTTGGCCACTTGGTCTCCCTTTAGTTTGCTCTAGTGCCTGAAAAACCTACTTTTTCCAATGACAGTGGCTGTAGTTACATAAATTTTCAAACTGATTTTCTACTATTGTTATCTGTCCACAGTACAAATTTACTGGATAGGAAAAAAAAACAGTTTCTTTTCTTTAACCAGCATGTGTATGTGTCAGAAGTGAGCCCAAGTGCATACTACAAAAGATTCTTTTAAATAAAAGTTTCTGAAATTTAAATAGAAATTTAAACATTAGGATTAGAAATCACCCCCTTTGCAATTCTTGCTAGACGGGTGAAGCCCAACTCCTGTTAAATACCAGACATGCCAGTCGGAGAAGGACAAACATTATATGGTTTCATTCGTTTGGGGAATATAAAAAATAGTGAAAGGGAATAAAGTGGAAAGGAGAGAAAATGAGTGGGAAATATCAGTGGGGGAGACAGAACATGAGAGACTCCTAGCTCTGGGAAACGAACAAGGGGAGGCGGGTGGGGGGTTGGGGGTGACTGGGTGACGGGCACTGAGGAGGGCACCTGACAGTATGAGCACTGGGTGTTATGCTATATGTTGGCAAATCGAACTCCAATGCCAAAAAAAAACCCCTGCATAGGGACACCTGGCTGGCTCAGTTGGAAAAGCATGTTACACTTACTTGATCTTAGGGCCATGAGTTCAAGTCCCACATTGAGTGTAGAGGTTACTTAAATAAATAAAAAACTTTAAAAAATAATAATAAATTAAATAAATACAGGCATACATACCAGCCATGCTTAGGCACTGAAATATTTTATTAATTTTATATGCACTTGATGTATGTGCCTGGACCGGTGCATGTGCCAAAAGATACTCTCAGATACACTTCGTGTGTGCTTTCCTCTGGTTATGGATCACGGGTCCTGTTCGGTTAGAAGCCTCGTGGACACACACACACACACACACACACACACACACTCTCTAGGGAGTTACAGCAAAATCCTCCTGTGTGTTTTATGCACAATGACAGCAGCTTATGCAATTACATGACCAAGGGAAAACGCCCCCTCTGCCATGTAGAATTCTTCCTGGCCGGTGCAGAAATGTGCTGCGTGGAGAGATACTTTGCATGTGTCAATGTTTTTGTGGTTCTGAGCTGGAAGAGGTCGGCCCTGCCTCATTCTCGGTCTCTCTCCCTCCTCCCCGCTCCCTTGCCGCCCGCTCCGCTTGCTCCCTTCGGCGCAGAAATCTGCTCGGTGGACTGCGGCTCGCACGGAGTGTGCATGGGAGGAAGCTGTCGCTGCGAGGAGGGCTGGACCGGCGCCGCCTGCAGCCAGCGAGCCTGCCACCCGCGCTGCGCAGAGCACGGCACCTGCAAGGACGGCAAGTGCGAATGCAGCCAGGGCTGGAACGGAGAGCACTGCACCATCGGTAGGCCCCGCCCCCGGCCGCCCTGCCCCGCCCCCCGGGGAGGGGGGAGGGGGAGAGGAGGGAGGGGGAGGGAGGGGAGGGGGAGGAGAGGAGGGAAGGGGGAGGACGGAGGAGAGGGAGGGGGAAAGGGAGGAGAGGAGGGGGAGACGAGGGAGGAGGGAGGGGAGGACGAGGAGAGGGAGGGGGAGGACAGATGGGGAGAGGGAGGGGAGGAAGGAGAGGGGAGGGAGAGGAGGGAGGGAAGGATAGGGAGGAGGAGGAAGGGGGAGAGGAGGGAGAGGGGAGGGGGAGGAGGAGAGGAGAGGAGGGAGGGGGGAGGACAGGAGAGGAGAGGGAGGAGGAGGAGAGGAGGGAGGAGAAGAGGGGAGGAGGGAGGGGAGGAGGGGGAGGGGAGGGGGAGGAGGGGGAGGGGAGGAGGGAGGGGAGGAGGAGGAAGGAGGGGGAGGTGCAGAGGGAGCACCCGGGTTGCTGGCTGTTTTCCACCTCGCCCCCTACTGCCCCCCCACCTTGGAATTAATTTCGTTAATTTTCCACTCGTCTTTCTGAAAATGGAATTGCTTTTTCAAATAAGGCCCATCGTGTTGCAGAGGCAGCTCGCTTCCTCTCAGAGCGCCTGTCACAAGTATGAAGTGTCAGAATTTTGTACCCCCCCCCCCCCCCCCCCCCCCCCCCGTGATGATGGCTACAAAAACGGACTCACCCGAAGATGATTTCATTTCCTTCTTATAAACACACTTTCGTGGGATAGTATTTTGCCGTTGCGTGACAGCAATTTATTTATTTATTTATTTATTATTACCTTAAAAGAGATGTCAAATATGGGGCCTTTCGGGGGAGCGTCCAGAAATTTCCATCACCACACATCTTAGCACCTGTCGGTATAGTGGAGTCTTTCAAAAAGAGGTTGGACTTCTTACAGCTTTATTTTGGAGTAGCACAAGGAACAAAGTAGAAGAAAATGCACACAAGTCTAGATGTTCTTAGAGTTCTGTGCTAACCCTTCTTCAAATATGATCATGTTCCCAAAACTCAGTAGGTTAAATAAAGCAAACAGGTGTTTAAGATCAAAATGTTGGTACATAAATGGTAGTTAGCATGGGTACAAGCATCCAGAACACACATAGTACTGTCTTTTCTGGGTACTTAGTGCCTTTGCTTTTTACCATTTGAGTCACAGAAGTTAAAATATTTATTTAAAAAATATAACAAATGTAAGTAGTAAACGTCCACCTTACTTCAGTGAAAGTATACAATTATATACAATGTTATGAATGACATTGTCCTACAAAAATTTCATAATTTGGGGTATGTTGTTTTATATCCATAGAATATAAGTTGATAAAGCTGTTGGAGGGAGTCTCGGTATCTTAAAAGATTTCTTCTTCCAGGGCAGCTCTAAGCATTATGTACTTTACTTTCTTGCTTACAGGAATTGGCTAGCTAGGAAATTTTTCACTGGAAAGTTGAAATCACGGACATTTTATAAACTGTTGCAGTCTTTACAGAAGCTCAAGTGAGATTCTTTCCAATCTTACTGACGTTCCTCTCATCTGTTTTAAGGGTGGTGATCCCCCCACACCCACATGTGATGATCCACAGAAGGGCTCACAAAACTCAAGGCACTTGTGCTCATGACTGTAATAGATAAAGGGGAAAGACCCATCTGGTGGTATCTGGAGAAATCTATGCACAGGCTTGCTGTGTTGTGTTGTGTTCTTTCTCTCCCACCAAGGCAGGTCACATGGAGCATGTACTTTTCTCCAGCAGTGAACTATACCAGCATGTGTGCAAGGAACACTTGCTCTGCTGAGGGACACCCATTTGAGACTGAGAGGTTTTTATTAGGGCTGCTCTAAGAGGTAGCCTCTGTCAGCCACAACCACCAAAATTCACGATTCTCAGAAGAGATTCTCCTGGTAGGCAAAATCACCTCATCATTGTAGAGAACATTCAGTTCTCCAGATGCCAGCCAAAGGCCAGCCCTGCAGACTTCTACAGGTCAGGCCTGGAAGCATCCTTAGGGTCTCACCTGTGGAATGTGAGTTACCTTACTTCCGGGAAGCATAGTTCCCAGTCAGGAAAACTGCAAGTACACATATTCATGGCACTTGCAGAGCGCTCATCCCCATGATTTTGATAGGGCTTTCCCCTCCTCTACTCTTTAAGAGAGGCTTCTAGGGCAATGGCTGCCTGTTGTTTACGTGAACTACATTTGTGAACTACATTAAAGCCACAAAAGTTGACAACCACAATTTACACAAATCTGTGGACATACAGAGGATAATGCATTACCCCTGAGACTAAATAGCTCCATACCCCAAATCCCAGAATGCCCACATACCAGAAGCGGGGCAGGAAAAATAGACCTTGAAACATGCTCCATCAAATTTTATGACCCCACCACCCCCATACCCATCAGAAGTGAATTGATTCTAGCTGGGGGGGAAATGTTAAATATTTGACCATGTGTATCCTAGGAAGTATGGCAAACACGTGAATGTATAGCTTGGAAAGCCAAGAAGTGTACTATAACGTTTTCAACATATGCAAATTTAACTTGCCAACCAGCAGTTACTAAATAAATCAGTCTATGGGGGTCCTCACTGACTGTGGCAATAGTACATGTTTAGTTTCCCATGGATGAGCTGTTCTTGAACAGCTTTGCAGTTTTCTGGGTGCACACAGGATGTTTGTCAGTAGCAGGTCTTTTTTGTATAGTTTGACATTCTTCGCTGTGGTTGTTAACAATTCCATTTTCTATTTTTTTTTTATTTTATTTTGTTGCTCTTATACTCCATATGAGTAACAATGTGGAAATAAAGGACCTGCTTCATTTGAAAATGAATCTTTTAAAAGACATAGAGACCCTCACATCACTCTTTGGCTCTTTTATACTATTAGAGCTACTTATTCCCAGTTTTGGCTTGCAAGGATCCAATTATTTTTTTCCACCTATTTACTACCTATGTATGTGTCCACAGTGGAGAAGGGGCCGTTTAAAAAGAGGCCTTTGTGAGCCACTCATTTAAACAACCCAAGAAACTACAGTATATTTTCCCATTTGGGATTGTTACTGTTCTGTGCATTTCCTCTCCATTTCAACACTTATACATCTGGCTGAAAGAAGCTGCCACTTTATGAACGAATACTCATAAATCAGCAAGATTTTTTTTTCTTTCTCCATATTATGTGCCATCTCATTGAATACAAACAGGGAGGTTAATTGAAAGAGAGATGGAGGAGAAATTAAACAGTTAGAAGCAAACAAAAGTCACCAGTAGAAAGCAAAGAATATTCTTCATTAGTCATCATACTGTCTTCATAAACTGTTCATGCTTTCATAAAACCATAGGCATTTTGATAGTAAAATAGGCTATGAATTTAGAGTATTCACCAAACACCCTATGTACCTGAAAAGATTCCATCTTGATAGTTTTATTAATGTGTTCATATTTTCCTCTCATTATGAATCATGCGTTCAGCAAATTGGGCATATTAATTGTCAGATTCATTGTCCCAAGTCCTTCTCCTTTCTGGGGTTAGACTTTATTTTTTTTTTTTTTTAATTTATGATAGTCACACACAGAGAGAGAGAGAGAGAGGTAGAGACACAGGCAAGGGGAGAAGCAGGCTCCATGCACCGGGAGCCGACGTGGGACTCGATCCCGGGTCTCCAGGATCACGCCCCAGGCCAAAGGCAGGTGCCAAACCGCTGCGCCACCCAGGGATCCCATGGGGTTAGACTTTAATTAGCAGTGCATGCAGATGAAAAATACAACAAAGGGAAATCTACCTTTTTTTTTGTTTTGTTTTTAGGGGAGGGAAGAAAGGGGAACAGGCAAGAAGGAGAGGGAGAGAGAGTATCTCAAGCAGGTTCTATGCCCAAAGTAGAGCCCCAGTGTAGGGCTCAGTCTCACGACCCTGAGATCATGACCTGAGCCCAAATCAGGGTTTGGACATTTAAACAACTGAGCCATGCAGGCACCCCAAAGGAAATCTACTTTCAGTGATATTATGATTAAAATAAATATTTCTCCCTTCCTCCTCAAAAAATGTTTGATTGTTGGACCCTTCAAAAATAAAGAGAAGTTAGTTATATGACTGAACCTCCACCGATAACCAACAGTAATTATTGCTACCATAGTTTAATAATAACAGCACTGGTATAGATACTCAACTACTATAATGTCATCATCCTTTGTACGTGACCATTCCACAGGAAGATCAAATGATTATCACACTCACGTTCCTATTTTTGTTTCTCATGAGATAGGAAAGATGTAGGAGTGTTTAGAGGACCCAGAAGCAAGTTAGAACATATTAAATATAATTAAGTAGTTCATAAACAGGAGTTGACATAATTGGAATATTGTGTGTCTGTCTCTGCATAAACAACCCAAACAGTTCTATATCGATCAAGCTCAGATCTTTGAACTGGGAAATACTTGTCTTGGCCCAATTCAGTAATTTCACATTAATATATTTAACTGAAACCAGAATCTATAACCACGTAAAGGCAACTCAGTTGCTTTGACTCTTCCTATTTGACTCTTCCTATGCTTCTTGCTTAGAAAGATGGGAAGACGGCCCTCTGGTCTGTGGCTGGAGTTAATTGGCCATGGAAGCAATAAAGATGCCACACCAACCTCTGCTAAACAGATGTTTGGAGACAATCTACAGCTTTTGAGTGCAATACAGCTAAATACGCTGGTGAATGATAGATCCTAAGCTACCATGTTTTGAGTGTTACTAACCTGTAGCTTCCCCAAGAATTATTCTTTGTAGCAGTTGCTGAAAAGAAATTGCCCCTACAGCCATCCCTATATATCTGAGAACACTGGAGGGTATAGATGAGAATGTGACCTGAAAGGGTAAGTGGAACAGGGGTGAGGCCTGGGTGACACATTTCATAGCTGTCCACCATAGAGAATTCCTAGAAAGATACGGAAGGCTCAGATCTGTCTATAGATGGGTGAACTGTCTCCTGGAGGCTGACTGGGATTTCCCATTTCCCCACAGACAGAAATGGAGAAAATGGGCTTAGACCGTTCAAATGTTGATTAGATAGAATGAAGAACCTCAGCGTGGAAGACATATTTAAATCCTGGAACAAGATCCCAAAGAAATGTTTTAATCTCGATTCCTAGAAGCTTTAGCAATACTATAATTATCTAGTTGTGGAACACTAGGGGTTTTTGTCTGTTGTTTTTTTTTTTTTTAAGATTTTTTATTTATTTATTCATAGAGACAGAGAGAGAGAGAGAGAGAGAGAGAGAGGCAGGGACACAGGCAGAGGGAGAAGCAGGCATCATACAGAGAGCCTGATGTGGGACTCGATCCCGGGTCTCCAGGATCTCTCCCTGGGCTGCAGGCGGCACTAAACCGCTGCGCCACAGGGGGCTGCCCTGTCTGTTGTTTTTGTTAGTTTGGGGAGTATTTTTAAGGGAGGAATTCTATTTACCTTTTTTCTATCCATGAAGTCTCTTGAGTAGTGTCCCTATCTGAAGGACCCCTGGAGGTCTCTTACAATTCTAAAATTTATTGATGATTTCTGCCTTATTTAGAAAATTATGAGATTTACTCAAGAGATTCCCTTTTTATTCTGTTTCATTTAGCTTTTGATTTTTCCAGTGGCATTTGCACACCTCCATTACCTTCCATTTGTGAATTTCTTTCATTGTGCATTAAGCAATTACTGATCATCTCATCTGTCACATTTTAATACTCCTTACACAAGTTAGTGGTAACATAAATGAGAAAAAGTATGGGCTCTCAAATGAAAAAGAAGATATATATTCAAATCAGCTCTGTAATTTATCCGCTTATATCTTAACTGTTGGGTTTTTATTTTCCCAAATATAAGATGGCTATAATAATACGTATCATAGGTGATTTTGAAGCAGAAAACTCTAATGTTTAAGAGGTTTTGGGTAAGAAAAAAAAAAGAGGAAGAAGAAAGGAAGAAAAAAGGAGCTTTTGGAATTTGAATCATGGCCACACCATTATTTATGTAGTGTGTTGTCAATAGTGAGTTCCGTTCCCCCGTTGTGGTTCGTGAGTTGAACCAAGAAAGAATTTAGAGCCCAACTCTTCAGCAAGCAAGGGTTAAATGGCAGTTTAAGAAAAAGTACACTCTCAGATGAAAGAGCTGGTAGTCCCAGAGGTGGCAGCTATAGTGGGGGTCAGGGTTGTCTTTCTTTTTTATGTTTGAATAGTTTATAGGTCATAGCTAGAGTGATTCGTGATGTAGGAAAAGACGTTAGGGTTCAAAGCCCATGGTCAAGAAAGAATTCTTGAGAGTCTTTGGTGCAAAAAGATGGTTTTATTAAAGCATGGGGACAAGACCCGGGGGCAGAAAGAGCTGCCTTGGGGTCATGAGGAGCAGCCAATGATATACTTTCAAGTTGGAAGGGGATTAGGGACAGCGTAAATCTCCGGGGAATTTTGGACAAATGGTTTGCAGGATCTTGAGGGGGCTGGCTATCGTTGGGGAAACATCATTTGTTACCATGTTAATAAAACCTTAGTCATGAGACTCTTCAGATGCATATCAGTGGGCCATATGCTTCAGGGATGATTGCCAACACATATCTTGGGAGGTTTAGAGTTAAAGGAAATTTCTAAAGGAATTTTTATATGTTAAAGTAGACTTACAAGACCCTGGGGATTGGGCTAAGATTGCCTTTTGCCCTTAGCTGAGTATTAACATCGAGGTAATTGAGTTCCTAGAGAAATGTCACTGTGCCTATTTCAAGGAAGTGTCACTGAGCAGTAGGTAGTAAGGAAATTTAATAATGTTTCTCCTGCCTTCATTTCCTACATCAGTTCCTAACTAGGGCCGTACAGCCAGTCTTGTAAGGAACTCCTCCTACTGATCGGTCAGAAGGGAGAGTTTTTGGCCCTCTATGGTCCTTGTCAGAACTGTCATGGCGGCCTTCCTTCATGGGGGTAATGGTGTCAGAACTGTAGGGTAGTGGTCAAAGCGGAGAAAGCATGCCTGTCCCCTGGGGTTTGTCCTGGTAGGCTGGAACTTGGTTTCCTTAGAAAACCATTTGTTCCCTGCTTTATTTAACTAACTGCCCAGTCTATCATGTGACCTTGGGCAAGTCATTTAACCTCTTTGAGTATGTTTCCCCTTATATAAATATTATGTACCCCATAGGGTTGTTAGAATCAAGTGCACAACTATAGTGTAAGTCACTTGTGGAAGTGTGTAGCAAAAAGTGTCCAATACATGAGAGTTCTTAGAAATATAAATGAGCAAACAGGACAAACAGCAACCGAGACAATGTTTTGGGTGCTGAAACTTACAAAAATAAATAAGTTAAAAAAAATGGCCATCCAACCTGAAATTTTCACTTCATTATTATAAAATGTAACCTAGTCTCAATGGATATAGCCTAACAGGAAGTTAATATGTTTCAGGTGAGGGTTTTCAGAGGCATTGCTTTCTTGAAGAGAAGGGAGGGAGGGAGGGAGGGAGGGAGGGAGGGAGGAAGGAAGGAAGGAAGGAAGGAAGGAAGGAAGGAAGGAAGGAAGGATGGATCTATTGTGATATTTGTCTTCCAGTGACTTCCAGTCTCAAACACAGAGTTGTTTATTGAGCTACATTGATTTTCATGTACTTTCAGGCAATTCAAATGGAAATTTGGCCTAGGGGAAATCCTAATTCCTTTAAGCTACAAAAGACCAGCTATTTGTTTTTATTCTAATTCTTTAGAACATTGGGAAACAGGATCATTAATGATCACAAAGACATGCTTTGTTTGTTCAGACAAAACTTAGACATACAGTACTCAGCATCCCTCTATTAAATACTGTGGCTTCTCCGGGCTCTGGGATGTGGGAGATTAGAAATGAAAGATGAAATACACAAAACTGGGGGAGTTACCCACCCGGCAATATGGGGGCAAAAGAGAAAGACCAAAACTGTACCACTGTGGACGACAGAGCTTAGCCTTGTCCTTCTAATTCTTATTTCAGGATAATGCTGAAAAAAGAGTATTTTCGTTGTTAAATTTAGAAATAGGTGACAATCTGGGAGGAAAAGATGACCACTCTGATAGATCACTGAGATGACAAAATCTATATTCTTTGTAACTTTTGTAATGTTCCCAAGTTAAGAATCATATTCATAGTAATACAGATGGTGGAAAATTTAAAACTATCTTTTTATACTTTCATTGAAACTCTGTAAGTCCCCGTTAAACGGATACAGGCGACCACATCACACCCGCAAGTGAGTGTTCTGGGAGACGTTTGGTGGCCACACATCTGTCAGAGTGATATAGTCGTTAAAAAGGGGGTCTTCAGTGCCACCTGTCCGGGTCCCTGGCGGGTCCAGTGACATATCTATCATGAAACTGGTAAGGCCAAAGTATCAGAGAGAAGCTGGAGCATCTCACTTGTACAGGCCCTTCTGAGATCTTGCAAGGGGCCCGTGGGTTTATATGGTTACATGTTCATCTAAAACTTGCAAATCAGTTAGGACCTTCATCTTTTTCCACTTCAACTTATTTTCCATCACGTCTTTCCTTGTATAGGATGGTACTGGCGTGACTATGGGCACTTTGAGGATTCAGCTATGGAGACTTTGAGCTGGGGATACATTTAGTTTAGATTTAATTGGATATATTTATGAGGTGTGAAATCATTGCTGTCTGTGGTTGTTATTGCTAGCCATCCAGGAACATTCCTACCACCTGCTGACTCACCTAGTGACAAGAAAGTACAGGGTCAGAGATGATATGAAGCTTTGGAGTTGTCCTGCGGAGCCCTGCACCAGGGGGAAATAGGTAGTGGAGGAGAAATAAGGTTTGAAATGTATGGAAAAAGAAGTTAGTCTGTGGCAGATTCCTCCTGTCATCAAATATATTGTAAAATGCCTCCTCAAAAGGGAAGTTTTCGCCGGTCACAAATGTACTTGATAATGGAACTTATGTAATTATAAACTTGCCATAATTCTCTCTCGGAGGGCTATTTCTTTTCGGAGCAGTTTATCAGCGTTCTTGCATTTTTAGGGCATAAACCTATAAGCAGTGTTGCAAAATTGAGTTCATCAGGGTGTGAAGTCACACATGCTGTGCATCTCAGTGTATCCCTGAATGTATAAACATAGCAGAAAAAGATTTCTTGTTTATGTGACATGAAATACTGATATTGACAAAGATAATGGAAAACTCATAATATTCTTTTGTGTTTGTTTTTGTTTCAAGTTTTTATTTAAATTCCAGTTAGTTACATACATAGTATGATACTGGTTTCAGGAATAAAATTTAGTGATTCATCACATACATACAACACCAGGTGCTCATCACAAGTGTCCTCCTTAGCATCCATCACCCATCTAGCTCATCCCCCACCCACTTTCCCTCCTGCAACCTCAGTTTGTTCTCTAGAGTTACGAGTCTCTATGGTTTGCCTCCCTCTCTTTTATTCTCCCTTCCCCTGTGTTCATCTGTTTTGTTTCTTAAATTCCACATGAGTGAAATTATAAAAATCTCATAATATTCTATGAGGATATCACAACAAAGTTGTTAATGAATGTCATCAATTCAGAGTATTTAAGATTCATTTATTACGTAATAAAGTCTTCCCAGCTTAGCAATAATGCCAGAAATTTACATGGCATTCATAATAAAGCATTTTGAGGCCAAATGAAACTTCTCTAAACTATCCATAATGAAAACTATATTAAACAATCACATTGAATAAAGACTGAATTATTGTTGCTTTCTCTCTCTAGAAAACATTACAAAGTCATTGTCTAATAAAGAAGCAATGAAAAAGTAAATATAACCCAAAAATGTTTATTAGAGGCATGTCAGGCACTTAATAAAAAAGGTTATGTGCTTTCCTGACATTTGTGGTGTTTATGAGCTCAAAAAATAATTTCCTGTGATTTCTTATTCTAAATAACTCCTCACTTAATACCTAATTTCATATTCATGATTTGATTTTTTTTCTTAATGGGGGCTCCCTGCATTGTATAATTTCAGACCCCTCAAAACCTGGATCTGCCTCTGTTCCCAGCTCTATTACTTGATAGCTGTGTGATCTTCGAGAAATCACTTAAGCTCTCTGTGCTGCATTCCTCATCTATAAAACAGTACAGCTTTAGAGAGTCCCTGAGAGTATGACACAACATCAACCATCAAGCACTTAGAGCAGTACTTGGCCCAAGTAAACACCGTTTGGATATTACTTATTGTTACTGTGATTGTTGGGAACAGAAATTCATGAAAAGTTGACAGTGATGGATTCTTCTCTGCATGTGGAGGAACAAGCCAACAGAAAGGCAGGAGTGCATGCTGGTTACCAGAACTGCTCCTCCCTTTGCTTGCTAAGGCCCTGACGGTGTGGAGAGGAATGCCACGTCATCTGTCAAACATGGTGGAGCCTGGTCAGCAGGAGTCTAGGCCTGCAATGGAGTAGAAGGAAGTTCTTCTAAGCTGCCTTGGTTGGCAATTAAAATCTAGAGAGGCAAAAAAATAAAATAAAAATAAAATCCAGAGAGGCCAGAAAGCCTCCCATGGGCCTGGGACGTGCAAAAAAGAGGTTCTCAAGGTGCTCTCTGCCCTGCCGTCCCAGTGACTCTAAGTAATTTCATGTGAGAAACAGCGTAGCAATTCCTAAGAGAACATTGAAAGCCCCCTCAGAGCTCACTGGGTATCACCCATGTTCTGAGAACCAGGCTGATTTTTAGATGTCTGTTTTTCCCATTTGAGATAAATTAGTGCCCATTTGGGGCCTCCAATTTTTTTTTTTTTCATTTTAATCTTACACATCCAGTTCCCAGTTCAGATGCATTAATCTAAATCTGTAATCCCATCAGAATGAGTTGGGCTTTTAAATTTTACTTATTTTTTTAAGTAATCTCTACTTTTAAGCAGTCTCCACTATGGGGCTTGAACTCACCACCCCAAGATCAAGAGTCACACACTCCACGGACTGAGCCAGCCAGGCACTCCTGCGGGTTTTTTCTATTTTTTTAATGAGGTCTTTTGATCTCCTGTTTTCTAAGGAGGCAAAACTACTCCCTGATCTTTCTGAATAGTGGAGGCCCTATTAGGTTGTCGGTGCTCTCACTCAGGTACAATCATTTTAAAACCATCACAGAGATGATGCTTATTTTACTAGTTAATTTAGCGATGTTCCATTTCGTGTCATTTTGATGAAGAAGTGCATGTTGTTGGCAGTGACAGTAGCTATTTAGCTGTTTTAATTTATGTAACCTTCAGGAGGGTTTTCTCTTCACCATGTAAGTTGTTCTTTTGTATGAGTTTGTTTTCTTTACATGCACCAATTTCAGATAAAAGGACATGAAGTTGTGGGCTGGGTCCGGGTGCTGCGAGCACTACAAACAGTGGCAGCTCCATGCTTCGGGCTCAAGTAGTCTTTCACTCTGGGCTTGGTAGCTATTTACAGGAGAGAGTCATCAACCAGCAGAAATGAATTTAGTGGGGGCGCTGGGTGGCTGAGCATCTGACTCTTGATTTCGGCTCAGGTCATGATCCCAGGGTCCTAAGATCAACCCCCACATCAGGCTCAGCGCTCAGCATCGAGTCGGCTTGGGATTCTCTCCCTCTCACTGTGCCCTCTGCCCCCTGCCACATGCATACATGCTCTCTCCCTTTTCTCTTTCTCTCTCTCTAAAATAAATAATCTTTAAAAAAAAAAAAAAAGAAATGAATTTGAGTGGTCTAGATGTGAAACTTTAGTAAGTTTGACTGTGTTTCTATCATATGTTAGTCTTCCATACTGAGTGTCAGGATTTTTGAATTACTGTCAATTTCTGCTCACTTTAACAACCTATATCTTATAAAGCTATCCTATAAAGCTTTGGAGTTGTTAAAATTTGACTCTTTTACTAACTTTTATGAAGTGCCTCGCAGCTTTACCTTTGTAGCATCCTATCGTCCCTTATTTTGTTACCCTGCCCACATAAGTCACGCAGTGTCTCTGGAGCCCCTTTAGAATTAGATCCTCCAGGGATCCCTGGGTGGCGCAGCGGTTTAGCGCCTGCCTTTGACCCAGGGCGCGATCCTGGAGACCTGGGATCGAATCCCACGTCGGGCTCCCGGTGCATGGAGCCTGCTTCTCCCTCTGCCTGTGTCTCTGCCTCTCTCTCTCTGTGTCTATCATGAATAAATAAATTAAAAAAAAAAAAAAAGAATTAGATCCTCCAGTCCAACAAATCCTCAAGAAAATTTGGATTCGAATCTTCACATAACTCTTGCACCCAATTTGCTGTGTGACCATCAGTAAGATCATAGTCCCGAGGGCCGTCCTGATAAATGTTCTCTCATCATGTTGATGATTTGTTTCCCTGGACATAAGTTTTTTTTACCCCTAAGAATAAGAGTAATTGTTGTAGACATAAACAACTTTTACTCTTGATATCAGGCATTTGAGCCCTCCTTTTGCTGTGTCCTATCTTTCATGCTGTAATTTATCCCCAGATAAAACAGAGGCAGTGGCCTAGAGGGGAGTCACAGTTTTCCATCACAGGGTTATGATGTCCCCAAGATACAAAACCCCGGTGATGGTTATACTCTTTTGGGAAACGTTAAATGTGTTCTATACTTCGGAAAAGAGACCTTTTTTTAGAATTTCTAAAACTCAGTTCTGAAAGTAGTAATTGTTTTGTGGGTGAATATATTTGGATTTAACATGTATCTTTCCATATAGATGATTTACATGTGGCCTACATGGATGAGAATTTTGAGTTCTTTAGAAGAAATATGCTTCATATATTTTAAAGTCATGCCATAATGAATTCTATATATGACTGTTATTTGTGTACAGATTTTCCTTCCCATCTCCCTCCTGTGATAGAATTTGGGTCTCAACAGCTGCTATAAATTAAGCTAATTCCTACTCAGCTTTTACTGTGAGTGCGACTAGCTATGGATGCAGTATGTTGGGGGGGGGGGTGGATGGAGGATTAAATCCACTGTCATGTTTCCCAAATCAGAGCAGTATATAAGACAATGCTGATGGCTTGTGTTGTTTTATGATCTTTGAAATATTCTGGATTTCTTTAGAATTCATCAAACTGACTCCTTCCTTTCTCACTGTCTTGTGTTTATTTTTCACAGTGAACTTAGTGGTTTTCTAGCTAGTTTTTTTAAGTCTCCCTAAATAATTTACTAGGTGCTTTGTGTCTTAGGGAAACAATAAATTATTATACCAAGGAAGCTTTTGAATATGTTATTTTCAATTAAAAGGTCAAATGCTGTAAACAGATATTTTTTAAGTATGAATATACTCATACCTAGGAATTCCCTTTTGCTTTTTTAAACCTCATTTCTCATCTTAGGTCAATTTAAATTCTTTTTTTAAGGATTTTTAAAATTTATTTATTTTAAAAAGAGAGAGGGCAGAGGGAAAGAGAGAAACTCAAGCAGACTCACCACTGAGCACAGAGCCTAGATGTAGGATTTGATCTGGCCACCCTGAGATCATGACCTGAGCAGAAACCAAGAGTCAGATACTCAAATGAACGGAGCCACCCAGGCACCCCTAAATTGTCTTTTAAAAGTTTATGGAGAGACAGGATATCTGAATAAAAGCCAGTCATATGTCAAATTTATATCATACTGTTTTATTAACCACCTGCCATTGTATTTCTTTACTAATATACTACAGTATCTTTTTCCATTTGGAACACCCCATTGATTCTCATCTCTTAAAAACCATCTAAGATGTTAATTTCTACCAAAATCTAGTGTACAGGAGGTTTTAAAGCTCAATTGACTGGATATACAATTTGACTAGAACTAAAGATGAAAAACATTCCTGTCAATTCTTGCCAAGTTCATCAGAAGGCTTTATTGAAGAGGTCAGGTCCAAGGCATTTGGGAGTGAAACCAGGTGCTGCAAAATAATATGTTGTCAGCTATTTTACAATGGTAGCAAAGAAGAGAAGGACTATAAATAGTGTCAGATTATAAATATGTCCGTTCTCCTTAAAAACCAAGCCAGGTAACTAGCCAGACAGCTAGTGAAGTGTCCATGCAGATTTTAAGTAACGTTCATTATATGTAGCGGTCCCTACTACCCAAGAGGAATACGTAAAAAGTCAGAATTTTGCATTCAGTGAAAGAATTGAAGCCCGCAGGTTTAAGGGATATGATTCCTTCCCGCAATTGTACATTAGTATCCTCACAATGGCAGAATTTATCTCTGTAATTTCTTGAATATGACAAGTTGAAAATAGCCTTTTTCCATCTTAAAACAGTTCCTCTTCCACCTACCGGTTTTTAAAATACAAGTTTGTTTATGGTGTTAGCCCATACAGAAGACTATTGGGAGAAGACATGCCTCTTCTCTCTTTTCATACTTAACATATTATATTCGCAGATTATGGTGTGACTAGAGCCAATTTTTTTCTATTGCTCTTCTTCATGATGGGTTCATTGACCCTCTCCTTTTTGAGTGCCTCTTTAGCGAAGCTGGAAAACAGCTGTCTGAAATATGGCTATTATTTCTAGGGTTTAGCCGACATGTGCCTTGGATAAATTAAGGAGCAGTCAAAGGAAGTCCATAAATATGAATACTTTGCCAGCTGCTTTTCCATTAAACTCTGTTGGTTGAATGAAATTAGCAAATAATTATGTTGGTGGGGAATCTACTATATCCAAATGTAATATAATGTCTTCCTTTAACAACAGAGCTTAATTTTTTCCTGTACACCAAATTAGTTTTTAGGGTAATCTACATTGCAAATTGGCCGATTTGCATTAGAACTATGCCTACTTGTTCTGATTTGTCAACACCTCTTTTTTTAAAAAGTCTTTAACATTGAGCATGGGTGGGTAAGACCATCTGCTTACGGAGCTTGCCTGCAGCTCCATCACTTAACACATGAGACAGGTTACAGCTGTTTAATTGTTATGGTGCTGAATGATTATCATTCTATTCAAAATTAATATTTATATATGTATGCATAGAAAGCATGTGGTTAAACATAAGTGATCTAATTGTGAATTAATGGCATTAGGTATTCATTAATTAGTCCCCCCATGAACAATGAAGGGTAAAATAATGCTTTTCACATACACTCACTACTCTTGGCTTTTAAGATGAGTCCCCAGGAGTGATTATTATGCATGTGAGTAATCCACTCCAAGTACATTGGTGTATGCAGAGAAAAAAATCATGGTGCACCTGCCATAAAAAAAACAGAGAGAAGTTTCTATATGGTTATTACACATATCCTAACTCTTCACTACCCCCAAAAGCATTATTCTCTGAACTGTGACCAGTGTAGGTACAAGCCACATAGTAAAAGGCTACATGTATGTCTGTTATGATTGCATGTGCCATCATACCACCCATAGTGACTCTACAAACTATTGGGAGAGCTTGCTCCGCTGAGAGTGGATTTCCTCCTGTACTTAAGAATAGTGACACACAAACTTAATGTTGTTCTGCTGCAAAAAGTTAGCAACATATATTCCATCATGTCTGCTCAGTACATTTTATGATGAAGAACAAAATGAAAATTTTTCAGCCAAATTGCTATATAAGGATAGAGGTATGCACGTAAAATAGGATATTTTATGTATGTCTTCATTTCCAAGGAGTTCCTGTAAAAGTGACTTGTATTTATACAGGTATTTTTATGCCTTTAGAAAATATTGACTTACCTTGCTCAAATACAGTCACTTGTGGTGAACACAAAATACATAAGGACAAGTTGTGATGTGCTCTTTATTCCAAAAAGCTGAATCACATTTTGATTGGGAATTGTGCATCTATGCCAGCAGAGGGTTTATGTGAGACAAAAAAGAAGAAGACTTCTGGCAGAAGAGTAGAGTTATTACCACTCTGGGAATTAGCCAGTTCATATAAAGAGTGTTCCCATTAAAGGGAGACTTCCTGGAGGAGGTAGAGAAAAAGGGGGTTTATCTTGACATTACTGGGGTGGAGAAGCCCTCACGGCTTTGGAAACAAATCATTGGCAATTCCAGGCTCCTTCAATTAAAGTTAGATTTTTTTCATTCTTCGTAGTCTTTTAAAGGGTACCAATGCCTTACTGCACTCTCTTGATTTCCATCATATCATGATCTCAGGGTCCTGGAATCTAGCCCTGGGTCGGCCTCAGTAGGGAGTCAGCTTGAGGAATCTCTCTCCCTCTTCCTCTGCCCCTCCCCCCAATCACAAGTCCACCCACTCTCTCTCTCTATCTAAAATAAATAAAAATATTTTTAAAAAATAAAATAAAATCTCCATTGGAGGGACTCGGGCTCAGAGAGTTATGTAATTTTTTTTATGGCTACACAGCTAGTAAGTAAGAACCTGAGTGCACAGGAGCCATTCCCAAGCCCATACTTTTAAGCACTAGACTGTGGTGTCTCCTTTTAAATTGTTTTGGCACACATGTGTATAGGGGAAGAGGCAAAAATTAATTTTCTTCTGTGATAAAGAGAAATTAATATCTATGAATCTGTCACAAAAGATTGAATTTTCATAGAAATTGGTGCAGTAATAATGTCAGTGATGTCTCAATAATAAAGTGTCACTTCTTTTATTCAGTAAAATCTAAATTATAGCTGATAATAGGACCCATGATTTGCCAAAATAAAAGTAACAATGGCAGCAACAAAAAAACAGCTTGAGGAAAATTAATTGATACTGTGAAAGATTTAAGAAAATTGTAAATTATTAATTGAAAACTTCATATACCTCCTTCCAAATTTTAAACTTATTTCCAGTTCTTTTCTCAGCTGAAATTAGTAGGCTGAAAACTATGTATAGGCATTGACCAGAGAAAAACACTCAGCATGTAGATGACATGTAACTAATGTCAAGCAAAATGCAGTACTCAAAATGCAAGTAGTAAACATCTGCACACACTCTTCTCTCACCAACAAATAAAGAAAAATTTCCATCTCTCTCTGTAAGTCGCCTTTGAAAAGAGCCAGTTATCTGTGATTTTCCCCAAATAAATTACAGTTTATCCTACGTGAGTTCAAGATTGTTCAGCTATGTTTATTGCCTTCTCTGGTATCTTCAAGAAAACTAATAAGAGGAAGACGTGAAATGTTGTACTTAATTATTTACAAGTCTTACTCTATAAATTTTTCTTAAATATTAAATTTTATGCAGAAGCAAAAGTAATGATGGCAGGCCAGAAATCATATTTGTTGATATTGACCATATCATATCGGCAGATTATTTTTATGGTTTCTTGCCACTAGACTTGTTAGTACTACACAGGTATCACTTTAATCATTGTCATAACAAAGTTCGTTGTACCAACGAAAGATCCAAATACTCATTTAGTGTTAAAAAAATGTTTGCATTACAATTTTTATTTATTATTGTTAAGAGCTGTCACCCAATAGTTTGGTTCCTAAATCGGGGTGTTTGAAGTGGACCTGATTATTTTTAAATCTAGGAAATCCTAAGAAAATATGGTTTGCGTATGGTATTCAGTGAGCTCAAACAGGGGGTACAAATCTCAAAGGAGACATGTGCTACTGACGTGTTTATATATGCGGTCCAGTGGATGAAATCACGCATGTGCAAAGACCACAGAACCCATGCATCACATGCTGAACCACACTCATCTCTCTGCACAGGCAAAAGAGACGTACATGCCAAGTTGCACATGCCAGCATCCATGAGTGTGCTGTCTGCATTCTCAGATTTCCCCTGGTGCTTCCATTATGTAGATGTAGTCCACAGTAAGGCATATATCAAATATCAAATATTTTCTATCAGTTATCTTTACAAAGCTTTGCGGCTTATCATGGCACTTTTCCAGCAATGCAGACTTTATGAAATTTGGTTTATCTCATAGCACCTTTTCCATGGAATCTCTTTGTTTCTGGACTGATTTAAATGAAGAAAATACTATCTCCCTCTCTTGGAATGTCTTAGTGTAGTGTTCCAAACCAAAATAATGGCATTTTGTTGCAGTGGGGTGCATGTAAGAAGCAGTGTATTTGTACAGATAATTTGTTCACCAAATTTCCTATCTGTAAAAAAAGAACAAAATATATAAAGTCTCAAAAACAATTTATTTGAAAACGGGTTTTCAATAATGTATTGCCAATTTTAGGGGAGCAAAAGCTTTTTCAAACACGTTGCACACATGTGCGTGGACACACACATACACAAACTGCTTTTCTTTACTGGCACGGCCTCACTTTCTAGTTGTTAAAATTCAAATTAAGTGACTCTTCTAAACAGGATAAAATATTTGTGATGTTTTATTTTATCCTAATCTTAGAATGAGAATTTTATGGTGAGGGAGAACAAAGTGAAGAGGGTCCGAATAAATTGTTTTCTGATATTTAAAATGGTACCATTGCCACAATCCTTTCTGACAAGGTAATAAATAATTGGCAGTGTGTACCAATTAAGGAACAGCAAACCAATGGGTGTGCAGCTTGCACACTGATTTAAACAGCTACTGATTGGAATAAATGGATTTAATATGCACTTATTTGCAGACTGGTGCTTTTCTGTCATCCTACAGGAACTGGTAGTGAATAATCTAAGAATGATACCTACTTACAACTTTAACGAGATACTAATGCGAATCATTTTTTAAGTCTGTGTTACAAAGTATGAGGCAACACACAATGCTAAATAAAAATTTGTCCTCGATTCCAAGGACAGTGCAGTCATTGCCATAGTGAGGAATATGTCTATGTTTTATTATGTACTCATCTGATTGAATTATCCTCTTTTGAAGACGGGCCCCTAAGATTTTATTGTTGTAATTAAACTGAGAAATATTTCCAGCTTCTGGACTTTGTGCTATTTGTCTGCGTCTAGGCTCTACCTAGGAGTCAACTCAGTGGCCCAGTGAAAATGCTGTAACCGAGTTAAGATGATTCAGCCAAGCATATTGTGGACAGTAGAATGAATCCGAATGTTTTGTGACTATGTACATCAGCAGCTGTGTATACACAAACTGTTTGTATTTTTCCCTTGTGAGCTGTCTCCTGTATAAACAACCGCCTTGGTTTGCCTTGGTTTCTTCTTTGTGTTTTCAAAAATCCTTTTGACAGTAAAAGGACAGCAAATTTGGCATCAGTGCCATTCTGGGTAGACCTCCAAATATCCCAGTTCTTCCCCCGAAGCAGAGCAGCCTTCTTTGGGACTACCACTCAAAAGATTTCCTGCACAGAAGTTATACCTTCACTGAACTACTTCTTTTCTTTTTCAAACTCACTTGTTTTCATCATTTCTTCTTGGGTTTCTCCCTCTGTTTTAATATCTTGCCAGTTGGCTTTCTGAGCTTTGGGCTTTTAGATCATGCTACCACAATGCTTATCAGAAAGCTTTCTTTATCCTGCATAAGGTACGCTCATTTATGAAGGTGTGTCCAGTAGGTTAATATTTCAAATTAGTTTAGATTTTAATCTTACTTCCTGGTTTCTCCCTTTGATTGTCAGTGTTGAATTAAAATGTTTTTTTTTCATCGTATTTTTTCATTCAAGTAAATTTATTGAGCATTCCAAAACCAGATGATGCTTCTAGACTACCTTACACTGGTACGAAGTTCTGATTCTTCTGAATTGTGAATATAGCTGATTTATTACGTTCATGGACTTTGGCCACAGACTACATGGTTGGAATTTTAGCTTTGCTTCTTGCTAGCATTTTGACCTTGAGAAAGTTACTTCACTCGACCTCAGTTTCTTCATTGGTGAACTAAGGAAGATAACAGAAGTTAACTATTGCCCGTACAGTGGTGAACATTAAGGCATCTCATGTGAAATGCTTAGCGTAGTTTTCCACACTCAGAAGGAGTAGTGAATGGTAGTTACTGTTAATATTATTGTATGTAGTTTGGATGGATGGATTGGAAGAGGGGAGAGGAACAGATGGATGAAGGAGAAAGGCAGGATTTGGAAATGTATTGCTCACATATGTTTCTCAAAAAGTAGCCTCTGTATTATTCATAGAGTTTCTTCAAAGGCTGCAAACACATGTAAGACCTACTAGAACCACCATAAGAAGTACACTTAATCATTTTATTCGGATACTAAGAGTTTCCCATGAGCCAGGCAATGGGAAGGCAGATTAGCATGGCCTTAGAGTTTACATTTCTTTTTTTTTTTTTAAGATTTTATTTATTTATTCATGAGAGACAGAGAGAGACACACAGACAGAGGGAGAAGCAGGCTCCACGCAGGGAGTCCGATGTGGGACTCCATCCCGGGTCTCCAGGATCAGGCCCTGGGCCGAAGGCGGCGCCAAACCACTGAGCCACCCAGGCTCCCCCAGAGTTTACATTTCTAATGGAGAAGATTCACACCCCCCAGCCCATATGTCTTGTGTTCTTATGGAATCTCCTAATGAAGTGATTATAACTAGTTCTTGATTCTCCTCTTCTCTTTTTACATTTACTCCAGTGTTCATACTCCTAGACTTCTTCCCTGACAAGGACTCAGTGAGAAAAAAGGGAGAATCAGATAACTGAAAGAAATGGAGGGAGGTGGGTGCCCATGATTTTGATAGATCGGCAGATGAGGCAACAACACATAGGTAGAATTTGCAAAAAGTTGCTCTTTGTTTCTAGTGTATATATTAGGTGTTAAAAACTGACTACAAGAGTAAATATGAGCCCCTCCTACAGGACCTGAGACTCCAGGTCATTACTATGGGGTACAGACAAAAGTAGATCATTGATTGTCTCCACCTCCACCGATCTTCCCTAAGACACAGAAGGTGAAAATATGGCTATTAGGAGCTTTGACAAAAGAAATAATTCTTTTTAAAGAGAAACATCTAGAGGGGAGTGTGTGAAAAGGATACAGTACAGCTCATTTGCTTTGGTGACACTGGAGGTCTATGGGCTACTCATGGAATAAAAATACTCTGATGATCCAGACCTTTCTTTCACATCTATAGTTCCACCAAATCTTTGCCCATCTGAATCAGCAAGTAGACCACAGACTTCCAACACATGGGCTTGAAAACCGATCAGTCATTTCATTTGTTATGTTCTAGAGAGGACTGTGTATCTGAGTGAAAATTGAAAGACAGTAGAGAGATAACACAGACCAGGAATTAGCTCTGACAGTTAAAAGACACTCACCTGCACTCTATCCCATTCTCCTAGAGTTGTGAGGAAGATTAAGGGAGAGTCTAATACAGAGTGCTTAGAGCAGTATCTGATGCCAAGTAAGCCTTTCTTATTTTCAGGGAGCAGAGCTGGGATCAGGGTACTTTAGGCCTGTCCCCTGCATTCTTCTAAATCTGGTCTGAACCAGGACAAAGAGACCCGGATCAGAGTTAGAAATTTCGGGGGACCATTAATACATCAGCCAGGTGTTCACAGTCTGCAATTTATGGGACCAGAGCTCATGGAAGAGCTGAAATCAGACAGCATTTTGTGTCTGTGAGCATGCATGTATTTCTGGGGGGAGAATCGGTAACTCTCACCACTTTACTCAGAGATATGAGAATCAGTGTCTTACAAGAAATATGGTAATAATACTCACCTTCTCTGTCTCACATGGGTTTTTTTAAAGATAAATAATTGAAACTCCAGGGAAAGTGTTTTATGAAATACAACATTTTACTAGAGAATAGCTTTTTAAGGCATTCCATTTTATATGTCTAGCACTCATGTTTATAAGAGTTTTCTTCTATAAAGCAAATTTAAAACTTTTGTGAGTAGATCTAATAGGAAGGGCTTTGTTTTAGTGTCAGAACACACTCATTAGTTTTCAAAGAAATTTTTTTTGCGATTTAATGTGCATTTCAGCCTGTTAGGTATATTAATTTTTAAATATACTGTATTATTTTTATGATTATTGTTCCTAATGGCTTCTTACAACATGCCTGCATTTTTCTGATAATTTCCTGTAGTGGTTTATATAATGATGTTTTTATTGTTGCAATTATTATTTTTAATAATTATTTGAACCTCACATATCGACATCTCCTTTTAGCATCGTATTACTGAGAACAAGGCTTTTGTGGTATTGTCAGAAATTTTAATCTTCGAGGACAAAATATACGTGGTGGTTTTTACCCTTTCTCTCTTGTTTTGAAGCTACCAGCCTCACATTATTCCCTCATATGATATAAAATGCGAATGACAAATCTTGGTATCTTTCTCAGTACAGATCCTGTTCTTATAGTTGGTTTTAACTGTTTGCAACATTTGTGTTCAATATTTTTAATATTTGAAGTGTTATATAAATTTTGACCTGCCACATATTTTAAATATATTTGCTGATTTCATCTCCACTTTTGTTCTTTTGACCCAATGACAAACCTCCCTTTACCTGTAATCAGTCCACGGTTTTGCACAATTGATTCTGTTTGCTAAAATAAGGGCATTGGCTGGATTAGAAATAATCCATTCCTCCTTTAAAACTACTAATCCAGGTCAGAATTAGTTCCATTCCGTATTTTGGTTGTGTTAACTGAAGTAGACCCTATGTAAAAGCAAGACTCTCCAACTATGAGCAGTGTGGTTCATTTTTAGAAATTAAGAATTCCTTCAAAAATACTACCCTGTCTGAATCAGAAACTTCAGAATTTTTAAAGGCACTTTGTGTATATTTAGATCATCAGTTGAGCTCTTACGAACCTCTACTAGGTTATATAATGTCTGGAAGGGACTAGTAAGAAATCATATGAATGATGTTATACAATGGCACAATTTTATTTTAATGTTTGAAAATATGATTATTTTCATTAAGTTATAATTTCAGGGTAGTATCTAAGTGTTTCTTCTTCACCTTAATTTCCCCTGCAATATATTGTCAATTAGTTATAAACACACTTATTTTTAAATGCAATTCAAAAGCCTCTAATGGAATCCTGTGGCAACATGAAGAATCCTTTTGTATCCACAGTACCGATGTGTCAGAAGCATTTATGGTTTTGTTTATGCACATGACAAAACTCCCAGACCTGAGTGGCTCAACTGGAAGTTATAGTTTAAATCATTCTGTTAGGAGTTCTGCTACCACTTGCATGTGTCAGTAATGAAAAATAATCAACATAAGCATCTTTGAAAAGCAATTTTAGGTCATTAAAGATGTATGAGTTTTGACAAAGCAAGAAGATTTCAGGCTTATTAAGAATATATTACGTCTCTGTTCTGAGTGAAGGGAGAGAGGTATTTATGCCTTCGTTCAAGAGGAAAGGTGTAGCCTAATTGTAACCTCATGAAAGATTAAATGGACAGGTAACAGTAAAAAACTTCAGTCTTAATCCTGTTCCTACAGAGCTTTTGTGAGAAACAGAGCTGTTCAGGACAAATCCTGAAAAGAAACAGGATCTTAGAAGAGTCTCTGTTTCATAATTGACTACATATGCGATACATCACTGTCCCATCTGACATGTAGTCAAGGGCTACTGGGCAATCATTTTCTATAGAATTTACATGTGCCTTTTTCATGGTATTTTAAGTTTGCTCCGTTGGCTCAAGGATTCTCAATTACTTCGCTTTTTTGTTTATTTATTAAACTTTAAAGTTTGATAGTATGTAAATACACAGATGACTTCAGACAGAGAGGGAAGCAGGATTTCGGTGAGTCCCTCTCTCAGGTTAAAGAAACAGAGCATTACAACAGACATAAATGGTTCCTCCAGGCCTTCTGTATTGTCCTTTTAGGCCCTGAACTGTGCAACCATTACAAAACCACTTTGTTAAAAGCAAACCTTTAAAAAATTAGCATTATTTTCTATCCCCCCCCCAAAAAAAAAGTTTATTTGTAGCTCTCATAGCTGTAAATCTCCCAACTTCTTTAGTAAAAAGAATTGATTCCACTTGTTCTATGTAGTTATTAAAGTATAATTAAAAAGGATCAGGGTGGGTGAATTCCAGATAATCTGTGAAAGGCAGTGTTAGTTTACCTGTACACTTGTCTTGAAAATGCTAAAGTGCTTCCTGGAATCATGACCACACTTCCTGAAACGTGAATATATTGCAGTTTTAGAAGATAATGAAGTGCATCTCTGTCGTGTGATGTGAGTCTTATGTCAGCTGCAGCTACTCGATTTGCATGTAAATTCTGAAAATTTCCTTGTCCCATGTGACACTTCTGAAATGTCTGTCTGTTCTTTTTTTCCTTTTTAATTTCTCAAGCTCACTATTTGGATAAGATAGTTAAAGGTACTGTATACTTGCTCTTTGTTGACATATCTACATATCTATATATAACCGTGTATCAGATTGTACTAGGTATGAAAATAGACTGTTTCTCATGCATATTTCTGTAAATTATAAATCAGGCTTACATTATGTGAAATGCCTTGGAGTTAAAAGTATTGAGACTTCAATGTCCGTGTCTCATTTTTATAATTTTGGGTTATCACAGATTTCATTCCTATGTAAAAGCATTAGTTCTCACTGGAACCAAAAACTGAAGATAACAGAACATTTGCTGTTTTTTGTTTATGTTTTTATTCTTTCTTTCTTTCTTTTTTCTTTTTTTTTTTTTTTTTTTTTTTTGCCTTAAGATCTTCATTGTTGGCAATTCAGCGGATGAGCTTTAAATTCTATCTTGAAGGATCACAAATGCTCGCTGTCTTATCACAGAATAAGAAATTGTCAATCTAAAGAAGATTCTGGTTAATACATGTTGAGAGAAGTCTCATTTATCCTTACATGGAGACTTCTTTAAATGTTTCAAAATCTATGTGATCTCATAATTTTTGTTCTGTTATTTTCTGAAAAACTACAAAATTACTGTGCATTCCATAAAACAAAAATGATAACATGGCTCAGCAGAAAACAGCAGATTCTTGTCTCTTCAGTTCTCGTAGAAAGAGGTGGAAAATATTTTTTCAGAAGATGAAATCCCCTCTCTGTTTCTCCTCAGATTGCCTATTTTCTATTCCTTGTTTGTGCTTCTCATTAGAATATGAAAATATTCATGGCAATATCCAGGCTTTCATATAATAATTCTTGTGTGCATGCAGTCACCTCTGCTGCACCTCTTCATCAGTGGGGCAATTAAATCTTTCTTTTCCGTTAAAAACAAAACAAAAACATCCGGAAGGAAAACTCACCTTTTCTGTATTGAAAATCCATAAATACAGATGGTAATCGTCTGAACGAAAAGCAGAAGTGAAATTAATCTTATCCTGACCTGATGCTATCCATAAGTATAATTTCATTTTACCCTGCCACAAGAGACTGTCAAAATACTCTTCTTTCTCTTAGCTCTAATCTTAAGAGACAGAACGTCTCTTTGAGATATTGTTACTTCAAGTTCCACAGTGGAGGAGGGGAAGCCAATATATGAATAATTCTTTTAAAATAACATAAAATAAATATCTTTAAACAGATTGTTCCCTTAAATTTTGTCACCAAAACAAAAGTAGCATTCTAATTACAAGAAGCTGGATAACAAACCCCAATTGCTCTAGCAAGCACTTTTTGCTAATATGTATTTCTCTGTCAAATTATAAATAATTCTGTCCAAAGAGATCTGATTAATAGCTAATTATTCTTAAAATTTTGGAGCATTTCTGTCCTTGTTTCTGCCAGTATCACGTCACACTCATAGACAAGAACACCAAAGTCTACCTAAGTGTCATCCTCATAAACAGATCATGTTGGCTGCATGCCAGATATCATCAGTAGGAAGTGGCAAAAATTGTTTTTTTTTTTAAATGTCATGTTAGACTGAAACAATTATAGATTTTGGATATATTAAATTATTTTAATTGTTTCCCAAATTTTCCCTCCTTGCCCATAAAAGCAGACAAGATAGGATATAAAGGTAACAGCATAAAAGCCTTAGGGAGATTGTCACCAAATATCACTCTTTGCTCTCTGTCTTGAAGCACGTCACTACCGTGTTTTTGTTCAGTCTATCAATGTTTTATCGTGGTCCTTATGGTATTTCATTTTGTCCGTCCTAAGTAATCAAATATGCACAGCTATTACATTTAGTTGGAAATCCTGTCGGTCCTGTCCCATCCGTATGCAGCCTGAATCCTGATGTTTGTTAGAATAGATGCTAAGCTGCTTCACTATTTCCTGGGCTTTGCTTATTCTGTGAAAAGGAATGTACTCTTGGCATAAAGTATAGTCATCGAGACTGGCCTATACTTTGTGCACTTACTTAAGGCACTGTAATTTCACATGAATGTACGGCAACTCTGAGGCCAGATAAAATTAATGTTCTCTTTTTAACATCGTTCACATCCTCATGCCCACTCTCATGCTTTTGAATTTAGAGAGAATTTTTTAAAGCAACAAGGTGCTTTCAGAAGGCACATCCTAATGAGCGACCACTAATGTCGACAACAGATTAAAAATCTCCACCAGGGATTCTGAAATTACCTTTTTCAGGATGCTTTTTCACACCATACAATCAACCTTGTTGCTTCGCTAAAGGGAAAAAAAAAATTTTAAGTTAATTTTGTCTGGCCTGTGGCTAGTTAGTGGATCGTTGCATATATTTCTGTCCTGCACAGGTAAGTGGTGTCTCAAGGGTCAGGCCAATCAAAGATGCCACTTGGATAAGAATTAGATTCCTTAGAGATCGTTGCTGTTTCTATCCATGTGCAATTACAGTATTTGTGCTGTTTACAAAGGCCTGTTCCCACTAAGTGTCCCTTATCTGTTTGTTTTAGGTGCAAAAACTTTCAATACTCAAATCACTTGTGTTTTCCTTCTTTGTCTCCTTTGACAGAGGGTTGCCCTGGTCTGTGCAACAGCAATGGAAGATGTACACTGGACCAAAACGGCTGGCATTGTGTTTGCCAGCCAGGGTGGCGAGGAGCAGGATGTGATGTAGCCATGGAGACTCTCTGCACAGATAGCAAGGACAATGAAGGAGGTAAGAGATGCCGAGCGTGAAAACACGTGTGTGCCAGAGCATGGGTTTATAAGTTACACAGTGTCCTGGTGCCAAAAAAACAATCTGATCCCTGTAGGTTAGATTGATTGAAAACTGTATGCGTGCTGATAGAGTGATTTTGCTCCCTATTTTCCCCGAAACAAATGCAAGACTATCATCATTCAGGGAAAAGGCAAGGTAACCACGCTACTGGGTAGTGTATGTTCTCCATCGCTTTTCCTAACCTCCGGATAGATGACGATTCTCCTCATCATGGTATATGCAGCCCTGTGACTGGGGAGCTCTAAAGCAGTATTTTGATAACTAAATATTTCCGAAAGATACAGGGCATTTCCCAAGCTCTTCTGATGAAAGGCAAGGATGGAAAAAAAAAAAAGAAAGAAAGAAAGAAAGCAGCCTCCTTGAAGCTGTACTCCCCAGTGTCCATTTATCCTAAACTTCACAACCTGCTAAAGGACTATGGTCTTCCATGTAGGCCCTTGGTTCAGGAGTAATTCTTTCCCCTGTTGTGCGCATTTTCATTTCAGAGGATCAAGAGTGAGAGCTGGTGATTACTTCTCCGGTGATGAAATGGGGGCCCCTGACAGCCGCTCAGTCTTGGCATACCTTTAGGATTGAGTTTTTTGTTTGTTTTTAAGGTTTTATTTATTTATTCATGAGAGATGGAGAAAGAGGCAGAGACACATAGGCAGAGGGAGAGGCAGGCTCCCTGCAGGGAGCCCGATGCAAGACTCGATCCCAGGACCCCAGGGTCACGGCCTGGGCCCAAGTCGGCGCTCCACCGCGGAGCCCCCCGGGCACCCCTCCCCTAGGGGTTTGTCTAGTCATTTGTTTATGAAATTTTGTTTATTTGAGAAAGAGACCAGAGGGAGAGGGAGACACAGGCTCTGTGCGGGGCCCTATGCGGGACTCGATCCTGGGACCCCGGAGTCACGGCCTGGGCCCAAGGCAGGCGCTCCACCGCGGAGCCCCCCGGGTGCCCCTGGGACTGAGTCTTTGGAAGCGGCTCGGATCCCGTCTGGGCCCCTCCGGCCATCGGGGCTGTCATTAGGGGTGTTTGCCCGTCCTCCCCTTTGCACCTGCTCCTGGCCATGCCCCCAAGAGCAGGACGGCGGAGGTGAAGAGTGCAGGTCCTCACCCTGCCCCGACAGGTGTGACCTCGCAGTCGCTTCATCCGTGACACGGGCACAAAGGGAGAGGCTGGGTAAGGACAGAGCGCAGCGCCCAGCCAGGGGCCCGCAGTAGACTGCTGCTCCTCCGCCTTCCTTCAGCTTCCATCGCGCTTGGCTGCAGTTCCCGGAGGCGGCTGGGAAGATGAACGCCCTTTCCCTTCCCACGTGGAGGAGACCTCACTACTGTCCTCAGGGAAGCAGCGTGACCACCAACGTTGCCTCAACCTACCCGCATCCACTCCCCAATGCACAAGCGCACACACACACCCCCACGAGTGCATCCACTCCCCAAGGCACAAGCGCACACACACACCCCCACGAGTGCATCCACTCCCCAAGGCACAAGCGCACACACACCCCCACGAGTGCATCCACTCCCCAAGGCACAAGCGCACACACACCCCCACTAGTGCATCCACTCCCCAAGGCACAAGCGCACACACACCCCCACTAGTGCATCCACTCCCCAACACACAAGCGCACACACACCCCCACGAGCGCATCCACTCCCCAACGCACAAGCGCACACACACCCCCACGAGCGCATCCACTCCCCAACGCACAAGCGCACACACACCCACGAGCGCATCCACTCCCCAACGCGCAAGCGCATACACACACCCCCGCACTCCCCAATGCACAAGCGCACACACCCCCCTCAAGCGCCTCCACTCCCCAAGGCACTGCGCACACATAACACACGTCCTACGAGGCGCGCACACACACCTCCTACACAGACTCGCACACGCATGCGCACTCCCGCTCCAGCCTGCACCTGCAGTCCATTCTCCAACCAAATGTTTGTGTCTCCTCTTTCCTCTTCTGGGCAACGCTCTGCCCTTCTTCACCTTTAGCTTCTAGCAAACTGTTCCATTTTCCTTTTTTTTTTTTTTTTTTTTTTTTTTTTTACCTGGGATGTCAAGAAACCTGACAAGAGCCACAGATTTGAGCCACAGCTGCTTTTCCTCTTGCTCCTGCTGGCTGCGGGGGTCCTGAGCCCCAGAGCCGTGGTGCTCAGGACTCCTTGTCACCTCGACCCGCCTTCACCCTGCGCTTTGTGGAAATGGCAGTGATAATCGTCCCCGACCGCAGCCCAGATGGCAGCTTTCCTCGGTGCTGCCCCATTGTTTTCTGTTGCCCAGGGAGGAAGGAGAGCTGCTTTCCCTCCTTGATCTTATATTCCAGATTTTGTCTTCTAAAAGAAGATTACATTGAGGAGGTTACAAACTCTTCTCAGAGAGAAGCGAACTGCAGGGCCAGGTCTGCAGAGACATGGCTGAGTAATTTAGGGTCTAATCAACTCTTTAGTGTTGTTATCAGCCAAGGAGGTTTTTCTCCCTTGCCTCAAAATTTATCAGCTGTGAATTGGCCTGTTCCCCCTTTGTTTATTCTTATTAGCATGAAACTACGCTATCTCTAGGCTTCCCTCTCCAAGGGGAAATCTGAGCCGATAGAAGACCTCCTGTGGATTCTTTACTTATCTCCTATAATTTGTATTCCTGTCCCTAACCTAATTTTGTTGATCTTCTGAGAAGGAATCTCAGTGCCAGCTTTATTATACCCTGAGATCATCACCCGGGTGCCTTATAACCTAAGCCGGAGGGTTATTTGAACTTAAGCGTGGACTGTGTGAATAGAGACCATATTTTCCACATCAAACCCCAAATCAGGGCACATCATCTGGCCATTAAGGCGATCATTATTGTTATATGAGGTCAGTAGAGCCGAATGTTTAAAATAGGACCGTACCTGAGATTTCATGACATATGCTCGCTTGTGCTGATTGAGATCCATTGTTCAGAGTACGTTTGATGTCAAATGACAAATTAGCCAGAAAGTAGCCAAGCAGTTTGATTTAACTTATTAAGTGGTGAAGGAAGAAGAACAAATGAAGAGGTTGATTTGGCCCTAACTAGCATGTCATAGACGTAGCCACTAGTCCAGACTGAGCAACATTGTACAATATGATCTTTTTTAAAGAAAATAGAAAAAAATTAAAGAACAAAAAAGGCTGCTTACTATCCCCAGAACTGAAGAAAATACATTAAAAGATTTTAGAAGGGACAACACAGTTGGGGAAATAGTCATATTTATTTCTTAGACCAAGAATCTTCCTTCCCCTCTGAAATCCTACTTTTCTTTACCAAATCCATCTTGCTCCATCTCCATGGTCTAAGACTCTAGATCCTCAAAATCTAAATCTCACTAAATCGCTGTTCCTAAAGAGCGATTGCCTGTGGGGCCCCACTTCTCCTCTATGTCTCTAAAGTGTGTAAGAAAAGGCAGTCTTATGAGAGAATTCTTTAAGAGGCTCTTCTTTAAGAAACAGACTACCAGTAAAATGGATGGGAGGAATTTATCTGTAGCCCCTCCCTCAACACCCGCACAGTCGTAAGAAATAAATGTCCTGTTCAGTTGGACCCTGTTTCTTTAGCCCTCAAATAAACACCTGTCCTGCACTCAGGATCGCCAGCATTTCAGAAATAAGGGCAGTCTTTTACCCACAGTAAAGGCCCTGACAAAGATCCCCAGTCTGTTTGGCATCAACCAGGTGCCTCCCCAAACCGCTTCTTAAATCTAGCTCGGGGTGTCAAACAGAGACTGTTGGAACAGATGATCTGGACAAAGGCAGGCAAAAGAATAGAAGATTTTTAAATCACACAGTGGAAGTGAGAAATGAATGGTCACTGGACCAGGTAATTGTGTTTAACATCTCTTAACAGAGCGTGTATAGACACTTTGGGAGCAACCACACTGTATCCTGCCCTAGTTGAGAAAGCTTTCAGAGCAAAGAATCAGCAGTGTATGCCTAGCCTTGGCTTATAAATATTTCTTCTTCAACTCTTTCTTCACCTACAAAGCCTCCCTCTGGGCTGAGCCATTTCCCATTCATATTCCAGAACTCCCATCTGACAGTGAAGTTACTAAGATCAGAGAAAAGCCAGGTAAAGAGCTGGGAACTGGTCACCATTAAGTGCAGGGTGATGGGGACTGGAGTGTCACACCGTGAGCCTGTTCTGCCTCATTCTGTTAGCTACTTGAGCGTCTCCTTTAGTCAGCTTCTGAAAATGGTCCCGTCTGTCTCACAGTGTGCTCTACCTCAGGCTTCTGCTACCCCTCCACGAGGATATCCCTGGTATTTGTTATTCTCACCAGGAAAAGACTCTTGGGTTGCACGTGATAGAAATTCCACTCAAAGGGTCTTAAGCTTTAAAAAAAGGAAAACTTATTAGCTTATATAACTGAAAAACTCAGAGATAGCAGCACCAAGGTGTTTAAACAATGGGAACAGAAACCTGGGTTAATTCATCCGTCAACTCTGCTTTATTCCACATTGACACCGTTCTCTGATGGTCTCTTCCTCAGAATGACCCCCAGCAGCGCTGGGTTTACACTGCACAGCATAATAACCCAGTGCAAGAAGACAGCCTTTATCAAATGGTTACATGAGGCCTGGGTCTGAGCCGGACCCTCATCGGCCTGAATTCTGTCCCCTGCCCAAAGAAAAATTGAAATTCTTTCACCAGAAGAAAGAGGTGGATGGATGCTGGATAGGCAGAAAAACAGATTCCACTCTAGGAATATTAATAACTGCCCACAGCATTTAGTTTTAGTGTAACCAGGGCATATACCTCTGTACTATTTCATATAGCTCATAGACTTCTGTACTCTCAGGAAGAACTCCTTTATTCTTTATCTTCTTTTCTCCCCAAGAATTATAGCCTTCTCACATGAGAACAAGAAAACCAGTGCCGAACCTCAATATGCTTTCCATGCCCCAGGTTGGCAAGGCCCTCTCCAGTTCTCCCTACATATTTTTTTAATAAATTTATTTTTTACTGGTGTTCAATTTGCCAACATAAAGAATAACACCCAGTGCTCATCCCATCAAGTGACCCCCTCAGTGCTGGTCACCCAGTCACCCCCACCCCCCTCCCACCTCCCTACATATTTTTATAAGCATAAAAAATATCGTTGTTTTTACCTAGCATACCCCCTGAGAATCTCATTCAGTAGAGAGTTTTGTCATTGTAAATAGCTCCCCATATGGTAGCCCCACTATGCAAGCAGCGAAATGCAAAAGCTTGCCAGAGGCAATTTTACCTTTATAGCAACTCAAGATACTTATTAACAAGACAGTTTCTTGGGGCGCCTGGTTAAAGCTCAGTCGGTTGAGCATCTGACTCTTGATCTCAGCTCAGGTCTTGATCCCTCAGGGTTGTGAGACCAAACCCCGTGTTGGGCTCCACAGTGGGCATGGAGCTTCCTTAAAAAAAATAAATAAATAACAAATAAATAAGTAGACAAGAGGATTTCTCCAAAATACGTTATCAGTTGTTACCATGTTCTCACTGTTCTAGTTAGAGTTTCTTTTGACATCTTTCATCCATGTATGGTCCTCCAGTGGATAGCTCCCCTGGGGGTTCTTAAGGCATGGGACCCAAGCACTCTCTTAGAGAGTAGGTGGTTGAGGACACAAAAATACTATCCTTTATGCAAGAATCGTGGCATGCCAAAATATGATGCCAGGAGTGTGATACATCTTACTTGTAAGTAGGTAGAGTTATTTTTTTGTCTCTCAGAAATATTATTTTGTGGGGATATGTCAGGAAGATGTACCTAGAACAGGCTTTTTTTTTTTTTTTTTTAGTGGAGGCTGATGATAATGGAGAGGAAAAGCACAATTCAGTTGAGGTTATTCAGAAATTAGAACGATAAAAACAGTCAGGCGGCGGGGGTGGGGGGCTAAAGAATACAAACAGAAGGTTCAGACTGCAAGAAGCAGTGGGAGTGTGCTAGCAGTAAAAACCAGAAGTGGAAAAATGAATGAAATGTTAATGTAAGCAGCAGGATGAGTGTGGTGAGTGGGCGGGGGCCATCTAAGTTTGGAGATTACCAGATGAAAATAAGGAAATATTTGAAAATAGGTTCTTAAAAAGTTCTAGCCGGAAGATGGGACTATTGTCTTCTCCAAACACATATTAAGATAACATTTAAATAAAGAAGATAGAGAATAACAGACCTGGGAAGAAAGGGTGGGGAGAATGACTTTTGAAAAGGGAGAAGTGGATATCATGGAAACACAAGCGTGGCATGCAGACTCTCAGAGGGTTAAGATATATTTTTCTGGTAGATCATGATCTGAGGGAAAAATTACTATGAATGTGAAACCCTGACTCCCACTTTTGGGGTGAGACTTGGGTTCTTCTGAACCCCTTTGCATGGAGTTTTTAGAGCAATGTAAATTGCCTTCATGGAAAGAGAAGTCCCCTTGTGCTCTCGGAAGCAAAGCACCCCACTAGCTTCCCAATCAAGTGCAAGGAACATGGGATTTCACCACTAGATTTGAGTAAGGCTTAGAGGGAGAGAAAAGTGAGAGCCACGCAGGCTGGAGCTCGAAGTATTTTACAGCCAAAGCCAGTCACTGCGACTTCAGGTTTCAGAAATGGGCAGTGCACAGGACCTCTTCAGAAACAGGTCTCCTTGTTAGACATTGTCTCTACCTCAAGAACCTTGGCGTTAATGGTGAGAGCTAGTCATAGTAGCCACAGGAAACAAATAGAACATTCTTGTTGTCAAAAGAGTTAACCGCTGTCAACAGTTTGGTGTGAATAGTTCTCCTTCATGAATGAGCATAGTACTGAGAGTTGGAGAAGGGTAAGAAAAGAAAACCAAGAGACTGTCTCCACTGTACCTTTAAGACATCATTTTGATCTGTTTCAATCTAATTATCTCTAGAAACTGAATCCATTCTTCCATTCCTTCATCAAATACATTACATTGTATGCTGACTTGGTGCCAAGAAGTGTACTAGATATTGGGGACACAGTGGTGAACTCAGCTCTCAAGGAGCAGCATGAGCCATTGCCTGAGCTGCTGGCTGAAGGAATGGAGGGGAACGGCTGGGGGTCCAGGGACTAGGGGGCTAGAGAGCAGGTCAGAGGTCTCCAAGTAGAGGAAACAATAATGATGAAAGGTTTTTGAAACCATGGTAAGGAGTTCTAACTACTCAGAAGGCAGTAGAGGCCAAATAAAGGACTTTTTTTTTAACTAGAGAAGTGAAGTTATCAGACCTGATTTCTGCAAAATGACTTTGTCAGAAGTATAGAGGATGAATAGTTGGGACAAGACTGGAACCCAGGAAACCAGACTGTTGTGGAGACCTCGTCAAGAGGTGACCATGGTGGCCTGAAGGGCAGTTTCAGTGAAATGGAAAGAGAAAAACTCAATAAATATTTGGGGTGAAGAAAAGAAAACCTGGTAATTGATGGAGTGCAGAGAAAAAGGAAGGGAGAAAAGGAGTCAAGGATGACACTCAGGTTTCTGCTTTGAGAGACTGGATGGGTGGGTTGTAGAACCATTCACTGAAGTAGGAAATACAGAAGAAAACAGCATATTTAGAGAAGATTAGATATCTTGTGTTTTAGACCCACTAAGTTTTTAGATATTACCTTACATAATATCCAAATGGAAATATCTAAAGGCAGTTTGTGGATTTGAAGTGCTGAATTATCAGCCTAGAGACATAGACACCAAACCTACAAAGAGACCACTGATGGACACACACACACACACACACACACACACACAAGAATAGTCAGAAACCTAAACATGATTCCAATTCAGTCATAAATAAATTTCATGCATATCACAGAACGGTGACTTTAAAAAGTAATGAAAGGTTTTATACACTTTGAAAATTCTGGAGTCTACAAATAAATTATTCCATCAGAATTTCTATCTCTACCTCTAACTTGGAATAGGGGAAGGGAGCTTCCAAATACTGTGGGGTAGGGCAGTAGACATTAATTATCTTTTGAATAAAAAAAGAAAATTCATTAAAGGGAAATTTATGACTTTTTATCCAGTCATTAAATCAAGGCTTTGAAAAACAGGTTCAGGTATCCATAGCTACTTGAAAGAAGAAAGTGAGTTTTGACAAGCAGATCAAAGCCAGCATAGGGGTAACCTAGGGAAAGACCTGGCCTCAGAAGTTTTCATGTAAATCTGGTAAAATATGCATCATCTAAATTTGCCGGAAACAACGTCAAGAGTGATTTGAAGAATACAAGGGAATAGGCAGGGTAGAAACATTAAAGCAAGACCAGAGGCTGGCAAGCTATGACCTCTTGGCCAAAGACTGTTTTTGTAAATAAAGTTTTATTGGAACACACATATTCATTTCCATAATGTCCACAGCTGCTTTCACGCTGTAAAGGTGGAATCGAACAGTTGCAACAGAGACGGCATGGCCCTTTGCATGCCTAAATCACTTACTATCTGGCACTTTGCAAAGTAAGTTTGCCAACCACTGTTATAGTCCAGGGAAAGCCTAAGGTAAAAAGAGAACATGTTTTAAAATAATAACTACAGCCATAATGTTCAGGATTGAGTGGTCAGAAGCACAAACTAAATTATCTGCTTTACATCAAAGAAATTGCAAAGGAAGAAAGGCCCTTTACTGATCTTTGAAGTTGTTTTTCATTAGGTTTTGAGCATTTCTGATCTAATCTTTAGATTTTTTTATGATTAATTTTATTAGATATGATGTGTACACCAATATAAATTTAAGCCAACCTAATATTCCCAATACTAAAAGGAAACTCAATGATTTTGAGAAGCTATTCCACAAAGACAATTTTACTACAGTCTACATTTGGACAAGTGGATAATCAACTTACTTGTACTAGATAGCCCCAGCTATAAAAGTACAAAGAATGAAAAATGTTTTCCCAAGTTATAGAGAGCCGGATTCATAACCATGCGTCACTTGCTTGGGCAAGTTACTGATAAACTCTGCAGAAAAATAACAAACCATGTGTCCCTGCATCTTGGCTATTGAAAATGAGATTCTTCCTCTGATTGATGTTAGCAGAGAGGCTTGTAAAAATGCATTTCCAACTGATTAGTTCAGAAGGTGTCAATCTCATGCAGTTTTATGACCTGCAGACTACATGCCAGATGTACATTTGCTTTTTATAAACTAACAAAGATGAATGACTAAATTTGAGCATTCCTCTTTGGCAACTTGTACCATATATTGCCTAAAGGAAGATACCGGAGTAGTGTGGGGGAGGAGAGGACGCCGGGCATTTAACCTTTAATTTACAAGACTAATGGAGATAAAATACAATAATTGGAAGTACTTTCTCTAGTGTGCGTAGTTTCTATTTAGGTTGAAGAATGAATGTAAGGGAAAACCCTGCAAGAATATAAAATATTTGTGTTAAATGATTCTCCCAAGCATATGCACACCTATTAAAAAGCCACGGAGTGAGAACTCTTAAATTTATCATAAAACACATAATTTAAGGATTCCTTATAGTCTCAATACATAATCATGAATTGTTATTGAAAGGATTTTATTTTTTAATTGATTTCTTTTGGTATTGGGGCAATAGTTCAATAGTCTACTACTTTAAAAAGCTGAATCTTTAATAACTGCTTCTATTTCTTTGAAAGAGGTAGAAAAAATAGACAATATATTGCATTATTATATCTTCATGAAAAGTAAGCTTATAGCATAGTTTTATCTTCCTTCCAGAAATATGGAGAAATATTTAGACATTTTTGATCTTCATGGCCTTTTGGCTAAGAAAGTAGTATTTCGATAAATTTATATAAAGTTTCAAAGCGCAGTTTCATTTGATTTGCTTAAAACATGATTTAAATTTTTACCAAAGGGATAAAACCACACTTTCAAATAAATAACACATTTAAAAAAAAAATAACAGACACCTACATAAAAATGTAATTATCATAAGGAAACAATATGTGGGAAGATCTGCCTATCAGAAATTCTGACTCATCATGGTAACAAAAAAATTAAAATATTAACGTAAAAGGGGTCCAACACCATAAATTTAATTCAAGTATTCATGTTTTAAGCTTGTTTTTCACAGCAAGGGGAAAGTGTAGGGATTTTTAGTTACAGTCTCTAGATAAATTAAGTCTCTTTCAGTTTTAAGAGACAGAAAATCTAACCCAAACAGGCGTAAGGAAGAAGATGATAGCTTGGCTTCTGCAACTGAAAAGCCGGGGAGCTCAGATGTGGCTTGTTGCAAAAACCTTGAAGATGCCAAGATGACCTGTTGTTTTTCTCTCCAGTTCTGGGGTCTGCCTCTTGAATGGCTGTCTTGGGAAACAGGTTCTCCTGTAGCAAGCAGCTGGATTGAGGTAGCAACCCCAAGCTCACAGCCTTACAGCTCCAAGCCTCGGGGGAAGAGGGAGGAGGAATCTCTGCAGACAGTACCTGCAATTCACTCCAGTTAGACAAGTTAGGTCGAATGGACATTCCTTAACCAAACATTCAGGGGGAAATGCACACAGACCCAGAGGTGGGGACGGATGGATACAGAAATGGAAATGTAGAGCTGTTGCCCAAAGAAGAAGAAGTGAATGTTAGGAGAAATCATAGGTGTTCACTGCATTCTCCTTCAGGTGGGCGAAATGATTTAAGGACATTCATCCAGGACCCCTCACCTTTTGTTTGTGACCTTACCTGTGTTGTTGACCTACTTTTAGACTGGATAGCATAACTCAATTTAGTCTGTTTCCTTTTGTCTCAGTTTGCTGTCAGATAATGAAGGGGCAAACTTATATTCTATTAATAAGAGTGGCCTAAAGCCAAAACAAATGGCTAGTGCAGTTTTCTCTTAAATAAAAGTTATTAAAAAAAAAAAAACCCTTGTGTAAATAAAATATGTAGGCCAACTAGATATTTTCAACTGAGTTCCCAGAATAGGGTCACCCGGATACTTGGGTTTGAAGATTTTAAAACCATTTGTCCGATCTCCCAAAAATGATTTGAAGTCCTCAGAAACTAATGTTTTTATTAATCTATACTGAGAAATGTCATTTGCCTGCCATTCAAAATTTATGTGTCAGCTGCCCAGGGAAAGAATGATCTTCAGAAATATTGTCACCAAATCATCATAACCTGGCACTCTTGTCCACTAATGAGTTGGTTTATATGTTTCAAACAATATACGTAGGCCATTGAATGTGGTTTCCTTTTTTTTATAAGATTATATTTATTTATTCACGAGAGACACAGAGAGCAAGAGAGAGGCAGAGACACAGGCAGAGGGAGAAGCAGGCTCCATGCAGGGAGCCTGATGCAGGACTTGATCCTGGGACTCCAGGATCACGCCCTGGGCCGAAGGCAGGCACTAAGCCACTGAGCCACCCAGGGATCCCCTGAATGTGGTTTTCTTTTGATGTTCTGGAGGAGGCACCAGCAAACTCTTTCTCTCCGGTACACTTTTAAGGTCACCAGCACTTTCGGTCAAGTTTTTTGTGATAGGCTTCTTATCATTTCCAATATTATGGCTCACTTACATTTGCCACATTTTATTTATTTTAATTTTTTAGATTTTATTTATTTGAGAAAGAGAGAATACAAGCAGGGAGGAGAAGCAGACTCTACCCCTGCTGAGTGGGGAGCCCAATGCAAAGCTTGACCCTCCTACCATGACCTGAGCTGAAGGCAATCAACCAGCCCAGCCACCCAGGCACCTCCATTTGCCATTTTAAAGTTACACCTCCATTTTAGCAGAGACATGCAAGGGGCTCAGGATTCTATGTAAAATTTGAGAGATGCCTTAATTTTATTTGGAACACACTTTAACTTCCTCGGGAAAGCTATTTCCTTGAAAGGCAATTGGCTGATCTCAACCATTATACGTTGATTTGCATTTGCTTCACTTCACAGACTTTCATTTTCTGACCCTTTCCCAAATTTTAGACCTTCACCCTACGTAGGTCCCAATCCATTGACCAGTAATGCTCATTATGTTAACTCCTATGCGTTTTCTCTAAAATAGAGAAGGCTTCAGTAATTATTCTTAAAACTAATCTGTAGTCCTTCCTACTGCTAATAGATTGTTCTAATCAGTCATTTTTTATTTCTTACTCAGAATCAGCCATCTCCAATCCAAACATTTACTCTGCGTGAAAGCGGCTGCAAGTATTGTATTAATATTTGATGTTTCCAAAAAGTCTGCCTCGTAGAAATTACTCTCAGATGGGGGGCGGGGGGGGGGGGCCGATTCCTTGGATCTGAAAGAAAACGAACCAACAAACAAAACGTGTTGCTCATCACCGATTAACAAGAGGAACTCTCTTACTGGCTTCCACTTCTCTCTGCAGATGGGCTCGTTGACTGTATGGATCCTGATTGCTGTTTACAGAGTTCCTGCCAAAACCAACCCTACTGCCGCGGATTGCCTGATCCTCAGGATGTCATCAGCCAAAGCTTACAGTCCCCCTCACAGCAAGCTGCCAAATCCTTCTATGATCGAATCAGTTTTCTTATAGGATCTGATAGCACCCATGTCATACCTGGAGAAACTCCTTTCAATAAAAGGTTAATGCATTTTTTTCCTTACATAGATAGATTTGTAGTGATATTATCAATAGTTAAATGCACTTTATATGAACTGCTGATGACTGTGAATTTGAGGAAAGTGCTTTTTCTTCTAATGCAGTTTTTCCTCTTTCGGCAAATACCTCACCAAACTTCACATTTCAAGTATTTTTGACACAGTTCACATACTTTGTCAATTTCAGTACCTGAGCCATAACAGGACATCCCATTAAGGAGTCAATAAATCTTCATTTAACTAGTTGATTTTGTTAGCACAGTTGGAAATGTTTCAAAAGACGCAGTGAAAAGACCCCAAAAGGCAAAACAGAAGTGAGCTTTTTTTTTTTAGCTGAGCTCGCTAAATAATATAAATTATGAATTAATGTAATGGAACTGCTAACGGCATGGCAGTAAGATTGCATAAGCTGTTTGACTGGTGCTTTACAGAGCAGTAATGACCTGAAAATAAACCAGTAAGTGAAAGCAGGTGTCTTGTGTCTCACTGAGTAAAAGAAGATGATTTACACTAGAACTCCTGGCTCTGCAGTAATTTAACAGCATTAATGCAGTTAAACCCAGCAGTTGATTAAAAGTTGTTGCACAAATGTGCCTTATTGCCCCTTTAAATCTTGTTCTTCTTGGTCCCTGCAGATTTATGGATTGCCTTGGAATTAATTGGAAGGTATACTTTTCTTCATGTAAGCACCAGATATATGACTTATGAAAAAAGCACAATTTATAATTTTAAAAAATTCATCTCTAAATTATTGGTCTTGATAACTCTCCAAAAACCAGATTGCAACACATTAAAACTCAGGGTAAACACCAGGCATTTAGAGAATGTGAATTACATTGAATTAAAAAGGACATTGTCTCGGGACTATTTCAGGTCTGTTTTTTGTGAATAGCGAGTGTGTGTGACAGTGTTATTTTATCCTTACGTTGAATTATCTCTAAATCATGATAATGTTGGCCTGAGAAGACAAATGTTCGTTTTAATTCTTCTACTTTTCCCACAGCCTTGCATCCGTCATCAGAGGCCAAGTACTAACTGCTGATGGAACTCCACTTATTGGAGTAAATGTCTCGTTTTTCCATTACCCAGAATATGGATATACTATTACCCGCCAGGATGGAATGTGAGTCATTCCCACTGCACTCTCTCCGTTTGAAATATTTTCAGTATAAGAGCTAGGCATTCTTATATCACCCATTATGTTTTATTATCCCTTTTAATATAGAACTGCAACAACTTTTAGACTCCAGAAATCTGTGACAGCTCATGTGGCAGAGACATAAAGTCACATGCCCATGTAGTTCTTTGAAAGTTGATTTCATTTGCCAAGACATGATAACATGGTTGTGGTTTTGTAGGGGAATTTTCTTTGTTTTAGAAGATTCATCGACATGTTTAGAAGTTACATTCCGTATCATCTGTCACTTAAGCTCAGATTGTTCTGAAAAAAATGAGTAGATGGGTAGATAGATAAAGCAAATTTGGGAAAATGTTAATAAATTGGTAAATCTAAGTAAAAGGTGTGTGGGTGTTTGTTGAATAATTATTTTAATAGGCTTGAAATTATATACAAGTTGGGAGAAAAGTTGGTTTTCTTCATAAAGCATGTTTGAGGAGCTGAGCATTGTTGGAAGCTGTATGGGATCCAGATACCTAGCTAAGTAATCTTGTTTTTTCTTAGGTTTGATTTGGTGGCAAATGGCGGTGCTTCTCTTACTTTGGTATTTGAACGCTCCCCATTCCTCACTCAGTATCATACTGTGTGGATTCCATGGAATGTCTTCTATGTGATGGATACCCTAGTCATGAAGAAGGAAGAGAATGACATTCCCAGCTGTGATCTGAGTGGATTTGTGAGGCCAAATCCCATCATCGTGTCTTCTCCTTTATCCACCTTTTTCAGATCTTCTCCTGAAGACAGCCCCATTATTCCCGAAACACAGGTAGAGTGTTCTAGCAGGCAGCACTTTTAAGGAAACATCTTCAGTTTATGTGGTTTCCTTCAAGAAACCTTCAAGAAAGATTGCAAAATTCCAGCACTATCCTTAGTAATTCTATAGACTGAAACAAAGAATGTGGGGGGTACATATGCATGTGTGCGTGTAAGAATAGGTCATACTGTCGTAGGATATCTAGTTATTCCTTAAAGATCTACTCAAAATACTTTACTTTTTGTTCAAGCTACACTATATCTGTATATATTTATTAGTCGTAGCCAAATGGAAAAACATCTTAAACTCAACAGGTAACAATGCTTTTGTTCATTCACTCAATCACTGGAAAAAAGTTTTGATACTGCTTGACATGGTTAACAAGCACTATTATACATGGTCATTACTCTCAGTGACTTACTGTTTAATTAGAAGCAAAAGTGTGTTTCAAAAAAGATAATTTTTAGCAACAAATGTTCATTAATTTTCTCAAGATATTTATTTTATCAAGAGAAGTTGGTATTATGTCTTAAGTTCTAATAATTTATAGTAAAGCCTATTCTCCTCCACGAAAAGAAAACTATATACCTTTTTTTTTTAAGAATAGCCATACTTTCACTATTCCTTTTATCTACTGAAAGATCTAGAGATCATTTTGCTTCCTCTTTGTTTCCAATTATAACTTTGAGGCCTTAAAGATAGGACGTTAGGTGCAATAATAATGGACTTTATTCATAAATAAGTAAAAATATGTAGTCTTTATTTTTTTTAAGTTTTATTTATTCAAGAGACAGAGAGACAAGGGGGAGGGGCAAAGGGAGAAGAAGAGAGATTCTCAAGGTGACTCCCAACTGAGCGTGGAGCGAGCTGTGGGGCTCCATCCCACAACCTCAAGATCGTGACATGAGCCAAAATCAAGAGTTGGTCACTTAACAAACCAAGCCACCTAGGTACCCCCAAAATATGTGGTCTTTTAAAATAAAGCAGCACAGGAATGCCTGGGTGGTTCAGTTGGTTACTTGTCTGCCTTTGGCTCAAGTCATGATCCCAGAGTCCTGGGATCAAGCCTCTGCATCAAGTTCCATGCTCAGTGGGGAGTCTGCTTCTGTTTCTCCCTCTGCCATAGCACCCCACGCCATTCATTCATGCTCACTTTCTCTCAAAAAAGTAAACTCTTTTTAAAAAAATAAAATAAAATATAGCAGCACATAGCAGCTTGTCACATTTGTTCTTCTCTGCACCAGGCACTGTGAGAATGGAATGAAGCAGTAAGCCAATCAGATGTAGTACCTGTTCTCAAGGAGCTTACCAGCTAATGGGGAGAGAGACAACAAATGTATAAATATATGTCAGGTTGTGAATAAGACTTATTTTTTAAATCTAAAACAGAGTTAATGGATGGAGGTATGATGATATAAAGTATGGTCCAGGAAGATCTTTTTGACAAGTTGATATTTCAGTTGAAATTTTAAGAAAGTGAAAGAATAAACCCAAAAATAAAAGGGTATTCCAGTTAGCACAAGAAGCAAGTGCAGAAGCTCCAAGGGAAGAGAATGTTTGGCTTGTTCACAAAATGGCAAAGAGGCCAGCAGGTGTGTCATGAGTAAAGGGGTGACACGCAAATCATTGAAGACCGTGGCAAGGATAAGGACTTCCTACTTTTAGTAATTGGAAGCTGCTGGCAATTTTTAAGGAAAACAATAACAGTTACTGATTTCCTTCTTTTTTTAAAAGATTTTATGTATTCATCTGATGTGGGGGAGCAGGGTTAGAGGAGGGGGAAAGAATCTCAAGCAGACTCCTCGCTGAGCAAGGAGCCTGAGGCAGGTCTCCATCCCACAACCTGAGATCATGACCTGAGCCTAAACCAAGAGATGAACACTTAAGCAACTGAGCCACCCAGGTGCCCCTACTCATTTCCTTCTTAAAAGGATCACTACAGTTGCTACACTAAGAATGTTCTATATTAGGCAAATGTTGCAACAAAGGAGACCAGGTAGGAGAGAGTCTCAGTAGTAGGAGAGATGCTGGTGGCTTGGACAAAAGTAGTTGAGGTGGAAGTGGTAAGAAGTGGAGTCCAGGGGAGAAGATGGAAGTAAAATGTAAACTTGGGGTCATCAGTGATAAAGATAAACATCAAGCATAGGATGAGATCCCCTAGGGAGGGAGTGCAGCTAGAGGGCAGAGGAGATAAGCTGAGAAGGTGTAGGATAACAGATAAGAACTCTCGCAGGCAAATGTAATACAGAAGAGACATGTCAATGATTTACTGCATAACAGCCAAGCCAGCTTTGAGCTGAAGCTTTTGGAAATTCATTGTAATCTTATGCAACATAGTACTTCCTTCCCAGGGGCCATCTTGCAGTAACTCTGAATTTCTTAGCCAGTCCTTAAATAGATTGAACCTTGAAGCAGTGTCTGTCTGTCTGTCAATCTATAGGTGGCAAATATTTAGCAAACTGAGTCATTGAAATGGATTTCAAGTTGTCAACAATTGTAGGAATACATGAAGGGTTTTTTTTCCCCATCCATCAAACAGTCTGCAAACATTTAGTAGAAATTTACTGAGAGCCTATTATGTATGAGATGCTCTACTAGATAAAAAGAATAATAAGACATGGATTCCCACCATTCTAAATGTGATCAAGATTTAAAGGAAGAAGTCTGAGAGTTCGAAAGAGAGGTCTATTCCTAAAGAAGCCAAAAAAGCATCACTGGGGTTGGCCTTCAAAGTGGGGAAAGGATATTCCAGACTGAAGAAAATGTGTGAGCCACTACATGGTGGTAAAAACATATGATGTCATATTAAAACTGGTGAACTACTTAAACCTAGGGCATATAAGAGAAAAGGTTAGGGCCAGATGGCCCTAAATACCATACAATGGAGACCTTGAATTCTATAGGCAATATGGAACCAGGGGGCCAATGGCATCTTTTCAGATTTCTTTAAAGCTAACTCAAGTGGCAAAATGGGTAATTGGTAGAAGAAGACAGATAAATTAGTGAACTGACTACTGTTCACCGTATTTCCATACATATCCAGCACTGAGATGGGGAGGGCACAACACTCACAGTGGTGGTGGAAGTAGAGGAGAGGAAACAGATCAGACCAAGATTTGGAAGGATGTACTTTTTCTTTAGCTGAAAAAGTAACCTTTTAGCTGAAATATGTAACCTTATTTATTATAAAATATTTATCAGGGATCCCTGGGTGGCGCAGCGGTGGCGCCTGCCTTTGGCCCAGGGCGCAGTCCTGGATATCCGGGATCGAATCCCACGTCAGGCTCCCAGTGCATGGAGCCTGCTTCTCCCTCTGCCTGTGTCTCTGCCTCTCTCTCTCTCACTGTGTGCCTATCATAAATAAAAGTTAAAAAAATTTTTTTAAATAAATAAAATAAAATATTTATCAACTTATCATAAAACAAAACAAAAACAACAAAATCAAAGAAAGCCTTTATTTTTTATGTCATCTTTTTAATTGTAGTTTCTAACTGAATATTCAATGGGCTGAAGAACGGGGCTTATAGATCACGCAGCTGGCAAAAAATAAGCTTAATGGTTTATTCTTCCACTCTGGCTGGATTTACTTTCCCCACTAATGCAAAATAACATGGTCAAGTTAAATTACATAGGAGAAACACATGTTTTAATGAACAAAATTACAGATATTTGTTCCATGGAAGTAGGTTAATGATGACAAAGATAATAATCTGTTATTAAAATTGGGAATAACATGTAATATTTTGAATTAGAGAAGCAGCCCCTACCAGATCACAGGGAATATATATTTAATTAATGAAAGACTGTATTACATATAGAAAACCTATCAGATTTGTGAGAAATCATTTTGAAAACAAAAACAAATTAAGAGGAAACAAATTATATGCCTTAGGGTTCCATCACTTACATTTTCAGGGCCATTCAAGAGTCCCGGAATCCATTTTTCAAGCGAACCCACTGATATTTCACCCCAATGATGGAAGAACAATGAGTTGTATTTAGATTATTCACCCTGTAGCCTACAGCCACATAAAAGTGCTGTCAATCTTAAATGTAATGTTCTCCCCGAGTCTAACAGAGCTCTCGAAAGTTTCTATATGTCCATAAACTGTTTTGCTTGAGACAGTGTATGGCTGAAATCAATGGGCATGTTTGATAAGAAACCCCATTCCCTGTGGTAAATAGGTGCTGTGAGAGCAGAACAATGTCTTCTTACTCCACTGTACTGCATTGCATCACTCTTGATGCCAACATTGGCTCACAGGCCAGAATGGAGGTTTCCTCAACCCATTCTTATGTCCTACTTACTTAAATTGACCACTACAACCTCACTATCGTGTGTTCTACTTAAGTCATTATAATTTGGAGATGACAGATAGGCATCAATCCTAACTGTTCTGTGCCAGAGGAGCTGGATCCTACTGACCACTGGATTGCTATGCTATGATTTTTCTAACACAATATGTAATCCTTTATGTCTGAAGAATGAATCTCAACAGGGCAACATGAGGAAATCTTTGAAAATGTTATTGAATTCTTAGAAGACAAAACAGTGACTTCCTGATGCAGATTCTTGAGTAGAGATAGCCTTGCACTTTGCAGTATATGTATTGTAGTAAACCTATCAAGAGCTACCATTGTTAACCCAACTAGTAGGAGCTTGGTTGTTAGCATCTGCACTATCTAGAAAGATCTTATACACCACATAAAATATATTTTTTTTCAAAATAAGTAATGTTTTGGCATAATATACTTGGTGTACGTCAGTATGAATTTGTTGGCATTCGTTGACCTGGTCACATTGATGGATAAATTGTGGGGCTAAGAATATGATTTTTAAAAATCTATAAAGGAGACTGTTCTTAGTCAGGCCATTATTTTAACTTTTCAGTCCAGCTTCAATTCAAAAAGTGTACATTGAGTGTCTTGCATGTGTGTTCAGTAACACACTAGTTGTTCTCCCAGGGAGGATTTATGCAGCTCTGAAATATTACTGCATCTACCATCATATCAAATTCAGTGGTGAGTCCTAGCTCAGTGTTTAACTAATTATGACAAATATGCTGTTGTTCTGTTGCCTTTCAACATGGATACAGAATTCACTACGATTTAATCCAAATGAATTGGTCTTTTTTGTTAATCACTCCCATCTTTCTAGGCTGTGACCAGTCAGCTGCCGAGGCCATAGGCAAGGGCTTAATCCCTAAATGAGCCAGCTGGTGTAGGCCAGATCTTTGGCCTGGACCACATCCCTGCTCTGAGCTAACCATCTTAGAAATGTCTGCTCTCATTCTCCAGGGCGACAGGGGTGAAAGATGGGTTAGCGAGAATCGGCTGTGACTATGAGCCAACAAGTCAGTGCATGTCAGCCTGATGGAGCAGTCACTGTGTCTCCTGTATGAGGAGTAGCACCTGAGGTGTGATTAACTCAGAATGAATGACAAGAAGCTTTTAGGAGGAAAAAAATTGGGCTGGCAGCAGAGTTATTTTTAATTATTGAATAAAGTAACCGCTCAGATGTGTATTTGGGATTAGTGACTCTTTGGTGTCTTATTTTAGTTGCAATATTCAGTTCTTTTAAATCTGTTTTACCTAATAGCTAGTTATCCGTGATCACAGTTTGAAGTTTCCACTTTATTCAAACCTAGGTACTCCATGAAGAAACTACAATTCCGGGAACAGATTTGAAACTTTCCTACCTGAGCTCCAGAGCTGCAGGATATAAGTCAGTTCTTAAGATCACCATGACCCAGTCCGTCATACCATTTAATTTAATGAAGGTTCACCTCATGGTGGCTGTGGTAGGAAGACTGTTTCAGAAGTGGTTTCCTGCCTCGCCAAACCTGGCCTATACTTTTATATGGGATAAAACAGATGCATATAACCAGAAGGTCTATGGTCTATCGGAAGCTGTTGGTAAGTTCTATACTGGTCTATTCTGCATCCAGAAAAATTGTCGTGAAGTCATAACTAACATGAAATTGATTGTCACCATGGAAATCTGTGGACAAACAGAGAGGAAAGCAGTAAGGTTGGCCTTGGGGAGTTATAAGCTGGTTGATTGAGACCTACCATGGGACAAGGGAATATATTCCATATGATGAGAAGCAAATAGCCCTTCTTTTCTGGCTGAAATTATATCTTCCAAAATGTTTTGAATGAGATTCCAAGTTGTCCTATCCTTTCCTTCATGTTCTTTTTCCTTACTATTCTCCTTCCTTCTTGCTTTCTTTTTTTGTTCTTTCTAACTTTAATCTCCTTAGTTTTCCTTATCCTTTTTTTATGTTTTCTGTATCTAACAATTAGGGTAGTTTCAACTCATAATGATTTTTAAAAGGATCCAGACAATATTTATGTCCAAAAATTATTTCAGCTTTTTTGAGCAGGAGTCAACTCAGTGGACTGACATTCTTAAAACATCAGTTAAGCCCATTGTTTCACTAAGTGATGGCACAGTGAGATCGAAGATTGGCCTGTTGAGATACATATGCTTAAGAGCTTCATGATCAGGCCAAGAACAGCAAAAACTAATGGATGCTTTTGGTTCCATTAGGTTTTACCTGAGAATATCATAGACATTTTATTCTGAAATTAATATAAACTTGGGCTTGAATTCATTCAGATCAGTCAGATAATTGCCACTTCTCCCTTTACTTTGTTCTAAATCTTAAAAACCATGTTTCATTGTGACTGGGACACTTTTCATTTGTGATTTGTTCACAGTCATTTACTGCTCGTGTTTTCGTTCATTCCTGATAGTAACATGTGAACATAATGTTGTAATCAGACTATCTTCTTTGCTGAATTGAACCTTACTTATCGTAAATATTTTCCACAATTTAATACTCTTGGAAACTAAACAGCTCTAATTATTCAGATAGCAAATATTATTTTTGTTACCATCTGATCACCACCTGAGGCTGATTTATCTGATCTAATTACATAACCAGGTGCCCAATCTGGTCTTCATTTTGTGCTGTGAACCCCTTGTGAAAAAGTGGTGTGAGGGAAAAAATACTAGTTTCCCATGAAATCAACAGAAAAATAATATTGAAGATTGTTTCATTGAAAGACACCTTTTACGTGGTCAAATCTTCTCATAGAAAAGTAAACTACACATAAACGAGTGGAAATATAGTCTTAGAATACAATTGTGGAAAAAAGCAGTTTTATCAAAATAATAGAATAAATTGCGCTTCTGCCTGTGGTTGAGAAATTGAACTGTAATTTCTCTTGATTCCAGTGTCAGTTGGATATGAATACGAGTCGTGTCTGGACTTGACTCTGTGGGAAAAGAGAACTGCCATTTTGCAAGGCTATGAATTAGATGCTTCCAACATGGGTGGTTGGACATTAGATAAACATCATGTGTTGGATGTTCAGAATGGTAAGATCTTGTTCACACTTAATATCACTTACCTTCAAATTGATTCAGTTGTGGCAACATTTTATCCTAAGCATGCTGTAGGATTAGAATTAGTAGAAAAAAAATAAAGCTATATCTTTTAAAGACTATAGGAGTCTGAAGTGAGAACTACCTAATATTCTTCTTGTGGCCTTTGAATCATTCATAAATCCATCACCAAAATACTTTTCCCATTTAAATTATTTTGGTGATGCATTATAAAGTACTCTGTGATCTTCTTCACCACAGATTCATCTAGGAGTATCTAATTCTATAGTAAATCCATGATTTGATCCAGAGTGCTGTAGGAAGATTTATCAAAAGTAGAGGGAGGGGAACTCTTTTGAAAGTAAAGAAAAAAAAAATCCATGTAACTTTACCAAAATATTTCTAGCAGATCTTAATCTTTAAGTGACTAGTCTATTCTAAGCATGTAGATTTTTTTCAGTTCTTAGATTGTGAGAAAAAAATTGTTCTTCTGCACAAATTGAGTTAGATATACTCTCACCTAATTTTTTAAATATTGGGAAAAAATAAATGAATAATCTGAGAAAAAAACAAGAATTTAGAGTAATTATTTATAGTAAACCTTATACTATAAATGAATATGCTCTGAAAGTGCATGTTTTGGATCTCACAAATAGACATAAATTATTTTATAAAATTTGACATGCTTAAATCTCATAAGGAATATTATTTATTTTAAACAAACTGTTCTCCTCACTGTGTGTCTAACATTGTGCCCACGTGCTGGCTACATCTTAGATCATCTATAGGTACTTTTCTAGAAAAGCAAAACCTTAAGGTGACTTACTACTCTAGCCACCTGTCCTAAACCATATCATGCTAGTAACTCTCTACGCTCCCTTTCCAAATAGCCAGAGAAGGATATTTCACAGTCTTGGCAAATCATCTAGCTTTGACTTTGCAAAGGTTTTTGGAAGGTTCAGAATTTTGAATGGATCATGTCATACAGCTAAATGTTTATGAGTAATGGTCACTTTTTCAGATTAATGTCACTTTCATATTTGTTCCTTTTTATTTGAAAAAAAAATGTTGGAACTGGAAAGGGTGCATTTTAAACTTTCATTTTTTAAATATATTTTATTCATTTATTCATGAGAGACACAGAGAGAGAGAGAGAGAGAGAGAGAGAGAGAGAGAGAGGCAGAGACACAGGCAGAGGGAGAAGCAGGCTCCATCCAGGGAGTCTGATGTGGGACTCAATCCCAAGTCTCCAGGGTCATGGCCTGGGCCGAAGGGAGGCACTAAACTGCTGGGCCACCCGGGCATCCCCATTTTAAACTTTCAAATGTACTAAATCTAAGTTGTGTCCAACCCAGTACTTGAGAATGCCAGTGCCTTCCCTCTAAAAGAAAATAGTACTGAGCAAATCAGTAGTAAGAGGAAAAACAAAACAGAAAAACCCTCCATACCTTTCCCGCTTTACAGCAGCGTGGAACTCTGTCCCTGTTCCAACTGTATCCTGGACATAAGATTGCCATTCACTTAGCACCCCAGAAGGCTGGGAGCAGAGCCGATAGCTAGTGCCATGTGCAGCACGCGCTTTGGAGAAATGAGGCATCCAACCATGAAGGATGCTCCGTATGTTATCCCTAATCGTCCGAGGTGTCGGAAGCAGTGGTATTTCGGTCTGTCATGCTAGTAACACAAGGCTTAGTTGTAGTCTTTCAAAATGCAAGCCACGTGCCAAATGTGCTCATGGCTGCTCTTGATTAAGTTATGTGAAATTGGAGTGCCTGGGTGGCTCAGTGGGTTAAGAGTCTGCCTTTGGCTCAGGTCATGATCCCAGGGTCCTGGGATCAGTCCCTGCTGAGTAGGGAGCCTGCTTCTCCCTCTCCTCCTCGCTGCTCATGCTTTCTCTCACTGTCTCTCTCTCTCATATACATAAAATCTTTTAAAAAGTTCTGTGAAATTATATTTCACACAATTTGACATATTGCTAGATTCCTTCAGAAGTTCTTTATAAACAAAATCGAAGGGTCTTCTCCAGGAGCATATTATTATCATGAGCATATAGGTTAAAGTTCATAACTGATTACCCCAGCATTTCACCAAGATGTTATGAACCAGTAGGGGGTCTACAAGCAAAAAACTTCAAGAAAGCCCATACCATAAAGCCCATATCATAACAATGTTGAATTATACCATTATGATCCCCAATACTGAGTATTCAGGTGGATTTGAAAAACTTGTAGGTATTCTATATATATATATATATATATATATATATATATATATATATATGTAATAAAAATACACACACATGCTTTCTCTACCAGAATAATATATAGTTCAGTTTCATTAAAAGATCAGTAAAAACTGGGCTACCCAAAATTCTGTCCTCCAAAAAAAAATGCTATAAATTATAAAATATATAGTGTTTTAAAAAGCGAGGTAACCTAATTCACAGGGAAAACTGATTGTGATTTCAAATTGTATCTGAAAACAGTTTGACAAGTAGTGGCTTCTCAAAGTGACATGTGTCTAATTGAATAAGCAAAGTGATTTGTAATCATGACAAGGTAGATGAGCTATGAAATGTATTAAAAAAGAAGAGAAGGCCAAAATGAAGACACTGACAGGTGTTTGCAGGCCTGGAATGTGGAAGTAAATATTCTAATCTTCATCTTTCTCTTCTGTCATAATAGAGGAGAATCATGAAGGACCAGTCGTTTAAAGTAATGACTGAATAAATCAGGCTCAGCAGAGCACTAGGCTGGCTTGTAGGATTCTTCCGGTGAAACTTACAGACCTGGCTCTTATAGGAAAATATAGTTCCCTAATTGTCAAATAATGTAACCACAGAAAGAAGAATCTGTTTGATATCATTAATGTATTCTTTGAATATTCAAGGCAAAGGGCTTTTCACATGTTGTGAGAATCCAGGCTTATTTGGGTTATTTCCCTTAAATTTCAATAAACCTATTTTATCTTTCCTGATATCTTCTTGTAAATTTTCTGTGATTATTACATCACTCAAAAAGCATTTAAAAAGTAATCATAGAATCCACCTAAAAATGTGCTGTGCTATAAGAGGAACATAATTATTCTGATCTCTTCTTCACTTTAAAATTATCCCAAAGTGGGAGGAAAAAACACTTTCCTGGGTTTCCTGTTTGTACTTTCATGCACTGATTCTTTTAACAGTATATCTGTGAAAAAGTATAACAATTGGCTTAAAGAACTGCTTTGAAGTAGAAAACATTCAATAAGGATATAATACGTACAACTCCAAAGTCAAAGCAGCAGGTGGTTTATATAGATAATGACACTGAGGAGTGTCATGAAATATGGATGGGACAATCACAGCTGCCCATCCAGTGTACCTCAGACCAAATGAAACCATTGATCTGCTCTCAATATAATAATGGCAAATGAATAAAATTAGAATTGCAACTCCTACCTAGTTTCTAACTATGAAAACATATAATATTCATTGGGATTTTTTTTCTCAGCCTTTCATTGAAGATCATAATGGAGCAGACTGGCATTTTGTCTTAAAATTATTGGCACTTTCATGCCTTAAAGCATAATTCTCTTTAAATAATTAATTGCCCTTCCATAACAGTTTTGTTATGTTTGGAATTTTGAATAATTGTGTGTGTGTACATCCTCATGTCAGGTAAGATTATAACCAAGAAAAATGTTCTTTGACAGGATAGTAGGATGTAAGGGGTTTAATATTTATTTTCCATAAAGTAGTTTTCACATTTTCAAGATTAGTGATAAACTCGTAAGGGAGAAATTCATATTTGTGGCACACATACTTATAGATTGGATTAATATATTTTAGCCACATTTAGCAATTAGGGAAACTTGTTATCCCCTAAAGAATATGTAGAGCATGGTTCTCAAACTTGGTTGCACATTAGGGTCATCTGGAGACTTTTTTTTTTAAGATTTTATTTATTTGAGAGAGAGAGAGAGAGAGAGAGAGAGAGCGCGCACAAGCAGCGGGGAGAGGCAGAGAGAGAGGGAGAAGTAGACTCCCTGCTGAGCAGGGAACCAGACAGAGGCTTGATCCAGGGCATCAGGATCAGGACCTGAGCCACCCAAGTGCCCTATCTGGAGAGTTTTTTTTTTTTTTTTACAAGGCTGTCCCCCAGACCAATTAAGTCAGAATCTTTCAGGATAAGATCCAAGCATTAGTATTTTTTTACAGCTCCACCAGTCAATTACAATGTGTAACCAAGTTTGAGAATTACCGATATTGACAATTTGGGCTCTTAATTTTTCTGGTTATTCCTTCCCTTACATTCATAACAGACAGCATTTTTGGCATATCCTTTGTATTTTGCCAAATAACATTTTACACCAGGTAAATGAATAGAGTTCTTGTTCTTTCCAAGAGAATTTGAAGTAAGTTTTTCCAGGCTGTATCTACAAAGCACTGAATTTTAGTTAAATCTAGAGCAAACATATTTACTTTTCATCTTTCTACTTTTTAATCACAAGAAAAATGCATTTTATGTCTTCTAGGTATACTGTACAAGGGAAATGGGGAAAACCAGTTCATCTCCCAACAGCCTCCTGTTGTCAGTAGCATCATGGGCAACGGCCGAAGGCGCAGCATCTCATGCCCAAGTTGCAATGGCCAGGCTGATGGTAATAAACTGTTGGCCCCCGTTGCATTAGCTTGCGGGATCGATGGCAGTCTATATGTAGGGGATTTCAACTATGTTCGGCGAATATTCCCTTCTGGAAACGTAACGAGTGTTTTAGAACTAAGGTATGTCTTTCCTTAATTTGGGCTTTTTTTTTTTTTTTAATTTTATTTTTAAGTAATCTCTGCACCCAACATGGGGCTCAAACTTACAACCCCAAGATCAAGAGTTGCATGCTCTACCAACTGAGCCATCCAGGCACTCCCTTAATTTGGGATTTTTACCAAAGCTAAGCATGTCTTTATTAAGAGTTCAGTCTTTATGTAACATTTAGTCTAATGTAACATTTTATTTACGTAAGTATAATTTCCCAGTGTTTAAAGTTCTCCCTGAAAAGAGATTAGATTCTTGGTTAAAGTTGGGAAAAGCACAACACATATACGCTGTACCATAAATATATAAAAGAATCTATAGTCAGCCAACATACACAATGTCACTGATTCCAGGGCATTTTCTCTGCTCCAGTAGGCCAGAACTATGATTTTTAAATACCTTTAGTTGTCTTAAAATTGCCTCATGATATAGGTTGTTATTCTTTTATTGCATATTGGTTGAAATTAAGAGAGAAAATATTTCCCTACAATATCCAGACATAATAGTAAATGAACTAAGGCTATAACTTTCCATTAGAATATTGGATCTTCAAGTTGGGGTAATCCATTAGCCATAATACCAATAGTTAAAGTAACAAATTGTTGCTTTGCTTTGTTCATATAAGCGCAATTATTAAAATCATCCTATTCTGTAAATTATTTGATAAGCCTTGGCCTACAAAATTCATTTCCAGTGTTACTTCTGCTTAAGTTGGCAATTTTCCATTCAAATAATTAAAATCTCCGTATGCAAGTTATTATATCTTAAAAACTTTTTCTAACTGTGCTCTTTTTTTTCCCACCTTTTTTATCTGCTTCCACCAAGAAATAAAGATTTTAGACATAGGTAAGCATTTTGCTGAAAGGTTATTGTTATGTTTCCAAATGTCCTTTTTACATTTTGATGTGATTCTCTGACATTGTTTCCTAAGAGCATTTCATCATGAGAGAGGAAACTCTGTATCACAGAACATCTAAGGAATTAAAACTGCTTAAATGAACCATTATTTAAGTAGCATATTGCAAATAACATTATGCAATATAATGTGAAAAGCTATTTTCAAGTTAGTTAATAAAATAAATTTTGTCACAAAAAATTACTATAATGAACCTGTCCGTATAACAAAAAATACTTCTAAACTTGTTACTGGCTCACATAATCTAAGCCACATTGAACAGAACCAAATCTGAAGCAGAGTAGGAGAGTTTAGGACAAATTTAGTTTGACCAATAATCGGGACAGAACCTGGTTTATTGGACCTAAAGCTTATTCAATTTCAAGGATTCTGTTTAAGAAAAAGAATCTAAAAATATTTGCCAAGATCATGTAATCATGTTCCCTGAGACCTGGCTGGTCTTACAAGGAACCCATACAAAGGAACACTAAGGCTTTGTTAACTTCCTGGTAAATTCATCACTGCTGTAGTTTATAATTTCCCAAGTTGAGAGAGTTACTAGATTTGAGTTTTAAGAAGTCATGTTTGTATGGACAGTATTATGAAGGAAAAGACTTTCTTCAAAGCTAAGGGTGAACTACAGTTGAAGCAAATAGGTAGGTTCAGAAGTTTTTCAGATTCTATTTGCTATGTATACTTAGCTAGAGAAGGCATAGTAAAAGCTTGTGTATAGACACTTTTGACTGAAAAACTTTCCCCAGGACAACAAAAAAGGGGTAAAAAAACAATATATTTTTAAAGTGAAGTTCACCAAAATGGCAAGACATATTGGGCCTGCTAGATCTAGTTTGTCTAGGAAAGTATCTAATGAAATGATATCAGAAAAATTAGTGATAGCGTATGTGAGATCCTTGAGATGAATACATCAGCATTACCCACTGAAACCACGTTGTAGAGATTGACAACTAGGAAATAAGAAACAAAGTTCTACTAGAAGATGAGTAGCTATTGCATATCAATATGGCCAGGCACGGCCCCATGACCTTTCCCTGAGATCCTCTATTGATCTTGTGCTATCAGCTAATAGCTCAGTCACATGCTGAGATTAACACTAAATTTCTCCAGACTGCTGAGCATGCAAAGCTCTGCTATTAGAACCCACAGCAGAATATCAAAATTTTTCTGGCCTTGCCTTCTTGGCAACTATGGAGAAAAGAGGAAAGACAAACAAGTGTGTACACCACGTAAATGTGAAAATGCTGGAGGCAGTACAGAAGGAACTATCAAAGCAGCCACCTTTTAACAAACCAGCCTATTACATGCCAGGCTCAGTGCCAGATATTTTATATACTTTATTGCAGATCCACACAATAGTCCTTTGGGATTACAGATGAGGTCATTGAGGCTCAAGGAAGCCTTGGGGAAGCCTTTTCTTCCCCAAGACACATAACTAAGGAATGGGGAGTGGAGATTTGAACCACTCTAAAAAGTATGTTCATTGCAGTACACCTCACAGCCAGCTTTTATGTGTCCAAATGGCTGGGTTTCTGTGGAATAATTCTCTGGGTATACAGAAAGCTAGATTCATTTCACAATCATTTGACAAATTACTTAGAGCTATAATCTCTCTCTCTGGGAAAAAAAAAACTACATTGATTAGAGGTTAGAGATCCATTATTATTAACAATACTTCCTAATATGAGCTCATTATGTACTAACTCATGGTGTCTGGCAGTGATACTCATTGTAATCCCTCTCTCATGATCCTCCTTAACCTTTCTCCTCTGTACTTTATCCTGGCTAAATTTGAGCTCCTGCATTTCCTTTATGCACCATGCATGTAAAATATGCTGTTTGGGCTTTATACTGATTCATCCTTGTTAAATCAGTGTTGCCTGGTCATTTCTCATATACTAGGCACTTTGACAAGTAGTAATATAAGAAAATCCATGGTCTCGGACCTCACCGTCTCGTTGGGGAAACAAGATATATATGTAACAGACTAAGTAAGCATTCGTTGGCACGTTATTATATCCATGGCTTATACTGTGATAATAACTCTATGGAGGACATGATTACTGGGAGATGGGGATGTGGTAAAGGAAAGTTCTCTACAAGGTTGATATTTGACCTAGGTCTACAAATGGAGTCTGCTCAAATGGAAAAACAGAAAGTGGGGGAAGGTACGGATGGGGAGCAGTCATGAAGAAAGAATGCAGAACAAGTGAAGTTCCTGGGGTTTATGAAAAGACATGAGCAAGACCTGTTCGGAGAGGAATCAGATCTACCTGGATAGAGTAGGGGATCCCTGGGAAATCATGAGAGATACAGAGAGAAAGTCAGAGTAGAGTCAGATTGATCAGGGCCTGAGTGCTCTAAGGAATTGCTCTTCTGTCCTATAGGACAACAGAGCCAGTGGCAGCCATTGTGCCCAAAATGATGGCATACTCGGAATGGCCCTTGAGGAAGATGAATCCCGTGTCAGTGTTGAGGATGACTTGAGGATCGGTTATTTTTTTTTTTAATTTTTATTTATTTATGATAGTCACAGAGAGAGAGAGAGAGGCAGAGACATAGGCAGAAGGAGAAGCAGGCTCCATGCACCGGGAGCCCGACGTGGGATTCGATCCCGGGTCTCCAGGATCGTGCCCTGGGCCAAAGGCAGGCGCCAAACCGCTGCGCCACCCAGGGATCCCTGAGGATCGGTTAGAAAGCTGTTGCCTGAAGACATGAGATGCTAGGTGCCTAAATGAGTATGTCTAGCAATGAAGGAAACCCACCCATAAAATAAAAAAGGAAGGCAGAGAATGAACATACTGTGTAAGGATGATAAGGAAGAGTAAGATGCATCCATATCCAAGGTTTTTGAGACCGTGTCATCAAAAAATGACGAAAATAGGAATTCTGTTTGCTCAGTAACTAATCATAACTGACCTCACAAAAGCAAGATACTTCAACTCACTGGAGCTTCTCTATTTGGCTTAAAAAATAAAATTCTTTTCAGATGCTGCTTCCTATTTGCGTATGTTACCTTCCTCATCCTAGCTGATAGGAGCCTGTTGGCTTTCTCCTCCTCCCCCCTGTGCTGGCCAGCATACAAGTCATGAAGCGTTTAGGGACAGATGATAGGAGGAAAAAGAAATTTAAAAATGTGTCTAAATACACAAAAATGAACAGTGTAGCCGGTTGTTCATAATTGAGTAATATATAGAAATGCATGATCCTGGTCTTTTACTGTGTTCCGTATGCTATTAATAGTCTCGTTAATTGGATTGATGGGGAAAATAAATTAATAAAACTATTCAATCACAAAATAAATATAAAACACATAGTCTTACTATTTTAAAATTCAGAATATACTGTCATACTGAATTTAATAAGTACTGCCAGGATATTTTATCAAATTAGAGTCTCTAGCTATACTTGAAGGAATGGATATAAATACTAATCAATCAACATATTAAATTTTTTACATAAAAGGAAGCTTCTGAAATCCTTAAAATTTAAGATTCTCTTAGCTATGCTAAACATTTTCCCCTATGATGTTTATAGTATTAGTTTGCGAACAAACTCCTTTTGTAGGTAGTAAATTTTAGCTTATCTCTCTTCCAATTCTTTAAAATTCCAAAATAAAGGAACTTAAATTAATTAACTCTAATGCCAGCTAGGAAGCAATAAAACACATAGGACTAAAAATCAGCTTTGTGAATTTTATATTACCAATTAAAAGATCAAAGAAAATTCCAATCACGGGTCCGTGAACTTGAATCTATTAAAGTTTTTAGAGACGAGAATATGAACGCTTGATTCAGCACTTCTTATTGACTTAATATTTAAAAATCAAACAGGCACAGAAATTCCACATCCCAAAACCCTGCTTGCAGGTATAAAAAGGTATAAAATGCAGAAAAGAGGCATTTTATTGTTATACATAAATATTATTTATGCTTTCCTGTTTGGTAGAGGCTATGGCACAATTTCCAATAAAAAGATGAAAGTGCTAATGATATCTATTCTATAGCTTGTTCTTTGCAAATATTTCTCTAGTCTAAGAAGGTTGAATTAAGACAGAATGAATAAGCGAATATAGTCTGCATTTACCATTGGATCTGCGTCCATGGAGAAGCTAGTTCCCTTTGGAATCGTGATAATCTAGGCAGTAAAGGATGAGTTCATCAAGGTGCAATATACTAAAAGTTCCTAACTTGCTTTGATTCTGCTGCCATTAGTCAAAATCTTAATGTTATTTTAAGTCTTTCTGAAATGAAAATCAATTGTACCAGAAGGCCACTGTGCTTCTCCTGGTGAACAGAGAGAGACCCCTGCAAACCATGCATTCTGTAAATCCCCACACTCCAGCTACCAACGGCCAGACATACTCAGTCACTGTAGCCTCAAATTTTCCACATGAGATGTATTACTGACTTAAAAACTCACCACCCATTTGTGCCAACACACCAACCTCCCAAGAGCTTTGGCTTTTCAGGAAGTCAGAGTGCAAATACTAGCTCACTCTCAGAAAACTCTGCTTACATCAGGTGTCCTTGAATCCCGGACCCATCCCATATATTGTTCAGAGCTTCTCTTTGTCCAGTCAACTGAAAGTTTCCAAACTCTTTTTTTTTTTCTTTTAGTTCTTTGCTACTGATCCCTCTTTTCATATAGGAGGGGCTGGGGCAAGAAGGAGCTCTAATTTGCCATGCTAGGCTGCACTGCAGAGAATTTATCCAGTTCTCATTTCCTCACTTTATGCTTCTGTGGGGAATATTTCCAGAGGTAAATTCTCTTCTCCAAGACCACATACTCCTCCACATTTGTTATTCTGGACAATGGAGTTGTGTGCAAAATTAGAGCCTTCATTTGGCAGACATTTTTAAAACCATTGGCATATGTTGCTTGATTTAGAAATTTCTGTATCTTCAAAGAAGGAGATGCTTCAGGACAGGAAATACCAAATGTGAGCACCACTTTGGACATTCTCTTATTACTATCCCACTGGAATAAAACTGACGTCAATAAAGGCAAAGCTTATGACTTGAATGTCCATTATTTTTGGACTCATGTCCTATAGCTCAAGCAGCTACCTCAAAAATCTGTTGTTTTATTCTCAAAATGAGGCACATCATGAAAGAGCAGGCATAGTTTTTTTTTAATATCATTTTTATCAGGGTCCTGGAGTTTTTATTCTCCTTTATTGTAAAGCCATAATTTATATAGTTAGAACTGCTCGGTATTAAAATTCTCCCCTATACACTATGAAAAGAAAAAGGCAAGGTGCAGAGCAGCATAATGGCTTTTGTGCAAAAATGTGTATATGTCTATAAATAGATACCTCTTTTAGGGTATATGCTTTTTATCATGGAATATTGGAGAGAAGAAGGGCAAGTGAGAATCCTTTCACTTTTCATTTTGTACAGTTCTGTACAGTTTATTAGTGGGTAAATAGATGGGGAGATCATGATTTAAGTTTTGGGTTGTTTTTAATCATCTTTGGATTGAAAAATTGAGTAAATATTCTTTATTTTTGAAACACTGTCCTAGAAGTTGCTCTTGAAGGATTTTTCTACAAATAGCCTTTTCCACAGGTATTTTAGAAAAGATTTGTAAAGAGGGTAAAGAAAGTGAAAGGGATTTCATGATTAAGTCCTCCTATCCCAGGTTTCTGATAAAGGACATCATTTAAATGAATAATTCTGCATATTACCCTCCACTCGAAAAATTACTGAATATTCCCAGACTACCCCAAACAAAGGTCTTTGTCCTTGAGCCAAACCATATGTATCTGAACATCAAGTCCTCTTGCTTTGAGAATTCAGAGGAACGATTGATTATAATACTTCAACACTGAGAAAAAAAGACCCTGGCATGCCCTCCTGGAAATGATACCTTTCTACCCTTTGAACCTGTAAAAGGAAGAGACTTCTTGACGCTATTTTCTTAAAAGTGACCTTGTGGCTCTATAAAGGTATTTTGTATGAATACTTAACTCCAACTGAATTTACATTGGATTGCATTATTCATTTACCTTTATCATCATTACTCTAGAAACAATTCAAAGTGGATGTTTAAAAAAGGGTCTGCATTGTTTTAATAGTCTAGGACCTTATAGCATAACAGCAGGACCAAGGAAACAAATGTGAACCTATCCAAATTTAGATAGTTATTTTTTTCTTAGTAATATTGCAGAAAGCTGGTCATACTTGAGGTCATTAACAGTAATTATTTCACTCCTATACTGTGGAAAGTTACAAGGCAAAAGACATATGGTGGTGTCAGAGCGGGCAGAACAAAAGCAAATATTAAGAAAAGCTAATGCTTATTGAGTATGTGTTACGTACTAGACATGTTCTAAGCATTTTACCTGTATTAGCTCATGTCACTCTGTCAGCATCCTATGAAATGTTTATTTTATTATTATTATTATTATTATCATCATCATCATCATCATCATCATCATCACCTTTACAGATAAGGAATCTGAAGCACAGAGTTAAGTAAATTGCTGAAATTCATACATTAGTGAATGATGAAGCTAGGATTCAGACCCCAGCAATCTGGTCCAGAGATCATGCTCATAGATACACAACTGACAAGAAAATGAACTGTGTGTGTGTGTGTGTGTGTGTGTGTGTGTGTGTGTGTGTGTTCTCATAACCAGCCATATGACTATTTATAATTAATGTATAATTGAGGAGATAGGAAAGACTAGAGAAGTCTTTCCAATATCATGTCTTTCAAAATAGACCCAATTTGGATGAGTTGCAAACCTGTCACCAGCTGTATACCTGAAAGCCCACTCTGTCAATGTCAGGCTGTTTGTAAGGGGAAAAAGAAATCTCTTAAAATTGCCCTGAAGGTTATATTGATATGTAGCTTTTCACTTCATCACAAAGTAATCAACTACCACATTAAGGAACACAAATGTCTGTCGCACTTAAAATTTCAGGCATCAACTTAAGAAGGTGATATTGTAGCACTTAACATGGCAAGTTGACCACTTGGTACAACCCCGTAGTGCTAAAATGAGAATGAGTTAGTAAAACCAAGTTTATCATCAAGATAATGTGGAATCTGATAGATTCTTATCTGTTGACATCTTTATGGGCACACCAAATTGTTTAAACTCTTTTTAGAATTTTTTTTTCCAGAAGGCAGTATTTGCACAACGTACAAAATTACAGCAATCCTAAGAATGTGGTGTGGAGTGTTTATAAGGAGATTAACTTTCTAATTCCAACTAAGTGTCATAATCTGTCCATTCCTTGATGTCAAGTCTTACCACTTTTTACAGTGGGACATAAAACATTTCACATTTGCATTACTTTGTATGCATAAAATTGAGGCACTATGTTCTGTGAACAAATGCTTGCATCTCACCAAATTCATAGACAGGTCTCAGAGCAGCTTAATTTACAACTTTAAAAGTAAAATGATGGATTTGCCATTCTGCCTCACTGCATTAGGCCACCAACTGAGACTGCCTCCTACACATGAGTGACCTCATTCCAGTGTTTAACCCCATAGCTCGGGACAAACATCATAACTGCCTCAGAGTGCCTTTCTGGATGATGATAGAGCAACCAGGACACGATGCTACATTTTTGTCAGGGGCAGGTGTTCACGTGATTGGGATTTGTAGCAAACAGGAGGATTCCCTCTGATGAGGCGTGAGTGAAATCAGTAGTATATTATACTTCACTAGAGTTTGACAGAGACACCCTTCCCATGGAGTAAACTTTATGTGTGTCACTCAAGGGCAATTTATTAATGGCTTTTCATCAAACCAAAAGGATTTAGAGAACTTGCTGCTCTCGTTGTTTTTGGCTAAAAGCATACTGCCTTCTAAAGGGAATAATTTTCAAGATGACTGTTTTAATAAATTTAATAAATTAAAAGCTCTGCAACGAGCAAGTGAGGAAAACAGCCCTGTCAGAGCTCAGTTATTCTTTGAAGTCGTTATTAAATATGCTGTTCATTTTCCAGTCTTTAATAATGGATTTCAGTTTATAATCAGTTTTCTCATGATCGGTTTTGTTTTGCTTTTAATTCTCCCCTGTGTATTAGGAGTAACTGTCTTGTGATGTTTATGTATGATCCTTTTTTTACAGCAGCAACCCAGCTCATAGATACTACCTTGCAACCGATCCAGTTACGGGAGATTTGTATGTTTCTGACACTAACACCCGCAGAATTTATCGCCCCAAGTCCCTTACGGGTACAAAAGATTTAACTAAAAATGCTGAAGTGGTCGCAGGGACCGGGGAGCAGTGCCTTCCGTTTGATGAAGCCAGATGTGGGGATGGAGGGAAGGCTGTAGAAGCAACGCTCATGAGTCCCAAAGGTACTACCATTTATCAATTTGGGGATTTCTTTTTATTAAAGAAAAAAAAAAAGATAGAAAACCCAGTTAGTGCCTGACTCTGTTTAATGCTGAGTCTAACATTTTACCCTCAACTGTGTTCTAGAAAGCTGTTTCACATCTAGTGTTTTTTCAAAGCCATTTAGCGTGAAACTGCTAGAATCCTAAGTTGATTTTACAGTAAATATGAGGCTCTTGGCATTTGTTATCATACCATTTTTTTCAACTTTTCGAAGAATAAAGCAACTAGTCCATAGTATTCAGGTCACATCCTGTTAAACTTCAAGAAGTGTCCAGATTCTTTCATTGTCCTGGAATCTCTTTGTCATGAATGAGTCCCAGGCCTCTTTAAAAACCATCACTAAGCAACGCTATTAGTCCTCACTCAGTTTGGAGCTATTAAACTTTTGTTTCTATGCCATGGGAAAAAATGCTTGCTGTGAGGAATTTCTAGAGGTAACAAGGGCTAAAATTCTATGTGATAAAGGTTTCTAGCTTTTAAACCAGTTGGGACTGACTCCTTGCTCATGTATTATGCTATTCATTACAGTGTTTTTTGGTTTGGGTGTTTTTTTTTTTCCATTATAGCTAGCAACTGTTATGTGAACAAGGACTGGAAAAAAGCATTTGTTGTACTGAATTATTCATAATAGCAAATTTCATTGTAACAAGGTCAACGAAACACTAACCTTGGCTTAGATCTATTTTTGTTAGAATATAGTTACTCTAAGTTCAGAGTAAGAGAATTGGACCTGTTTCTATAATTGAGAGGTGACAACATTATACAGAAGTTATAATTTTATATTTAAAATGCAGTCACTGCCTATCTGATTTGTACACTAAGTGGAGATTCTTACAAATTTCGACTATTTCTTGATTACATTTTAACATTGATTTGTGTTTTAAATGCCTCTGTTGGGTTTGTCCTAATGTATTTGCAATCTGCAATCCTACCTGCTACCGGTCACCCATGTTATCCTTGGGGTTTGAGTGTTGAATTTAATGATGAGCCTGTGAATGTGAATCACATTGAAAAATCGGTCACACTTATTTCTCTTTGAAAAGGGATGGCGATTGATAAGAACGGATTGATCTACTTTGTTGATGGAACCATGATCAGAAAAGTTGATCAAAATGGGATCATATCAACTCTTCTGGGCTCTAACGATCTGACTTCAGCCAGACCTTTAACCTGTGACACCAGCATGCACATCAGCCAGGTAGTTTAAAATATTAAGCTGCTTGTTTGTTTTTCTTCTAAGTATCCTGGTTTCCTAGGTCAGTAGTCCATGTTAAACTGGATATATCATGTGTGGCCCCATATTAAACTGGATATATCATGTGTGGCGTTCATGGTAATAAAGCCGTTCCATTTAAATGTATTTCAGGAGCTGATAAAAAGTTATTTTCTTTTATCGTTCTGCATTTGATGAATTCAATGAGATTACAGAACAATTAGCACTTAAGAAATGCTAAAGCATCCGTAATAAAATACCAGTAAAGTAGCATGCAGATATTCCAAAAAGAACAAAACAGCTTAAATCTCTAATCTTTTGATCACACGAGCTTTTTAAGTAGTAGAGAGCCCACTATGATTAGTCCCTAGGGACTTATATTTAGAATTAGGACCTTTACCGTTGGCTTGATTGAAAACACAATAGAACGCTAATGTATTCATAACCTAGAAAGCCTCAATGTTTGGCGGTTATTACTGCTATAGGAACATATGTGTTCCTATCTCATTGATACCTCTTAACTCCCTGCTTAGAGATTCGTTTGCTATTTGGCTATAACTTCCAAATCTTTCAGAGAGCTGCGTTTTTAACTAAAATGCTATTTCCTACATTTGTCTCCCCTCGAAATTTTTAAGTTGATTTTACAGTAGCTCGTCCAGGAAACAATTTTAAAACAGTTGATCAAATTAAGGGTAATTTCCTCGAATGGTCTAATTTACTCTTCTGGCAGATTAACTACAGCACAGTCACTGACTAACCAGACCCTTTCTTTCTATTATGAAGGTACGTCTGGAATGGCCCACTGACCTAGCCATTAACCCTATGGATAACTCCATTTACGTCCTGGATAATAACGTGGTCCTGCAGATCACTGAAAATCGTCAAGTGCGCATTGCTGCTGGGCGGCCCATGCACTGCCAGGTTCCGGGGGTGGAATATTCCGTGGGGAAGCATGCAGTTCAGACAACACTGGAATCTGCCACTGCCATCGCAGTGTCATACAGCGGGGTCCTGTATATCACTGAAACCGACGAAAAGAAAATCAACCGAATAAGGCAGGTCACCACAGATGGGGAGATCTCCCTGGTGGCGGGAATCCCTTCAGAGTGTGACTGCAAAAATGATGCCAACTGTGACTGTTACCAGAGCGGAGATGGCTATGCCAAAGATGCCAAGCTCAGCGCACCTTCCTCCCTGGCTGCCTCCCCCGATGGCACCCTGTACATCGCAGACCTGGGCAATATTCGGATCCGGGCCGTGTCAAAGAACAAGCCTTTCCTTAACTCTATGAACTTTTATGAAGTTGCCTCTCCAACTGACCAGGAACTCTATATCTTTGACATCAATGGCACTCACCAATATACTGTAAGTTTAGTCACTGGTGATTACCTGTACAATTTTAGCTACAGCAATGATAACGATATTACCGCGGTGACAGACAGCAATGGCAATACCCTTAGAATTAGACGGGACCCGAATCGGATGCCAGTTCGAGTGGTGTCTCCAGATAACCAAGTGATATGGTTGACAATAGGAACGAATGGATGTTTGAAAAGCATGACCGCTCAAGGACTAGAATTAGTTTTGTTTACTTACCATGGCAATAGCGGCCTTTTAGCAACTAAAAGCGATGAAACTGGATGGACAACGTTTTTTGAGTAAGTATATCCAAATTCTGCTTTGATTATAAAATGCTGTGATATAGTAATGCAATCTAAGGGCATTACTTACAATCTTAAGGGCAGGTGGGATCTGGTTTGGGGGGACCTGGAGCTTCTGTCTCTCTAAAAAAGAAGAAAAAACTAGACCAAAAAAAAAAAGGGGGACCCAGGCAATGAGAAATTCTAAAGCTTACATGCCATTGGCATCACGGTCAGTCTACTTCTGCTTAAGGGTTGACATTGTGCTCCATACAGATCTAATGTATTAACAGCAAACCTTTGGAGAAGTGGACTACAGCTTTGGTTTTAGGCATAAACCCTCTGGGTTTACGTTAGCCCACGTGATAAAGCTGCCACTACAGAGGAACTTTAAAAACATTCACAGTGAAGTTAGCTATTTACGTTAATGCTACAAATGTCCTTCTTATCAGAGAGAAGGCCTTAACTTCTTACAATCAGTTTGTGGAGAATCTAAACTGTACTTAAAAGGACCTTTCCACTAAATGCAAATCAGCAAGTGCTGGGTTGCTGTGGAAGCGTATGAAAAAGGATGAGGCTCATCCTGCCAGGATATTCTTCTACTAAATATGTGAGTGGTGGCCCAGGCAGTGTGCTATTTGAACAGTCACATTTTGCGAGGTCAATCAGAATGAAATGAGAATCAGCCATTGTATATTTTATGGGATATGTACTTTGCAGTGAACGCATATGTAAAATCATTTTCGATTACTGTTCACTTCACTAACATCTCACAAACCATAAGGGGAAATTAGATGTACAGAGATGGCATGTTGACAAATGCAAAATAGTCCTTGAAATGAATATTGAGTTCCTTAGTGTGATTTTTACAATGATGTGCTGGAGCAAAAGTGTTTTCTGTAGAGTACACCTCTAAAATTATAATAAAAGTCAGTAGAAAAAATGATCCAATATACAAATATTTTCTGTACAACTTTTCTGGAATGGATCTTATACATAAAGCTGAGTTCTCCTGTAGTTTGAATTGCTTTTCTTTTTTGACAGATTCCCTTTTAATAAAATGAATGTTACCCAGCAGCATGATTTTGTCAGAGGAACAAACCTTTTCAATTGAATTACATTAAAATTCTGTTCTTAGCATTCCTTTTGCTCATTTTAGGATCGCAATAGGAAAGGAATAAATTGGAAGTTAATGGAAAGCACTTCCTTTGCACCATTTTCAAAGTGATAGCAGGCTATATTGCCAAAGAGGCAAAAAAAAAGAGTCCAGGAAAAGTGCTACCATCAGATGAGACTGGGCAGGAGAGCTGCTCTGATTTTAAGACTTTCAGGAAATGATGGTGGCATTGGTAGGGTTTCAGTTTAGTTAAAAGCAGGGAGGAAAAAAAATAGAGAAATAAGTTTTTAGTACAGTCTAGGACTCAAGCTCTGCTCTGTCAGCCTCTTTGAAATGTGTCCTTATTTGTTCGCAGGAAATGACACCTGCATAGAGGTTCATTGTGTGGGTGACTACTGACACATGAACTTCTTGCAGCAGTTACAGTGGTTGACTTAATGACCTACAAATGAATTTTAATCCTGTTTGGAAGATTAAACAAAGGGATATACTCCATTGGTAGGGTTGATGTGGACTAATATAAACAAATTTAGGATTTTTACCTTTTTTAAAAAGTATGGTGCACAATGAAGACATATTTCTCTGGTAACAGATATTCTCCAAGAACCCCAGACTTAGTTAAGAGACAGCACAGCAGCGACAGTAGAGGTTGAGCTGGCAAGCCAATCTCACGACTATGAGGGGCAAGCATTGTTTTAAAGAGTAATTTTGTTACAAATAAGTCTGTAATGAACTTAAATACATCACAATCATATCTTGACAAATACAAATTCATTACACATCATATTTAAATACAACTATTAAGTTATATCTAAATAAGCTAAGGAAAGGCAACTATTACCAAAAGCATTACTAAAATATTTTACCAAATATAAGCCTCATAATCGTGTATATTGAGACATATAAATATTTATTTATTTACATATATATAAGTAAGTATATATCGCATAATATATACATATAAATATATATTTATATCTGTAAATATGCACACACATATTTTGGTTATAATTTAAGAATATACTGATTTAATAAACCGGTGCTTAAAAAATCATTTTTCTAATAAAATGAACAGAAATATTGCTTTTTAAAAACCATGGCTTTATCACTTTTTCTCTAGATGTGTGTAGCAAAAGACAAGACTAAAAAAATGTCTAAGAAACATTTATGCATTTTGGTAGACAGTGTATTACAGTATGAGACAGAACAGAAATAGGGCACTTAGCCCAAGTAACTCAGAATCATCATGTCAGAATAACAAGTGATCTCTTTTTCCTTTTTTTTTTTTTTTTCTGTACGTTTTTATACTTTGGCTGTGAAAAGAGCAAGGGCCTACCTCTTCTATGTGAGCTTTAGAAACTTTAAAACACATTCAAAAGTAAGTGCACAAAAGGAAGGGGAATGCTGTTTTCAGACACCGTCTCCAGTAGCCCTCTCTGTTGAGACAGAGCAGCGCATTTTGTCTGCGTAACTTTGCAGGTATTGCTGGGCAGACTTCACGCCAAGCTCTACTCATCAGCATCTTGACAAGAGTTTCTGCTTACTACCTCCTGGCTTGGACATGTAACTGGGAGAAGGTGCTCAGGGGCAGCAGGGGAGCTAGGTGCCCCCCACCAGGCTTCCTTGGTGTTCACTGACATTGTTGGTGAGCCAGAATGCTCCTGCAACACTGGAAATATCTATCACATTCCCCTTTATATCTGTGCAGCACTGTGTGTCGAATTTAGACCTTAAAAGGATATTTGGTGATTTCATAAAGGAAGGATACAGGAGCTTTGAGGCAGAGTTCTACAAAAACCACAGGGAGATTGTGAGGCGGGGAGGAGGATCACCATTCCCAACTGAAAAACACCTGTTTTCTATGACTTTCATGACACCAGTCCCTAGAGCTGATGCAGGCCTTAAAATTATCCTTCTGCACAAATATTTCGCAAAGAGAAATTAAACTTATCGGCCCAGATTCCCAATTGTACATGTCCAGCTTTCTCCTTAGCCTGGTGTCTTAAAAGCCTGGAGATTAGCAGCTTTATAGGATAGGAACAGATGGCACAAGACCCAAAATCAGTAAATATGCCTACTGATAAAAGTATAGTTGCTATAGCTTCTACCAAAGAAATTTTAAAAGAGAATTAGCTCAATTACTTACCTTATATGTTTTTTCTCAGTACAAACTGAGAAAGCATTTTATAAAATGCAAACCAATTATCTTTGTGTCCCCCGCAAGTCCTGGAATGTTGCAGTGCATACAGATCTCTTCCAATAATGGTTTGCTGGTTAAAGGAATAGAGAGAGAAACCAAAGATATGGGGGCACCTGGGTAGCTCAGTGGTTGAGTCTGAGGTCATGATCCTGGGGTCCTGGGATCGAGTCCTGCATCAGGCTCCCCACGGGGAGCCTAACTTCTTCTCCCTTTGCCTGTGTCTCCACCTCTCTCTGTGTCTCTCATAAATAAATAAACCTTCAAAAAAAGAAAAGAAAAGGAACCAAAGATGTAGACAAGAGAAAATGTATTTATATAGAAGAACCTGATAGAACCCATAGCTGACTCTTGCCCAGGCTCCATGGAAAGCACCATATAAATTTTGCTCCCTCCCTTTCTGAAGTAGTTTGGACTTCTCTGTACAAATAGTTGATACTGAAAATCTTAGCAATTTTCATTCTTTGTTGTCAATACTTTTAGCTAAATTTACCCAGTATTACATGTTTATTCAGTTTCTTTTGCTTTACAAAATCAGGACTTCCTCGATTGGTCTATTAGTAAAATAATTAAGGAAAAAACGACTTCATACTGATAGCACTCTCTTCTGAAATATTGGTCTTAGAAATTAGCTTGGAGTAGAGACAGAAAACATGTCCCAAGCAGGTGTAGTTGAAGTATTTTGTTGTACCTGCAATCAGAAAGGAGGATTCTGGGAAGAGAAAACCCAGTTCCCAAATTGAGATTCTTATCAGTGACCAATAAAATAGGGGGATTTTTTAGAGTGTACAGATAGTTTCCAAGATACAAGAACCTTCATTTCAAAAACTAGAGATAGCATTGTCTCCTTAGCAGCAGTTTCTCTCCTTGTTACTTGTAATGATGACGTCCCTATTGTGACTCGTTAGGCAAGTGGCCAATATCCTTAGACGTGCTACTGGATGAGATGATAGGAAGAGTGCAGAAGGCAGCAGAGGGTTTGTAACTCAGCTTTGAAATCTCGGAGACAGACTCATAAGTTTCATGAACTGAATAACTTATATTTTACTGATTGAATAAGCCATCTCGTCCAAGACCTCCTCTTCCATTGACTTGCCAGGCGGTACAGAGGATGTCCAACTAGCTAATGGAGCCCCCTTGTGTGAGGACACTGTGATAAACCTCGTTACTCCCTTCCCTCAGTATTAGGGACTGTGTCCTGCTGGTCTTCATACCATTTAAAATATCAATTATCACATGTTACGATTCCTTAGCTAGAATAATTCCAGGGTGGTCAAAAAGATCTCACCTGCTAAAAATGTGTTATTTTAAAAAGTTGAAACCCAAAGTGAAACCACAGTTCTCACACTTGACTGCACACAGAAGCAAATCCAGTGTATTGAATGGGGCAATAGAATAAATTATTTAATAGTAAATGGCATTTCACAATTCTCTGCTTGCTCACCCCCGTAAAAGAACTGTTTAGGCATATCTTTCTGATGTTCTTCTGTCTGGTTAAAGAAGACAACTTTTTTTTTTTTTTTTTTTAATGCTATGTGTTCTGATAAAGACACACCACCAGGTTGGTGGCAGTTTTTCTATCTTGGGACTTTGGGTATTTAGAGCTTTGTATTTGTGGAGCTGACTCTGTGATCTTTCGTGAACTATATTCAGATTTATAGAGTAAATAAACGAGTTTCAGCTTTTATGCATTTATGTAGGTATAGATGGGTCTCTAGCTTCTCATTCGGGTGCTTTATTGTCCCTCATTCAAGCTTAGCAATTTCAGAATGAGCTTCTGAACCATTTCTTTATAATGAACTTAACTCTGTGCCCATGGCAAACCTATGACTCCCAGTGACATCGGCTCTGATGCTCTGGGAAGGTATCAAAGAGGGATCTCAGAGGAGGAAAGACAGGCAGCGTAAAGAGGGCCTGGGACTACAAACTCAAACTAGTGCACAGAAAGCACAGGTAATTTGGAAAACTCAATGACAGTTACTCCAAATTAGAAAAGATGTGTCCATGCCCGTTGACACTGCATCATGTCTAAATAGCCTGACATCTGTGCCGTGTTGTGTTCTCCTCGTGGGTGTTTTATGCAGTAGCCTGTGATGTTAGAAAAACTCTAGAGGCATCTTCCACAGGACAAAACTAAGGGAATAGCCTTTCGCCTGATAGGCAGCTGACATCCAAACCTGAATGCTCAAACCCTGAAACTATGTTTCAGCACTATTTCTGCCCAAAAAGGCGTCAAAAACAAAGCCCATTTTATAAATACGTACCTAAAGATGGCACTAGGCCCCCATCCATTTTTCCTTTTTTTATTTTTTTCTTTTCTTTTTTAAGTTTTTGTTTTAATTCCAGTTAGCATACAGTATAATATTAGTTTCAGGTGAACAATAGAGTGATTCAACACTTCATGTGACACCGGCACTCCTCTCCAGTGCCCTCCTGAATCCCCATCACCTATCTCCCCATCCCCCCAACTCTCCTTTGGGGACCCTCCATGCGTTCTCTGCTTACTGTCTTCATGGAAGAAAACATTTGAGACATTAAGAATGATTTTTAAGAAATTAGATCACTTAAAATCATGGAGAAACACTGTAGAGTTGATTTCTGGTTTTGCTATTTTGTTTAATTGTTTAATAATTTTGCTTTGAATTTTTAACCAGAATGTGTATTCCCAGGGACATCAGTTAAAAAGAAAGTGCAGGCAAATGAATAAAGTGGCTGCTGTACATTTCAAACATTAACCTGAGCTCTACTAAGGCAATGCTTTTATTAATACTCGATTTAATCCAATTTTTTTCTGCAGTCTAGTTTTAAGACATAATTAGTTCTGCCCAAGTTTAAAAGCAGAAAGGGAAATATGGTATTTGTATGTTATTCCTAGTACTGGAAAAAATCCCAGGAAAAATAAAAACAGATCAGATTTTCTCAGTTTATCTCAATATAATCCGTAATATAAAATTTCTCATATTTTCTCAGTATAATTGCAGTGTTTCAATAGTTGCAAGGCTACATTGACCCCTTCGGTGTGTTCCATTTAGCAAATTAATGTTCTGGATGTGCTAAATTGCTCCATAATGGTTCAATGCAGCTTCCAAAAGTGTTGAATTCCCTCTTTAAACTAATTATGTAACTGTCTAAATCTGATAGCCTCTTGTGTGTGTATATCCGCAGCTTCCCTTTTACACAGTGATGATCCAATGATTTATGCTAAGACTGAGTTATATACACCAACCATTTTAGAGGATCGTTTGATGACAGCATAAGAAGTTGCACGTTGATTACCAGTGAAAGGGAACTTCTTGTTTTTTAACAGTCACAGAACTGAAGATCCACAGTTGGGTATTTTCCAGAGACTAACCAGTATCTCTGGCTCATCTGTGACATCAAAATAAAAACAGCTTCGGCAGCCCTCACTCCTGGCTACCCTATTTCTCAGCATCCCAGAGAAAGCCCCTTGCCTGTATGCCAGGGTCCTGGCCTCATATCACCCCAGTTCCTCACCTAGCATCCCTCCTATCCTTCAGTACCACATCTCCAACATACACATTTACACACCTCAAAACACATTTCCTAGACCTTGGTTCATTCCAAAGTTTGGTAAATCTGCAGTTCATTAAGTGAGACCCCCCCCCCAAAAAAAAAAATAAATTTTCTGACAAAATGTTAATGTAAAGAAATACCACATTGTATCCCTGGCTAAAAGCTAGGTTTTGTTCCGTTTAAATGTATTTTAAGAATTTAAGTCTTATACAAACTAAGATGTTCCCATCTTTGGGCCTTGTAATGAAAAGCGGTAGATACAAAGCAAAAGCCGCAAAAACTTGTAGTTTATCTAAAGGCATAGTTAACCTTTAAGTACTTAGTGAGTATAAGGCAAGCATCAGCTAGAAGAAAGACTTCATTCTATTTTTTTAAAGATTTTATTTATTTATTCATGAGAGAGGCAGAGACCTAGGCAGAGAGAGAGGTAGGCTCCCCACAGGGAGCCCCATGTGGGACTTGACCCCAGGACCCCGGGATCGCTCCCTGAGCCAAAGGCAGATGCTCAACCACTGAGCCACCCAGGCATCCCAAGACTTCTTTCTATTTCCAGCTCTAGGAATGGGGAAAAAGGAACCACGTTCTAGTAAAGGCAAGCAAAGGCTGCCCTGAGGGATTGGAAGAAAGTTCTTTACTCACAGATGAGGTTTTTTAAATGGACCATTAGAGTCAAAGTAACAAAAGAAAAATTGCAAGAGTGTTCTAAGGCCCAAGAACAAAATGACTGAGAATCCGAAAGCATCACAGAAGTCCTGCGTGAACCAGGACATAGCCAGGATGACGGAGTTGTAGACCCTTAAGACCAGGAGGAATGAGTTTATATACAGTGATTATTTGTCATTTAGAGCCAGGGAGAAAGGTAACGCCTTGAAGCTCACCTCCGTGCACATACCTGTATGTGCATATGCAATTCAAGATTATCTCACGGCTTATTAATTTAATGAAGAGTTCTGCTCTTTTAACTTGATTTGTGAAGTGTACTCCATCCTCCTCAACACGGAGGGGGGGCCCACAGGTATGGTTAGTCAGTCCCACTTGGGACTGGTCCAGGCAACGCCAGCCCCAAGGGAGGCGCTTTTTTCCCAAAGTGGCTGTGGCACCTAAAAGAAAGTGAAAGTCTTTAAAGAAAATGAAAGTCTTCCCATGTGACATCGCAAAGGCATGCTGATTAGCAAATTATTAATTCATTTCAAACCTCCTAGGCATCAGTAAGCTGGGAATTTTGTGCTTGCCCTTTGGACGTCAAGCACTTCCCATTTTCCCAGTGACTCCCTGGCATTCCTTTACTCACCCGCTCGCTGTTCATTCAACGAGGACGGGTCGTGTGCCAGGTGCTGGTGCTCGACGCCGGAGTGCAGAGTGGACGGGCAAGTTGGCAGGAAGCCCAGGAGCAAGACAGAGACGCAGGGGATGGGAAGGATGATGAGTGAGCGCAGAGATAGAGGCCCCGACACGCTGTGAGAACAGGGACAAGGACCATCTCCTTGAGGCCAGAAACTCTTCCCAGGGTGGGTAATTTTGAAGCTTAGTCTTAAGGATTATGAATGAAGGCTAGCAAGACTCTTCTTGCTCAGTTGCTCACGTCTAGAGTGTTCTAGGCCAAAGAAAGCATGCCCTCAGGAGGCAGGAGGACAGCTTTTGGAGAGACCATACGGCCGGAGCATAGCACATGTGTGGGGAAGGAGGAGGAGGGGACCGAGGGAGGTGGCAGGGCTTGTGTTGACCAGTGTGGTGGGCTCCCATCCTGGACAGACAGGGCTTCGCAAAGGACTTCAGCCGGGAAGCAGTGTGATCAGTGTGGTGACAATGCGAGGATGGCTTTATGGAGGAAAGGAGAGGCTGAAAACGGGAGGGTGGGCAGCAGGAGACAGCAGATGGGGTTCAGAGAGGAAGGCCCGAACTCGGCTGGGCGCTGAAGGCCCAGGAGAGGAGGCAGGCCCACCAGTAGAAAAGGAACTGGGGCTCCCGGGTGGCTCAAGGGTTGAGCATCTGCCTTGGGCTCAGGGCGTGATCCCGCGGTCCCAGGATCGAGTCTCGCATCAGGTCCCTGCATGGAGCCTGCTTCTCCCTCTGCCTGTGTCTCTGCCTTTCTGTGTATCTCTCATGCGTGAATAAATAAAATCTTTTTTTAAAAAATGGAAATCACACAGGAAAGGAAGGTAGAAGGTGTAGTAAGGAGGGAGTGAAATGTGGATTTACAGGCTGAATTTTCTGCAGCTTGAGAATAAAGATGGTGCCTGTGTTAGTACTTTGGGGTCCACTTTCTGCTACTGGATCCTCTTCCCCTGGCTCTTGGGAAGCCTCCAACCTGGGCGCTCTCCCCTTTCCCAGCCCCGTTTGCTCCTTAACCACCCCGGTGTGACCGTCCCTGGCTTCCCCTTGCTCCTTGCACTGTGTGATACTCCTTTTCTCTCAAAGCTTGTGAATAGACAATTTAGTCTAAATGCCGTTCCATCTCAGGTTCTGGATCCATCCACCACTACTGTTGCTCTTCCTCCCAAGTCTTTTCACGTTCGCCTCAGTGTCCCAAATGGTCGGCAGTTCACGGGTCCCTTGATGCTGCTGTGTCTCCACGGTCTCCCTGTCACCATGCAAGGCATCACCCTCTCCCGGGGCGGGGGGGGGGGGGGGGGGGGGATGGAGTCTGGATGGGGCAAAACAAGGGCCAAAACACAAAGAGGAGGACAAAAGAGAGGCGTGGGTCTGACCTCCGAGCACTTTCCAGCCTCGTGAGCAGATCCAGGAGGATGAGGGCACATCTTTGACACCCAGCTCCCGCTTGACATCAGCTCCCTAGCAAGCCGAGACCTGCCCAAGCCCTGGTCTCTAAACAGATGAGTCCCGCACATATCAGCCTTCTTCAGTCAACAAACAGTTGTTTGGTTTTTAAGAAAAATGACTTAAATATGATTCTTCTCTTAACAATGGCTAATCCAGAATCTTTCAAACCCAAAGGGAGCTAATTCTGGGATGTCCTGACTTTGGAAGCCTTTGTCTCTTGGATGAACTTCAAAGCTGGGTGGTGCCTCCTGTCACTACTCCATCATGTGGTCATCATAACTGTGTGCGGAAGAGGCACTGGGTCCCTTGCTTCGGTGTGATCTCTGAAAAACAGGTCCCGTGGGTTCAGCGTTCAGAGAGAGGGCTGAACCAGAGAGGTGAGGAAGGAAAGGTCCGCCGGTTCCCTGCTTCTCTGAACCTGTCTCCTGAGGTATTAGAACAAGACAGTAGTGGCTCACTTCAGGCTACTGCCATTTCTGGTTTAAGGGAGCACAGCACTGGCCGAATTTTGCCCCCACCAGCCAGACCTGTGGCAGATGACAACCTGGCGGCAAAGAAATGTTAACAGGTGTTAGCCACCTCCCCACCCAGGCGCCGTTCTCACCCCTGCTCATCGCGATCCTCTTAGCACTCGAGACAAAAATGATGTAAATTAAGACTTTCTTGCGTCCTTCTTCTTTTGCATTTTGCCTGTCATTCTTGGTACTATGTAGGTAGCAGTCAACTCCATACCAGGTGGACGCATGATTTTGGAAGTTGGCTGATTGCTCTACTTTCCGTGATGATGGAAGCATTTTACATTTTCTCTCCAGAACCTGAGCTTCGCCGATTTCTGACGCATCATCTTGCTACTGAATTCAAAGAAATTAGGACTTTGAGATAATTGTTAAAATGCGTACACCTCAGATTCGTATTCGTTTCTAGAATTGGGTAGATGTAAATTCTCTTGATACTCGTGTTACAGGTCACAGCCCCGTTATTAGGGTTCCCGGTCAGCCCACCACTGGAAGTTTAAATCAGGCTCTGTTCTGCTATTCTTGCTGTTGAGCACGCCCTTCATCAGGAATGAGCTCAAGGAATGATTTGTGCATGCGTTTTGTTATGATAGGGTGAGTCCTTTTGTCCTACTTCACCGCAGTGACAGGCAGGGTGTCCATGTTAGCATTGTGGGGGAAAAAAGTATTGCCATGATGGATGGTGAGATTAAGGGAAAGTTTTTTGGGGGGAGGAAAGGTGGGGTTTGCTGGCTAATTAAACTATGGAAGAAAATTTGAACCTAAGGAACCTTCCAGAATTTGGAAGCGAACCTTCTCCCTCTGTATCAAGGGGACAGTGAGGAGAAAGGCAGGTTGGGTAAGTCTCCTTCACAGGCGTCCTCACTGTGACACTAGCCTGAAAGCAGAGGATGTGCCCTCACTAAGCAGCCCCCAGAGTAGGCCTATCCTGGGATGGCCCAGGAAAGACAGGGCAGGGCCAGTCTAAACTCGGACTTGACCATTTACGCCCCCTCCAGAGGTCTCCAGAATGTGGCCCACCTGACATCTGCTGTCTCGCCTTCTCAGAGCGGGCCGACTTTGGGCTGGAGAAGCCCATGCATGTATATACGGATACCTCAGAATAAAACCTACATCCAGCTTCACTCTTCTCTGGGTGAAGAGCATAGAGGTTTGGGAGAGAGGCATCTCGAACATGGTCCGAGTCGATACGTAAGTCTGCGTCCTCTTTGAGAAAGACCAGCTCCGTGTCAGGCTGGATGAGAAGCCCACGCTCAGCCCACCGCTCCTGCAAACGGCCCCTCCTCTGGGTTCCACCTGCTTCTCCAAAGCCCGACTCTCACGCACACAGATTTCTCCCAGAAGCAGGAGATCATTTTTAAAACGTGACATTTGATTAAAGAGGCCATCTTGTGGGAAAACACTGTTGACAACAGATGATCCTGTTGCTGGGTTTCAAAGGCAGTTGGCGAGGACGGCACAGTGTTTCCACTCGAGCACATTTGCCATATCGATGGTCTATTGACATCGTGATGGTAACCGTCTGACTCAGGCAGTTTTTCTCTCCGTTGAGGAGCTGCAGATGTGCGAGCAGACAGGCCGTGTAGGAGTGGCGTCTGGGAGGGTGAGCTGGGCCCTGTGAGCACGGGGAGGGGCAAGGAGACCAGTATTTAGGGTTAGGGCGGTGGTGGGAAGGGATCCGAGGGATCCGGAGGGAAGCGAAGGGTAGGCGCCTCTGTCTACGCCGAGGGGAGAGGCCGTCTTCACGTCGGGATGAGTGCGGCATTTCCACTGACAGGGCCTGAGGCTGACTCTCTGGGCCATTGGTCGATAATCCCACTGCTTAGGAAACTTAAAAAGAGATTTAAAAACACACCGCACAGGCTAAAACAGCAAGTCTAGGCAGAAATGCAATCAAAATTAAAGACGAACAAATAGATAAACATGAGCTCAGGGCATCCCATCAGTGGAAGAGCAGAAGGTCATGAAGAGCCGGAGGGAGTGTGTCTTTGCCAGGGAGAGTCCTTTGTGAAGAGGGTCAATTGGGAGCAAAAAGAATGTGCTGTGTTAGGAATTTGAAGCTCTGAGGCTGAGCCCAGATGAGTGGGCTGGAGAGCACGAAGCTGATGTTACACCCAGATTCCCTGGAGCCTGGGGCACTGGCCGTCCAAGAGGCTGATGAAAGAAAAGGGGCATCTCAGGTGCACACGCTGGGCAGGGCCGGTTCGCCCCCCAAAAGGCCGAGCACCATTGGGTAAAGCCACTGAGCTGGTTCCATGGGAGGGCCTCTGCTGGCGCGGAGGGCCAGAACTTTGCAGAGGACAGCCGGCCGATCGCCGTCTCCCTCCCCTTGTGGAAGAAAAGAAGGGCTCACCCTTGACTACTGATTTGTTTCTCACTGCCTTCCTCCAAGGCCCCTGGCCATGGTAATGTCTCTGCTCCGTCTCGTTTGCGTTTCCTTGACGCAGGTGCTAATCCGTGGGGAGGGTTTTCACTGATCCACACTGACACGAAAACCTAAACGACATGGAGAATTTTTTCACCAAGCTTTACTTTATTCCTTTTAAACCATGGTCTCTCGCCCGGTCGTTAAGTCCTTTCTACCTTTGGTTTGCTTAAATGGCCTTTTAGGAAATGATGGGGATAACAAGGTAATACTTTTTTAGACAAAAATCTTCTATGAGGGGGGCAGCAGTTTGGCGCTGCCTTCGGCCCAGGGCGTGATCCTGGAGACCCAGGATCAAGTCCCATGTCGGGCTCCCTCCATGGAGCCTGCTTCTCCCTCTGCCTGTGTCTCTGTCTCTCTTTCTCTCTCTCTGTGTGTCTCTCATGAATAAATAAATAAAATCTTAAAAAATCTTCTATGGGTCCCAGATCTTTTTTCTTTTTTTTTTTTTTTCTGGTGGGTAGAATTGGCAAGCCTGGGAGGCCGCTTGATGTGTGGCCTCGCCCCTGGGCTCCTCCGGCCCCGCCAGCACATGAGCCTAGTGAGAGCCTGGCCTTCCCTTGCCTCCTGCAGCTGCCCTAGGCCCCTGCACCCGATTCGGGGCTGATGGACCCTCCTCTGCCCATCCAGCCACTGCTCTGCAGGCACCAATTCAGGACTTCCAGGGCTCAGCTGGGAAGCGGGGCCCCTGAGATCCCGGCTTAACCCCGTGCCCCTCTGAGTTGCACTGCCTGCAAAGGTTACTTGTATTTTTATTTTCCGAAGAACCAAAGGCTGATAGGTTAAGAGTCTGAAGTGTGCGGCCTCGCAGGGTCCGTGGCGCTGCGCTCAGCCTCCTGTGATACCAAACGCCTGCCCAGCAGGCCCCAGAGTGGGTGGGAAGCCGGCAAAAGAGTGGAGGCAAAGGTGGCAGAAATGCTTCGTGCAGGAGAAAGGTGACGCTCCCGCTTAGATGGAATGGAGCCAGCAAGCAGAAACAGGCAAGAGGGTCAGAAAGGGGCAGGCGAGTCACAGCAGCGAGAACGGAGCCGCGACACGCTTGCAGGTGGCATCATCTCTCCAAAGCTGTCGTTCGACACTATCGGGCAGGCTCTGGTTTGCAGAAGGATCGTGGGCCTGGGGTCCGGCGTGTGGAAGCCCCAGCAGGGCCCGGTCATCGGACGCCAGGAGAGCCTGATTGAGTCACCTGGGCGCATCGTATTTCCCTTTTTCCATCTGTAAAATGGGAGGGGGTCGGGGGAGAATGTAGCACCGAACTGCCTTTGATGCAGGAGCGTTCATACCCATTATGGGTTTCTTCAAAGCACCATGGCGTGTGAGAAATGTCAAGAGATGCCAGGTTTGTGTCCAGGTGAAGACTGAACCTTAAGCTGATTTTTGTCCATAATTCTGCAGAAATAAGCTATGCCTTGTTTGTTTTCTCAGGAGCAATAGTTTCTTTTTAAAAGCAATGACCGCAATGAGCCGTGTTGGATTTCTTTCATTGACGTCTTCATCTGCTGGGGGCATTTGGGTTAGTGGGGAGGGGAGCGAGTCTGCCTTTTTTCATTTCAGCTCTGCCTTTTATGGGTCCAAACAATGATTGCACTTAACGGCGCATTTCCTTTCTCTCTGCTTCCCCGTCCTCGCTTGCTTCTCCCCCGAGTGCCCGCATGTGCCGCCGGCTAGGCCGTGTGCCACGTTGGCGGAGCAGGTGCATCAGGCCCTCCATCTGACTGATACTGTCCCCTCGGAGTTAATGGGATCGCCTCATCGCTGGGCCCCAAATAGACATCATTTCTCTCCTTCCTTCCTTCCTTCCTTCCTTCCTTCCTTCCTTCCTTCCTTCCTTCCTTCCTTCCTTCCTGTCTCTACCATGGTGCTATCCTTGCTGAGTCTTCTCCACCTTCATGACCTTAAGTACTAACCACAGTTTCCAAAGCTACTTTTTGACCCTCTAAACCCGGCTTCTTTTATTGCAAAGTATCATTTAAGTCCTTTTTTCTACTTGTTCTTCCCTGCTGTCCTATATTTACCCCTATTATTGGGATGCTCCCCACTTTTTCCCGTCCCCTGGGAACTTTGGTCTTGCCAAAGAAGACTGTTTCTCTTCTGTTCTGCATCTGGGCTTAGTGTAGGTCAAACATGGTGCTAGTCTTCATTTCGTTTAGACTTTTCCTTAACGAAGCAGCCTTAGTATCGATCTGAAGCCCAGACTTACACATGCTGTTGTCCCAAGGAAGTTCCTCGTGTCCCACCTGGAATTTCCGGGGGGTGGGGGGTTCTCTCTTCAAACCACACTGTCATTTTTGAAATGTTCTTTGGTGCCGCCACAAATAGAAAAGTCACCGCCAAATCAGTTCTTTACTAACGTTGTAGCTGTGATGCATAATTATGATTCTAGGGCAGCTTTTTAAGATATATCCTAACATTTTAATTATATGTTCCACTTCTATTTACTATGCTTAAAAAAACGAAGTGTATAATGAAAAAGCAGCTAATCATGAAATGTCAGGAAATAGGACATCGCATTTCAGTAAACATAACAAGTCATCATTCAAGAGCTCACCCATTTCTACAACGTCAGTCCAGACGAGAGAGATTATCACCACCCCTGCCAACATTTAAGTCCCAATATACCATTATAAAGTATTCAACACTGAGGCATAAGAAACTCTTTAAATGGCTTTATTTTATTACTTTGTTGAAGACATTGCAAGATGCTAAAAGAATATTTTTACATATGCAAATACAGATGCGTATATATGCATATTGTTTTACAAAGTTGTATATATTCATATGGCACTGCCGTAGACGGCCTAAGTTAGTAAAACTTTAAAAACTGATATAACAGCGAATTAAATCTTCTTTGTAGGAAATATGGAGAATACTAAGGAATTTAATATCAGTAAACATGTTCCCTTTGAAACAGCAAATTAGATGTGCAGGCGGATTTTGGTCACACTTCAAAGAATAATATGCTGAGGTGGAGAGCTAGTCTATTTACTCTTGCTCTCGCCGGTGAGGTTTTTCTGTGTTAAACAGGCTTTTGATTACTTCAAAGCACGTTTGAAGTCCTCACTCTGCATGGCTCATGCACAAAGACAAATATCCTTCCAAATTTCTGCAGCTAATATTGCCTCCCCTTATGTTTATAAGTAAGGAGAACCAGCCGTTTGCCATGTAACACCAAGTCGTTGCCTCCTTTATTTAGCTATGACAGCGAAGGTCGTCTGACAAATGTTACGTTTCCAACCGGGGTGGTCACAAACCTGCACGGGGACATGGACAAGGCCATCACAGTGGACATCGAGTCATCCAGCCGTGAAGAGGATGTGAGCATCACTTCAAATCTCTCCTCGATCGACTCCTTCTACACCATGGTTCAAGGTAAACATGAAAGCATAATTTTAAACTGATAACCTTAAATGCCACTAGCACCCCCCATAGAATGCGGTGACCCCGCTTTCTGAGATGAGCCAGCAAAGGGAAGGTGAAAACACAAACCTCTAGAGATGTTGGTGAAGCAGTGCCGTGACTAGTGTTTATTTCGTGATAGCTACATATCGTAGATCACCTGATGGAGACCCCTGCTTCCAAAAACAACTTCATTGCAGCTCTTCACCTGCATCATCAACCCCTTTCTGAGTCATCTGCTGCAGCTTTGGGGAGTGGGTCCCCTTCATGGCCGTAGAAGTGCAGTTATTTGAGACCGATCACATTCTGAATCCACACACGACCCTTCATCTCAGTCCACATGTGATGTGATCACTGGAAATTCGATACCAAATTCTGCATGTCCATCTATGTGATAGCTAGACTTTTTTTTTCCTCATTCAGTCTATAGGCGTATATGTCTGATGCATTCATGATGGAACCTCCTGCCATGTTCCTTTTTGACATAATCTTGGAAAAGCCTGTTTACAGTAGTAAAAAGTTACAATTGTGAGGTCATAGCTCTAAGAATAATTACTAAATCTGAATTAAACCGTTGTGACTCATTATTTTTACCAGTTCCCTCAAGTAATCTCTGCAGCCATCTAAAATTGATACTGCTTGAATTCATTTCTTACCCAAATGGTCCAATACAATTCAAAAATTTTAAATTGAGGCAGTAGCCTATAATGCAAGGGGAGGAGTTCTATACAAAATAGAAGGTGGCTCACTTTTTTAAAAGTCCATTTCAGAGGAATATCTTCCTATATTTTTGGTATACAATGTATAGATATGAATCTTTTCAGAAGATGTTTAATACACGATAGATGGGTGTAGAGGAGGGGAGTCTTCTGAGGCCCTGGCAGTGACAGCCGTGACATACCAGCCTCCCGAGGGAGCACTTATATCGCTCTTGGCAAAACCTTTCACTGCATGTCTGTGGAGACTGGCCCCTCGCTTATTCCATCAGACCAATGAGAAAAAGAAATCTAAAGTGGAGAAGGATTTTATATGCTCCTGAAGTCCTGCCTTCACTATTCAGCTAAGTCTGTTACAGCACGAAATGCCAGAGATCAAAGTTCTTTTGCTTTGTTCTAAAAGGACATCCTTAGGTACTCTTTATCTCCTTATATATGGAGTTCAATGTTTTAGAAACGTCTGTCAACTCTAACTGCACAACCAACCAAATGTTTAGTTCTGATTTGTAGTTTCCTATTTTCTGCTCCTTGTTTTCAGATCAGTTAAGAAACAGCTACCAGATTGGTTACGATGGTTCCCTTAGAATCATCTACGCCAGCGGCCTGGATTCACACTACCAGACGGAGCCACACGTTCTGGCCGGCACGGCTAATCCAACAGTTGCCAAAAGAAACATGAGTCTTCCTGGTGAAAACGGTCAAAATTTGGTAGAATGGAGATTCCGAAAAGAGCAAGCCCAAGGAAAAGTCAACGTCTTCGGCCGAAAGCTTAGGGTAAGCAACATTCAGAGAGTAGGTGACGTGTTCCTGAGGGTGGGCCTGGCGCTCATCCCCTCCTCATCCTCATCCTCCCTGAGCCAAACTCAGGGCAGCACCTTCCCTGACAGCTCAGGTTATAGCCAACCGTCCAGCCATTAGATCATTCGTAATAAACACCAGCTATTGGAGAAAAGCTTTTTCTCAATATATCTGTGATTAAAAACCAGCTCTTCCCTGAGAAATCAGGAAATTACATGGCGCACAATCCCAGATAGCCTGGATGTCAGTCCATTGTTGTTTTACTAACATTAGCTTGATCATCTTACACTTCTCTTTTACCCGCTCACTTCGGATGGCTTCCCAATGTGGGGATGAGGATAAGTAAGAGTTAGCTTAAATACTGAAAAGTGTCCCAGAATATAAATATGTACATGGAAAGAGATGGGCTGGCCATTGGAAGGTGGATTCTTTCTTTGCATTCTCAATATTTTTGGAGTATAGTTTGGACACTTGGAAGAGCATCCATAGCAAAACCTGACTGCTTCCTCCTTGCTCTTGATTTACATTGTTTCTATGAGAAATGCAATGATATTTCTGATTACGCTAGTGTAATTGATCTTTGCAAAATGTTCTGCACACTACCTTGTTGGGTGTTTTTTTCCCCTTCCCTCTCACCCTGTGGGCCAAATATATCCAGAAAGCGAGCTGTGATTTATGACAGCTATTTGGTAGAAACAACATAGATTAGGTACTAAAACACAGGTTACACAGAACCACCTTCAAACCACTATAAACTGAACCTGATTCATCAGATAAATGTAGACAACTATTCCTAAAATTACTTCCCCTTGCCATGTAGGGAAAAAAAAAGGATTTAAAATTAAGAAGAGAAAAAAACGTGGAGCATACCATTAGTGTCCTTTCTCCTGCACCAAAAATGGTTAAATTATTCCTGTAAGAGGCCAATGTGATTTACCTTGACAATGCTTCAGGGTAAGAAATAGGTAATACATATTGTCTCTGGCTATTTCCAAGAAATAGAAATAAAGCAATAAAGGATCAGTGGATCAAATACAGCCCATATCCAGCCAACCTACAGATTACATTCTGAGTCCACTTCAATTTCAAAGCAGGTGTTTGGGACTCTCAGTTAGGGACCTTCTGGCACCAGTGCTGTGTCCTCCCACCTCCCGTATCTCCCAGACTGTGGGAGCCAGGATACCTGAGCTCCAAGCCCTGGGCTCAGGAGCTGTGGCAGGCAGGAGCTAGGGGACGGGACACTGGAGAGGAGGTTATTCAGAGAGAGAAGTAAGGAGAAAAAGGGAGAGAACCCTAGAGGGAAGAGCAACAGAGTTGAAGGTAAACTCACAGGAGAGAAAGCCGCCAGTTCCAGAGTTGTTTGAGGTCCCTTTCATAGGGTTGGTCTGTTGCCCTGTAGACTCTAGCTCCCGCCTCGCCCTCCACTGAACCTGGGAATCAGCGGCCTGCACCCCCATGTACTGCCCCCACCTACTGCTTCTTCCCAGGACCCCCGCTTCCTAGGGCCATGGTGAACTAGCAGCTAGTTCACAGGCTTTATCTTATCCAGCCATCCCCACCATGGGCATGATGTACATGCGCACGCACACGCACACACACACACACACACATGCAGTCATCACACCTATCCTCTGACACAAGACTTCATTCACCAAAAGATACAAAGATGCTGCTCACATTTGTGCTCCTCATTCTGCCCACCAGAGAAGCCACAGCACTGAGCAGATCCCAAACCCGTGAGTTCTAGCTCCACTTCTTGCTAATAGTAAATCTTACAGGAAAATCATAACGTCTCTGAAACGTCATTTTCCTTATGTATATCAGGATATGCATATAGGATATGTCATATTATCTAGAGAATATCATAACGTGAGGACATAATAGAGACATCAGCTACGTCTAGACATCGCCTTTAGAGCACAATGTATATATTATACACATTGAGTACCGGTGATGGATAAATACCATTTACCCTGCCCTGCCTCCATTGCACACAACTGTTACAGCATCAAACGATACCACCTGCAGGTACTTTACAAATAAAAGGCATGATTATGGGCAGCCTGGGTGGCTCAGCAGTTTAGCGCCCGCCTTCAGCCCAGGGCGTGATCCTGGAGACCCGGGATCAAGTCCCACGTCGGGCTCCCTGCATGAAGCCTGCTTCTCTCTCTCATTGTGTGTCTCTCATGAATAAATAAATTAAATCTTAAAAAAAAAAAAGAAAAGGCATGATTATATAGTCCCTAACCCGGAGAATCGCTACCACATACGTGTACATTGGGCGTTTATACCCACCCAGCAGGTGGATAGAAAAGAGCCATTTAGCACCCAGGTTAGGAAAACAGGGCAAAAGAGGGAAGAGTAGTAAAAACGCTTTGCCCGGAAGCTGATCACATAACACGCTGCCTTCTCTTCTTTGAGACAAGCCGCGTCTGAGCGTGGCCTCTATCTCTTCATAACATGGCTTTTCTAGGCATAAAAGAAAATCGGGCAAAGGAAAAGAGAAGATCCTGTTGTATTATGTCGCTGGTTCTCTGCCTGATTCAGAATGAAGCAACTACCTAACTCGGGGGGAAGAGGAGCCAAGGGCACAGAGGCTTGGGTGCTGTTGCTTCTACCTAGCAGAAGCCACACGCCTCGGCGAGATGTCTCAGAGCACGCACCATGTAAAGTGGCCTGTTCAGTCACACTGGAAGACTTCCAGCTGATCTGTGTGATTGCTGTCCTGCAGACAATGCCAAGATCACAAGGGAGGGTCTCTTACTTTCAAGATAAGATTGGATGTGCCAGCTCTGACTGCTAATTTCATTCCTCTTTGGTTCAGAGGGAGAAACTCAGGGGAGAAAGTGAAGATGTGAAAATCCGGTTTAAGGACTGGACCTGGAATCTGCCAAAATAAGGAAGAGAAGTAGAGGGAAAAGGACAGAAGACTCGCGAGGGACTCAGTTGTCCAAAAGACATCCCAGCCTTTCCTGAAACAGAGAACATCCCCTCTCTTCCCTTGCCTTATTTTCTAGCAGAAACTTCTTTTCGTTTTTAAGGGGTTTGCCTAAATTCAGCTAGGTGCCTGACTCAGAGTGGGCGCTCAAATATTTATTCAGTGGACGAATAAGGAAAAGCCAACCTTGTAATATGGATCATCTCACTGCGTCTAGTTCCAAGGGAGAAGCTACATGAATAGCACATCCTTGCAGGTGTTTGACTGCTATAAACAAACCTGACTCTAAATAGATCACGTAGCTGTAATTGATATAACACCAGATACTGTCATTTAAAAAAAAAAATTTTTTTTAAAGCAAAGGGTAGAAAAGGAACATTAATAAGAAACTAGCAACATGGAAAGCATTTTCTGTGAAACACGCATTAAGGGGAAGGGAGATCACAGTCGGAAATCGCAAGCAAATGAAATCATGAGAGGTGTGGGAAAGCATTGCAAAATGAAGATTAGACACTCCAGAGCTTGCTTGTTTGTGGCTAAGTTAAAAAAAAAAAAAAAAAAAAGACACAGGCATAAAAATTGCGTGTCTTTCTCTTATGTTTGGTAAATGTTCCTAGTTGGGTTTTTGGGGGGTTTTTTGTTTTTTTGTGGTTTTTTTTATTTATTTTTTTTGTCAGTGCTGGACTTTGGAACCAGCCTTAATCAGTTACTAAAAAGTGCTATGGCATTCTGAAAAGAAAGATTTATCTTCTAAACTTGCCCAGAATTCAGATGCTTAAAGGAAAAAAAAAAGTCAGTGAGTTCAAAAAAGAAATTCTCAAAAGTCAAAAGGCAAAGGTGTGTTTAAAGGCATATGTAGGTACAATAGGACACTTGAACCTTATTCTGCGAGTCACGTTTGTGTGATGTGCTGTTTCTCCCTCAACACCGAGTGGCGCGGCCTGAACAGGATGGTCCCACGTGGTTAGCACCTGCTGACGTGCAGACAGATGCAAAACAGTCTGCAGCCAGTTGAAGTTCCAGTGGGGACACAAGGGAGTCATGACGTTGTCGCCAAGTATACTGGGTAAACGAGCCAACCCTTCCTCACTTCGCTCTACAACATCCTGGATACGTGACTATCATCCGATGGTGCTTTATGTCTTTAAACATAAGGACGTTGTTCAACATCTTTACGCCTTAGTTTGTCTAGAAGGGAGATGATAACTACCCTCACCCCCGCGTCCCGATATCAAAGGGACGCTGTGATTCCTCACAGGCAGGACATGATCTTTGAAAATGAGGATTCTCCATGCTTACTTAAAAAAAAAAAAAAATGCTATATATCACAGAGGACTTCGTGGTGATCTCTTATCCAAACACATTTGGATTCATTTTTATAGAGCTAGAGGTACGGTAATGATCTGATATGAGGGTGTTCATCTTAGATGAACTGTTCAATTTAAATTGATATTTCTTATATTAAAACTACTAAAAGGTCACTGGGGCACAGAACAATGCTGGTCCTTTATGATTGTCAAAAAAAGGGGGAAAAAAGGGTTGAAACGTTGCCATAATTACCTAAAGGTATAGTTAAGTAAGATCCTGTCCTAGAATGGAAATGTCCCCTGACTTCTGCACTTTGTTTGTAATACCCGAAGGGGAAAGTTTGAGCGTGTGTGGGAAGAAGAGAGGAAACAAAAGATCTGTTAGTATCTTTTGAAATTTTACATGTTGAATAACAATGACTGGTGTCTGGAAACAGTAAGAAGGGTTGAGACCTTGGCTCATTTTGGGAATGTGGGGGGAAACACAGCCACATGCTAATTCTTTCCTCATTGCTCCGGTCTGAGGACACAAGAAAGGCATTGCACACAGCATTTGTCTGGATAAAAAGAAAAATTTAAACTTGAACCCAGATGTTCGGTCTCACAGCGCTTCTAGATGTTTCCATATGATGGCACGTTCCATATGGTGGTGCACACACCGCGGCTACACACCATGAGATTGTCACCTGTATGCCTTGGTGTCGCGCAGCCGTACCCACGAACCAGAGGAGGAGGAAGGGTGGCAGGGTGCAGGCGGTGGGAAGAAGGCCCCAGGCCGCCCTACGCCCGGCTCCCTTTCATACCCACGCGGTTGTAGCGGGTCTGCAATCCAGATTGCTCGTGCTCTAACCGGAGGCAGCACTGCAGAGATAAAGGGCGGTTAAGGAAAGCAATAAAGAATTGAAATACAAATTAAAATGAATACGAAGCAAAATGCAAACAGATGGGGCAGCCCTGTGGGCAGCACAGTCCATGGAAACGGCCCAGGCAGTCGGACGTGGCCGCGCGCAGGCTGGGACAACCCACGGCAGGAGAAGAGAAGGCTCACCTAAGCATGCACAGCTGTCGTCGGTGTTTCCTCTTAAAACACGATCGGAGGGATCCCTGGGTGGCGCAGCGGTTTAGCGCCTGCCTTTGGCCCAGAGCGCGATCCTGGAGACCCGGGATTGAATCCCACGTCGGGCTCCCGGTGCATGGAGCCGGCTTCTCCCTCTGCCTGTGTCTCTGCCTCTCTCTCTCTCTCTGTGACTATCATAAATAAATAAAAAAACTTAAAAAAAAAAAAACACAATCGGAGAAATACAGTCAAGAACCGTAGGAAACCCTTGAAATTGTGCAGAGCCTCTTCTTAGGGCGTCAAAAATTCTGTGCAAAGATGAGCTGGATGTTGGCAGTTGCATATGGAGTTAATTTGCTATCGAATCAAATCGTCCCGCAGGCTTTAAAACGTGTATCCGTAATATTAGCTAGCAGCTGCCTTCCAGGGTGCGTGGGGCGCGCTGCAAGCCTCGACTCGTGAAGCTCCAGCCGGTTCCCGGGGCGGGGGCTGCCGTGTAGACTTCCCCGCGGCGCAAGACGGAAGCCCAGACCTTCAGCGGGCCGGGCTGTCCGCGTCCTCGGCCGAGCTGCGGGCCCTGGGCCAGCGCTTCACGGATGGACAGACGGCTTCAAAGTCCTGCTGCTGCTCCACCCCGTCAGGTGTGGATGTGGGGTTTCCTGCCCCCAGGCGCCTCCCTGCAGCGCATACACACGCACACAGGCCTTTGCACGCTGCATTCGGCTGTGGCACGGCGGGGGCGGGACATTACAGGTGGTTTCCACCGCTGCAGGGTCTGGACGGCGGAGCCAGGACAGGACGACCTCCTAATCCCATCCAGCGCTTGCCGGGAGAGTTTAAGTTTAAAGAGTATTTTTTCATGGGGCGTGTTTAATGCCCATGATAGAACGCACACATTAGTTTTATCCCAGGTTTTATGTAAATATGCAGGCGTGTTATGTCTGTGCGTGCACACAGGTGTGGGTGTGGTGTGTGTGCATATGTGTATCACTGACTAGCTGGAGCTAGCTGACACACGGTCATGTAAAATTAGGATTTTCCCATGTAATTTTTTTTTTTTTTAAATTTATGATAGTCACAGAGAGAGAAAGAGAGAGAGGCAGAGACACAGGCAGAGGGAGAAGCAGGCTCCATGCACCGGGAGCCCGACGTGGGATTCGATCCCGGGTCTCCAGGATCGCGCCCTGGGCCAAAGGCAGGCGCCAAACCGCTGCGCCACCCAGGGATCCCTCCCATGTAATTTTTAACAGTCCAGTAGTCAGTGCACATTTTGGTAGGTACAGGCTATCACCATCCAAACGCTTCTGTCTTGGTTCGGAAGATCTTCTCCTAGGGGGTCCTCAGGACGCTGCGGACCGTTTTTATTTTTATTTTTATTTTTTTTTTATAAATTTATTTTTTATTGTTCAGGTTGCCAACATATAGAATAACACCCAGTGCTCATCCCATCAAGTGCCCCCTGCAGACCGTTTTTAAAGTTGAGTTTTAACCAAGGCCACATGTCCACTGTGGTAACGAATACTGGTTTTACATGTGCCCTGGATGACAGACAGTCATAGCCAGGTGTGGTCGGAGATTCGGGCCATGGCACAGGGCCGCACGGAGACCCTACTACCCTAACACGGTGCTAGGTTTGTACGCTAAGCAGGATAGACCATGTAGATGTGGGGGTGAACAGCTGAAGTCCCTGCCAGTCCAGCAGATGTTATTCAAGGGAAGGGCGTTCTAAAACTTGGGACATTTCAGCACGGGGCCAAAAGCAGTGATCGTGTTTGTAACTTCCTCTATTTAAACTCATTAATAATTTACAGTAATGTGGGTTCCAGCTTCTCCTTCACCGTTCTTCAAAGGGCCGGAGTCACACTTAGCCACTTTTATTTCATGTAGCCGCGGTGATTCTACAAAACAGCTATTTTCCCATGTCTTCTGGAGGGAGAGGCTTTGAGTAATTTCCAGACATTGTCATGTTTACTGCCTTCACATCTTCTGAACAGACTTTAAAGCGAATACGTTTTGGTATTTTTCTTATCACTTGCTTAAGTTTACAACATTTAATTGAAAAGGTTTTGAACAAATGCCAGGCTGTCTTTCTGCTTAATGAAACCTTTTAAAGGGGCTGTTAATCTACTGCCTTGCACTTGTACCCAAGAAGTTGCTAAATTAATTTACTGACAAAGGGAATCAATCATCATAAATGGTGTTTAAACAATAGTGGGGACTCTGAAGAGTAATAAGGGACTAGCGTTGGAATAGCATGATTTATGTTATCATCCTGTTTGTGTTGTAACAGGTTAATGGCAGAAACCTCCTTTCGGTTGACTTTGATCGAACAACAAAGACAGAAAAGATCTATGACGACCACCGTAAATTTCTACTGAGGATCGCCTACGACACGTCAGGGCACCCGACTCTCTGGCTGCCGAGCAGCAAGCTGATGGCAGTCAATGTCACCTATTCGTCCACCGGTCAGATTGCCAGCGTCCAACGGGGAACCACTAGCGAGAAAGTCGATTATGATGGCCAGGGGAGGATCGTGTCTCGGGTCTTTGCTGATGGTAAAACGTGGAGCTACACCTACCTAGAAAAGGTATGCCTGCACAGTAAGAGTCAGAGGAGGGAAGCGATGATTCGGATTTTTTAGCAGTCGCCCAGAGCCCTGCGGTGGGGGGAGAAAAAACGGGGTCCTGTGAAAGAGCTCCATTTATTATTCTAAGTATCAATATGGAAGTCACATCGGAACGGCAGTGATGAATTTCTGCATTAGTAAGAGTAGTTTTCCCTTAGTTAAGTTCTACTACCTAAGACCCTTTTGAGTGATTTATGCCGCAAACAAACAAGCAAGAACACTGTCCACCTGCCAAGTCCATACATCGACAACATCCACAAATTAGACCTTGAGCATGTAAGTCATTTGTAAATAATCTCCGTGCTGGCTCTTTCATTTAAGAAAGAGCCTTACGTTAGCACAGTTGAAGCTGTCACTTTTGTGTTGTTGCTGGCAGAGCTTCAACATAACCATAAAAAGCACGTAGATCCTATTTATACATTATTAACCAAAAGAGGCTATTTTTTTCTTAAGAAAGTCACATTTCAGGTACTCGGAGGCATCTCTCCTTTCTTCTGCATATAAAACGTATAAGCATGCTCGCTTAGGCTTTCCCCCGTCCTTAAGCACTTGGCACGAGACCCAAAAAAGACTTAAAGTTACCCATGTGCAAAGTGCTAAGTCACACTCAGAGATTTGAGGCAGTGGCTGTGGTCCAGGGGGATGAAAGCAAAAGAAAAAGGATACGGAATGGGCTACTGCCCTGCAATTCCCTTCTTAGAAAACAGAATCCACCAAAGAGCATATTCGTAAAATGTTTTGTTTGCCTTTGAGACAAATGTTAGCACTAAGAAGTGGCTCTGTTTTGAGTTACAGTGGTTGTCACACCTCAGGGCATGCCACCACCAGGCACACACCAGCCTAAGTCACAAACTCAACTCTACGGCTGTTGTCTCCAGCCTTATGTGCATTATTAGGCAGGGGAGCCCGTCATCCCAAACCCAAGTCTGCACTGTTGTTGTGCTCCCCTCCCACGGTCTTGCTTTCCACTAGAGGTGCTCTGTCCAACTCCTCAGTCTAAGCCTGACCCCACTGCCTGGGAGTCATCTCGTCTACTTCTAGACAGGCTAGACACGGACCACCCTTCCGGAGAACCAGTGTCAGGTTCAGAGCTCACCATGGATGCCTCCCAGCTCTGGAATGCTTCCAGCCAGGACCCTGCTTGCCAGTCTTTTCTCTTGCAAACTCTTTATCTGCTCTCCTTCGAAGAGATTCACCATTGAGACAGTGGACTAGCCCATGAGATGACAGTTTCCCTCCACGCTAATCATCACACTCGACAGTTACCCAACCAGTGATTTGTTGAGAGACCCCAGAGTAAGCCCCTCTACACACATACCTTCCTGGGAGCGAGTTCTCATGCCTGGAAAAACACTTCACCTGCCAGCTTAACAAACCACAAGACAGCGGAGTGGATCCCTACTTCATCCTAGAGCACTTTTCCCAATTTAAATCAAGTACATTACAGAGAAGTGTAACAGAAATACCCAGACCCTAAAAATTGATAGTAGTGATCGTAAGGTCATGGGAAAAAATGTTTAAAAGGGGACAAAGAGTATTGATAAGAGCCACTGTCACGAAAAGACACCAGCAGTAACTGAGATCACATTCATGTATCAGTGGGGATCATCTCTCCCAAATCCCTAAAATCCACCCAGACCATTTCCTAGTGCTAGGATAGGCACACTAAGCCAGTACTTAAAGCAGCACAAGTGATATTTTACTAACCACCATCGGATGTGATTTTAAATGACTACACAACTAAGGCCTAACTCCTATGAACTCAGCAGTAATCCAGCCTTCCTTGGCACAGTTTTAACTATTAGGAACAGTTCTCAAGATGTCTACTCTACAGCCAACAGACAAAGGCTGCCCCTACATACACCAACAGAGGAAACTCTACAGAAGCCTGTCACGCAAACTGCTTTCAAAGATGGTGGACAATGAAGAGAAAGGGAACAAGCCTTGGACAAGGGATTGTGTGTTTCTGTGGGAAAAGCAAAGCAGAAGTCCCGGGAGGGTTCCTAACACATGCATCCTCCTGGATCTGCCATCGTTGCATTTGGTCTAACAGGGTTTGGGGGAAGCTTCCTCAAAGGAGGGACTCAGTTGCCCATGCTCTGTATTACCACTGAGCTTTACCGTTCACTGTTGAGCCTCAGGGTTGGGCTTCTCTCCTGCTGGCCTAATAAATGATTGCCTTGTGTCTCTCTGCAGTTACTTGCAAAATAAGCAGAGCTCGTTTCAAGGTATATATTTGTAATTTAGCACCAAAGTAGAAGGTAGCCCAGAAACCATTCTTAAACAGCAGCCGAGACACAAATGAGATTTGGTACTTACGAAAGGAAATTTCAGAATGTAGATTTTATTGTCATCCCACTTACTGACAGGTAAGAATTTGCAAACAAACAAACAAAAAAACGTATCTGGATCCATATCCCTATCAAGCGCCTTTTTACGGCTCTCGTTCACGTTCACCGTGTGATTTAGCAGTGTTTGTTGACGTTGATGCTTTATATACACATTATCCATTTTTGACTAATTTTATGTCTCTTCATAAAGTAATATTTTGAACGTTTTGCTCCTCCCCCAAATGCACTGGAAATTAAAACATGATTTGAGTGGCTCTTCAATCAAATGAGGGGGAAAAGCCACCTTACTAAATAATTGCTAATTATGGATAGGATTGCATTTCCCATATGCTGCTTTCTCCTTGAAATATTGTCTTTAAAGCAGCTTTGCTCGTGCCTGTATTGTGACTTATCCAAATCCATCGACAATCTGCTGCTTGGCTGTGAATGCCTAGAAAAAGAATGGTACAATCATGACAAGTGGCACATTATGAATCTTGAGCCACTAATTGCAGAACCCCTCACAATTAAGCATCCAAGCAAATTAGGCAGGGAATCGTTAACAACATGTAAGGTCAAGGATAACTCAATTAAAATGAAAATCATTTTCTCAAGCGAAATGTTTGTGTATTGGTGGTCACCGAATCTGCTTTTGCTTCCCCCGTCCACAAATATTGAATAACAGTATGTTCTCTCTTTGCAGTCCATGGTTCTCCTGCTTCACAGCCAGAGGCAGTACATCTTCGAATATGACATGTGGGACCGGCTGTCTGCCATCACCATGCCCAGCGTGGCTCGCCACACCATGCAGACCATCCGGTCCATTGGCTACTACCGCAACATCTACAACCCCCCAGAAAGCAACGCCTCGATCATCACGGACTACAATGAGGAAGGGCTGCTTCTGCAAACGGCCTTCTTGGGTACAAGTCGGAGGGTCTTATTCAAGTACAGAAGGCAGACCAGGCTCTCAGAAATTTTATATGATAGCACAAGAGTCAGTTTTACCTATGATGAAACGGCAGGAGTCCTCAAGACCGTAAACCTCCAGAGTGATGGTTTTATTTGCACCATTAGATACAGGCAAATTGGCCCCCTGATTGACAGACAGATTTTCCGCTTTAGTGAAGATGGGATGGTAAATGCGAGATTTGACTATAGCTATGACAACAGCTTTCGAGTGACCAGCATGCAGGGTGTCATCAATGAAACTCCACTGCCCATTGATCTCTATCAGTTTGATGACATTTCTGGCAAAGTTGAGCAGTTTGGAAAATTTGGAGTTATATATTACGACATTAACCAGATCATTTCCACAGCTGTAATGACTTACACAAAGCACTTTGATGCTCATGGCCGCATCAAGGAAATTCAGTATGAGATATTCAGGTCCCTCATGTACTGGATTACAATTCAATATGATAACATGGGTCGGGTAACCAAAAGAGAAATTAAAATAGGGCCCTTTGCCAACACTACCAAATATGCTTACGAATATGATGTTGATGGACAGCTCCAAACAGTTTATCTAAATGAAAAGATCATGTGGCGTTACAACTACGACCTGAATGGAAACCTCCACTTACTGAACCCAAGTAACAGCGCACGCCTGACACCTCTTCGCTATGACCTGCGAGACAGGATCACCCGCCTCGGGGATGTTCAGTATCGGTTGGATGAAGATGGGTTCCTGCGTCAAAGAGGCACAGAGATCTTTGAGTACAGCTCCAAGGGCCTTCTCACTCGAGTTTATAGTAAAGGCAGTGGCTGGACGGTGATTTATCGTTACGATGGCCTGGGGAGGCGCGTGTCTAGCAAAACCAGTCTGGGGCAGCACCTGCAGTTCTTTTATGCTGACTTAACTTACCCCACGAGGATTACTCATGTCTACAACCATTCCAGTTCAGAAATTACTTCTCTCTATTATGATCTCCAAGGACATCTTTTTGCCATGGAAATCAGCAGCGGGGATGAATTCTACATTGCGTCAGATAACACAGGGACGCCATTGGCTGTTTTCAGTAGCAATGGGCTTATGCTAAAGCAGATTCAGTATACTGCATATGGTGAAATCTATTTTGACTCCAATATTGACTTTCAACTGGTAATTGGATTTCATGGTGGCTTATATGACCCACTCACAAAATTAATCCACTTTGGAGAAAGAGATTATGATATTTTGGCAGGACGATGGACAACGCCTGACATAGAAATCTGGAAAAGAATTGGGAAGGACCCAGCTCCTTTTAACCTCTATATGTTTAGGAATAACAACCCTGCAAGCAAAATCCATGACGTGAAAGATTACATCACAGGTAAGCAGTTTTTTTCCTTTTCAAGTACCGAATTACTTTAATCCTTATATGAATACACAAAATGACTGGAGTTGCTTTCTTTAGCCTGACACTTCACTCTTGCAAAATCAAATGCCTAACCTTTTATTTTTTTTTAAGATTTTATTTATATGTTCATGAGAGACACAGAGAGAGAGAGCCAGAGACACAGGCAGAGGGAGAAGCAGGCTCCATGCAGGGAGCCTGACATGGGACTCGATCCTGGGTCTCCAGGAGCATGCCCTGGGCTGAAGGTGGCACTAAACCGCTGAGCCACCTGGGCTGCCCAAATGCCTAACCTTTTAAATGTGTTTTTTTCCCTCTATGGAACCATAGAGAAATCAGAAAGGGAGACTGAGGCATAGTTTGTTACTTCCTTTTCTGTCTCCAATGCCCAAGGCCACAATTTTCTGAAATGACATGGAAACCAGTCACTTATGGAATGGAGGTGACATTGGGGGCAGGGGGTGTGGAAAACAGGATGAACTTGGGAGTCCCCAAATTGGAGTTCCAGTCCCAACCCCTCTCCTGTAAGTTGTGTGGCTTTATAGATAAGTCACATAATTTTTTTTTAATCTGTTCCCTTAACAATGAAATAGGAGAATAATGCCTCCCTAATGGCATAAAATAAAATACATGCAATTCTGCTTTAATTAGTAGCTACCTTACAAATGTGTAATGATGGTTTTTCTTTTATACATGTGTGAAGGTCTAGTGGAGGAATCGGGAAACACAGCAGAGGGCTGTGTAAACATCTCGTTCCTGGGATGTTTAGCTCTCTCCACCACCATCAGGACAATAAAGGAACAGTTTCTCCCAACACTTGCTTAGCCAGTGGATCCTAGTCCTCTTTGCACTACTGTCTTTGTGCTATTTGGTGCAGCTCCTGCATGGCAGCGCTACTAATAGACACACTAATTTTTCTGTCAGTACGGGGTAGTAAGATCTTTCCGAGTTTAGTGCATGATCTAATTGAAACAGCTCATCCCACATCTGCCACCACAAAGCCACCAGGAAGAGAGTGACAAGGTCTTTGCAAGCACTGCTCTAGTTCCTTTAGTTCCTGACTTCTCCACTCATCCTCCACTGCGTGGATTCTGAATCTTTCTGCTTCCACCTTCCATTCCTGAGTTATGCCACCGTAATTAACCTCTCTACCCATTTCTGTTTCCTGGAAGAAGGGTCTTTCCCTGTTTTCTTTCTTTTTTTTTTTTTTTCTTGGTTTGGTTTGGGGTTTTCTGTTTTGTTTTGGCTTGTGAAATGATGCTTCTTCAGGCTGTCTCTTCTCTTGCTCAATATTTGAGGCCTCCTGAGATGCCTGTTTTCCCAGTTCTTGGTACACCTCTCAAAACGCTGCCCCCTATTCATTTCACATCTGCTTCCTGCTTTCCCAGACTGCCAAAAGCTTGTCCTAGCTCTCCTCCACGTGAACCAGCTGAAACTCCCTTCTTTCACAATCTTTGTTCAGCAACACCTTCATGGTGTTCTCCTTCAGGTTTCTCAGCAGACACTGGCATCTCAGTCTCATATTCTGGCAATACTTTTCAGTACTTAAGACCCTGTGACTTTCTTTTTTTTTTTTTTACTGTTACACAGCTATTGTTCATAGGAAAACCTTTGTCCCTGACACTAAGGAGAATTTTCTCCAAAACATAAGACCACCTGTCATCTTATATACACTCTAATACACATGCACACACACCCCCCCCCAAAAAAAAAAAAACAACCACTCTCTATTCTACATGGTGAACTTGAGATTTCTCTCTACCACCATCCCCACCACCACCACCATCCCTCCTGTTAAAAGAGGGCAAATACCACTAGTTCTGTAGCCATACGATGCCTGGACAAAGGACCTGCTAGCCTGGTGATGAGGTGAGAGTTTGTGCCCTTGAGAAGGAAACAGGAAGCAAGCGGCTCTCCATCATTTTGACAAGCAGTTTACCACTGGTTATTTAGGAGGTGTTGACAGGGGCTGCTCGAAAGGCGGGAAAGCCCACAGCTTCTGAATCCATCCTCTCCTAGCAACATAGACTGCAGGGAATGCCATAGCAGCACTTTCTGAAAAACATCAAAAGAGAGATGGAACAGCATAAAATATATTAGGTGAAATGCAATTTCAAATTTTCCAGCAATGTGCTTAATATATAAAATAATCTACACCCAACTGTACTCATAAAGCTGCAAGCCTGCTGAGTAGTTCTGTAACATTATAACCTCCAGAATAGAATAAAAGCCTTATTCTGAGCTTAATGGCTTTTGGAGTCACATGGCAATATTTTAAAATACCATTTTAAAGGTTTCCAGGTTCTCTCCCCCAAAAGTTCGTCTCCACCTGTGCACAGCGAGCCTTTGAAGTCCTAGCTGATGGTAATCAGAACTTCTGTGCCCTTGGCCAGCTCTGCCAGCTTTCAGCATTCATCTTTGATTAAGAATCAACTGTTGATTTTAATTCTCTCAATTTAGGGTTTTTATTTATAGAAAATGGGTTGTGGAAGCTGCATATCCTTGGGCAATCGCTTTTGAAAGCTAATAACACACAACTTCTATTTAAGACCAGTCTTTACTACCAATTCCCTTTGTTTTCCTCAACTTTGGCTCTTTCATGCCGCCGTGCATTGTTATTACTCTTTTGTATCACTTATCACTAGCACAGGATGCGACTTCCATGTGTGACAGTTTATCTAGTCTCGGTGAGGATCTATCGGACTGTGTTTTCTGTAGCTTTTGCCATAGTTGTATTATTGAGGCCAGTGGGTCTTCAAGTCTGAAAACAGAGAGTGGGTTCTGAATTGTAGAATGAAGGCAAACATGTGCTCCTCTTCAGGTTATTATTTGTGAATTTTGGGTTTTCTAAAGGTAAGAATTTAAATTTATGAAAGCACGGAATGACTCTAACACCTTTCATTTTGAACATTCTTCTCCTAGATGTTAACAGCTGGCTGGTGACATTTGGCTTCCATCTGCACAATGCTATTCCTGGATTCCCTGTTCCCAAATTTGATTTAACCGAGCCTTCTTACGAACTTGTGAAGAGTCAGCAGTGGGATGATGTACCGGTAAGAAACAAAGCAAAACTAGGAAAAGGTGATAGATGGCTTCTCTGTGTCTTATTTACCCATTTAATCAAACTGCCCTTGTGAAAGCTGCACCAAAGACAGTTAATTTTTTTTTTCTTTTTTACTCTTTCAGGGTAGAAAAAACATCACATTTCTGCTCAGCAAACCAGGGGCCTGTTAAACAGGCTTAAATCTGTTTTTAGTGATGCTAATAAAAACATAAAAAGACATTATCAGAAAGTAATAAAATGAGGGAGCTCATTTTTGAGTGCAAGATTTCTACAGAGAACCCCCATGAAAGTACATTTATAGCACTTGGGACCTTAAGGCAAAAAAATACAATAAACAGGAGGGCAGGGGATTCCTGTTACAAATTAGCAGCCCACAAACAATGCCACAAAGTTCAACTTCTTTAAAACATGAACAGTGTTTCATGGGAACAGATTGAAAACAAAAATACAATGTCCTCTGATAAAGCTCCATCTGCAACTAGGTGTTTATAGAATTTTCCCGAAAATAACATTTCAGGAGGCCTATAATTGTTCTGAGAAATAAAAGAATGGAAAATTGCAAAGTCAAAGCTGCCATTTCAGAAAATGGCCCTTTTAATTCCCACCATTCAGAGATCAGAAAGGAATGTACAACAAAACACTAGAATTTCTAGCTTAAAGCAAGAATAATTAAAGATCAAGAAATTGGGTTACCCCATAATGATAAGAAGAGAGTGCAGAGTTTCTTAGAAAGATTAATTCCCCCCCCCCCCCCACTTGAGCAATTCCCTATAATTTCAGTGAATACAAAGAGAAAAGGCAATCATGGCTAACACACACACAGGATAGTCAATGCCAGCACCTCTGTTTTCTGGTACATGTTTCATACTAACATAAAACAATTGTTTCTTCAAGATGTCACCTTTACATTGAAGAAGCAAAACCCATCAAGTTTCCCAGATCTGGGAGCCATTTCTAATTTGCAGATATATCTACGCTGATAAAGTGCCATGCAGACACACTGAAGTTCCCTAATGCATTTGGACAGGGACGTCCTAATCGTGCATGACTTTCCAACATGTCTGGGAACACTTAAGTCTTACTGTACAAATGCACTCGCCAGCTTTTTTCCTAGGCAGCCTCGTAAATACGGTCCAAGCTCTCCGTCAAGAGAGGCGCAGCATAAGGACAGCTTGGAGAATCTCAGGCAGAGACGTCGAGGCTGCCCCAAGCACAGAGAAACAAATGTTTCTTTCACTGCCGCAGATGAAACAGATGTTTTTTGGGAAACACCGGCCAAACATCTGGCGGCATACGGAATGGCTGAGTTCAGATGCCCCCAATTTTTTTTTAAAGATTTTATTTATTCATGAGAGAGAGAGTGAGAGAGGCAGAGATGCAGGATTCGATCCCGGGTCTCCAGGATCATGTCCTGGGCTGAAGGCAGGTGCTAACCCACTGAGCCACCAGGGCTGCCCCAGATGCCCCCAGTGTAAGACACTTGCCAGCGTAGATGGTCCACTGTCCCCAAGTCTACGAAAAAAGCCTTTGTTTTCCTACAGTGATCAATACTCCCCTCCAGCCTGTCCCACCGTTCACTCCACTTCTGCAGTCACACGGGCGAAACTCGGTTGCCAGCTGTGTCCTCCAGGACAGGGAACAGGGCTTACCTAAACCGGGGCACACGAGTTTCCCAGCATGTGATGTGGGACACAGTGGTCCCGGCGCTGCAGCCTTCCAGACCCTTGCTGGTGTTGGCGGCTTCCTCCTCGGGCTCCCATGGGGACCGAGGCCCTGAGAACCCCCGAGTGGGACGGGTGTGGGAATGGGGCATCTAGAAATTAAAAGAGAACTAAAACCATATTTTGCCCACATCAGAAACTAAAAGGCTCTTAAGGAATACATGTTGGGGGGCGGGGGCACCCAGGCGGCTCAGTAGTTGAGCGCCTGCCTGCAGCCCAGGGCGTGACCCCGGGGTCCCGGGATCGAGTCCCACATCGGGCTCCCTGCATGGAGCCTGCTTCTCCCTCTGCCTGAGTCTCTCATGAATAAATAAAATCTTTTAAAAATAATAATACACGAGGGGAGTCCCCTCTTTTTCGGTTTCAAAACTCATCTGGACCTACTTGAGGGGAGGGGACCTTTGAGTGTGTTCCTGTACCAGAGTCTAACAAGCCTCTTCATCCCTAAAGAACCGGCTGAGCGTTTTGTGTTTTTCAGATTTCATTTATTTATTGAGAGACCCAGAGAGAGACAGAGGCAGAGCCACAGGCAGAGGTAGAAGCAGGCTCCGTGCAGGGAGCCCGATGCGGGACTCGATCCCGGGTCTGGAGGGTCACCCCCGGGCTGCAGGCGGCGCTAAGCCTCTGGGCCACCCGGGCTGCCCCCAATGAGGGTGTAATAAATGCCTGGGGGCCTCCGCACCCCCTCACCCCACTTTTTTTTATTTATTTATTTATTTATTTATTTATTTATTTATTTATTTATTTATTTTTTGATTGTCGTGAGGCCTGGGCCCGCGCCAGGAAGCCGGGCTCGACCCCGGCGACCCGGGCGCCCCCGAGCTACAGCTGGTCTCTAACCCCCCCCCCCCCCCCCGTTCCCTCCTGCAGCCCATCTTCGGCGTCCAGCAGCAAGTGGCGAGGCAGGCCCAGGCCTTCCTGTCCCTGGGCCGGATGGCGGAGGTGCAGGTGAGCCGGCGCCGGGGCGGCGGCGCGCCCTCGTGGCTGTGGTTCGCCACCGTCAAGTCGCTGATCGGCAAGGGCGTCATGCTGGCCGTGAGCCGGGGCCGCGTGCAGACCAACGTGCTCAACATCGCCAACGAGGACTGCATCAAGGTGGCGGCCGTGCTCAACAGCGCCTTCTACCTGGAGAACCTGCACTTCACCATCGAGGGCAAGGACACGCACTACTTCATCAAGACCACCACGCCCGAGAGCGACCTGGGCACGCTGCGGCTGACGAGCGGCCGCAAGGCCCTGGAGAACGGCATCAACGTGACGGTGTCGCAGTCCACCACGGTGGTCAACGGCAGGACGCGCAGGTTCGCCGACGTGGAGATGCAGTTCGGCGCGCTGGCGCTGCACGTGCGCTACGGCATGACTCTGGACGAGGAGAAGGCGCGCATCCTGGAGCAGGCGAGGCAGCGCGCGCTCGCCCGGGCCTGGGCGCGCGAGCAGCAGCGCGTGCGCGACGGCGAGGAGGGCGCGCGCCTCTGGACGGAGGGCGAGAAGCGGCAGCTGCTGAGCGCGGGCAAGGTGCAGGGCTACGACGGGTACTACGTACTCTCGGTGGAGCAGTACCCCGAGCTGGCCGACAGCGCCAACAACATCCAGTTCCTCCGACAAAGCGAGATCGGCAAGAGGTAACCCCCCACCCACGCGGGGCCGGCTGCCACGGACGCACGGACCGACCGACCGACCCACAGGTGCACCGCGGCCCACCCCCACCCCCGCCCAGTGCGCACGCGCGGCGGCGGCTACAGCAGGTGCACCGCGGCCCCCTCCCCCCAGTGCGCACGCGCGGAGGCGGCCGCAGCAGGTGCACCGCGGGCCCCTCTGCCCAGTGCGCACGCGCGGCGGTGGCCGCAGCAGGTGTACCACGGCCCCCTCCCACCCAGTGCGCACGCGCGGCGGTGGCCGCAACAGGTGCACTGCGGGGGGGGGCCCCCCGCCGCCCAGTGCGCATGTGCGACGGCGGCCACAGCAGGTGCACCGCGGGCCCCGCCCACTCTGCGCACGCGCGGTGGCAGCCACAGCAGGTGCACCGCGGGCCCCTCTCACTCAGTGCGCACGCGCGGTGGCAGCCACAGCAGGTGCACCGCGGGCCCCCCCTCCCACTCAGTGCGCACGCGCGGTGGCAGCCACAGCAGGTGCACCGCGGGCCCCCCTCCCACCCAGTGCGCACGCGCGGCGGCGGCCACAGCAGGTGCACCGCAGGCCTGCGTGTCTCTTGAGCCTGAACCACACACCTTTGCTCGGATGTTCCTGTAGCACAATCCGAATGGGACTCTCCGACACAGAAGAGCCTTCCAGGAGAATGGTACTGCTATTGAAATAAATACAAATTAAATAAAACACACACACACAAAAAAAAAAAAAACTTTTTTTTTTTTTCTGAATGACCTTAAAGGTGATCGGCTTTAAAGAATATGTTTACATATGCATATCGCTGCACTCAGTTGGACGGGAACTATTACAAGGAAAATCCATAAGTGAAAGAAAGGAGGAAAAAAAAAAACAAAAGGGGCCTAAACGTTTTTGCGCTTGGGCCCTCTGTTCCTTCGAGGCACTGTATTTAAGGTAAAAATGCATACAGTGTCTCCAGATATTACCGAATTGTCGACCTTTGCTTACAAGAAGTAGTCTCTCTGCATAGGATGTGATCTATAGCTCTGTTAATTTTAAAATGTGGGGCAAAATTCCTGTTTATAGACAACCCAGCTGCTTCCCCTGTGCTGCTTTGTAAAAGGACATTGGCACAAGTGACTCCTGCGCCGGAGGGGATTTCATAATGGATTTTACAATGCTAACGTGGTTTGCCTTGGGGGAAAAAAAAAAACAAACTGGCAAATAGAATCCTTGTCACTGATAAGCAAAGGAAACCCTGATTTTTTTGTAAATTATGTGAGACAAGTTGTTTATGGATTTTTATATGAATTACAATTTACTGTACATCAAATATTAGTCTCAGAGGAGTTAATTTATGTAAAGTGTTTAAAAAGTTTATACTTAAAAATAAAATGATAAAAACATGTGAACTGTGTGATTTTTTTAAAAAGGATTGCACCTTTTGTTATCTGTTATAGCTGTACAGTATAAATTATTATATTGTAGAGATATAACGACTTATGCCTATAATGTCCAGAAGTGTTGATATTTTTGTATTAGGTTGAAAAAAAAAACGTGCAACTTTCTATCACTAGATGGATAGGACAGTGCAATCCTAAGTGGGTGGCTAATCAGAGAACTGCTCCCTCCTCTTTCTTCTCTTTTTCATCTGGCCAGTGTCCTCAACCATTATCGACTAAGAGGCACAGTAGAAAACTAAGGCTGGTGGAATATAGCAGAAGATACGAAAATAAAATAAAATAGCAACTGGGCCGGAGAGGTCCTCTCCTGTCCCTGGCAGTCGAGGGGAGTTGATAGAACTAACCACAGGGTTTTTACTGTCACCATTCCTTGAAGCTCCGTCTCATGATGGAGGCGAGAGACCACATCAGATGCTCCGGGAAACGTTGGTGAGAAGGAAAGGATCTGATGTAGTCGTGACCGTAAACATGTGTCTTAAGACCTGGGAAAGATAGCAGAAACCGAGCAGCGGTGCGAGGGCCAGATGGAGAAGGTCAGGGTCACTCTGCTAGTCTTGGGTTTGGACCGTCAGGTCACCAAGAGAGACACAAAAGGGAGACAAAAGCTCCTGTAAGCCCTCACGACCCAACCGTCCTGGGAGCTGGTTTGAATGGCAGCCTCTGCTCCGTCTCGGGGAAGCCGGGGGGGTGGTGGAGGCAGATCCAGCTGGAAGTGAATTGACAGCCGTGCCCTCCTGCACGCGTGCGAGCGGGACCGAGCACAGCCATCTGCACTTCTGTGTCGGCCCAGCCGCTCTTGCAAATCTCTTTCGTGAGCACTAAATTCAGCCACAAAAATATTTTTAGAAAATATTTCTCAGTTCATTGAGCTATAGTACACACTGTTTTCCTCTATGTATAATGGTGATAAAATATAGCAAGTGAACATGTCGTAAATATAAAGGTTCAAGTGATGTATTGAAAATAATTTTCTAACTGCTTTGTATGTATCACATACTCTAAATTGCACAGTAGGCGTGTTTATTAAACAGATTGGCTGGGAAAGTTTCAAAATAGCTACTGAATTTACAGTATCAGTGCTATTACTGTCTTTGTGTATTTGGTAGAGCATACCGAAGTAATTAATCTTCTAATGAATGCTGATATTTTATTAGAATGAAAGCACAGATTAGCATTAATATTTTTTATCCTGGAAATCCTTTGGCAAGTATTATGAAGCCCCGATTTAGAAAACTATGAGATTTCAAACCACATAAACATGGCTCTGTTTTACATTTTATTTTTTAACTGTTAACTTAGGTGTTTGCAGTTCTGTTCGATGGAATTTCTGCAGGACTGTATTTAGCATGCTGTAAGTACTTTTGGTTGAAATAGGCTCTGAGTCTAAATTCTCAGAAATGTCTCTGATGTATTGACCATGAAAAGCTTGTACCACATGACGGAAGTGAAATCATAATCCTACCCTCTTCTCGACATGGACTGGTCCTCTACACTGGCACCGATAAGTAACAGATTGGGAGTATCTCTTGGTGCTTATTTTAGATGAAGTCAAATCAACCCAATTAGTGTCTTGTTAGTAGGTATAATGAGCCTATTTCTTTCTAAAAAGACTTGTGATCTGGACATGCTTTTACAAGAAATAGTGACCTTGGGGAATATGTAAACAAAAGACCTTTTTCTAAGAGTTGGGGGGTGGGGGACTGTATAATGGAAAGAATTAGCTTACAGAAAAAAATAAAGAAATTGATATTCAAAGTATTTTAGGCAAAGCCAGTCAAAATGCTTTCATGATATTTTGAGATGTAAATTTTGTCTGATTTGTATTGTTCTTTTCATTTGCCTTCTTAACTTTATATGTGACCTGAATTTTCCATAACTTGACTATAGATTGCATCTAGGCATTCCAATAAAAGCCAACCCAATGTGTGTGTGTTTATATATTTTTTTAAAATCTGGGGCTAGCCAGCATGTGTTTTAGGGCAGAGGATGCAAACAGATGCCTTGTTGGGGGTACTGATTCATCTGCAACCCAGTTGGTAGGTAATATCTTTTCTTTCCTTTTTTTTTTTTTTTTTTTAAATTTGTGTCCACTGGCCAGACTGCCAGCTCAGCAGCATACACTTCACAGGGGACTCTTCCCATGGCCTACTTTAGAAAAACGTTAAATACACCCCCACAAAGCCAAACATTATCACCGTAAAGAAGAAGAAAAAAAAAAAAATACTGCCCATTACTGCTCGAAAACAGGCCTCGTTCCTGGGATCCTAGCAATAAGTGCTTAATTAAAACACTTGATTAGAATAATCAGTTTAGGCCTGATAGGCTCCCAGCCTCCTGGAGATGTCTAAATCTACATACAGACCGGCTGATGAGAGGATGCTTTAGTTCAGCAATTCCAGGCTGGCAGGCCAGGGCTTTGATTTCAGTCTGAAAAGGCGGGCTTCATCACGCTTGCTTTGTAGTGACAACATGTTGATCCAACAAGAATCAGGTCACTCCACTTGGCAAACTGGTCTGTTTTTTTTTCCTCCTCAAATTAGAGTTTAACGCGCTCCAACCGGGGAAATACAGAAAAATACATGCGGATTCCTACTTTCGTTTTCGACACTCCTTTCCTTAAGAGCAATGTCTGAACAAATGCAAAGAAAAGCACTGTAGGTAGAAACTGTATCTTAAAGAATTTTCTGGATGTGGGGTATGCCGCCGGCACATCTGCGAAATTCCCATCCACCTGTTTACATTCATCACAAGACCCAACACTTGCATGTGGTTTTAAGTGCCAGACCTGAACATAAGCACAACACCTGATTATAAACACCTCAAACCGACACCAGCCCTCAAGCAACTTTAAAAGGTGAGGAGAGAATCGAATCCTGCCCCGAATGACGCTGTTTCTCTCACCTGCTGAACAGCAAATCAGCTGTCGGAGGTGCTTTTGAAATGGAGGGTTCCAAAAGGGGAAGCCAGGAAGGCAGTGATCATGTCCAGTCTGGGGCAAACCACCCCGGGAAGGGCCCACGGCATCCCCCTCGCTGTAATGCAGAGAACTGCACCCGCCCCCTTGGGGACAGGGAGCTCCTGCAGAGGGGAGCCCCCACCCCAGCCTACCTCCCCGCACTGGAGCCTTGCAGGACCGCTCAGCTATTAACTCTTTTCACAAATACCCAGATTCTATCTCCCTTTCCCTGAAAGCAGTGAGCTGCTCCCAGCACCCCAGTCCAGGAAATGCATCAAATTCTAGCAGTGGAGCCTGAAGAGACTTAGACAAGTTGGAGTGTGTTGCTCAAGTTTGCAGAAGCGGCTCAGGCCAAGGTGAGCAAAGATTTCCTGCCAGCGAGCACCCTCCACTGCCTCAGCTCCTCTCCTGATAACCCTACCCAGGAAGGCCCTGGGGACACCCCTTTCCACTCTTACTCCCTCAGGGCAACCAGTCTTTGCAAAGCAGCCGGAATTTAGAGCCATTGCATTTTTCACCATATAAATGTAAAAATGCCCAGGCCCACTCACAGGGCACGCATCCTGAGCTCCCCTCTGCCTGCCAACGTTTCTACTTCCTCAGCCCCCTCGTCTTAGATAAGAAAGTCTGCCTTGCAGTATTAATGACTTCAGAATTTCTAACAAGACTTCTGAAAGAATGGCCACTGCTTTGCACAGATGCCGGTGTCAGGCTATTTATCTAGATTTTCCATAAGCTATTCATCTGGCTTTGGTCATCCCACTAAGCCAACGAAAAAATAAAAATGAGTTATAAGTCATCGTGACCCATTTTAACCACAGAGTTAAGCCAGAGTAACAAGGAGGTACTGAGAAGCCACCGAAGTTTTCCACCTTCTAATTTAAACCACATAATGAATGTCCTCTCTTGCCAGAGTTCCCATTTGCATTTCACCACCTCTGCTAGCAGTGGTCTCTCGATGTCAGTTAATTACTGAGAACTTTTAGGTAAATTGAGAAAACCTTTTCATTTATGAACTGACTTAAAATTCGGTTGGGGAGGAATACAGGATTCCTGGAGTGTCCCATGTGCAGAGAATTTACTAGAACTGATTCTAAACCTAGAGCAGCACCATTATTCAGTTTAGCGTTAATGGGTTCCACAAAGCAAATTTAATCAATCCTTTTGGGACCTAAGCTGGGGAAAATTAAAATTAGGAGCATAAATTGTGACTTCTAGGGCAAGACAGTGGCTTGGTTACATCCTCCTGCTTATAGAGTGAATTGTGAGCTGGGCCCTAGCCACGAGCAGTCGGCCTGCATTTCGGAAGGGAAATCGCCTCCTTTTCCATGTGTGCAAAGATTTCCTGAATTCCACCCACAGTGGCTATTTCTGTGATGCATACAGAAATATGCAGGCGACTCACTCCGTACAACGGACAGGATTTCCAAGCGGTCCACTGACTGGCTCAAAATGAATTCCTTAAAACTCTCACAAGCTGACTTTATCAGGGGGGTGTGAGGGAAGCATAAATACCCAAGGAGAGAAAGCGACAAGTTCTGTGACCAGAAGGCTGAAAATGGAAGTGCTCAGGGGCCGTCTGTAAGGACGCACCCCAAGGGTCCTTTCGACCTGGACTGCCTACCACAGAAGTCAGTAATGACCTTTGCATACGTGCAAAAACTGCCCTATCCCAAATTTTCCTTCAGCACTAATGCCAGGGAGATTCTAGAGACGCCGGTCAACCGATTCTATAGGACCTTCTACAAAAATCATCCCAGGACTCCTGTCTGCACATGCATGAGGCCCTTTGCTCTCACCAGCCTCCCTCTCGCCCTCTCTCCTCTCTCGCTGGATCTACCCTGGCAGACGCCGTCTGGGCTGCAAACCCTTCAGGTTGTATGGAAACATGCACATCACTGAGGCGTAGAAGGAGAACCGTACCCCTCCGGGCAGTAGACCAGGTTGACTTTAAAATAATCCCATCGCAGGAAGTTAGAGTCTCTTGTCCCCCAACTTACTTACAAAAGGTCATAAACAAACCGGCTTTTAAACACCTCCTCCTTCAGCTATGACATTATTTCTAGTTTTGACCTGGGGAGAGAGAAAGAGAGAGACAGAGGCCTGGGGTTCATGCTGGGGCTCAAGCTTTGACAAGTGCCACTGCATTACACAGAGAAGATGCAGGGGTGACCCAGCAGGAGGAGCCCAGCCGAGCACCCTGAGGGAAGCGGCCCCTGGGGGGAGCAGAGGGCCCAGCATCTTTCCTAGGTTCCCTCCGTCGCGGGCTGCCCTCCTGTCCTCCCTCCAGCCCAGGCCTCTGGCTCCCGTGCAAATGAGAAGCCAGCCCAACAGCTGGCCCGGGGCGGGCGGGGCCTTCAGGACCTCTCTTCCCCTCAACAGCCCAAGGCGGCTGGGGGCCAGGGTCAGCCGGGACTTGGGGGCCCTGGAGGCTGGGCCGGGCCCAGGCACTTTAGGGGAAGGGCTCTCGCGCCCCCTAGTGATGAGCATCGCTGGCGAGGCCGGGCCGGGCCCAAGCCGCAGCCCAGGCCTCGAGAAGCAGCCACCACCTGGGGCCCCCCCTTCCCCGGCTCCTCCAGTGCCACTGATCCTCGGTCCCCCCATCTTCGCTCTGCCCACAGAGTGTCACACATAAACCGATTACTTCTGCTTCGTGCACTCCCTCACCGAGGCCCGGTCCTTGCAAAAACTGCTGCCGGGAGATTTCCTGGCACGTCAGGCAGAAACTTTGCCCCACAATGTTCATCCTGCTTGGCAGATCAAAATAGGGCCCTGCCTCCCAGGCATTGTCCCGCGGGCGATCTGGGTTCTGCGGCCCCCCGAAAACAGGGATTTCTCAACGATCACATTGTTTCCCGTTCACTTTTCATGTTTGAGCAGTCCTGTTGCCGGCCAGAATTTCCCAGAAGGACAGATCATTTATATTCAGAGTGGTGTTTTATTTCTGCGGGAGCCAGGCTCTCACCGAACGTGCTAGAGTGACAGCCTGGAAAAAGTGAACCCCCTCCACCCTCACGGGGCAGCTGGGGCCTGAGCGGGGCCTGCTCCCCACCCCACCCCGCCTCGTCTGGGCCTCAGTGGTGGAGACACCCATCTCCTTCATCTCCTTCATCTCCCCAGCCCTGCGGCGGCCCCACGAGGAAGGAAGGGGATTGAGCCTTTTGCCCCCTTGTTGTCACCCAGAGAAGCCAGCGGGTGGCACTTTCACGTGGCAGCCCAGGCTGGTGTCCTGCCTTCAGAAGAGGTCTGTGCTAGAGCCCGTTGTCATTTTTGGAGGCCTGTGAGACCCACGGCCCATACTCCCTTCCCGACTTTGCATGGAAGTGAAAAGACCAAAGTTGGCACATCGAAGCCAGAATATCCCTTAGATTAAGACCAACCTGAGGGACGCCAGGGTGGCTCAGCGGGTGAGCGTCTGCCTATGGCTCAGGGCGTGACCCTGGGGTCCCGGGATCGAGTCCCGTATCAGGCTCCCCACATGGAGCCTGCTTCTCCCTCTGCCTGTGTCTCTGTCTCTCTCGTGAATAAACAAATTAAATAATTTTTTAAAAAAGGATGAAGCTCACGTGAAACGTAAAGGAGCCTGCTAGCCAGATGCCAGAAGTAGGTAACGCACCCCCACCTCACCGGCTCCGTGGGCCCTGGGGGGGCCCCTCCTGGTGGGGTAATGAGGCCTGCCCAGCTCACCAGGAAGGGGGAGTCCGTCTCCTGCCCCTGGGGGCCCAGGTGATGGGGGAAGAGAAGCCAGGCAGGAGCTCTCTCTCTCTCTCTCTCTCTACACACACACACACAGCCGGGTGCCCACACCCCCTCGGAGTCTTGCACCTCATCTCAGAGCCACAGCCTCGGGTTCACCTGGCCCTGGCCTCCGGCCAGGTGTCTCTGTGCCCTGAGCAGCACCTCTTCCCTGCTGTGACGCAGGGGGCGTCCCCGGTGCTGCCTGGGCAACCAGTCCGCGAACACACGTTCTGCCCTGGGAGCTGAGCCCAGCCTCCAGAGCAGGAGGCCTGGTTTCGAGAATCTGTCCACACCCCGCTTCCAGGCCCCTGCCCCCACTGCCACCCCCATGTCCCAGGGAACCACGATTCCCTCTGGGGGCGAGGACCAGGGCTCGGGATTTCTAGAAGGCAGGTCCTCCCCAGTTACTCTGGCACTTGTTAAGAGGGGGACACGGCCTTGCCTCGCTCTTGTAAATCACGGGGAAACAGGACCAGCCCTGCCACGACTCAGGGCTCTTTCTGCGGCCTCCGCTAATTAGTGCTTTCGTTAATCAAACTCAGCAAATCCCCGGAGAGGCCGTACAGCTGGGAGAAGCCCCAAGCCGCGGAGACCGTCTGCGAGTCCCTACTCGGCCTGGTCCAAGGATGCCCAGCGCCCCTGGCCCTGCTCCTCAGTTGTCCACACCTCAAAGTGGGCCCAGACCTGTCCCTCGAGCCACTCCCTCCAGTCCTCCCGTGCCCGCAGCTGCCTAAGAGAGCCGGAGAGAGCCAGAGTCAGAACCAGAGCAGAACCAGAGCAGAGCAGAACCAGAGCCAGAGCCGGAGTCGGAGCCGGAGCAGAGCCAGAGCCAAGGCCAGAGCAGACCCAGAGCAGAACCAGAGCAGAGCCAGAGCCAGAGCCAGAGCCGGAGTCAGAGCCGGAGCAGAGCCAGAGCCAAGGCCAGAGCAGACCCAGAGCAGAACCAGAGCAGAGCCAGAGCAGAGCCAGAGCCAGAGCCAGAGCAGAGGCTGAGCAGAGCCAGAGCCACAGCCAGAACAGAGCCAGAGCCAGAGCCGGAGCTGGAGCAGAGCCAGAGGGGAGCCAGAGGGGAGCCAGAGCCAGTCCTAGGTGAATACCTTAGGTTGTCACCGGCTCGACACTAGACAGACAGCCACCGGCCGACAGGAGAGCATCGGGTCTCCCCGGGTGTCCCTGGCTGTGGGTCCTCTGCTCTCCAGTTTCGGCAGCCAGCACAGAGGGCTTAGCCTGCCGGGCAGATCCCCCCAGGGCCTGCGGTGTGGACACCCACCTCCTTTCCCGGGCACCCCCAGGGAGCCAGAGGGAACCCTGCCGAAGGCCAGAGCCTGAGGAGCCTTTGAGAACCCTCTTCCCACGGTTTGCAGCGGTTTTTACATGTGGATCTTTATGCCAATTAAATCTCACATGAAAGCGAAGCAAAGGTCCAGCTGCCCCAACCGAAGTAGGAGTCCTGCAGGGGACCGGCACTGCAGAAGGTCCCAGTAGAGAAAAGCTCCTTGTCCTCTAGGATTTCAGGTCTAGTTGGGAGGCAGACACAGATTGTTTCTGAACAGAGTGGTCGGGTGCCCAGGTGGCTCAGTGGTTGAGCAACTGTCTTTGGCTCAGGGTGTGACCCCGGGGCCCGGGGATGGAGTCCCGCATCGGAGGGCCTGCTTCTCCCTCCGCCTGTGTCTCTGCGTGTCTCTCAGGAATGTGCAGGGGGATGAGTGCACCGGACAGGGCAGGGCTGCATGCACATCGCCAGGATCACTTCCAGTGGTGCAGACCCGGGAAGGCCCCACAGCAGGGGTCTGGAACTGGGCTTCCTGCAAGGCTTTTTCCACCTCCGCCAAGCTAGGACCTGGCCGGAGCCCCCCGGCTGGTGCTGCAGGACAGAGCTGTAATCCCACTCTGCCCATCTACAGAACCCACGCTCTTCCCACTCATCTCGCTACACCTAACAGCCAAGTTCCAAGCTCGGTGTATGAGGCCCCAAGCCAAGCCTCGTCAGACCCCCGCCACTCAGTCTCTGGCCTCTCCAGGGCAGGACGTGCTAGACACATCCTGAAATCCGGCTAAGTGGACTTTCTCCATTTTCCAAGAAGCCCCACCCCTCCAGGCCTCTGTGCCTTTGCACAGGCTCCTCTCTGGACCGGCACCCGTGTGGCGGCGCCCGAGCAGGTCCGAATCTGGTGGGCGCACTGTGTCCTGCCCCAGCCACAGGCAGGTCTGGCTCCTCGGCCCCCACGAGGCCCGGGCACAGCGCTGGCCCCAGGAATGCTGGTGGTTCGACAAGCACCCCTGTGTTTGAGTTCTAAACTCACGGCGAAATCCTAAGTAGCTGCCTCTCTGCGAAACATCCAGAATGCCTCCAAGACAATGAGCCCTTATTTTGAAAATAAACCTAAATTTTAAAACATCAGCCATTTACGGTGTAGGGAGAAATGGTCTAAATTATTGAGGAACTAATTAACACTTCCAAGTGAAGCAGTGGCAGGTGGTGGGCTCCCGTCCTGCTGGCGGCCCCGAGACGCTGGACGTGAGGGGCACACGCTCCACACGAAACACAAACCTGATGCTTCTGTCTGCACATCAGGGCCTGTGGGTTCCCTCTGATGGGGGGGAGGCTCTCTCCCCAAGCCTGGTGCCTCTCGGGGGCACCCGCCTTCCTCGCCTCCCCCCTCTCCACGCTGGCCCTGTTAGGGAGAGAGCAAGCACAGACCTTGTCGTTTCTGTAGACGTTGAACAGTGTGGTATCCTGTTCCTGGTTCTTAAAGTTGGCAAATAAAAATGGTCTACCTCTAAAACTGGGTGAGAGTGCCTGGCCGCGTGCTCAAGGTTCCGAGCACACGACTGACCTAAGACTGAGCCCCGTCCCAGCCTGAACGGGCTCCCTTAGGGCCCGCTGAGGCCCCTCAAGGCCCCGGCAGGATCCCAGGTCTCCTTGCCCCTCTGGCCTCACGCCTCCACACAGGAGGCAGCAGGGGAAGGAGCCGTCCTCTTCCAGCACAAGCAGCCTCCTGGGCCCGCCTCGCCGGCACCCCATCTCCATCCCTGGGCACCTCCCCACAGGAAGACCCTGCAGAGGGCCAGAGCCCGAGCATCCTTGGAACATCCGTCCCATGGTTAGCAGTGGTTTCTAGTTGTGGGTCTTTACGCCAACTGAATGCCTTCATTGGCAGGCACCAGGCGCCCAGGGGTGCAGACAGTCAGCGGCAGGAAACCTCTCCCATCCCGGCTGGTGTCTGGCGCGAAGCTGCACCCGACGTGCAGCAGGACAAGCTAAGCCCACCGGGGGCTGGGACCCTTGGAGGAGGAAAGTCCTCCCCCAGGATGAAGGCAAAGGGACGGCCAGCAAGCCCAAAGCGCCCCGCAGCCGCTCTCCCCTCCGACCCCACACTCAGGCCCTGCGCACCACCGGTCCTTCAGGGCCAGAGTCCCTGCGAGGGGCTGGCTCTCGCCGCCTCGCGGGGTCACTCTGCTCCTGAACGATCACTCTGCCTTCTGCTGCTGCTGCAGCTGCTGAACCTCCTGGTCACTGACTCCCTGGGGCCCGTCCTCCCCACCCCCCCCCCGCTCCCTGCAGAGCCGGGTCCCCCCATCACCTCCTCCTCCTTCAACCCCTCCTCTGCTCTGGCATTCAGGCCTTCCACTCCCCCCATCCCTGCCTCCCCGGGGGTCCTCCTCCATCTGCTGCTGACCCCAGTGTGGGCTTTCCCGGGATCTGTCCTTGACCCCCTTGTGCTGTGGCGTCTCCCCTTGGGAAGCTGGGGTACCAGGTGGGGACTCTGCCCCTTTTCCCCATTTCTACATGCTTCACCCTTCCAGGGGGGTTGCCCGGGGATCTCTGTAGACCTTTAGAGAGACGGGTCTTCTCTAGGCCGCTGTGGTATCGGGAGGGGGGAGAGGGGGCTTCTATGGTGCACAGGCCTGGTGGCTCCCAGCATGCTGGACAGTGTTCCCCTCACCTTTAGAGAGAGCCCGACGCCAGAGATACATTATATCCCCCTCTGTGAGCCGTTGAATCCGAGGTGTGTTGGCCACAGTGGCCACCCTGGCTCATGGAAGGAGGCCAGAGCCACAGTTCCTCAGCCCCGGAGGCCCAGGCCTGTCCACGCCGGTGGGTGAGGCCAATGGCAGCTGTGGGCACAGGGAGTCCCAGCCCCAGAGGCAGGTGGATGGTCGACCCACAGGTCCTGGGGTGGGGAGGGGTCTCTGGAGCACACCCCACGCTGATCAACAAGCCTCTTCTGGAATGTGATCAGCTCCCAGGCTTTCTGTGCCTGTGGACATTGCCACCACACTTGGAACTGCTCCCCCTGCCCCCTCATCCTCTTCCTCCTCCTCCTCCTCCTGGAATCTGTCTTTGGGGGACAGCACAACAGTCCTCCTAGAATGCAGGCTGTGTTCTCAGCGTCACCTGTCTCCATATGCAAACCGGTCCCCATCTCCTACAGATTCCTCCCAAATGGTGCGGCCAGAGGTCAGGCCCTGGCCCCCGTGGAGTCCCCTCGCCCCCTCCCAGCCCCAGGCCTTGTAGGCACGGGCCAGACTCGCTGCCAGCGCCCCCCCTCACCCGCCCCATCTTCTCTGCCCCAATCCTTTAATTCCTGTTTGCGAGAATTCCACACAACTCCGCCAACGGGCTTCTAGGTTTCCCACCGGCCCGAGTGCCCCTGATTTACTCCACATGCCCTCCGCAGCTCCGCCCTCCTCCCTCCTCTCCCTTCCCCAGGAGGGGAATTGAAGACCCTTTAAAATAGAGCAAATCAAAGTGCAGAGGCTGATGCCAAGTGCAGCTCTGCAGGAATCACTGGGAGGCTGGCTCCCTCCTGCTGGAAGGCCTCCCCCAGGCAGGCATTGTGCTCCCCTCTGAGCCTCCCGCCTCCCTCCCCCCCCCCATGTTTGAATCCTGCCAGACTTGCATCCAGCTGGTAGAGATGATGTTCAGACTGCAGGCTGCTGGCAGGGCTCGGGGAGCCAGGAGAGAGGAGCACGAATGGGTTTAGAAGCGGCTCTGCGGGGCTCGTCAGCCTCCACCTCCACCCTGGAGGCCCTTCTGTGCACTGAGGGCCCAGGGCAATGGCAGGCCGGGGAGGCAGCAAGCAGGGCGGCAGGCTAGGAGAGACGTATCAAATACAGGACTCCCAGCTGAGATGGAATTTCAGACCAACAAGAAATACCTGTCAGTATTAGTATATCCCATGCTGTATTTGGGATATACTTACACTAAAAGATGTGTTTGTGGTTGAGCCAAAACTTGCATTTAACGGACTACCCTGTTCTGTTCTGTTCTGTTTTGTGTGTGCTAGATTAGGGCAACCCTAAGGTAAACCCTGGTGGTGTCTCTTAGACTCATGCCCCTCCAGCTGCACGGACAGAAGAGAAATGAGCGGCTGCGCCAGCTCCCCAGGGCTGCCCTCACAAAGCACCCCAGACCAGGTGGTTTAGCATCTTCTATTCATGGAGGCCAGAGGTCTGCAATCCAGGTGCTGGTAGAGCTCTGCTCTCTCTGAACACTTGGGGAGAATCTTCCCTCACTCCTTCCAGCTCCTGGGGGTTGCCAGGAATCCTCGGCATCCCTTGGCTTGCGGCAGCATCGTTCCAATCTCTGTCTCTGTCGTCACGCGCCAGTCTCCGGGTGTGCCTTCCGGTATCCGGGGTCTCTGCTTGTAAGGACGCGAGCCCGTGGAGCAGGGCACACCCTGGTCCAGAAGGGCCCCATCTGCCTTGACTGCATCTGCAGAGGCCCCGTCCCCAAAGGAGGTTCCCGGTGGACGTGAATTTGAGGGGACACTGTTCAACCCGGTCGACGTTCCCTCTGCGTTCACTGACACCCACCTCACTGAAAGCTTTCAGATCCCGATGATCATAAAATCGGCCAAAAAACAAATATCCCATATCTGCTCCCAGAGTCCATGAAGCCACACTGCCCGAGTCAGGGCGCAGGAGCTGACCCTCTGGAACGCCTCTGGCGTGAGTGGGGGAGGCCGGAGCTGCCTCTCTCCTCTTCCTGCAAAAAGCCCATCAGAAACGACCCCCCGTTGGGCCTGAGAAACACACCCGATGCCACCACCACCAGCATCAGAAAATCGGGGCCTCGGTGTTCATGCACCCGGGCCCATTCGCCGAGATGCCCCTGAATGTCCCTGCGAGGCTGCGAGGCTGAGTTCTCTCGGGGGGGAAAGGAAGCCTCTTCTGAGGTGGAAACTGCGTCTGGGCCTGTGTACAGGCTGCGTGGCCCGAGCGCCCCGCGCCCCTGACCGGTCCTGCTGGCACACAGACCGGGCGTGAGGCCTGGCCGGGGACGTGCCCGCAGCTGGTACAGGGAGGAGGTTCACGAGCTGCACAGGGTCCTAAGACGATGCCCTCAGAGGGGCACATTGGAAGCCCCCAGGATCGCGGAGCCCCCAGAGCCCTAGGCCTCTGGCCCCCCACAGCGGTGGCTCAGCCCCAGCGTCGGTTCTGGCCCGGACTGTCATGCACACGCACGGCTCGGGCCCGGACATGTCATGCATGTGCTGCGCGGCTGACAGGCCTGCTCGGAGCCGTTCGGAGGGGAGAAGCCCTCACTCCAGTTCCCTAGTATCAGTAATTAATTAATTAGTACAGCAGAGCTGTACAGTACAGCAGAGAGTTGTCCACGACGTACCGCAGTGAAACCACCGCACGCGCACACGCACGTACACACACGCACACAGGCCTGTTGGCACACTGCGGGCAGCTCCTTCTCAGGGCCCTGTCTGCCTCCCTCCCCTCGGCACGTCCCTCGGGCCCCAGGGCAGCCTGACTGAGCAGCTGGGCAGCAGCCTCTGGCCCCACTGTACCCGCCACGCGGAGAAGGCACCATTCTTGCCCAGGCCCCTGGTGACCTGTCTCAGGGGTGAGCCGGGTCAGGCTGGGGCTCCCTCCCTATCAGCTGGGTCTGCAGGAGAATGCTTGGTTTTTCTGGGCCGATGGCAGCTTCGCTCTGCCAGGTAAAGGCCTGAAACATCTTCCATCCCATCCTCCCGGCCAGAGGCCCTCCCCCTTACACACCTGCGGGATTCCTCACAGAAATGGGAATTCAAAGCCTTGAATCCTCCATTATGTGGCCTCTGCACATGGCTTCACCTGGTGTTGAGAAACTCAAGTGAGTAGGTCTTCAGGGCACCTGGATGGTTCGGTTGGTTAAACGTCTGACTCTTGACCTCAGGGTCATGGAATCGAGCCCCAAGGCAGGCTCCACTCTCAGCAGAGAGTCTGCTTGAGATTTTCTCTCTATCCCTCTGCCCAGCCCCCTCTAAAATTAAATACACAGAACTTTCTTTTTACGGATTTTTTTTTTAAGATTTTATTTATTTATTCATGAGAGATATATATAGAGAGGAGCAGAGACACAAGCAGGCTCCATGCAGGGAGCCCGATGCAGGACTTGATCCCAGGACTCTAGGATCATGCCCTGGGCCGAAGGCAGGTACTAAACCACTGAGCCACCCAGGGATCCTCTTTTACAGATTTTATTTATTTATCCATGAGACATACACAGAGAGAGGTAGAGACACAGGCAGGGATAGAAGCAGGCTCCCTGCAGGGAGCCCAGTGTGGGACTCGATCCCAGGACCCCGGGATCATGACCCGAGCCAAAGGCAGACGCTCAACCACTGAGCCACCCAGGCGTCCCATACATAAAACTTTAAAACAAGACAAAGCAAAACACAAAGACAAAGGTGTAGGTCTCTGAAGCACTTAGGATGCGCTGATCTTTCCGAGCATTCCAGCACCTTGAGTGTCCTCAAGAGCCTGCTGTGCCAGGATCTGTGAATCATTTGTAAAGCGGCATAATGTGAACTTGACAGGCCCTGACATAATTAACAGAATATTTTAATATAAAGAGGAGTAACTCGTGTCTGAGTAACCCACACACACCCACGGGGACCCCGTCTTCCGTCAAGATTGTTGGTTCAGAGGCAGACTTTCTCCCTCTGATGAGGAAGTGATGACACAGCCCACCCTGACCCAATGGGAGGGCCGAGCCCAGAGACACCCCTGTGCAGGGGAGAAGTGACTTCAAGAACTGCTGGAAAGAAAACAAAGGATCCTTGAGTCCCGCAGCCCCCCTGTCTGAGGCCAGAGGGAAGGGGGCACCAGTGGAAGCCAGCGTCTGTGACAGCAGGGAGACCCCAAATAACAGGAGCCCAGAAAGAAGCCAAATATGGGGTGGGGTGAGGTGGAAGGAGCCGTGAGCAGGAGAGGCCGCTGGGCTGGTGGCCCTGGGACTCCGTTGCTCTTCACACGGGGCCTTCCTGAGTGTCTGTGATGAGCAGTCACGGGAGCAAAATAGAGCTGAAGCCCAAGTTTGCAAAGCCCGAGACAGAAGACCGTCCACTGTGGTGGTCGAAGAAAGCTTACAATCCACGTCATCTGACGCAGGCGGGACGGTGGGAGGAATCACCACTGTGCTGTTGGCGCTTGGGCCTGCTCGCTAATCACTTTGCCTAAGTGACTGCTGTTAGGGTGGCCCTGCCCGTGGACCCACTGAGCATCTCTGGGGTCTGCTCAAGGGGGGCCCTCCAGCACCAGTGGACCCTTGACCCACAAGCCTCCAGCTGTCTGCTCTTTGGGCAAGGGCCCCCCCAGGGCCAAAACTGAGAGCTATCATGTGTCCTTTCTTTGCTTCTCTTCTGGGACGTCCCTTAACACTAGGCAAGATTCCAGGGAAGGCCACCTGTGCGCCAGTCACAACCCCTGTCACCTTCAATGACGAATTGACTGCTTGCCTAACACCCAGCGCTGAGCCAAGAATGGCCGAGAAGATGGTCACCACATCCCAGCCTTCTCCCGGCACCGTGTGTTGGTTCACACAAACGCAGAGGAATTCCACATGGTGTACCGTGGAAAATGGGCGGGAGAAATTATTCTGGGTCTGGTCTTATTTATTTATTTATTTATTTATTTATTTATTTATTTATTTATATTTTATTTTATTTTTTGGGTCCAGCCTTTTAAAAAAAATCTTTTATATTTTTTTATCTATTGTATCCAGGAGAGAGTTGGATGCCATAGCCAAGTTTCAAAGTAGAGTTGTGCTTAGGGCCTTCTTCTCCAGCATTCGGGTCCCCTCCAACGCTGGCGTCTTCAGAAGGAAACCTCCACGCCAAATGCTTTCATTTATGAGTCAGAAACCCCAGCTGGGCTCCAGTCAGGAAAAGTGATTTTAGCGGAGGGGCTTTAACACAGGAATTGGTCGCATAGGTGATGGAGGGCTGAAAGGGAAAGACCGGGTGAGGGACACGGGAGCACAAAAGATGGTAATAGGAGGCAGCTACTAAGCCTAGGTGGGGGGAACGATGCAAAGGGCCCCACGGAGCAGGGACACTGGGACACTGACCTCCCGGCCGGGGTGATGCCCCACTAGCTGCGGGCTGGCGTCTCTAACAGGCATCAGGAGGCAGGTTCAGGGAGCAGAGGTGGAAGTGGCAGTGGAAGGAACCGCTGCTGCGCCCAGGACAGGACAAAGTGGTGCTGCTGGAGCATCAAGGACAAGAACAGGGACCCAACAAGAAACAGGGAGTCCGCCTCTCCCTCCTGCTTCCCGGCTGCCCCCTCCTAGGGGCCCTTTGGGCCTAACCACCCGCAGGAGCCCGCCTGCCAAGGACACCTGCAGGTTTGCAATCCCAGCCTCGGCTGCAGGAGCTGAGGACAGGAGCCTGGCTTTGGCGCGAGACGGGGAAAGGGCCGCAGCACTCGCTGCATCTCCGCGCCCCCCATCCCCCCGGCCCCCATCCCCAGTCCAGCCGCGGCACCGGCCTCTCCCCCAGGGAGCCCGCCCTCCTTGGGCCAGAGGCTTGAGAAGCAGTCACTGCAAAAGATGGGTCGCGGGAGCCGCGGGTTTCAGATCACATGTGTAGACTGAGGTCGTTACGCCCCCCCCCCCCCCCCCCCGCTGCCCCGGGATGTCGTCTGCGAGCCCCCAGGCCGCTCGGGGGCGGGGAGGGATGGGGAGGCAGGTGCTCGGGCAGGGCGGCCGCAGGCTGCTCTCCTGGCACCGGCTCCGTCCGCGGGCCGGCCGCCTGCGCCCCAATCCTGCCCGGCCTGCCCGCTGGCTCTGCAGGTGCTGGGCGCCCCGGCCCCCCGGCCCCCGCCCCCCGGCCCCCGGCCCCCGCCGCGCTCCGCCTGGGGGCGCCGCGCGCTCCTCCCGGGCGGCGCAGGCACTGGGGCGGCGCGCCCCCTGGTGGCGGCCGGCGGAACTGCTCCCACCCCGTCCTCCCGCCCCGGGAAGGTCGCGGGGTTCGCAGGCCCGGCCTGGTGCGGACAGGTGACTCCAAGGAGGCCCTCCTAGCAGCTCCAACTTACGGATGGAGGCATTAAGTCTTTTTTTTTTTTTTAGCTGGAGTTCAATTTGCCAACATATAGCATAACACCCAGGGCTCATCCTGTCAGGTGCCCCCCTCAGGGCCTGTCACCCAGTCACCCCGTCCCCCTGCCCACCTCCCCTTCCACCACCCCTAGTTCACTTCCCAGAGTTAGGAGGCATTAAGTCTTAGAGAAACTAGATGAAGACCATGGACAGGCTGATCTTCCCCACTTGGAAAAATGATGAGAGGGCCAGGGACTCTCGGCCACACCCGCGTCTCTCGCATCACCTGAGCCCTTCAGCTCGGTTGGCCGTGAAGTGACACTGTTACAGCTCAGCCTGTCGCTGAGGGCCCCAAGTGCCCGCATCTGGGTTCTGAGGCCGTGTGAAGACCCTCTAACCACTGACATTTTTTTCTTTTCCCCATAACAAATTCCTTCATTCCACTCAGACCCCAAAATTTCTATCCCCTCCTCCAAAAAAAGCAAAACAAAACAAAACAACAACAAAAAGAAAAGAAAAGAAAAAAAGCCAAATTCTCAGAATACTTAATTAATCTAGAAAATTCTCTGGCTGGAGAGATATAAACCCATGCATGAAAGAGCCTCACTTTCCTAGGTCCGATATTTGTGTTTTTAGAACACTTGGCTCATTAAAAGAAGAACAAGCCAACAAAACAAAGGAAAGAGGGAAGACAAAGGGGAGCAAGAAGGAAAAGGGACAGGGAGAGAACGAGGTGAGATTTCTGTTTTCTGTCTCCCCATGGTACTCGCCTCCTTTGCCAGGAAGTAGACAGTAAAGCACACAGAATGCCTGCAAACATCCCTCTCTGCCCTTGCTCTATTTCTGATCAGAAACAGGTGTTTCCAGAGTCGGGTGAAGGGCAGCCCTATCCTCTCCCTGCCCCCCCCCCCCGCCCCCAGCACCTCACCCACCAGGTGTGGGGTGGCCCAGGGTTCAAGGAGACTTCCTCTGGGGATGGTGCAAGAAAAATTCTGCAGGGTTTCTGCAAGGAAGCTTCACGGGTTCTGGAGACCCTCCTCTTGAAGGCAAGGGTTCTCCCTACTTGGCACAGAGGGATGGCCTCCTGGCCAGGGTGGCCCCAGTCTGGATGCCCCCCCCATACCAAGGATACTCTCAACCCCATGAGGTCTCCTAATCTGATGCTGGCCAACCCCAATGGTTAGGAACACCTGGCTTGTACTGGCCCAGAACACCTGTAACTTCCAACCTCTGGTCCTCCTTGGCTCCTGGCGCCCCACAGAGTAAGTCTAATCCTCCTTCCACAAACGTCTGTGTTGTCCTGGCTGCCCCCTACCACCCACTCCAGCCACCATCCCCACCAAGTCTGCTCTTCTCCCATCCCTCATCCAGCCACTCTCCTCTGGACACCTACCATTTAAAAGGGTCATCATCTATCCCTGTTGAACTTGACCCACTAACCTAAAGGTGGTGGGACTAGCTCAGCTCTGAATACCATACTTAGAAGGCATCCAAAGATGCCAAACACAAGTCTTCGAGGGGAGAGTGCCAAGAGCCCTGTGGCAATCCACTAGAGACATCCACAATCCATTAAGCAACACTCCTTATTCATTCAGCCAGCTAACTGTCCATGTAAGTGTGCCAACTTCCAGTTCACTTTTTCCATCTTGTGCATAAAAATTGGTGAAAAACCTTGCTGAGGTTCACATTTTTATTCATGCATGCATGCATTCATTCATTCACTCATCCATCCAACAAATAATTATTGAACTCTTAATATGTGCCGGGTACTACTGCAAGGGCTGGAGCTACTGTAGCAAACAAGATGGATGATGGCCCTTCTCTTGGGGAGTTTAAATCGATGGGAGGGTGGGAGAGGAGCGGAAGCGGTCAACAAACAAATAAATAAATTAATGAGATAATCCCAGAGAGTGCTTTAAAGAAAATAAAGGGACCTGGATTGTAGCACCAGCCAACGTGGAAGCAGGAGATGGAGTAAGACCCTGGTGATGGCTCGGATGCGCGATGCCTGCCACACATCTCTCTCTCATCTACCAGGCTCATGGCCCCAGGAATATGCAGGGTTGTGTGACCAGGTTTGTCCCGGGAACCCGGGGTGATGGGTTCTGGCAGTTTATTGGGGCCCAAGAGATTATCTCACTTTCCTCACTTACACCTTGAGAGCACCCCAGCGGAATCTTCTCTGGGGCTCTCTCATGGCTCTGAAAGTCATCCCAGCTCCCTGCCAGCTTCCCAAGAGGCGAGAGTACAATCAGGAGCAGTCAGGAGCTTTCCTTCTTTCTTCTCCCGCCCTGTCTTGGAGCTTATTTTCCTCTTTCGAAGTGCCTTCCACCTTCTTCCACCTGGAGACCCTTCTCTTAGAATAGAAAGCAGACGTGGACAAGCCCCATGCTCCAGACGCGCCCTTCAAAGCAGTGGGTCGTGTTGACCGACTCCCCCTCTCGCTCAACCTGCTGAACTTCTCACGCCCTTGATGTGACCTTTAACACCTTTGGACCTGCTCACATCTTGGGACAAGCTTGTGCAAGGCCAGCTATCATTGGGCCAGTGAGTTGATGCCCGCCTTCTGCTGCGCTGCCCAGAGCGCCCTGTGCAATGATCCTGGCTTCCCCAGGCACCTTCTCCCCACTCCCTCCTCCAATCATGATACGAACGACCCTCGGGAGACTACTTCTGAGAACTTCCCATCCCTCTAGCACAGGCCTGGAGTTAGGGTGCATACTTCGGGGGCTGCCAAAGAGACACAGTAATCAAGATCAATATGATCTTAAGGCAAAAAAAATTTTAAACCTAATTAATGCAAAAAAAATCCGATGAACAAAATACCACAACTTTAAATAAAGTCAGGATCGGGGGCGTCTGGGTGGCTGAGTCAGTTAAGCGTCTGCCTTTGGCTCAGATCATGATCCCGGGGTTCTGAGATCAAGCCCTGTGTCAGGCTCCCTGCTCAGCGGGGAGCTCGCTTCTCCCTCTCCCTCTGCCCCTCCCCTGCTCATGCTCCCTTTGTGCCCCCCCCACACACTGTCACTCAAACAAATAAATAAAATCTTTAAAAAAATAAAGACAGGATCAGTAATTTTCCTTTTGCCTCAGGTGCCCGCATGGCCTGGCACGGCCTTTTTCTAAATTGTCATAAAAATATACATAGCACTTATGTACATGTCTTTGGGGGTACAGTTCGGGGGCATGGCACGCATCCACACTGCTGTGCCACCATCACCCTGCCACTGCCTTCACCCACCTTCCCTCCTGAAGCCTGGTGACCCACCACCCCGACGCCCTGCCCCGGCCCGGTCTGCCTTCCTCACACCTGGGACCCCGCTCCCTGCCTGCCAGGACCACCCCCCCCCCCAAAGCAGATTGGAGTTTTCTCCCAAGTTCCTCATCACATCCACGTCGCTCTGTGCCGGCAGAAGCGGGGCAGCGGTGTCCTGGTCTGTTCTGGTACCTTCCAAGTTGGTGGGGGGAGGGGGTGGATCACACAGCGACTGTGTGGGCCCTGGGGCCTGGTCCGGCCTGGGCAGGTGGCACCCCTGAGCCCCACTGTGTGCGAGCAGGCCCCCACCCTGTCCAACCCTGGGGGGACGCGTTCCCCCCCAGGCCCAGATTCTGTTCAGAAGCCTGGATATGGAAAGGTCAGGCTGTTTCCTCAGCTGCTGAGAAAGCTTTTTCACTTGTTTGTTTTTAACAAGCTCGAGGAGGAAAAGGAGAAGCTGTTCTGGACAGTTGACTTGTTCCTCTTATTGGAAAGAAGAACAGGCTCCCCCTTTTTTGGCATCTTCTGAGGTCGGGCCACGCTGGGATGCAGCCATCAGGTGATCAGTGAGACAATTAGGCCGCAGGCAAAGGGACGCTTGGCTCGAGTGCAGGGACGACATTTCCCCTTCCTTGGCTATCTATCGATTCAGTATCCCCCCCACCCCCTTCGTGATTCCTGGTTTAAACTTGTCTATGTGGGACGCCCGGGTGGCTCAGCGGTTGAGCATCTGCCTTTGGCTCAGGGCATGACCTGGGGTCCTGGGATCAAGTCCCACGTCAGGCTCCCTGCATGGAGCCTGCTTCTCCCTCTGCCTCTTTCTGTGTCTCTAATGAATAAATAAAATCTTAAAAATAAATAAATAAATAAATAAATAAATAAATAAATAAATAAATAAATAAAATAAACTTGTCTACGTGATTTACAGAGAGGCTCGGTGACACCTATTGTTTAGCTCTCGCTCTGGAGCAAGCACCCAGGGGACCAGGCTTTCCTGCCGCTGCCACCAGCCGGGGAGTCAGGGAGCCGAGGAGGCTGCAAGCAGACTCTGCCCCGGGGAACCCGGGCAGGAGCAGGGGGGACGCCGCCCCCGGGGCTGGGGAGCGGCAGGCTCTTGGGGAAATGAGACTCTGGGGCAAGCCAGGACGGCCACCCCACAGCCTCTGCAGGACCTGCCCTGCTTCCCAGCTTCCGTGAGGCCCACCACTGGCTGGGCCTGCTGCCCGCCCCCCCACGCAGAGACCTGCAGCCCCTACTCCAGACTGGCGGGGGGACAGTATTAATAACACTGACTGTGGGCCTTTTCTTTCTGTGCACTTATTACCAGTGCTAGGTGAGTGCTTATTATTAATAATAATAATTTAATGCAGACTTTACTGCTTTGTGTAACACTGAGTACCTGGATTCTAATTATCTGTCTTATTTTAATATTTATGGAATTAATCAAACTTTTTAATGGAAAACCCCACAATGAAATTACTGAGCGCATGCTTCAATGAAGACAGATGGGACGTGCTGGGGGAAGAGACAGCTGGACTTTATTAATATTACTGGAACCGGCTCTGTGATGTAGCCTGGCCCTCCCTGCCTGGAGCTCCGAGGCATGGCCCACAGTGGCCCCAAGAGCACCCCGACTGCAGGCCTCAGAAAGGGAGGTCTCCACAGCCCGGTCGGCCGGGGTTTCACAGGGCAGGACTGGCCTGTTCATCACCGCCCAACTGTCCATCCAGGTGGCCCACTGGCTAGGCCTGGTGCCGACAGATGCTGCTGGCTCACCCGACGCCCCAGCGTATATGGGCAGCAAAGCCAGACCGCGGCCTTGAGGCTTGCACTGATGCTGGCAAGGTCAGACATGCAGTCACAAGCATTACCTCAAGCACGGAGGACCCCCAGCCCGGGCTGAGGGGGTGAGCTGATGGTCACCTAAGACCCCACTAAGGTGCTGTGGTTCCCAGGGTCTCAACAAGAGGATGACAAGTGGCTCTAGTTAAATAGCCAGGCTGCCATTCGCTGAGAGCTGACACCTGGCAGGCGCTGTGCAAAAGGCTTTCTGCAAATTTTCGGTGTTTTACCGAATTTTTCTTCAAATTTTCGGTGTACAGGGTAGTTCATATTTGCCTCTCCCACGTGTGAATACCAAGGCTGCAGAGGCTAATGAGCTTGCCCGAAGTGACAGGCAATGCCGAGCCCCCACACTGAGCTCTGAGCTCAGGCCTCGGCCGCCAGGCCCCTGCCCTGAACCAGTGCCCTCCGTGGCTCTCACCTGCTCTTTGGAGTCTCTTTCTCTACAACTCCTCTCTCAGGGCCTGGGACCCTCAGGCTGCCCTCTGGCTTCCAAAGCCTCAAGCTCCTACAATCATGAGGGCCCTTTCCAACCCACTTTTTACCTTTCTCTGCAAGCCTCACCCCAAACACCTAGAGTAAGTGGGGAGCTGGAGAAAGCCCACTGCCCAGGCCCCACACATCAACCCTCTGGGGACCCAGCAGAGGTGAGAGGAGACGAGATCATAGAAGGCATCTAGGTGATTCCATTGTGCATCCAGGGTTAGTTACCCTGGGGTTCTCAGTTCTGGCTTCTCACAGGGAGCTTTGCAAAACACCCATGTCGGGGCCCAACCCCCAGAGATTCTACTTAATTCTGGGGATATTCCTTTAAGCTTTCCAGTTGGTTTTAGTGTGTCATCTATGTGGAGACGTCCTGGCTTTGAATGAAAACCTATTGTCTGGGGGAGAAAATGATGAAATAAATTTATAAAGAAATTCATTATAAATTCTGAAAATAAATTTTAATGGGGCGAGTGAAATGAGTGAAGGGGATCAAAAGCTACCAACTTAAGGGACGCCTGGGTAGCTCAGGGGTTGAGCATCTGCCTTTGGCTCAGGGGATGATCCCAGGGTCCTGGGATCGAGTCCCTTATCAGGCTTCCCATGGGGAGCCTGCTTCTCCCTCTGCCTGTGTCTCTGCCTCTCTCTCTGTGTCTCTCATGAACAAATAAATAAAATCTAAAAAAAAAAAAAAAAAGCTACTAACTTAAGATAAATATGTCCTGGGGAAATAATGTGCAGCATGATTGTTAAAAACACTGTATTGCATATTGAAAGCTGCTGAGACAGTACATCTCACTTGTTCTCATCACAAGAAAAAAAAAATTCTAACTACACGTGGTATTAATTAACGAAACATTACGGTGGGACCATTTTGATACATATATATCTCAGATCCGTATGTTGCACATCTAAAACTAATGTAATGTTGAAGGTCAATTATATCTCAATTTTTTAAAAAGAAAATTAAAAAACAAAGTATATACCCTAAAAAGTAAATACTCTTCCCACAGCAGTCACCCTATTGTCCTTCTTTACGAGAAGAAAAGGTTCTCACCTTCTCAGAGGGGCTTTCCCGGCTTCCCACCCCAGACCCCCGGCCCCAGGAGCTGTAACCCCACCCCCACACCCTGCCCCTGGCCCCAGTTTCCTTGTCTCCACAGCATGTTTCACTGTGCTGCCTTGAATCGCATCCCCCACCCCAAGCAAATTCATATCCTTCCAGAACCTGTCAACATGACCCTGTTTGGAAATAGCCTCTGTACCTGTGAGCCGGTTAGAATGACATCACAGCAGATCAGGGTGGCCCATCCAATGACTGGTGTCCTTGGTAGGAGAGAGATGCTTGGATACAGAGACACACGGCAGAGTGGTGGGGGGGGGAGGCTAGCTGTCAAAGGAAGACGCAGCAGAGGCTGGGGGGACGTGTCTCCAAGCCCGGGAATGCCAGCATCACCGGCAGCCTGCAGAAGCTGGGCAGAGGGTCTTCCCCAGACCTCTGGAAAGAGCAGCATGGCTCTGCCACCTTGATTTCAGGCTTCCAGCTCCAGAACCCCGAGACAATAAATTTCAGTTGTTTTATGCCACCCAGCGTGCAGTAATTCATTGCCAATACCATCCCCACGTGAGCCCGTGGCTTTAGCCCTGTGTTGGCTTGTCCCCTGCCCTGCTCCCCAAGTGGCATGATGTGGCCTTGTCTTTCTAGTCGCCACTGCAGCCTCAGCCCGAAACCAGTGCGTGGTGTGTAGCCAGGGGGACCTCAAAACATTTGCTTGAATGGAGAAAGGAAACTGTAAAAGCAAAATTCTGCCTCGGAAGGTAGAAGAGCAAAGGCCCGTTGAGCCTGTGCGGGCCATAGGGGGAAGGGTTTTCCCTTGAACACTTGCTACACGGGGGTTATAGTTCTAAATGCTCTTTATAAGGATGTGGTCATTTAACTTCTTCTTTTTTTTTTTTTAAAGATGTTATTTATTTATTCATGAGAGACACAGAGAGAGAGAGAGAGGCACGGACACAGGCAGAGGGAGAAGCAGTCTCCATGCAGGGAGCCCGACGTGGGACTCGATCTCGGGACCCCGGGGTCACGCACTGGGCTGAAGGCGGCGCTAAACCACTGAGCCACCCAGACTAACTGAGCCAACCGTCATCTAACTTCTTTTTATTTTATTTTATTTATTTTATTTCGTCATCTAACTTCTTAACGAGCCTGTCAACTAGGTGCTGTGACTATTATCCCCATTTTATAAAGAGAGGAACTTTGGTTCGGAGCTGAAGTCAGCTCCCCGAGGACACGTATCATACGGGCAGGGAAGCAGAAGACCAAGCCCAGGGCTTGTGACACAAGAAACCCCTTGCTTTCCAAGGAGGGCGTCTGTCCCTGCCCGCGCCCACCCAGATGCCACCAGAGCGCAGCCCCGGAGGACAGGCTGAGCTCGCCGGCCCCTCGCTCCGAGAGGCCGTGAGCCTCGGCCTTGACAAACAAAAATGTTTCTCCAAAGTCCTCTTCTCCCCGTGGTCTTCCTCTATCTGCCTTCCGATCGCTCCTGGAATTGGAGCTAGAGAAGGAATTTATCAAGGGCCCTGGAGCCTTCTGAAAGATCACCTAAAGAGGACAAGCCCAAATTAGAAATGTTTATCTTGTTTCACCGGACTCTGCGTTTCAGGTCTTCCTAAAAAGGACTTTTCTAAGAGATGGAGAAGGTGGATAAAACTAACCTACGTTAAGAACCCAGGTGAGGAGGAAGCGGAAATGACAATCTTTTTTTTTTTTTTTTTTTTTTTAATTAGGGAAAGAAGGGGAAAGTCGTACCCCCTGCTGAAGCAGATATATCTGATCCTGGCTGATCCTTTCACCAGGACCTTAGGGACCCAGGAGATTCTGGTCTCACCAAGCCCCGGAAGCCCAAGTCAGCTCTGTCTGAAAAGTCCTAACAAGGACACGTTGATTCCCTTTTATGATGATGATTGAACGTGCTGCTAAATCGAGTGTTCTGTGATTTACCTTTACCATGCCTCTAAATTATTCTGACATCTTTCTCCTCTTTGCCTCTGCTAGAATCTAGTTTTAATTAATTTTTAGTAACAAGTCAATTGTCCCCTGTTTGTTTCCCCTTCAAAATGTGTTCATCACCAGAGCCACATTAGTCATAAGTGACAGTCACCAATAAAGTCAATATCCACACAAACATAGACATCAGAGGTACCAAAGCCCTGCTCCTTTCCTGTCCCATCGACCATCTGTCCTCGCTGGCAAGGCTGCGCCTGACCAGGGGTCGGTGACCACCCCCATCCAGTTCGTTAGTCCTCTACTCAAGGAAGGACCTAGAAATGATGAAAGGTTAGAGAGAAACAGGTAGAAAAACCAAGGGCTGGGGTAATGTTGCTGCCAGTAGGGAGAATGAGCAAGGGGATGCGGACAGATGGGGAGGAAGGGAGTTCAGTTTTAGAAATTAGGAGACTGGGGACCCTCTCTTCTTAGTGAAGTCAAAGAATGCTCACTCCTGTCCTGGGAAAATAGGAATCGAAGAAGTTGGGTGGGTAAAGAAGGTGTGGTGTGTACATAGTGGAGTACTACTCAGTCGTGACAAAGGACATCTGCCATCTGTGACATGGAAACACCTTGAGGGCGTTATGCTGAGACAGGCCAGACAAGGACAAAACTGTCTAATCTCACTTATCTGTGGATGAGAAAAAAAGGCCAAACTTGTAAAAACAGGGAGTGCAATGGTGGTTACCAGGAGTTGGGTGTGTGAAGATGTGGGGAGGTGTTTAACAGCATAAACTTGCAACCAGTAGATCAATGAGCCCCAGAGAGCTGATATAGTGATTATAGACAGTACCGTATTGGAAACTTCAAAGCTGCTAAGAGACTAGATGGTAATTGTGCTCACCACGAAGAAGAAATGATAATTATGTGACAATATAGAGGTGTTGGCTAACGCTACGGCGGTAATCATATTAGAATATGTAAATGCATCAGATCAATACCTTGTATACCCTGAACTTGCTATATGCCAGTTATATCTCCATAAAAAGTGTAGCCTGGCTGCTGCTCTGCCTCCCGTCGGGCACTTCCCTGTTCACTCCGCACTCTCCAGCCACCCAGACTCTTCTCCCTCCTTCCACTTTTTACCTTTTCAACACTTAGCATCATATATATGAAGGGCAGGTGACAAAACCTCACCCAGAAGTTGAAGAAAGACTTCCCAAGGGAAACCTAAGGGACCTGAGAAGTGAGTTCCAGGTGTTTCCCTGCGATGTTCCCCCTGGGAGGCTGGTCAGAAGTAGCATCCTTCCCACCAGCGAGCACCGCTGACGATCAAGTGATTATGTCCTACCCATGCAGATATCCTGTCACATGTCTCACGGCCCAAGCTACCCAGTGGCCCACCTGTGGCCCCTGCACTTCCTTCTCTGCACGCCTGGTGGCCCTATGACCAAGATTTTCTGATTTTAAGGAATGGAAGATCAAATCATTCAACAAATACTCTTCAGGGTGCCCATATTTACGTTAAAACCACTCGAGAAAGATGGTGCAGATATATATGTGTGGATTAACTTTAATTAACTCTAACTCATTCCCTAGGAGGGCTTGAATAGCATCCAGTAGTTCTTGTTAGCATCCAGAGAACTATATTCAGGAGTCCACCCTTCAGGGGCAGAGACTCCATGTTCTGGTCAAGTCTGTACCACGGAGTTCAATCGTGGGCGCTGGAGTCTTAGAAATGATTTTCCCTCTTGCAGTTGCTGGTGTTGAGGCTGTGTGGTTGCCTAGAAACAGGTCTTCTGGACTTGCATGAACGGGCTGTGCCTGTCTGGGAGCCTCAGACTTCCTTCTGGGGACAAAGCCAGTCTGGGGGTGCTGGTCCCTCCACCCCAAAGACATTCAGCAGAGAACCTAGGGAGGTTACTTGATGTGTGTCTTATGTGTGTCCAAAGTAAATCCTTCCTGAAGGGCGGTGAGCAGGAACTCTGCTCAACCTATTGGTACAGGTGGCGTATTTGTTTGGGGCCTGCTAATAACTTCCTTTGCCAGCAATCAGCTAGCGACTTGCTTTCATTACACCTGGTAGTAGGATTCTAACACCCCCTAGAGAGGATTAGAAAAGACATATAAGGCTCTGCAATGGTAGATGAAGCAATATTTTCCAAAAAGTATGGGCAAATTGGTTTAGGCCTGTTCTTACCTGCTTGACTTGAAGAGGTGAGCAAGTAAGAAAAGGTTCCGATCTCCTATCTTCAAGTCAAAGAGGAGCGGGAGAGAATTATTCAAATAAAATGCTTACTTTTTACCAAAGCTCTGGCTTTTCGCTTGAGACCTCCTCACTGGAGATCCAAAGGCCAACCAAGCCAGGAATTGTGCTGTCGTTCAGCATTCATGCCACTCACAGGCTGTCTGCACCGTGGAGGCCAGGTGTGACAGCCCCACTCCCAGGAGCACTTGGAGGGGTCGGCGTGATGCTCCCCACACCCTAGGGCTCAGGAAGGGGTGGTAGGGGTGGGGGCGGTCTGTAGTTTGGCTCCTCCAAGCCAGAAGAGGAGACTCCATCCTAACCTGGGCATGAACGTGGAAAATCGAGAAGGCCTTGGTCCTGCCTTGCTCAGAGAATCTATCCGAGGCCAGTGAGCAGATAGCCAGCAGAATGAACTGCTGCCATCGCAACGTGCTGGGAACACACACTCCTCATTCCCTTCTGTGTTTGTTCAAAACTCCCCAGAGTAAGAACACTGCTTGTTGTGATTATACAAGCGAAATAAATACATTATTTAGCGATATGCATATATTTCTTTTATTACATTCTAAGTATGGAAAAAACAATCATGCCACTTAATAAACATATTGTTATATAATAAGTACATTGTATGTAACAAAATCTGTAGTATAAGGTAAATTAAGTATTAAGATAAAAATCAATATCTAGTGACTATGTCAAAAACAAGACAATTCCATTGCCAGATATATAAATTTATGTGTGCATGTGCCATTGGAATCATTCTTCAGAAACCAAAGTGTTTAAAGGTAGGTAAATGTATAATGACAAAAATAATTTTTATTTTTTTATTTTATTAAAGATTTTATTTATTTATTCATGAGAATATACAGAGAGGACAGAGAGAGAGGCAGAGACACAGGCAGAGGGAGAAGCAGGCTCCATGCAGGGAGCCCGACGTGGGACTCGATCCCGGGTCCCCAGGATCACGCCCTGGGCCGAAGGTGGTGCTAAACCGCTGAGCCACCCGGGCTGCCCGACAAAAATAATTTTTAATGGTGAACTTTATTAGAAACTATTAGAGTACTGGGTAAATGGGTAAGAACTATAAGTGTGTATAATAGCCATAGAAGGATAGCCATATTATACTAAATGAAAAAAATTTTCAGTCCTGTATTCTAGTATAAACTCATAATTGTAATATCAAAAATAAAACATAAAATATGAAAAGAAAAGATAAAAATCAGTAAAACACCTAGCAATAGATCGGGTGGGCAATAGATCGGTAAGGGCAATAGCTTAGCCCTTACCTGTTCTTCCTACCTTGGTCACTTTCTGGAATTGAGGGCCCTTCCTTGGGATTCATGAAATCCAGGAAGCGTGGTGAGGGCTTTTGGTCTTTGGCCCCTCTGGGTGCACAGAGATGCCCGACAAACCAAGAGCACGCGGCTCCTCGGCTCCTCCCCCACGGCCAGGTCACCCACCAGAGCTGCCAAGGCCACGCGTGGCACTCAGTCCCTAAGGTGCCCGGGGGAGGTCCTGCTGCCTTCAGGCTCTGGGTGGGAGCAAGACGTGGATCTTAGCCATTCTCACAACCTGCACCTGGGTAAGTTAGCCTCCCTCCTCCCCACCCCCCAACCCCAAGCAGCAGTTCCTTCCCGCCCCAACCTACACCCCCACCCCACAATGGCATCACTTAGATTAAAGCCCCAAGTGGGGATCCCTGGGTGGCGCAGTGGTTTGGCGCCTGCCTTTGGCCCAGGGCGCGATCCTGGAGACCCAGGATCAAATCCCACGTCAGGCTCCCGGTGCATGGAGCCTGCTTCTCCCTCTGCCTGTGTCTCTGCCTCTCTCTCTCTCTCTCTGTGACTATCATAAATAAATAAAAAAATTAAAAAAAAATTAAAAAAAAAAAAGCCCCAAGCGGGTAAACTGAGACTCACTACCTATCCTAACTGCAGTTTCACACGTCCCAGAAACGCCACGTTCAGCCAGTGGCCATGGCAATTCCCGGTCAGCACTAGGAAGCTTCCTGAGCCCCTTCCCCGTCCCGTAGGGGGGCGACCTTACCAAACATGATGGACCCTTTCCTAATGATTTCCCTTTTCCCTGCTCCCCCGCCTCCTTTAGAAACCTTTCCTTTCCTGTAGCCCTTTGCAGCTCCCCTCTGCTCGCTGGATGAGACGCTGCCCGATTCATGAAGGGATTAATAAAGCCAATTAGATCTTGAAAATTCACTGTTGAATTTTTGTTATTTAACACTAGGGAAGCTCCAGCGCCGGAGGAAGGGAGCACAGCAGTCTCCTGTCTCCCACCTGTGAGGGCAGGGCCGCGTGGATGAGATGCTGCTGGCCCTTCCCATCAGGTTACTCCGTGGCTCTACGTTTTTGACCAATTGCTGAGCCTCGGAGGCTGCTGCGGGGCTGGGGACAGACACCGGGGCGCCCTTTGCCCTGAGGACACACCAAAGCCAGCCCATCTGTCTGTGGCCAGCAGTGAGCCCCGTCCCCACCCCGTCCCCCATCCCTGCCACCCTCCATGCCGGGGAGAAGAAACCCAAACTGTGCTCCTGCTCACGGGGGGCGTGAGGGTTTCCTGCCCTGGCTTCCCTGCACCTGCCACAGCCTTGTCCCCTCTGCCCGCCCGAGCCAGGGCAGCAGCGAGCCTTCCCGGGGCACGGCCCTCTGCAGGGAAAGTCGCTTTGGTCGGGCTCTCTGCGGCGGGGGTCTTCGTGATCGGGGGCATTTTAAAAGTAATTGAAATGTTGGGCTGAACAGGAGAGCTTCCGCGGGGCCACTGAGGAAAAGCCTATAACGGGGTCCTTGGAAAGCTTCAGTCACTTGGCTGGCAGGCTGCAGTGACAGGGAGCAGGGGGCCAAGGGCAGGGGATGGCCCACTGGTGTCCCATCTCCTTCCAGCAGAGCTCGGCTGACCAGGGGCCCAGCCCCTTCCAGCCGGGCGGCCTTAGGTGGGTCAGAGTGTGCTTCCCCCGCTGCCCTCAATTCCTGTGCTGAAGTCCTATCCCCCACCCTCCCTCCCGTACCTCAAAATGTGACCTTCTGTGGAGGTGGGGTCTTTCCAGAGGTAATCTGCTTAAAATGAGGTCATCGAGCCAGGCCCTGACCTGACATGACTGTGTCCTTATAGGAAGAGGACATTTGGACACAGAGACACACCCAGAGGGAAGATGATGTGAAGACACAAGGAGGAGATGGTCCTGTACAAGCCAGAGAAAAGCCTGGAGCGGACCCTGCCCTCACGGCCCTCAGAAGAAACCGGCACTGAGGACACTTTAGTGTTTTCACTCCCGGCTTCCAGAACAATGAGACCACGTCTGCGGTTGCTTTGTTACAACAGCCCTGGCAAAGTAGTACAGGCGGCTTCCCCGGCCTGCTCGCCACTAAAATCCCAGGCCAAGACCCTGTTTCACTTGCTGTTCACACACACACACACACACACACACACACACACACACTGTAAAGTAATAACAGTAGGAGAAAACAGAGATTGGGTGGCGAGGAGCAGGAGGCCAGAAAGTGGTGAGTCTCCTTCAAAAGTGACCAGCCCCTCGGAAGCCACCCATCAGCTGGACTTCTGCGGAGTCTCACTGGGCAAAGCAGCAGGGGGGGCCCAGGACACCCCCTCTTTCTTGGTGCCCAGATCAAAAACCTTATAAAAGCAGCGCTGGGTTCTTTGAACCAGAATAATCTCATAGGTGCGGAACCCAAAGGGGTAACAAGGTTCAAAATTCCCAGGGAATCGTCTAGGCTGACGGGAGAGAGCCAACCGCGGCTACGCGGCTACCGGATTCCTGTCCCAGCACCAAATCAACATCCTCATCCCCCGGCTCGTCGGAAGCAGCCCCAGCCCGTAGCACGCAGATGCTAATGTGCCTTCGGCCGCCAGCCGGTGTTTTCAGAAAGCGTTCTCCGTCTGTGACAGGTAGGAAATTTGCATTTCCATTAGGGAGGCCTTTGTCAATTGTGAGTCATAAAAGCCCCAGAAGAATAGGGTTGGGGGAAACGCATTGTACTTTAAAAAGGAGACTTTACTGCACGGTTCGGCGAAAGGTACCAAAGGAGATAAAGGCTGTGGAATGGGCCTCGGGATTCACCCGGGCTGCAGAGAAAACTCACAATGAGGGAAAACTTATTAATGCACGACGCCTGTCACCGGACGCCCGGAGGGGGGCAAGCCTGAATGCGACTTTACTAGTTTGCAATTTAGTGTGTTTAACATTAAAATAATACGCTCTCCGAGGGTGATAAGGGGCCCTCGGTGCTGCGGGCCCAGCGAGCGCGGCTCCCTCCTGCTCCGTTGGCTCCGGCTGGAATCTCCGCATTTAAAATCGCGGCTCTTGGCAGGGCTGGGGCCGTGATTTGTGTGTGCGATTTGTTTTACTCTTTATGTTGCTAAAGTCGGGGAGGCCCAAGAAAAAGGAAAGCTCCAGAATCCGTCCCCCCCCTCCCCCGCCGCCCCCCCCCCCCCCCCCCCCCCCCCCCCCCCCCGCAGCCGCAAAGTCAACGCGCGGGCGCTGCTTCGTTTGTTACCTTATTGGCCCTTGGAACCGGGGCCCAGTTGAGGCACGCGGGGCCCCCCACCCTAGGCCTACAACTTGGGGAGAAGCAGGGCCGGGAAAGGTGCCACCAGGCCCGCCGGGAACACGCATTTCCCAAGAAGCAGGAGGCTCCTCTCAGAGGACCTCTGGCCTTTCCAAGACTCTCCCAAGGCCGAGAGTGAAGCCTCCTTGGTTAGAGACCAAGTGAAGTGAAGGATCGGGGTGAGCGCCAAGCACGAGGACGCCCACTCGTGAGCGGTGAGCAGGGTAGGGCCAGCCTGGACCGAGAATCCTGCAGCCCCCCTACAGCTTCCCTTCCTTCACCGCACGGGCATTTATTGAGTGACTACTGTGTGCCAGGCGCTGGGGCTGCAGAGGGGCTGGAGGGGACCAGATCCCTGCTCAACTGGGAAGGCCCCCCATCTCAGTGACACGGGGAGGCCCGGGAATCCATGTGATGATGTCATCAGTGATGCGGGCTCTCGAGAGAACAAAAGGGGGGCGTGCAAGGGTGGGGGCAGGAACTAGTTAGAGCAGGAGATGACCCAAGGCTCTCTGGGGAGGCTAGCTTGTCACAAAGAACATTCCAGACAGTGGGAACACTACTGCTGCATCCCTATCAAGCTTGGGATTCACATGGCGGGAGCGGCGAGGGCAAGGCGGAGAGGGACCTGGGTCTGGGCAGGAAAGCAAGGCCAGGTCCTGGGGTCCCGCAGAGGAGGTGCAGGGCAGGATTTCAGGTAAGGAGGAGCATTATCTGAGGTGTATCATGGAAAGCTCCCGCAAGCAGTGAGAACGGATTTGGGGGCGCAAAAGTGGAGAGACGGCTGTGGTGCTGCGGCAGCCAGGCTGCTGCGGTCCTGGGGGGCCTCAGACACCGTTCCTCTCTCTTGCCCGACTTCTGAGTCATCTGATAGGAAACAGTGGGGAGGGCCTTGGAGGCTAACCTATCCTTCTCAGTGTGGATGGGCTAGGGATTAGAGCCGGAGGGCTTCCTAATCCTGACCCCCACGACTGATCAGCCCTCCCATGCCCCCGGCGAGGGGAAGAGCTGGCCCCTTGGAGCATGACGGAGAGCACCAGCCCCCTGCAGGTGGTGCTCCCAAGAGCAAGAAGGACAAAGCTGGGTTGAATGGGTTCCCGGTCCACGCTTCCCAAATTTCCCCACCGGCCTGGGCCCCGGTGGAGGGAGTCCAGGGCGGAGAGGGGACAGGAGGGGTGCTGACTGAGCTTCCCCAACCTGCAAGCAAACCTCACCTATGGAGGAGAGGCTTGCTGTCCCCCCAGGTGGCCAGGGATAGGATGTTAGTGCCAAGTGCTGGTAACGAAAACAGAGGGTATCTCAAGGGAACCTCTGATAATCCGTGGACTTGGAAATACATAAGCCAGACATGGTGCTGCCCCTGGGTGGCCTGCAGCCCCAACTTCCACTTGTTGTGCCAAGTCCAGTCATTAATTAAAATGTTAGCAATCTTCCACGGTCCTCCCCTGACGTACCTGCTCAAGCAGGAGCTCGCCACAGCCTCCTGGGTCCTCTGCGGAGCTGAAGGGTCTCCGTTCTTGTCAGAGCTTCTCCAGAGCAGGAGAACGGGGCCCTGTTCTTCTAGGCCTCTTTGACAAGGGAAACAACTTCCAACTCCTTTGTAACCTTTGCTCATTTCTGCTTTTGATTTGCTGTGGCTTCACTTTATTGCTCTTAAAATTCAGAGAGCCAAGAGCGGCGTGAAGCCCTGTCACCCAGGCTGACCTCCGCTGTGTCTTTGCAGCCCGCGGATTACTCCCCGGTGATCCCTCCGTCAGTACTGGGGTGGCACCGGCGATCTCATCCTGCTTCTGAGACCCAGGAGTCCCCGAGGTTTGTCTGCGGTGCTGTCTCCCACCTGGGGATGCATAAAATAGCTTGTATCCAGTCCTGAAAAGCATGTTATCCATGTTATTACTGAAAGACACCTTATTATTCATCAAACATCTGTCTTACTTAACTAGGTTACGTTGACTTCTACTCCTGTCTTCAGAACCTGGCCAATTTGGAGGCATTTGCAGGTGCACAAGGAGAGGCCTCACGGCCCCTTCCAGCCTGGCAGAGTGTGGGGTCTAGACCGTGGATCTCCCAAGCCAGGGGGAACCACCGCCTGCCAGTGCCCATCATCCACCACGTGCGCTGCTTTGGGCCAGTGTCTCCGAAACTAGAGGTTCTGGGGACGTGCCCAGAGCATCACCGATAATGAGGACAGAGTAAACTCTTCTCCAAGATCGCCCGACCTGCCCCTGGGCCTTGTGGCCTGTTACTCCCCACCTCGAGCGTTGTCAGGCTACCCTGGTTTCCTCACCGTAGTCTAAACCCCGAGAGCTCACTCCTGCTTCTGCCCTTCCCAGCTGGCTGTGGCCCCACCTAGAACCTGCTTCCTGCTCCTTCCCACATATTTCTAGCCTTCTTCCAGCCACAATCCTGCCCCTAAATGTGCCCTGAGCAGTGGGGCTGTGGATGGATTGGAAGCCTCCTCCTGCCTGGAACCCCCTGCCCCCCTCCGGGCCCTCCCCATCCAGGAGAACCTTCTGTGCCACTGGGAATGCTCTGTGTCTGCACTGCCCACACTTGAAATAGGCTCCATGAGAACGAGGAACTGGATTTTTGGTTGTATTCAATTTCAACTAATGTAAAAGTCACATACATGAGCTAAATTAGAAGCTTATTGAGGAAATGGACTTCCTGCTCCCCATCTGGTATGTTGCCTGGCAAACAGCAGGGGCTCAGGAAAGAAAGAAAGAGAAAGAAAGAAAGAAAGAAAGAAAGAAAGAAAGAAAGAAAGAAAGAAAGAAAGAAAGAGAGAGAGAGAGAGAGAGAGAGAGAGAGAGAGAGGGAGGGAGGGAGGGAGGGAGGGAGGGAGGGAGGGAGGAAGGACATAAGGAGGCAGGCAGCCCTGGGACAAACCCCCTGCCCTGAGCCTGCCTGCTGCCTCTGCCCTGTCCTCCAGCCACCGTGCCGCCCTCGTTGCCCTCCTCTCTCCTGTTCCCCCCTAACTCCCCCACCACCCCTCACCTGCAGCTGCTCTCAGATGTCTCTCTCGCTCTCCTTTCTCTAAGCTGTGGAAATGCTGTGTTAGGAGATGAACTGAGCCCCCCTCCCCTGCAGATTCATATGCTGAAGTCCTACTGCCCACTTCTTTGGAATGTGACTCAATCTGGAAATCGGGTCTTGGCAGATGTCATTAGCTAAGCTGAGATACGGCCCAACTGGGCGGGGTGGTCCCCTTAATCCCATCCGGTGACCCTATAAAAGGGGAAAATTTGAACATAGCCAGGCAGGCAGGGACACCACCACGGGCAGATGAAGGCAGAGATCACCGCGATGCTTCTACAAGCCACGGAAGACCTCAGGCGGCCAGCAGTTCACCAGAAGCGGGGGGGAAAGCCCTGGAACGTGCCTTCCTCACAGCCCTCGGAAGAAACCAAACCTGCCAAAACCTAGATCTCAGATTTCTGGCCTCCAGAGCTGTGAGACGATACATTTCTTTTGTTTAAGCCGGTCTGTCTTGGTACTTTGTTATGGCAACCCTAGGAAACCAAAATATATTCCGGCTCACCTTTTTTGATATAAAGGGATAAATTGGGACAGAGAAAGAAATCACATGTCCTCTAGGAGCTTTCTAGGTTGAGAGGTCTATTGTATTGGGCCAGTGTATTTTCCAGGATGCTCTGACTTCAAATTTTCTGTCCTAATTTTCCTTATGAATACACATAGTTCTTATTTCCCAAGCTCCGCTATTCCATTATTCCTTAGATCAGAAAACACAGGCCCAGTATGAACAATCATCATCAAAACATATTAAAAAAAATCCCTATTCCGGTGTGCCAGGGGCTCACAAAGCGTATTAAAAAGACGTTGCCCTTATTTTCTGGGACACTGAGTCCAAGGCCAGCATGTTGATTCTACAACGCCATTTATTTTAATTTGCTAATTTGTTCAAGGATGGTTATTGAGCACATAGTCTGCATCGCGGGCTGTGAGGTAGTTGTCTAAGTCTTAAGGATTAGCGAGGAGAATGGCGTATAAGGGAGATTGATAGAATATTTTATTTCAGGACCTGCTGTCTCCCGGGGAGCAGGGGGGAGAGGGCCATTTGCGAGCACATGGCAGTGACTGGCCGAGGGCAGGCAAGAGGCAGGAGTGCCTGCCATCCGTCTCTCTTCCCACCCCTGGCTCACGCCTGCCGCAGGCCTGTCGCCCCAGCCCCATTAGGACGCTGCAGGTGGCCCACCTCAGCCAGGCTGCCACCACAAGGCAGGCCTGCCCTCCTGCAACTTGGAAGGCACACGGAGAAAAATGCATCTATCTGGCTAAAAGGAGGCCTCCTCACCAGGCCCCCAAGCCAACCACTGGCTTCTGGCAGAGCGTGGCTCTGCCTGCCACATGCGGGCGGGCACAGCCACCAGGAGTTGGGTTGCTCTTAGCCTCGCTCGCATCCAAGAGGCAGCTGCTCCAGCAAACCAGAAATTAAAGGAGGCCCACGCTGCGCACCAGCTGACAGCCTTTATGAGACAAAATGGCAAGAGCCACTGCTGCTGCTCATGCTCTGGAGAGGCTCTGTTCAAGCAAGGCTCCGGGTCCCCTCCTAGAGGTTCCCCGCTGACCACCCCCAGCCTCCCTGGGGGCCTTGGTGCCCTGGACCGGAGGCTCAGACCCGGGCAGCTTCCCGGGCTGTAACTGCCATTGGTCAGCTCCCCCCCTGCCTTCTCTGCCAGACCTGGGCACTCTTGTCCTTTTGGCAAGAGCTAATACCACCTGTGGGATTTTCGCTTATCTCTGTAAAGTGGGGGGGGGGGGGAGGCAAAGCAAGTTGTTATTTTAAACTAAAGCCAAAAAGCTTAGCCACCTCCTGGGAAAGAGTTCCCCTCCTGGGACCGGCTTTGTTGTGCCAAGTCCAGGAAAGAAAAGCAAATGCAAGAACAAAAGCGCTGCAGCCGCCTGGGCTCAAGGGCAGGTGGTGGGCCGCAGGCTCTCGTAGTGGCTGGACTGCTCCTGGTAACCCCACGGGGCAGGACCTGAGAAGGGGGTAAGAAGGTGTGGCTGCTGTCGCCCACCGAGAGGCAGAAATCCAGGGCTCCCCGACGCCCCAAATGGGAGCCAATCTGAGACTGCATTGTTTCGTTAGACCCTGACTCCCTCCCACCCCCACCCTCCCCCCAATTGGAGATAATTCCACCTTGTGCTCATGCATCTTTAGAGGCTTCATTAATTGACAGTGACTAAAGGCCTTGAAATCAAAATGCACTAGAACAAATAGCACTTCTCATGTAGAGAGGTCACGGCCCTGGCCTTCCAGCTAAGATGTCTGGATCATAATTCAAGACTTGCCACTAATGTTAGTGTGTGGCCTCGATATTTCTGTTTCCTTGCCACGCAGGCAGCTGTCTAGATCTGCCTTCCCATCTCTTTGCAGCACACGATGTTAGTGTTGGCTCTCCGGCCGCTGCCCCTCGCCCCTGTGGGTGCCTCCACCCAAGGTGGCCTCTCAGATCCCCATCTTCGCCTTCTCCCTTCTGGTTTGCTCATCCTGCACGTCGGGTCTCACCGTGTCCCCCCACCAGCCTCGCTCCTTCCCACAGGCCTGCTCGGGCCACTGCGTCTGGTTTTGCAGACTCTGCGGGCAGGGCAGATGCTGGCCCTTGGTTTCCCTGAACAGCCACAATGTAGTAGGTCCCCAGTGATGAAGAGGTGCACAGGGCTTGCATCATGATTGCTATAAAGAGGTCAACCAAAGCAGGACTAAGCCCTTCCTTCCTTTATTTCGTGAGTCTTCAAAGAACCCAAAGCCCACAGTCTTCTCAGTGGACATGGATTGCTTTAGGGGGATCCATTTCTAGGTCCTCAACTTCCTAAACCTGATGGGCCCCAGGATCTGTCCACATCACCCCTTCTTCTGCTCACAAAATTGTCCTCTCTGCAAGCAAAAGGAAGGCCTTACTCTGGATGGCCCTGGAACGTAAATACCTCTGGGACACCATAAAAGGGGACAATCGTAGAATACACTGTTCCCGAGGACACCTCGAGGGCATGGCAAGGAGAGCTTTAGACAGACTCTGAAGGGAACAGAGCCCCCACACCCAACCCACCCACCCAGGGCAAGGACCCCTGGCACAGCCCCACACTTCCACCCACCACCTGTCTCCCCTACCATCTATACCATCTACTGCCTTGTCATTCGGTTACATGAACTGCATGAGCTAAAACTTGCAACTCCAAGGTTTTAATAAAATAGGTCTTTAAGCCAGGTAGATAATATACAATATGCAGGAAAAGAAATCTTTCAGAAGGATTTAAATGTATCATTAAAATTTGGAGCTGTTTATCTAAAAATGTGTATCCCAAAAAAAGAGATTACATAGGGTTTCAAAATTATTTTAGGGGCTATATAGCAAAAAAGGTTGAGGCCACTGCCTGATTTCCCAGGCGGGGGGTGCGAGGGGGCAGGAGGACCCCACACCCCAGGTTTCTGTGACAAGGAGAAACCACACACAGCAGAAAGCCCAGGAGAGATGCACAGATACCGCAGGACACCCTGTTACTGAGAGATTTATCTAACACGCACCTCTCTTCCATCTTCTGCCTCTTGCATATTTCTAAGGCTTTTTTTTTTTTTTTTTTGGATTTCCTATTGTGTTTACAGAGACAAGCAAAAGGCTTTAAAAAGAAAGAAAAGGAAAGAAAAAAAGGAAAGGAAAGGTATATAAATATCAAATCATGATGCTGTGTATCTGAAACCAATACAATATCAATTACATATTAATGAAAGATATTTTTTTTTAAGATTTTATTTATTTATTCATGACAGACAGAGAGAGAGACACAGGCAGAGTTCTGGAGAAGCAGGTTCCATGCCAGGAGCCCGATGTGGGACTCAATCCCGGGCCTCCAGGATCACGCCCTGGGCCAAAGGCAGGCGCCAAACCGCTGAGCCACCCGAGGATCCCCAAAGATCTTTTTTTTAACGGAAGAAATTTAAACAACTGAGGAAGGAATTCTGAGACTGCACAGAGGATGAAATCAAAGTGATTGAGAAACTAAAAGAATTTAAAAAACAAAACCAAAAAACCCAAACCCCCAACACAAGAACAATAATCAATTAGTTTCCCTAAAAAAAAAATCTCAAGGGGAAAAAAAGTTAGGCTTTCCCTTTCCTGAAAGGAGATCCGTGAATTCAGTGGAACCCCTCAACGTGGGTAGGAAAACACCCTTTATTGTCACTAACCTCTGGCTGCAACTTACCATTTCCCTTCACTTTAAAGTGGGCTGTGAACCACAATAGCATTGGCAGTTCCTGTGCTTTGTTCCCAACAGAAATCACAGATCCGTTCATATTCTGTTGCAAGTTGCTGCAAATATCTCGAAATTTTATTTCTCCTTAGCACCACTTCAAAATTATGGTGGTTTTTAAACCTGTGCTAAATCTTTTCTAACTCATTAATTAAAAAACAGTATTTACTCTATCACAAAAGTGTTGCAAAAAATATTTTGATGACTGTCTATCAGCATAACTGGTTTCCATTGCAATCCCATGTATTTTATTTCATGAATTTAAAAATATTATTCTGGAAAAGGGTCCACAGGTGGCGAGAGGAGTGCCTTGGGCAACCCCCCCAAAAGTTTAAGAGCCTCTGCTTTAAAACAATGCTCCAAAAAAGAAAAAAAGATACAACTTTTTAAAAAGATTTCATTTTTTTTATTTCAGAGAGAGAGAGGGGAGGGGCAGAGGGAGATGCAGACTCCCCTCTGAGCAGGGAGCCCGATGAGAGGCTCGATCCTAGGAACCTGGGATCATGACCTGAGCTGAAGGCAGATGCTTAACTGACTGAGCCACCCAGGCACTCCTCCCAAAAAACCTTTTAAGTATTTATGATGACAGTAGGCTACAGTGGCTTAGGGAGGAGCAAATAAGCACCCACACTGGACAAACGGTGTGAGGGCAGGACCATAAAAGACCCCAAGAGACCTGCGGGTCACACTGGGTCTCAGTGAACCGGAAGCCTTTCCTGCATTTAACAAAGGGACCAGCTCAAAAAAACAAAAACAAAAAACAAAAAACAAAACAAAACAAAAAACCTGGTGCCTAAGCACACAGCAGCCGGTATTCCCCTAACACAGACTCAAGCCCTGGAAAAGCCACTGGAGAAAAACAATCTCAATGCCCCTGGTTTCCTGCAAAAATCTCAAGTGCCACACAGTGTTCCCTCCCAGCAAGGACCCAGGATGGCAAAAGTTGAGTTTGAATCCATTCCAGAGCTTCCCTCCAGCTCTTGCTGGGCTCAGTGTCTGAGATCACCACTGAAGACAGACACCAATCTCACTCCTAACTCAAAGCACCAGAAAATAAGCCAGAAATAAGAGCCTCTGGAAGTCAGAATGCCTGACACTGAGAAACTGGATTAAAATGATTCAGTGAAGGAGCGCCTTACTGGCTGTCGAAAGAGTATGCGACTCTGGGTCTCTGGGGTTGTGAGTCTGAGCCCCACGTTGAGTGTGAGATTACTAAAATAAATAAATAAAATAAAATAAAATGTAAAATTTAAAAATTGCTCAGTGTAGGCAGCAGCATGCACAACCCACTAGAACATAGTATTTTATTCTCACCATTTCCCATCCAGAGGAAACAAGGACACTCATGTTTTCTGGACAAAAGGGGACAAGGGGAGGCCGTTTTTCTTGGGAGGCCGTGGGGAGCTATGGGAAGACAACGTGGAAGTTAGAGCTGCATTCGACTTGGGGCCCAGGGAGAGCAAATAAACATTTCCATGTCCCAGTCTCCTCATCTACAGAATATTGCTGACCTGCCAGATTGCAGGGGGATGGGAAGGCCCATCTATCTTGGGCTCTTTCCTTCTTTCATGATAAAATAGACGAATTCTTCCCCAAGAAAGGCAGCAGGAAATGTTTCCTCGGGAGAAAAAGACTACAAAATTAATAAAAATGATGTGCTTTTTAGAACAAAGCCAGTCTTTTCCTTCTCTTTCATCAAACTTGAAATTCCGATGTCTCTGCCTCTCTCTCTCTCTCTCTGTATCTCTCATGAATAAATAAGTAAAATCTTTAAAAAAAACAAAAAAGAAAGAAAGAAAACTTGAAATTCCCTATCAATGCTGCGTGCCTCTCGCTCCTGCCAGAAATTTTTCTGGTCTCCTTGTTTAGACTCAGTCAGGGCTTAGGGAGAACCTGAAGACTTCTAACACCAAGGAGCAGAATTCCCTTCAACAAGCCTGTCGTGAGCAGGGTCCTCCCCTGGGCTTCAGAGACCAGGGTGGGCAGGCCGCCCAGGAGGGAAGCCGAGGCTCCGGGCTACAAGCCTGACAGCGGAGGACCTAAGAGCCCCCCGATTTGTTGACTGGGGCAAGCAGAGCCCCCACCCCAGATTAAGGCACCACACTTTTGCCAGGTTTTGATCTCTGTTGGCAAACAATGTTATGTTTTTAATCAGCCCTATATGAATTCAGTTTTCTTACTTTCCTTTCAGAGTACAAATTCACGGTAAAATACTTGAAAAGCCTTTTGGCTTCTTTCTGTTTGTTTATTTTTCTCTTTCCATTCAAATGAAAATAACGTTCACGCATCCCAGTAATAGCTCACTGCGGAGAGCACTTTATGCTTTTTTTTTTTTAATTTTTATCTATTTATGATAGTCACACACAGAGAGAATGAGAGAGAGAGAGGCAGAGACACAGGCAGAGGGAGAAGCAGGCTCCATGCACCGGGAGCCCGACGTGGGATTCGATCCCGGGTCTCCAGGATCGCGCCCTGGGCCAAAGGCAGGCGCCAAACCTCTGTGCCACCCAGGGATCCCACTTTATGCTTTTCTGAATGGCTTTGCCCTTCAGAGCCTCCGACGGGCGCATGTCTCTATTGCTCTCAGCTCCGCCGTCCCTAGCCTGGTTACACACGTCTGTGAGCCAGCACAGCGCCCTGGATGTCACCCAGCCCAGCTCATCCTCCCCATTGCCGCTCCTTCCCAAGTGCCCCTGGTGGTGTTGTTTTATTTGCAATACGTTTGCCAGCAAAGATCGACAGGCCCCTTGAACCCTTTTGGGACTGGCCTTTGGTCAGCTCATCTTTGATCTTCACATTCATACAATAATTTGGAAACAAAGCTTTGCTCCCCAGTGGGAACCAGAGTCTTCCCCCTCTGTGTGAAGCGAGCACTGGGCTTACTCACAGGGAGCTTCAAGGTGGCTCCGCTGTCCTCTGGACACTGGCGCTGGACTCTCTTTTGTCCTGGGAGAGACTTGGGCTGCTGGGCAGGAGACGAGCTGTCAGGTGAGTTGTTTCTTCTCATCGCAGCCTCCTTGAGCGGTGATTCTCTAGGTTTCCCTCTCTTTTTACAAGAGTGGGAGCTTTAGAGAGCTAGAGCAGCATACCACACAACTCACCTATTTAAAGTGGACAATTCAGTGCCTTGTCGTATATTCACAGAGTAGGGACACACATCCCTGGCATCTGGTTTGAAACATTTTCATCACTACTTCATGACTTCAAAGAGGACTCCATCTCATCAGCAGTCACTCCCCATTGCCTCCCAGCCTGGCCCCCACCCTCATCCCCCCTACCCCCACCCCGCAACCACTAATCTAGTTCTGTTTGTAGATTTGCCTATTTGGGACATTCATATAAATGGACTCCTACAATATATGGTCTTCTGTGACTGGCTTCTTTCACTTAGCATAGTGTTTTCAGGGTTTATCCATATTAGAGCACGGATCAATACTTAATTTCTTTTTATTGCTGAATAGTATTATATAGGGAGACCACATTTTATTTATCCATTCCTCAGTTGATGGACACTGAGTTGTTTCCATTTGGGGGCTATTTGTATAATACTCTACCAACATTCATGCACATGTTTTTGTGTGGACACATGTTCTCGTTTCTCTTGGGTACTTACCCAGAAGTAGAACTGCTGGATTATTTCCCATGTTTTTAAGAATCATTCTCCTCTTTCACCCATTGCTCATTTAATTCTTCTCAGCCCTTTGTTAAACAAGTATCCAGAGGTGTTTATGAGGTTATTAATTAGCAGTAGTAACAATAAAATCCAACATTTCAATGTTATGACATTCTCAACATTTACTTCTCACTCACATGAACAGTTTAATGCGGATGCTGCTGGTCGGCAGCCAGCTTCCCCGTGCGGTCGGTCATTCAGTGTCCCAGGCTCCTTGTATCTTGTTACCAAATATCTCCTCACTTCTCAGAAACAGCCTTGTGGTGTGACAGAGGAAGCATGAAATACTGGCGGTCAGCTGACAGACTGCCACACTGGGGTTCAGGAAAGGCTGCTAGCTGGCAGCCGGAGGGCACAGGGCGAAAGATTGGAGCCAGGATCTCAACGAGGTCAAGAAGGGGGATTTCTCTCTCTCTGCCCCTCTCATCGTCATGGAGGGGAGCTATGCCTGTGTTCAATGAGAGACTGAAACATGAGCAGGAATTGCTAACCGTTGGAAGCAGAGTTGTGGTTAGCTCTGGCCAGCTGCCATGAATGCACACCCATACGGAGAGGTCAGCATGAGTTTTTACATGCCTGCATTCATTCAAATGCCTTCTGCTGGTAGCACTGTAGACCCCTCTGTCTCCTGGTAGGACTGTCCAAGAAGGGGTCCCCCTGCCTCTGGCCACTGGACGGATCATTGACCCAAAGTAGACCAGATTAACCCTTCTCCATGGAATTGGAATCTTCGGCAATGTAACACAAAAACTGACCCTCCCTGAGGGTGCTGTCCCAAGGAGGGGTCGTCCATTCTTTTCTTCCTCTTGGATTCCTGAATGGTGCTGGGATCCCGGGGTTTTGGGAGCCTGGAACCTCAGCTCTGACTCTGTGGTTTGCTCTGCAGCCTTACAATAAGCCTTGTTAACTAAATCAGAGCTGTTTCTTGTCACTGGCAACAAAGAATCTCAACCAATACTGTACCTGAGGCAGAAACCCGAGGCTCATTCCAACATCCTTTCAACCTTCTGCACTCAAGTCCTATTGATTCTGTGTCCTACTGAGAGCTCAGATCTGTCTCCTTGCTGATAGACCTCCATGGCGGATGTTGAGGTTCTTACCATTATCTGCCTGAACTTCACAAGACCCCCTAACTACTACCTTCCTGTCCCTGTGGAAACTTTTCTAACATGCAAGCAAGGGTTTAAAAAATTACAATACCCCCATCAACACAGTGAAGTTATGCATTCACATATTACTAGTGGGGTTGTAATTTTTATAACCTTTTTGAAAGGTAATTTGGCCATATGTATTGAGAGCCATTAAAAAAAAAAAATACAACCTCTGATCCAACACTTTCACTTGCAAGAATCTTTTTCCTAAAGAAACGATCAGCGATCTGTAGGTTTATGCATGACAGTGTTCTCAGAACCATTCATTCACCCATCTATTCAACCAAAATGTCGAATGCTCACTATATGCCAGGCACTACTATTGCTACTTTTAATAATAAAATATTGGGGAAATAAAAGAATTGTCCGGTTAGGGGAAAGCTGTTAAATAAATTTAGTTATGGCTGTATGATAAAATACTATGTGGTCATTAAATACCATATTTTTAGAAGAATAGTGACACAGAGAAATTCACATTAAAGGAAAAAAGCCAGTTCCAAAATAGTGTATAAAGTATAATCTCAGTTTTGAAGACAGAAACACACATACACATACCCACCAAAAGAGTTAACAATGGCTATCTCTAGGAAATGAGATTGAGTGATTTTTATTTTTTTGTCCATGTCTCTATACATTTCCAATTATTAACGATAAACAAGGAAAATCACTTCAAAAATTACTTAAAAAGCAATAAGCAAATAGGATTGTGCTCTCATTCTATATAAAACCCATCACCAGTTCTTCCCCTGCAGAGTAAATGCTACAGAATTAGCTCTTCCAAGGTCTCCAAGCACCCCCCTTCTCCACTTCAGCTCATCCACCACTGCAGAGCACACCATGACCTTGCCCAGCTCAGGGTCTTCCCCCCTCAACCCCACCCCATTGGCTCCTCTTCCTGCACTGCCTCTGTGTCTTTGTTCATTCCACAAACACTTATGGAGGTTCATTCTTGCACCAGACACCAAGAACACAAGGTGAAGGGGCGCCCAGTGGCTCCGTTGGTCAAGCGTCTGACTCTTGATTTCAACTCAGCTAATGATCTTGGGGTTGTGAGATTGAGTCCCGCATCAGATTCCATGCTCAGCATGGAGTCGGCTTAAGATTTTTCTCTCTTCCTCTACCCCTCTCCCTGCTAGCATGTGCCCCCCCCTAAAATAAATAAATAAAATCTTTTTTTAAAAAAGAATATATGAAGACAATAAAGAAGGTCCTGGCCTCATGGAGTTCATTTCCAGTGGCAGCAGACAGGTAACAAACACACACTGTGTTAGCTTCCTACTGCTGCTATAACAAATCACCATAAACTTAGCAGCCTCCAACAACACAAATGTTATTGTTTGACAGTTCTGGAGGTCAGAAGTCCAAAGCAAGTCTCACAAGACTAAAATCGAGGGGCGCCTGGGTGGCTCAGTCGGTTACACATCTGACTCTTGGTTTCTGCTCAGGTCATGATCTTAGGGTCATGAGATCAAGCCCCATATTAGGCTCCTCACTCAGTGTGGAATCTGCTTGAGATTCTCTCCCTCCCTCTCTGCACCTCTCCTGCTCATGCTCTCTCTCTTTCTCAAATAAATAATAAATAAAATATTTAAAAGAATAGACTAAAATCAAGATGCCAGCAGGACTGGTTCCTTCTGGAGGGCGCAGGCAGGAGTCCATATCCTTGCTTTTTTTTTTTTTTTTTTTTAAGCATCTAGTAGCAACTGGGGCCTCCCATGTCCTAGTGGTTTCCTCCTATTCCAAAGCCAGTTTGGAAGCATCTTCTCTTGTCTTTGAACATCTGTTTATCTGTGTCCATCTGACAAGGATTCTTGGGATTGCATCAAGCACACCCAAATAATCCAGGATAATCTCCCCATCCAAGATCCTTAACTTAATCACATCCCCAAAGTCTGTTTCATCATATGAGCTAAAATAGTCACAGCTTCCAAGGATTAGAACATGAACATTCTTGGGGACCAGCACTCAGTTTACCACATGTGGTTTGTCGTATGTGTTGAATGCTGCGTAAAAAAATAAAATAAAAGGCTGAGGGGCCCCTGGGTGGCTCAGGAAGTTAAGTATCTGCCTTGAGCTCAGGTCATGATCTCGGGGTCCTGGGATTGAGCCCTGTGTTGGGCTCTCTGCTTGGTGGGGAGCCTGCTTCTCTCCCTGCCTGCCACCCCCCTGCTTGTGCTCTCTCTCTCTCTCTGTCAAATAAATAAATAAAATCTTTAAAAATAGCTAAATAAAAGGCTGAAAGTGCTGTGGACAAAAGGTAGTGAGTTTGCTCTTTATAGGGTGGTGTCGGGCACAGCCTCACTGATAAGATGATATTTGAGTGAAGACCCTACTGCCCTTGGCATTCCTGTGGTTGTCCTGGCTAAAGCCATTCATTTTCTGAGAATTAGTTCAAGGATCCTTCTTCTAAAAACCCTGACTCCATCGACCACTTCCCCTGTGGGTGAGTGTGGCCAACAGTGTTTCCATGTCTCACTATGATAACACATGGCATCCTGGGGGATCATTTCTGCGTACAAGTGGGCTTTCCCTAAGAGTTTATGAGCTTCTCTGGGGCAGAGTCAGTGCACTGTGACCCTCACTCCATTGAGCACTGTGCCAGGCACAGGTGTTCAGTAAGTAGTTGTGAAGCAGGTGAAGAAATGAGAGAGAACCAGGCTTACAGTCAATTGTGAACCCCGATTTTGCCTCCCCTCCTTAGCAGTCCACGGCACTGCGCAAGTTATTACACTTCCCCTCAGCTCTCTTCTCATCTGTGGATGAGATGACGATGTCACCTGCCTTCGAGGACTAATTTGGGAATCCAATGAGGATGAAGTATGTAAAACTTCCGGCGATTGGCTTGAAGGGGTTCCTTTTTTTTTTTTTTTTTTAAGATTTTATTTATTTATTCATGAGAGACACAGAGAAAGGCAGAGACACAGGCAGAGGGAGAAGCAGGCTCCCTGTGGGGAGCCTGACGCGGGACTCGATCCCAGGACTCTGGGATCACTGGCTGAGCCTGAGGCAGATGCTCCACACTGAGCCACCCAGGCATCCCAACTTGAAGGAATTCTGTTAAATTATATAAAGCTGTGCAGTAATATTTGAGGTGGAGAGCAGCTAACAGAAAAGTACATTTTGAAAACTTGTGACCAGTCACTTGAACTTAAGTTGAGGATCTAAGCTGAGTGCAGGCACTTCCCGCCCTGGCCTAAGCCTCTGGCTTGTGAGCCTTGTCTCATGTTCTATCTGCCACGGGGCCTAGAACATATTTGTTTAGCCCAACAAGTCTGTATTGAGCACCGCCTGTGTGCCGGGAACCGTGCTAGATGCCGAGGCTGCACAGGTGACCAGAGAGACCCAATTCCTGGCCTCATGAACAGGACACACACTAAACAGGGCACCAGGGCCAGGCTCCGGGGCTGATGAGACTCGGGCGGCCGGGAGGGCCTGTGCTCTGGGCAGCACGGGGATGCTCTTTGCCTCCCAAAGCATGTAGGCCAGAACTCCCACATTTCCAGCTTTGGTGTCATTTTGAGAAAAGTCAGGACTTTCTTTTCTTTCTTTTTTTTTTTTTAAAGACTATTTACTTATTCATGAGAGACACAGAGAGAGGCAGAGGCAGAGGCAGAGGGAGAAGCAGGCTCTCTGCAAGGAGCCCGATGCGGGACTCGATCCCAGGACCCCAGGATTATGACCTGAGCCAGACGCAGACGCTCAACGACTGAGCCACTTAGGCGTCCCAAGTCAGGACTTTCTAAAGACACTCCTGATTCTCCATGCAGGCTTCCGTTGACAGCAACACCGCTTTGCATCTGTAAAATCTGCTAGTGCACAATTCTGTCCTAATGCATCGGAAGGCACTTTATGACATCGTGCAGCGCGGGCAGGGACGCGCTTACCACTGGGACAATAAACGAGCCGGGAAGAGGGCGGCGCGGGCTCTCAGGAAATTTCCCTTTCCCCCTCCCTTAGCGCTGTAACCCTCCTGCTTGGTGTTGGATGTCGGCAGGAGGCCGGGTTTCTCTGCCCTTCCCGCAGGTGAGGGGCTCCTGGTGCCTCCTGGAGAGCCCCCTCCGGCTGCCTTTGCGGGGACGCCGTGCTCTTCGGGAGAGGATGCCAGGATCACAGTGTCATTGGCACTCCTGCCCCGGCGGCCGGCGGAAGGCCACCGACAGAGCCGAGGCCCGCACGCCTTGCCCTTAGCAGTGGACGTGACCTCAGCGACTCTCCAGTCCAGGCTCTGGTCAAGTGGCCACGGCAATGAATCGTGTGGGGCTGGGGGACAGTGACAGGTCCTCGCACTAGGACGTCCCTGGTCCTGCCCAGCTCGTGCCAGGGCCCCCTCTCCACCTGCACCTGTGCTCAGATGTGTGCCTGACTTGCTCCCCTCTGGCCTCCCGCGTGACACGTCGTCTTTGCCTGGGATCAGCATCTTTTCTGCGATACTGCTGAGATTTTTTTCTTTCCTGCCCACGGGTAGCGGACACTGGCTGGGGCTCAAGAACGATGGGAAAGGTCAAATGGCCATGGCATCCACGAGGACCGATCTGGCTTATTTCGAAATTTGAATTTGGTTTTAAGTCATAAAAGGACTATAAAAACCTTGCACTAAATAAGGAAAACTATCCCATTCGGGGGCCTAATCCCGGCCCCGTTCTGCTCGGCTTCTCTCCCTCATTACACTTGTATAATACAGTATGGTTTCTACTGAGTCTTTCCTTCCTGTTTTTACACTTATTCCTGCTTCACTGACTTTATTATCGGCAGAATTTTGCAGCATTTTTTTTAACACAGCCATAAATACTATTCAATTCAACAAATGCATACAAATGGTTTCCATTAGAATTTTAATCTACTCTCAAAATGAAAGAAAAGCTTAATATAAATCTTTTTAAATTACCAGAACATAAATTCAGACAGGGACAGCTCCACCTAGACTACACACAAGGGGTCACATCCTGCTGTCCTCACTCATAAATTAATTGAGGTCTCTCGCCACCGTAAACGAACAGTGCATCCCGGAAAGATCATATCTGTCAAGATTGCAGATTGGTTTCCCTCAGACTTCGTAAAAGTCACAGCTTACAATACCTTCATTATGCCGATGAGAATGGCTGTCTCCCCAACTCGAAAGATATAGGTGTTTTGTTCTGTTGGACCAAGATTTACAGAAAGCAATTTTCCTCCATGCAGGAGATAGGACAAACCTGCTGGAGGAAAAAAAAAAAATGTCATTTCACAACTTCTTCCATTCCATCACTTTTTTTACTGCTCGATGTAGATTCTCTCCCCAGTGCGAACGGGCTGGTGACATTTAATGGCTAAGTGAGGGAGTCGCCCGTGAGCGGAGGCCGCTCTGCGAGGGGCCAGGTGGCAGAGGCGGCGCTCCCTCTGTCCCCTCCCCGAGGCCGCCTGCCGATGCCCCCAGCATCCATCCACCAGCCCTCACACCAGCTTGGACACGAGAGCTCGTGGGAGTCTCGACAGGCTTTTGCAAACAGCGAAGCTGGCTCAGTTTCTCCCCACCGTCGCCGAGCCCAGGGACCGCGGCCCGCCCCTCTGTCCTTGGCCACCTTGGCCTTGGTACACTCTCTCCCGAGGACACCTGAAGGGCTTTTTTCCATTTCCTCATGTCATAACCTAATGCTGTTCGAGCAGAGCTCCTGCATATTAAATTGCCTTTTAGCCACCGGGAAGGGGGGCGCGTGATCTTCCGAGACAGGGCCCCTCATGTAAATGTATGACTGCTGGCACTCCCCCACCGAGGAGAAAGGTCAAGAGTAGCTTGGGGACCGGGGGTCAGCAAACCCCGGGAACCGTCACTCTTTCCAGCCACTTGGCTCTCCTTGAGTGGAGAGCCACCGTCCTGGGCTTCTGGCCCACAGCAGCCCCATCCCGGGCCTGTCACCGCCTGATCTCTGGGCCGTGGCCGGCGACAAGGCTGAGCAAGTCGGGGGCGGGGCGGGGGGGGGGGGGAGCGGCGGGCATGTGGAAGTGCTTTGGGTTCTGGGAGCTTCTCTGCACTTTGGGTGCCAGAGAGAAAGCAAAGGCAAAATGAAATCTCCGTCTCTAAACCTCCTGCCAAGGAGGAGAGCCCGGACCTGGGGGCAGCAATCGTGTTAGGGACGGGGTTTCCTACTGGGCAGCCACTTGGTGCTCCTGCCAGGGAGGGCCGGGTGGGGGACGCCTGGTGGCTCAGCTGGAATGCCCGGGTGGCGCAGCGGTTTGGTGCCTGCCCTCGGCCCAGGGCGTGATCCTGGAGTCCCGGGATCGAGTCCCACGTCGGGCTCCCTGCATGGAGCCTGCTTCTTCCTCTGCCTGTGTCTCTGCCTCTCTCTCTCTGTGTCTCTCATGAATAAATAAATAAAATCTTGAAAAAAAAAAAAAGGTCGGGTGGGGTGTCACCTCTACAGGCTGGTGAGGTTTCTGCAAGTCTTTCGACAAATGATGATCTCTATCCACATAAAGTGGCATAATAGCCTCTTCGCTTTACTGAGTGGCGCTGGCTGTTCAAGTGCTTATTTCTTGATTCTTAGCCCATTTGCCTTCCATTAGCAGTAATTCTGAGCCTGCAAAACTCCAATTACTAAGTGATAATAGAAATGCTGCTCTGCCTGGAATTCTCTGGAACGTGGGGTCCCGAGCCGCCCGGGTTCCGTGCACGGCCACGCTACGATTGTAGGTTCGCCCCGAGAGCGAGACATCTGGCCAAGCCCTGGGCGGAAGGCCCCGGGGTGGGGGTGGTGGAGGAGGGGGGTTCACAGCAGGTGCCTGCACCTCGGGGCCTAGGAAGCTGCGTGAAGCAGGAGAGGTGCGGCTGACACAGTCCGAGGCACTCAGAGCAGTGGCCTCTGGAGGAACCAGGCGTGAAGCAAGATGCTGAACGTGTGCTTCTCTGAATTCCTGAGTTGGGGGCAGGGGTGTCCCGGGAGTGAGTGATTGATGAGAAAGACAGAGCCAGGCTGGGGGGAGGCAGGGTGATAAATGGGGGAGCGGGCAGCTCAGAACTTCACCCAAACTGGGGAGACATTTCACCCTCTCTGTGGCCCCGGTGACCACACATGGAGGAGGGTGGCTGGTTTTGTTTTTGTTCTTTATTGTGATAAAACACACATAACATACTTTATCATCTTAATCATTTCCGAGCATGTAGGTCAGTGGTACGCTCACAACCCTGACTCCCATCTCCAGAACCTTTTCATCTTGGAAAACCGAAATTCTCTATTTAACAGCTCCTGATTCTCCCCCCACCCCCCGCAGTCCCTGGTAACCACTTTCTACTTCCTGTCGCTATGGATTTTAAGAGACCTTGTATAAGGGCAATCATACGGTGTGTGTCTCCTGGTGACTGGCTTGCTTCACTTAGCCAAATACTCCCGAGGTTCATCCACATTGTAACGTGCATCAGGATAGCCTTCCTTTTTTAGGGCTGAATAATATTCCACTATATATGTATGTATATATGCAGAATATTTTACACTTTGTTTATTTGTAGATGGCCTCTTGGGTGGATTCCATTTCTTGGCCATTGCACATGGCTCTCCTGTATCGAGGACACACATCAGACATTACAGCAGCACCCAGGTGGGTCCATCTGCCCCATCCAGCTCCTCCTAAAAAATTGGCCACTCTCTTCTCCTAAGATTTCCTGTCCTTGACACCTAGCTCCCTACACTCTGATCAGCGTTGTCCTGGCTTCTTACTTTCCAAGACTCCTCTCCCTCCAAATGTCTTCATTTTGCTCTCCTTCTGGCCTTCAAGAATACCTCTTTTTTTTTTTCCATTTCTTTCTCAGCCTCAAAACTACCCACCACCCTTAGCTTGTTTCACCACCAAGTCCTTCTGCTGAATTTCACCAAGCACTAGGCTTTCCTCTCCCAAGATTTTCCTCAAATGATCTCAACTGCAAGATCCTCTTCTAAATATACTAGAAAGGTTAGACTTGTCTAACTTTTATCTATTTCATACCCAGGGACAAACGGATCCCAACAGACAAAAAGAAAATAGAATTTCTGGTGACCCTGATATTTATTTTGGTGATTTGGGGATTTCTTTTCAGAAATTTGTAAACCTTATCCCCCTTAGAAGAGTCATAACTCATGATGACTGCCATCCTGCAAAAACATGGAGGCTTTCTCACCTGAGCAAACTTCATCTAAACCTGTGTCCTCCCTAACAATAAAAAGTAGCAAAGTGAGGAGCATGTGGGTTTCTCTCCCACCCCTCTGAACTTTTCTGAGCAGCTTCTGGCTCAAATTGCTCACTGTGGCACCAGCCACATTTTTTTTTTTTTCAGATTTTTCTTTTCTTTTCTTTTCTTTTAATTAGCAGACTTTAGTTTTTAGAGCAGTTTTAAGTTTACAGGAAGTTCCCACATTCTCCCCTGAGTTTTCTACCCCACACCCCCAGAAATTCTATTATTAACATCTTGCATTAGTGTGGTGCATCTGTTACAACTGATGATCGAATACTGATACGTTAGTATGAACTGAAGCCTAGAGGTTGCGTCAGGGTTCACTCTGTGTTGTACGTGCCATGTGTTGTGACGTATGTATAATGACATGTGTCCCACATTATGCCACGGAATAGTTTCGCGGCCCTGAAAATCAGCCGTGCTCCATATATTCATGCCTCCCTCCCCCTGAAGCCCTGACACCAGGCAAATTTAAAATCACTTTGGACCAATTTTCATGAGACTTGCCACTGAGAGTCTCTGATATGTTTGGCCTCATGTGTCCTTGCTCAAATCCGAAGGAAGGGAGGGAGCATTGATAGGACGCAGTGAACTCTAGTTCTGCCTGAGAGGCCACACACCGGGAGACTGGAGCAGAGGGCTGACTTACAAAACCTTTCTTCTGTGTCATTGTGCAAAAGATTTTTAATTGCAAAAAAAAGAGGGGGTATGTATTCTTCTGACACACTGTTCCAAAACAATACAAGGAAATAAATGTTCGTTAAGTGGGAAATGATTGTATTTAAGTTACTAGATGATCTGTTTTTTGTTTTGTTTTGTTTTCTCTGTATAGTTCTCAGTCGTGGTCAGCTCTCTCCGTGCCTTCCTGGGACTTCCTGGGTCCCGAGTCCAAGCCCTGCTGGTTTCTTTCCCCTGAGCGGCAGCTCCATGACACCCTGGCAGGTGTCTCTACCCTGCTACCTTGGGACCAGACCCAGCTCTGGGCCCCAACAAGTTGGGGGTTTACCCTGCCCACTCTCAGTCCTGGCGATCATGTTACCATGGCTCTCCTTCCCATCCATCATTACTGAAACCCAATGACTGGGAGCCCTCACTTACTACCTGATTCTGACTCTGGGGCTGGCCCTGTCTCCAAAGCTGTAGCTGACCTGTCCCCCCCACCACCTACCACCCCCAGCTGTCCCACTCCAGGACAGGATCACAGGCCAGGGTCCAGAACGTCAGTCTGGCTCTGCTGTAACTGGCCTGACCACAATCAGCCCTGCTCTAAGATAAGAAAGCCTCTGAGGAACACGGCAGGGGCATCCTTCATAGAGAAACCATAGGACGGTACTCCCAGGAGCTGCACGATGCCAAGCGGACGCCAAGCAGCCACCGAGGGTGGAATCACAAATGCCTCTCTGGGAAACACATTGTATGTGACAAGCAGAATCCATTTACACCACCCCTCCCACTGTGGTTTCTCCCCTCAGCCCTTACAGGTGGAAAAGAGAGTCTGCCTGAATTACAGAGAGCGGGTCTGACCAAGACTTCCAGAGGCAAGTTCATCCCTTCACTCCATTAGTCATATAATACCTATTCAGAACTGCTCCCCACCCAGGCACCTAGTGCCTGTTCTTGGCACTAGGGAGTCAACAGAGCATAAGAGAGACTTGGCTCCCATCTTGGGGGGAGACAAGGAGAAAACAAAAACATAAACAGAATAGTGACGGTGGAAGGCAACTGGGTGTCCTAATAGAGACCGGGGCCCAGGGGCTGCTGGGAGGGCAGGGAGTCAAGGTAGGCATCTCGGAGGAGGAGGATCTAGAGAAGTGTGGAGATGGGAAGGGCCAGGGAGGGAGCTCCCGTCCAGGAAGGAGAAATATTAAGTGCAGTAGCCTTGACCTACCTGAGAAAAAGTGCTCAAGAAACAAAGCAGCTGGGAGACCTGGTGGCTCAGTCGGTGCCTTTGGCTCAGGTCATGACCCCGGGGTCCTGGGATGAAGCCCCACAGCAGGGTTCTGCTTCTCCCTCTCCCTCTGCCTCTCCTTCTCCACCACGGTGTGCTCTCGCTTACTCTCTCAGTCTCAATTAAATAACATCTTTTAAAAAATAGAAAAGAAAAAGAAATGAAACAGCAAGGTTGGAGCATCCAGAACAGGAGGGTAGAGAGGAGGCTGGATCTCCCCCGTGGTGGAAAGCCACAGTGTGGTGCCCTCATGCCCGCTTGAGCTGCAGACCCAGCTTCACCCCACGGTACTTAGCCCTGTGACCCCGTCGGGGCACTGGCCTCCAAGGCGGGACGCCTGTGTTCTGGTCCCGATTCTACCTCTCAGGCTGTGGAAGCCTGGGTAAGCCCCTTAACTGCACACCCCTCATCCACAGAGAAAAACCACAAGACCAGCTGGCTGTAAACTCTAATATTCTCCAGGGTCTCTAACATCCTCCGGGGGCTCTAACATTCTCCGGGGTCAGCTGCACCATGCTGCCCACCCACCAATGCGACTCGCAAACAGCACCTGGGCTCCTGATGTGGAGGCGCCGAGCTTGCATTTTAAGAGCCCAGGATCTTCCGTACAAACCCTGCTGCCATTCCTGAGACAGTGGAACCCTGCCAACCCTAGTCCAGGGACTAACAACTCACTTGGCCGGTGAGTGGTGTCACCGTGGTGTCCAAGAGAGGACAGGCAGGACGCCCACTCCTAGACAATGAGCCTCTTCAGAGTCCTGACTGAGCAGGGCTCTAAATGGAAACATCACCCCAGTTGAGCCGAGTGATGGCTCTAAAGCAAGTTGGCAGTACATCGGATGGCAGGGAACGGGGCTGCCTGCGCCCGAGGTTCCAGCTGACTCCCTAACTGGCCGCAGCACCTTGAGGGCCCGAAGCACCCAGTTTGCCGGCACCGCCACTGGGGCTGAAACAACTAATCCTTTCCTCAATTAAACTGGGCTCCCACGCTTCTCATCTGCTCTGGCCTCGAGACCCACATCCAGGCTGCAAACCCGGGGAGCCCAGGCTTCCACCTGCTTGGCCTGGGCGCCCTGCACCCCCCTACCTACACCGCAGGGGACCAGCTTAACCCGAGTGTCCCGTGCTGGGGGAGGCCCACCCCACAGCCAGTCCTTCCTGTAGCCACTCCTCTAGCACCCAGTGAGAAGGCCCCAGCTGCTCTGAAATCAGGGTGCCCCTGGGTTTGATAAAGAGCCCAGGACACCTGGGTGGCTCAGTTTAGCACCTGCCTTCGGCCCAGGGTGTGACCCCAGGGTCCTGGGATCGAGTCCCGCATCGGGCTCCCTGCAGGGAGCCTGCTTCTCCCTTTGCCTCTCTCTGTGTCTCTCATGAATAAATAAATAAAAGCTTAAAAACTATATTAGTAGTGGCTCCATCAAAATATGCCAGGCAGCACAGGGCTGGATTCGTGCGCATGTGTACTTCTGCACGGCACTTTGCTGGAAGGCAGACTGGACCTTCCACCTGCCCTGGGTGTGACGTGGGGCCAGCCTGCCACGCACGGTCAGCATCCCGGGGATGTGGTACAGGGAGGTGATCCGACACGGAGACCTGGGCATTGGACTGTGGGATCTGCACCATGCCCTTCCCCAGCCCCTGCTTCCCTCTCAGAAGCCAGTGCTTTCCCCTGGGGGAGGTCAGGTGGGGACCCTGAATCCGCTCCCTGCTCCCCTCCGTTTCTGACTCCTCCAATAGTACGAAGGAATCGAGGTCACAAAACATGCTGAGAACACGCTCAGTGTGGAGTTTCTTCCAAGTAATACTTTTCTGATTCATTTCATTAAGAAATTAAATAGTTGATCCATTTGAACTCTCATTAATAGATATTAAATGTTGCTTGTTATAAAAATGCTAATAAATCATTAGGTTTTTTAAAAATTAACCACCAAATGGCTAACAAATTAAATTTGAATAATTAAGTCTGATATTCCTAGAGAGGGATCACAGGGGGTGGTACATTAGAGAACCTGTTTTTTATTTTGCTTGGTTTTTAAACAAAAGGAGTCCGTGCTGACTGCTGGCTGGTGGCTCCCTGGCCCCCTTCCAGAAGGCCATGAGCATCTGCGAGGCAGCTGCCTGGGCGGGGACTGCAGTTTGCAGGGTGGCAGGGCTACCTGGGCTGCCGGGCCGCGTCCGTGACCTCGGCCTCATTAGTCCTCGCTCTAACCAGCCGCGCTAATCAGCGCCGACACGTGTTGTTCAAGTGTTGATGGCTGTGTTGCTTATCGCCTCTTCTCGGGCTGCCAGAGATAATTAAAAGCTCCAACTCTACTATGAAGATGGCCAATCAGCCTCATCTGCAGTTAGAAAGAACAACTCAGTGAAAAGGAAGTAGGAAAGAAGGCCCCACCAGGCGGACCGAGTTTTCATTAGAACTCAGAGCCCGTCTTGCCAACAGCCTGCCTGGGTGGCTGATGTGCCACCGCTGAACACTCCATCCTCTTAAAATATAACGCGGTTACTTGATTCATTCACTGTCTTTTATTAACATTTTAACACAGGGGCATTAAATAAGAAGAGAGTCTGTGATATTCTAATTTGCGAAACCATAACGGACTGTTTCATTTGTTCATCTGCAGCAAGCCAAGCTAGCCTGTATGTATCTATATCTATATATAGACGTACATATATATAGGTTTGGTCTCTTTTTTCTTAAAGTGAAGACATTCATCATACCTTGCACACTCACTATGATATTAGGGGAGATAAAATTACAGGTGAAGGGGGAATGATAAACCCTTTAAAAAAAATCTCAGGCCACATCACCAGGCCACGAAGCACATAAATACAAAGGGGCAGAGCCGACAGTGAACAGACAGCTCCAAGTGCCCGTCAGGCTGGCACCACACTTGTCGAGGGCAGTGGTTCTCAAAGCATGGTCCCTCAGGCTCTTTCAGGGATTCCACATGGTCAAAACTACTTTCATTAAACTACTGAAATGAAATGTGATTTGCCCTTTTCATTGTGTTGATATTTGCATGGATGACAAAGCAAGTGGTGGGTAAAGTGTTGCTGAATCAAGGTGGAGCACCAACTTGTGCTAGTACCATTTACCACTACACACTGGGGGCAAAAGAGAAGAAAACAGACCCATTTCACTTAAAAATGTCCTTGGTGAAGCCTGAAAAAGGCTTGTATTAAATCTTAATTGTATTAAATCTTAACCCTTGAGTCGTTCTAACATTCCCTGGATGAGATGGGGGAACAGACACAAAGCGCCCATAGTGCATACCCAAGTACTCCAGAAAGAGCACTTGCTCAGTTGTTTGAGTTGCAACCCAAACTAGCTTCTTGGCTCATGAAACATGTTCACCAGAAAGAAAGACTAAGAGACTGTGGTTACTCAGGTTTGGGTACATGGCAAACCTTTTCTTGAAAATGAACAAAGTAAGCCTATCACTTCAAGGAAAATGAACTGATAAAACTCAAGCTTTCAAGATAAAAGAGTCTTAGAAAACTTGCCACGGTGAGGTTGACAGTTCCCCAATGCTTAAAGGACTTTTCTAATGAGATCTGCTGTGATATTTATAGAAATGTGATTTGGGGATACTGTATAATGAAATGCGGTCAGCACTTGGAAGAGCTATGTAGCACAGTGAACCGGCATTCTCCAAATGACCAATGTTGTATCACGCAAGGGTAAAATATCAATTCAACGTCAAAAGTAAACCACTGGATTTTACTGTAAGATAATAGGAAATGTTCACTGATGCGGTTTCGGATTTCACATAGCAACTCATCTTAAAGAAAGTACCATTTATCAAGTCATGGTGTGGTATCCAAGAATATTTACAATTTTCTGAAAAGGCTATTAAAATACTCCTCCCTTTCCCAGCTATATAGCTGCAAGTAGCCAGATGTTCTTCACATACTTCAGCTAAAATATCCCCCAGACAACAAGTACTCAGAAACGAGAATCTATTTTCTGTTAAAACTTATTTAAAAAGAGTTGTAAGACAATGCTTACAATTTAACATTCTCATTAAATATCTTTCATTGTTTCGGAAAATGGTTATTTTTCAAAGACATATTTATGTTAACATGTAAAGGGTTTATTACTGTTACTTGAAATGAATTGAAACATTAAAAAAAATGTGTTTGAATCTCTAACGTGGTACATATTGATAGCTATAACCTACATAGATAGAAGTGCTTTGGAGTAAATTTCTTTTAAAAACAAGGAATATTTTTATTTTCTTCCCTTCTGATAAGAACTCTTAAAATTTACTTTCTTTGCAACTTTCCTATATATCATACAGCAGTGTTACCTGTGGTCATTAGGCTACACATTATATCCTTAGTACTTATTTATCTTGCCCAATAGTTTTTGTTTTTTTTTTTTAATCTTGCCTGATAATTTTTAAGAGTAGCAAGTCCCATGTGGGGCTCCCGGCACGGAGCCTGCTTCTCCCTCTGCCTGTGTCTCTGCCTCTCTCTCTCTCTCCTTCTCATAAATAAATAAAATCTTTTAAAAAATAAAATAAAAATTTAAAAAAGCCTAGCCCTTGCTGACCTCACTGAGCAGCTAGCCAAGGTCCCCGTACGCTTACGTCTGGATCTCTTCGGACGCGAGAGGATGACCTAGGGGCTGGGCCGCCGGGGGTCAGGGGTGGAGAGCGCGGGCGCGGCTGACACCTGCTGATCCGGAGGCCGTGGGGGGCGGCCGTGCCGCACGCCGCTGTGCAGAGAAGTGAAGTCCCAGAGCAACAGACCCATGAGAAACGTGGGCCAAATGGCACTATTAACGATACCAAAGATGTAACAGTTTTCATTAACAAAAGTTCGAAAATAACCCGTGCAGCAGCGGGCGTTCTGTAGTGATGGAAGATCTCAAAAAGGCCAAGACATCCTGTAATCAGATGGGTCTAAGTGGAAACATCATCTCTGGGTGTTCCGCCCGGAGTGTGTATTATGGCCAAGTCCCTAATTCAAAACCATATGTAAGAATGCTTTATCTGAGACACTGAAGTTAAAAATAAGACATTTAAATAGTAATCTCCGTTCTCTCTCGAAAGATAAATGTGCCCATTAACCCTGGATGCTAACAGGAGGATTTCTTACGCTCTCTTTGACTATTTTTTTTTCCCCAAGACCTTCACGAGGAAATCAGTACAGAAAAAAATAATTTAGGAAGTTGGCTCCTGATCAGCTACTTCACTGAATTAAAGTGCAATCAGGCTCATGACTTTGAAAAAGAAATATTAAGCATGCGTATCACATAACTCTGTGAGGTGCGGTGCAAACACGCAGGTGGGATGGGAAGCGGTGGGGCACAAAGGTACACAAGACACAACACCTGCTCTTGTGGAGTTACTCATCTAGTTGGAGCAGGAAGAGAGCAACTTGAAAAGTTAAATGAAGTGTTTCAATAACAGTTCTAGACAGTAGAAGAGATGTCATAAAACAGTGCACGATTCATTGCCAAAAAGATTGTTGCTGACAATAACTGCTGCAGGATTTCAAAGAAAAAGGTCGTTTTGAGCTGAGAAAGGCCTGGGGAGACTTTACTGAGAAGGCAGGATTGCAGCTCAATGTGAGAGACGTAGAGGAGGCTGTGGGTGGGTAAAGGAGGCACATTATGAGCCTCTTAGAAAGACTTTTTAAAAAATGTATATATATATAGAGAGAGAGAGACAGAGACATATACATATATATAAATATAAATACACTCTTCCAGGATGTTTAGGTGACTAGTCTAGGAAGGGAGGCATTCAGGGACCCAGGTGGATGGTGCCTGGTTGTAAAGAAATACTGGGACATTCAAAAGAAAATTTGGCCAAAAGCCAGAAACAATACAAATGTCCAACAAATGAATGCACAAAATATGGTGTATGGTGGAATATTATTCAGCCTTCAAAAGGAAGGTTCTGACACACACTACAACATGGACAAATGCTGAAGGCATTATTGGCTAAAGGAAATAAGCCAGTCACAAAGAAAAAATTCTGTATGACTCCACTTTGATGACATACCTAAGGGAGTTGAATTCACAAAGACAGAGAGTAGAATGATGGTTGCCAGGGGCTGAGAGGAGGGAGGAATGGGGTTAGCTGGTTAATGGGGACAGAACTTCAGTGTTGCAAAAGGAAAAGAGTTCTGCAGATGGAGGGTGGTGTTTGTTGCCAGACACGAATGTACTTAAAACAGTGAACTGTACACTTTAAAATGGTGAAGATGGTAACTTTTATGTGCATTATACATTAAGAAGTCTATTTAAAAGTGGAAAGAGAGAACAGCAGCAAGCAAAGGTACAGACTGGGGCTCAAGGGGCACAGAGTGAGAGAGAAGAGACTTGGCAGTTGGCCACCACAAGCAAGGGCAGCACCTTTCCCAGGCTCTAGACCCATAAGCCCCATCGGCTCCACCTAGGAATTCAACTGAGTGGTGAGCAAGTGGTACAGAGAACCCCTCTCCCAATTTTCTTTGGAAATATTGAACTCAATTTAATGAAGGGCCTTTAAAATCTCTTAAAATTTCTGACCTTGGAAATGGACACCTGCAGACATTCACCTCCGCCCCCTGCCTGTTCCCCACTAGCCTTTACACAGAGGATGTGGACACTAAAAGTAGACAATTCAATCCCAGAGAAAGTGCAGGTGGCCTCTGCAGGGCACCAGCACACGGACAGTGTTTTATTAAGCTTAGCAAAGAGGTAGGCAGAGCCAGCTCGGCATGATGGCTCCATCCGTCCGCACTATGCACCTGTTGGGGCTGCGGCCTGTCAGGGTCCTGAGTGGCTCCTCAATAAGGTCAATGTTCTGTATTTGAGAGTCACCACATGACAAACCTGACCGGCTGGAAGTTGGACTGACCTTGGGTACCTCTGTCTTCTTGTGGATCCATCTCATCAAACAACATAATGAAGATGTCTCAGAGTATAAAAGAAGAAATGGGTTGGAATAAACTTTGGCAATACTAATCTAGTATGCTCCATAAAGTCATTATAGCAGTTCCTTTGGATTCACCAATAATTTGAGCTAAACGAGAGAGAAAAAAATTTTGTATGAATGTATGTCAAGTCAGCATTTTGTGTTTCTCATCATTACATGAAAAAAATAAAAATATTTCTATATTCTTCAGATTGTGTATATTGGGGACAAGGTGTAGAAAATGTCAATCCTGAGGCTCATTATGATAATTATTTCAATGTGGAAGTTGCCATCTGGTAACAAGGGCCAGTGGTAATTAAGGACACATTGATAAGAAAACTCTTTAGGAGATAGATTTTTTTTTTTCAATCACTGCTTAAGGATTTACTCCTTTTATCAACTCTTAATTTCTACTCAAAATAGTCTGTAGTGGATCAGGGTGTAGAACTACTTTATTTCTTAAAACGCATACTTTTTTCTTCTAGAGGAGCCATTTTGGTAAGTCAGAAAGTAATGACAAATCCAATTATCAGACCAAAAAAATAAAAAATAAAAAGTTGGCAAAACTGAGCTTTACAAAAGAACAATTCTATTACCTAGCCATCTAGGTCACCTCTAGCTGAAAACTAGGAAGCAACAGAGAATCCACCTGATGCACAGCAGACATTCAATAATTATTTGGAGATGCATATACTCTCACGGTGAAATGGCTTGAGATCCCTCCAACAGTTACAAAGGGGAAATTGGGCTAGCTCTAGGTCTTTTCAGAATTCATGGGAACCCATCAGTTGGTCTAAACGTGACAAGGTTTTTCCTGTAAATGTGATCCTGGATCCCAAATGCCCTGGGCCTGGGGATCTTTTGCCTGCCCCCACGAACGGTGGCCTGTAATTCTATACTCATCAGGGGACGCTGGCCCCTTGAGCTCTGGTCCTCCCACCGAGTCTTAGGCAAGGTCTCCTGGCTAATGACTTGCCGAAACTGCCATTTTTTAAGTGGCCTACTTCAAAAACAGAAACAACTGAGTATTAAACCTTCTTACCAGTGTCACAAATAGAACTACCTCCTCTGCATCCTTGGGCCCTTCTGCAACCATCTATTCTTGGACCTAAATATTTTTCATCGGCAGGTGGATAAGGATGTTGGAAGATCTGAAATTACGCCTGGCCCACGGGAAGTTTAGATCACTGGTCGTACAAGCCTACGTTTTTATTCAAGCTCCTTTCAGTTTTTATTTTCTTCATTTGTAATTTAGGAAGAGATGAAAGATGGCTAATACATGGGTCTAGTTGGGCTTCGGGAGTCTTTAAGGACAGATTTGTAAAAACAAAATAAAACAAAAAAAAAAACAAAAAGAAGAAACGCATAAAATGTGTCAGGGAAATGGAGTTCCTATCATTTCACTCACAAATTTTGCCTTTTAAATGTAGTTCTCCTGCCAACAGTTCAGTGAAAGATGGTTTCCTTATTGTCATTTATTAGCCGTGACAGGTAGCAACACTGCTCTCAGATAGAGTCTCCCTTTGCCACAATTATCTAGTAATGCCTGCAAGGCAGACGACTGCTCAAAACTCCTTCCTTCTGGAATGCTGCTCCCAAAGGCAACAGTTCAAAGCAAACCTCTATTAACTGGAACACTGGCTTCTGCAAAATCCTCTGGACAGGAAGATCCCACCACTCCTGTAGCGATACCAGAAACTAAGACATGATTGCCTACACGCCAGTCCCAGAAAATCAAGTTCAGCAACCGCTCTGTACATGGAAGCCCCAGATACCCGCACGGCGAGGATCACCACCGCCACATCAAGCACCCAACCACAGGCTGTCGGTAGAGGTGCTTCCTTCTCAGCAAGGATCTTTCCATTAACCTCCTCCCAACAGGGAAAAGAATACCCCCCCCCCGATAAAATTCAATATAACCAATGGAATAGAATGTAAGATGGTACCAACATGAAATAAATGAGATGCACTACTGGCTTATTAGCCCCTAGACGTATTTACAAACGTGACATCAAAATTACACAGTCCTTGCTAACAGGGCTCGTGACTCATAATGTGCAGCCACATAAAAATCTGATATATTTTTTATCTTTAAGTATCTTTACTGATTTCTTCCTTCTATAGTCCTTTTGTTTCTATGCATCTTAGAGCAGGGGGCAAGTGGTGGGGAGGGCAGATAAGAGAGGGGGGGGAAAGAGAGATTTAGAAAGAGAGTAAGGTGACGGAGCAGTAGGAGAAGCCAGACCCAGAGTGTCACTGGGGCCCATCGGATGGCCGAGATGACCCAACAGATGGCCCGCACCTGTCACATGCGCAGGGCACGTGGAAGTTAGAGACCCTTCCTTACCCCCTCAACCCTTCCACAGAGAAGCATCACCGCCCATCAGCCCTGCGGAAAGCGCACGGCCCCCATCCCTCAAACTGTTCTCTGAGCCTGAAAACACATGTAACGTGTTTCACAGACAATACAGAAATGACAGAAATGGAGAGTTAAGCATACAATTAGGATATAAAAAAAAGAACACACTTCACTGTGGTAGATTTTAATAAGGTTTTAATAATCTTGGTAAGGAGCCACATTACAAAACGCCCCAGAATACGGAGTACAAAACCGCGAGGAAAAAAATAAAAAGGATTCATGAAAATGTTAAGAGCACTTTAAAACGGTAATCATCTTTAGGATAAAGAACCCATTTTCTTCTCAACAAAGCTACTGAGCGTGTTTAATAAAAATGAGAGGCGATGAGCGACGAGGTGCACAGGCGCGTCCCCCGTCGCAGTGACTGGGAGGCAGGTGAGCTCCGCCGCGCTGAGGCACAGCGCCAGGAGCACAGATGAGCCCCGTTACCGACAGATCTGGAATAAACCACCTCGAGGCAGGCTGGATTTCCTCACATTGCACGTACAAGGGAGGAATTAATTTACTCCCCGGTTGCAGAGCGGCCTTGGACGTGAACCATGCTGGCACATGGAGGAGCGGCGACTCCTCGACACGGGAGCAGAAGCAGGTGCGTGTGCCCCCTCCGTCCACACGGCCCTGCGGCCCCAGCAGGCAGGGTCTTGGGGGTGACAAGGGGACACAGGCTGTCTCCTCTGGAAACAACTCATTACTCAGATGAACGGAAAAGCTCCCTGTGAGGCACAAACCAGAAGGAAGAGGCGAAACCAACAGGGGTCCCCACTCCTGGAAGGACAATGTGCCACCGCCCCTGGGGGCGGGGGGGGGGGCAGCAGGCCGGCAGATGCAGAGAAAATGCGCCCAGTTCACCTGTGCCATCCCGTTTAGGATTTGGGGGTGGCTGGGTGGGGGTTCCCCTCAACTCCCTAAAGCAAACACTTCTGCATTAGCTACTGTCATGTGGGCCCTATTTTTCTCTTTCCAAGGGCACTACACATTATGCTTCACTTGGGCCAGATGTTCACATCAGTGTGTCTGTTCATCCTGCCAGAAACACAGCGACAATTATTTATTTGTCCTTTCAGCACCTGTAGCAGCGAGGAGCGGCTGTCTAAAGCAGCAGAGCCACCAGCATCCCAGCAAACCCGGAGACCAAGGGGGAGGCGCCCCACTCCAGCCCTGTGCAACAGGCCATCCACAGACTCCTTTATTTTAAACCCTAAATCAATAGTTTAAACAGATGCAGATTCCATGTGACAAGAGAGACAGTGAGGAAGATTTGAGGCTTTACATTCTTTAGATGTCTACTTTTGCTGTACTGGCTATTAAAAAGTTATGTGTAACTGCAAGATGAAAGGCATTAGCAGCTTCTTAGAAGAGGATAATCCCAATCTTTTGGAGATTTAATGAGATGTAACTCACTGAAGCTTCTGGCTTGGCATGTTGTTAATTGAATCAAAGTCAATGACAATCTTGCTGCACTTTGGTGTGAATTTCCTAAACATAAGGAACAAAATATATCAAGATATTATCCAGCGAGTAGTTAAAGCAATTTGTTTACTTTGGCTTAACCTACATTTTCCGTGGGGAGGAAAAAAATTTCCCGGGATTCACTTGATATCTTATCTCTATAGGAGCCAATTATAGTGCACCATACCGAGAGGAACAGGAACCAGAAACGACTAAGACAAAAAAAAAAAAAAAAAAAAAAAAAAGATGCATGGGGTGGCTCGGTTTGTATGTTCTCCAGCGAGCTGAGTTCATGAATTATCAGGGAGTCAAAGGATTTCTAACAAGTTAGCTGCACAACATGACACTCGATTACTAGTTTTCCCACCAGATTTATCTTCCTTCCTAAGAAATTTCTGCAGCCAACTTGAAATCGCTGGAAAGCAAGAGTAAATTTTCTTTTGCTTTTTGTACACGCCGCAAAAAACAAAACAAAACAAAAACAAACAAAAAAACCCAGCAAACTAGCTTTAGCAAGGAGTAATTTTTAAAGTCACATTCTAAGAATGCAGACATAAAATAAACCCATCATGTATTTTTACTCATTAGGGTACCTTCTGCAAACAGTTAAAAGGACAATACCTGGGGACTAATGGTATTCTTTTAAAAATAAGTAAAAGTTAATATCTAATTATTATTATTATTATGTAAACAATCTGGATTTGGAAGTCTCATAAGACACAAGAGCTCAAGAGATTCATTACACGTAACCTCTATCCCCGGGGGTGAACACGAGGGGCTGGGTGCGTCGCCAATTGCAGAACCCCACTGCTGACTGCAAATACCGTCAACAAATTGCTTTGAAAGCTTTCAGTCCCCAAAGAAGTTTCCACCATGAATCGAAGTGGCTGAACGTACCTGCAAGTAAACATACCTCCCAACCTTGGCCTGGCAAAGATAATCATAAAGGTCGCAATGGCTTCAAATCTCAATCTAAAACGTTGCTGTCGAAAGAATTCCTGGTGTCTCAACCTAGCAGGTTTCATCCTAAATTCTCAATGCCTGGCTTGTTGTACGTTTGCAAAATTCACAAAGGCTTAATGTTAATAGTACGGAACTTGTGAATTTTACTATTTCTCGCGACCAGAATCATTTAGTCCCAGCCCCCGGAAAGCTTCTAATATTTAAGTACAACATCATCAGTCAGACTGTCTTCAGGTACTTCTGTCCCTGCTATTAAAAACCCACCCCCCACATCATCTTGAGATCCCGTCACATGTAAAAAGATGCTTCCGAGTGTGGGAGTCAGATATCACGAGTAGAAATTAGACATCAGGGATCCCTGGGTGGCGCAGCGGTTTGGCGCCTGCCTTTGGCCCAGGGCGTGATCCTGGAGACCCAGGATCGAATCCCACATCAGGCTCCCGGTGCATGGGGCCTGCTTCTCCCTCTGCCTATGTCTCTGCCTCTCTCTCTCTCTGTGACTATCATAAAAAAAAAAAAAAAAAAAAAAGAAAGAAATTAGACATCAGCCAAGGTCAAGGACGCTTCTTCATAGGCCTTCACCCGCCTTCTCCCGACGCTGCCCCTGCTTACCTGAAGGCCACCCCAGCCATATCGAACAAGAGCCTTGCAGCCGTCATCTCGTCACTATCGTGGTATTTATCAGACATGAAAATAACTTCTTTTATACCTTCAAAGGCAACAACAGGAGCAGCCCCGTTAGTGTACACACATAGCTACGGCAACAGACGCACAGGAGCAGATGGAGCCTGTAGTGTCCGCGATTCATCACCTCTTCCGAGTGCGCTCGCACACAACGTCCACTTGCTGAAATACATATCTGCCCCTTCCGATACAGCAGACGATGGATTATATTTAATCTGCCCTCCAGTCTTTATGGATTTCTTTTTTAACAAATGCAAAGTGAAAACATGTCAAGTAGTCAAGCCTTGATCCGATTAACAATTTTTTTTTTTTTTTTTACTGCAGGCAATCAAATTTCTTTATTCATAAGGCACACAAGGCAACTACTCTTCACTTAAGAGGCTGATGGTTGGGAGGGAAGGTGCGGGGCGAGCGGCGTGTGCTGGGGAAAATCACAGGTAAGTGCCACCATGCTTCCAAAAATGGCTCTGCGGACCCATGCAGCCGGCTGCAGGGCCAGCGGGACAGCAGATCTGTTTTCTTCTCCTGTCCCACGGGCCGTGTTATCTGGAGGGCCAGGAGTCTGGAGGGCACTTGATACACCACCTTGCTCCTCCACCAGCCTCCAAAGGGTCTACAGGACGCTGGGGTCCGACCTGGCCAAGGAAGACTCCTGGAGGGCCACGCACCACCGGGGAGGGAGCCCACGACCTCCTTCGACAGGAGCCTACCCTGGATTCAGATCCACCCGACCTCTTCCCCTCCGAGACCCATGGGCTCGTGATAAACAGCCCCTTTAAACCACACATCTGGCTAACATGATAAGTCTTTAAATCTCAAGCTGAGAGTTTTATGGAGATAAAGTGTAGCTGAATCTTAGATGTGACAGTATGAAAAAGGTGAAATATTCAGAATACAATGGTGTAGATTTATGGTAACTGTAACGTAAGGAAAACTTAAAGTGGTACCATTCGAGTCTCATGACATTTATATGCAAAGATATGTTTAGGTCCTCAAACACCTACCATATATTAATACAAATTAAAATTTCATATACGGACTCCCAGCTGACCTTGCCTCTGACAGAAGTTCATTTCTCTCCCTCTCCCCCTAATCTATGCACAGTATGTCAGAGAATAGTAAATTGACAGTAATTATATGCAATGCCTGTGTTGTTTTTTGGCAGCTTGCAGTTTAAGAAGTTGCAAACTAAATTAAAAACATGCTAGGAATCACGGAGGATGCAATTAGTCTTGGAATACCTGGCAGCATTCAAAACCAAAACACAGGAAATCTCTTGCAAAGTTGATAGTGCAATTAATTTAGATCTAAACAATAGCAATTTCGGATCAAGCACTTCTGCAATGAGCTGCTGATGGGCAGGCAGCAATGCAAATGTGACAAATGGAACCGGCCCAGCTCCTACCTGCCTGGATGATGAGCTTCGCACATTCATTACACGGGAACAAGGCGACATACATAGTACAGCCTTTCACATCGGCTGAGTTTTTGTTCATGATGGCATTCAGCTCGGCGTGGCACACTGTGGGTTTGGAAAAGAGAGAGAAACTTGCATCACAACTCATAAGGAGTAAGGCTGCTAAAGCATGCCACCCCCACCCCAAAACATACATAACATAGACTCAATTTTTTTACAAATTTATTAAAACAGAGAAAGTACTGGGGATACCAGATGAGGGCCACGTGGTCTGAGAGGTTGGCGATTTAGCAGCAAAACAGTTCGGTGGCCGCGGCCCTCCCTCTGTAAGCACCTGGAGCAGCCAGCAGAGGCCAAGGTCAAGTATCTTCACCCACCCTGAGCACACAAATAGCTCAGGGTTTCACCAGCCCTGGGGGTGTGGAAGCGAGCACATTAAATGGCTCATCTGTGCGTTGACATGCACACGCAGGGATATTTGCTGTGACCGTTAAGAGCGCAGGGTGCGATGTGAAGAGCAAGAGAATGAGGAAGTGGGGGGATCCCTGGTTGGGTCAGCTGTTTAGCGCCTGCCTTCGGCCCAGGGCATCGCCCTGGAGTCTGGGGATCGAGTCCCACGTCAAGCTCCCTGTGTGGAGCCTGCTTTTCCCTCTGCCTGTGTCTCTGCCCCTCTCTCTCTCATGAATTAATAAGTAAAATCTTAAAAAAAAAAAAAAAAAAAAAAAAAAAGAATGAGGAAGTGAAGCTGAGCACTTCTATCTCGAGGGATTTCCTTCACTGCACGGTTCTGGGCCCACATTCACACCAGGAAGATGCTGACAGAGGACCAGTGGTTTGTTTTATGTAAGGAACGCCTTCATCCACTTAAACAAAAGTCATGTTCTTCTTATACGGGCCCATCCCACCAACGGTCCCCAAACAGTGATCCAAGATCGTGCCCAGACTTGCTTGAATTCACGGTTAAAGGGAGCACCCTCCTGGCCACCCCTGCAAACCTGTAAGCCCAGCCAACTTCCCAGGGGTTGGGTGGGTGTCCCACCACCTAAGCCCTCAAGGAAGTAGAATCCCCTACCTGTCCGGGAGGCCCCTATATTGCTCTCTTACACTGTTATTTAAGTGTCTGGGTGTGTTGCTAACACTATAGTATAACCTCTCCCGGGGGGTGGGGGGGGGCAGTGATTTGCAGACTTGTCTGCACTTGTCTGGGGTGTGGCCTGGGATTAAGAGATGCCCCACATGATTCTAAGGCGCACACACATTTCACAAACACATTTCCTCTGGAAACTCCTAGGGGACCCAACACACACTAAACACACAAGTGCTAAAGCAAATGTTTGTTGAACAAATTAATGACAATCTGGCCGTGGTCCCAATCATACAGAACTGCCAGAATTATAAATATGGGGCCCTCAGGGGGACTCCCCACCCTCTCCAACCCACCAACCTCCTGCACTCATGTGGCCGTATGAAAGTATGGAAGCCTTAAATGAAGAGCAGCCTAAACTCCCAGCTCACGTACATTGTAGCCATGACATAGGCCCTGATCACTCTCTTTCGGTGCCCAGGCCTCCCATTTTCAGAACTGTAACTGTGATGCTGCAGGCAGAAAGCTGACCTGGGGGCCCTGCCAGGACATGTGGGGGAGTGCTCCCTCCAGCCCATGAATGCAATGACTGAGGAGGTCTTCGCTGTGTGTGGGAATGAACAGAGCCCTGGTATTGTAAGGAAATCTAAAAAAAAAAAAAAAAAAAAAGTGCTCTGCTTAATCAGATCAGAGCCCATCAGAGAATAATCCCCGCCCGCCAGCCTCAGACGGACCCGAGCCACCATCCCAGAGAGGATGGGAGAGAGACAAGACAGGCTCTCTGGCTTGGAGGCCTTGGGGACACTGGCCTCAGAGAGGCCCCCCTGGTTCCGTCTACTTCCCTGGTGACCAAGATGTTCCCAAGCTGGGATTAACACTGCTCGGTGTTAACAATTAGATGTAATTGTTTCTTTTATTTCCCCCTTGAGGGCAGAGACCAGTCGTCGAGGTTCTCTAACTCCCCCAGAGTCTAATGCGATGCCATGAACATAATGGGTGTTAAATATTTATTGAATGAATAAAGGAGGAAAAGCAGATTCCAATTATTGATGGTGACTTTGGGAAATACAGAAAGTCCTCTTAAATTCAAATGTCAAGAGTATGCTTTCCCATCTAATAAATATTTTTTGATGGTGTTGGTATTAATCTTCAGAACTGCAGAGTTTCTAAGTCTGTTCGGGAACAGTTACACCGTCGTCTTTTCAATCTCTAAAAATGGTCACATGGACAGCAACCATCGTCCTCCAATTCATCTGAGGCCGTTTGGGATAAAATTTAACATCATAAGGTCTGGATTCATTAATGAAAATTACCACATGAAATAGAATTCTCTTGGGCCGCATCCGCCATCCCTGTATAAAGGGTGGTTGATAGAAATAATACATGGGGTCATAAACAGAATTCCTTCCTCTTAGCCACAAAATCACAAGAAGAAAAATACAAAGCTTCTTGTCAGAAACATGAGGTCTACTGGGCTGTATGAACAACTGAGGGTCAGGCACTCAGGAGACTCATTTTTTTTTTTTTTTTTGGTTTCTCCCTTTGATCTTTATTTTTTTGTTTAAATTCAATTAACATAGAGTGTATTACTGGTTTCAAAGGTAGAGTTCAGAGACTCATGAGCTGCATATAACACCCACTGTTCATCGTATCACGTGCCCACCTTAATGCCCATCACCCAGTGACCTCATCCCCCCACCCCACCCCCTTCCAGCAGCCCTGTTTGTTTGCTAGGGTTAATAGTCTCTTATGGTTTGTCTCCCTCTCTGATTTCATCTGGTTTCATTTTTCCCTCCTTTCCCCTATGATCCTGTTTTGTTGCTTAAATTCCACATGAGTGAGATCACAGGAATAATGTCTTTCTCTGACTGACTTATTTCACTTAGCATAATACCCTCTAGCTCCATCCATGTCCTTGTAAATGGCAAGATTTCAATTTTTTTTTTTTTTTTTTTTTTTGATGGCTGAGAAACATTCCATTGGTTTGGAGTCTTCCAAGACTCCTTAAAAGGGACCATTCAGTCCCCAATTCTACAGATCCCAAACTAGTCAGTGACCAAAACAAAGCTCAAGTTTTCTATCCACATTTGACTTCTCCTCATCTCTGCGCCTTCAACTTGTCATCACAAACACGCCCATCCAGCCTTCCCCAGACCCCCCTGGCCCACCAAACCCCATCTGATTAACACCAGCTTCCTTCCTCGGCCTACACCTAAGAGTCTGAGGAGAGAAAGCCCAGCAGGAGAAGCCCCTGCCACCTCAGCTTGGCCCCTGCCTAGGTCCATCTGTCTGATCCTGAGGCCTGAGAGGTTTCTGGCCGCTCCCCACAGCCTCCACAGCTCCTACCCGTGGTCTCCCGTCCAAAAGCATCCTGCCTTTCTCCTCAGGACTGACCCACGAGGGAGGCACCATCCCGTCAGCCTGACCTCCCTCCACACTGTGCTCCGCTGGGTTGGTTTCTGGTAGGTCAGCCAGAGTGGAGCCTGGGGACTCTTTTACCAGGACTTGCCAACCACACTATCAGATGACAGGTGACTGCCAAATCTGCTTCAGGCCAGAGGCTAAGAACCTTCCCCGTACTCCCCACCTCCCAGGCAAGGAGGGAGGAAGAGCTTTGCGGCAAGTCAGCACCAGGTTCAGGGCCCAGTTGCCACTGGACGCTATGTGGCCCTTGATGAGGTGTGTCCTTTGGGTGGGCAGGAGTAAGAGACTGAGAAAGTACATTTCCAACTAACTAAATAAAAGTGAGTTTTGAAACATCAAGTAATCTAATTTCTAGCTTTTTCCTATCGTGTGTCCAGTTGCCTCCCTCCTTCCTCTAGAACAGCTGATCTTCTCCAAGACAGGCTCTCAACAGCAAATCAGGAGCCTTCTCTCCTAAGGCCAAGGGCACCTGCAGCCTTGGCCCGGCTCCCCTGGGGACCGTCCCAGACGGCTCCTCCCTCTCCCATCCTCTCCATCAGAGGGTTTACTTGGTCTCCACTCTCCATCTTCTCAGCACTTCAGATCTCTTTTCTTCCTTTGGAGATGAAACTGTCCTGCCTACAACTGCAAGACTAATTTATTTTTTAAATAATCATTTCTTGACTTCATAATGTATATACAAACCTCTGTTTTTTGCTAAACCAATACTTTACAAACTGTAGGTCAAGAAATCAGTGTAGTGAGTTACAAACAGCTTTTCTCCCCCTTTTTAACGAAAAGGATGAAAACAGAAGAATCAGAATGGGTCCCCTATGGCAAAGGTTAAGTCCCGTTCCTAAAAACTCTAAGGGTGTGTGTTGTGTCTCAGGCATGAACTAAGTTTGCTGGGCTGCCATGTAAAAAGTGTGTAAAGATGGGGGCACCTGGGTGGCTCAGGAGGTTAAACCTCTAACTCTTGGTTTCACCTTGGGTCATGACCTTGGGGTCGTGGGATCAAGCCCTGAGTCAGGCTCCACGCTCAGTGTGGCGTCTCCTTAAGACTCCTCCTCCTTCTCAAAATAAATAAATACATCTTAAAAAAAAAAAAAAAGTGTGTAACTATGGAAACCTGTTGACTTCTGTAATATGTTCCTAGTAATATTTACAACCACTGGAGAAAAAAAGGCTGTGATTTGTAGAACCTCCCGATTTCAGTGTTGTGACTACTCGCATTTGGCCAACTTCAAGCTCCCGGCATGACAGAGTTGGGAAGAGAGATGCAGGAGCTGCTCAGGTGAGCTGGCAAGAACTAGCTCCCACACACATCCCTGGATGGCCTTATCTACACCAAAACCCAAGGCCTTTCTGGTGGCAGTCTGCAACAGCTCTCCACTTGAAACCCTCTCAGGCACCAGATCCTGTGGAGCCTTCTACTTCTCTGTGGGTCCTTTTCATTTTCTTGCCTTTTGGGGGCATTTCCCAAGGTTTGATCCTGCTCTTCCCTTTTTCTCCTGTAGTCACTAAGAATTCATGCATTTGTAGGTTCTCAGATGGCAGATCTATTTAGGAGAGCCCTGGAATCTACAACTCCCACCCAGTGTCCCATCTTCTCCTCAGGCCCTTGCTTTGGATGGTCTGAGGTTTCTCTGTAACTTTTCTCACTATGATAAACACTTTGCAGATACCTGACAGCAATAAATGAAAGAATAAATCAATCTTTTTCTAGTGCTACTATTTTTATTCTGTTGCCTGGCAAGAACTGCAAGAAGAGCTGCAAATATATGAGAGCAAAAACCAACCAATGAGGAGTGCTTCTGTTCATGACCTTGAGATGCACAGTTTTTATACCTGTAGTAAGAACAAGACCAAGTATCCCAAACATACACAGTCCCTAGGAAGTATTCATAAGATAACGAAATTGTCCAAAAAAAAAAAAAAAGACAAAATTTCCAACTATCTACCTAAAATTATGCATCTATGACTAAGCAATAAGCAAAAGAAATCTCTAAATACTGCAAGTATATTTGATAAGCATGAAGAGAGACACAAAACCTTTCCATTATTCTCAACATTGTTTAAAAGGAAAAGACTCAAATGCTGAAAATAATCAGATTAATGCTTATAAAGTTCTTGACTGCCAGAAGGAGAACCTCTGTTTCAGGTAATTATAAAACAATTCATATGCTTTGGTCTTTTTTTTTTTCTTTTCTATTACTAACTGTCAGAATTCAGAACTGCATTAACCTTGGACCACTGAGAAGAGATTGTATAATTAGAAAACTGTATTTTTCAAATTCCCTCTTACTAGGGCTTGATTAATCCTCACTGTCTCAGGTAGGCGGTTCCCTAGAAGTTTGACAAATTAACAGGATATATTCCATCCTGGCTAGATTTAAGAGATTCAACGTTTTATAGATTTGACTTTCATCTCATTTAATACAAGACTAAGACAACTAAGACAACATCTCTTTTAGAGAGTACTATTATTACAGTTACTTAAATAGGTTTTTTAAAGTCTTGAATGATGCTAAACAAAGGCTAACTGTGGCACAATAATTTGGTGGTAACAGTGTGGCTCTACCCTCACCTCCTCTGTGTGTGCTACCGGGCCAGGATGGCAAATACTGGGCCTCACAAAATTTGGAGTCAGGAAGACTAAGTTTCTCTTCTGGTTAAAGAAACTCTACGGATTGGTTAAAACTCCCCATTTTTAGTGGTACAGAATGTGACCTGAAGAAAATGAGGGGTTTCCTGCTAAGGCTGACCTGAAACGGGGTGGAGGGAGGGCAGGCTGGTGCAGCAGCTCCCTTAGGGGCGGCCTGGAGGGTCACACGTGGAGCACCTGCTGCCCCTCCACTGGTTCCTGCACCACCTTCCGCCAACTCTCTCCAGGCTGGACCGGACGAGCCTTGGCAAGTCACCGGGGAAACAGGCCTCTGCCCAGACCTCGAAGATGGAAGGACAGTTCACTCGCTGACAAGCCAGAGGGACAGGACTCAAGGACCAACAAGCGTCTGCTTCTGGCCTTCCAGAATCAAAAGGTGGGAGGCTTCACCCTGCAATTAATAATTGACATGACATGGAGCCTGCTTCTCCCTCTGCCTGTGTCTCTGTCTCTCTATCTCTCTGTGTCTCTCATGAATAAATAAATAAAATCTTTAAAAAAAAAATTGACATGACATGGGGTACCTGAGTTCAAAGTTGACCTGTGCATTTTTTAAAAATAGCTCAAATGTTCATTTTTACGAGATATTCCACTTCTATTCTGCTGACAAAGCTTGTTATCATTACCTCTTGAAATAAGGACGCAAGTGCTTTCATTCCAGGGGTCCCGTCGCTGCCAGAGTCCCTGCACCCCCACACATCTCTCTGCCGGGGCTCAGTCACCCTGTTTCCTGTGCTCAAAGCCCCATGGGCGTGCAAAGTCCACTGAGGGGTGGCTCACGTACTTGCTTCTCTAACAGATCCATTTAGGGAACTGGGGCTTCTGGAGCTAAAATGGAATTTCAACTACTTATTTCTTAATTATTGAAAGATATCCTGACAGGGCCTCATACATCACTGCCAGCCTCCAAAGTACCTATCCTTCAAGTCAATAATTTAACAATAGAGTAGCCGCTACATGTAAGCCCCCCGCCAACCTACCACCACCCCCTAGAGCACCACCCCAGATGTCACCGGTGTTCACTTATTACGGCAACCTGAAATCCCAAACAAACGTTCCTAGAATTTAGCCTCCAGGCGAGGCCAACGCTCTACCTTGGATCTTCCCTTCATGAAGCTTCCATATCTAGAAAGAAGTAACCAGACTTGGTATCAGAGTTTTCAAAGGATTTGAGCTAAAGGCAGCGTAGGGAGGAGGAACACCTTGGATATGACAGCTGCATCATGTCCTGAAGACAACTCCAACCACACAGGCCCAGGGACCACCTGCAGCCTCTGCTCAACTGCCCTAGGGGTGCCCCCCCCACCCGTAGTCTTCCTCGCTGACACCTCCTGGCATGCTCTGAAGCATATCTCACTCTCTGGGCTTCTCAGACGGAGCCAGGGGAGCATCCTTCTCTGTACTGGGCGGCAGCAGGGAGGGGAGACAGGTTTCAACTGGAGGCATTTCCCGCAGGCGCGTAGGGATGTGTTCTGGCGGCAGGTGGAGGGCTCACAGGGCTGGGCGCAGCGGCTACAGGAGCAAGTGAGCCCAGTCCAGGAGCACGGAGAGAGTGAAGTAGTGGGAAGAGGAGGAAGCGAGGGGCTAAACGCACCGTTGGTAGGTAGATGGGGCACTGGATCTTCCAGGGAATGGTGTTTCTGTGGAAGAAAGGATCTGGGTTGCAAACGGCTTTTCAGAACAAGGAGGGTCTACACCGTGGGCCTGGCCCACACAAGCGTGCAAGTCCCAGCCTCGCTCAAGGACGAACAGGAATCCCTTCCTATCTCACAGGCTCACGATGAAAGCCACACGGGGGAAGTGGCGGGAAAAACCTCTGTGACCTATCAAGAACCGTGCAAATAACGCCCGTACGACCAAGGGTCGGAACTGGACTCATTGCCGGAGAATGGACAGCCTCACCCCTGCCTGGTCCTCGCCGTCATGAAGACGCGGGGGTGCCAGGTACCAGGTGTGCCAGGTGCCAGCACTTCCGCCTCACCTGGCCACGCCGCAGCTGCTCGCTCCCCGAGCTTGGGACCAGGCCCCCCTGCCACCGGGTCTTTCTGCCCAGAAGGTGGGGCCACTGGGCCTCACAACCTTCTGTGGCTCTGAGGGCCACACGGTTCCAGTACAGGGACCATTCTTATTGCAGCGTTAAGTTTGCGGGTGAGAATAAGAACAGGCAGAGGTGAAAAGGCAGAGGAGCCAGCCCGCGCCCGGAAGACACCTGGAGTCTGTTCTCTAACCGCAGGTGCCCAGACAGGGGTCTCTAGTGGGGGGACGGCCGGTCACTCACTTGCAAGTCGCAAGGAGCCTGATCGGCGAGTCTCGGGGCCCGCGGGGGGCAGCCCTGCCTTCCCCCCACTCATCCTACGTGCCCCTCGGTAGACCAAGGCACCCGGTTCTGGGGCCCAGCGGATGGCTCTTGCGGCCCCTGGCTTGTGCCCTGCGGGTCCCCTCGGCTGGCTACTCCTCCCAGGCCCGGGCTCCTCCACCCACTGCCCCTGGACCAGACCCCGCGGTGGAGCCTCAGCCCCTGGCCTGGGAAATGGGCAGAAAAAGACCCGTGGTCGTGACCAAGGCCCGTGGAGAGCACAGCCCAGAGGGGCGCCCCGGGGGAAGCCCGTGCTCCCTCAGCCCTCCTGCCCCCCTCCTGCCCTCCTCCTGCCCGGCTGCTCAATCGGAGAGAACATGTGTCCTTTCCTCTCCCTGCTGCCCCGGCCGGGCCCCTGCCCCCTTCCCCACCGCCTGTCGCTAAGGCTGCTGGCAGCAGCTCATGCCACCCAGGGGAGCCACTTAGCCCCAATGGTAGTGCTTAGGGCTAAAGAGATTTCTGACTGTGGTGTTTCCATTATTGACAATAAAGCCCCCAGAACTCTAATTACATTGCTTCCCCATGTGCTAAGGGCACACAATCAGGTCAGAGGGAGGAGGGGCTGGAAGTGCTGCAGGTCCCCGGCGGGCAAGCCGGCCCCCTCCCTTCCTACTGTTCCCCAGAAATACCTGTTTGATGCAGAAAAATGTACTTGAGAAACATGAATAGAAACACAACACTCATCGCCGCGTGACAGCTTTGTGATGCAAATGCACACTGCGGATTCGGGGCTTCCCCCACCCCCTGGCGCTAATCGCTTTCAAAGGGTACGCTGGGACCGAGCACTGGAAGAGGAGTCAGGACGCGCGGTCTAATTAATTCCGGCTCTGCGAGGCCCGCCTCAGGCAACTCGCTGATCCTGTTGCGGCAGCAGAAAATGGGGCTTCACCGACCTGACTCAGGCCTTCGGAGACGAGGCAGGAGCTGGTGACCCTGCCCTACTTTTCCAGGATGTGACTCGGGCAGGCCCTGCACACTGCGCTGGGCTCCCGCCCCCTGTGGCCGTCCCCTGTGGCCGGGCCCTCATGCTGCCCCCTCCCCACGATCCTAAGCCCAGGGGCTGTAAGGGATCACAGTCGCCCCTGCACCCCCACGGACCCCAGTGTGGGCGGCCACCCCCGCTCCCCAGGGCCCCTCTTGTACCACTCATCAGGGAGCCTGCGAGGCCACCCCCTCCCACCCTCGCAGACCTTCCTCCTTTGCCCTTTCTGGATTCATCCATCTCCTCGTGCAGACGTAGAAAGCCTTCTCTGGGTCCATCTCCCAAGCCGGCCACCGCCCTCTGTCCCCCGCTGTCTTCACAAACAGCCCGAACTCACCCCTGCACACCATCCCCTCCCCTGCTGTCCCTCTCCAGCTGGCTTCCACCCCCCTGCCCACGCTGGCTCTCCATCAGAGCTGCTCTCGGCAGCGACAACAGCGACCTCCAGGTCGCTGAACACCGAAGACGTCTGTGACCCTTCCTAAACCTCTCAGCAGCCTTTACCGTGGCTGACGGCTCTCCCCTCTCCCTGCCCTCCTCCACCTGAGTGCACCCTCCTTCCCTTCCTCCTCCACCCAACCTCTGAGGGTCGTGGTTCTCAGAAACCAGGCCCAGGCCCAGCCTTTGCACCCTCTCCCCACACCCCTTTACCCATTTCCAAGGCACAATGTCACCCGGATGCCAAACATGGCCACACTGCAACCCAGACCTCTGTCCCCACTCAATGCCCAACTGACTACATGACTCCTGAGATCTCACAGACATATCAGCCTCCAAGGTCCAAATCTTCCCCGCACACCGAGGTGCTCAGGCTGGAACTCCCTGGGGAGCCAGGTTTCCCTCTGTGACCCCCTGTCACCCAGCCCTCTTGATGCTGCCTCCAAAATACACCCTAGATTCACCCATTTGTCTCCATCTCCAACACCCCCACCCCTGTCACCACAGTGACACACATGCCACAGTTACCTCAGGGCTGGCATCCTCATTTCCACTCCTGCTCTGAACCATCCCCTCGTCCCCCACACACCAACTTAATCTTGTAATAACTCCTTACCCCATGGCCCTCAACCTCACCTCATTACTCTGACCTTGACCTTCACCACGAAGTGTGGGCCAAATTCTTTCCCTCCCACAGGAAGCTGCAAGCACCTTCCCACCCCAGAGCTTGCACCCAGCACTCTCTCAGTGAGGAATGTCCTTCCCAGCCCCAAACACTGACTAGCCTACCTTGACCTTGGGAATCCAGCAAATCCTTCAGCTATTCGCCTCCAGAAGTCACTTCCTCAGAAAGGAATATTCAACAACATCCGATTATTTCAGTAAGGTCTATCCCCACCACTGTTAGTCTGCGAAGTCCTTGAAGACACGGGCCTCGTACATTTTATTTACTACAGCAGCGTGCCTGGCGTGGATGGAACATGCTGAGTGAATGACCACGGGTGAACATCCTCTGAAAACTGTCTCACGATTATAAAATAAGTCATGATTCTTAAAAAGGAAGGGACTCGGGAAGCCCACCCATCACCGACGACTTAAACAAGAGAACAGATGAGTCATTAGTATTTATCTCAGTTCCTAAAAAGTTGTAACTCACTTGAAGAAGGAAGAATGACACTGAGGAATTTTGCTTTTTCACCTAAACTCAAAATTAATGGCGTTTTGAACAAAGCCTTTTAATTGCAGAATTAAAAAATTCATGCTCAGTTATCATATTCAATATTTTAAATTTACCATGGCATCTATCATTTGGAAGAGGCACAGAGATAAAACTTACACCTCCACTAATGAGCTAGGGCCGACCCTCTGGAGAGGAGAGCGGGAGCAGAGGGAAGAGCGGTCCGACTCCCTTGCTCCCACCAAGGAGCTGCAGAGCTCCATCCATCTCGGGATTTCCCAGTGCCCTGTTGCAGGAAACAGTCAGGCTGATTCACAAAAAGATTTCTGAAGTCCTTCCTTTCCCTTTGGCCTTAGAATAACCTCTTGTGTCAGAGAGTTCTAAACCTGCCTCCTTGATTCACAGATTTCCTTGCACTTTGATGTGGGGTCTTTTTCTATCCTCCAACCTTTTTCCATCTAATGCCTTCGAATCCCAACGTTTGTGGGGTGACCTGTACTCTCCAACCATCCCCTCCCGCCTGTGCGCTCTGTCTCTGTGGGATTCAGAGTCATCTTAGAACTGGGGCAGAGTTCCACCGCTAGAAGGACAGAGCGAATGAAGCCTGCTTCTCTCCTTGCTAATGGGTCCACTCACACAGATGCGTATCCTCTGTGTGTCACTGCCACCAAGGGCTTTTTACAGCTCTGCAGCTTTCACCCAGTAAAGCTGCAGAGCCCCCTTCAGTCCTGCAAGCAGAGAGCAATGGCACCCTAATCTAATGCAATCAAAGCTATACTGCTTGATTGTTCCTTAGAATTCTATCACTGAGGGGAGTCCTCGGGGATCATTTCTTTCATAAAGATATCGAGGAGTAAGTGTCAATTTATTAACAACCCCACAATGTCTGGGTGTAAACCCACCACACCTGAAGCCTGAGGTCTGGGTTTTTGTTTTAAGCACTGTGCAGGCTTTCTTAGCTAATGTGTATATTAAAGACATATAGGTAATCTCATCCAAATATTTTTTAAAAAGGTCCTAAGGAAGAAAAACAAAAGCAATATAAATGTCTGCAAAAATCTTCAGGAACCTGGTTGTATTACCTATGTCCAAGAGCAACCAATATACACCTATTTTTTCTTTCTTTTTTAAGACTTTATTTATTTTGAGAAAGAGACCAGGAGCAGGGGGAGGGGCAGAGGAAGAGGGAGAAGCAGACTCCCCACTGAGCAGGGAGCCAGAAATGGGATTAATCCCAGGACCCCGAGATCATGACCTGAGCTTAAGGCAGATGCTTAACTTACTGAGCCACTCAGGTGCCCCAATATACACATATTCTACTTTAATACCAGTATTAATAAAGTATACAAAACAGAGATTCTTCCTTGATGGAAAAAAACTCAAAATAAGACCTTAGTCATTCAGGCTGATTTCAGAGAAGATGAGCCCAAATCAGCAAAAACAGATCTATAATAAATCAACAGAACAAAGGCTAAGGAAGCCCATTACTGGCAGGTGCCCCCTGCATCCCCTTTGCATGGTAGCCCAAAGTTCAGAGCCAAGACTTATCAAAATTAAAAAATTAAAGAAGTTCTGTTTACCACAAGGAATATCCACTTGCGCGCAGAAAATTAATGTGCTCACATACTTAAAATCTAAAATGGGCTGAATGCTGGGACGCCTGGGTGGCTCAGTGGTTGAGCGTCTGCCTTTGGCTCAGGGCGTGATCCTGGGGTTCCAGGATGGAGTCCCACATCAGGCTCCCTGCATGGAGCCTGCTTCTCCCTCTGCTTGTGTCTCTGCCTCTCTGTGTGTGTGTCTCATGAATAAACAAAATTTTAAAAATAAATAAATAAAATGGGTTGAATGTAACCTTGAAATTGTATTGATAGTATTAAATTTCTCAACAAAACTTTTATTTTTAGAGACAGTACAAAGATAAACTTTAGTTCACTTCCTGTTCACTAATTTGGAAATCACTACCCTTGGATTATTGAATTAAGGTTTATTCCAAATTTCCATTAAGTAAACTGACTCTTTATAAAATACACACAAATGTGTGTATTTTTATGAGTAGGATGGATCCCTATGGATGAGCATTTTTGGTTTTCCTACATATGCTTTTCTACATATGCTTTTCAAAACTTATTACTATCTATACATGCTTTGTAGATATTCCTAGTAAAATAGTAACCTCTAGCTCTTCAAAAATAATTAACCCTGAATCTATAGATTAAAATATACAGACAAAAGGGTGCCTGGCTGGCCAAGTTGGTGGAGTATGTGACTCTTGATCTAGAGGTCATGAGTTCAAGCCCCACAGTGGGCATAGACATTACTTAAAAAATAATAACCAATAATAAAATAAAAAAATACATAGATAAAAATCAAATAAATTAACCCTCCAAAAATCATGATTTACTCTTAAGACTTTATGAACAGTTATACCTGAACATGAAATATCCTTAAAATTAAGCTGATGAATTTCCAGGGGGAGCCTCAGACATAGGCTGTTGTATTTCCCCATTTGTCTAAAGCATCACACAATGAAACCTGAGTTTGTCCCTCGATTCATAAAAATAATCTTTATTTCTTTCCAGGGTAAACTTGCTCAAAGGTTCCCCGTTGATTACATTAGTTATTTTGTACGCAAGGTCCTCCTTAGGCACACTGTCAGGGCCATGACCGCTCAGAGGCCGAGCAGCGGAGGGACGGTGGGAATCTGCAAGGGAAATTAGAATTCTGTAGGAAAAGAAACAGCAAGTCATCAAATCCACGGATCTGCCTAACACAACCGGAGGGCGTTCAATTTCAGCTAGCTGAAGGAACAAATTTGATCTTAATTACGAAGAAGCTTCTACAAGTTTTGAGGAAGTCACAGCTTAAGAAGGATCAGTCGCCTAACTTCTTGATAAATTAGTTTCTCAAGACTAACCTTTTGGATGCCAAAGAAATATATCACATGCATGGCAGTCAGGAAAATGTCAGTGTTCAAGGGGGTAAGGTAAATGGCTAAGTAATCACGAAAATGACATCTATGCATGCTTAACAATATGCTAACTCTCAAACATAAAGATTACATTTAAATATAAAATATAAAGAAGCACCGCCACACTCTGGCGAAATTGTTGAGAGTTGCTGTGCTCCACAATGCTGTTATTAATGCCAGCACTGTCCTCCCCAGCATCATATGGTTTTTTTGAGATTTCCTGCAGAAACATGAACTGACCCTGGTTGGAGCCCCACATCTCCATTTCTGCCTGATGGATGCATCTAGAGCCTGGCTGCCACCCACTCTCCAGACATCAGGACCACGATCCTTCCATGATGAACAAGTGCGGTGCAGCAGGCAAAGAAAGCAACCCCGGGCTTCCTGATTGATCGGGACAGAAGAGGAGGCCAGGCAAAGAGGCAGGCTCGCCCACACGTCTATCACCGACAGGACACAGCATGACAGGCACACGCAGGCACGCTTCATGGGCATAGGGAACACGGTTTTAAAAATGCCAAGTTTTGAACAAGGCCTCTCAAGGATGAAGGATGTCGATCCCACTCCAACTCTCCGGTCTGTAAACTATGTCACCAAAATGTGTTATGAAAACTCAAGGAGAGCATGATACCTGAATTAGCACGAGTGTTTTACCTCCACTTAATAAAATTGGTATTTTGATTAAATGTGCTCCATTCTAATGAATTTCACAAAGAGAAAGGAGTTTAAAAAAATGTCAGCTGAAAAAAAAAAAAAAATGTCAGCTGAATACTTCATCCTCCGTTTAGCAACCACTCCCTTCCTAAAAATAAAAATCTTCCAAAGCTTTTTTATATGGTTAAATTAGATCAATCTGCTGCTTCCCAGTTTTTTAATTGTCATTCGTGTGAAAAGGTGTCACTTTTAACGCTGACTTCTTCCTGCCACTTAATGTTACCGACAGCATTACTCTCTTTTGGATTTTTCAGGAAAAGAATGAGATAAAAAGCAGTTTCCGTGGCAGGGGCGGGAGGGGGGGATCTTCATTTTCCATATTAATACTACATTATAATCAAATAGTTTCATGAAGTTATGATCCTCAGGTTGGAAGAACAAAAAACACCCTTTAAAAATGCCTCTCCAGAGACACAGCCCGGAAAAAGCTCCATCTTCCTATTATGTTACAAGTATTCTATGCTTCCCTCCTTTCCACACTGTGTCAATCAAGACTAATGAGTCTAAACCTACAGAATTAACACGGAGAATTGAGTTGTATATGTTATGGGTAAACCCAAACTTAACACAGAAATGTGAAAAGCAAGCCCCGTGCATTTGGCGCAGGCCATCACCACGAGAGCCTTCGACCTGCTGGGTGTCACTTCTTCAACTAAGCCTCTGCAAGCTCAAGTGCTCGGCGAAAAGGAGCAAATGCGTGGTCCACTGTGCTTCGAGCTAAGCAACCTTCCAGAAAAGCTGAATTTCCAGGCCCCACAGGAGAAACAGCTGACCTCAGAATTGGGACCCGCCTCCCCGCCTGTGTGGCATTACAAAGGATACTTAACGTTTCTGGGCCTTTCCTTTCCCCTCCATAAAAGAAATGGACAGGCTTAGACTCTGTAGGCACCAATTCGGAGGCACTGCTATAGCTGGGTAAGGAGCACAGACCACACACACTGCGGGAACTTCATGCCCAGCACACACATGTGCCTTATCTACACACACAAAAATGCGGCTTGATAAAGTTCAGAGTAATGCAAAGCGTTACGGGCATCAAGTAGCTCTTGTCATCCACGGCTTTTCTCACTCAAAGATGCCAATGGGGGCGCCTGGGTGGCTCAGTTGGTGAGGCCTCAGACAACTGATTCCAGCTCAAGTCCTGATCTCAGGGTCATGAGATCGAGCCCTGAATAGGGCACCATGCTGGGCACAGAACCTGCTTAAGATTCTCTCTCTCCTCCCCCACACAGGGGAGGACTCTCTCTCTCTCTCTCTCAAAAAAAAAAAAAAAAAAAAAAAAGATGCTAATGATCTCACTTATGTGTGGAATCTTGAAAACAAAATAAACAAACAAAAAAAGCTCACTGATGCAGAGAACAGATTGGTGGTTGCCAGAGTTAGGACCCAGGGTAGGAGTGGTGAAATGACTGAACGGGGTCAGAAGGTACAAACTTCCAGTTATAAAAAAAGTAAGTCTTGGGGAATGTGACATACAGCATGGGGACTACAGTGAGTAACACTGTATTGCATGTTTGAAGGTTGCAGGTAAGGTAGGTCTTAAAAGTCGTGGGGTTTTTTTTTAAGGTTTTTTTTGAGAGAGAGGGAGCGAGCATGAGCAGGGGGAGAAGCACAGGGAGACGCAGACTCCTCTCTGAGCAGGGAGCCCAATGCAGGTCTGGATCCCAGAACCCTGAGATCACGACCTGAGCTGAAGGCAGGCGCTTAATGGACTAAACCACCCATGTATCCCGATTTTAAAAGTTCTCACACACATGAAATTTTTTTGTAACAATGTAAGGTGACAGATGTTAACTGGACTTACTGTGGTGATCATTTTGCCATGTATACAAATAATAAGTCATTACGTTGTATATATGAAACCTAATATTATGCTACATGTCAACTGTACTTCAAAGAAATACAGGGATACTTTAACTGGCATTATATTGGGGTCCTGGAAGGGTTGTTGATATTAAAAGGGGGTCCTCACCTATTTAAAAGAACTAGGAAATCACTGGTCTAGAACTCTAGATGCTTCCTAAAGCTCCTTTACAGGGATTAGCACATAATCTATCTTTCCTCAGCAGCTCAACCACCGTTCATGTCGGTGAGGAAAGGAAGAGTTAAAATTAAGCCTACTCAGTTCCAGACATCATAGCTGATTTTTTAAATTATGACTTAAAAACGGAAGTTAAAAAAAAAGAAAGAAAAAAACCCCTGCATTTTGGCCAATTATCACCAAACATTTCTATTACATCCAAGGCTATCCAAACATTTATTTCTCTGTGGCCCAAAATCCTTTGAGAAAACAAGACTGAGGGCACAGTTTATATAGCTAGTCATCGTTATTTAGACTTAAAGCCCATCTTTACGTGTATTATGACGGCAGTAACACTAGATGCCTTTTAAAAAGCATTTAATACCTTCTACGACTTCTTTACTACATCAAAGTACAAGTCTATTCTTGTGAAAGAAAACCGTCATTCTAGCACAGCTGCATGTAAAATGAATAATTGATAAGCAAGGGCAAAGAGCTTTGAAAACCTAGAAGTAGCATATGGATAGTACAAAATAATGCAGAAAGACAACCAGTGTCCTGAAACTCAGCAACTATTCATAAAACAAAACATAACAAAACAGAAAAATAAAGGTGCCTGGGTGGCTCAGTCGGTCAGGTGTCTGGCTTCGGCTCAGGTCATGATTCTGGGGTCCTGGGATGGAGCCCCGTGGCTGGTGGGGGGCAGGAAGGTTGTCTGTCCCTGCTCAGTGGGAGGTGTGCTTCTCCCTCTCCCCCTCCCCTGCCTCCCGTTTATGCTCTCTCTCTAATATATAAAATCTTAAAAAAAAAAAAAATCAGTGAGGTTGGACAAATGCCTATATGAGGTTTGTATTTTTTAAATTCCATTAGAAAGGAGCTCTGAAAGTACTGCCTCCAAGTTGGGCAAAAGCCAATGTGTAAGAACAAACACAATCAGCTATTGCAGAAGTTTCGGAGCACTGCGAAGTCAGAGGCTGCCCATGGGCAGCAAAGCCTTTGGCCTCTCAGTCATTGCCACCCATCTGCCCGGGGCTCACAGTGACCCAAGAAGGTGGTCCAGGTCCTGCCAGGACAGTCACTCAGGAACAGAGGAGGACTCCTCTGCCCCCGTCCAACCACCAGCACCTTTTTACTGGGTAAAGAGGCCTCAGTGGGGCAGCTGGGCAGCCACAAACTCCTCCATTGGGCAGGAGGCCCGAGGCTTCTGCACGTGAAATAAGAATAAGCATCGTGGTTTTCACACCTCCTGGTGCAGACCTTAAACATGTGGCCCTTTGCACTCTTGAACTCCTACATGGGACAGTGACCCGTACTGTGAAAAATCACGCTCACATGTCCCTCCGAACAACTGATGATTTCCCTTCTTTCTAACCATGGAAAGCTTACAGAGTCACAACCAGGAAGATGACAGAAAGTCTCTAAAATGGGGCACCTGGGTGGCTCAGTGGTTGAGCATCTGCCTTTGGCTCAGGCCATGATCCCCGGGTCTTGGGACCAAGTCCCACATCGGGCTCCACACAGGGAGCCTGCTTCTCTCTCGGCCTGTGTGTCTGCCTCTCTCTGTGGGTCTCTCATGAATAAATAAATAAATAAAAATCTTAAAAAAAAAAAAAAAGTCTCTAAAATGAGTTAGCACGCGATGCATTTGATGCACTCCACGCAGCTGCCCCGCGAAGGCAGAGAAGTCAGTTCTACTCTCTCCCGTCTGGGACGGATCCTTCCTTCTCCCGCCAGCGGTGGAGTTAAAAGGACTGACGATGGAACCCCCCAATCACGGAGCTCTGCTTTATTCCTGGAAAACCCAGAGCGCTAGGCAGCCGCCCACCCCAACCCTGCCCTCAGGTCACCAGGCCTTCCTCACCTCCAGGCAGTCTTCTTTTTCTTTGGAAAACACAGCAGTTGCCCTGAGGCAATTTAAAAACTCATGGGGCTTATTGAACATGATTAAAACATTAGTAAAAATATTAGTACACAGTAGTAAAAATATATAAATTCGGCTAAATGTAGACTTGGAATTCTTGAGAAACCCCCAGAGGACAGCCTACCATGGAAGAGTCAACAAAGCAGAAAGGTCTTACATCACTCCGCGACGCTTGCTTCCTAAAGGCATGATATTTCCCATCTGGATGGCCTTAATCTACTTTACTCCCAGCAGAGGCGGTTGGTTCATTCCCAGACATAAACACAGGTCCTCACAATACGAAAAAGCCAGCAACTAGCGTAGGCAGCTCCGTTTGCCTCTTTTAGAGCATCGGTTGCATATTCTCCAGGGAATTAAAGTGAGGCTATGGCTTGTCCCTCCCGGCCTCTGAAGTGGTTCTCCTGAGAGTTCAGATATTCAGCAAGTTATAAGAAGCATCCTTCCCTAATTTAAATTCGCAAATCAGAGGGGCTAGTGGGTGGCTCAGTGGTTGAGCCTAGGCCTTTGGCTCTGGGTGTGATCCTGGGGTCCTAGGATTCCCACATCGGGCTCCCCACGGCGAAGCTGCTTCTCCTTTTGCCTGTGTCTCTGCCTCTCTCTGTGTGTCTCACGAATAAATAAAATCTTATTAAAACAAAAAAAAAAGTTGAAAACCAGAGCTGGCCAGGCAAAAGGTTTTGGGTTCCACGCATCTGGGTTATGGTCTGACTACCGTTTAGCCCCTGCAGCAGGAGGAAGATACGGAATCATCCATTTCCATTTGGAAAGCAGTTAAGGGGACGCCTGGGTGGCTCAGTGGCTGGGCACCTGCCTTTGGCTCAGATCATGATCCTGGGATCCAGGATCGAGTCTTGTATCCGGCTCCCTGCATGGAGCCTGCCTCTCTCTCTCTCTCTCTCTCTCTGTTTCTCATGAATAAATAAATAAATATTTTTTTTTAAAAAAAAAAGGAAAGAAGTTAGGGTTCGAAGCCAACAGCCAAGAAATAATTCTTGATATGTCTTTGGTGTAAAAAGGTGGTTTTATTAAAGCATGGAGACAAGACCCGGGGACAGAAAGAGCTGCCCTGGGGTCATGAGGAGCAGCCTGTAATATACTTTCAAGTAGAGAGGAGGTTAGGGATATTACGGATAGGGTAAGTCTCTGAGGAATTTTGGAAGCAAGGTTTCCAGGACCTTGAGGGGGCTGGCTATTGTTGGGGAAAGGTCATTTATTACCGTGTAATAAAACCCGAGTCATGAGCCCCTTCAGATGCGTATCGGAGGGCCATGTGCTTGGAGATGACTGCTAACCTATATCTTGGTGGGTAGAGATAAAGGAAATTTCTAAAGGAATTTTTATATGTTAGGGTAGACTTACAGGATCCTGAGAGTTGCGCTAAGATCACCTTTTGCCCTTAGCCAAGTATCACCATGGAGGCAGCTGAGTCCCTAGAAGAATGTCACTCTGCCTGTTTTGAGGACTTGTCAACAGGCTGTAGGTAGTGAGGAAATTTAATAATGTTTCTTCTGCCTTAGTTTCCCACATCATAGCTCACAGCTGTTTCCTACTCCTAGGAGATGAGCTTGAGACTTCCTCAGTAGGCAGAGGGGCTGAATGAACCCTGCTTCTCATCAGAGCAGAGCCCTGGCCAGTACTCGGTTAGCCAGCTTTGCTTCCAAGTAGCCAAGAAACCACCGGCACAGCCACCGAGCACATCCTCAGCTACCTCCACCAGGCGCCGGGGCCTCTGCAGAGAAGGCCACCATCCATGCTCTGCAGGTACACGGCCTGGCAGGTGCCAGGGAAACACAGCAGGCCCCCACAGGCAGCAGATCCCTGGTGCTCAGGGCCAGGCTGTGTGACCACTAACACGCTTCCATTTGTGGACTCTCCTTGACACGTAAGCATCAAGGGCAGGAAATGGATTTTTCTTTTGTCCGGCTATTGAGGACTAAAAAGATACGATACCTTCTGACCAACTACCTTATCTAAGCACCGTGAAGGCTATGCCACGAAGCAGAAGGAAACACGGAACAGGCCCTACCGTAAGGGTATTTGGTATCCAGCTTACTCGCTGCCGTCCTCTCCCAAGGCAAGTGGTCATCGCTGCACCCATTTGGCATTCCGTTATACCCGATGCCGACAATCTTGTTTTCTGCATTCACGATGCAGGCTCCGACCTACAGGGAAACGTGCCCAAAGGCTTGGTGACTTTGAGCGGCTGGTCTGCCCCTGGACACCAGAAGCTTGCAGAGCTCCAGAGTGAGCATGCGGCTTTCAGCAGTGTGTTAAGTCCTCTGTGTCTCCTTGCTTGCTTTCTGTGGCAGCCCCCACAAGCCAAGGAGAGCAGAACCCTTCACCCCAGAGGGGGTACAAGAAGTCGAGAGCGGTGGCATGTGAAAAAAGGCAAGCACACAAGGGAGGCAGCACAAAAGACAGATTTAATCTGCCTTTGAGTCGCCAGGCAGCCACCGAGCGCTTTCCTTCTGTAATGTGTTCGTTTCCAGGTATCTCTGTGTCTGTGAGTGTCCTAAGATCCTCCTACAAAAGTCACTTACCTGTGAATTTGGATCTTTGCTTCTCTGTGCAGCTAAGAAGGCCACTGCCATGAAATACTCAGGCCATTCCAAATAGTCATCACGTTTCTTGCAGGGAACTTCACTCATGCTGGGTCTAGAAGGAAAACAGTGCTTGAGAGAAGCAGCATTTTGGTCCACCTGCTTCCCAGCTCAACGCAACCACATCTAAACTCTGGATCTGCAAAGCCAGACAGTTTCAGTTACATTTAGAAATCACAGATCACGGGGCCCCAGAGAGCGTCTGGCCTTGAGCAAAAATATTAAATTATGTCACTGTTTCAGAAGTTCGGATTTGGCACGTCGTTTCACATTCCCAAATATTACATCTCTGTGCTTTCTCGTAGGATTCTTTTTTCCCCAATTATTTACACATGCCTGCCCCGCACACTGTTGTCACCTGTCGCCTCTTTCTCTTTTAGGAAAGGGAGTCAGCGGGAGAGGGAGGGAGAGAGGAAGGAGAACATTTATTGGTCACGTGCTGCCCACACTGTGAAGGGTCATACACATCGTCTGACCCAAGCCTCATTCCTGGCAAAGGAAGGAACATCCCATCCTACGGGGAGTCCCCGGAGTCCCACAGGATCGGCATCCACGCCGGTCAATTCCGCCGGAGTCGTCTCAACTCTGATACTAACCAGATAATCTGTCCCCTTAGCTTCGAGTCCGGTTACTGAATCAAACCAGGAGAAACCATGAGAAGAAGCGTCAAGGGCTCTTCCTAAGGCCAAGTCTCAGCGAGCGGGATCTAGTCCCTCGGTCCGGGCGGGCGCAGCCTCCAAGGGGCCTCCGACCCGCAGGGCGACCCGCAGGGCGGGCGGGGTCCTGTCCCGGGGGAGGCCCCGGCACCTGGGCGGAGGCGGGGAGGGCGGGCGGCGGTGCCCGGGGCGGCGGGGCGGGCGGGAGCCCTCGGTGCCCCCCTGCGTGCCCCCCTGCGTGCGCCCCGCGCCCCGCCCCCCTGCGCCCCGCGCCCCGCCCCCCGCGCGCCCGCAGGTCTCTCGGCGCCCGCCCCGGCTCGACCGCGCGGGTCCACCCCCGGCCCGAGGCCCGCAGCCGCCGTCGCTGTGGGGCGCCCGCTCGGCGGCCCCTAGACGGGAGGGGGGAGGGGGAGGACCCGCGGGGGCCGGCGGGGTTCCCCGGTCTGCGCGCACCCCCGCCCGGAGGCCCGGAGCCCGGCTGCTCCGGGGGACACGTGTCGGCTCACCCGGCCCCGGCCCCGGCCCCCGCCCCGGGAGACCCCGCGCCGCAGCCCCACGTGGCCCAGGAAGCGCCCGCGTCTCCGCCTCCGGCACCGGCCTGGGTCGGCTGCCCCGAGCGAGCGGGGCTCCGGGGGGGGGCGCCCGGCCCGTCCGCGCCCCGCCGCCCCCGCCCCCGCCCCCATCAGGCCGCGTACCCGCCGGGCTGCTCCTCCGCTCGGTCCGCTCCAGGCCCCGCCGCCGCCGCCGCCGCCGCCGCCGCCCCGGGGAGGAAGTCGGGAGAAGAGGCGGGGCCGCGCGGGGCCGGAAGGTGCTGCAGCCCGCGGCCGGCGCTCCGCGGAGGGCCCGGGGGGGGGGGGGGGGGGGGGCGGGGGGTTCCGCCGTCGGGGCAGTTTGTGTTCCGCCCCGCCCCGCCCCCGCCCCCACCCCGGCGCGCCCCGCCCCCTCAGCCCTCGCTCTGAATCTGAGTTTTCCATGAAAGGCGACGCGAAGGGGCCCAGGGCAAGGAAAACTGAAAAGGGCAGGAAGCAAGGGGACCCGCGTGGGGTCTCCGGCATGCGCCGGCCGGGTCAGCGCCCTGGGGCCCGCGGGCGGCGGTGTCAATGTCCTGGGGCCGGCGGACGGCGGGTGTACGGATTCCTGCCCAGGCCCGAGCTGGGCCGGACGCGGTGCGTCGAGGCACAGATGTCTCGAAGGTGCATTTGCATTTGCGCTTTGCATGGCTCGCTCCGTCTCCCCCACACGGGGTGGAAGGGCCGGAGATGTGCGCTGAAGCCTGCCACCACGCCTTCCCAACCCCACCACGGAGCACACACCTCGCAGACAACCCCCCTCCCGCCCCCCCCCGGGTTGGCCGCGTATAAAATTGTGCACACTGTAGTGTGACAACTGACTTAAAGATCAGAGGAAATGGGCCGTCGGTGAGCTTTCTGAAGCCATAGGCCCCAAGGAAGTAAATCAGATTTTCTAGAACTTCATTACTCTGTTCAAACGTGTGGCCCCTCATCCTGGGGGGACATGAGCTCCAGCACAGAGAATGACAAAAGAACCCTTCTGTCCTACACACAGGGCTTGAGGATCCCGTCGGCGCCCCATAAATAATAGCTACCGTAATAATCATGAGTTCTGATCGGCGCATCCCAGATCTGAGCCACTAATCCAAACAAAAGCTTGTTAACTATATTAATTTAGCCTAACGGGGGAAGAATGATGAGAATAAACAGTGGGTTCTATCTAATTTCTCACTACCGCAGACACATCATTCTTCATCTCCATGGTCCAGCCTGTAGATTCAATAATTAAATTATGTACTGCGTTTGGTGGATGCCGGGAAAGCAAAGAGAAAAATACTTCATCACTAACTATAGATTTTTTTTTTTTTTTGCTTTGATAAGAGTCAGGCTTGAAAGAGCTACATAGATTAAGATGATGATTTTTAATGTCAAGTTAACTTTACTTGGCTGGCGTGTTGCCACTGAAACATATTATATATACTGAGCCCTCGATTCCCCTTGCCCCCCCCCCCCCCCCCCATCCTCTGCTTGGTCTCTGTCACACTCATCTATAGTCTTTGAGTCTTCATAGATCCATTTCTCTTCTTACCAATCTCCAGCCAATACATCACCAATTGCGGCTGGTCCTTCAACCACAACATCATTAAGCTTGCTTCCTTCCTCCGCTCTGTAAAGACTGTCATACATAATTTAGTTACTTCTCATCAGTCTCCATTTTGGTCAGCTCACACACTCCCCTCTGCAATAAATTCAGGATCCTGCTTGCTGCAAACACATTACCCTGAATGTTCCTGCATTTCGCTACAAGTCTCTCATCTTACAGGATGACATCATTCATAATACAGGAAACCCTCCTGATTCATAGTCTTAGAACTTGAGGTTTCAATTATTCTGCACCAACAGCCAACCCAGGCAGCCCACGAGGAAGAAAAATGCATTCCTTGGTTTATCTTGCTCATTAACACCTTGTAACTCCAAGTGTGACTGTTAAGTGTTAAATCTCTCTTGCTAATACCTTGTATTTTGGTTTATAATTGAGGATCTTTCTCCACCTACCACGGGCACAGAGGCTCACTATGTTTTCAGCCATATCAAGAGCAAGGACAGAGGGCTTCACAGCGGGGTGAAGACAGACATTTGTAAGGATCATTGTCCCAAGCTTGGCCTGACTCTTCTGTTTACAACACTGTGGGTTATCTATGCCTGATCTGTAGCATAACCTGGAACATATTGCAGGATTTCAAAGGTGGGGGATCCCGATTAAAAAGATGAAAGACAAGGTGGAACTCTTTGGGGACTCCTTCAAATGGAGCTTTGATGGCAATGATGCATGTGTGCTCTACCATGATACCGCTTACCCCTTCCTCCACCGCCTCTTCTTGCCCAAGAGAGACCCGGGAACAGGCAGGGAGTCTGGAAAACAGCCGGTCGGTGCATCAGGGTTGTCATGGGAGAAGGGCACAGGCCTTGGATGCAAACCAGAGTTTGAACTTTAGTCCCATTTCTTATTACCCAAATGACCTTCAGAAAGGACTCACATTCTTGGAGACTGTTTCCTCATCTGCAAAATCAGTGACATTCAATCATTCAATCATGTTTTATTATTTTTCCATGCGCTCAGTGCTTCAAATACCAACAATGGACAAGATAGGCCAGCCCTTCCTTCACAGGGCCTACCACCCTCTCTCTAACAAAAGCTGAATAAATGAACCTCATTGTTGACTTGGTTAACACAATAAATGTTACAAAAGTTTCCTGTTAGAATATCTTGGTTCTTTAAAAACAAAACAAAAAAGAAAGATTTTATTTGTTCATGAAAGACACACAGAGAGAGGCAGAGACACAGGCAGAGGGATAAGCAGGCTCCATGCAGGGAGTCTCGATCCCAGGACCCCAGGATTGCAACCTGAGTCAAAGGCAGATGCTCAACCACTGAGCTACCCAGGTGCCCCACGGTTCCTGTTTTTCAAAAGAATAATTGTTTATATTTCCAAGAAGCTGTCCAAACTACAGAGAACTGTTTAAACCTTAAGTATGAGAATGACTGGAATATCTGCCAAACCAGAAAAGAAGTCAATGAAAATTCTAGAAAAGAAATTCCATATGTGTTCTTGTCAATATATACATTTTTATATGTATGTTAGAACATGAGGTCAGTTGTTCGTGTTCAATGGAAGACATGTATGTCTTCCACAGATTGATATATCAGAATATTAATATAAAAGAAATCAAGATTCCTAAATAAGATTTTTGTTATGAGGTGATGCCCCGGTTATCTTTATTGTCACACATCTTCAAAATTACAATGAAGATCAATGAGGAAAACGTTAACTTGGCGTATGCACAGAACTGGGTGCTTTGCTATTGTCTGTCGGTAAATGTTGGTTGACCAAATTAAGGGATAGACAATAATTGCTGTATTCCAAAAATTTTGGAGCATCCAACACATAAAGAGCAATCTTCATCTGTAAACTCTAGTCATACTTCTCTATCTGCTTCCTTTTTCTCTTTGCATCTATTAGACCTGGAAAGACATTTGATAAATGATGTCTTGGGGCTGGTGGATCAAGAAGCAAGGTGGAGCAGAACTGTTTTCAAGACTTGTAGTGTCTCAGTCTTAGGATTTCGGTCTTAACCTGCAAATAACCATCTCTAGAACCAGAGCAAAGGGCAGCTGGGAAGGCTGTCTGCTTTTTCATGGTTATGTCAACTCTCCCCACGACTTGCTTTTCCTCTACAGAGCTGAACTTGTAGCCTCTTTCATACATAACTGGTTGAAGTTGATGGAAATTACATGTCTTATCACTCCCTAAAAGAAAAAAAAATACATAAAATGTAAATCTAAAAGAAATGGGCAATTTTCTTGTACCACTTTATATTTCTGTGTAAGTTACCAAGTGCCAATCACTCTTACTTTTTAAAATTCAAATTTGTCAAGCAGAATGTAAGCTTTCAGTGTTGTACAAGAAAAGATAATGCTTCATGTGGAACAGTCACTTACGCTAGTTCTGCAAAAGCGCCTACCAAAAGAGAATTTATCAGATTGCTGGTTTTATGGAAATATTAATGACCTCATTAAATTGTCCCTCTACTCGGGGGTCACCGTGAAGTCTACTGAAAGGTAATCATCAAGGTATTATGGTCCTGGATATAGAATTCTTTATTGCCATCACAGTCATCACTCATTTTGTAGTGTATATTCTAACTAATGCAACAAGGTGAGTGCCCGAGAACCATTGTAAGTGAAGGCTGCTGTTAAACTGTTTTCGGAAGTTAATGGCTATCATAACCTGCCTGACATGTTGTGTCTTCCTTTAGCTAACTGGAGAGCTCATGGAGGCTAAACTTCTAAAATGAGAAAGCAAGAGTTAAATTAATATTTTAGTATTGCAGCTCACTATGTGCATGCATATCAAAGGTAATGTCTGGGGTCCTGCCACGACAACGATCGATGCCACGAGGTGAAACATTATCTTCTACATGCGTGAACAAACAAAATAGGGAAGGAAGCCTATCTTAGGTGAATAGGTATCGACACTGTTCACAGTAAGAAGTTCTAAGCTTCGACGCAGGAGGCGATGGGGAAGCAACATGGCAGGAACCAGGTCAGAGGCCTCCAAAAGTCCCATTTTTTATCAACCTCTGCCTGCTAGCGTGTTCGATTGACAACCTGGAGGTGAGGAAAGGTAGAGAGCTGTCAGCCATGGAATGTTTTGAGATAGTTTGATAGTAATGCTATCTTTAAATTAGCCCTGGACTGCGTTAAATATCAAACAAAAGGAGTAGAGCGACACTCGTGAAGTCATCCTTATGAGAAGGAGAGAGATTTAATAGTTTGGTGGTTACAGTAACCACTATCCTGCAAGAAAAATCAATAACTACACAGTGTTAGAATCACACCAAGAGCTCCTGGAGCTGAGCCATTTCACTGAAGAATAAACCCAGGTTCATTAAAGTAGAAAGTCAGGATGTGGTAGGAGGTCAAGCACAAACGCACCCTGGGCTCTTTTGTCCGGAAACCCAAGAAGATGTTCTTCTTTCAGGATCCAAGTATTTTTTTAAAACATAGAATTTACAGGGCTGGATGTGACCTTAGCAATCACTGAGTCCAGCCCCTTCTTTTTACAGATAAGGAAATAGTAACCCAGAAAGATTACTTGGTGTGCTCCCATTCACACAGCTGATCCGGTACGATTTCCTCCACGATGGACTGTTTGTCCCTCGTCCTGGAGCCTATGAATCAAACCACAAGTGTTTATTGAGAGCCTCTGTGGAAGGCACTCTGCTAAAAAAAAAAAAAAAGAAAAAGAAAAAGAAAAGAAAAACGCTGAACGAGCTTTCTCTGATTCTTTGCCAGAGCAAAGATAAAACTCCATAGCAGGTTAACCAACATTACTGGTTAAGCAGCAATGGAAAACAGCAATAAAAGAGCTGTCCCCAAGTAGAACGTGATTTGTCGCGTGTGTCTTCTGCCTCAAGGAAAGTCCTCCCTGCCCATTTAAGATGTAGGTTATGGACACAAGGGTACCCCTGCTCCCCTCATTATTACTTCAATTTAGTACAATAGTCTCTTTATAACCAGGTTTGTTTGTTTTTTCACAAGAAATGCAAGATCCACAGGATGCAAAAAAAAAAAGAAAAAGAAAAGAAAAGAAAAAAGAAAAAGAAAAAGAGAGCCTGCACACATGTAGAGAAGCACCTGCACCTCACCCTTGAATATAAGAGGTTGCCCTAACTGTACTCCTGGACAACCAAGGGAAAAGATCCCATCAGGGGAAATCTGAATTTCTTTCCAGATCTGTGGTGAAGCCCAGACAAGGAAGAGGGAGCGTCATCTCTTTGAATTCACTAAGTATTAAATGTGAATGTGTCCCCCAACAGAATCGTAGCCCCCAAAACCAAGGAGTTCCAAGCAAATGAAAATATGTACGTACACACGAATACATGATCTTTCTGCTTTGTACCACTTAATTCAATCCTTGTTGAAATCCCAGGGATAACATTACCTTTTAGATAGAGTTCTACTATCTCCCACGTACACAAAAAGCATCACATGAAGTAAATCAGCGCATGCAGGATGAAGACCCTCTAGGATTGCCGAGCCAGGTGCCTGGAATCTGACTAAGAGACCGATGGCTCAAAACGAAGCCTGGCTGCTGAGAACCAACAATATCTACACAATAATGCTTACACCCCCATGTAAACTCCTTATCTTTGCCTTCCACTCCTTTATGTTGTTGTATTCATGGCTCCCTGTGAAACCCAGAGGAATCTATTTCTCGAAAGTCTTTAATAGCCTATTCATTCCCTTGCTATTCTCGTGTCACATCGCAAACGGTATGTGTTGGCAAAGGGGGTGATAGCAAGTTTACATTGTAGAGGGTAATTTCCTTATAAAGGCATCCATTTGTTTGTTAACGGTCTGCTGCTGTTCTGGGGGGCGGGGGGTATTCATGAGCCAGGTACCTGGATAGAGCCGAGAACTTCTTATTGTAAAAATAAATAAATAAATAAATAGAATAAAAAAAAAAAAACGGTGGCAAATTCTATTAGTGATTTCAGTGGTGCATTAAGCAGGCTATTATTAGAACTGACATTTCACATGCAGAAATATTCTTTACTTGAAAGTCAAGTAAAGGAGGGAGGGATTATTTAGAATTTTGAAAACATCAAAGAAGTCCCCTGCAAACCTATCCTCATAAACACCTCAACGGGGTTTAAGAAACGGGGTCAGAACCGATGCCTGTGATGCAAACGATAACACCAAAAATGGGATGGCTTTGCGAAGTGCTCATAGGCAGTGGCTGGGGAAGTCGATCCTTCTGTGTCCACAGCCAGACCCCAACGCTGGTGGGCTGGAGCCCAGCTGAAGGTTGGTGTTACTCACTCACAAGCCACAAGCCACTCCACAAAGAGCTCCACCGATCAGACTCTCCTCCTGCTGCTGCCTAGACAGGTATCACAGCAGTCCCCGAGATGCTTGAAGAGTCTTTCACTGCATCTGCCTTTGGAGATACACAGTTGGCTCCGCAGAAGCTAAACATTTTTAAGAGCACAGCAAGAAGTAGGCCAGAAAGCATCAAAGCTTTATCGCTTTTTAGAAAACTTGATGGTCTTGCCGGTACAGCTCCCTGTGATATGGTTCAGTTGTAATGACAATGGAGAGTCTATCAGTGCAAACTGCTGATGAGACGTCGGAAAATGTAGCCAAGGGTCTTCCAAGCACGTTTAAGCACTGCTCTTCGGAGCTGCGCCTCTTAGCCTTGGAGAACCTGTTGGAGACTTTAAACAGGGCTTCGGCCCAGTGGCCGAGGGAGAACCTGAAATTACCTCGTGCGCTGGAATCAATATCGAGCAATAGTTTCTCTTTGAGAGAGATTCAATCTGGCAGAAAAGAGGCCGAGCAAGAAGGAAAGTGGGACCCTGGCTAAAACGCGCGCCTTAGAAATACGCTGCAAAGCAGCACCAATTAGGTGATGTCACCAGAGGCAGAAACCCAGAGAGACAGAATAAAATGTTAGCTGGGCTGCAGCGTGCTTCATTAGCACTCCCACAGGTCACTAAGCTTCAGGGCGAGCGTCCATCAGCCTGCGTGGCCCTGCGAGCCTGCACAGCCCCTGGGCCCGGCCCGCCTTGGTTGGTCTCCAAGTGCTCTCTAGTGGCCAGATGAACACCACATCTCCCCTGCACAGGAAGTAGGTGGGGACGGGATTTAGCCACAGACCTGTCCTCTTGGAAAGGCAACCTTGAGACCCTTTCTGTTGCAGTTAGCATCTCCTGGCCCCGTGGGAGCATTTTACAAGCAAACTTTGGCTTTTCCAGCTATTGTGTTGCAACCCATGCAACGCTCAGAAGTTATTAAACCCCGCCGTGTGATTTGTATCCTGTGTATTAGAGGCTTATCGAATTAACAGGGAAGCGTTCAGGTTCAAATTAATCCTCGCACGCTTCTGGGAGGTTCGTTAATGAAAGGTGTTTCTACACGGAATACAAAGTATGTTTCGTCTGTCCCTTGATCCGGCGACGCAAACACTCTGTACTGTGCTTCCAAACCACCTTGAACGCGAAAGTCACTGCGTTAGGGAAGGTGATAAGGTTACAGTATCAGGCTTGGTGGAAGGGGATCATTTCTTGAGCACCTGCATAGTCCAGGTGCAGCCCCAAATTTTATTTCTAGCATTCATGTAATCCTCGCACACAAAAATAACCCTCTGACATAGGAATCATTTTGTTCTCCCAGCCGGATAAGGCAGAGGTTGACGCACAGTTTTATAAAGGGCCAGAGAGTAAATCCCACCTGTGCATCTATACACGCCCCCCCCCGCCCCCATTAGAGCGTGGAAGCGGTCACAGACAATATGCAACCAAATGAGAGTGGTTGTATTCCAACAGAACTCTATTTATGGACACTGACATGTGAATTTTATGTAATTCTCACAGGTCTCAAATATTGTGGGTTTGTTTTTTGTTTTGGTTTTGGTTTCATTTCTGCCATTTAAAAAGGTAAAAACCATGGTTAGCGCACGGGCCGTACAAAAACAGGTGGCATCCGAAGACAGTGAGCTGCCCTGTGCACCGGCCAGGGTTCACCGAGTCCTGTGGTCAGGAAACTGAGTCTCAATCTACAAGTGTGTGAGTGGTGGTATCCGTAGCCAAACGAGTCTGTCTGTAGGCTGTGATGAACTGGGTATCATGGGCTATGCCTCCATTTCTACTACCTCAGACCTCTTCTGCCATCAACAGCAGAGTGAAATTTATTGTTTTGTTTGCTTGCTTAAGAAAAAGAAGAATCAAAAGAAAGCTCCAAGAAACGCCAAGACAAAGAGAAAGGAAGGATAAAATCATTGAGGGAAACCAAATAGGCATTACGAAGCATGTCTGGTGCCTTCTTGGAAGACCACTATGTAAGACTTTATGGAAGATTTTCAAATCACAAAGAAGGCAAAAGAACACATTAGAAATTCATGGAAACATGAACAAAAAACTCAAAGGTGTATATCTAATCGCCTTCAGCAGTAAAATACACGTAGCAAGAGTTGCTTCTCGGAGAGAGACCCCTGCCACCCGGCACCCGCCCCAGAAGCACAGGTCTCTTGCCTTCAAAGGTGTCAGGCCTTAACTCATTTGTAGTCTGAACAACAATTTCAAGCCACAAAATCCAGGTAAATAAAATAAAAAGGTACAGTTTCTGGTATTTCTAGAATTTAGATTAAATTCTACCTTGAGGGATCCCTGGGTTGCTCAGCAGTTGAGCACCTGCTTTTGGCCCAGAGCGTGATCCTGGAGTCCCGGGATCGAGTCCTGCATCAGGCTCCCTGCATGGAGCCTGCTTCTCCCTCTGCCTGTGTCTCTGCCTCTCTCTGTGTCTCTCATGAATAAAAAAATAAGATAAAATAAAATAAAATAAAATAAAATAAAATAAAATAAAATAAAATAAAATAAAGAAACCCAGGTGGGATAAGGAATGCACCCATGAGGAGGGGGAAGGGGGCTAACAGTGACAATGGGAGATTTGTTACTTACTGAACAATTGATCAAATAAGTAAATATATTAAAAATTCTAGGAGCCCGGTTTCTGTTAGAGAAAGGGATGACAAATATGCAGGGAGGAAACTAGATGGACCCTGAATAGCAATTAAAGATGTCACTGTGAACTCATTATTTTAAATCTATAAACAGATAAATTAACACAACAGGAGCCCAGAGTCTGGTGCTTATCACGACCGGGGGGTCCCCACTCCCCGAATCGCCCAGATGACAAAGCTTGAGAATACATGCACACACTGACACCCAGCATTCACCTTTACATCTCTATTAATTTCTATATCCAGTCAAATCAGCGATAATTTAAACATCAAAATAAGTAACGATGGTAACATAGTCCAGCACATTGAGTACAACAGGAAACCATCGGTTCCTACTGCTATAAACCCTTCCATCCATCCTTCCGTTCATTCGTTCATTCATTCATTGAAAGCATGTAGAGATAGAAGGTACTCACATAACTTCAAAGTTATCTTCCCCAAGAATATTTAATCCAAGGGAGGGAAAATGTAACTTTTTTTTTTTTTTTTTTTTTTTTTTTTTATGGTGGAGAAGCCCGGCAGACGCCACCTCCCCACGTGTTCCAAGTTAGTATGATCAACAATGGCACAAACCAAATTCACACACTGCTTGAGAAGATTCAAGGATAACATGGCATCACCACTGTGATACTTTTGCCAAAGACGCAGGACCCAGATCTAATAATGATCAAACGCGAACAAACCCAGACAGGGGAACATTCTACAAAGTAAATGGCCTATAATCTTCAGAAAGTGTCAAAGGCACAACATTCCAGGAAAGTCTGAGAAATGTTCTAGATTGATAAAGACGAAAGAGATGTACACTGAATGCAGGGCATAGCTCTGGACTAAATCCTTGGGGCGACTTGAATGGGGTCTAAAATTTAAATGGGGGATGCCTGGATGGCTCAGTGGTTGAGCATCTGCCTTCGGCCCGGGCGTGATCCCAGAGCCTCAGGATCGAGTCCCACATTGGGCTCCCTGCATGGCACCTGCTTCTCCCTCTGCCTGTGTCTCTGCCTCTCTCTCTTTCTGTGTGTCTCTCATGAATAAACGGGTTAAATCCTTAAGGAAAAAAAAAGTTCAAATATTAAAACTGTCCATGTTAATTTGCTGGCTTAGAGGCTTGATTCTATAGGGGGATGTCTTTGAAGAAATAGACTGAAGTGTTCGAGGGTGGTAGGGCAAAACCTACCCTCAAATGCTTCAGCTTCAGAAAAGAATAATCCTCTGTTCTGTGCTTGAAACTTTTCTGTGAGGTTGAGATTAATCTTAAAAGAGAAAAATAAATAAGATAAAAGTATGCATGGAAACGTAAATGTTTATGTTACGAATAGCCAAGACATTGCTGGAGAAGAACAAGCTGAGAGAAGTTGCTTTACCAGATGTCAACACATATTTAAGTATGGTGATTAAGCTCATGTGATACTTATCAGCACAAAGGGAGATAAATGGGTTAATGGGACAGAAGAGAGAATCCATAAACAGGCTCACTGATAAATAGAGACTTCATAAATTACTAAGTTAGCCCCTGCAAGGGCAGTGGGGGGGGGGGGGGGCGGAGATAAATAGTGCTGGAATAACTGGAAATCCATGTGGAAAAAATTAAAACTTACGACTACCAAACACATACACAAAGATTAATTCCAGGTGGATTGCAGAACCAAATGTGAAAAGTAAACAATAAAACTTCTAGATCAGTGCTATCCGAAAGAACTTTCTACACTGTCCAGTACATTAGCCACTTGAAACATGATTAGTGCAGCTGGGAAACTGTCTTTAATTTAATTTAATTAAATAATCATATATGGTCAGTGGCTACCATATTAGCACGGATCTAGAAGATAATTCAAGATAATACATTAATAACCCTGTGTCAGAAAAAAAAATGTCTTAAATAAGATGTGAAGAGTACGAAACGGTTAAGAGAAAGTGATACATTCATTGTACTTAATTAAAACTAAGAACTTCTGGGACATCATGCTAAGTGAAATAAGTCAGTCACAAAAGGGCAAATGCTGTATGATCCCATTCACATGAAGTACCTAAAGTCCTCAAAACCACAGAAACACACAGTAGAGAGGTTGTTGCCAAGAGCTGGGTGGAAAAGAGAGGGTTAGTGTTTAGTGGTTATAGAGTTTCGGTTCTAGACTATGAAAGAGTTCTATTGCACAACAATGTAAATATGCTTAGCACTACTGAACTGTACACTTAAAAATGGTTAAGATGGTAAGTTTAATATTATGTGGTTTTTTTACCACCGTAAAAAAAAAATTAAAAACCTCTATTCTTCATCAACAGACTGGGAAAGGTAAATTATAGCCAAGAAAAAGCATATTATATAAGTGATAGAGGACTTATATTTAGTATATACAAAGAATTCCTATAAGCCTCTAAGAAAACAATAGTCCAATAGTGAAATGTGCACGAGACTTGCACATTTCACAGAAGATTACACCAAAATGGCTGATGGATCTATATAGCATGTACTCAACCTCATTAGTCATCAGGGAAGTGAAAAGTAAAACTATAATGACAGTGCAGAACTGTCGACTCTCACGTGCCCGGTGGTGGGAGTGTCCACTGGTAGAGCCTCTTTAGACAACTGTTTGGCCTTATCTATGAGGTTGAGCATGACCCGGCAAGGCCACTACCAGGCACACACCCACAGAAGCCTGTGCACATGTGCGCCAATAAGCGAGCCTAAGATGTTCATTCTCAGGACACTTGGGTGGCTCAGTGGGTTACCCATCTGCCTTCAGCTTAGGTCATGATGCCTGGGTCCTGGGATACAGCCCCCAGTCGAATCTGCTTCTCCCTCCCACCCCTGCTTGTGTGCTCTGTCTCTCTCTCTCTGTCTCCAATAAATAAATAAAATCTTAAAAGAGATATATAAATAAAATGTTCATCCCCATTCTCATTTGTAATAGTCAAAAAATAGAACACCCCAAGTATCCACCCACAACAAAATGGTAAATAAATCGTGGTCTATTCATACAGCCAAATAAAAATAAATGAGCTGTTGATGCCCATAACCCGGACTGATCTCACAAACATCATCTTGAGCTAAAGGATCTCTGCCGGTTATTCAACTGGCTCCCCACCAGGCTCTGCTACTAGGGGGCACTAGAGGAGGCCCCAAAGGCTGGAAGGTGAAATGCACCTGCTCCCCATACCTCGCCCCTCCACCCCCTCAGGCAGGATCAAGGGTTTCCCCTTTTTGTGTTTAACTGCTCACGGGAAAAGCATCACCTGGCCTCATGGGTGTGAGCTTCACTCCACAGCACCCCACCTCTTGGTCTTCTAAATGGTAATAATAATTCCAACCTGTTTTCTTTGCTCCCCGGCCCTAGAGATGGTAATTGCATCCTGAGGTTACTTGCTACCTGCGGGCTACCTGGTGTCCCTTTTTGCCTCTTCAAGTCTCCATGCCAGCAATTCTTCTATTAAATGAGATGATCTCTGTTAACATAACTGGTGTAGCTTCTATAATCTGATGCTACCAAACACAAAATAATAGTCTTTCATTCAATTTGTATAGGGTTCAGAAACAGGTAAAACTAGTGGTGTCTTTATAGAGACAGGATGGAGTCGTCCAGGGAGGGGTGTTTCTGGGGAGGTTGACAGCTTTCTGTCCACTAACCTGGATGGTGCTCACACAAGTGTGCTCCCATGTGATAAGTCACTGAGCTATTCATTTACATCCTTGCCTCTTTCTCTGTGTGGCTTGTGCTTCAATAACATTTTTTAAAATTAAACTTCTTTATGTGTAAGAAGAGAGATTCCGGAAATGGGAAAGTGCCAGCCTCTATAGCATTCTTCCTCCTTGTGTGGACCACTGGCAGGCATCAGGACTAAACGAGATTGTCATTTAAAATGCAGAGGACAGGATCCCACCCTCAGAGGCTCTAAGTCAGTAGGTCTGGGATGCCATTCAGAAGCCAGAGCTTCAACTGGCTCTCTGGGAGTGTCTTACACATATGCCAAAGTTGGAGAAGCCTCTTCCTGGAGATCTGATCTGTCTACCAGACGCAGCAACTCCCGCTAAACCTCTAAGAGGCCAAGCATTGGCTTTATTTTATCTCCAAATTCCTGTTCACTGGGAATTTCTCATGTATTTATTTTAATAAGGTTGCAGTGCAAAGGAACAACTCATATATTTGAAATAATGGGACTTCACTAATAACCTGCTTCTTCTGCTGAAGAAAAGACCAGAAGTCTGGAAACCCTCAAGAGATTTAGGTGTAAGATTGATCCAGATGATGGATGATTTGATGGGCCCTTTGAGAATCTGCTATGGAGACTCAAAGCTCACATTTATATGAATTTTATTTCAGAAGTAAGACCTGGCGACGTCTAGGAGAGAGTGATATGCCCCAAATTCTTACTGATCTGTTTAGGATGCTTCGGAATGAGAAGAAGCTAGCAAAAGAGAAGTCAGCAAGAATCAAATTCTTGCACCATTCCTAACAACTCTGGGAACCTGTTCCCATTTCTTCATTTCTGTTCCAATTTCTTCTCTTGAAAAATGACACTAGTATTTGCCCTGCTTTCTTCACAGGGCTGTTCTGAGGCTCAGACAAGACATGGAAAAGCCCATGTGCTTTGAAAAGCATGAACATCATGTATGTTTATTGAACACCTGACGTGGGTTCTGTGTGTAAACAGTCGTCAAATATTTACACAAATACAAGCCATTATTCATAGTCTACGTACAAGGGGTATGAAGCCTGCCTCTTCAGTTGTGACAATAGAAGAAAACAGGTGAAACCAAAAACTACAGAACAACTGAGACTTTTTTTTTTTAAGAGAAAAAAACTTCACAGATAAAAATCATAGACCCCTGGGTATCCCTGGGTAGCTCAGCGGATTTAGCACCTGCCTTTGGCCCAGGGCGTGATCCTGGAGTCCCGGGATCGAGTCCCATGTCGGGCTCCCTGCATGGAGCCTGCTTCTCTCTCTGCCTGTGTCTCTGCCCCTCTCTCTGTGGGTCTCTCATGAATAAGTAAAATCTTAAAAAAAAAAAAAATCACAGACCCATGGGGCAACAAAATGTACAGTAACCACTGTTGCAAGGGCATTTAAGCATTTAAACTCTCCAAGGGGGACTCTGCAGAGAAGAGCTCTGTCAGCAAGCCCTCCTTCTTCCCCCAGGAATGCCAATCCAGGGTCCCTGACCTCTTTGGGCTCCATCCTGTGGTCAACAGCTGCACATTCATACTCACTCTCCTGTCCCTGTGTTTGCTGCTCCCACCACCCGGAAACGTACTCTTATTTCAGCTAATGCATTGGATCTCAATTTAGCTATTGAAAGGCTATTTTGTAATCGATCATTACCAATGATGTCTTTACTACTCTAGATTATTATAAACCATTGTCTACATAATGTGAAAAATCCATTCCAATTCCTCACCTCATGTAGACACAGGCTTCATCGTTAGGCACCAATCCTTTCCATCAAGAGATAGAGCATCATGTACTCCCTCACCCCCCAATTTAGCGCCAACAATTGGCTGACAGGTAGCAATTTTAAATATCTTCATTGCATTGTTCTTGACCAGATTCTGCTTTCCACTATTTTTGGTACTTCTGAGTCTATAATTTTAATATGCTTGAAACTTTGTTTGAAAAACTTAGAGTAAGTTTTCTTCTAAAATGTTCGTATGCTGTTATGGGAAGTATTATTTTAACATAGCCAAAGCTAATTGCTTCGTGCATTGAACAGAAGGTGAAGCAAACAGATCTCACACAGCTTCAAAAGAATTTGAATAACATTTTTGAATTCAGACCTGCATGATCAACTGAGATATTAACGAAAACTCTACCAGGATTTTTCTCTGATAATAACAGATATTGTATCGAATTCATTAGCACTTGAGTCATCAAATAGAAGATTATGTCGGGGAAAATAATGAGTTTAGTGATCACATGAAAACCAGTTTGACATATGCTAGGTCTTATTTTTAGTATCAAGGCTCGAAGGCAAAGAGAATATTAATAGACGTGTGTGTACTTTTATTCATCATAAAGTGATATAATTGTTGAGCTCACCAAAGCTTTCTGTTTCCAGAAGAGAGTAAATATTCTAGGTGCGACTCAAAAATAATAAGATTGATTGTTGTGGAGTCTGTCTCATTATGTTAAAATAAAATTCTATGTCCTCTTAAAGTGGTTGATCTTTTTCTATGATTCAACAGCCTTACAAAAAAAAATGACATATTAGTTGTTACCATACAAGTTTTACTTTATTTTCACCATTTGGAATCTTGAAATATATTTTGTCCATTGGCCAACCAGAGCTCCCTTGTTTCTCCCCCACACTGGCCAACCATAGGCTCTACATTTTTTCAGTTAAACCTGCTCTCTAGAAATTATAAAATGAATAATGCAATTGGCATATATTAGAAACATCTTAAATATTTGGAAACCCCTTACATATTTGGAAACACTACCACACCACCACCACCATCGTCATCATCGCTAAGATTTACTGCCTACTTCACATATATTGTATCAGTTAAATATCATAACAACTCAGGACAAATATATCCATTTCACTGGTTAGAAAACTGAGATTATAGAAATTAAGTAACTCACCCAAAGTCATACAGATAGTTAATCGTGAAGTCAGAAGCTAAACCCAAGCATTTTGACTCTGGAGCCTGCCATGATGCTAGGCTGCCTTGGTTTCTACATTATGCTGTGATCAAAAAGGGATGGACATAGAATACATAAATATATTGGGATACTAATGGGAAAGAATCCGGTATTTCAACAATATTTAATAGAATGAGAAGTTTTCATCATATCTTAAAGAGAAGAGAAAATTTCTTGAATACTCACACTTTGCCTAAAATTGTGGTAAATTGCTATATATTCATTATCTCACTTAATCCTCATGTGAACATTCCATCTACTCTTATCTCCATGTTAAGAATGTGGAGACTGAGGGATGCCTGGGTGTTCAGTGGTTGGGTGTCTGCCTTAGGCCCAGGGCGTCATCCTGCAGTTTCAGGAGTCCCATATCCAGCTCCCGGTGTGGAGCCTGCCTCTCCTTCTGCCTCATTCTCTACCTCTCTGTCTCTCTCTGTGTCTCTCATGAATAAATAAATAAAATCTTAAAAAAAAAAAAAAAAAGAATGTGGCTCCAGAGTCCATGTACACAAGCACTGTGCCATGCTGATTTTAGGACAGAAAATCATATAAGCTGTATGATGTCTGTTTGGGTGATGAATGCACATACACATATATATGTATGTACACAAGTAGGAAGAAAAAAAAGACCAGAAGATATACACAAAATATTTAAAAGTGATTATCACCAAGAGTTGGTTTCTTTGCTGTTGAGTTTAATAAGTTCTTTATAGATATAGATCTTGGGTACTAGTCCTTTATCTGATACGTCATTTGCAAATATCTTCTCCCATTCTGTAGGTTGTCTTTTAGTTTTGTTGACTGTTTCCTTTGCGGTGCAAAAGCTTCTAATCTTGATGAAGTCCCAATAGTTCATTTTTGCTTTTGTTTCTTTTGCCTTCGTGGATGTATCTTATAAGAAGTTACTGTGGCCAAGTTCAAAAAGGGTGTTGCCTGTGTTGTCCTCTAGGATTTTGATGGAATCTTGTCTCACATTTAGATCCTTCATCCATTTTGAGTTTTTCTTTGTGTTTGGTGTAAGAGAATGGTCCAGTTTCATTCTTCTGCATGTGGCTGTCCAATTTTCCCAGCACCATTTATTGAAGAGATTGTCCTTTTTCCAGTGGATAGTCTTTCCTGATTTGTTGAATATTAGTTGACCATAGAGTTGAGGGTCCACTTCTGGATTCTCTATTCTGTTCCATTGATCTATGAGTCTGTTTTTGTGCCAGGACCACACTGTCTTGATGACCACAGCTTTGTAGTACCACCTGAAATCTGGCATTGTGATGACTACAGCTATGGTTTTCTTTTTAAATATTCCCCTGGCTATTTGGGGTCTTTTCTGAATCCACACAAATCTTAAGATGGTTTGTTCCAACTCTCTGAAGAAAGTCCATGATATTTTGATAGGGATTGCATTGAGCGTGTAAATTGCCCGAGGTAGCATTGACATTTTCACAATATTAATTCTTCTAATCCATGAGCATGGAGTATTTTTCCATCTCTTTGTGTCTTCCTCAATTTCCTTCAGAAGTGTTCTGTAGTTTTTAGGGTATAGATCCTTTACCTCTTTGGTTAGGTTGATTCCTAGGTATCTTTTGCTTTTGGGTGCAATTGTAAATGGGATTGATTCCTTAATTTCTCTTTCTTCAGTCCCATTTTTAGTGTATAGAAATGCCACTGACTTCTGAGCATTGATTTTGTCTGCTGCCACACTGCTGAATTGCTGTATGAGTTCTAGCAATCTTGGTGTGGAGTCTTTTAGGTTTTCTATGCACAGTATCATGTCACCTGCGAAGAGGGAGAGTTTGACTTCTTTGCCGATTTGAATGCCTTTTATTTCTTCTTGTTGCCCGATTGCTGAGGCTAGGGCTTCTAGTACTATGTTGAATAGCAGTGGTGAGAGTGGACATCCCTGTCTTGTTCCTGATCTCAGGGGAAAGGCTCCCAGTGTTTCCCCATTGAGAATGATATTTGCTGTGGGCTTCTCGTAGATGGCTTTTAAGATGTTGAGGAATGTTCCTTATCCCTACATTCTCAAGAGTTTTTTTTTTTTAATATTTTATTTATTTATTCATGAGAGACACACAGAGAGAGAGGCAAAGACACAGGCAGCGGGAGAAGCAGGCTCCATGAAGGAAGCCCGATGTGGGACTTGATCCCAGGACTCCAGGATCACGCCCTGGGACGAAGGCAGGTGCCAAACCGCTGAGCCACCCAGGGATCCCCATTCTCAAGAGTTTTGATCAGCAACGGATACTGTATTTTGTCAAATGCTTTCTGCATCTATTGAGAGGATCCTATGGTTCTTGTTTTTTCTCTTGCTGACCTGATGAATCACATTGATTGCTTTAGGACTGTTGAACCAGCCTTGCATCCTGGGGATAAATCCCACTTGTTCATGGTGAATAATCTTTATTTACTGTTGTATCCTATTGGCTAGTATCTTGTTGAGAACGTAAGTCTGTGGGAGAGAGGACTGTTTCTGATTCTTTCTTTTGAGGTGACATTTTCCTTCTAGTCATTTTGCTCAATACGGAGTGGCCAAAAACAAGTTGTACTGGAAAAAGGAGAAAAAGAGAGAAAAAAAAAAGACGAAGAAAAAAGAAGAGAAAAGGGGGTGGGGAAACAACAGATACAGAAAAAAACAAAAAACAAAAAACAAGGGAGAGTATCGTTGATTCTATATACTATAAATCCCTCCACTTCCCCCTGGAACTTTCCAGTGCTGCTTGGTCAATTACTTGCTTTTCCCCTGGCCTTGTAGGTGGCCTCTGGGGGAGGGGCCTGCTGTGCTGATTCTCAGGTGTGTGCACCTGGGGGAGCTGCCCAGCCCTCTGCCAGGTGCACGTCTCAGTGGGATTGTTTATCCTGTGAGGCCCCTGCTCAGTCCCAGGTACAGGGTGACACCAGGGGGGACAACCACAGTGGCGGTGGCCAGCTGTCCAGCCCTGGACTCAGCTCCCGCAGTAACCACCCCAGCTCCCCGTCCACAGGGGCCTGGGTGCTCCGGGGTGGGGCTGCCGGTCTGCACAGCTCGGGGCTACCCGGCAGCAGGAGCGACCTGGCTGTCCTGTGTCCTCCCGGCCTCTGCCTGGCCCGGGGGGCACCAGACCCTCAGCTGTGTCCCCCGATGCCCTGGGCTCCGGGCCTGCGACACTGTGAATGGACCTAAAGTACCACGATGTATCATTTAAAAGCATCAGAGTCAATTTTGTGTGAAGCTAACTTATCCTTTATTACAATAAAACTCTATAAGCCATTATACAGGTTAAAGAAAAACTCAAAATATAGAAACAGTAAAATGACAGGGGAGGGCAAGTCTCCACTGGGCTGCAGCCATCACCAGCCCCGCGGTGGGAGCTGGGGCGGGCTCCCGAGGTGGTCAGGGGGCTGCGCAGGGGTCGAAGCCAGTTGTTCCGGAGTCAGGTGGCAGCTCTGGCCCTCTGGGGACCCCGAATGCAGGCGCCGGGGCCTACTCCTCCGGGGTGGCCGCGGGTGCAGGGGGCTCCTCCTCATCGGGGCGGGGAATCATAGGTTCGACCAGCACGTGCACCACCTTCGCCTCAGGAGCCAGCATCTCGGCCTTGACCAGGTCCTCCTCTCCGGCACCCAGGTCCAGCTCGATTAGCTCAGGCCCTGAAGCAGCAGGCCACACAGCCAGAGCTGGGGCGGGCTCCTGGGGTGGCTCAACGGGTGGCTCCGGCCCCGAGGCCGGTTGCTCCATCGAGTTAGGAGGCGGCTCGGGCACATCCACGACCTCCAGAGCAGGGGCTGGCGCCTGCTCCTCCCCCAGGGCTCCCAGGGGTGCAGGGGGCTCCCCCAGGGCGGAGCGGTGAACTTCAGCAGTGACCACTACCTGCAGGGGCTCCGCCTCCCCAGCGGGCACCGCAGCGCGGGCCGAGCCCTCAGCCCAGGCAGCCAGGACGGCCTCGATGCCCCCAGGCCCCGACGGGGCAGCAGGCCCCGCGGTCGGAGCTGGGGCGGCCTCCAGGGCGGATTCAGGGTGTTTTGCTCCGGCCAAAGCTGTGGATCCAAGAAGACAAAAAGTAGCACCACCAGGACGGACTGTCCACGTCCCTCCCAAGTCAAGGCCACTCTTCCCACCGCTCCCCGTGTGTGAGGGCAGGAGCCCTGGGAGGTGTCCCCAGGCTGCAGCCCGTGGGTGGGGTGTGAGCCCACCCCCTGCTCCCGGCCCAGCTGCACGTTGGCTGGATCCGCGGGCACCCCCTGTCCCCAGCTCGGCCACCCCCAGGCCTCCTCACCCCCAGCCTCTGGCTCTGCTGCATGGAGGCGTCTGAACTGCCTCAGGTGACGCAGGGCCCGGACTTCCACGTCTGAGCCTGGCATGTGCTGTCTTAGGAATTCCAGAAGCTTCCTCAGGGAGGGAAATTCTGGGAGCTGACAAAAGTCCTCCCGGTAGTAATCCAGCCATATTTTCAACATGTAGCAGATGGCCCTGGGGAGGGACAGGCGGGCACAGGCGTCAGAAGACAGGGCTCTGTCACATGCAGGTGTCCCGGGGAAGCCCTGCAGGACCCGGGGCCCGGGCCTCCCGCGCGGGGTGTAGGCGGCCAGTCCTGCTCCTCATCCCCCTGCCACCTGGCGGTCCTGCCTGCCACAGGCCTGCTCCCCGAGGAGGGGCTGGCACGTAGCCTCTGTGCGGGGAGCCCAGGCCCAGCGGGGTGACCATCAGCGTCTCTCCTGGGGAAGCCGGGCTCCCTCCTCAGCCTGGTCCCTGCGCACCTGCCCCTTGAGTCCCCCGGCAGGTGTCGGGGACGGGGGGCGTCTGGCCTGTCATTGCCCTCACTGCACACACTGTCGCTCTGGGAAGCTCCAAGCCAGGAGGGCTCGGGCTCTGTGTCCTGCCAGGCCTTGCCAGGAGCTGCCCGGGACCACCACCTTCCCTCCTGTGGCTCTGGGCTGCCTCCCTCCCGAGGGGCCCCCGGGGGTGTCCTTCCACTGACTCTAATCTCGCTTCTCCCACGGGGCGGGGGCCACCTGGTCCGGGAGCCCTCACCGGCCCTCCTGAGCACCTGCTGTGCCCCCGGGTCCAGGTGCCACCAGATTGGGGAGTGCGATGCTCCCCACCCCCTCTGCTCTGGGCCCCAGGTGTGGGGCAGAGAGAGGGTTGGGGGGGCATGGAGAAGGTCTCCTTAGGGGTCCCAGTGCTCTCCCACCAAGCCCGCACCCCATCTACTGCTCTCCTTCAGTCTTTTCCTGAAGGGCCCTTAGACCTTTACTGTGTCACGGGAATTGCAGATGTGTGGGGTGAGGGTGCAGCCCCCCCACCACCCCACAGCCCCCTCGCTGCCCTCCTGGAGAGGGAAGGCCCTCCTGCAGGAGCCGGAGTCACTCACAGTTTCCAGCGCTGCAGGTCCGCGTCGTTATCACCACATGCAGCTACGATGCACCCATATCTAGAGGAGGGCAGGGGCATCCCATGAATCGTGCTGGGGACGCGCCTTCTCATCATGGGGGCTGTCACCCTCTGACCCCGACTAGGCCGGAGACCCGGGGGCTGTCAGCTCTTGCGTGGGGCCACGGGCAGATCCCGGAGAAGCACCCGCACCTGCCTGAAGGCTTGAGCATGAAAGGGCTCCAGCCAGGCCCATGGCCCATATCCGAGTGGTCCTGGGGCATCCCGGGGTCCCCCAGGCTGGTTGCCCCAGGACACAGACCCCCGATGGACTCTCAAACCTCCCTTTCAATGGGGAAACAGGCCAGCTCAGGACCCTGGTGACGGGGGGAGGAGGCCCAGGCCTCGTCACGGGGAGGAGTGACATAGCTGCCCTCCAGGACCCCGCTAGGCCCTGGGGGACCCTGCTCCAGGCGGGGGAGCAGCCCGAGGCCAGGAAGCTCACACCATCCCCAGCCTCCCCAGCAGCAGGTGGCCCAGCCCTGGGCTGCGGAGGGGCAGGTGCTCACTCGGTGAACAGCAGGTCCAGCACCTCGTCTGTGGTGGCAAATCCACGGTAATCATGCAAAAAGGTGAAAATGGAGATGATCTCCCTGCGCTGCAAGGCGGGCAGCAGTTGTCGGACTTCGAGCTCCAGCAGGTCCGTCCGGCTGAGCTTGGCCGGGACGATCCGATGCCCCATCCAGGCAGAGGCCACTGCACCCTGAGGTGGGACAGAGGGGACGTGCAGCCTGCAGGGAGCCGCCTGGAGGCCTGGGATCCCGCCCTGGCAGGCCCTGCGCGGGGGCCCCGTGGGCTTGAGGAGCTGGGGCTCCCTCTCCCGCTCAAGCTCCCTGCCTGTCTCTTACACAAACAGGACTAACTATGCAATAAAGAAACAATCTCAGAGGATAAATGTTCAAAATATTTGGATCAATCCAAGGACCTCAAGAGACACAGAGAGACAGAGACCGAGAGAGGCAGCCGCACAGACAGAGGGAGAAGCAGCCCCGTGCAGGGAGCCCAGGCGGGGCTCGATCCCGGGCCTGTGGGGTCAGGGCCTGGGGGAAGGCAGGCGCTAACCCCCGGGCGACCAGGCCTCCCCTGAGGGCTCTATTCTGATGTTCCCACACATCTGTGCGCAGGGACTCTGCATCTGGCCCAGGCAGGGGCAGGGCCATGGGAGCAGGTGTGGGGAGGGGGGGATCCAGACTCATGTGGGAGCAGGAGTGTAGGGGGAGCCCAGCCCCTGCACTCACCCTGAGCTCGCGCTGGCCTCCGTTAGCTGCGCAGGGCACCTCCCTGCTCCTGGAGGCGGTGGGGCAGACGACCCCTTCCTCCTGCTCGCACCCCACGACCCGGGTGCAGCTCTGTGGAGACAGTGCCCGGCAGCCAGGCAGGAGGCCTCAGCGCCCGGTCTGGCCCCTCGGCTGGGCCACACCCCCAGCTGCCTCCACCCAGACACACCACAGTGCAGGCGGCACCCACCGCCCCCGGGGACACCAAAGGGATGTGGCTGCAGGGCCTTGGGGTGACTCCGGGGCGAGTAGAGGACCTCAGGAACCCTGTTTGCCCCCTGCCCACCATGACATCAGGGTGACCCTGAAGGGATCCCCGGGAAACCTGCCGCCCTGCAGGGTCCCCCAGCCTGCATGGGACCTGCTCACACATCCCTGGTTCCCTGAACCTGAGGAGGAGGGGATGGGGCTCCCAGGATGGTGGCACAGGGGGCCTGCCCTGGCCTGCGCTGTGTTACCGGAAGGCGCCTCCTGATAAAGGCCCGGATGCGTTGGTATTTATTCTGGAGCCAATGCCTACAGCATTGGAACAAGCCGCACCCCTGGGGTTCCTGGGAGCCAGAGCCCCCAGAGGTGAGAAGGCAGCAAGAGAACATCTTCTAGTAGCAGATGTCTCCAGCCAAGTGAGCCTGAGCTGGGGCTGCACTGGATGCAGGTGCCTGGTTACGGGGGTTCCAAGTATTGTTGGGCTCTGTGACACGGCAGTGACCTCACTCCCTGGGACCCCCTCCCTGACCCACTCCTGGAGGAAGCTGCAGGGGCAGGGCTCGGGGCTGCAGACGCCCCCCCCGCCTCCCTGCAGGCAATGGCCTGTGCACACAGTGACACACCCGCACCCCCGTCCACAGGCCCCAGAGAAGGTCTCTGTGCAGCCAGGGACCCAGCCTGGACACACGCCTGGGTTCAGACACAACTTTCCATTCTTCCCCGGTTTGACCCCAGAGAAGCCGTTGTGCCCATTGGGGATGGTGTGCGTCTTGCCTGTGGGACTGGGATTATGCTAGTGGGTGCTTCACCCAGACATCCCCAGGCCACTGTGGCATCATATGTATGACCTTGGAGGTGGGTGTCACATGCAGGAAATACCTCCAACCACACGTTCTTCCTTGTTGTGTACATGTGTTCCAGGTCCACGGTTCCTGTGTGCACACACGTGGGCACTGGTACTCTCATTCTAGAAGCCCAGAAGTGACAGTCCCCCCGGGGGAGGGATGAGCAATAGCTCCCCACGGTCCTAGGCTCCTGAATCCAAGGCAAACCCTACAGAAGGTGTCAGAATCTTGGCCTAGAAGGTGTGAGGCCGTCCTTATCCTGAACCCCTGCCTTCGTGCGTTCCGGGCCCTTCCCTCGTTTCCACTGGGTGAGCTGTGGACAGCGGTGCACCCAGTGGGTTGCCTTGACCTTGGGCATTTGAAACCTGCCATCAGTCGCAGAACTGAATGTAGACAGGAGGCCCTGACTCTCCAGCCTGACCCCTGACTGAACTGAAATCATGTTGTGTGTCCACGTACACTGACCGAGAAACAGAGACACGGACACACATGCAGACCATGTGCAGAACTAGGAAGTTAGCAGAGGAGAAGCAACATCATTGAAGATCATTAAATAAAAAAAGAAAGAAAGCTGAATGTCGAATGGACAAAATGGAGAACTTAAAATAGAATCATGAAAAAATAATTCATCAAACCAAAAAGCAGAAAGAGGGATAAAGAGGCAGGAGCACATCGGTGACACAAAGAAAGCGGCAAGCCTCGACTGTGAGGATGATCGTGCCTCACGGACTCCACGGAACACAAGTCGAGCAACAAGCAGCACCTTCCAGCAAAGGCCTAAGCGAATTATTTTGTGTTGTTTGTTTTGATTTAAAGATTTTTATTTATTTATTCATGAGAGTGACAGAGAGAGAGAGAGGCAGAGACACAGGCAGAGGGAGAAGCAGGCTCCATGCAGGGAGCCCGACGCAGGACTCCATCCTGGGTCCCCAGGATCAGGCCTTGGGCCGAAGGTGGCGCTAAACCGCTGAGCCACCCGGGCTGCCCTCTCTTTCTTAGGAAAGAGAAATTTTACCACATTACAAACAGCGTAGGACACAATCACTTGTACGTTTTAAATAGCTTAGTGTAGGACCACCAGGTGACTCAGGGGCTGAGCGTCCACCTTCGGCCCAGGGCCTGATGTGGCCAGTGACCACCGTATTAGTGCTACAGTTTGGATCCTGGGATCCTTCTAGGTGGCCTTCTAGGTGGTCTTCTGAGGGAGGGGCCTGCCCCTTGCTTTTTCTTTTCTGTTTGTGTCTGTTGTTTCCCCACCCTCCTTTTTTCTTCTTTTTTATTCGTCTGTTTTTTCTCTCTCTTTTTCTCCTTTTTCCAGTACAACTTGTTTTTGGCCACTCCGTATTGAGCAAAATGACTAGAAGGAAAAAGTCACCTCAAAAGGAAGAATCAGAAACAGTCCTCTCTCCCACAGAGTTACAAAATTTGGATTACAATTCAATATCAAAAAGCCAATTCATAAGCGCAATTATAAAGCTACTGGTGGCTCTAGAAAAAAGCAGAAAGGATTCAAGAGACTTCATGACTGCAGAATTTAGATCTAATCTGGCCAAAATTAAAAATTAATTAAGTGAGATGCAATCCAAACTGGAGGTCCTAAGGACGAGGGTTAACGAGGTAGATGAACGAATGAGTGACATAGAAGACAAGTTGATGGCAAGGACGGAAACTGAGGATAAAAGAGAAAAACAATTAAAAGACAATGAGGATAGGTTAACGGAAATAAGAGACAGCCTCTGAAGGAAAAAATCTACATTTAATTGGGGTTAACGAGGGTGCCAAAAGGGACAGAGTTCCAGAGACTGTATTTGAACAAATCATAGCTGAGACCTTCCCTAACTTGGCAAGGGAAACAGGCATTCAGATCCAGGAGATAGAAGACCCCCCCCTAAAATCAATAAAATCTGCTCAACACTTCAACATTTAATACTAAAACTTGCAAATTCCAAAGATAAAGAGAAGATCCTTAAAGCAGCAAGAGACAAGAAATCATAGCTTTTATGGGGAGAAGCATTAGGACAATAGCAGACCTCTCCATAGAGACCTGGGAGGTGAGAAAGGGCCGGCAGGATATAGTCAGGGTCCTAAATGAGAAGAACCTGCAGCCAAGAATACTTTATCCAGCAAGGCGCTCATTCAGAATAGCAGGAGAGATAAAGAGCTTCCAAGATAGGCAGAAACTGAAAGAATATGTGACCACCAAGCTGGCTCTGCCAGAAATATTAAGGGGGGGGGGGGCCTGTAAAAGAAAGAGGAAGTCCAAGGGAACAATCCACAAAAACAGGGACTGAATAGGTATCATGATGACACTAAATTCCTACCTTTCAATAGTAACTCTGAACATGAATGGGCTTAATGACCCCATCAAAAGGCTCAGGGTTTCAGACTGGATAAAAAAGCAAGACTCATCTATTTGCTGTCTTCAAGAGACTCATTTTAGACATAAGGACACCTACAGCCTGAAAATAAAAGGTTGGAGAACCATGGACCATTCGAATGGTCCTCAAAAGAAAACAGGGGTGGTCATCCTTATATCAGATAAACTAAAGTTTATCCCGAAGACTGTAGTGAGAGATGAAGAGGGACACTCTGTCATACTTAAAGGATCTATCCAACAAGAGGACCTAACATTCATGAATATTTATGCCCCGAATGCGGAAACTAGGAAATTAGGGAAGAATTAAAAAGATTCATGCAAACTAATGAGAATGACGATACAACCATTCCAAATCTTTGGGATACAGCAAAAGCAGTAATGAGGGGGGAAATCCATTGCAATACAAGCATCCATCCAAAAAGTGGAAAGAACCCAAATACAAAAGCTAACCTTGCACCTAAAGGAGCTGGGGACAAAACAGCAAATGGATCCTACACCCAGCAGAAGAAGAGAATTAATAAAGATTCAAGCAGAACTCAATGAATTGGAGACCAGAAGAACTGTGGAACAGATCCAGAAAACCAGGAGTTGGTTCTTGAAAGAATTAATAAGATAGATAAACCATTAGCCAACCTTATTAAATAAAAAGAAGACAGAAAAGACTCAAATTAATAAAATCATGAATGAGAAAGGAGAGATCAGCACCAACACCAAGGAAATACAAATGATTTTTAAAACTTAGTATGAGCAGCTATACGCCAATAAATTAGGCAATCTAGAAGAAAAGGACACATGTCTGGAAAACCACAAACTACCAAAACTGGAACAGGAAGAAATAGAAAACCTGAACAGGCCAATAACCAGGGAGGAAATTGAAGCAGTCATCAAAAACCTCAAAACCATCAAAAACACAAAAGTTCAGAGCCAGATGGTTTCCCAGGGGAATTCTATCAAACGTTTAAAGAAGAAGCCATACCTATTTTACTAAAGCTGTGCCGAAGATAAAAAGAGATGGAGTACTTCCAAACTCGTTCAATGAGGCCAGCATCACCTTAATTCCAAAACCAGACAAAGACCCCACCAAAAAGGAGAATTATAGTCCAATATCCCTAATGAACACAGATGCAAGCATTCTCAATAAAATACTGGCCAATAGGATCCAACAGTACATTAGAAGATTATTCACCATGACCAAGTGGGATTTATCCCCGGATGCAAGACTGGTTCAACACTCATAAAACAATCAATGTGATTGATCAGGTCAGCAAGAGAAAAAACAAGAACCATAGGATACTCTCATTAGATGTAGAGAAAGCATTTGACAAAATACAGCATCCGTTCCTGATCAAAACTCTTGAGAGTGTAGGGTTAGAGGGAACATTCTTCAGCATCTTAAAAGCCATCTATGAGAGGCCCACAGCAAATATCATTCTCAATGGGGAAACACTGGGAGCCTTTCCCCTCACAGGATAAACAACCCACTGAGCCATACACCTGGCAAGGGGCTGGGCAGCTCCTGCAGGTACACACACCTGAGAATCAGCACAGCAGGCCCCTCCCCCAGAAAACCACCTAGAAGGCCAGGGGGAAAGCAAGTAATTGACCAAGCAGCACTGGAAAATTCCAGGGGAAGTGGAGGGATTTACCGTATATAGCATCAGACGATACTCCCCCTTGTTTTTCCTTTTCTGTTTGTATCTGTTGTTTCCCCACACCCTTTTCTCTTCTTTTTTCTTCGTCTTTTTTTTTTTCTCTCTTTTTCTCCTTTTTCCAGTACAACTTGTTTTTGGCCACTCCGTATTGAGCAAAATGACTAGAAGGAAAAACTCATCTCAAAAGAAAGAATCAGAAACAGTCCTCTCTCCCACAGACTTACATTCTCAACAAGATACTAGCCAATAGGATCCAACAGTAAATAAAGTTTATTCACCATGAGCAAGTGGTATTTATCCCCGGGATGCAAGGCTGGTTCAACACTCGTAAAACAATCAATGTGATTGATCAGGTCATCAAGAGAAAAAACAAGAACCATAGGATCCTCTCATAGATGCAGAGAAAGCATTTGACAAAATACAGCATCCGTTCCTGATCAAAACTCTTGAGAGTGTAGGGATAGAAGGAACATTCCTCAGCATCTTAAAAGCCATCTACGAGAAGCCCACAGCAAATATCATTCTCAATGGGGAAACACTGGGAGCCTTTCCCCTGAGATCAGGAAAAGACAGGGATGTCCACTCTCACCACTGCTATTCAACATAGTACTGGAAGTCCTAGCCTCAGCAATCGGGCAACAAGAAGATATAAAAGGCATTCAAATCGGCAAAGAAGAAGTCAAACTCTCCCTCTTCACAGATGGCATGATACTGTGCATAGAAAACCCAAAAGACTCCACCCCAAGATTGCTAGAACTCATAAAGCAATTCGGCAGTGTGGCAGGATACAAAGTCAATGCCCTGAAGTCAGTGGCATTTCTGTACACTAACAGCGACTCTGAAGAAAGAGAAATTCAGGAGTCAATCCCATTACAATTGCACCCAAAAGCATAAGATACCTAGGAATCAACCTAACCAAAGAGGTAAAGGATCTATACCCTAAAAACTACAGAAGGGTTCTGAAACAGATTGAGGAAGACACAAAGAGATGGAAAAATACTCCATGCTCATGGATTAGAAGAATTAATATTGTGAAAATGTCCATGTTCCTCTGGGCAATGTACACGTTCAATGCAATCCCTATCAAAATTCCATAGACTTTCTTCAGAGAGTTGGAACAAATCCTCTTAAGATTTGTGTAGAATCAGAAAGGACCCCAAATAACCAGGGGAATATTTAAAAAGAAAACCATACCTGCGGTCATCAAGACGGTGTGGTCCTGGCACAAAAACAGACACATAGATCAATGGAACAGAATAGAGGATCCACAAGTGGACCCTCAACTCTATGGTCAACTAATATTCAGCAAAGCAAGAAAGACTATCCACTGGAAAAAAAGACAGTCTCTTCAATAAATGGTGGTGCTGGGAACATTGGACATCCACATGCAGAAAATGAAACTAGACCATTCTCTTACTCCATACACAAACATAGACTCGAAATGGATGAAGGATATAAATGTGGGACAAGATTCCATCCAAATCCTAGAGGAGAACACAGGCAACACCCTTTTTGAACTTGGCCGCAGTAACTTCTTGCAAGATACATGTACGAAGGCAAGGGAAACCAAAGCAAAAATGAACTACTGGGACTTCACCCAGATGAAAAGCTTCTGCACAGCAAAGGAAACAATCAACAAGACTAAAAGGCAACCTCCAGAATGGGGGAAGATGTTTGCAAATGACCTATCAGATAAAGGGCTCTTATCCAAAATCTACAAAGAACTTCTCAAACTCAACAGCCAAAAATCAAATAATCCATTTAAGAAATGGGCTGAAGACAGAATGGACGTTCTTCCCAAGAAGACCTACAAACGGCCAACAGGCACACGGGAAGAAGCTCAACATCACTCATCATCAGGGAAATACAAACCAAAATCAGGATGAGATGCCTTCTCACACCTATCAGAATCTCTAAAATGAACAACACAGAAAACAACAGATGGCGGCAAGGTTACAGAGAAAGGGGAACCCTCTCATACTCTTGGGGGAATGCAAGCCGGTGCAGCCACTCTGGAAAACAGTATGGAGGTTCCTCAAGAAGTTAAAAATAAAACTATCGTAGGTGTGACCTAGCAACAGCACTATTGAGTATTTACCCAGAGGATACAAGAATATTCTCTGACGGGGCACAGGCACCCTAATATTTACAGCAACATTATGAACATTAGACAAACTATGAAAAGAGCCCAAATGTCCATGGACTGATGAACAGGCAAAGAAGATGTCGTACATAGACAGACAGATAAACAGACAGACAGACAATGGAAACATTACTCAGTCATCAAAAGATGATATTCTCTTTTGCAATGATATGGAAGGACCTAGAGTGTATTGTGTATGTTAAGCAAAGTCAGTCAGAGAAAGTACCAGATGATTTCACTCATATGTGGAATTAAAAAAAAAAAAAAAAAGAAAGAAAGAAAAAACAGACGAATATAGGGGAAGGAAGCAAGAGAGCGGGAGGTATACCATAAGAGGTTCTTTAGTATAGAAAATAGCCAGGCTTCCTGGAGGGAAGGTGGGCAGGGGATTGGCATGGTGGTTGGCATTGAGGAGGGCACTTGTTGTGATGAGCACTGGGTGTTATAGGTAAGTGATGAATCACTAAATTCTAGGCTTGAACCAATATTCCAGTATATGTTAACTAACTAGAATTTAAGTAAAAACTTGAAAAAAATAAAGAAAGAAGACTCATGGAATGGTAAAGCTTGCAGGGACCATGGTAGTCCAGTAGCAAGCACCTTGTGCATTAAAAGATGAGGAACAGGCGCCTGGATGGCACAGTCAGTTATGTGACCAACTGTTGGTTTCAGCTTGGATCCTGATCTCGGGGTCATGAGGTTGAGTCCCACATCGGGCTCCATGCTCCATCTGGAGCATGTTCTCCCTCTCTCTCTAGCCCTCCCACTTGTGCTCTTTCTTTCTCTCTCTCTCTCAATAAAATAAATAAATCTTTTAAAAACAAAGATGAGAAAAACAAATCACATTTTCAGACACAGTGTAGACCCTGGAGCTACAAAGCCTCACGCATACCACATACACTACCCTGCCTGCCTCATCTTTCCTCAATCTCCCTATTCTGCTCTCTCTTCCTCCTTTTTCTTTCCTAGACACCATATGCTTAGTGAGGCCAGCAGGACCAAGAGTTAAAACTGTCCTGGCCGTGGCCTTTCATAAAGGCTTTCCTCAAAGGCACTTACCTTGAAGTTGAAGCCATGATGAGCCAGGAACAGAGACTTGTCTGTATGTGCAGAGTCAAAGAATCTGTAAGACAGCAGAGGTCAATTTTTAAAAATTGTATGCTAATTAGCAAGGCAATAGGACCTTCTCCACCATTTAAGTGAAAGAACATGTTTAGCTTAAAGTTCACCAGCTGTAAGCAGAGGATGGATTGAGTACACACAGCAGAGGGGGTCTAGTCAACTGGCCCATCAGAGGGAAAAACAACGAGCCCTCCACCTCCTGCCAAAACGTATTACAGGGCAAAGGCTTTCACCGTCAAATCTACCGACATGTGGGCCAGATGAACCTTTGTTGGGGGGCTGTCCTGTGAATTACGGGATTTTAACAGCTTTCCGGAACTCTACCCACTAGATGCCAGTAAAACACGGATCCCCTACCTGTGAAATCAAACATGTTTCCAGACATTGCCATACGTCCCATGGGAGACAAAATTACACCTGGTTGACAACTTTCATTCTATATCAAGACTACCAATAGATCCTACTGTAAAAAGGAAATAGTGTCTACTAGAGCTGGCCAATATGGTATGTGGTTATTACATATTTGATCTGTATGGCTAGTGTGATTGAGAAAGTTAATTTTTCACTTTATATAATTTTAATTAATTTTAATGTAAATTGTCACATGTGCCTGGCCAGTGACTACCAAATTAGTGAAGTCCCAGTTGTATAAAGAACTAGTTATGAAGCAACATTCTCTTAACAACCAACAGGTCAAAGAAGAAAAAATTCCTTCAGAGAATAACTTAAAGGGGAAATTAAAAAGCATCTTGAGGCCATCTGGGTGGCTCAGTTGATTAAGCATTCGACTCCTGATTTGGCACAGATCATGATCTCAAGATCTTGAGATCGAGCCCTGTGCGGGGATCTGCAGTGAGTGTGGAGCCTGCTTAAGATTCTCCCTCTCCTTTTCCCCGGCCCCAACCCACTCCTTGGTTCTCTTTCTTACATTTTCTTACATAAAGACATAGTATCTTGAAACAAGTGAAACGAGGAAACAATACATACCAAAACATTAGGGCTGCAGCAAAAGATTTCTAGGAGAAATCTTAATACGATAAACACATACAGAAAAAAAACATATATTAACATCTCAAGGAACTTTAGAATAGATGAATGGATAAAGAAGTGGTACACATGCGATACAGCCATACAAAAGAATGAAATCTCGTCATTTGGAATGATGTACATGGAGCTAAAGAGTAATGCTAAGTGAAATAAGTGAGTCAGAGAAACACAAATACCGTATGATTTCATTCCTTAGTGTAATTTAAGAAACCAAAAATGTGCAAAGAGGGGCACCTAGGTGGTTCAGTTGGTGAAGCATCTGCCTTTGTTGTTGTTTATTTTTTTCACTTCACAAGACTTAATACTCTTTCGTGAAAAGAACTCTTACTAAACTAGGAGTAAAAGTAAACTGACTACACATAATAAAGACCAAATATGAAAAAAAAAATCCCAACTAATGTGCAAAATAGCCAAAGACTCAAATTTTCCTCTAAAAACAGGATCAGGATAAAGTTCTTTACTCTGGCCTTTCTATCAAATATAGAAATCTATATTTCTAGAATCTTAGCCAGAGCAATTAGGCAAGTAACAGAAAAAAAAGACATCCAAACTGGAAAGGAAGAAGAATAATTATATTTTCAGATAACATAATCTTATAGGTAGAAATCGTAAGGATTAAAAAAAATTAGAAGCTGTAAACAAATTCAACAAGGTTGCAGAAATGAAAGCCGACACACCCAAAATCAGTTGCCACAACGCTGAAAAAAGTAAGATATTCAGGAAAAAGACTAACAAAGAAAATGAAAGAATCATACACTGAAAATGAGAAAACACATGTCAGAGTAATGTTTTAAAAACACAAAAAAATAGATATCCTGCGTTCATAGTTGATACACTTCATTTTTTAAAAAGATTTTATTTATTTATTCGTGAGGGACACACACAGAGAGAGGCAGAGACACAGGCAGAGAGAGAAGCAGGCCCCATGCAGGGAGCCCGATGCAGGACTTGATCCGGGGACTCCAGGATCATGCCATGAACCAAAGGCAGACGCTTAACCACCGAGCCAGCCCGGTGTCCCGATGATAGACTTAATATTGCTCAAATGTCAATGCTGCCCAAAGTACTTCACAGGTTCAAGGCAATCTCTATGAAAATCCCGATACCATATTTTCCAGATATCGAAAAATCCGTCCTAAAATTATTGGGAATCAAGGGAAGCCAAATAGCCCAGATAACTTTGGAAAAAGGAACAAAGTTGGATAATTCACATGTCCTCGTTTCAATACATCGCCCGGCTAAAAAAGTCAAAATAGCATGGCCCTGGTATAAAGGTAGATCTACACAGACCAGTGAAGTATAACAGATCCAGAAAGAAGCTCTCATGTATATGGTCAGGTAATCTTCAAAAAGGATGAAAAAACTACTCAATAGGGAGAGGAGAGTCTGTTTAACAAATGCTGTTGAAAAACAGAGTATCTACATGCAAAACAATCAAGTGGGCTCTTGCCTGACATCATCTACAAAGACTTAACTCAAAATGTATCAAAGAACTAAACATAAAAGTTAAAATTCTAAAACTCTTGAAAGAAAACATAGGGAAAAGATTCACAATATTAGGTCTGCCAATAATTTCTTTCTTTTTTAAACAGGCTCCACACCCAGGGTGGAGCCTAATATGGGGCCTGAACTCACAACCCTGAGATCAAGACCTGAGCTGACATTGAGGCACATGCTTACTGACTGCGCCACCCAGGCATCCACGGACCTGGCAGTGATTCCCTGACTATGATACCAAAGCACCAGCAAACAAGTAAACATAGACAAACAGGGTCTATACAACCTCAAAGTGTTACAATCCAGACAGTGAAGTGACGACAAATAGAATGGGAAAAATATGTGCAAATCATGTATTTGACAATAAGTTAATATACAAATAACTCCTACGAACTTCGTAACAAGGCAACAAGTAGCCCAATGAGAAAAAGGACGAAGAACTTGTACAGACGTTCCATGAAAGAAGATGTATAAATGGCCAATGAACCTATGAAATGATGCTCCACATCACTAACCATTAAAAAAGCAAATCACAACCACGGTGAGGTTCACCTCACATCCATTAGGATGGCCACTATAAAAATAAAATGTTGGCAAGGATATGGAGGAATTAGGACACTTGTGCATTGCTGATCGGAATGTAAAATGGTGCAAGTGCTATGTAAACAGTATGAGAGTCCCTCAAAAAACTAAAAAATAGAACTACCATATAATCCAGCAATCCTACTTCTAGGCGTGTAGGCAAAAGAATTGAAAGCAGGGTCTCCAGAGACGTCCATCTTCATAGAAGCATTCTTCATCATAGCCAAGTGGTGGTCGCAACTCAAATGTCCATCAAGATAAATGGATAAAGAAAATGTGGTGGCCTGAGGTCCTTCCCCACCTTCTCCAAGGCTTCAGCATGGTCCTGGTGAGTTGGGAGACTTTTTCCCAAAGGGACACGGGGCTCACTGTACTATGTGTATTGCTCTGCAGTTAGGTTTTGAAGGAGCGCATCCCTGCCCCCCCTCCCAAGGTCAGGCACAGGGGCCTCGCGAGCTGCACAACACGTCAGGAGGCCAGATGGTCCCCAAGGCCACTGAGCCCTTCACTGATGCAGGACTTCGATGCGATTAACCTCCTGTTGCCAAATCGCAGGGCGGCCCTGCACACCCTGCAGCCCTTGCACCCTAGGCTCCCACCCTAGGGAAGGTCTCCGTGTTGGCACCTCGAGACAGGGACGTGTGGGCAAATTCAAGGGGTGAAGCCGTACTGGCAGGGAGGAGCTGTCAAAACCCAGCTGACAATCGGACCTGGGATACTAACCTCTCCCACTTGAGGTCCTTGAATTGATCCAAAATTGTTTGAAAATTTATCCTCTAAGATTGTTCCTTTATTGGATAGTTTGTCTTGTTTGTGTGAGAGACAGGCAGAGAGCAGGGAGCAGGAGAGGGAGCCCCAGTTCCTCAAGCCCACTCGCACCAAGCCCAGGGCCTGCCAGGGCGGGATCTCAGGGTGCTGAGGCCACGACCTGAGCCACAGCCGAGAGTCACATGCTCAGTGACTGAGCCGCAGGCGTCAAGGCCCGGGTTCCTGCCGTGGGGACTCCTGCCCCCCACAGCCCCCGAGAGCTCGGGCTGCGGTCTGTGCTCCCAGCCCAGGCCTCCCGGCGGCTCCCTGCAGGCTGCACGTCCCCTCTGTCCCACCTCAGGGTGCAGGGGCCGCGGCCGGGAAGGGGCGTCCGATCTGCCCGACCAAGCCCAGCCGGACGGACCTGCTGGAGCTCGAAGTCGGACAACTGCTGCCCGCCTTGCAGCGCAGGGACATCATCTCAATTTTCAGCTTTTTGGATGACTATCGTGGATTCGCCACCACGGACGAGGTGCTGGACCTGCTGTTCACCGAGTGAGCACCTGCCCCTCCGCAGCCCAGGGCTGGGCCACCTGCTGCTGGGGAGGCTGGGGATGGTGTGAGCTTCCCGGCCTCGGGCTGCTCCCCCGCCTGGAGCAGGGTCCCCCAGGGCCTAGCGGGGTCCTGGAGGGCAGCCCCGGGGCCTGGCCTGTGGCGGGTCGGCCAGAGGGGCTGTGCCTGTGCTCAGCAGCCGTCCTCCTCCCCGTGACCAGGCCTGTGCCTCCTCCCCTCCCCCCCATCACCAGGGTCCTGAGCGGCCTGTTTCCCCATTGAAAGGGAGGTTTGAGAGTCCATCGGGGGTCTGTGTCCTGGAGCAACTGGACAGGGGACCGTGGGGACTCCGGGGCACCCCGGGCCCACTCGGATATGGGCCATGGGCCTGGCCGGAGCCCTTTCATTCCTCAAGCCTTCAGGAGGCCCCAGCAGGTGCGGGCGCTTCTCCGGGATCTGCCCGTGGCCCCACGCAAGAGCTGACAGCCCCCGGGTCTCCGGCCTAGTCGGGGTCAGAGGGTGACAGCCCCCATGATGAGAAGGCGCGTCCCCAGCACGATTCATGGGATGCCCCCTGCTGTCCTCTAGATATGGGTGCATCGTAGCTGCATGTGGTGCCAACGACCCGGTCCTGCCGCATTGGAAACTGAGTGACTGGCTCCTGCAGGAGGGCCTTCCCTCTCCAGGAGGGCAGCGAGGGGGCTGTGGGGCGGGGACTGCTGCACCCTCACCCCACACATCTGCAATTCCCGTGACACGGTAAAGGTCTAAGGGCCCTTTAGGAAAAGAACAAAGGAGAGCTGTGGATGGAGTGTGGGCTTGGTGGGAGAGCACTGGGACCCCTAAGGGAGACCTCCATGCCCCCCCAACCCTCTCTCTGCCCCACACCTGGGGCCCAGAGCAGAGGGGGTGGGGAGCATTGCACTCCCCAATCTAGTGGCACCTGGACCCGGGGGCACGACAGGTGCTCAGAAGGGCTGGTGAGGGCTCCCGGACCAGGCGGCCCCCGCCCCGTGGGAGAAGCGAGATTAGAGTCAGTGGAAGGACACCCCCGGGGGCCCCTCATGAGGGAGGCAGCCCAGAGCCACAGGAGGGAAGGTGGCGGTCCTGAGCGGCTCCTGGCAAGGCCTGGCAGGACACAGAGCCTGAGCCCTCCTGGCTTGGAGCTTCCCAGAGCGACAGTGTGTGCAGTGAGGGCAATGACAGGCCAGACGCCCAAGTCCCCTGTTGCCTGCCGGTGGATTCAAGGGGCAAGTGCGCAGGGAGCCAGGCTGTGGAGAAGCCCTGCTTCCCCTGGAGAGACGGTGATGGTCACCCCGCTGGGCGTGGGCTCCCTGCACAGACGCTTCATGCCAGCCCCTCCTCGGGGGGGCAGGCCTGTGGCAGGGAGGACCGCCAGGTGTCAGGTGGACGAAGAGCAGGACTGGCCTCCGACAGCCCCCACGGGAGGCCAGGGCCCCGGGTCCTGCAGGGCTTCCCTGGGACACCTGCATGTGATGGAGCCCTGTCTTCTGACACCTGTGCCCACCTGTCCCTCCCTAGGGCCATCTGCTGCATCCTGGAAATTTGGCTGGATTATTATCGGGAGGATTTTTGTCAGCTCCCAGAATTTCCCTCCCTGAGGAAGCTTCTGGAATTCCTAAGGCAGCACATGCCAGGTTCAGATGTGGAACTCTGTGCCCAGCGTTACCTCCAACAATTCAGACACCTCCATGAAGCGGAGCCAGAGGCTGGGTGTGAGGAGGACTGGGGGTGGCTGAGTTGGGGATAGGGTGGGCCCCACGGATGCATCCTCCGTGCAGCTGGGCTGGGAGCAGAGGGTAGGCTCACACCCCCATCCCCACGGGCTGCAGGCTGGGGGCATCTCCCAGGGCTCTTGCCCTCAGACACGTTGAGCAGTGGGAAGAGTGGCCTTGATTTGGGAGGGACGTGGATAGTCCGTCCTGGTGCTGATACTTTGTCTTCTTGGTGCTACAGCTTCGGCCGGGCAAAACACCCTGTACCAGCTCAGGAGCCCGCCCCAGCTCCGACCGTGGGGCCTGCTGCCCCGTCAGGGCCTGAGGGGATCGAGGCCATCCTGGCTGCTGGGGCTGAGGGCTTGGCCCGCGCTGAGGCGCCCGCTGGGAGGCGAAGCCCCTGCAGATAGTGGTCACTGCTCTAGTTCACTGCTCCACCCTGGGGGTGGCACCTGCACCCTTGGGAGCCCTGGAGGAGGAGCAGGTGCCACCCCTTGCTCTCGAGGTCGTGGATGTGCCCGAGCCACCTCCTAACTCAATGGAGCAATCGGACTCGGGGCCGGAGCAACCCCTTGATCCACCCCAAGAGCCCGCTCCAGCTCCAAATGTGGGGCCTGCTGAAGCTTCAGGGTCTGAGGTGATCGAGCTGGTCCTGGCTTCCAAAGAAGGATAGGATGTATTTCAAACATTAGATCAACTTAGATTATCAAGACAGAAACTGAAATGGGAAGGGAAACACTCATAGTTTTCTTTTCTTTCTCTCTCTCTCTCTCTCTCTCTTTTTTTTTTATGGTGCCCTCTCAGTATCACCAGCTGGCATTTTTCCTGTGACAATTACTGGAGAAACAAGTGGCTCTTATCCCAGCAGTCAATGAAACACACAATAGATATTTAGAAGAAAGAGAATCGCCAACCACATGCAACACAGATGTCAGAAATGTAAAAGGGTTGGATAGAGTCTTCTTTTTTCTCAAAGTTTCACAAGGCAAACAACATATTTCCATCACACCTACTTTTGAATACAGTGATTAATTCAAAGCAGATCTCTATGCCTCGGTGCTATTGACATTTGGGGCTAGATAATACTTTGGGTAGGGGCCACGTGCATTGTAGGACGGTTAGCAGTACCCCCGGCCTTTATCCATTACACTCTGGCACCTCTGTCCCGTTCCAACAACCGAAAATATCTCCAGACATTGTCAAATATCTCCCAGGCAGTGGAAGTATCCTGCTCCCCCACTGGTGAGTGAGAACCACTGGTGTAAAAACCAGTTTGCATACACAAATTTTGGGTTGTAACCTATTTCTAACATACTTTATTATCACTAAGCATTGAAAAATATCCATAGTACTCAAACACAAAATGCTATCTCTTCATAAATCCCAAATGGTAAGAATGGATATATTAGAACAGTGTTGAAAATGAGCAGATTTTGTTCCCCCAAATCTACCAGAACTCTTTGAAGGCACAAGTCTTTCTGCTACTCTTAAAATGTGTCATGAAATTCGGAAAACACAGAATTACTTTTGTAAATTCATTTTTAATTGAAAATCTGATAAAACTTTATCTCAGCTCTTGAGTCTCTAATATCACCCAAGAGCAGGAAAGTGTTGCTAATCCTAGTACAAATTTCTCAGGATAAAGCACATTTCACCCCCAGATTACTTGAATTTCACCATAAAGATCATAGTTTTCCAGTTGCATTGTACTGGAATTCTTTTATATGCAGCCATAACAAAATAATCTCTTATAATAATCTGTTATTTTATTGCTTTATAAAAAATATTTTAGTTTTCTAAATATTGAAGATCCCAGTCATGGTATATAGAGAAAATATCTTCAAGATACTTTGATTCAAACTGAGTTTTCATTACTTTTTAACAATATCCAGATGTTACATATTTTGTAATACGTTAAACATCATTAAACATTTTTTTTTAACTTTTAAAAATTAGGTACTTTTAGAAGAGATAGGCCAAGATGGCAGCATAGGAAAACCATGAACTCACTTCCTTCCATGGAAACGCCACATCTATAGCTACAAAAGTAACTCCCCCTGAAAAAGAACAGAATCACTCTCTAAACAGCTTCTTCCACAGCAGGGGATAAAAGGAGGCACACTGAGATGGCAGGAGAGGCAGAGACAAGGTCTCACCAAAACTTCCAACCCTACTGCAGTGACCTACAACAACAGGGAGGGATATCACTTCTTCCTGAGAAGTGAGGCATTTGTGCCCCACGTCAGGCTCTCCAGCCCTTGGGACACGTATCAGAGACACAAGGCCCTAAAAATGTCCGGCTTTGAAAACCAATGAGGCTTATAGCCAAGGGATCTGGGGTCTGTGGGGATCTGAGATACTTCTTCTGAGAAGCTCACATGCAGATGCAGTCGTCCTGGGATGCAGCCCAAAGTCAGTTTCACTTACGGACAGTCATCCATGATGTGGAAGCAAATGATCCTCCTTGTGACGTAGCGTCAGTAGCCTAACACTTCATCACAATTCCTGTGTCACTCGCCTCCCTTCATCTTATGGTATAGACATTTTACCATCTCAAACCATCACAAGGAGAGTGAGTATAGCACAATAAGATACTGAGAGAAACAGATTACATTCACATAACTTATACTGTAGTAAATAGTTAAATATTTCATCTCTTACTGTGCCTAACTTATAAATTAAACCTTATCATAGGTATGTCTATAAAGGAAAAAATATATATATAGTTTTCAGGCATCTACTGGGGGCCTTGGGATATATCTCCCACAGATGGAGAGGCACTACTACCCAGGCTATTCATATATGAAACTCATGGTCATCACAAGGCAAAACCCTATAGAACATACACAGAAGAAAATGAGAAATAAATCTAAATATGACACTAAAGAAACCACAAGGGAAGAAAGCAAGGGAAGATGAAAGGAACTAAGAACTACAGAAATAGTCAGAAAGCAATTGACAAAGTGGCAGTAGGTAAATACCTATCAATAATTTCTTTGCACCTAAATGGACTAAATTCTCCAAAACGCAAAGAGCAACTAAATAGGTAAAAAGTCAAGACTCACCTATCTATCTCCTCTAAGAGACTCACCTCAGATATAAGGATACACACAGACTCAAAGTGACAGGAAAGGAAAAAATATTTCATACAAATGAAAAACAAAAAGAAAGGTAGGATAGATGCCTGACAAAATAGACTTTAAAACAAAGACTAGAGGGAGGGGGCAAGATGTCGGAAGAGTAGGGTCTCCAGGTCACCTGTCCCCACCCACTTAACCTAGATAACTTTCAAATCATCCTGAAAACCTATGAATTCGGCCTGAGATTTAAAGAGAGAACAGCTGGAATGATAGAGTGAGAAGAGTTCGCACTTCTATGAAGGTAGGAAGATGGGAAAAAAAAAAAGAGAGAGAGAGAAATAAAAAGCCTCCAAGGGGGAGGGGCCCGTGAAGAGCCTAGCTAAGGCCCTGTGGCGAGTGCGCCCAGGAGGGAGGGCCCAGGCCCAGAGGAGCAGGAGCTGCACCAACCTTCCCGGACAGAAAGGCGCTGGCAGGGAGCTCGGGCAGGACCCCAGGAGGGCAGGGATGCCCTCAGGCTCCTGGGGGCACTAACAGACACCTGCGCCCCGGGGAGAGCACCCACACACTCCAGCCGAGCTCCCTAAAGGGCTGCAGCGCTGGCCCCGTGGGGCCCGGGAGCAGCTCGGAGGCAGCTCAGGGAGGACGGGGCTGCTGGAGGGGATGGGCGGCCCAGGAGCGATTGCAGCAGCGCAGGCCCCGGAGCCCAGGGCACCGGGGGACACAGCCCAGGATCCACACTCCCCCCGGGACAGGCAGAGGCTGGAGGGCCAGGACAGCCAGGATGCTCCTGCTGCCGGGCGGCCCCGAGCTCTGCAGATCGCCCGACCCTGGAGCATCCAGGCCCTTGCAGACTGAGACTCCATAGTTACTGCAGGAGCTGAATCCAGGGCTCTGGACAGAGGTCCAGAATATGTATTTGAACAAATCATAGCCGAAAACTTTCCTAATCTGGGAAGGGAAACAGGCATTCAGATCCACGAAATGCAGAGATCGCCCCCCTAAAATCAATAAAAACTGCTTAACACCTCAACATTTAATAGTGAAGCTTGCAAATTCCAAAGATAAAGAGAAGATCCTTAAAGCACCGAGAGACAAGAAATCTCTAACTTTTATGGGGAGAAATATTACATTAACAGCAGACCTCTCCACAGAGACCTGGCAGGCCAGAAAAGGATGGCAGGATATAGTCAGGGTCCTAAATGAGAAGAACCTGCAGCCAAGAATCCTTTATCCAGCAAGGCTCTCATTCAGAATAGCAGGAGAGATAAAGAGCTTCCAAGATAGGCAGAAACTGAATGAATATGTGACCACCAAGCTGGCTCTGCCAGAAATATTAAGGGGGGGCCCTGTAAAAGAAGGAGGAAGTCCAAGGGAACAATCCACAAAAACAGGGACTGAATAGGTATCATGATGACACTAAATTCCTACCTTTCAATAGTAACTCTGAATGTGAATGGGCTTAATGACCCCATCAAAAGGCGCAGGGTTTCAGACTGGGTAAAAAAGCAAGACCCATCTATTTGCTGTCTCCAAGAGACTTATTTTATTTTATTTTATTTTATTTTTAAAAAAATTCTTTTTTTAAAAATTATTTATTTATTTATGATAGTCACAGAGAGAGAGAGAGAGGCAGAGACATAGGCAGAGGGAGAAGCAGGCTCCATGCACCAGGAGCCCGATGTGGGATTCAATCCTGGGTCTCCAGGATCGTACCCTGGGCCAAAGGCAGGCGCCAAACCGCTGCACCACCCAGGGATCCCGAGACTCATTTTAGACATAAGGACACCTACAGCCTGAAAATAAAAGGTTGGAGAACCATGTACCTTTCAAATGGTCCTCAAAAGAAAGCAGGGGTAGCCATCCTTATATCAGAGAAATTAAAGTGTGTCCCAAAGACAGTAGTGAGAGATGAAGAGGGACACTATATCATACTTAAAGAATCTATCCAACAAGAGGACTTAACAATCATCAATATATATACTCCAAATGTGGGAGCTGCCAAGTATATCAATTAATAACCAAAGTTAAGACGTCAATCCCATTTACAATTGCACCCAAAAGCAAAAGATACCTAGGAATCAACCTAACCAAAGAGGTAAAGGATCTATACCCTAAAAACTACAGAACACTTCTAAAAGAAATTGAGCAAGACACAAAGAGATGGAAAAATATTCCATGCTCATGGATTGGAAGAATTAATATTGTGAAAATGTCAATGTTACCCAGGGCAACTTACAGGTTCAATGCAATCCCTATCAAAATACAATGGACTTTCTTCAGAGAGTTGGAACAAATCCTCTTAAGATTTGTGTGGAATCAGAAAACACCCCGAATAGCCAGGGGAATATTGAAAAAGAAAACCATAGCAGGGGGCATCACGATGCCAGATTTCAGGTTGTACTACAAAGCTGTGGTCATCAAGACAGTGGGGTCCTGGCACAAAAACAGACACATAGATCAATGGAACAGAATAGAGAATCCAGAAGTGGACCCTCAACTTTATGGTCAACTAACATTCGACAAAGGAAGAAAGACTATCCACTGGAAAAAAGACAATCTCTACAATAAATGGTGCTGGGAACACTGGACATCCACATGCAGAAGAAGGAAACTAGACCACTCTCTTACACCATACACAAAGAAAAACTCAAAATGGGTGAAAGATCTAAATGTGAGACCACATTCCATCAAAATCCTAGAGGAGAACGCAGGCAACACCCTTTTTGACTTGGCCACAGTAACTTCTTGCAAGATACATCCATGAAGGCAAGAGAAACAATAGCAAAAATGAACTATTGGGACTTAATCAAGATGAAAAGCTTCTGCACAGCAAAGGAAACCAACAACAAAACTAAAAGGCAACCTAGGGAATGGGAGAAATTGTTTGCAAATGACCTATCAGATAAAGGCTCTTATCCAAAATCTACAAAGGACTTATCAAACTCAACACCCAAAACCCAAATAATCCATTTAAGAAATGGGCCGATGACAGAATAGACGTTCTTCCCAAGAAGACCTACAAATGGCGAACAGGCACATGGGAATACTCAACATCACACGTCATCAGGGAAAAACAAACCAAAATCATGATGAAATCCCTTCTCAAACCTGTCAGAATGTCTAAAATTAACAACACAGAAAACAACAGATGTTGGCAAGGTTACAGAGAAAGGGGAACCCTCTCATACTCTTGGGGGTCTGCAAACTGGTGCAACCACTCTGGAAAACACTGTGTGCACAGGCTGCAGGGAGGGGGGGGGGGGCGTCTGCAGCCCCGAGCCCTGCCCCTGCAGCTTCCTCCAGGAGTGGGTCAGGGAGGGGGTCCCAGGGAGTGAGGTCACTGCCGTGTCACAGAGCCCAACAATACTTGGAACCCCCGTAACCAGGCACCCGCATCCAGTGCAGCCCCACCTCAGGCTCACTTGGCTGGAGACATCTGCTACTAGAAGATGTTCTCTTGCTGCCTTCTCACCTCTGGGGGCTCTGGCTCCCAGGAACCCCAGGGGTGCGGCTTGTTCCAATGCTGTAGGCATTGGCTCCAGAATAAATACCAACGCATCTGGGCCTTTATCAGGAGGCGCCTTCCGGTAACACAGCGCAGGCCAGGGCAGGCCCCCTGTGCCACCATCCTGGGAGCCCCATCCCCTCCTCCTCAGGTTCAGGGAACCAGGGATGTGTGAGCAGGTCCCATGCAGGCTGGGGGACCCTGCAGGGCGGCAGGTTTCCCGGGGATCCCTTCAGGGTCACCCTGATGTCATGGTGGGCAGGGGGCAAACAGGGTTCCTGAGGTCCTCTACCCGTCCCGGAGTCACCCCAAGGCCCTGCAGCCACATCCCTTTGGTGTCCCCGGGGGCGGTGGGTGCCGCCTGCACTGTGGTGTGTCTGGGTGGAGGCAGCTGGGGGTGCAGCCCAGCCGAGGGGGCCAGACCGGGCGCTGAGGCCTCCTGCCTGGCTGCCGGGCACTGTCTCCACAGAGCTGCACCCGGGTCGTGGGGTGCGAGCAGGAGGAAGGGGTCGTCTGCCCCACCGCCTCCAGGAGCAGGGAGGTGCCCTGCGCAGCTAACGGAGGCCAGCGCGGGCTCAGGGTGAGTGCAGGGGCTGGGCTCCCCCTACACTCCTGCTCCCACATGAGTCTGGATCCCCCCCTCCCCACACCTGCTCCCATGGCCCTGCCCCTGCCTGGGCCAGATGCAGAGTCCCTGCGCACAGATGTGTGGGAACATCAGAATAGAGCCCTCAGGGGAGGCCTGGTCGCCCGGGGGTTAGCGCCTGCCTTCCCCCAGGCCCTGACCCCGCAGGCCCGGGATCGAGCCCCGCCTGGGCTCCCTGCACAGGGCTGCTTCTCCCTCTGTCTGTGCGGCTGCCTCTCTCGGTCTCTGTCTCTCTGTGTCTCTTGAGGTCCTTGGATTGACCCAAATATTTTGAACATTTATCCTCTGAGATTGTTTCTTTATTGCATAGTTTGTCCTGTTTGTGTAAGAGACAGGCAGGGAGCTTGAGCGGGAGAGGGAGCCCCAGCTCCTCAAGCCCACGGGGCCCCCAGCGCGGGGCCTGCCAGGGCGGGATCCCAGGCCTCCAGGCGGCTCCCTGCAGGCTGCACGTCCCCTCTGTCCCACCTCAGGGTGCAGTGGCCTCTGCCTGGATGGGGCATCGGATCGTCCCGGCCAAGCTCAGCCGGACGGACCTGCTGGAGCTCGAAGTCCGACAACTGCTGCCCGCCTTGCAGCGCAGGGAGATCATCTCCATTTTCACCTTTTTGCATGATTACCGTGGATTTGCCACCACAGACGAGGTGCTGGACCTGCTGTTCACCGAGTGAGCACCTGCCCCTCCGCAGCCCAGGGCTGGGCCACCTGCTGCTGGGGAGGCTGGGGATGGTGTGAGCTTCCTGGCCTCGGGCTGCTCCCCCGCCTGGAGCAGGGTGCCCCAGGGCCTAGCGGGGTCCTGGAGGGCAGCTATGTCACTCCTCCCCGTGACGAGACCTGGGCCTCCTCCCCCCGTCACCAGGGTCCTGAGCTGGCCTGTTTCCCCATTGAAAGGGAGGTTTGAGAGTCCATCGGGGGTCTGTGTCCTGGGGCAACCAGCCTGGGGGACCCCGGGACGCCCCAGGACCACTCGGATATGGGCCATGGGCCTGGCCGGAGCCCTTTCATGCTCAAGCCTTCAGGAGGACCCGGCAGGTGCGGGCGCTTCTCCGGGATCTGCCCGTGGCCCCACGCAAGAGCTGACGGCCCCCGGGGCTCCGGCCTAGTCGGGGTCAGAGGGTGACAGCCCCCATGATGAGAAGGCGCGTCCCCAGCACGATTCATGGGATGCCCCCGCCCTCCTCTAGATATGGGTGCATCGTAGCTGCATGTGGTGATAACGACGCGGACCTGCAGCGCTGGAAACTGTGAGTGACTCCGGCTCCTGCAGGAGGGCCTTCCCTCTCCAGGAGGGCAGCGAGGGGGCTGTGGGGCGGTGGGGGGGCTGCACCCTCACCCCACACATCTGCAATTCCCGTGACACAGTAAAGGTCTAAGGGCCCTTCAGGAAAAGACTGAAGGAGAGCAGTAGATGGGGTGCGGGCTTGGTGGGAGAGCACTGGGACCCCTAAGGAGACCTTCTCCATGCCCCCCCAACCCTCTCTCTGCCCCACACCTGGGGCCCAGAGCAGAGGGGGTGGGGAGCATCGCACTCCCCAATCTGGTGGCACCTGGACCCGGGGGCACAGCAGGTGCTCAGGAGGGCCGGTGAGGGCTCCCGGACCAGGCGGCCCCCGCCCCGTGGGAGAAGCGAGATTAGAGTCAGTGGAAGGACACCCCCGGGGGCCCCTCGGGAGGGAGGCAGCCCAGAGCCACAGGAGGGAAGGTGGCGGTCCTGGGCGGCTCCTACAAGGCCTGGCAGGACACAGAGCCCGAGCCCTCCTGCCTTGGAGCTTCCCAGAGTGACAGTGTGTGCAGTGAGGGCAATGACAGGCCAGACGCCCCCCATCCCCTGATGCCTGCCGGTGGACTCAAGGGGCAGGTGGGTAGGGACCAGGCTGAGGAGGGAGCCCCCTTCCCCAGGAGAGACACTGATGGTCACCCCGCTGGGCCTGGGCTCCCCGCACAGAGGCTTCGTGCCAGCCCCTCCTCGGGGAGCAGGCCTGTGGCAGGCAGGACCGCCAGGTGGCAGGGGGACGAGGAGCAGGACTGGCCTCCGACAGCCCCCACGGGAGGCCGGGGCCCCGGGTCCTGCAGGGCTTCCCCGGGACACCTGCATGTGACAGAGCCCTGTCTTCTGACGCCTGTGCCCGCCTGTCCCTCCCCAGGGCCATCTGCTACATGTTGAAAATATGGCTGGATTACTACCGGGAGGACTTTTGTCAGCTCCCAGAATTTCCCTCCCTGAGGAAGCTTCTGGAATTCCTAAGACAGCACATGCCAGGCTCAGACGTGGAAGTCCGGGCCCTGCGTCACCTGAGGCAGTTCAGAAGCCTCCATGCAGCAGAGCCAGAGGCTGGGGGTGAGGAGGCCTGGGGGTGGCCGAGCTGGGGACAGGGGGTGCCCGCGGATCCAGCCAACGTGCAGCTGGGCCGGGAGCAGGGGGTGGGCTCACACCCCACCCACGGGCTGCAGCCTGGGGACACCTCCCAGGGCTCCTGCCCTCACACACGGGGAGCGGTGGGAAGAGTGGCCTTGACTTGGGAGGGACGTGGACAGTCCGTCCTGGTGGTGCTACTTTTTGTCTTCTTGGATCCACAGCTTCGGCCGGAGCAAAACACCCTGAATCCGCCCTGGAGGCCGCCCCAGCTCCGACCGCGGGGCCTGCTGCCCCGTCGGGGCCTGGGGGCATCGAGGCCGTCCTGGCTGCCTGGGCTGAGGGCTCGGCCCGCGCTGCGGCGCCCGCTGGGGAGGCGGAGCCCCTGCAGGTAGTGGTCACTGCTGAAGTTCACCGCTCCGCCCTGGGGGAGCCCCCTGCACCCCTGGGAGCCCTGGGGGAGGAGCAGGCGCCAGCCCCTGCTCTGGAGGTCGTGGATGTGCCCGAGCCGCCTCCTAACTCGATGGAGCAACCGGCCTCGGGGCCGGAGCCACCCGTTGAGCCACCCCAGGAGCCCGCCCCAGCTCTGGCTGTGTGGCCTGCTGCTTCAGGGCCTGAGCTAATCGAGCTGGACCTGGGTGCCGGAGAGGAGGACCTGGTCAAGGCCGAGATGCTGGCTCCTGAGGCGAAGGTGGTGCACGTGCTGGTCGAACCTATGATTCCCCGCCCCGATGAGGAGGAGCCCCCTGCACCCGCGGCCACCCCGGAGGAGTAGGCCCCGGCGCCTGCATTCGGGGTCCCCAGAGGGCCAGAGCTGCCACCTGACTCCGGAACAACTGGCTTCGACCCCTGCGCAGCCCCCTGACCACCTCGGGAGCCCGCCCCAGCTCCCACCGCGGGGCTGGTGATGGCTGCAGCCCAGTGGAGACTTGCCCTCCCCTGTCATTTTACTGTTTCTATATTTTGAGTTTTTCTTTAACCTGTATAATGGCTTATAGAGTTTTATTGTAATAAAGGATAAGTTAGCTTCACACAAAATTGACTCTGATGCTTTTAAATGATACATCGTGGTACTTTAGGTCCATTCACAGTGTCGCAGGCCCGGAGCCCAGGGCATCGGGGGACACAGCTGAGGGTCTGGTGCCCCCCGGGCCAGGCAGAGGCCGGGAGGACACAGGACAGCCAGGTCGCTCCTGCTGCCGGGTAGCCCCGAGCTGTGCAGACCGGCAGCCCCACCCCGGAGCACCCAGGGCCCTGTGGACGGGGAGCTGGGGTGGTTACTGCAGGAGCTGGGTCCAGGGCTGGACAGCTGGCCGCCGCCACTGTGGTTGTCCCCCCTGATGTCACCCTGTACCTGGAACTGAGCAGGGGCCTCACAGGATAAACAATCCCACTGAGACGTGCACCTGGCAGAGGGCTGGGCAGCTCCCCCAGGTGCACACACCTGAGAATCAGCACAGCAGGCCCCTCTCCCAGAACACCTTTTCAGAGGAAAAGCAAGTTATTGACCAAACAGCACTGGAAAGTTCCAGGGGAAGTCGAGGGATTTACAGTATATGGAATAAGACGATACTCCCCCCTGTTTTTTCTTTTCTGTTTGTATCTGTTGTTTCCCCACCCCCATTTTTTCTTCTTTTTTCTTCATCTTTTTTTTTTCTGTGTCTTTTTCTCCTTTTTCCAGTAAAAGTTGTTTCTGGCCACTCCGCCCTGAGCAAAATGACTAGAAGGAAAAACTCACCTGAAAAGAAAGAATCAGAAACAGTCTTCTCTCCCACTCCTAAATTAGTTACAAAATTTGGATTACAATTCAATATCAAAAAGCCAATTCATAAGCGCAATTATAAAGCTACTGGTGGCTCTAGAAAAAAGCAGAAAGGATTCAAGAGACTTCATGACTGCAGAATTTAGATCTAATCTGGCCGAAATTAAAAATTAATTAAGTGAGATGCAATCCAAAGTGGAGGTCCTAAGGATGAGGATTAACGAGGTAGAAGAACGAGTGAGTGACATAGAAGACAAGTTGAGGGCAAGGATGGAAACTGAGGAAAAAAGAGAAAAATAAAAGATCATGAGGATAGGTTAACGGAAATAAGAGACAGCCTCTGAAGGAAAAATCTACGTTTAATTGGGGTTCCCGAGGACGCCAAAAGGGACAGAGGTTAGAGACTGTATTTGAACAAATCATAGCTGAGACCTTCCCTAACTTGGCAAGGGAAACAGGCATTCAGATCCAGGAGATAGAGAGATCCCCCCCTAAAATCAATAAATACCGCTCAACACCTCGACATTTAATACTAAAACTTGCAAATTCCAAAGATAAAGAGAAGATCCTTAAAGCAGCAAGAGACAAGAAATCACTAGCTTTTACGGGGAGAAGCATTAGGACAATAGCAGACCTCTCCACAGAGACCTTGCATGGCGAGAAAGGGCCGGCAGGATAGTCAGGGTCCTAAATGAGAAGAACCTGCAGCCAAGAATACTTTATCCAGCAAGGCGCTCATTCAGAATAGCAGGAGAGATAAAGAGCTTCCAAGATAGGCAGAAACTGAAAGAATATGTGACCACCAAGCTGGCTCTGCCAGAAATATTAAGGGGGGGGGGCCCTGTAAAAGAAAGAGGAAGTCCAAGGGAACAATCCACAAAAACAGGGACTGAATAGGTATCATGATGACACTAAATTCCTACCTTTCAATAGTAACTCTGAACGTGAATGGGCTTAATGACCCCATCAAAAGGCTCAGGGTTTCAGACTGGATAAAAAAGCAAGACTCATCTATTTGCTGTCTCCAAGAGACTCATTTTAGACATAAGGACACCTACAGCCTGAAAATAAAAGGTTGGAGAACAATGGAGCATTCGAATGGTCCTCAAAAGAAAACAGGGGTGGTCATCCTTCTATCCGTGTTCTTGCCGTCTCTCTCACTTGGTGGAAAATTCACCCAGAAGGTCTTGGGTCCCCCACCTCTGGGTGTGAGTCCAAAGGACTGTATCTGGGTCCCTTGACCTTGTCATGGAACAAGCTGGCCATGATCAAAGGAGAGGGGACACCACAGATTTCCTTCCCTCTCTTCCACAGACATGGAAGAGGAGACCCGAAGATAGATACCCCTGTCCTCCCGGCCCCCATCCCCATGCCTCCCTCTGATTGGAGGAGCTGACCAAAGCAGCCCTAAAGGGCCATAACACTTGACCAATCCAGCTGCTGGCAGAGGGGGGAACCAAGCATTTTCCCAAGTGGCATTTTCATCTCGCTTTCACCCTAAGATTGTCTTAAGCAGCAGCCCAGCTTGCCCAGCCCCTGGTGGGTGGTGGGAGAGAAGGAGAGCTGGCATTCCTCTAGGTGGCAAGCGGCGACTCTACACCCTCCACCTGCCCCAGGACTGGGTTGGATTAGAAAAATGCTTATTTTTCTTGTATCGATGTAGAAACTCTATTTTCTCCCAAAGACACTATTTTTGCAGCTGTTTGAGGTTTGTATATTTTCCATACTGCAGAGCTTATGCAAAATTGAAGAAGAATGTTAATGTTCAAGTTTTCTTATCCTGTGTTTAGAAGTTGTTTTTTGCAGATCTTGGTGTTAATAGACCAAATAAATAAGTATTTCCCTCCCCCCCCCAAAAAAAGGTATTGATTTCTTCTGTATTTTCCTTTTGGATTTTGTAAAACAGAAGTTTAAGACCACAAGTTGGAAGAAAGGTCACATTCTTTAAACAAAAGTACATGGGGCTCTGAAAGATTTGTATCTCTGTGCTTGAACTTGTATGGCCTTAAACCTGTTTCAGCTTTAACAATAGAATTTTACTTGGGCAATATTTGCCCATTCTGGTGTAACTTAATGTGACTCTAGTGCTTAACAGCTGCCATTGAAGCTAGTATTCTTATTCAGTTCTATAATGTTAGAATATCTTTTGTTGAAGATATGAATGAAGTGTGCATGTGCATCAACTTTTGAATTCACTTTTGTGCCATTTTTGTAAATACAATAGTTTTGCACAACCTCTCAAAAAAAAATACCGATATCAATATCAATACCAGGCCCTGGGCGGAAGGTGGACGCTCAACCCCGGAGTCACCTGGGGGTCCTAGACTTAGCTAATTATTGAATAGACTGTGTTATTTTCCAGTCGTCTACTGCTTTTTTGTTTCTTTATCATTTATTTCTGCTCAATCATGATTATTTCTCTCCTTTTGCCTTTAGGCATTAATTACTGCTCCTTTCCTAGCTCCCTTAGGGGTCAGGCTAGGTTGTGTATTTGCACCTCTTCTTGCATCTCGAGGTGGGCCTGTATTGCAGTATACTTTCCTCTTAGGACCACTTATAGACAAGTAGAGCTTTTCCTCCAAGGTCAGCAGAAGTTTGATACTGTCCGGTTTTCATTTTCATTTGCTTCCATGTATTTTTTATTTCCTTTTTAATATTCTGATTAACCCATGTATTGTTTAGTATGGTATTCTTTAACCTCCATGTATTTGTGCTTTTTCCAACTTTTTCCTTGTGATTGACTTTAGGTTTCATAGCATTGTGGTGAGACATTATGCATGATATGATCTCAGTCTTTTTGTATTTGTTGTGGCCCGATAGGCGACCCAGTGTGTGATCTATTCTGGAGAATGTTCCATGTGCGTTCAAGAAGAATGTGTATTCTGGTGCTTTCAGACAAAATGTTCTGAATATGTCTGTTAAGACCATCTGGTCCAGTTTGTTATTTAAACCATTTTTTCCAAAAAAATAAAAAAATAAAAATAAATAAACCATTTTTTTCTTGTTGATTTTCAGGTAGATTATCTGCCTGTTGCTCTAAGTGGTGTGTTAAGGTCTCCTAATATTGTATTATTTCAGTGACTTTAAGTTTGTTTTTAATTGATTTTTAGGTTTGAGTGCTCCAGTTTGGGGGGCATAAATATGTACAACTGTTAGATGTTCTTGCTGGATAGATCCCTTTATTATATTATAGTGCCCTTCTTCATCTCTTCTTACAGCCTTTAGTTTCAAATCTAGTTTGTCTGATGTAAGTGTGGCTGCTGACTTTCTCTTGATGTCCATTTGCATGGTACATGGTTCTCTATCTGCTCACTTTGAATCTACAAGTGTCTTTAAGTCTAAAGTGAGTTTCTTGTAGGCAGCATAGAGATGGATCTTGTTTTTTATCCATTCCGATATCCTATATCTGTTGGTGGGAGCAGTTAGTCTGTTTCCCTTCTGAGTGAGTGTTGATAGATATGAATTTAGTGCCATTGTGTTACTTGTGAGGTTGCTGTTCCTATGGATTTTCTCTCCTCCTTTGTAGTCTTTGTGGCTTGTGATCTTTCTTTCCCTCTTGAAAAGTCCCCTTTAATATTTCTTGCAGGGGTAAGGTAGTGGTCATGAACTCCTATTGTTTTTGTCTGTCTGGGAAACTCTTTTTCTCCCCTTCTATTCTGAATGACAGCCTTGCTGGAAAAGGATTTTTGGCTGCATATTACTCCCATTCAGCACATTGAGCACATGCTTCTCCCTTCTGATCTGTTAGGTTTCTGTGGAGAGATCTGCTGCCAACCTTATTTCTCTTCCACTATGATTATGCAGGGGACAATCCCAATCTTTTGGTATCGGTTAAGACCTGATTTGTGACCCAGTAATTTAATTTAGGGATTTCTTTTCCATTGCTGCTCTCAGGATGTTTTCCTCATCTCTATATTTTGCAAATTCTACTCTTATATGTCTTCGTGTTGGCCTGCTTTTGTTGATTCTGGCCAGAGTTCTCTGTGCCCCCTGGATTTGGATGTCACTTTCCTTCAGCAGATTAGGGAGGTCTTCAGTATAACTTCCTAGGGTAAGCTGTCTGCCCCCATTTCCCTGGGACACCTATGCTCTGCCTGTTATTATGCTTTATGAGGTCACCAGTTCTTTAAGTCTATATTCATGATCTTTTTCTTTCCTTTGACTTTTCAGCTTCATTATCCCCCATAATTTAATTTTTTAAATTACTTATTCATTCTTCTGCTTCTTCTATCCTTGTGCTCATTGTATCTGGTGGATTTTGCATCTCGATTACAGGATTTTTTATTTCAGACTGACGAGTGTTTAGATCTTTTATCTCTGTGGTAAGGGACTCTCTGGTGTCTCTATGCTTTTCTTAAGCCCAGAGAGTATCCTTAGATGTTGTTTTAAATTCTGGGTCAGGCATATTACTTATATCTGTTGGAATAGATCCCTGGCTATGACCTTTTTTGTTCTTTCTTTTGGGATGAAGTCTTCCCTCTTGGCATTTTGCCTAAGTCTCTGTCTTCTAGGTGTTAGGAAAGCCTTTATGTTTCCTTGTAATGGGGGTGATGACTGTATTAAGAAGAGGTTGTATGCTGACCAGGTGGCACCTGGGCTTCAGGAAGTGTCTGGAGTACGCTGTGTACTCTGCTGCTGTGTTTTGGCAGCTCTTTCCCTCAGGTCACCTGTGCAGTGTTTCCGGCTGCCTGCAGTGAGGCCCTTGTCCAGTGTGTGGTGAGTTTTACCTAGGTGTGCTGCGGTCATCTTGGTAGAAAGGCTAGATCCAGTATCCTCTAGAGCTGGTGTTGTATCACTTCATGGTGATGGGGAGTGGGTGTGGGTGCTGGGGAGTGGGTGCTGGTTGTCTGGGGGGGGAGAGGCCCAGCTGCCCTTTCGGCTCTCAGGTACACTTGCCCTCATAAGAAAGCACCTGCAGAGCATAAGGGGTTGGGGATTGGTGTAAGTTTTCAAGCTCCCGCTTTGTTCTCTATACTGCTGCCTGAAGGCCTCAGTGTTGACTAGGAGCGGATAAAAATGGCATCACGCACTCAGTGTTCACACCCACAGCTATTCAGGAAGCCATCATAGAAGAGGGAACCATGTCCCCTCATTGGCCCCAGGCTTCCCTCAGACTCCTGCCTTCCCCCTGTCTGTGTCTGAGCTGTCTGACCCCCAGTGGCTCAGTGCTCCAGTTTTATCTCATGCATGCTGGCTGGGTTTCAAAACTCCAAATTTTAGGGACCCACTGTGGCATGGAGCCACACTAATCCTCTGGGGGAGGGTCTGGCCCATTGTGGCCGGTGCCACTGTCTCTAAAGGGCAGTCACGTGAACACACCGGGGCTTGGCGTTTATGGTGAAGCACAACGAAAAAGCCAATGTCAAGGTTAGCTGCCCTCAGCAGCTGCCTCTGCTCCTATGGTAATGCGTGGGGCAGTTCAGTGCTGTCTGCTGCCTGTTTTGTCCCTGAGCGGCAGTGCCACCTCTCCCAGATGCACCTCTCCCAGATGCAGTGCCACCTCTCCCAGATGATCTCCCAGGGGATCCTCAGACATGCTGTCTCCTGCTGGACCTCTGCCCCCACTCCCCCAGGAGCACTTCAGAGCTGGCCAGGCTCCACCCATGGGGATGGCGTGGAGTTCTGAGACTCCAGACTCAGCTCCACTGCTTCCAAGACCTTTCTATAATCAGCCCCTTTCGCTTTCTCCCCTCGATGGCTTTGGGGAAATGTTTCTCTTGTGCAGTGCCCCGCGCATGTCCTCTCCCACATGCACTCTCCTCTCTCTCCATGATTTTTACTATGTTTTTTATACTTTTGTATATTTAAAATTTTTCTTTAATGAGAATTTATTTCGTTTTAATTAGTGAAAACATTATTAATGATATAAAACTAATGTATTACTTGGGGTGAGGCACTGAGCTCTCTGGAACCCCCATCCTATATAAGCAAAACTCTCCCTCCATCTTAAGCCTCTTGCAGGCTCACTCCATTTTCTGCCTGTCACTGGAACCTTGAACTGACCTTGCGTTCCTACGTACAAGGGGACTAAGGCCACTCCAGACCATCACTGTCCCCTCCCTGAGACTTATGGCAGCTGTTGGCATTACTCTCTCCTCCACTGTTTGCTGTCATTGGCAAAGCTGGTCTCTTTCCTTCGTGTGTCTCCCCCCATCCTCGGTCCTCATCATCTTTCTTGACAGATTCAATATCTACATGGATGACCTGCCTAATGCCCTGGATCCTCACTTCCTTGGCTTCCTATGGCCAAAGAAAGACCTTTACTTCCACTCCAGTACTGTCATCCTCTCCCATGTTGTATACACATCATCAAAACTTGTATCACCTTCAAAATATTACACACACTAACCCCAACTTATCTTCTATGACACTTCCACCATATTTCACATTTATCACGACATAAAATCCATTGACTTCTCCATCTCCACCTGCCTTTTCCTTTGTTCATATTTCTTCTCTTCATTAGGCTCCATGGCCCATCACTGTAATGACCTAGCGCCTCTCTCTCTCTCCACTACACTTGTCTGAACCTGGATGCCCACCAGCCCCAAGTCTGCACCCAGATGTTGAACTTTGCCAGATACGCACAACAGGGCAAATCGGCTTTACAATTTGTGGTCCCACAGCCCAGATGACCCCTCATTGTCACCTACCACCCCAGTGTTTTTATTACTGGTAAGATTACTGTCCCTGTTTCCAGGAGAACTTTTTTTTTTTTTTCCTCTCCTCTTAAACCTTCTGCTCTTCCCAGGTGCTCACTCCAATCTTTCATCACCTTAGCTTATACTGTGTTGAGAAAGCAGGAGCTACCAGATGCTTACTTCCTTACCTTCCACCATCAGATTTACAAACTTACTTGCATCCATTCTGTTGTTCATCTTTCCCTTTCCTCATCAACTGAGGGAACGCTTCCTTTTTTATCAAAGTCTAATCCTTCCACGTGTTTTCTGGCTCCCATCCCTTCTCAAGGAATTTGCTCCTTAGTAATCTCTTCTTTTTTCTGCAATAACTATTTTTCCTTAGCTCATTTCCTATGCCATGCTAACACAGGATCTTCCATCTTTTAGCATTTCAGCATACGCTAGGCAAGGCCAAGAGTTAAGGCTCTAGTTATGTCATTGAGTAGACATCCCATAAAACCAACACACTCACATGCACATATATGTGAACCCAACATCTAACAAGGAATTTTCTGAGTTTCAACTAACTTGTCTTTTCACCCTTAAAGACCTGTATCCCAGATTTAGATTCAGCATCCTTTCTGAGGTTATTATAAGCTGTGGTGACCTTAACTTATGGAATAAACCTTTTTAAATGGATTTTTTTTCTCATTCAATTATTTAGGTTCAATGTTTATGTGACAGTGTTGAGAACTCTGAATATGTTTCCATCATATTCAAAGTATTTCTACTCTCTGGACACCTCAGGGTAATTTCTGACACTATGACAAATATAAAAACCTGAATGACTGAACCTGTGAGTGCAAGTAGTTATATTATGGCATTATAAAGTAACTCTCAGAAGAACCCATTCAGTCATATTTATTAGAGTTCATTTCTATAAAATAAAATTTCACACTAGGGAATCTCAGGAATAGTTGCTTTATATGGTTCTAGGCTTTGCTTCAAGCAAAATAGGAAAAAAATGCTTCTGGCACTTCCAGAAGAATACAAGAGGGAAGATGGATCTTGATATTGTTGGTCATAATTGTTAGCTGCAGTATTGACAAAATATGACTATATATATTTTGTGGAATTTGTTTAAACTTATGAACTTTTATATTTAGTAGCTAATATAAATAAAATACAAATAAGCAAATATTTTTGTTCATATATATAAATAGGCAAACTTAAATCTGTCAAAAAATGACTTTTGAAGTATGGTAGATTTCTTTGGTCTTCCTCTTCACTCTTGGTTATCTCGCCTTTGGAAGAGTCCTCCTCCACTGGCTTCCATGATACCCATCTCCTTCTTTTCTTCTGACCTCTTTGTCTACTAAGGAGTTTATTCTCCTTTGATGGTTTCTGTTCCTCCAATCCCTGCTTCTCATTCTACTCTTTCTCTGGGGATCTCACTCATGCCTTTTCACCAACTGCAGATGACTTCCATGTGCAAAGAAGAGCCCACATTGCTCTTTAGAACTTTAAAATCAAGGATGTATCTTCCTGCTGGGAATCTACTTGTGTGATCCATGGGCACCTCAAGCATCACATGCCCCAAACTTATATAACCCTTCTCCCAAATATGTTGCTCCTTCTGTGTTCCCTTGTTCAGCAGATAACAACTTTTTCCCAACATGAAACATTGGGGCTCATCTGAGACTTCTTTCTCTCCCTTGTCTTAAAATTAATTGTTCAATATCTCCTATTGAAACTATAGCCTAAATATCTTTTAAGTTTCTCTATCATCTCCATCTTCACTTTTGATGACTTGATTGATGAATCAATATTTCTGTAATATTCCATAATGTTCTCCCTTTTTAAGAGATGATTTGTGAATCTGCTCCTTACATTATTGTCAGAAGGATTTTCTTAATATGTACATAATATCATGTCCCTGCACTGCTCAAAATCCTTTAATGTCTCTTCTTTATTTTTTAAAGCTTTTAAAAAATTTTAATTCCAGTTAACATACAGTGTTATATATTAGTTTCAGGTGTACAATATAGTGATTCAACACTTATATACAACACCCAGGGTTCATCACAACAAGCATACTCCTTAAAATCCACCACTTCTTTCACCCATCCCCTCACCCACTTCCTCTCTGGTAATCATTAGTTCTCTATGATTTAGGGTCTGTATCTTGGCCTGTCTATTTTTTCTTTATTTATTTGTTTTGTTTCTTAAATTCCATATATGAGTGAGTCATATGAATACCTCCCCTTTACTCTCAAGAGAATGTTCATACTCAGAGTAATCTACAAGGTGTTTTTTTGGTTTTTTTTGTTTTTTGTTTTTTTTTTATTTATGATAGTCACAGAGAGAGAGAGAGAGGCAGAGACACAGGCAGAGGGAGAAGCAGGCTCCATGTACCGGGAGCCCGACGTGGGACTCGATCCCGGGTCTCCAGGATCGCGCCCTGGGCCAAAGGCAGGCGCCAAACCGCTGCGCCACCCAGGGATCCCTACAAGGTGTTTTTGATATTACCTTTCTCCCATTCATACCCATTGCACCAGAATTGATCATAAACTGCATTTGAAAAGGGAGACAGAACATGAGAGACTCCTAACTCTGGGAAACGAACAAGGGGTTGTAGAAAGGGAGGTGGGCGGGGGGGGGGGGGGGCGGGGGGGGGGGAGGGGTGACTGAGTGACGGGCACTGAGGGGGGCATGATGGGATGGGATGATGGGTGTTATGGGTGAGCACTGGGTGTTATGCTATATGTTGGCAAATTGAACTCCAATAAAAATAAATAAATAAACTGCATTTGATTTGCAAATATTGCTCTGCCTCACCTCTCTTTGCCTTTGAACACACTGTTTGCTGTCTTTCCCTGGAGTGACTTTCTTCCATTTGCTACCTAGCTGACTCCCACTTGTCCCTGTGAGAGTGAGCTCAAGCAACATCTCACTTAGGAAGACTGTCCCAGTCTGATTATATATCTCCCTATGTGCTAACACACTGTTCTGTTCATACAGCTATCAGGCAATATAATACAGCAATACTCATTTATCTTCTTGTCTGTGTCCTTCACTGGATTGTGAAATTCCTAAGTGTCAAGCTCTGTCTTTTTAATCTCTATATCCACATGGCCTAGCAAGTAATACTTACAAACAAACATTAAATAGAAATCTGTGTTAGCAACTCCTATCAAAGAATTTCAGCGCATTGGGTCATTCAAGTATTATAGTTGATATTGAAATTGAACATTGGTGGTGATACCCACAATTAAACATTCATTTTTCTAAGAACTTCGACTGGGAGCACTTCGACTCCCAGCCACGGCCGATGACAGCTTCTCCTGAGGACAGACACCCAGCCCTGCGGCCAACCTCCGCCCCCCCAATGGACAGATGGACACAGAGCCTCGGCGGCCACTGCTGGCATGGTGTGAGCGCCGGGAACCTCCCGCCCACCCCTCCCAGAGGCCCAGCCAGGGGCCACGCAGACATGGGGACCACAGAACCGAGATGCACTTTAGACCAGCGTGTGCGAGTCCAGCTGCCATCACCTGCCCAGCCAGGGAGCTGGCCCGGCCTACGGCAGGCCCCTTGCGCTAACTTATTTTGCCCAGCTGGGGTTGTGGAGGGTGCCTCTGGGGTGCACGATTCCCTCAGCTCTGGGTTTAATGTATTATATTTATTTGGGGTGACAGCCCCAATAAAGGGTTGGAAATGGCAAAAAAAAAAAAAAGTGGGGGCCATAGATTTGTTGCCATGGAAAGGAAAAAGTAAATTTTAAAGTGGTCTGCGGAAAGTTGCCCTAATGATTGTAAATCCTCTAATGGCATTATGGTAACACCATTAATTACAGATATTGTTCTGAATTCTCAATGCATTTTTACTTACAAGAAACCTAACTATTTTCAAACACTCTCAGTCTCACTTACGGTTTCTAATTTGCATCCAGCCGGAATGTAGCTAGCTGGAGATTTTGAGAGGAAATACTCTTTCATCATTTATACAAGTGCTGCAGCTTCTATAATCTTTATGAGGTTCATATGAACCACTAATTTGTGACAAGATCAGTTGACATTTTATAGATCATCAGAATCTTCCTTGAGGCAGAATTTATTCTTGCTTCTAATAGCCAACAGTCACAAAAGTATTCATGTACCTGCTAACATCCATATTCCTGAACATCACTATACAACTTCATTGTACTGTACAGCCTTCAACAGCAATTCTTTCTCTTATTTCCAATTATTTTTGGTTATGAAGGTATAAAATTATGAAAACATGAGGATTAGAATCTTCTTTTAACATTTTCCTTGACTATGTTCTTTACTGGAAAAATGAAATTATTCAGCTAACATGGAGACTTACTTAAACCCTCCATTTCTTTTCATTGTCAGTCTGCTTCTTTCCAAGGGAAAGAGATAGTTCATTCCTTCAGCATGAAGGACAGAGAATCCTAATTCTTCTAGAACTCCATCTTAGGAGCCACACTCTTGTTGAGATTATAGTCTATAACATACCCCGCCCTCATTTTTTAAAATTCCAAGTGTTTCTTTAAATTCTAGTTAGTTAACACATATGGTAAAATTGGTTTCAGGTGTAGGATTTAGTGATTCATCATTTACATATAACACCAGTGCTCTCCCTTTTGTTTCATCAATGTAAGCATAGACAGGAATCTCCAGTATCCAAAGGTCAGGAGACACAATCATGTGGTAGTGTGCAACAATAGTTCAGCACCAGACAGTGGGACAGCACTCCACCGCCCATCTTTGATTGTTTTCAGTTCTCCCTACACACCATCACCCAAAATTAAACACATTAAATGATTTTTTGGGATGCCAGAAGAAAAATATTAGAACTCTTATATATAATTATTGTTTTTTCTAAAAATGTAAAAGTTTGTTTCATTAGTATTAAATATTAAATATATGGATAGACAGGAGCACACGTGTATAACTTTAAATATATATATATATATATATATAGCGTGCATCTCAAAATATTTTTACTGATATATACATAGTCAAATGAGTTTTGAGATTGTTTCTAGAGATGACAGGGCACCAGTGAAAATTTTGGTCACAGTAAAGGCATGATGAAAGGAGAATTTTAGGAAGAACAACCTAAGAACAATACAAAGGTTAGATATTAGAAAAAATATACGTTGAATTTAAGAAAATTAATTAGGAGTTATTTCAAGAATCTAAATATCAGCTAGGCTGGCAGCGTTGGGGAAACAGGAAGCCATTGCAAAAGATGTTGTAAAAGCAGAATCTTAGATGTTAGAAGTGAAAAAAAAGTCTCAAAGAATATGTGGAAATTTCAAGCTAGGCTGGCTGGGACAAAAAACAAGAGTAAGCAGGTATGGGACTCAAAACACGGTGTAATCACTGCTGGCAAAAGGGTCCACATAAATAATGTGGAATCTATGTTTTTGTTTTTGTTTTTTTTCTGGAAATCCTTATAGTAGGACATACATAGTTGAATAGCACAAAACCTTACAGGGAAAATCAAGATTGTGGAGCAAGATTGAACTCAAATTTGTGAAAGCCCTGTGAATTTTTATGTTCAAAAAAATAAAACAATACTCAGACCTCTCTAAGTATTTTTTAACTTTATTTGTTTTCAATTTTTTTATTTATTCATGATAGACATAGAGAGAGAGAGGCAGAGACACAGGCAGAGGGAGAAGCAGGTTCCATGCCGGGAGCCCGATGTTGGGACTCGATCCCGGGACTCCAGGATCATGCCCTGGGCCAAAGGCAGGTACTAAACCACTGAGCCACCCAGGGATCCCCTAAGTACTTTTTTTTTAAGAAGGGAAGGTGCCAAGGGAGAGGGAGAGAGAGAACCTAAGCAGATTCCATGCTCAGCGTGGAACCTGAGGGGGGGCTTGATCTCACAACCCTGAGATCATGACCTGAGCCGAAATCAAGAGTCAGACGCTTAACTGACTGAGCCACCCAGGTGCCCCAGTAGTTTTTTATCAACTAAGTAAGTAATAAATATTAGATAAGAAACAGCAAACAATCAAGGAAATATCAATAACACGTACACATATATAGTTGGTAATAATTATAAGAAATTAATTTCCACTTCCCAGCTATAATACACCAGAAATTTTTCAGGCCTTTGTTTTCAAGATGTGCTTTGAAATTTTTCTTATTTTTTGTTGGTAAAATGGCATGATACCAAAATTGTTTTGTTACTGTTGAGCCTTATCCTCCAGATTTCTTTCTGATATTTAACTTGGATACATTAGTTTCTATTTCCTGGATCGCTCTGTGACTCCAAAGATACAAAGTAATTTGAACATTGAAGATATAAAATCTTTGGGTAACTTTTAAATCACCTTAACCTAGGTTCTACCTACAATAAAGTACATGACAACAGTGTTCCTTACTTTTCCCCTAGACAACCTCTGCTGGCCTTTGTGCAAATAGAAAAAGGTCCTTCCTTTGTGTAGATGCAGCCCCTGACATCACCGTCTGCATTTCAGACTCCATTCTGACCACTGGCCAGACAAGCTCGTACAGTGCACAATTTCTGGTGGTTTAAGCCCATCGGTTTATGACATTTTCTTACAGCAGCCCTAGGAAACTCATTCACGCACCTTCACCCTGCCCTCATCTCACACCCATCTCGGCTTGATGACCAAGAAGAAAAAGTGGCCTGGTTCAAAGATGAGTCCATGCGCTACATTGAAGTGACCTACAGGCTGCACTGTAGATCCAATCAGAGGTGGCCCTAAGAGATAGCGATGAGAAAGAAATCCTCCCAGTGGGCACTGTATCTCGTGATCCCTTTATGTTGAAGTGGTTTGGAATAAGTATATATGTGGACTTGCAGGCAGTGGTGAGTGGTTTGGGCTCACTTGTTAAGGGCATGGAAGGGATAAGTGTGGAAGGAGACAAGGAGTTCTAGGGAAGAGGCATGGGGATGCCCCTATGGAAGTGTTCATGCGGCGTGAAGATTTTCCATTGTACAGTAATGCTTATCATCAGAGAGCTTCTGCTACGGAAGAGGCATTAAACAACCAGACAGATGGTCCGATTGATGTTAGCCAGCCTCTAGCCTTGCCACTCCAGTGCTCACAAACAGAACAGTCATCAAGGCACAGATGGAGGAGCATTATGGAATTTGCTCTGGCTGTTCCCTCTCCCTGGAACACTCTTTTCCATATTTCCAATGTCCTTGGCTACCTCTCTCCCCTCTTTCTAATTCCAGACAATCTCTCCTTAGCAAGACACACCTGCAGAGGCAGATTTATATATGAAGGTGGCGAGCTTACGTCGCAGGACACACACCTCGTACCAGCCCCTGCATGTGCCAGAGCTGCTGGTGGTTGTAGAGTGTGGAGAAGGCCACAGCTATTTAAAATTATGAAGCATTTCTTTCTAAACATTTCTGGTAAATTGCTGAGTCAGAAGATAGGGACTCAACTAATTTCCTATATTCTTTTCTTACTCTAAATAAATATTCTCCTAGAGGACTAAGCTTTTATTCACAATTTTGTACATGTCTCTTGAGGAGGAGGACCCCCACCCCCAAACTTGTACAGGCTTTGGGTCCCACCACATCTGGCAGCCCTTGCCTTTCCCAGCTACTCTGCCTAACACTACACCCTCTGGGAGAGGAGAAGGCAAAGGGAGGAAAATCTCTGAACACCTGAGCATTGACCTGGAAGAAAGTATTTAAGCCGGAAGAGAAAGCTTTAATTGGCAAGCCTCCCTCCCCACTGCCACAAGCCTACCACACACATAGGCTGAAGGTTTGAGAACCAAATTGTCGGTTACAGAAAATAAACCATGTATTCTTTGCATGTCTCAGTTGTAGTATATTGCTTTTTGAAGACCAAGTCAAACCCGTGATAGAAGTGCCTGGAGTGGGCGGCCCAAGTGGCTCAGCGGTTTAGCTCTGCCTTCAGCCCAGGGCCTGATCCTGGAGACCTGGGATTGAGTCCCAAGTCGGGCTCCCTGCGTGGAGCCTGTTTCTCCCTCTGCCTGTGTCTCTGCCTCTCTCTCTTTCTCTCTGTGTCTCTCATGAATAAATAAATAAAATCTTAAAAAAAAAAAAAAGTGCCTGGAGTACACAGAGCAACTGGTGGTGATATGCTTCATTCTTCCAGTCTTTAGATCACTCTCCGGCTTATTAACTTGAATGTGGATGATGTCTGGTGGTAAATGTGGGGTGGGTTGAGCTCAGGGCCCTCCTACTCAGCCATTTCCCGAGCTCTTTCAGTATGCTTTATTCTGAAAGGTCCAAGCATCCATGAAAAGAAGGTACGCCATCAATATTTTGGTCAGTTTTATGAAACATAAGTCTTTGTTAGTGCTTTCAGTTGCATGTGTGCTGACTTTTGACTAATGACGGCATCTTCCAAAATAAGAGACACCTGGTGGTTTTTATCCTGCTCGGGATGCTTTTGCAAAATCTTGCTTTAAATTAGTTATCACATCATTTACAGCATTTTGTTGTGCAGCCTTTGGGCATGTAGCTTCTGCTATATGAAAAGTTAGATTAAGTTAATGAGATTTAAAAAAAATTTTGTAAAACAAATTAATGAAGCAAACAAATACACCTTTATTGATGGTCGCATTTCTACTACAGTCATGGGATAAGGGATACACACTATGGACACACACACACACACCCTGAGCCTTCGATGTAGAAAATCATCCTCTTTGGCAAAAGAATACATTCATCTGACATTTTAGAAAGCTGGAAATACAAAATATTTGGTTTTTTGAGGTACACAAAAACCCACATTGCCTTATTCCCCTCAGGACATGGCAGGAAGCCTTCCCACTTGGACAAAGGCTAGTTGCTCAATAGAAAGTAGAAATGGAATTCCACCCATTGGTAATTTCCATTCCATGAAACACATACTTTCATCTGTTCCCAAGTCTTCCAAAAGATTAGTACCCTCGGTGGTAAAGGGAAATATCTACAGATTGTCATCTCGTTTTTGAGAGCCATTCAGAAAGAAAGACACATACTACAGGCTTGGGACCAGGAACAGATTGAATTCATAAAAAAAAGGCACAACCAAACTGTTCATCTCTGGTACATAAAAAATTACCACTGTTGTTGTTAAAACCATATGTTCTAGGTAAGGGGACAGGTTTTGTATTCACTCTGACATTTGTTCCGAGGAATGTTAACATACTTAATGCGAGCATGTGCTTAGCAGCCATTTGCAAATTTGAAAAGTAACCCGGAGTTCAAAAAAAAAAAAAAAAAATGAGTGAGGAAGATAAAGAAACCTCATCTGAGATATTTCTCAATTATCACTGTGTCTGCATGTGAAAGCAGAAGTGAGGACCTGTGACACTTGTCATTATCTCAGAGCTTTAGGTATGCAGATTCAACCTTTAAAAGTTTGTTCACTCCCAAGGAAAAAAAAAAAAAAACCTTAAAAAATGTTAAGCAGCTATGAAGTGGATTCTGTAGAGGCCTTGGTCACTGGAAGTGACAGTGATTTGCATCTTTCAGCTGAAACTCAGCTCAGTTCCTTAGTCCCAGGTTTAAAAAAACACTTTCCACTTTCTATTGACGTAGAGCATAGGAAGCAAAAGTGAAGGATAGCAATGCGCATTAAACAGAAAAAAGTACAAAGCAGATGTGCTCATCTTGATGAAGAAAAACCAAGTGAAGACAACTACTTAACTTCCACCCATTAATGGGTGACCAGTTCCCTAGAACCCTCTTACCTTGACTTCATTCAATCACTGTTCCTTCTCCCTACCCCCAAGTCACCAACCACACTGACTTCTAGCATGCTAGATTTGTTTTGTCTTCATTTGAACTTATAAATGGACTCAAGTGTATGTTTGCACACAACAGATGCATAAGTTGACCAATACATTCCTTTGTGTTTGGCTTCTTTCCCTCAGCAATAGGTCTGAGACAAATCCACGCTATTATGTAGAACAATAATGCGTTCATTTTCATGACCAGTAGCATTCCATCGTATGAGTAGGCCACAATTTATTTATCTACACTCTTGTTGATGAGCTTTTTGATTGTTTCTAGTTTGGGCTGACTAATGCTATAATATTATTGTTAATGTATTTTGATACACAGGGGTCTGCTTCTTCTGTTGGGTTCATACCTGCTAAAAAGAGAACCATAGGCCCAACATGGCATCCCTTGGGTTAAAGCCCCAAGTCCATAAACCAAGACTTACTACCTAACCTAACTGCAGTATCACACCACCTCCCCTCAAGAAATGCAACCTTAAACCAGTCGCCAGGGGACCTGCCTGGTCAGCACTAGGAAATTTACTCATAGACCCCTTCCGTTCCCCTTAGGAAGACAGTTTTGCCTAAAACAATGGATTCTTTGCTAATAATTTTTCCCCCTACTCCCTCTCTATCTTTATTTTATTTTTTTAAGGATTTTATTTATTTATTCATGAGAGACACAGACAGAAAGAGGCCTCAGAGACACAGGCAGAGGAAGAAGCAGGCTCCCTGCAGGGAGCCCGATGCAGGACTCAATTCCCAGACCCCGGGATCATGTCCTGAGCCAAAGGCAGATGCTCAACCACCAAGCCACCCAGGAGTCCCCCTTCTCTACCTTTAAAAACCTTTCCTTTTCTGTATCCTTTGGAGCTCCCCTCTACTTGCTAGACAAGATTCATGAATCAGTTAAATAAAGCCAGTTAGGTCTTTTAAATTTCCTCAGTTGAACGTTTGTTATCGAACATACCTCAGAGCGAAATTGTTCCATCATACAGTACTTTATGTTGAATGCCAGTCTTCCAAAGTGGTTATACCAATTCACACTACCACCAGACATCCCTCCCCATCCCATGCTGGCATCAGCCTTTCTAATTTGACCATTTGGGCAGATTATAATTGTGTCACACCGTAGATTCAACTTGCATTTCCCTGACAACTAACGAGGTTGAGTATCTTCTCATGTTTATTGGCCCCTTAAATGTCTCCTTTCCTTTTTATTTTTTAATATTTTATTCATTTATTTGAGAGAGAGCGAGAGAGCACACTTAGCAAGGAGAGGGACAGAGGGAGAAGCAGACCCCCTGCTGAGCAGGGAGCTATCCAGGTGCCCCTGAATAAAACTATTATTTAAAACTATTGATTGCTTGCACCCGGTCAAAACTATAATTCAGTTTTGCAGTGTATCATCTACCTTTTTCTGATTGATTTACAGGATTCTTGTGTAAATTCCAGAATCAATTCCTTAGTTTGTTATGTGTATTACATATATATTCCATAGGTTTTCTCTATATCTCTATAGCTTTTTAAATTCTTTTAATAAGATATTTTGATAAACAGAAATTCTTATTGTTAGTGGTCTATCAGTCTTATGACTTACTGCTAAATCTTTTAAGTCATAAAATGGATCTTGACTTTTATCAAATTCTTTTCTGCATCTCTTAATTGATTTTATGAATTTTCTTTTTTATTCTTTGAACCTTGATGAATTACAACTCCTTGATTTTTATTTTGAAAAATTTGAAACTTAGAAAACATTTAAAAGAACAATTCAATGAACACCTATATATCTTTCACTTATATTTACCAATTATTAACATTTTGCTGTGCTGGTTATATCTATTTATCTATCTATCTGACATCTATCAAAAGTACACCTGACAAAATATAAATTAGTGATCCCATAGGGCAAGAGAGGAATGTTGAGATTGGGCTGTGACAGCTAACGGCTTTCATTTGGGAGAGACGAAAATGTCCTAAAACGGGTTGCCTTGATGACCACACAACTCGGTGACTGTGCAAAAATCACTGAATTGTGAATTTTATTTTCTTTCATCTTTTTTGATTTTAAGTAGGCTCCCGCCCAACGTGAGATGTGAACCCATGACCCTGAGATTGAAAGTTGCATGCTCTACCGATTGAGCCAGGCAGGCATCCCTGAATTGTGCCTTTTAATTGTTTCTTATAAAATTGTCACCAAAAAAAATTATTGCAGATCTCATGACCTTTTCTCCCTTAAATACTTTAGAATGCATCTCCTGGGCACCTGGGTGGCTCAGTCAGTGAAGTGTCTGCCTTCGGCTCAGCTCATGATCCCGGGGTCCTGGGATGGAGCCCCACATCGGGCTCCCTGACCAACAGGGAGTCTGCTTCTTCCTCTGCCCTTCCCCCTGCTCGTGATCTCTTTCTCTCTCACTCTCTCTCTCAAATAAATAAATAAAATCTTAAAAAAAAATGGAATGCATCTCCTAAGAACTGGAGCTAAGATGTTCTATAAGTAAACAACATTTTTCTGTGATCCAGAGAGCCAGTGTTTCCGCTAGACTGTGTGCGTGTGTGTAACTGTGGCAGGTGGGTGAGACACCCACAGTTTTAGAGGCCACATTCCATTGAAAACCTTCCATACGCAGACCTCAGATGTAGAATAGAGACTTTTTCGAGGCCTTTTCTAGCCCTCTTCAATTTGGTGAGCCCAAGTGAACGCAGCTCCTGCTAAAGCAATGAGAACAGAAGTAATGAGTACAATTTTCTTCTCACTTGCTCAAGAGCAGATCTCTAGCCGTGGACTTGACATGGACAGCGCCGGTGGCTAAGCCGACGCAGTCCACCCTGACCTTGGAAGTCAATCAGGGAAGACAGTAGCGCTGCTGTCAGCCTGGGCTCTTGAACGACGTGCGCGGGGAAGGGGTCACCGCCACCCCACAGCACACCCCTGAGCTGCAACTTGAATTGCTGTCTTGTTTGAGTCACTACGTGTTCTGTGTCCTCTGCTGCCGCAGGCAATGGTACCCTAACTGATGTCATAGTTTCTGGAATCACAAGAGGAAGAGAGCTGTTCTGCTGCCTTCTTCTGACATTCTCTCATCGAATGTGTAGCTGGAAGAGACAGGCCCCTCACCTGCAGCCACGCTCCCAATATTGGTGAATCACTGGGAAAATTCACCTCGGAAGCCAGGAGGATTTGAAGCAGCTGCTTGACAAGGAAAAGGACCTGGCTCACTGGCACCCAGCCACTCTCTGTTCCCTTTCAATCCTCTACTCTAGCGTGCATCCGCCTACCAAGGAGGAACACGTCTTCACATTTGCAGCCCTATCAGCTGTTCTCCTGCAGAACCCCGAGCCAGCAGCTGTCACTCCTCCTGTGACAACAAGGCCAGAGTTAATTTTTCCGAGCATATCTACTTTGTTAAGTAAATATTGATCCTGGTTCTCAATATTTCTTCTTTTACTGTTTTATTTAATTCTCTGTGTCCGTAGGCAGCTTTGGTCTATGTGCACAAGGCTGACTGAGCTAATTCCTATGACACCTGCACACTTGGCAAATTTCCCTCGATAAGAAGTCCTAATGTTTGGGTTTTGGGTTGTTTTTTTGTTGTTGTTGTTTTTCTATCATATGAAAGTGAAGGAACCTCTTGTTTTCCCACCAGCATTTGGCATACGCCCAGAGGCATTTTGAAACCATCTGAGATTTTCAGGGAGGACTATTTTAAAAATATCTGAGCATAGACAAGAAGGAAAGATGAGTGCTTTCAAATGCATGTTTTTATTACTAGAAAGTTTCCGGAATTCTAAAATTACATTACAGTCCCCAAATCCTTTTTATTTGTTTATGGACCAGAAAAGGCTGAGATAGAATCCAATATAAAGCCACATGCAACAATATTTCCTAATATTAATATTCTGTGGGGGGAAAAGGTGACATTAGAGAGGGATTCATTTCTGCTAGATGCATGTTTTTACATAAATTAATGCCTGAATGTACAGTTTCACTGCAGAGCTTTAAGGTGGCAAATCAAAACCATAGCAAAGATTCATCTTGCCTCCTTTTCCTGTATGTCCTGAACAAACAGGAACCTTGAGGCCCCTGGCTGGCTCAGTCAGTAGTGTGTGCAACTCTCGATCTTGGGCTTGTGAGTTCCAGCCCCACATTGGGTATAGAGACTACTTAAAAATAGAATCTCTTAAAAAAAAGAATATAATACCAAAATAATAAAATAAAATAAATAAACAGTAACCTCAAATCATGGTTTCATCACTATCAGAGACAGTGGAATCCCATCAAATATCTGTAGCACCAACTATATCAAAATTATCAAGGTAAAACCAAAATCTCAATTTCCCCACTTCAGGCAATGATCTACAAGTACAGTTCCTCAGTTCTCCAAAACTTATACCTACTCAATGCCTTCAAGTCTTCTCTAATGCTTAGGTGAGAAGAAGACACATTTTGCTCTTTAGACGGATTTTTAGATTGAAACTCAAATAATGTGGGCTGTCAGTGAAGAGCACATAGTCATCCTTTCTTTCATCTAAACAGAAAGCCCTAGGCACAGGCCTCAGAAGAAAATTTCTGAAGACGTGTGGAGAAGCCCAAGAATGTATGCCTGTGCACTTCTATAAATATAGTTAAATCTACCTACAGCGATTGCATAAGGTATACATTATATCACACCAGAGACTTTTTAAGAGGTGATCCTTCACATGTATATAAGTTTAAAACAAGACATTTTCTGCATTCAATAAGTTACTAGCCTCTGAGACTCATAAGAGAAATTCTGAATTGACAATTTTCCTCCGGAAAAGGTATGAAAGAAGGACCCTGGCAAGCAATAATTTAATAATTTTCTCTTCTGTGTAACATTCAGTAAGTCCAGTTATTTTCTCTAACCAAGATCTATAAGTACATCGAGGGTAAATGATACTGCATCCACTGGACGTATTTTACATATATTCTGGCTAAAGACCAAACTCAATCTAATTTCCACAATAAATGAAGAATAATTGGAAAAGTCATGCATCTTAAAGCCTTATTTCCTTTTTCTTTTAAGGATTAAAGGAAAATTTGTATAAGAAATTTTATAAGGTTCAATCAACACTAAAAATTGTCTTTTAAAACTTGGATCTGGTCTGAAATGTTATAATGTGAAAGGCAGGCCCATGAAAATTCATGAACTGCAAAGAAAGTTCTCTTTAACTGTTAGTCACCCCAGAAACCCATTATTAAATTAATAATTAACCCTGAGAGGAGAAAAATAAAATTAAGTAAATACATAGACCAAAGTATGACAGACTGGAGCTGAATAATTTTGTACTGGTGCTATTCACCAGCTTTGCTCACTCTGAACATAGTTTTCTCATGATGTTCAGCCAGGATTCTCTCAGCCCAGAAGTCTTTATATAACAGGATATTGGTGTAGTTCTATAACCTAAGACCCAATGAGGTTTATGAAGATATTCTATAAGAATGTCATAGTCTTGAGGTATCTGGCTGGCTTAGTCGGTGGAGGATGCAACTCCTGACCTCAGGGTTATGAATTCGAGCCCCATGTTGGGTGTAGAACTTACTTTAAAAAATAAAATAAATTCTTAAAACCAAAAAAGACTGTCATGACTTCACTCTGAGTGAGAATTTTGTACACTTCTTATTAATTTGAGCATCATTATGTACAACCATGAAGAAAGCTCAATAAAGGGACACCTGGGTGGCTCAGTGGTTGAGCGTCTGCCTTTGGCTTAGGCCATGTTCCTGGGGTCCTGGAATCAAGTCCTACATCGGGCTCCTCACAGGGAGCCTGCTTGTCCCTCTGCTGATGTCTCTGCTTCTCTCTCTGTGCGTCCCTCATGAGTAAATCAATAAAATCTTAAAAAAAAAAAAAAAAAGAAGGCTCATTAAAATCCTCCACGCTGAAAAAGGTGGAATGTTTTCTATTTATTTGGCCTAGCATCTACAAAAGCATTTCCACCAATATACTCAATGGTGAAAGGCTGAAGTCTCTTCCCCTGATCAGGAACCACGTAAAGATGTCCTTGCTCAGATGTCATTTCTCACCATTTCTATTCAACATTCTTCTGGATGTCCTAACCAGTGCAATAAGGCAAGAATTTAAAAAAGAAACCCATAGATTGAAAGACGAAAGTAGAACCATCTTTATTTGCAGGTAATATAAGCGCGTACTAAGAAATTTACAAAAATGCTACTGCAACCTAACTGGTTAATGTATCAGGGCCACAAGACATATCCATACATCAAAAGCAATTATATCCCTATATCACAATAAACAACTGGAAATGAAATTTTAAGATAGTATCATTTATAATAGCATAAAGACACAAAAGACTTAGGGATAAGTTTAATAAGATATATCCAAGACATACTTTATACATATTAAAAATCCATAAAACACTACTGATAAAATTAGAGATCTTAATAAATGGAGAGATAAGCTTGCTCCTGAATTGGATACTGTTACGGTGTTAATTCCCCCCAAACTGATCTCTAGTTCAGATATTATACCAGTAATAATCCCGGCAGAATCTTCTTTTGTAGAAACTGAAAAACTGATTCTCAAATGTATATGGAAATGAAGAGACCTAGAGGAGCCAAAACTATTTTGAAAAAGAACAAATTTGGAAGACTTACCTACTTGCTCTCAAGGTTTCTACAGAGCTGCTATTATTAAGACAATGTAGTTTTAATACAAAGACAGACACTTAAATCAATGTTACAGATAGAGAGTTCAAAATTAGAGCCACATGTATTTATGATCAACAAATTTTTTACAAAGGTGCCAAGGTAATTCAATGATGGAAAGGATTATCTTTCAACAAATGGGGTTGGGACAACTAATTATCTATATGGAAAACAAAATAAACCCAACCTTTACCTCATACCACACATAAAAATTTCTCTTGTGGGCTGAACTGTACTCCCTGTCCCCCCCACCACCAAATTCATGTGCTAAAGTCTTAACCCTCAATACTTTGAAATGTATTTAGAGATAGGATCTTTAAAGAGATTATGAAATATAAATGAAATATCATTAGGAAAAGTCATATTTCAATATGACTGGTGGGATTTTTTTTTAAGATTGATTGATTGATTGATTGATTTAAGAGTGTGAGCACATGTGCTAGTTAGGGGTGGGGGCACAGTGGGAGAGAATCCTCAAGCAGACTCCTCACTGAGTACAGAGCCTGACCCGGGGCTCCATCTCACAATCCAGGAGATCATGACCTGAGCCAAAAACCAAGAGTCGGACACTTGACTGACTGAGCCCCCCAGGTGCCACATGACTGGTGTTTTTATAAGAAAAGGGGATTAGTCAACTATACTTCAATAGTAAAAACTTAAAAAAAAATCCACACGTGTGCCCCCAAATATGTTAATTACTATGAAATGTATTATATAAAAATTAGAAACTGCCTAAATTTCCTTTACTATGGGATTGTGGAAAATAAACTTTACAATCTGTTAAATCAATAAATCAATAAATCAGGAACTGGAAAAAAAAACCCTGTAATTCTAAAGAAAGAAGAAGAGATCAGGGTATAGACACTCAGGAAAGATGGTATGAGTATGCAGGGAAGAGATGGCCATCTACAAGCCAAGTGGAGAGGCCTTGGACAGAACCAACCCAGCTGACACCTGGGTCTTAGCCTTCAGGCCTCCAGAATGTGGAGAACATACATTCCTGTTATTTAAACCACTCAGTCTATAGTACTTTGCTGTGGCAGTTCTAGCAAACTAATAAATATCCCTTAAAAAAATTCTTACCCATTAATACATCTGTAATTTAAAAGTCTCCTCACAAATAAAGAGCAGGCTCAAATGACTAACTAGTTCCAGTTCTACCAAAGAGTCAAGGAATAGATAATTTCCATTTTTTCCGGAAAATGGAAAAAGAGATTGTGAGTCTAGCCTGCAGAGAAGTAAAAGTTATGAACAAAATATAAGCAAACCAAATGCAGCCATGTATTAAATCCTCATTGGGCTGATTTTTAAGAATTCAAGGCCAATTAATGTAATTCACTCATAAAAACGAATCATCAAAGGAGAAAATTAAGGTAATCCAGAAAAATCACATGATGACATTCAGCGTCCATTCATAATAAAAATTCAGGAAGCTGAAAATGAAGAACAACATTCTTAATCTCTATAAAAGACATCCCCCCACAAAAAAATCCTAAGAACATTATATGTAATCAGGAAATGCTGAAAATATAAGATCAGAAACATCATTCTTCCTCTTTACAATTATTTCAAAGGCCTAGCCAAGCAGTAAGAAAAGCAAAAAACAGGAAAATATAGAAGAACTAGTCAGAGAGAAATAAAATTGTCATTATTTGCCAGATGATACAACTATCTACATAGAAAACTTCAAGAGATCTGAAGGTAAATCATCATAATTAATGAGAATATATAGCATGCTTGCTGGATAAAATCGATCCACGAAATCCAATATACACTGATGACAATCAGTTAAGATACCTTTCACAATAGCAACAAAAATATAAAGTACCTAGGGAGAAATCTAACAAAAGATATGCAAGGCCTCTGGAGACTACTTTTTTTTTTTACATATTTTTTTATTGGAGTTCGATTTGCCAACATATAGTATAACACCCAGTGCTCATCCCATCAAGTGCCCCCCTCAGTGCCTATCACCCAGTCCCCCCGTCCCCCCGCCCACCTCCCTAGAGACTAAATTTTAAAAGATCTTTAGGTTAAAAATTAAAGTTTAAATACTCTATAGTACAATGGGTTTTACCCTCAGATGCCTGCTATATATATATTAGAATCTAACCTGATATTATATTTATATTATATTTATTGTATTATTTATATTATATTATATTATATTATATTATATTATATTATATTATATTATATTATATTATATCTCCCCATTCTAACATGTAATGTGTAATGACATCATGTGTTTGTAAGTAGCCCGAGTTACAAACCATTATTCCAGGATAGAGTAGCATGGGCTGGAGGAAGGGCACATGGAGCTTCCAAGGTACTAGAAATGTTCCACGTTTTCATTTGGGTGGTGGATTCCTTGCAACATTAGTCCTTAAATCACACATATGCATCTTATACGCTTTGCTGTATTTTACATTTTATTTTATTTTTTTGTATTTTACATTTTAGTGTAACACGATATAATGCCCCCTTAGCAGCAGTCATGCAAGAGTTTTATTATTTATCATACCGTTCCCTCCCTAATGCTGCAACACATTAAATTTGCTGGCTTCCTTCATCGTTGCAGAAATTTGAGACTGCTTGAAGTCCTACTGCTCATCATAGAAAGTGAAACAACATCAGAAGCAAAACACAAACATCCGTGTCTACCATTTTGAACAAATGGACCCATCAACAAATGAACCCAGAGGCCCTGGGTGGCACCTAGATTTGTCACATTGACAGAGATAAGAAAGTAGGACAGTGGCTATCAGGTGCTGGGGGGTGATGTGATTACAAAAGGAAGGGTATGTTCTATTTAATGGGTATGGGTTCTAGTTAAGGAAGATGAGAAAGTTCTGGAGACAGACGATGGTGATGGCTGCACGAGCATGGGACAGAACCTCACTGTACATTTAAGAACACTTCAACCGGTCAACTTTGTGTTATGCAATATTTTATCACAATCGGAAAAGGGGGAGATTTCTGTTTCGAATGTGAGGTTGGCGCAGAGGAAGACATTAGTGAAACAATAAATCATGAGGAAGAGCTCACTTCTAAAGAAACAGGATATTTCGCTAACCCCTTAATTATGTTTGTTCCCACTCAAAAGCTTGGAAAGAATTGATGTTGAAACGTGAGGCATCCCTTCCACCAAAGTGGTGGGATATTGTGAGGAAAGCACTGTTAGCTTGATCTCTGTACCTGAACAAATCTCCTCATGTTTGTTGTCACACTTTGATGTGTGCCCCCAGCCAGCAAACTCCCTGCGTGGCTGTGTAAACTTCTCGTCTTGCCCTCGACCTCGGTGGTGACCTGGCATGTCAGTGACTTCTGGCTGAGGTAAATGATACAGCTCGGTCATAAAAGCAACTGCCGGATCTTTCCCTTTTATCTACCTCCATCCACTGTGAAGTGTCTCTCCCCCACTCCCTCCTACCACGTATCAAAAACCCAGATAAAGGGGAAAGAAGTTATCTGAAGCATTGTGTGCCCCCTGTAAGAAATCCAATTATTTATGGTCACTGGAGACATTTTCTGTTAAGCGTGTTAGTGAGTGACCTAAATGTATAGTTTTCCTCCCACCGTTAGCAGAGCTCTTCCTTTATCTCGCATTGAAAAATCTTAAATAGTCCTTTGCCTTCTTCAAGATAAAGACAAAAGTTAGTAGAAGACAATTATGCCCTGTCACGAGGCAGAGAAGATGGAGATGTTGGAGGCTGATCTTCAGATATCGTTTTCTTGCCTCTTTTTTTTTTTTTAATTGTTCCTAGGACGATGGCCGATGTAATTTCTTGAATGCCAGCTGAGGAGGACCCCAATCCAGAGCAGGCCTGCCTTAAGTTCTGCGGCCAAGGAAGTGACACAGGAGAATTCAGTCATTAAAAGGACTTCCAAGGTCTCCTGGAGGAGTGAGAGGGTAGGCCCTGAGGCCCGGGGTGGGGGGGGTGGGGGGGGGTCTCGAGGTAGACCTGAAGATTAGTTGCATCTTGTGAGAAGCCATCCACCTACCCAACCCTTGGCGCCAGTCCCACCAGAGCGGTCAGAGGGCTCCACACAGGACTCCCACCTGGAGGCTCCGTGAATTGAACCATGTGAGGGCTGGAATCTTTGCCTTGGGGAGTGTTCCCACTTCAGGTGGCCCCACACAGCTCAAGGGAAGGAGGTATGTTCGTTCAGCCCCTTGAAGCCCTCTGCCTCCGCTGTGTGGGAGATCAATCCACCAGCGAAGTTCCCAAGGAGGAGTTGAAGAGGGAAATGCCGGGATGGGGATCTAGCCACCGCCTCTTGTTGCTGGCTTTGGCCTGTGCCTTCTCTGGACTTCATGTTCAGAAAGGATGAGAAAAAGCAGGAGGAGCCAGGGCTCTAGATCATTCCCAAATGATGGCCCCAGATCACCAACAGCAACAATGGTGGATTCCACAGTCACCTATGCTTCTCAGGCCTCCTCCCCTTGCTCGGTGTTCCCAACTTCTTTTCTTCTTCTTCTTCTTTTTTTTTTTTTATTTTATTATTTTATTTTTTTATTTAAGATTTTAGTTCTTTATTCATGAGAGACGGAGAGAGAGAGAGGCAGAGACATAGGCAGAGGGAGAAGCAGGCTCCATGCAGGGAGCCCGACGCGGGACTCAATCCCGGGTCTCCAGGATCATGCCCTGGGCTGAAGGCAGGCACCAAACCACTGAGCCACCCAGATGTCCCTCCAACTTATTTTTTTAAATCATTATTGTGCCCAGAACATGCCTTTTAAGACACTTTTTTCCTAAGTGCCTCCCTCCATGAAGTTTTAAAAGCACAGGTATACTGGATATCTCTATTGCAGTCTATGCATACAGTTGTGGTTTCTCATGAGAATAAGGCTTCTATCCCTTCCCAAGAACCAGATTTTGCCCCCTTGGGGGTAATATCACCCGTGTTGAAAATGCTTGCCCTCACTCCTTTAGAGAGCCAGTTGCAGTAGATGTGGCTTAAAGACAGAATATATCATGTGGCATCACGCCGTGGCCCACCTGGTAGGGTGGCTGACGCTGGAGTGAGAACATCAGGACCTGCCCCCCAGCTCTACCCTTTCCTAGAGAGACCAGCTGATGGAATTTAGGAAATCCTCATAATCTCTCAACACTCAGTATCCTCATCTATAAAGCAGGGATAATTTCTACCTTCAGGGGTGTAGGAAGAAATAAATGGCAAGATGTGTATTATAGCAACGAGTGCCTTCTTCTCTTTAGTTTCTGTCAAAAATATCATCTTTTTGGTTTATGGGGTCTATTTTGTGTTCTCTTTTTTAAGATTTTATTTATTCATTCATGAGAGACACAGAGAGAGAGGCAGAGACATAGGCAGAGGGAGAAGCAGGCTCCTCATGGGATCTCAGGACCCCGGGATCACCACCTGAGCCAGAGGCAGACCCACAACCACTGAGCCAGCCAGGCGTCCCTATTTTGTGTTCTAATTTAGTAAGATTTTATTCTCTTTCCTGGGGACACACTAGATTGAAAACTAATCTGCAAATGAACATGCAATGTGTTGCTGCTGGTGTGGAAATGGTGTGGAAATGTTAACTACTTGGAGCTAGTAAACCCAAATCATACATCAAGGGAAAATAAAAAGTTATATACATACTCACACTTTACAGCTCCCTGAAATTTCTTTGCACTTGAGAAATTGAGCTCATTAATCTCTCACTTTGCCCTACTTTCCTTTCCCTGTGAAGTTTCACAAGTCTTTACTGAAGGCTTCTTGGCGAGGATGTCAATAAAATAGAGTTCCTTCTTTCTGAGGGTGGGCTCCACTGGGGACACCACTCAAGAATTTTAGGACAAGCAAGCCTCTCAGGTGAAAGTTTCAAAGACGGCTGGCTTTCTCCAGTCTGCTCCACTCACCCCACACTATCCACCCAAAAGTCAGAGTTTTTAAATTGAGCCTGTTGATGGGGTTATGCCAAGGATGGGGGTGCTTTGGACATTTTGTGATGGCAGCAGTAGGGCTTAATGGCAGCCTAATTTGGGAAGACGATGAGGCACCTAGAATGGCTTCCAATGGTGTGTTTCAAGAGATACTATTCGGCCAGCAAGTACATAATGTACCTTAATGTGTGCTTAAAATGAAGAAAGTCACAGTTGTTTTAAATAAGAAAATAGATAAAATTAAATATCGTGAAATATCAAAAGCTAATATGAGTTTCTGGCATCGGAGCCCATGCTTCCCCCACAAGAGTGGGCGGTGAGTGAGAAATATTCCTGAATTGGATTATTACCCGCCATCAGAGTTTGGGCATCCCTGGGAACAGTGACTGATGAGTCCGTTTCCCAAGGAGAAAACACTCCCCAGGGAGAGAATTCATTATTATGTCCCCCTGCACATCATAGGGGCACAACAAATACTTATTGATTTGCAGTTTTGATTTTAGTTTAGAAAGATAAGCAGTCTACAGCGTATATAGGTGATGATACGCTGAGGTAACAAATAAGTCCTGACATCTCTGTGACTTAGGGTCTAATTAAGGCTCATTTCTAGCTCATACTTCTTTTTTTCTTCTTTTCTTTTTTTTTATAAGATTTTCTTTATTCATTCATGAGAGACACAGAAAAAGAGGCAGAGACTCAGGCAGAGGGAGAAGCAGCCTCCATGCAAGGAGCCCCAAGTGGGACTCGATCCTCTGGAATCCGGGATCATGCCCTGAGCCAAAGGCAGGCGCTCAACTGCCGAGCCGCCCAGGCGTCCCCCAGCTCACGTTTCTGCCTAGGACTGGTCCCCACCTAAGTACAGGGGCCGAGTGTGCAGGGGATCATGGAGGGGCGGGTGTGTTGATGGGCACTGCTGTCCCTGCCACACACAGGTAGGCTTCATCAAATCTAGCTTTCACCCTTGTCAGGTGATGGCTTCCTCCTCATTATGCTTTCTATTGATTTGTCTTTTTTTTTTTTTTGTAGGGAGTGAGGCTAACTAGAATTTCTTTCTTTCTTTCTTTCTTTCTTTCTTTCTTTCTTTCTTTCTTTCTTTCTTTCTTTCTTTCTTTCTTCTTCTTTTTCTTTCTTCTTTCACTAGAATTATTTCTTAAAGGACTAGAAATCCCTCTCCCTTTCGAATGTGTAAGCCCAGAGAGATTTGCAGCCTGCCTGCTTTGGAGCAGCAAACCCCCCACACAGTTGCCTTGAATAGTAGGAGCTGTGAGTTCAGCTATTGTGTAGTCCCTCTATACAAGCCACAATTTGAGAAATTTTAAGCATAAGGGGTCAGTGGGTATTGCTGGATATAACAAATACTCATGAGCTGACAAATTCAGCATCTTATTTACCACTGTCCATTTCCTTGCTCAGGGTATTTCTGGAATCAAATCGGATTTTGTCTCCCAAGACTGCGTTGCTTCTGGTAAAAGCCAGTACCCAAACCTAAGGGTTTATCTGGAACGTCCAGACATCTGGGACGGCAGATAGTGAAAAATGGGACTGTCCCAATTAGCGCAGATGGCTGGTAAGCCTGTGGTACCATGGGCCATTTTCAGGTATGAGATCAGTTGCGACTATGCCAAGTTATTTCCTTTTATGAACTTTTAATGTTTTTTGGCATCCTGGAAAAGTGCAATCATAAATGAAAGAGGGCTCATCAATATTAGCGTACAGTCCTACCGTTGCATGGTAATGTCATTAATTATGCATGGCTCCCACCGGGCAGTGTGTTTCAAGGGAATGGAAATTGAATACCAAGTCTTTTATTCTTGTTTCCGCTCCAGCTCGAGTCATTAGTGTCCGAGCACCCCCTGCGTCCCCTCCGTCCTCACCCTCGCACCGCATGCTGCTGGCCACCCCAAACGGCCCTACCTTCCCCTGAACCCACCCTCTTCCTGCAAATCCCAGCAAGTGGGCCCTCCTAGGTGAAGAAGAGGCTTAGGCCAAAATAGCCACTCATTTCTCCGAGTGCCAGTCAGCACAGTCGTGCTCCCAGGAGGGCCCCCCCCACGAGCCCATCCCCTTTGCAACAGTGGAATTGCTCGCCGGCCCGCTGCCTGGATGCACTTGCTATTTCTGCCCGTCACCGGCCACGTCCAGCGCAGGGACAAGCTGGGACAAGCACTTTCCTCGTCCAAGTGAGTCGTTTGCCCAGCAGCTGGGCTCCCTTCTTTTTTCCTTTTTAATGAATAGACTTTATTATTTAGAATAAGTCAGAATAATTGAACAAGTAATATAAACAGCTGCCCTATATCCTTATCCCCTGGCACGGAATTTCAGCAAACGTCCCACAATGATGCAAGTTTTAATAATTGGTGGAAATTTAATAATTGGCTCCCTTCTGGAGCCGCTGTGGTTTCTCATCCCCCTGCAGGCGGAGAGAAGGTTGCCTCCACTTGCAGGCCCAGCCCTCTCCTGAAAAGATTTAAGATTTTAGTTCTTTATTCATGAGAATAAGGTGGCAGGGTGTGAGCCTGGGTGCAGAGGCCTGCGGCCCGGGGCTCTGCAAACCTCCGGGCCCTGATCCAGAAGGAAGGACGGTGTGTGCCAGATGGACAGGGAAGCAAAGGGGGGAAGACGAGAGAGAGGTGAGGGCCAGAGCCAGCAGTGGGGACCATAGTCCCTGAGATGGGTGCAAGCGGGGGCGGGAGGAAGCAGGTGCGGTGCCCTCCCCGTGCACCCAGGACCCACCCGGGCCTCAGGGCCTTGCTGGCTAGGACCTAGCCCCAGGAGCCGGAGGGTGCTGCTCGGGTGCCTCCCCTCCAACTGCAGGAGACCCTGGGCCCGGCCATCCTGCCTTCTCATCAGACACACCAAGCGCACTGCCTCCAAAGATACCGATTTCACCGCAAGCTAAAGAGGAGGGATGCCTCTTCTGTGAAGCCTCCCCCTGGTTTCTCCCTCTCTTAGCCCTCATCCTGCCGCCTTGTGTTTGCACCTGTCTGCAACCCCCTACCCCACCCCCGGGGAAGGTATCTTGCTCACCATCATATTCTCAAGTGCCCTCCCTCCCACCCCAACCCCCACCGTGCCCCCCCCCCATGGTGCCTGGGACACGGTAGGAAATTAACCAGTAAATCAGTTACCAAATGAATGAAAGGAACACGTTATTTCACATAAAAATGCAATGCTGGGTGGGATATGCTTCGACGGAGAAGACCGAGACTAGAACCCACGGTGGAAGGTTTGTCCCTGTTGAGCGGTAAGTGTATGCAGCCCTCCTGGACATGTCACCACGGAGGAAGGGTGGGGTTGGCTCATTCTATTTCCTTTCACGACATTTCTGACCACACAGTGGTTTTTTTGTTTTTTGTTTTTTGTTTTTTTTTTACTTAATCCTCTGAATCCCTTTACTTATTCATTCTTTAAGTTAATGTGAAAGAGTCATTAACCATGACTGAGTTATTCAAACCACACTTCCATCTCCGGATATTTGTATGGCCGGTTGTGCATCCCTGGGAAGCCGCTAGAACAGTTGGAGCAGGTGTAGGGAGCAGCTCTGGGAGCTGAATTCGGGCCAGAGCGTCTTGTGCTGTGACTGCTGACAAAGCTGTGAAGGACTCGGGTGCTGGTATACCCAGCAGGTAAATGAAATTCAATTCAGACAATCTTGTTAAAATAGTTAAGTGAGGGCAGCCTGGGTGGCTCAGCAGTTTAGCGCCGCCTTCAGCCCAAGGCCTCCTGGAGACCCAGGATCGAGTCCCACATCGGACTCCCTGCATGGAGCCTGCTTCTCCCTCTGCCTGTGTCTCTGCCTCTTTCTGTGTGTGTGTGTGTGTGTCTCTCATGAATAAATAAATAAAATCTTTTTAAAAAATAGTAAAGTGGGGTCCTATGGATGACAATAGATTATGACAGAGCCCAGCGCTCTGAGATAGCCAACGATCAAAGAAACGGAAACCAGAATATAGTCATTTTATTTCCAAGGAAATTAAGAACGCTGACTTATTCACTCTAAGGGACACCTTCTCTGTGGACAGTTTAAGGAGTTTCGTTTTTAGAAACGAAAATCTTACAGCTTTCATGATTCGATTCGTTTTTCTCTGGTTTTAAGTGATTGATTCAAATTGATCACCTTGAAGAAAAGAAGAAGTGAAGAAAACGGTACCTTGTAGAAGTCTTACCAGCTAGAGACACAGTGGAGTGGATCAAACCAGTCCGACCTGGTCGACCCCATACAACTATATACAGTGACCGAGTCTCCCAAAGACCCTGAGCTGCTGGGCTATTCCAAGTGGCCCTCCCCACCCCGATGTCTACATCCTGGCCTTCATTCTGTGGGTCTTCACTACTGTTCTTCCACCAAAGATCACAACTCAGCTATGGTGGGCTGACGATGGCCCCCAGACATAAATTTCTTTGGCTCGCTCGCAGGATTAAAAATTTGCATTAGATGCTCCCTGTTTTTAAAACAGGGAGACCTTACATTTTTAAAATATCTAGATTTCTATCTTCTTAAAAATCAGAAGTTGCAACACCTGGCAACATTATACGGCCACAGTGAGCGCGACTGCCTCTTTAATGACACCGGTAAAGGTAACAGTGACAATAGCTAATCGTATCCAACAGCATGTATTGTGGGCCACACACTATCCTAAGTGCTTTGCATATATTATCCTTTAATCCAAACATCAACACGATGAGGTGTGTGCTATAATTATCTCTAATTTCTAAATGAAGAAGACAAGGCACAGAGAGGTCAAGTAACTTGCCCAAAGTCACACAGCTTTAAGGGACAGAGGTAAGATTTGAACCAAGAAGTCAGGCTCCAAAGTTTGAACAGTTAAGTCCTAATAAATATAGTCTTCCAGAAGATTCTGGCCAGGAATGGACTGTTGTAGGCATATGGATGTCTAGACGTGAAAGTTGTTGCAACTAATGCATAATGATTAAAATTTGTATGGAATCTAGAGTCAGACTGCCTCCATTTGAATCTGGGCTCTGCCGCTGGGAGAACTTGGGCAACTTGATTAACATCTTTAAGCTCTAGTTTATCCGTAAGATAGGAAAATAGTACCATCCCCATGGATTGATTATACTTTACAGAATTGAAGAACTAAAGTCCTTACCACAGGTAAGTGCTGACACATAGTAAGTGCTTAATTAATACTCACCATTATTATTATTTTATCTGGGGTAGCTCTTCTCAAATGAGAAGCTCATTTGTGTTAGACTAAGAAAAGTCTTCAGCCTGCAGCACCTTCTCCAACTTCTAACATTTGTAGTTTACAAGAAATGTTTACAGACAAAACTAATATGCTCCATGCCTAAGAAATAGTGTTGAAGTATTATTTAGCTGGAAAGCATCATTATATAAAATAAAACTAATGTCTTTTTTAAAAAGATTTTATTTATTTATTAGGCAGAGAGGGAAAGTGAGAGAGCACAAGCAGGGGGAGTGGCGGAGGAAGAGGGAGAAGCAGGCTCCCCACTGAGCAAGGAGCCTGGACCGTGATGTGGGGCTCGATCCCAGGACCCTGAGATCATGGCCTGAACCAAAAGCAGACATTTAACCGACTCAGCCACCCAGGAGCCCCAAAATAAAACTACCTTCTAACTTGAGTTTCTCCCAGCAGGTGTTCATTGAGCATCTACTATGTTGTACTCATCATTGCATCGCTAATGTTTCAGCTCGGCTTATGGTGGGAATGCAAGAAAGATTTGTAAAATGAATAAAAGATAAAAGTAAGAAGTTGACAAAAACTTTTGTTCTTACAAAAAGGTAAAAAAAAGAATCAGGAAAAAAAAAATCCTGAGAATCGCTTCATGGAGAGTAAGCAAGCAAACAACCAAAAAAATTGTAATCAAAGAAATTTTTCTTGCTAGGATCAGAATACATTAATACTAATGAAAACAGAACCAGACCCCTTCTGACATATTTTATACTGTTTAAAGATAAACATTTGTGCACCGCAAGCCACCAATGGATTTAAACTCCAATGAGGACTTTTAAGCCATCTGCTAGTTTCCTAATGAGGCTAGTAACTATCATTGTTTACAGTTAGGCACCAGGGGTCATGGATATTTGTTATAATGAAATCTGCAATGCATCACTGCAGAATCTAAAAGAGTCTTTCTTCACAAGGGCTAATTACAAATATAATAAAACAACATTAAAAAAAAATCTCTTGAAGTCCACAGAGAAACCTAACTTGGCACAACAAGTAGAAACCATCGTACCCGCTCTGTTTTTGTTTTATGAATTCTGATTACAGAAGCCAAATCATGTTGAACTACTAACAATACAAAGCCACCAATGGGTCCTTTGCTTCAGGTCACTTAATCACGAGGTGCTTCGTGAGCCATCTGGATCCAGAAGACATTTGCTCTGACACGCTAGCATAGAGTGTGCAAACGCTTAGCAAGACCCACAGATCATTTTAGGGCGTGTGATTTTAATAAGGTGCTACTTGGAAGCTGTGCCCGAGCTGAACTTGCGGATCCATTCATTTAGTCGGGGGGGGGGGGGGGGGGGGGGAAGAGGATGGGAACAATTGCTTAGGATCACAGAGACAAAGAGACTGATTGGCTGACTGAATTTTTACCTTCCGATTGGCAGTTTTAGCATCCCAGAAATGTAGTCTGAATCATAATTGCTTTAATTTGCATATTGTGGCAGTATTTTCCCAGTCCACCCGGGGAAAAGTATTGGCCTATTACAATGATTGGTGCTATCCCCATGAGTCCATTATGTTCAGCATCTCAGACTAGGAAAATATGTAAAGCCTCAGTATGAAGGGGTTCTTATAAAATGTTTCATATTGGTAAGACTGTCAGACAGCACCTGAGATGTCAGAAATGAGATAATGCTTTTTATTTCATTTCATAAAATACCTGTGAATAGTGATAGTAAGACTACAAGAATAAAAATATATTTGTAGAGTGTTCCCCACATGTTCCAAACCTTTTAAATAAAAACCTAAACTAAAAACAAACAAACAAACAAACCAAAACCAAACAAATAAACAAAACAAACAAACAAACAAAAAAACCACGAAGCAACGCTCATATCCCCTTGGGAGAGAATGAAATTTGCCAATACAATTTTTAAAATAGGAGAGAAGTTAGGTGGATGCACTACCGAATATCAAAACATACTAAGCTTCCGTAAGGCTGTATGATACAGGAGCGAGAATAGGATGCTCAGTGAACAGAACAGAAAGTAAAGAAAGATCACATGAACGGAACCCATGAAATTGTGCCTAAGATACTTAAGAAAGTATGTATGATACATGCGACGTTTGAAATAAGTGGAGAAAATTAAAAGTATTCAGCCAATAATACTAAGATAATAAGGTAACTTTTGGGGGTTGGGGGGTATTATCCTTATTCATACCCCAAAATAAAGTCCAGGAATTAAGAATTATATGTGAACTGTGCAACTACGAAAAAATCTCTTAAAAATGTAAGTAGGGATGCCTGGGTGGCTCAGCGGTTTAGTGCCTTGGAGTCCCAGGATCGAGTCCCACATCGGGCTCCCCGCATGGAGCCTGCTTCTCCCTCTGCCTGTGTCTCTGCCTCTCTCTCTGTGTCTCTCATGAATAAATAAATAAATCTTAAAAAAAAATGTAAGTAGATACTGATATCATCTCTGGGATGGAAAAGGCAAAACCCACAGAGCTGTGTGGCTCACAGACCACAGGTGGTCAAGCAGCCCGCAGGCGTTAGCAGAGGGAAAGCTACACGCTGGTTTTGTTCATATACACATCATAAATTTTAAATGTAAGACAAACTAGGATTTTCACAGAAACGTCAATAAAGTCCTAAAAATATTATGGGTTTAGGGGTTGCACATAAGCCACAAACCCTGTTGATCCTTTTGGAGGAAGCACCATCCGGCAAAGAGGATCTACTACATTCCGGCTTACGTGCTTCCAAATCATTTCCGTGGTACCTCTTGTTTAATCAAACATGCCTTTTTATTTTTTCATCCACATGTTGCATGTTAGCTCTATTTCACAAAAGGGGATCAGTGACCCAGAGTGGTTTGTTGAAGGATAAAAACCGTAATGAAATAATAACATACAAACTGTGTATGACTCAGAAGACCATTGTTCCCATATGGAGTGTGCAAGATTCCAGTTGCGAATGTAAATGTGACGATTTGCGCATGGTGGGACAGGTGAATCCGTGAAGGTGATGATTTCACACAAGCTTTGAAAAAAAGAAAAGTGCGAATAAAACAGGATTATGGTATCTGAAAATTGAATTTTCATTCCACTAGAAATCCATTCGCTCTTTGTCCCTAGCATGCTTTCTGCATTGAAATTTTGTCCCCCCACGACATGAAGCCATCAAATCTTTGTATCATTTTCAAACAAGCCAGTGACCTTTCTAGCATCCATGTAGAGTTTTCTGGAAGAAAAGCAAAATACTGTTTTCTAAGTATGAAGCTGATTAGTTTTATCCCTAAAGGCAATGAGGCAGTGATGGTACTGGATGTTGGTGACACAACCATTAAGAAATGTAAAACCAGCCCCCAAATTAATGGCCAATATGATGCTTAAAGGATGAAGGGAAAGAATTCTTGGCAAACTGCCTCTCTCACAGGCCACTGGTGGACATCACACCGGATCGATGGCAGGCCGAGCGAGAGAGTTCTTGCGACCAAACATCTTGCTACCAGCACATTTCTCTCTTTCCTGCTGGACAAGAGCTCTGAGAGGCAGAGCACAAATCTGCTCCTGGTATCCGCACGGTCCAACCATGGGAAAGATGTTCTTTGTGGCTTTGGATTCTATTTATCTCTGAAAATCCACACTACATAAATTGGTATTTTCTTGTCTCGTTAATGATTATTTAACCAATTAAATGACAATTTAGCCAGTTTTGTCCACTGCTTATTCATGGGGATCACTTGCCGGGCAAGAAGATATGTTCTGACCTTAAAGTGTTGAAGGAAATAGCGAAATATGTAAATTTCCCCAAATTGCCAGCACGAAGCGTACACTGCGTGAATAAAATGATGGTCAGTGTACACCGCCTTTCCACACTGGGGTACGCTGGCAATTTAAGGAAAGAAGATCACACAAGATTTCAAAGTCTGTAGACAATTTCCCGAACTTCATTAATGCTTTGAACAATCATTCTATAATTTCCAGTGACTCATTATGGGCAATTTCATAGAAATTTATTTCTACCATCTCCCAAGTTGAAAAGCTCAGTCTTAGGGCTTTGACTGTGACAGGCTGTTGAGTAGCATCCCACAGAATAGAGAACACAGACCAGTTAAAAAAGCTCCTCATGCTTTTTAGGTTTTTATTCTATCTTAATACTCGAAACTTCAAAACCTTCAAATCCTTGCCACCAGTCCTGAAAACCTGAAATTTAATCAGAATAAACTAGAGTGGGAGCATAGTTCTGGGGCAAGACAGTGAAACAATCCCCTAGTTCCTATGGAATAAGAACTGGCCCTCTTTCTTGATGGGCAGCAAAAGAATACACATTCCATGGGATACCCGGGTGGCTCAGGGGTTGAGCATCTGCCTTTGGCTCAGGACCTGATCCCAGGGTTGAGGGATCAAGTCCTGCATCGGGCTCCCTGCAGGGAGCCCGCTTCTCCCTCTGCCCATGTCTCTGCCTCTCTGTGTGTCTCTCATGAATAAATAAATAAAATATTTTTTTTAAAAAAAGAATATACTTTCCAGATCAGGAGCTGCACACCCTTTAGCCAGTGTGAGTTAATCTGCTCTCATAAAGGTACCATGTGCAGAACAGCAGCTAACATTGGGGTATTACGTGTTAAATTTGTGATAGTCCACTGTCGTCTGCTATGATCCATCCAGATTTCTCAGCAGTCAAACTGGTGAGTTAAATGGGGGTGTAATGAGGATGCCATTTTTAATTGTTTGGTCAGACTTTGAGTTATGTGAGTCTTGGAGGGTGCCACTAAGCTCTGCTATCCCCCTGAAATAATTTATCTACTATCATGGTCAGAAGGGTTACTCTTAACACCTTCCACCTGGTCTTTCCTTCTATGATAGTTCTTATTCCACAGTCAAGGAACCGTGGTGAAGATTCTGGTCAACCTGGCTGGGTACCCCGGAACCAGGGAAATAACCGTTGCACGGTGAGAGGAGGAGGTAAGTGGGTGGGCAGGACACATGGACTCAGTGTGAAACAGACTTTATCAAGGACTTTATTTTCTGACATCCACGTTTCTTAATTTTAACAGGGAGGCCACAGTGACATTTGGCTCCCTGGCTATCAGAGGCAACTCCAGTGCTGTTCCCAAGAGCCCTGGAAAGACCCGGATATCCCCTTCCTTCTAGTATATGGCGCCCACATAGATGCCCAATGTTCTCCTTTGGGAACATTGAAGGACTCGGTACCATATAACCTGTGCAGGACATTCAGTATATACAGGGCCTTCCTGCTGGGGACCTGGCCTCTACTTCGGATGGTGAGCTCCCAGGTTGAGAACCAGCTTAGAGCTTGAAATTGGGCAAGAGGCTGCAACTTTCCATTGGAGACGGCTGACTTTGGCCCCCAATCATCCAATATCTATCTCTTTTTAAAGCTTAAAACTGTACCAAGACATTTAGTATGTTAAGCAAGACCCATTTACCTCGCCTCTGGAATCACCATGTCCTATTAGGCACCAGAGACTCCCCTCCAGACTCTGCTACAGCTTCCACTACAGACTACCCTCTGTCGAACCCTCCCCTCCAGCTGTCATTACAGACTCACTGTCCTTACAGCAGTCACCCCATCTAGCCCCCGACAATTAAGTTCTGCCTCTTGTACTGTGGACAGACTATTAGAGAGAGAGCGGCTACGGTGAGAGCGGCTCTGTACCTGCGTCTCCCACTGTCAGCCCTGGCCTGCGGAAGGCAGCCACCTCTGGGTCTGTTAGTGATGCTGGCGCCCCTCACCAGGGCATTCCCACATTCCCTCTTTTTTTTTTTATAAGAGTTTATTTATTTATTTATTTATTTATTTATTTATTTATTTGAGAGAGTGAGAGAGAGAGAGAGAGAGCCCGGTGAGGGGTAGAGGAAGAAGCAGACTCCCCGCCGAGCAGGGAGCTCGATGTGGGGCTCCATCCTGGGACCCTGGGGTCATGACCTCAGCTGAAGGCACACGCTTAACCAGCTGAGCCACCCAGGGGCCCAGTGCATTCCCTATCACCTTCAGGAATGAAGTGTCCTCCCCAGAAACACAGTCAGCTCATCTTATACAGGAGACCTTCTCTAGCACACCCACTTCTTTCAGGTTTGGTTCTTGGCTCCAGAGTCTAAGCAGTTTTGCCATCTTTTTTTTTTTTTTTTTAAGATTTTATTCATCAAAGACCCATAGAGAGAGAGGCAGACACATGGGCAGAGGCAGAGGGAGAGGGAGAAGCAGGCTCCATGCAGGGAGCCCGATGGGGGACTCGATCCTGGGACCCCGGGATCACACCCTGGGCCGAAGGCAGACGCTCAACCACTGAGCCACACAGCCACACAACCCCCATCTTTGTTCATTTTCCATAAGCCAACACTTTAAGTTTCTAAGAGTCATCGAGCAGGATATTAGACCCCACTCCAGGGGCTCTTGCCAAGGAGTTAAATCCTGAGTGATGGGAGAGTGTTCCCACATCGACAAACTCCCGACTAGCGGCTTCCTATCCCCCCACCCCACCCCCTGTTCCCAGCCCTCCGCAGTTCACTCCCAGCAGACTCACGGGTCCTGCAGGATGCGTCACCCAGGTTCTGCAGCTGCTTTGCTATAGAGTCCCTGCCTCCCCTTAGCAGGTTTAGCTGTCCCCCAGTCACATTAATTTTGGGCCCTCTTTCTGGATCTTGTGGTCTGGAGCAGAGGGGCAGGCAGATCCTGAGGAGGACAAGCTCTCTTTCTTAGAAGGCACTGTCTTACCACTCAGTCTTTGGGCGACAGGGCCCCGGTGTCTTCCCACCAGGCACCAGGCACCAGAGGAGGGGGGTACACTTCTGCAGCCCTGCAGCTCTCAGGGGAATATCACTGTTCAAAGTTCTCAAGCACGTCTACCTCGATACCCCATCATGAGCCTTAAGGTCCTGTTTGTTCCCCAGCAAAGCCCTGGATTTATCTTCCCACCAAATCAACTCTTGCTTCTTTTCTTTCACATCACAGAAAAGAAGTATCTGTTGAGAGCATTGGGTTAAGTGTTGGAACACATTGGAACACAAAGAGATAGGGCTGGTGCCTTCCTTCACGGCCTTTCAGTGTATGAGGGAAAGCCGAAGATGCACATCAAAAGCATGAATCCAGAGGGACCACTATTTAAACCAAATCTCTTGAAGTCACCGCCCTCGTTCCTGAAGCACACCTAGAAGTGTCCATGAATCACCCTGAGAGGCAGCTCCCCCCTCAGTGAGGCGGCATCCGGTGAGGGTTTAGGACGTGGTCTCCATCCACTGTGTCACTGGAGAGCTACCACTCCTCCCTCGCCCAAACCCACCCTCACATCCCTTGGTCACAGATTTTGCTGGGTACTCTTACACTTCTGTCCTCTCCTGACCCCTTAGATTTGTCACACCCAGCTCACTTAGCATGGAACCACCTTGGCTGCCTCCGGTAAGACCCCTTCTGGTTGCAATTGTCCCCCCGAGGCTGTCCCAGATGGGCTGTGTGAGTCCATGAACTCAGGGACACATCGTTGTGTAGAAAACTGTTTTTCTGTTTTCACACTGGAGACTGTTTGGTTCTGAACTCAGAGCACCTTTGTCCATGTTTGATCAATAAGCTAGGAATGGGAAACACATCCCGGATTAGAGAAGAGACCCTTGACAATGCGAGAGTGAGGAAAGATAAAAACAAACCCTAGGAAGACAACAGGTCACTGAAAGAAAGCTGTCTGTTCCCAACAGACAGAAGAAGCCCTTCCCCCCCCCACCTGCTGCCATCACTTTATCTGGCCCTCCTTGATGCCCCATGAAACTCTCCCTCTTGCCCCTGAGACATGGCCCTCCTGGCTCTTTCTACCCAGCATATAACTAGGGATGTGCTCTCTGTTTCTTTCCCTACATCAAATAGGCCTCAAGAGCATGAACTGTCTTTATTATGCATCTCCCCCCATCGACTTGGCCCCCCTTGGTGGGGCTGGATGGGAAATATCTTCCTTATGCAGGAAGGCAGGAAGCATTTCTGACTAGAGGTGTCCGCAGCTCCAACATATGTGAATCCAGGATAAGCCAGGAAGCGGGCCAAACCACAAGTTGCTGAGAACTAGAGTTAATTTTGCCAGAGCAGACAGATATAGGAAGCAGCCGGGACAGCCAAACATCAGGAGAACTGGGCAGAGGCCCAAAGTTTGAAAAAAGCATGTGGTCAGTGATTCACAGATGCTTAGAGACCATGAGGACCTCAAAGGTCATGTGACATAATTGAGACCCTGTGAGCTTAAGGAACAGGACTTGAACTCCCCTCCATCCCCGAGTGATAAGAACAAGCAGGGCCTGGTTTTCAGAGAAACTGGGATCCTTGGGCTGAAGAATAAAAACTTAGGAATTCTGCAACTAGAAATCCGGGTACAAGGAGTGTTCAAGGTTAACCGTGGTCCTAAGGTAGAGGGGAAGAATCAGTTAACAAATGAAATAAAAAGTCAGCACGGCAAGGTCGTTTCAAATCTATTACTAGGCAAAATGGAGACAAGCAGAAGTACTTATTGAATAGATGGATGGATGAGAAGGATGAAAGGTACTAGACCATCCCCATACCAGGCTAGAAATCTCACATTCTTACCTGCCCAGGAATCAGGTCGGTTCCAGATTCTGGACATTCCAAGTGAGGACCAAGTGGTCCCTACTGCGGAGATGCTCCATGCCATAGGGTTTCAAAGGGTGCACCAGAGCACGGCAGGGCTTAGAGGTAGACGACATAGCGTGAGTGCCAACACCTCAAGCTAGAAATGTTGGTGGCTTGGTCTTACATTCTACCTCTCAACCCAACTGACAGTCCATATCAGCTCATCAGCCACGTGTGTGAGCCATCTTAGAAGTGGGTCCTCCAGCCCCCGGTCAAGAACTGTAGCCGAGGCCAAGTAGAACAGAGATGAGCTGCCCTCCAGGCACTGCCCAAATTACCAAAAATGAACAAATGAATCAATTTGTTGATTTCGGCTACAACACTGTGGGGGGGGGGGTTGATACACAGCAATAGGTACCCCGAACTGTCCTGTTGTTCCTTCTCCCTCATTATTTCTTATGTTTGTCCCTTCCTCTCCATCTCTCTTGCCACTCAATCATTTTAGGACCTCATCAGAGTCTACCCAGTTTCCTGTCTTTTGCTTCCTTTCTTTTCCACCACCCACTTCCCAAAGGCATCCCCCCAATCCGTTCTTCAGAGTAATTTTTCTAAAACACAACTCTCCTAGGAAGCCTTCAGTGGCTTCGCTCTGCCATCAGAATAAAATCCAGTCTTCCTCACTGGGTATGTGAGGTCTTCCATGCCCAGGGTCCTGCTCATTCATTCAGATTTCAAAATCTCTCCCTCCTTTGCCACACTGTACAGTCACGTTGACCTACTTATAGTCCCCAAGTGGGCCATGCATTCTTCAGTGTCTGTGCATTTGAGGACACTCTCTCCACCTAGAGTGCCTTTTCTCAACACGTGCCAGGCTAACAACTCCAGGTAGAAAACACTCAGCTCAGGCACCACCCGTCTTTGAGAGCTTTCTTCATCTCTCTCCACTTCCCACCTCCATCTTCCTCTTTCTCCTCCTTCCCACTGCTGGGATGACTTCACTGTGTTCCCATAGAGCCCCCTGGATGCCTCTTTTCGGAGCTTACGACACTATGATATTTGTATACTTATCTTTATGCCTCCACCCTATTATTATGGGTTTCTCCATGGTGGGAACAGCATATCTCTGAATCCCCAAAGCACAGCACATTGTCTGAACAGCACAAGTATGTACAGCCCAGAATATTTTGTTGAGTAAATGAATGCAAGTCATTGCAGAGGATACGTGATGTTTGTTTTCCTATCTCCATGATCTCGGATTCTGGAAACATTACTGCAACGTCCTTCGGAAAACCATTTCTGCTGCAGTCTGCTTATGAGTTTCGCATGAGGCTGATCCCACCTCTGACTGCAAGAATGAGTTCACGTAGGCTCAAGCCCATTATCATTTTCCATTCCCTTGCCCCAATGTGCTCCATGATCGCTTCAGGGTTGGGGATTTAACCCCAGAGGATCCAAGGATCCAAGTTGAAGCTTCTGTAAAGAAAGACTTGCACTCTTTATGGCATTTAGGCCTCAAAGATGTGAGGCTTGTAGTGGCATTCCTCTGCAGCATCTTGCAACCAGGATGGGAACACCAGAGCTTCGGGGAATTAGGGTCAGGAGTTGCCATTGTAGACACCTGAGAAAGAGCCCAACCTAGAGGAAGCGCTGGTGGCGGGAGAGGGTTTGGGGGTGGGGAGGCCTGCAACATGGTCTCTTCTGTCCATCAGGCCATCCTCAACTGGACATCTGAGTTTCTGCTTAAGCCAGGCTGAGAATTGTGTTAGATGATATAGTCATGGTGTTCTCCCTAAAGAAGTTCATGGTGTAGCAAAAATCACTCATAGTTTATGATAATCAGCCTCGTGATTTTATACCATTATCTCAAACACTGTTCAGTTTTACATATGATTATTATCGTTGTTGTTGTTATTATTATTATTATTATTATTATTATTATTATTTGGTTGTATTAGCTTCCCGACGAGATTGGCTGCTCTGTTGGGTCTAGATCTTAGACCTTTTCCAGCAGAACGTGCACTTAGGGAGGACACTCGATATATGCTTACTATACCGATTGTGCAGAAATAAGCCAAGACCGAATGAGAACAAGCAAAGGTGATTTACTCAGAACTTGCTAGAGCAAGGAAGCAGCCGTCATCACTTGAGTTTTGGCCGACTCACGGGCAGGTTGAGGAATGGGAAAGCCTCACAGGGGAAGGAAGAGAGGCCTTCTGGTGTGCTCTGATTGGAGACTTGGCACTGGGCAGCTGGAGGTGACCTGAATCAGAGCATTTGGTGTCATTGGTTAGGGGTCACATTTGGCTTTCTCTGGTTGGTCTTAAGTTGGAAGTGGGAGCAAGAATTGGGGAAGCTGTCAGTTATCAATTAAATCTTGGCCATTTGGGACCAATTGATACAGAGTTACTGTTTGTTTTCCTATACTGCTACTAGAGATAGTAGTCTGACTTCCTAGAAGTCTGATTCATAGCAGGGCTGGCTTCCTGGGCTGATTGCTGCAGGCTGTGAGTCAGTTTTATTTTCACATATGGTCTGGCCATTGTTCGTTTGTACATTTAGTCTATTGATTGAATCCTTTCTCGAACCTACATCAACAGACAGACTTTTCAAGAATAGTTGGAATTTTTTTTAAAGAGTTGGAAATTGTTGTCTTTATTGCTAAAACTTAAATAAAAATGTGTCTAGTATTTTTAATGCTTAAGGGTTGATTCAAATCCAAACCTGGATTTGGAGAATCAAACTCAATCTGTGGTGATATTTAAGACAAGCTCGAAAAGAGAAAAACAACTCTACCCACATAAACCAGACGGTAATGAATTGGATGCTGCACCTAGTGGTCAACAAAATAAGCCAAAGGGCATCTCTCAATCTGTGTGGGGGTCTTCACCGTGGCTTCCGTAAAAACTAAAAAGTTACTGAAGATTAGGAAAGACAAGTTTTCCTTATTAGCCAGAAGTTCTAGAGAGTTATTGATACATTTCTCCTAGTAAATAACATACCAATATTAGTCTAACCCAAGTGCAGCCACGAACTCAGGGCTACAGGGAATATTTTTAGCCTGAAGGGACCTGAAAAGGGCACAACAAATTTTTTTAACAAAAAAAAGGAACAAGAATCTAAGATAAGTTTAATCTTTGTAAAAATTCCCCTGTTAAAAATAGACAGTGTATCAGTAAGAAAGTCAATAATCAATTTGACAAAGTCACAGCTACATTTTCACAGTATATGTTCATAAACTTTAATTACTGGAATTAAAAGAAAGCAGCCCATATGGTAAGAGTATCTTAAAATGTAAAGTGACAGATGTCTATAAATATTAAAATTCCATAATTATCAGTACAGTTCATTAATTATCTGTCTTTGGATCATAAAAATAGGAATGATACTTATTCACAAGCATTCAGTCATTTAATGAGGAAATAAGACGTGGCATCTTCTACAACACCATATTTATAGGAGGAAAATTCAGTGGGGCAGACTAGGGCCTTTTTAGGGTAGTATTTTACTTTTAATAAAAACATTTGTGTTGACTTTTAATACACTTCCTAGTGTGGATATCGCAAACCAGAGCTTAATTTGAATCTACGTAGACTGAATTTCCTCAACATTTTTTCTGAGGCCTGAAGAAAAACACTGGGACTAGGAGAATCTTGTATATTGATGGGAAATAATTAGGATATTGCTTGACCTGTTTGATATCAACATTAATATTGAGTCAACACAAGAGTCATGTTTGGCTCTCCTTCTACTAGGGAACCTTACTGGGGGTTAGGGCAGAGTGATTTATGGCTTCCTCTCAAGATGATCTAAACCAGGGCTTCTCAGACTTTCATGAGCAGATGAATCGCCTGGGGATCTGGGTCTCGGGTGGGGCCCGAGTTTGCATTCCCGCGAAGCGAGAGATGTTCTCCGCCAAGCCCAGGATTTTGAGTAACAAGATCTGCATCACTAGCCACCAAAAAGCCCTCGAAAGTGTCTTACGATTATCAACATCTTCATATAGCATGGCTTGTCAAAAATTTTAGGAGCATCTTTATTATTTATTTATTTATTTATTTATTTATTTATTTAGGAGCATCTTTAAAGACGTGTTCATAATGTATTTGTCAGGCCTTTAGCTCTGATTGCTTTAGGGAAATTTGTTCTTCAGGGCAAACCTCCCAATGGGAATCTCCACGAGCCCAGAGACAGGAATTCCTGCCTGTCAGGGACCACACAACGCCGATGGGGCGAGCTCGCCATCCCACCTCTCTAGGCAACAGGATGGTTCAAAAGGGTCATTGGTAAGTGTGAACAACGGGGTATTATAAACGCTGGTGATTTCAGTCAAGGAGGCTCTGTGTTGTGAGATATTCGGAAGTAGTCCAGGAAAAGATTTTGACTTGTCCTTTCAAATCATTCATAACTAAGTCACCTGGCCTTGGCCTCCTTGGACCATGGGGATAGTCTGTGTGATTAGATTCATTCCCTTGAAGAGGGTTGATGGCGAGCTCCTTTCCCCTGGGCCTGCAGGGCAGGGGCTGGGCAGGCACCACTTGTTTACTGCCTACACCCCGCCAGAGGCCAGGTGGGAAGTGAGGGGTGTGGGTGTCCGAGACCTGGAATTCCAACACCGCCCCCGGGCAGCTCAGGCACTTAGCTGGAAAGCTGCACACACACTCCTTTGTTCTCCAGAGCCTTCCTGGGTGCCCACAGCTGGCCGAGCCCCACCTCGTAGAATGCAGCGATTTCTCACGGTGCTCACCCCCACCTGCCTGGCATCATGCTCGAGTGCCCAGTCTCCCCTAAAGCACTGCAAGCAGAGACTGCGTCTCCTCCATCTCCAACAGGCACTCACGGAAGATGTGGGGACGAAGGGGCAAATCCAGGCTGGGATGCACTAACACCGACCACAGTGTTACTGCAAAACGAACGCTTGGCTTATTCTTAGAACACGTGTTACCCTACCTCTGACAGTGCCACCTAGGTAGCGTGTTAAAATGTAGAAATCAGTTTGAGAAGTGCTTTTTCTATAAATCTTTTTTTTTAAACCATTCATTTCCAATGCTGTGCCATGGGGGTGCTATTCTGGGGTCAGTACATCAGTTCTTTTACCCCCAAGTTACAACCAGCAGTTGGCTGCCTGTACCCCATTGGTGATGTTGCCTGGCTAACAGCTCTGGACTCCGTGGAGAGGTCACAGCCGGAGTGTGACCGGACCCAGAGTGTGAGCACAGCAGTTAATTCTCTGCTACAGCTGAGGAGAAAAGGGGGGTTCTTGGCTTAATACATTTTCAGGGTTGATGGGACCCCCCCCTCTTATTCTTTTTCAAATTTACACTCCTGGTTGCCACAAATCTGTTTCACTAGATGCAAATTGCCATTTTGTTTTATTCTACTTTTCTTTCATCTGGATTGCCTTATTCTGTCCTATTTCTTTTTTTTTTTTTTCTATTTCTTGCAGGTTTTCACCTCTTCTATTTGCCAAATCTTTCAACTCTGTATGTATTTATTGTCTAGCATTTGCAATGGACTGAATACCTTTGTTCCCCCCACCCCCAAATTCATATTCTAACCTAATGCTCAGTGTAAAGGTAAACCCAATGTCTGATACAATGGTTTGAGAGGTGATGAACCCTTCATGAGGGCGATTAGGGCCCTTATAAAAGCGATCCCACAAAGTCCCTTGTCCCTTCTGTCCTATGACAGCCCAGTGAAGAGAATGAGGAAGCAGGTCTTTATCAGACACCAAATCTGCCAGCCTCTGGACCTGGGCTCCAGCCTCCAGAACTGCGAGCAGTACATTTCTGTTGTCTGTAAGCCCCCCAATCCATGGTGTTTTGTTACAGTGGCCTGACCACACCGAGACACCATCTAAAGTGGAGTATCTAAATAGTCGTCTTCTTGTTTATTTAAACTTTCTTAAGGATTATTCATTACCTGTTCTTTTATCGGTGTCTTAATTCTATGTATTTTCTACGTCATCACTTCCTTTACTCTTTCAGTTGTTTTTCCACTTAACATCCACATGATCCCAAACCAAAACAAACAAAAAACCGAGTTCACGGAATTAGTACAATCGCCTGTGAGCCCACTGTTTGGCTTTGCTTGACATTTTGCCAAATTGACTTTAGATTTTTCTTTCCGTGGAAAATGAAAAAAGAGCTTACGGAAGTTCTTTTCTATTCTTATTTTAGTAAAAACAAAATGTTTTCATGAATTGACACCGAATTTGATCAAACATTATTTCTGTGTTTTCCAAGACACTCTCATTCTCTTCCCTTTTACTCTGTCAACGCGATAAATAACAGAAACACAATTTTCTAATTTTAAGCTATCTGTGCACTCTGCAATAAGTCCAATTTGTTCAAGATATATTCTTTTATTTATATATTGCTGATGCTCAGTTTGCCAAAATTTATTTAGGGTTTTTGTGACTGTGTTTACAAATGAGTTTCTTTATAACGTTCCTTTCTCTCGCTGTTCTGGTCAAGATTGTATTCTTCTTTTTCTATTTAAAAGAGTTTTTATACCATTTAGATAATCATTTGTTATACACTTAACACATCTGGGGGGGGTGTCCTTTTATAACTTCTGATAAAATTCTTCCTTGATTCTTCTGATAAAATTCTTCCCAGGTTTTCTGTTGCTTTTCAAGTCCCTTTGGATAAGTTATATTTACTTTGGGAAATGGTTCTTTTTATCTGTTTTCCTACTTACTGGCATCAAATTGTGATAAGCATTCTCTTCTGATTTTCAGAATCTCTTTTTCCTCTTAAGCAGCGTCTCCATTTTAGTCCTCAGGTATTGTGTAAGGTGCTTTATCTCATTTTTTCCAGCTCAATCTTACTTGCACACATTACTGTTTCATTAGCTTTTGCACTGAATCAGCTTTGGGCTTTACAATCTTCTCTGTTGTTTGTTTCTATTTCATCAATTTACACCTTCTTTTTTTAAAAAAGGATTTTAGGGGCACCTGGGTGGCTCCGTGGTTGAGCATTTGCCTTTGGCTCAGTCATGATCCCGGGGTCCTGGGATCCAGTCCTGCATCAGGTTCCTTGCAGGGAGCCTGCTTCTTCCTCTGCCTATGTCCCTGCCTCTCTCTGTGTCTCTCATGAATAAATAAATACAATCTTAAAAATAAATAAATAAAAATAAAAAATATTTTATTTATTAATTTGAGAGAGAGAGAGAGAGAGAGCTTGAGAGAGCATGAGCAGGGGGAGGAGCAGGAGGAGAAGCAGGCTCCCAGCTGAGCAGGGAGCCCTGTGCAGGCTCCGTCTCAGGATCCCTGGATCATGACCTGAGCCAAAGGCAGATGCTTAACTGACTGAGCTACCCAGGTGCCCCCTGATGGGTTTTTATATAGCCACTCGATCATGCCTGTTGTGCTATTAAAACCTTATACCTCTTTTCCTAACATTCATTGCCTTGATCTCAATTACAGACAGTGATTTGTTAAAAGTCTGTGCAGCTGTAACTCATTCACTTGGAATCATCCAGCAAGTATAGCATGATTTATTTGCTTATTCTGTTGCTGCACGATATTGTATGACAATAACTTCCTCCGAATCTTTAATACTTACCTTGATTCTCTTGAGTGGCTCCCAACTCCTCACCCAGGGGTGAACATCTAGCTCTGAAATACTTTGGACACGCTGTATATATTACTTTGTCTTTCACACTCAAGAGACTCTGAAGTTATTTATACTTAAAGTTCTTGGAATGCAAGAGTTGCTTAGTTACTAATGAATCATGTCATGCCTCTTCACCTACAGTCACAGTGCTCATCTTAGATAAGGCACATAATGAGTGGTCATCAAATTCTTGTGAGTCGTAATACTGATGATGCTTGATGGGCCGCCAGCAACATTGGAGAGCAGAATTTCAAGTTAGATATTTTTTAAAGCAAAACTTTTTTTTCCGCGTTGAACTGAAGCCTACAAAATTCATCCGATGTTTTTCACAAAACTGAAATATTGTAAATGTAGTAGTGTCGTGAAGAGGTATGAAATCAAGCCCCAGACCAATTTGAGGATGAGCATGTTGGAGATCCGGTGGCTTCTCACCTCCTCCCACAGGGCCTAGCTGGCCACGCTTGCGTGGCGCTGGTTGATGGGGAGCTGCTGATTCCAAACCCATCCCGGAGAATGGAAAGGAGAAATCCTAGAGCTGTTTTGGTGGAAGGCTGTGAGGTTTCCAGCAAACCATCAGTTGCTTCTCCACCGTATTGCCCAATTAAATAATCTATAGCAGTAAAGTGTTTTATGTGCTGTTAAAGACAATAATACAGCAAACATCCGCATAACAACCTGAACCAAGAAATAAATAGGCAGTACCCCAAAAGTCCCTTCCCCCTCACTTCCTATCCCCAATAGAAACAACAACCATTTATCTTGACTTTTTAAAGAATCACTTTCCGGGCAACTGTGTAGGTCAGTTGACTGGGGGGTCCAACTCTTGGTTTCGGCTCAGGTCATTGTCTTGGGGCTGTGGGGTCTAGTCCCATATGGGGTTCTGCCCTGGGCATCGAATGTGCTTGAGATCCTCTCTTCTCTCCCTTTGTACCTCCTCCCGTCCCCACTTGCTCGCTTGTGTGTGCATGCTCTCTCTCTCTCAAATCAATTAATTAACTAGTTAATTGTTTTTTTAAAGAATCATTTCCTAAAAAAAAAAAAAAAAAAAAAAAAGAATCATTTCCTTACTTTTCTTTGCAGTTATAGCATTTACAAAAGCATAATTTTGTGTTTTTAAATTTTATATAAGTGGAATCTTCCTGTAGTTATTATTTTGTGATCCACTTCTTTTTTTTAAATTGTGGTACAACACACATAACATGAAATTTACTGTCTTCACTATTTTTAAGTGTACAGCTCAGTGGCATTAAGAACAGTCCCATCATTATGCCACCATCTACCTACAGAACTCTTTTTGTCTTACGAAACTGAAACTCTGTACCTATTACATAATAATTCTTCATTCCCCTCTGCTCCAAATCCCTGTCACCCACCATTTGACTTCTGTCTCTCTGAATTTGATTAGTCTGGGTACCACAAATAAATGGAATCATACGGTATTTGTCCTTTAGTGATGGGCTCATTTCACTTAGCATAATGTCCACAGGGTTCACTCTGCCACAGTAGGTGTCAGAATTTCCTTCCTTTTGAAGGTGGAATAATATCTCATTGTACGTACAAACCACATTTTGTTTACCCATTCATCCCCTGATGGACACTTGGGTTGCTTCCACCTTTTGGCAATTGTAAATAACATTGCTGTAAAAATGGATGTATGGATCTCTCTTCAGGTCTCTGTTTGCACTACTTTTGAATACATACTCAAAAGCAGTATTTGCTGGGTCATATGTAGTTCTAAGTTTTTGAGCCATTACCACACTGTTTTCCACAGCAGCTGCACTATTTTATATTCCCACCAACAAAGCACAAACATTCCAGTCTTTCTATATCCTTGCTAAGACTTGCTATTATCTGTTTTTTTCTTTTTTTATAGTAGCCACCCTGACGGGTGTGAGGTAGAATCTCACTATGTTTTTGTTTTGTTTTTTAAAGATTTTATTTATTTATTCTTGAGAGACACAGAGAGGGAGGCAGAGACACAGGCAGAGGGAGAAGCAGGCTCCCTGCGGGGACCCCGGGATCACACCCTGAGCTAATGGCAGATGCTCAACTGCTGAGCCACCCAGGCGTCCTGGATCTCACTGTGTTCTGATTTGCATTTCCCTAATGATTAGTGATGTTGAGAATCTTTTCATGTGCTTTTAGCCATTTGTATATCTTCTTTGGAGAAATATCTGTTCTCGTTTCCCTATGTCTTAATTGGCTTGTTTTCTGTTGTTGTGTTGTAGGAGTTCTTCATATATTTTGGATATTAACCCCTTAGCCAAATATATGATGTGCAAATATTTCTCCTATTCTGTAGGTTGCTTTTCACTCTGTTAATTATGTCCTTTGGTGCACAGAAGCTTTTAATTTTGATGTAACCTAGTTATCCAATTTTTCATTTTTTGGTCTGTAGTTTTTTGGTCTCATATCCAAGAAATCATTGCCAAATCCAATGTCAAAAAGTTTTCCCCTTTCTTCTTCCAAGAGTTTTATCGTTTTAGGCCTTAAGCTTAGGTCTTTGGTCCATTTTGAGTTAATTTTTGGATACATTACAAGGTAATCTTCATGTTGTTGCATGTGGATATCCAGTTTTCCAAAACCATTTGTTGAAAAGACTGTCTTTTTCCCATTGAATGATCTTGGCACCCTTGTCAAAAATCATTTGACTGTATATGTAAGGACTTATTTCTGGGTGCTCTATTCTATGCCATTGTTTTAAATGTCTGTCCTAATGCTGGTACCACCCTGTTCTGGAGCTAAGGTCTTTAAAGAGATAACTAAGGCAAAATGAGGTATTTAGGGCGGGTTCCAATCCAATATGACTGGTGTCCTTACGAAGGAGAAAACTTGGCAACAAAGAGCGTTTATTTCCCATCCTCTAGATTATACATATGTTACCAAGGCTTTTGCTCATCCTGATCCCATTGAAATTTCATGATAAGTGTAATGCATCATTGTCATATCATATGAGATGTTTTTAGCTCTCTCCTTTGATCAGGGAAAGGGGTTATTCTAGTGATTTCCATTTAGACTTCTCCACTCTGATAGCGGCTAACCCACAAGCCAGGGAAGTTACTTTGACTGTCAAGAATGTTGATTCCAATTATACACTCAGGGACTGGGGAAATGACTATTGTTTGGGTCCATGGACTCAAGGTCACTGTGGACTGGACCTTAGCCAGGACTCCGTTTATTGCCTGGCCCCTATCAACCTTCCTTCTAACAGTAGGGGAGGAGCATGAAGATTCTTTGGGTCTTTGGGTTACCAAAGTCAACTCAGACCCTGTGTCCAATAATTTTAGAAATGTCTGATTATCTCCCTTCCTCCAGTGTATTGTCTGCCCACCTGTTTTGCTCCAGGGACAACACAGTTTACAAGCCATCTTGCCATGTCCTTGTGGAGGGGGCTGCTCCTTGGTTGTTGTCTCTAACCTTTCAGTGGTCACTGTGATTGTAGCCTGCTGGCGTCTGGTGTGTGAGGGCTGGCACCTAGCTTCCACGACTGTGGGTTCTTATCATCCTATGACTGGTAATGAGCCCAGCTTCTCCCATCAGCCCTGACCTGCGGAGGAGAGCCACCACTGAACTTTCCACCAGCCCCTCTCTGGAGAGCATCTCAAATGGCCTCGGTGGAGGCCCTCTCATAGAACATTGCCCACGAGTGGTTTCTGGTCTCATGTAATCTGGCCATGCTTACACGTCTCAGACTCTAATCATTTGCCAGGGTAGCTGAGGCATTTTTATTCAGCTGTGTACTGTTCATCCCTTTCTCCAGGCTTCCAAGAGCCATCTCAGCAAGGAGTTTGCCCCATTGCCTGAGGTCCTTGCCAGGTTATCAAATCTTATCTCCAGAGAAATTATTTATCCAGGCTGACATGGCACCAGTCTTTTTTTTTTTTAAGTAGGCTCCATGCCCAGTGTGGGACCCTATGTAGGGCTTGAACTCCTGACCCTGAGATCAAGACCTGAGCTGAGATCTGCTTAACAGACTAAGCAACCCAGGTGCCCCAACATTGCTCTAGTCTTCACTGAGCATCCTTAAAATTCAATTCCAGGGCTCCATGCTGGCTGATTCCCATCATCCTTACAGCATATGGTCTCTTTCCTCCCTCACCACACCCAGTGTGTCTTCAGCTGATTTGTACTGGGGTTTAATCTAGCTCTTATCCCAGCAGCCAAGAGAGGAGGCAGGATGCTCCCAACGTGGGACAGCTGTTGCCTTGGGGAGAAAAAGTCTCTGCAGTGTCTTCCAATATATCAGAAGTGTCAACTCTTCCTAGAGGAGGGTAGGTCACGTCTGCAAGCCTGGGGAATGAGGAGTTGCAGAACCAGCATCTGCAAGGCATCCATTCACATGTCTCCATCCCATGGTTCAGAGTCCCGAGTTTTCCCCACTTGGGCCCTAACCTTTGGGTAACAGATCTGCTTTGGCTTCATGTGCAAGCCTCGCAAACATGGCTGATGGCCCTGTCTTCAGCCTGCCTCCACTGCCTGCCCTCCCGCAGGACAGAAGGGCCCCTTTGTAAGCTACCACCAAGGTTCTCACACTTAGTCATTAACTGCTTGCTAATGGCCCTTAGTTTCTCATTATCCCTCTGTAAGACCCCAATACAATTTAGCAGTAACCAGCCAACTGTTTTTATAGGCATGGCTCACCCCATATTGCTTGGATGCCTGCATTACCGCCACAGCCCCTTCACTGGCACATTTTTTCAATTGCCGCTGGGAAAATCTTTAGCAATGAAGCCTCTCCTCTGTGCCAGGGGCTACTTGGCACCACTGACTAATGGGGATAGTGTCATAGTGTCCTCCTGGCTCCCTTGATATATGTGGAGCAGTCTCAAATCCCCATTTATCATCTCTTGTCTTGGATTATTCTGGGCACCAAGTCATCCAGAAAGCAGACACCAAGACAAGAATTTCTTAGGGGAGATGCCAGTGAAGGAAAAGGAATAGGAATTGGAGGCGGGGGTTATACTATAATGGAGTTCTGGTCCCCAATAAAGAGAAGAGGGAAGAAAGGAAGCTCAGATGGGGGAGTCTTAAACCACAATGAAGTTCTAAGGAAGCTCAGTAAGGCTGTTGGGGAGGGGTGGGTGGCGCTTAAAACCAGAGTCACCTGTCCCAAGAGTCTTGTGTCTACCAGAAACAGGCTTCCCTCAGGGTGCTTGCCATGCTCAGTCACGGGCTGGGAGCAACCTGTGGAAGACCGGTCCTCTGCAAGAATGTGGTGATGGATATCAGAATGTAACAGCTGGCACCATCAACCATTATGATCCCCGCCGAGAGATCTGAGGTGCATTTTCATGGTGGACTGTGCAGATATAGGGTTTCTCAAGCACAGACTATGAAACAAGTACGTTCAGATATTCAGAAGTAATAAAACTAGCTCACAAATATCTCCAGGGAACCAGGCTCTATAAACACTACATTAACAAAGAAACAAGTAGAACTTCTAAAATTGAAAAACTCTATAGCTGAAATTGGTTACTCAAATAGAGTTTAATAGCAGGCTAGAAAGATCTAAAGAGAAAATCACTGAACTGGATGTTAATCAGAAGAAATTGCCTAGAATGCAGGACAAAAGACAAAAAACTACGGAAAAAGAATAAAAGATATAAGAAGTAGAATAAAGTCAACTATATATTCAGCAAGAGTCTAGACAAAGAGGATAAAACAAATAACTAAAAGACAGTATTTGAAAGGATAATAACTAATAACTAATAAAAGACATAAATCCACAGATTTAAGAAGCTCATCAAATCCTGAGCAGGGAAAATAAAATAAAATCCGCATCTTGACACATCGAGTGAAACTGAGACAAAACAGAATAAATACATTTTTAAAAGCCTAAAACAATAACATTTTTTTAAATCTAAAGAGAAAAAATGTTTAAAGTAACCAGAGAAATCTCATTGGAAAGAGTTACATTCCAAGGAAGCGCTTCTGCGTTGCTGAGGGAAAATAAATGTCAGCCTAGAATTATGTCAGGAAGGAGGGCAAATGAAGACACTTTCAGACAAACAAAACAGAATGGTTACCCCCAGCAGAAGCTCACTAAAGTAAATTCTAAAGGATATACTTTTAAAAAGGCAAATGATCCCATTTCAAGGGCCACAGAGGAGGAAGAAAGGAAGAGAAAAGGATGGTATAAAATAAATGTTTGGATAAGTCTAATAAACTGCATTAACCAACAATAAAGATGCCTTTGGGAATTAAAAAACTGATAGAGGGGCACCTGGGTGGCTCAGTCAGTTAAGCATCTGCCTTTGGCTCAGGTCATGATCCCAGGGTCCTAGGATCGAGTCCTGCAACCGACTCCCTGCTCAGCAGGGAGTTTGCTTCTCCCTCTCCCTCTGTCCCTCCTCCCACTTGTACTTCCTCTCTCTCTCTTAAATAAACAAATAGTTACTTTTTTTTAAATGATAGAAACATAACTTGTATAATCCCTGTGTAGGGAAATTTGGCAATACCTACCAAAACTACAAATGTACATACTCTTTTTTTAAAAAAAGATTTTATTTATTTATTCATGAGAGACAGAGAGAGAGAGAGGGGCAAAGACACAGGCAGAGGGAGAAGCAGGCACCATGTAGGGAGCCCAACATGGGACTCGATCCCAGGACTCCAGGATCACACCCTGGGCCTAAGGCAGGTGCTCAACCGCTGAGCCACCCAAGGATCCCTAAATGTACATACTCTTGGATTGTGCAATTCTACCGGGAATTCTAGGAATTTACATACTTATTATAATTAGTCTACCCCATTGTTTTTACTGCAAATATGGATATTTTAGACATATGTACACTTAGTGGAATGAACAGAATTCTCAGAATTCTGAAATTGTGCAATTCTTACTAAATTCTTTGATCCTCGCTGACTTTGTGTTTACCCTCACTGGATTTATAACTACTTCTATTTCTAAATGTTTTACAATTGAATCACAATTTAAATGCATCCAGGAAATTATCTTATTTGGACATTCCATGAGACATTAATCTATGAAATAGCAAATTTTTTATGTTATAAACAAAATAGTCCCTAATTTCTGTGTTTTGATTGCAAAATATTCTCATGTTGAAGTGTTCTACATTTCTAAAGGTTTAGCGACTTGTTTGAATTCAAAATGAATTTTCCCTAGTAACAGTTTTATTAATGATGATTATGTTTAGAAATAATCTCAAGAAAATGGATTTAACCCACAACAAGTTGAAATGGTCCATACTTAAGATGCAACATACCAAAAGCAGCATTTACTATTGCTGGAAAATTGAGAAAGGGAGAACTATAAATCTTTTTCTACAATGTTGATGCCTCTGGAAAAGTGGGTAAAAGTGGTGCAGACACGATTAGGTGAGAAGACAAAAAGAGACTTTTGCAGAACTCCGGGCCCCTTGGAGGGCTTGAGAATTTTGTGGAAAATTTGTGATTTCCTTTTTTCCTGCAAAAATGTCTAAGAGCATAAGATTTTTGCTTGAAGTTATGATGACTGTTTCGTTGGTGCACAAACGGAACCTAAGAAAGAAGAAGGGAAATAACCATTTCTCAGGTAACCACGTAAGACCTGAGGGAGGAAAGAAGGAAGGAGGATGAAAATTAGTCTGTTCCCAAGAAAGCAATTGCATGAGATTAAATACACTGAATTGCAAAAGGTAAAAAACCAAAGTAAAGGAGATAGGGACAGGTCTGCCCCTGAGTAATTATTACCAGGCCTGGCTCTCAAGGAAACTCAGTAAATGTTTACGAAACAGCAAACCTGAACTGAACTCAGAGTGTAGGTAGGATGCCCTGGAGAAAAGTTAAGGAAAAAAAGAAAAGAAAATAGTTAAGGGGTAAATGTCAGTTACCCCTATGAACCGCCAGGTGGCAGCATCATCTCATGACCCCTCAGGTGTCCCAGGTAAAATCCCGGCGGGCAGGAGGAGGAGACAATCTACAAACACAGAATTTTTGTATTAACAGATGTTCATTAGTCATGTGTTCATAATTTGGGAAGAACCTGAATGGATCGCTCTCAGATCAAGTGAAGTACACAGCTGGAGGAGAGTAATCTTGGAATTTCGGTTCCAAACTCCCCCAACATATTTTGACCTGAAGTCATTGTTCTTAAAAAATTGTTCCCCCAAAACTACATTTCTAAACACTAGTGTCAAGTTAAAAACACATGCAATGGGACGCCTGGCTGGCTCAGTCGGTGGAGCACATGACCGCATGACTCTGGGTCTCTGGGTTGTGAGTTCAAGCCCTGTTTTGGGTATAGAGGTTACTTAAAAAAATAAAATCTTAACACACACACACACACAGAGAATGGGTAACATAGTAACAGTTTTGATAACCGATATTCAGAAACAATTATTGCTTCAAGATGTTACCTATCTAAGAATGGTAGCTGTGAACTGACCTATTTCCCCAAAATACAATTATTCAAGCTTCATTATTTCAGGCTGATTCACACATGAATATTCCTGCGTGTATTACTAAAATAAAAATCAAGTGAAACAGATTAAAAACTATATTTAATGGTCCCCAAAGAAACTCTTAAAAAAAAAAAAAACTCTCTGCCCATGCCAGAGAATGATACCAAATAGTTTGAAAGTTTAAAGCAAGTAAAGTAGAAGGTAAGACAAAATATTCTTAGAATGTGTTGACAAAGATTTGAATAAGCCCCTAAGAGGACAGGAAACAACTGAGAGATACGCTTTTTTTTTTGTATTTAATCTCTGGTTTATCTAAGTGCTGATTGCCAGATTGGGGTCAGGTTAGCGACTCTCCTCTCTGTGCTCGGAAGGTTCAGGACCTGCCTCTTCTGCGTTCCGTGGCTGACAACCATCCATCAGCGTGCTTCTGTTCATCTCCAGTTCGTCTCCAAAATTCTCCTCTTCGCGCAGATCCATCCTCCTTTACCAAGAATTAGTTCTCTGCTGAACATCTGCCACTGGGAACCTGTGGATCTTGGAATGCCCAAGAACAAGATAGAAGTCAGGTGTCATTTCCTTTTCATTGCTGTGTGAGATTTCACACAATAATTCTTTTTTTTTTTTTTTAAGATTTTATTTATTTATTCATGAGAGACACAGAGAGAGAGAGAGGCAGAGACACAGGCAGAGGGAGAAGCAGGCTCCATTCAGGGAGCCTGATGTGGGACTCGATCCCGGGTCTCCAGAATCATGCCCTGAGCCAAAGCAGATGTTCAACCACTGAGCCACCCTGGTGCCCCTCACACAAGAATTCTAACACCTATGCATAAGTCATTAGCCTCACTGGAAACGCATTTGGTTACAATGGACTTGAGTCTCATACTCCTGACACTTTCTAAGAAGTAACACTAGGCACTGATCTTTGCAATAGTGAGTGCAGGGCCCTGGTATTTGTGATGTTTTATAAACATGCCTAAGATGAATGAGGGATGCAAGCACCCCAATTATTATCCTCAGTTCTACAAATTAATGTGGATAAGATGGGGTCAAAACCACAAGGAGATATCACCTCACTCCGGTGAGAATGGCCATCATCAGAAAGACAAGAGACGGACAAATGTGGGTGAGGATGTAGAGAAAAGAGAACCCTTGTGCACTGTTGGTGGAAATGGAAATTGGTGTAGCCCCTGGGGAAAACAGTATCGAGGTTCTTCAAAAAATTAAAAATAGAGCTACTATATGATCCAACAACCCCACCTGTGGGGATATACCCGTAGGAAACAAAAACACAATGTCAAAGAGATATCTGCACCCTCATGGCCATGGCAGCAATGAACATTTCCAAGAGCCAAAGCATGAGAACAGCCTAAGTATTCATCAAAGGATAAATGGAAAAAGAAGTGGATGTATATATATGATCTGACTTTATATGTGGGATCCAAACAAACAAACGAAAACTAATAGAAGAAGAGATCAGATTGGTGGTTACCAGGGGTGGGCAGGAGTGGGTATTGTCAAAATGGGACATCAGGTACAAACTGGGGGGCCTGGGTGGCTCAGTTGGTTAAGTGTCTGCCTTCAGCTCAGGTCATGATCTCAGGGTGCTAGGATCAAGCCCCACATTGGGCTACCGGCTCAGTGAGGGGTCTGCTTCTCCCTCTTACTCTGCCCCTCACCCTGATTGTGCTTTCTTTCTCTCTCTCTCTCTCTCTCTCTCAAATAAATAAGTAAAATCTTAAAAAAAAAAAAAGGTACAACTTCCAGATACAAGATAAATAAGTGCTAGGGATGAATGTACAACATGCTGACCATAGCTAACACTATGAGTATGATATAGAGGAAGACTGTTAAGATATAGTAAATTCTAAGATTTCTCACCACAAGAAGAAAATTTTTTTTCTTTTCCCTTTTTTTTTTTGTATCTATGAGGTGATGGATGTCAACCAAACTTATTGTGCCAATCCTTTCACAATATATGTGAGTCAAACCACGATGCTGTACACATTAGACATACGTGCTGTATGTCAACTATGTCTCCATAAAACTGGAAAAAATAAAACAAAGACACTATGGGTGTCCATGAAGTTAAAAATACCATTTATAAAAAAAATATCAGGATTTCCTTTGTTTTATTTACTATATGAAGCCTACTTTGAAGGGATGTTATTGAATATGCAGAAGGTAAGGGCAATATATTTGCAGCATTTAAATGATTGCTATTTACAAGATAGGCAATCTACATGGACTTCAAAATAGTCTGACATGGGGGCACTGTAAAGAATATTGGGTGATTTTGTGAATATTTAAAAAAATATATCCCTTAAAGTTAAAAGGGGGTGTTTAATAGAGCATGGGAAACCATGACTGCCATTGGAAGTAATTTGGGCTTTATCTGTTAAATTAGGCAACAAAGAGCCACTCAGATATTTTGAGAGAAAAATTCTATCATTTGTGTTGTAGGAAAATAACTCCCTGAAGGATGAATAGCTGAAGCTGAACGTAGGGAAGCAATGTAGGTGATGATGGGTCCCGGCTTTGCATTGTGACTGGGAATGGGGAGAAGGTGAAAAGCAAGGGGAACTCTGCAGGCAGTGGGTTTGGGGGTTTGGGAGTCAGGCATGAGGAGGGAAGGAAATTCACAATGCTTGAGTGACTTCACATCTCGGGTCACTAGGAAGATGATACAGTCTTAAAGGAGGGAGGGAAAAGTATGATCAGACAATGGATTGGCTGTGGGAGTTTCTAGCAAGACATGGCTATGAAGATGTTTACCCTTGGACAAGTCTGTGTAGACCTGGGGTCGGAGGGGTAAAATGAGGGCTCTAGATGCAGAATTCTTCAGCACAAAAGCCACAGTTGGGGCCATGAACATGGGAAATAGAAAGGATATATGAAGAAAAATACAGAACAAGAGTGCCAAGAAGGAACCTGGAGAGAGCATTTATGTTGGGGCAGAAGGAGGGGCAGAGGACCCAGGGGAAACCCCTGGTTGTTCACACCCAGAAAGAGGGGACAATCAGCAGGGTTCAAGGGCAGGGAACCCACAGTGGGAGCTTTCAAGGTGAGAGCTCGAGACTGCACCGTGTATTCGTTTGTTGAGGCTGCCATGACAAAGCACCGGGATGTTAGTACCACAGACCACATGACTTCAGTGACAGAAACTTATTTTCTGAAAGCTTGAAGTCCAGGATCCTGGTGTTGGCAGTGCTGGTTTCTTCTGAAGGCCTTTCTCCTTGGCTTGTAGATGGCCACCATCTCCCTGTGTCTTCTTCACATGGCCTTTCCTCTCGGTGTCTGTGTCCTGATCTCTTCTTCTATTAAGGACACCCTTCACAGCAAATTAGGGCTCATCCACATGACCTCATTTTACCTTAATTGTCTCTTTCTCCAAATACAGTCACATTTTGAGATTCGGGGGGTTAGGACTCTCACATGGGAATTTGAGGGGAGCACAATTCAGCCCATAGTAGGCTGTGAGGTCTGAAAACTCCTCACTGGTAAACTAAGGGTCATACAGGCATCATCCTGACCACAGCTAATCCTTACTGAGCACATACTGTATGCTGGGCCAAGTCTGAACACTTCACATGTATTAGCTCAGTTTATACTCTCAAAGGCCCTGTGAAGTAGGTACTACTATAATCACTTCTTTCCCAGAGAAAGAAATAGACATGCCACAGGGTAACTTGCCTAAGGTCACACAACTTGGCAGATTCCTTGGGCCTAGCTTCTGCTCATTGAATTTTGGTCAGTGAATTTCTTTTCTTTTCTTTTTTTAAAGATTTTATTTTTATTCATGAGAGAATCAGAGACATAAGCAGAGGGAGGAGAATCAGGCTTCCTGCAGGGAGCCCAATATAGGACTCCATCCCAGGACCCAGGGATCACACCCTGAGCTGAAGGCAGATGCTCAACCACTAAGCCACCCAGGTGTCCTGGTCTGTAAATTTCTAAGTTTGCTCTCAGCAGCAACAGAGATCTGCAAAAGTAGAGATGTTGCTGCCTACTAACTGGAGCAGAAGCATGTTTCCTCTGAGCTGGCATTGACTGCAGGCTTTCTCTGCAGTGGGAGGTGAATTCTGGTGGCCAGGAGCAGCGATGAGGACAAAGGAAAAGAAACAGTAACTAATAGCTGGTTACAATGCCCCAGATTGAAAAAATGCAAAGGAAGTGACCCTATGATGACTTCAAACTTATTACATCTGCTATGATTGTACATTGATCTAAGTTGTGCTTCTTACTTTTGGATTTGGGAGTTTTTTTTTTTTAACTTTTTTTTTATTTATTTATGATAGTCACACACACAGAGAGGGAGAAGCAGGCTCCATGCACCAGGAGCCCGACGTGGGATTCAATCCAGGGTCTCCAGGATCGCGCCCTGGGCCAAAGGCAAGCGCCAAACCACTGCGCCACCCAGCTTCTTACTTTTGGAATTGTAGTCCCAGAAAGTACGATAAAAGGCAGTGAGGAAATATTCAACACTGCATTTATATGCTCAAAATAAAAATTTTAAAAATCTGTAGGTTGTACAAATATCTTTTAATCTTGTATTTTCCATTGATTTTGGCTTTATTGGCTTTTTTTTTAAGATTTTATTTATTTATTCATGAGAGACACAGAGAGAGAGAGAAGCAGAGGCACAGGCAGAGGGAGAAGCAGGCTCCATGCAAGGAGCCTGATACGGGACTTGATCCCAGGACTCCAGGATCATGCCCTGGGCCAAAGGCAGATGCTCAACCACTGAGCCACCCCAGGATCCCCCCCCCTTTTTTTTAAAGCTTTATTGGCTTTTTAATCAGAGATAACTTTGTGATCTTCGGTTCCAAGTTAGATTTTACCATGAGAAGACTGAAGAGAAAGAAATAGTAAGATAGGCACACGGAGACGCTCATGCACATACGTGCACACACACAAGCTCAACAGATACACACGGAAATAAAGATGTGAGAGGAAAGGAAATAAAGTCAGGTTACTAAAATTAAATTTCAAGCAGCACCAGTCAGTGAGGGTCCCTAAGAAAAGCTTGGTCACTTTTATGTAGAAGAGAGATTCCCAAAACAATGGCACCAAAGACTGGAGAATGGCCCCAGAAAGGTCTTGGAGTGCTTCACTTTTGTAGATCTCCCTCCAGAACAGTCTGGAACAGGAAACCACAAGAAACTGGATGAAATTAACTGCCTGAGGGTGAAAGGGACTGCTTCTGTGAAAACTGAGAGGTGATCTGTGGCCTAGGCTCTGTCCACTGGCGAACATCTGGCCCACCACAGGTACAAGAGAAGACCCTTGACACCAGACCTTGGCAGTATCTGCAGACTGGTGTTGGGAGGCCTGTGCTCTCCTTGCTTCTTTGATTCGTTCATCATGGTCACATCTCATTGGGAGCATCTGATTGGCGGAGCCCAGTCCAGCACCACACCGGGAGCATCTGATTGGCTGGGCTAAGTTGACCTACTGCCAGTATTCTCATCCTGGTTCCTCTAGTGGGAAGAATTCCGAGCCTTCCATCAGGTCCCCCACACTTGGGCATACCCAAGCTTAGGAAGAGGATTTAGATGTTGGGAAAAAGAAAGCCCATTACAGTGTTTACACAGCTATTGTCAGAGACAGGGCACTGCTTGGAATCGTGAGATTTCTAAATTAGAAACTTAAAGAAATTAAATTTATTCAGTAAGGACAAAATATTTTATTTTTTTAAAATTTTTTATTTATTTTTATTTTTTTTTATTTTTTAAAAATTTTTATTTATTTATGATAGTCACAGAGAGAGAGAGAGAGAGAGGCAGAGACACAGGCAGAGGGAGAAGCAGGCTCCATGCACCAGGAGCCCGATGTGGGATTCGATCTCGGGGTTCCAGGATCGCGCCCTGGGCCAAAGGCAGACACCAAACCGCTGCACCACCCAGAGATCCCAGGACAAAATATTTTAAAATATACTCCAAGATTATATGAATTACCTTTTGGAGTGAGGAGCCAAACACAGAGGGGAGGGAAGGATGCAAAGACAGACAGGACTGTCAGAGCCTGGAAAAGAAAAGGGGAGAAGGGACAATGAACCAATTCCTGTGGCTCTCCTATGCTAGACACATTTAGATACAGTATCCCTGGGCTCCCTTCAGTTGCCTGAGGAAGATGCTTGTGTTTCATTGAAGGAATAAGGACTTTGGAGCTCAAAGAAAGGTGATTGTTAGGGTCATCCAGCTACTATGTGGTACAGCCGGCAATCCAGCAAAGATCTTTCTGGCTCCCAAAGTCTAGGCTTTCCCCTTGGGCTACTGCAGCATCATCTAATGCTCGTAAGGAAAGTTGCTGGACGTGCATACACAAAAAGAACACAGTCCAAAAAAGAGTGAGCAAAAGGAACACGCACACATTTCTCCATATTCATGCACGTTTCTGTATCACATTGACTGAAAGGGAAAGAAGAAAGAAGGGGAGAAACCCTAGCAGATTTTGAAACAGGAGTCAGACTCCACAGGTGGATCTTTTCATGTGCCGGGGTGTGGGATTTCAGGGCGTCACTCTTTCCCATGCTGGTCTGTTCTTCACAGTTGCTCAGCAGCTCTTTATATCTGCTCCTCTATGGTCCTGGGCACTTGAAGACCCTTATGGCCAGGGGAGGTACAGATTCTCAGTGAAGCCAGGATAGCAAAGGCATTTCTGTCTCCAGGAACCCTTGAATGGAGCCAAAAGCTGGACTTGGCCAATAGGTCAGAGGTTGCTTCACCCCTTTGTAGGGAGAGTCTCCCAGCTTGCACCTTGGACTTTTCAAAAGGGGGCCAATAGTGTTCTCTGCTAAAAGGAAAAGCCTCTGTTGTCAACATTTTTTTTCTTTGAGAAACCAAAGCAAAACATAGGAGTGAACTTTGTAGCTATTTCACTCAAAAACCAAAGACCAGCCACATGGTTCCCAAGCCAACAGTGATCTGATTGGCCATGACTTCTCACTGTGTGTTTGCAAACACAGCGTGTATATTGTCTGGTATATATTTGTGTACAAAATTATTGTAAGTTCGGACTACCTTTCTACAGTTCAATATAAATCAATACTGGCCCTGGGATACATTTCTCTGCCTTTACAGAGTGAAACAGAAATCCACCAAGAGGTTTAGCTAATATGTGGCTCTAGTGAATGTATTTAAGTCAAGAACGTCTCATTCTGCAATTTCTCTGGGCATTGGGCCCAAATTAGTTTTATGGTGCTCCACTTCCCATATTTATTTTTAAGTGAATGCTTTATAAATTATTACTCTATTATCCATGATATAAATTTTGATGGGTCAATATATAAGAATGAAAAAGCATAAGGCTACGCAACTTACAACCACAATGGCAGAAGAAAGGGCTTTTCATGCCAGTTACAATGGACGTGCCAAAATAGAATTTTCTGACCTTTATGGCAGTTCAGAGTCCATCTATTTCATCTGCTATTTGGCTGTCTGAATGGTTGGACTTTATTTCCTCCATATTATACTGAACTTTTAAGAACAAACACAAATTTATAGCAAAGGATTGTGCACAGATGTGTACCATTACATATTTAAATAGGTTTTATATGCACCTCACTTTTATATCTAAATAATGTAGTGTATGATGTTTTAGAAATGTGTTTTTTGAGCATTTAACCTATGACTCTCACCAGTTCACCAAGTGTACTGGAGAGTGTCTTACACAAAACAGCCATTCAAGAATACTGGATTTTTAGAAGGAATTATTACTCCACTTAAGCTGGAATTATTCTAAAGAAAAATAATTTAGAATTAATATTATTTAAAGATTTTTGTCTGTGCATTTTTAAAAATCCTAATTATTCTTAATTGTCCCTGCCCCAAAATTTATTTCACGAGGTTTGATTGTGTAACACAATAAAAATGGCTATACCTAAAATATACAATATTTCAAAATAAATCATAAGACAGATATTTCTTGGCATTTATAGATTACTAGTCAACATTGCATGAACTGAATTAAGATAAACTCTTATCAAGCTGGAATCATAGATCTAGAAGAGATTTCAAGATGCAAATGGTGTAGCCTCCTCTTGTGCAGGTAGATCAATCTACCTGTTGTAAAAGGCAATGGTTGCCTTTGCAAATTTAAAATATCTCAGGGCTCCTGGCTAGCTTGGTGGGAAGAGCATGCAACTCTTGTTCTCAGGGCTGTGAGTTTGAGCCCCATGTTGGATGTAGAGATTACTAAACAAACAAATAAACAAAAACAAACACACACATAACACTTTAAAAAATACATATATCCATAAAAGGAGACCTCACCTGATTTCCTGTCCCAGGACCATATGTGATCTCACAAAAAAACTATCTTAGGTCTACCTAAGCTAATATTCTTTTGTTCAGCTCTCTATTTTGATTCCAAAATCAAAATTGTAGGTTTCCATATAGGAAAGTTGTAGTACAGACTCTTTACCCTATCTCCACTAATGTGGAAATCTTATAAAACCATGGTCCATTGGCCAAGCAAAGAAATTAATGCTGGAGCATTATTATTCACTAAACTCCTGACTTTGTTCAGATTTCATCAATGTCATTTTATTTTATTTTATTTTATTTTATTTTATTTTATTTTATTTTATTTATTTTATTTTTTCATCAATGTCTTTTCTGATCCAGAATCCAAAGTGGTACCTTTTAGTCATCATATCTACTTAGTCTACTCTAATCTATGATTGTTTCTCATTCTTTCCTAGTCTTTCATGACGTGTTTTAGAGAATGTCCCCCAATCTTGGCTTATCTGATGTCTTTCTCATGATCAGACTAAGATTAGGGGTTTGGGGGAAGCATAATGCAGGGTGAAATGCCCTTCTTAGGACATCATATCAGCGTACATGTTATCAATATGACATCATTAGTAATAAATTAATCTCGATCACTTCATGTTGCCAGATTTCTCCACCATAAAGTTACTATTTTTCCGACTTTGTTTTTTAAAATGAATCACTGACTCCTGCTCATACTCAAGGCGGAGAAGAGGCTCCATGTCCTGGAGGGAGAAATATCTGCATAAATTATTTGGAATTCTCCTCTGAGGAAAATGTGTTCCTTTTCACATTGATTTATTCAACATTTACTTATTATTGGACTCATGTGTATTTATTTTATTTGCAGTTGTGATCCAAAACTGTGTTATTGATTCTCAAAATTGTTCCAGCTTTGGCCATTATAGGCTATTTCAGGTTGTTGTGTTAAAAGGTACCCGTAAGGTTGTAATTCCCAGGGGGTGACTGAGTGACCACACAGAGAGGCTAATGACATGGAAAGAAGAATTTGTCACTTACAAATTCACTTAGAGAGAAGGGGACACACCTCACCACACAGGGCCACAGTGGGAAGCATCAGATTTGGTCGGGAGATGCACACAGGAGTGAGGGGAAGGCAAGACAGAGAAAGACAAACACTTCAGGATTCATTTGAATAATTGTGTCCCTCGGTGTCTGGTACCTGGCCCTGCATTGATACAGCGCTGGGGAAATACTTACTTGATGCGTGTGATTCAATGAAGGAGGTGGTTGGAGATACAGATTGGGGAGTAGTTAGAGGGCTTGTAATAGGATTTAGACACACCCACAAAAGTTGGATTGCAGGGGAGCTATAAACCATTCTGGCCATTAGTTTGGCCCTGTAATGCCAAGTAGACAAATACAGAATCTAAGAAACAGGGTTATAACAATAGGCTCTTTCTATATATATCCCCACTGTTTTGTTCTTTGATTATTTCATTACTTTCTGGCACTACAGGATGCTCCAGGCTCATCCTGTACTTTTCCTGCTCTTGCCCTAGAATTGTCCATTTCTCCAAGGATTCCTGGTTCTTTTATTGAGAATGGTATTAGAAATGAAGACCTGGGGGCCCCTGGGTGGCTCATTTGGTTAAGCATCTGCCTTTGGCTCAAGTCATAACCTCAGAGTCCTGGGATCAAGCCCATGTCTGGCTTCCTGCTAAGGGGGTAGTCTGTTTCTTCTTCTCCCTTTGCCCTTCCCCCTCACTAATGCATGTTTTTTCTCTCTCTCAATAAATAAATAAATAAAATATTTTTTAAAAAGAAAAGAAATCAAGACCTGGTGCTGTGTCTAGTCCTTGCTGCTGAGATGTCATTATTTCTAGGTGCTCTAATGAGACAAGCTAGGAAATACATGTGTGCATACAAACCCATGAGTACACCCACAGCTCTAATTTATTTATCTATCTGCCTGCCTTCCTGTATTAAACTACATACGAGTTCATACTGATGCCTCCAACATTAATCTAGGGTTCACTCTATCCACTTGTTTATTTGTTTGTTTGTTTGTTTGTTTGTTTTTAACAGCAGAAATCTGGCTCAGGTCTACCTAAAGCGTTGCTAATAATAATGACTCGATTTTGAATGAGGACGGAAAGTATAGAGGCAGCATCTTCCACTCACTAACCTCGACTCTGCTGGGATACGGCCTGTAGGTCTGGCACTGGAGGCAGAGTCCCAGCTTCCTCACGAAGCTGCCTGACTTCGTGCAAATGAAGTGATCTGTGCTGTTTCCTCACCTCTCAAAGGCTGTTGGAAGGATTAAATGAGTTTGTATAAGTAAAGCACTGGGGGCAGTGCCTGGCTCCCATACAGTGCTTGATAATTGTTAACTTTTTAGGAAAGTCGATAGCAAAAGATTTATTTGGCCAAAATATCCAATAGCCAACGGTGACCTGATGATTTAAAATTTTACAAATGTTCGCAAGTATGAGTCATCAATTAACACAATATACAGAGAAAAATCATTTTGGTAGGAAAAATCTTCGGTGGTTTAATGTTTGCTCTGTATGAATCAATGCATTCCTCTGTGGCAGATGCTTTAACCATAACTTCTCCAAATTACACATCATTCCTTAGTGTGGTGGCATAAGACCTACTTTCAGTCCCCTTTTGTCATGATTATTGTTTTCTACTGGACTTATTTTCTTTTTTGCTGAGAAAGTTGACTTTTTTTTTTTTTTTAATGTGAAGGCTGATCTTCCTTTGGGTTTGGAGTTTTTATTCTATTATGTAGTATTCCATCACTTTAATATCCCCAGTGAGAAAGCAGCACAGAAGTATTAGCATGCAACCTTGACATTTAAGGAATATTCTAAATCTTTGCAGTGGCAGTTTCTTTAAAAAATGTAAAAATATCTGAAATATTTAGCCTTGACAAAGATATAAAAGATAAGTTCTGGATCTATCGTTCATCTATATCTCATTTGAGCATTACAGCGGCTCTGTCTACAGTCACTTTTTCCTTTAAAGTTCATGGGCTAGGGATCCCTGGGTGGCTCAGTGGTTGAGCATCTGCCTTCGGCTCAGGGTGAGGATCCTGGAATCCTGGGATCGAGTCCCACATTGGGCTGCCTGCGGGGAGCCTGCTTCTCCCTCTGCCTGTGTCTCTGCCTCTCTCTCTCTGTCTCTCGTGAATAAATAAATAAAATCTTAAAAAAAAAAAAGTTCATGGGCTATTGTTTCATAACTAAGTAAGGTCTTGCATAGTTAGGTGGAATCAAGATGTTATAGAACCAGAGAGATCCAGGCACCTGGGTGGCTCAGTGGTTCAGCATCTGCCTTCAGCTCAGGGTGTGATCCCGGGGTCCAGGGATCGAGTCCTGCATCTGGCTCCCTGCAAAAAGTCTGTTTCTCCCTCTGCCTGTGTCTCTGAATCTCTGTGTATCTCTCATGAATAAATAATAAAATCTTTAAAAGAACCCCAGAGAGATCATTCAGGGTCATTCAGGGCAATACTTACAAAACTCACTTAATCAAAGGAGCAATGTAGAATGTATTCAAGAGCAGCTCAGGCTATTGATAAATACGCAGATTCCATTCCCTTGATCTGGAGAGTCTGATGCCATAGTGTTGACCCTGCAAATCTGAAGGTTTATCCAGAGTTCCAGGTGACGCTCACTCCCCATTAGGCAGATTTAGAAACACTGATTTAACCCAAGACCCTGATTTTATATAAGGAAACCGAGAACCAGGTAAGAAGATCCACTTCCCTCTGTGGACTTCTCTTCCATAAGATTCATTAAGCTCCTGCTTGTAGATAGCACCACACCAGTAAATGGGGGTGGAGAGCAAGGTTTGGACAGCGCGTCTCTATGCACTGCTGGACGAAGTGTAAATTGGTACACCCTTCTAGATAGTGTGGCGATACATGGCAAAATATTAAAAGTGCTTCTCCTTTGACCCAGTGATTCCAGATGGAGACAGTATCTCTTAAGCTGTCACCAAGACCACTTGTAACAGAAGCACCTGGGCTTCCTGCAGAAGGTGTAGAGTTCAGCCTTATTTCAACTGGTTGAATCAGAACTGGCAATTAGCATTTTTAACAAGGTCATCAAGAAGAAATCCTTGTGTTTGGACAGCCCTGATGGCTCAGCAGTTTAGCACCGCCTTCGGCCCGGGGTGTGATCCTGGAGACCCGAGATCGAGTCCCACGTCAGGCTTCCTGCATGGAGCCTGCTTCTCCCTCTGCCTGTCTCTCTCTCTCTCTCTCTCTCTCTCTCTCTCTCTCTGTGTGTGTCTGTCATGAATAAATAAATAAAATCTTAAAAAAAAAAAAGAAATTCTTGTGTTTAATAAATGCTTAAAAAAGAAAGAAAGAAAGAAAGAAAAAGAAATGCTGCTCTGGGGCGCCTGGGGAGCTCAGTTGGTCAAGCATCTGCCTTCGGCTCAAGTCATGATCTCAGGGTCCTGGAATGGAGACCCCATTGGGCTCCCTGTTCAGTGCTTCTCCTTCTCCCTCTGCCTGCTGCTCCCCCTACTCGTGCCTTTTCCCTCTCTCTGTCAAATAAATAAAATCAGAAAGAAAGAAAGAAAGAAAGAAAGAAAGAAAGAAAGAAAGAAAGAAAGAAAGAAAGAAAGAAAGAAAGAAAGACTGCCCTAACAAGCAGGAGGAATCAGAGCCCTAGTCGGGTGAGGAGGACATCATGGGGTGGGATATTGGGACGGGTAAGAACAGTGTGTGTGCATGGGTGAGCAGTAAAACAAACAGGGTGAGAACGGTGTCCCCATGGAGGGCCTGCCCAGCATACGGTGTCAGAAGCCAGGCAGTTGAGAAGATCATCATTTGAGGGAGCATGTTGCCTCAGTGTGGGGTGTGGGAGCCCACAGTGGCTAAGGAAGGCTCCACAAGAGGGTGGGCCAGGCGTCAGATGTGCATCTCACTGGGCAAAGCACAGTGGCACCCTTTGAGGTTAGTTACATTCAGAGGTATTGATTAAATATATAAATGGTTAAGGATTAGGAGAGTCAGATTTCTCCCTGTTGAGGATGGGAGTTACAAATACGGAAAAGAAACAAAATAGGAATGAATCCTGTGGTGTTGCATGAGAATTGAAGGAATTCAAGTGAACTCATAGTTTTTATTTTTTAAGATTTTATTTATTTATTCATGGTAGACAACACAGAGAGGGGCAGAGACACAGGCCGAGGGAGAAGCAGGCTCTTCACAGGGAGCCCGATATGGGACTCCATCCCAGGACCCTGGATCACGACCTGAGCCAAAGGCAGACGCTCAACCACTGAGCCACCTTGGTACCCTGAACTCATAGTTCTTGATATGCATGTGTACACATGCTCAGAGGGCCTGAGTGGCGCTCCAACAGCAGTGACTTCACCCATATGTTCATTTCTAAATACCTCCCCATTAAAAGGAACTAGAATCCTTGGAGAAATAGCTGATTCTAGCTCTGGGGCAGGGAAGGCCTAAAAGAAGGCTGGATTATCTTTTTGGGTCAGAAAACAAGGGTTCAAGGGCACCTGTGTGGCTCAGTGAGTTAAGCATCCTACTCTTAGTTTCCACTCAGTATCCTGAGATCAAGCCCCGGAGGGGCTCTGCACTGGGCAGGGAGACTGCTTGAGATTCTCTCTCTCTCCCTCTGCTCCTCCCCCTTCACTCATGTGCACATGTACTCTCTCTCCCTCTGAAAAAAAGAAAAAAGAAAAAAAAAGAAAACAAGCCTTCAAAGAATAATGGGGATATGTGACAGGACACGGGAGCCAGACTGAAGGAACTTCCATTGTCCAAAAAATTAGGGCGAGGGGAGGGCAGGGAGTTAATGTCTAATGGGTAGATACTTCATGTGTGGAAAATGAGAAAATTCTGGAGACGAATGTTGGTGATGGTTGCACTATAGTACTTCATGCCTCTGGACAGTATTGTTAAAAGTGGTTAAAGTAACAAATTTTATGCTATGCAAATTTTACCACAATAAAAAACGATGGTAATGGATCATAGCACATTGAATATAAAATCATCCTATGGGTCCCTCATGATAGATAATGATAATGGTACTGATAATAATAATAATAGTGCCAGGGGATTCCTGGGTGGCGCAGCGGTTTGGTGCCTGCCTTCAGCCCAGGGCATGATCCGGGAGTCCCGGGATTGAGTTCGAGTCCCACGTCGGGCTCCCTGAATGGAGCCTGCTTCTCCCTCTGCCTGTCTCTCTCTCTATCTATCTCATAAATAAAAAAAAATAATAATAATAATAACAATGCCAAAAGGTGATAAGGAAAGTTCCTCATAAGAAAATGCTGTTTGCTAAATGTGGGGAAAGGCTTATCATTTTGGAAAACCATCAGTGTAAGCATTGATGTATGTAAGCATGGAGCCTCAATAAAATGCCAAATCCAGTGGGCGAAAGATTTGTTTGGGAAAAGGATATTCATGCCATCTCAAAGACTCACCCCACAGATAGCTGTTAACCACGAAGGAGAAAAGATATCTTCCAAATGGCATCAGACGCACCTGACAGTCGCCGTGTTAAGCGAGTATGTTGGGTACCACCAATGGTGGCACGAAACCACCAAACCTGCCTCCCAATGTGATAAAGCGGGAAGCATGCAACCTGACCGTGAAGTTCTCTTGACACGAATTTTAATCTGAAACTAATCCTGAAGAACTCAGCTAAAACCAGATTGTGAGATGTTTTGCAGAGCTGCTGGCTTAGATTCTACGTCCTTGTCACGAAAGATTAAAAAAAAAAAAAAAAAAGAAGCAAGGGGATGTTTGAGATTAAAGGGGACTTAGCAGACAGGATAACTAAGCACCATGTGATGTCCTTGGCCATGTCCTGTTTTAAACAAACAAGCCAATAATAAATAGCTAGAAAGGACGTCTTGGGGCAACAGAGGAAATTTGAATACTGGCTGTATATGAGATAAAATTTATTGTATCATTTTTAATCTTTTAGGTTTGATAATAACACTGCGGTCATATGGGAGAGCTTCCTTTTTTTAAGGAGATATGTATTGAGATGTTTAGGAATCAAATGTCATATTTGTAATTTACTTTCAAAGAGTAGAGTAAAAAAGCCTGTATCTTGATCTATAGACAGAAATGAAAGCGATGTGGCGAAATGTTCATATTTCCCACTGAATCTGGAAGGCAGATATGTAAATACTCGCTCGCTATCCTTTCCATTTTTCTGCGGTTTTTATATTTTTCAAAATAAAAAGTAGAGTCCAGGTCTCTCAGGGATGTCTCAAGAAGTAAATGATTTTGGATTTATTTTAAAGATACTAAAATAAGAGATACCTGGGTAGCTCAGCATCTGCCTTCAGCTCAGGGCGTGCTCCCAGGGTCCTGGGATCGAGTCCCGCATTGGGGTCCCTGCAGGGAGCCTGCTTCTCCCTCTGCCTGTGTCTCTGCCTCTCTCTATGTGTCTCTCATGAATAAATAAATGCAATCTTTTTTTTTAAAAAAAGATACTAAAATAACTGTGTGACACCACCAAAATGTTAGATACTTAAAGGCATACAAACAGCACAACCTCTGGGAATGCCCAAGTACTGCCAATCAGCATCCCAATCTAGCAGGACTTTGTCCTTATTCACCTTTTAGACTCCAGAACGCCGTTCATAGTAAGTAAGTGCTTAATAAATGTTGAATGGGTGAGTGAGGCATTTGTTTTATTTTGTGACTGGATGTTTTAGGCAACTCCTTAAAAAAGGGATTTGGTTTTAATGCAGAAAGAGGTGAGGTGAAGTGAAGGGTACGAACAACAAAAAAACTGGTGTGCACGATGCAGCTCGGGGCAGGCTGCCCCCCACCCCCACCCCCGGCCTTCTCGCCATCCCCACCTGACCAGTATAGGATGCTGTTCTAAAACCCAAAGTGTTTAGTAAGCGATTGAGCATTCCTTGTGTAGAATTACTGTTGTGCATCATTCGTTATGGTTTTAAAAAGTTCTGGTATAGGATAGTAATTTGAATTTGTGGGTTTATCATAATTGGATCTTATTTGTATGTATGTTCCCCAAATCTGTGAATAAATAAACAAGGGAACCCTTAGTCTATTTTAGAAAGAATAAACTTTAGTGTGCCATTTGCATTCACACACTAATTGTGCTAATTGTAAGTAATTTTTTCATCTGTTCATTAAAGCGTGTTTCCCAGGTGGTGGAGTAGGTGGTAGATATTCCTCACACTTCGAGCTATGGTATTTCTGTGTGTGTGTGTGTGTGTGTGTGTGTGTGTGAGTGTGAGAGAGACAGAGTGAGAGAGAAAGACAGAAAAAGAGATATTGAACATACAGAGAAGTGTATAAAACATGCAGACATAGTGTAACAAATAAATATAAAGCAAACAAGTGAAAAAACAGAACATTTTTAGAGTTCCTCTTCCCAGGTCCTGCTCCACAAGTTCAACACCATCCATCTCTTTTATTTTTTTTAAGATTTTTTAAAAATTTATTTTTTTAAATTTATTTATTCATAGAGACACACACAGAGACACAGAGAGAGAGGCAGAGACACAGGCAGAGGGAGAAGCAGGCCGCATCCTGGGACCCCGGGATCACGTCCTGACCCAAAGGCAGAGGCTCCACCCCTGAGCCACCCAAGCATCCCCCATCCACTTCTTTATCTTGACCTTTGTGTTAATTATTCTCTTGTTTTTCTCTTTTACCTCTTTGTATACATCTTTAACCAACATGGCTTGGTTTTACTGGTTTTGTGAAGTTTATATGAATGAAATGACACTATACAAATCCTCCTGTTTCTTGCTTCTTCTATCCGACTTTATGTTTTTAAAGATTCACCTAAAGGCTTTTGAGCAGCGGTAGATCAGCCTTTTAGTGTTGTTGTCTTGTACTCCATTGTTTAAATATATCACAACTAATTTATCACTATACTCTTTATTTTGTACATTTGCATACTTCAGTTTTGGGCTACTGTAAGCAATGCTGCTATAAAAATTCCATTTTTAAATGATTTTATTTATTTGAGAGAGACTGAGAAAGAGAGAGCATGCCCAAGTGGAGGGAGGGGCAGAGGGAGAGGGACAAGCAGACTCTCTGCTTGCTGAGTGTGGACCCTTGCAAGAGGCTCAAGTGTTGGCCTCCTTCCCGGGATCCTGAGGTCATGACCTGAGCTCAAGTCAGGTGCTTGACCAACTGAGGCACCCAGGCGCCGCATAAACATTCTTGTACTGGGATCTGATGCATATATATATTTCTCTCCCTCTCTCTCTTTTTTTATTTTTTTTAAGATTTTATTTATTTATTCATAGAGACATACAGAGAGAGAGGCAGAGACACAGGCAGAGGGAGAAGCAGGCTCCATGCAGGGAGCTCGACCTGGGACTCGAGGATCACGCCCTGGGCCAAAGGCGGCGCTAAACCGCTGAACCATCCGGGCCTTCCCAACCATCCGGGCGGCCCCCCTCTCTTTTTTTTAAATAGGCTCCACACCCAGCATGGAGTCCAATGAGGGGCTCAAACTCATGACCCTAAAATCAAGACCTGAGCTGAGATCAGAGTCAGACACTTAACCAACTGAGCCACTCAGGTGCCCCTATATGTGTTTCTCTAGAGGTCTACCTAGGAGTGGAATCACGAGGTCATAGGGTATGGATATCCTCAATCTTCCTAGATAATGCCAAACTGTGGTTATACCCACTTGTATTCCCACCTGTCATTGATGAGAATTCCTGTTGGTACACATTCTTGCCAACATTCGATATTATTAAGCTTTAAAACTTTTGCCAATCTAGTAGTTGTATAAGTTTCTCATTGTGGTTTGAATTTTCATTTCATTGTTTACTAATGATGTTGAGCACCTTTGTATATGTTTATTAGCAAAACAGATTTCTTCAAACACGTTTTATTCCATAGACTCTTTTCCCCCTCATCAATTTGAATATTCCCAAATAAGATGCATTTAAGAGATTGTATTGTAGATAAGTTTCCTTTTTTAAAAAAAAAAAAAAAAGATTATTTGCTTTAGAGAGAGAGCGTGTGCATGTGTGAACCGTGGGAGAGGAATAGAGGGAGAGGGATAAGCAGACTCCATGCTAAGCACAGAGCCCCATACTGGGACTTGATCCCACAGCCCCAAGACCATGACCTGAGCAGAAACCAAGAGTTGGATGCTTAATGACTGAAACACCCAGGTGCCTCTGTAACTAATTTTTTTTTTCTATGTTTTTAAAAGTAGGCTCCACATCCAATGTAGGGCTTCAACTCATGACCCTGAGATCAAGAGTTACGTGTTCTCCTACCTGAGCCAACCAGGCACTCCAACTGTAGCTGAATTTCTTTCTTTTTTTTTTTTTTTTTAAGATTTTTATTTATTTATTCATAGAGACACAGAGAGAGAGAGAGAGAGAGAGAGGCAGAGACACAGGCAGAGGGAGAAGCAGGCTCCACGCAGGGAGCCCGACATGGGTCCCGATCCCGGGCCTCCAGGATCACACCCCAGGCTGCAGGCCGCACTAAACCACTGCGCCACAGGGGCCGCCCCGTAGCTGAATTTCTTAAAACCAAATTCACAGCATTGAGGTCAACATCAGAAAACCAAGAACTGAGGGGAAGAGAGAGGATGAATGAGGAGAGAGAAAGGCTGTTAAATAATAATTAGAAATAAAAAGTTTTTCTCTAAATTCAATTAACATATGGTGTATTATTAGTTTCAGAGGTAGAATTCAGTGCTTTATTATTTGCATATAACACCCAGTGCTCATCACATTACATGCCGTCCTTCATGACCATCACTCAGTTACCCCTTCCACCCACTCCGTCCTCCAGCAACCCTCAGTTTAGTCTGTTATGGTTTGTCTTCCTCTCTGATTCCGTCTTGTTTTATTTTTCCTCTCTTCCCCTATTACCTTGTTTTGTTTCTCAAATTCCACATATGAGTGAGATCATATGATAATTGTCTTTCTCTGATTGACTTATTTTGTTTAGTATAATACTCTCTAGTTTTATCCACATCATTGCAAATAGGAAGATTTCATTTTTTTGATGGCTGAGTAATATTCCATTGAATATGTACACCACATCTTTATCCATTCCTCCTTTGATGGACATCTGCCCTCTTTCCATAGTTGGGCTATTGTGGACACTGCTGCTATAAACATTGGAGTGCAGGTGCTCCTTCGGATAGCTACATTTGTATCTTTGGGGTAACTGCCTAGCAGTGCATTTGCTGAATAGTAGGGTAGCTCTACTTTCAACTTTTTGAGGAACCTCCACACTGTTTTCCAGAGTGGCTGCATCGGCTTGCATTCCCGCCAACAGTGTACGATGCTTTCCCTTTCTCTGCATCCTCACCAACATCTGTCATTTCCTGACTTGTTAATTTTAGCCATTCCAATCAGTGTGAGGTAGTATCTCATTGTGGTTTTGATTTGTACAGAAATAAAAATTTTATTTATTTATTTATTTATTTATTTATTTATTTATTTATTTGAAATAAAAAATTTAATGGAAAATTCAGAGGAGTTGGATGGGAGACATAAAATTCTCTCCACAGAAGAGGATACAATCCATCCTTCTTAAGAAGCTGTTTTTCATAGACTGTAAAGTTGGGGGTTGGGGGGTTTGGGGGGAGCAAATTAAAAATAGTAAAAAGGAAGTAGAACCTCATATTATTTCATTATATAAGAAAGAAATGAATACCTACTCCAGGTCTATCCTACAGAGTATGAGAGGTGCCCTCTGAGGGCCTCGTTCATATCAATTTGGTATTTAAGCTTTAGTTCCTTTGCACTATAAGATGGAGATTCTAAGTGTTCGATATCTTTTTAGCAACTGTAGAACTTGCTCAGTGTGAGGCTTCTGTCTTCAGTGAACAAGGTAAAACCTAACCTGTTTGATGTTGCTTACTATTGAATTGGAGTGATGGTTGTTGAACTAAGGTGTTGTTATAATAATTAACTGGAGGGGAAGTGGTTATGGTAATCAAGGTTTCTGGTTTGGCCCAGCACGGGGAATTCTTAAAGATCACATACCTGTCTTCTTAAGAACTGTCTAGACGATAAATTTTAGAAATTGTGGATTAGGGTTACCTAGTCACAGTAAGAGAGATGTTATTTATTTCAACAAGTTCGGTGGCAAAAGAGCAAAAACAAACAAACAAACAAAAAACCCTACTAGATTGATTCAGGAAAAAAAAAAAGGAACGTTCTCTGTATTAAGAAGTTTCAGTTTATATAATCCCTGATCTCCTTGAGGAAACAGTGGATATTAAAATATTGAAAACCTGTTCATCTTGTCCTCTACAGGAGTCGATTCACTAGCGTAACGATAAAGGTTATGACAAGAATTCATTCAGAGATGATTTACACGCTAGTAACTAATTCTTACACACATCCTGAAAATGGAGACCACATTTTACAAAGAGATAAACTAAATCATATCAAATTACTGGGGACTTAGAAGCCAAAAATAGGATTAGAGATGGCTTGCTTAAATCTAGTACTGACGTTTCCTTTCCAATATTCAGTCCTGAATCCTCAGCCCTCCTTGAAACCCAAGGCTTTCAGGTGGATGACTCCCCACCACACATTTGCAGTCCTGGAATCCTGACCTTTCACTTTCTGCTGGGTATCTCTAATTTCTAGAAACAACCTCCATATCAGATCCCCCTTTGGACTTCCTCATTTATTTCACTACTTGAGTCTCTCTTGACTGCCTAAAATCTTGGACTCATACCAGACTCCTCCTTCTGGTCTATTCACTGTGCCCTTCTTAATCTAATCAGTGGCAAATTCTTGCTAGATCATTTCTTTTCATCCCCCCCTTGCCTTATTTCTAATGCAGACCTTTATCTCTCTCATACCTATACTATCACACCAGCCTCCTAACTGCACGGCTCCAGCCAGTCTTGGGCTCTTTCGCGCCAGATTCCATCTTTGAGATTTGCACATCTGTTTCTTTGCACAAGCATGCCCTACACTGCCAGGCCATCCTGGGGGGGTCTGTGTCTGTATTCCTCTCTACCCCATCCCCTTTCTTAAATGATCATTTTTCTCATGTGTACTTTTTGATGGGACCCCACTGAGAGCCTCTGTTCTCTATAAAAACTCCCTTATGGAGAGCCCTGGGTAGCTCAGTTGGTTAAGCATCTGCCTTCAGCTCGGATCATGATCCCTGGGTGCTGGGATTCAGCCACGGGTGGAGCCATGGGGTAGGGCTCCCTGCTAAGCAAGGAGTCTGCTTCTCCCTCTTCACCTGCCCCCTGCTTGTGCTCTTTCTCAAATTAATCTTTAAAAATAAATAAATAAATACTTGCTTACTTTACTGAGAACTCCGAGAGTTTTTCCTCTGACACTAAGAAAGTATATAAGGCTACTGTATTATTCTTTACATTTTGTGATTGGCCCCATCACAAAAACCTCCAGTGAGGTTAGCAAGCATCTATTTGCACCTTGCTTTTTTCACTTAATGTATCCTGGACATCTTTGTTTTTTTGTTTTTTTTTTTAAATAAGCTCATATGTGTTTATTTAATGCTCTTTAATTAATTAATTAATTAATTATTTTATTGGAGTTCAATTTGCCAACATATAGCATAACACCCAGTGCTCATCCCACCAAGTGCCCCCTTCAGTGCCCGTCACCCAGTCACCCCAACCCCCTGCCCACTCCCTTTCCACTACCCCTTGTTCGTTTCCCAGAGTTAGGTGTCTCTCATGTTTTGTCACCCTCACTGATATTTTCACTCATTTTCTCTCCTTTCCCCTTTATTCCATGCCCAACATGGGGCTTGAGCTCACGACCCTGAGAATGAGAGTTCATGCTCTACATCCCCAGTCACCTCTTTAAATGCCTGTTGAGTATGGGTGTTCGATAACTCATTTAATCGGTCCCCTGCTCATGGACCCTGGTGGCTTCTCCAGTTTTGTTATCATCAAACATGCTGCAATGAACATCCTTTCCTCTCCTGAGGAGCTTTCAGATCCATAGGTAAAATTGCAGCACTGGGATTGCTGGGTTAAATGTATATATATTTTCAATTTAGATTGATATAACTAATTATCTTTTGAAATAATTTGCACCCTTTAGTTCCATTTTAGATATCACCAATTTTCCTGCCACCCGGGATTTAGACATTGACAGTGGTTTTGTTTAATGGTGGCTCCTCCCCTTAGACTTTTAGTACTAAAGAGAATGTAAAGCCAGGAGAAAAGGTAAATGAAGTCCAGAAAACAGACTCTTCAGTGGCTAGCATATAGTTCCTTACCCTGGGAAAATCAGCTATCCAGGACAGCAGACTGCACCATTTTTCTTTGCCAGTGATCAGCTGGAGCTAAATAAAATCTACATGTATCTTTTTATAAAATAGGGATAATCCGGAGCGCCTGAGTGGCTCAGTCAGCTAGGCATCTGCCTTCAGCTCAGGTCAGGATCCCAGGATGCTGGGATTGAGCCCCCACATCAGACTCCCTGCTCAGTGGGGAGTCTGCTTCTCCCTCTCCCTCTGCCACTCTCCTTGCTCATTCTTTCACTCACTCTCTCTCAAATAAATAAATAAATACATTCTTTTTAAAAAATAGGGATCATCTTTATATTTATTTTATTTTTATGGATGTGAATATAGATAAAATAAAATCTCACCATCTTAGCCATTAGGAATTCTCCAGAATGATGGTACTGTGTAAATGCATGAACTCAGAACAGCAGAGTTCAAGCCTGATTAAGACAAAAAAAAAAAAAAAAAAAAAAATCAGTGACTCACTTGTCATCTTAACTGCTTTTGTGTGACCAAATGTTTCCTGTGCCCACCAGTGTGAGAGAAGTGAGCTTGTCTCTTAATTGCTTTAGAGTTTTGTTTATCTATTTAGCATTTCTTTTTTGAAGTCCCAGGATTTATGGAACAATAAATGCCGTTTACCGCTGTGTGCTATTTTGGAATCCCTATCGGTTTTCAGAGTTTGGGTAAAAATATTTATCTGAAAGCTTATCAAATTTGAAATTGTACCAAGAAGTATTTTGCAGTAACTCATTCCAGAGAAACAAATTAAATAGTGGCAACAGCAGAGTTACTTTCAAAAAAATAGTAGGATGCAGACATTTTCATATAATATATGTTTTCTAATGGGTGGGTGGGGAGCCTGGAAGGAAGGCTGAAACAAGAGTGGTTTGGCTGGGTTGCTGAATGATGCTGTTGGTATACGCTCACATAAATTTTGTCTGTGCATGAAAGCCAGTGTAGAGTGATGGAAAAAAAAGCACCGACACCTTCTCACACCTTCATAGTGTGAGAAATTAGTTTTAGACAGGTCTCATTTTCTTTTCTTTTTTTTTTTTTTCTTTTTTCGACAGCACTTGGAAAGCCCAACCTTAGGATTACCCACCAGCATCTCGCTAGGAACCAGAGAGCTTGCCTTGTGTGATCACGTCTTGATGAACAGAGTGGGGCAAGACAAGGGACCAGCAGGTAGGGTAGGGGCTGCTCTTTGCCAAGGGCAAGCTTAGTTTCCTGGGCGCCAAAGAGGAAGGCCTAGAAGGAAAAAAAGGAATGGATTCCCCACCTCCTGCTCCCGTCCGGTTTGTTCCTCCCCACGAGTGAACTCCCCAGAGCTTCTGGTGGTTTAAGGTTTCTGCTGCCGAGCAGACTACTCCCAAGTGCAAATACAACTGCTTCTAAGACTCTCGCGCAAGAAGGCCGGCCCAGTCCTCGCCGTGGAGCTGTGCCCAGCCTGGCCCCCCGTCCTGACTCTTGGGGGGACCTCGCTCCTCCACCTTTGAGACTGACCGCAGACGCCCGGCGGCCTGGGGATCCAAACGCTCCGCATCCCCCACCCCCCAAACCGCGCCGCCCCCTGGTGAACCCCAAGGCACCTGGCTCCCTTGGGGCTCTGGGAATCCGGGAGGGAGACCGCTTGGTTCCAAACCCTGAAAGCCCGGGTCCAACGCCCTGGCCCGCACGCGGTGGGGGACGTCGGTACCCGTTAGCCGGGGATTAAGCGAATTCACACCAAGAGGGGAATCGACTGAGCTCCGGGACCTTCTGGGGCGGTTTTGCTTTAAAAGAAGCTGTTACTAACCCGGAAGAATATGAATGGGGGACGGTGTAGACCTGGCTGGAGAGGAGTCTAGGGACTGGGGGGCTCCCTGGCCAGGCCGAGGGCCTGGGGCGCCGAGCCCAGTCCTGCCCGAAGCCCACGGCCCAGCCGGTCCCCGATGCCCTCCCGGGCGCAGTAGGGGATGAATAAAGAAATGCTTGTGGCTCCGGGAAGAGCCGCGTTCCATCTAGGGCACATCAGGGCCTAGGACAGCCTGGCCTCCGGGCGCAGCGGGGCCCCTGCGGCGGGGTCGCCCACACCCCACACCCCACACCCCACACCCCACACCGTCTAGGCCGCCGCCGGGCTCGGGGCGGGGGACTTCCCGCGGCGGGGGCCGGGCGGAAGGGACTGGCTTGGGGACTAGTCCACGTCCCACTGTCCCAAAGCCCTGCAGCGGCCCGCCCCGGCGGCTGGCCTGCACCCTGCAACCCCGGAGGCCGGTGGCCCGCGCGGCCGAGGAGCTGGGCTGGGGGGCGGGGGGCCGTCGCCGCCGGGGTCAGCCTGAGCCCCCCCCCCCCCCCCCGCAGGCCACCGGGGCGGGCGTGTCTCGGCGCTGGGACCGCGGGACCCGCCTGCGCTTTCCGCCGCGAGGCCCGCGGCCTCTGGGCTGAGGTCACGGAGGGCCGGGCGCGCTGCAGAGGCCCCGGGGGCGACACCGCCCCGGACACGCCACGGACGCGCTTCTGCGCGCTTTGGGTGCTTCTCCCTCTTTCCCGGCGCCCGCGCCCCGCGCCCCGCGCCCCGCGCCGGGGCTCCCCAGCAGCCCAGGGCGCGGCGTGGGGGGCCTTTGTGCCCTCGCTGTGTGCCGGGCCTCCTTCCTCCGAAGGGAGCTTCTCCCCCCACCCCTTTCCTCTCGAAAGCCTTGTGGTTTCCCTAGAAGTCGGCCAGAAGTTGAGAAGGTTGCGGCGCGCTCTCGGGCTCTTCCCCGAAACTCCACAAACCCGAGGCGTTCCGCCGCGGGGAGCTCTCTGGGGGTCCCCGCGAGGGAGCGGGCGGTGCATTCCTTCGCCGTCCTCCCTCCCACCTGGTCCCGCGGCCCCCACCCCGCCCCGCCCCGCCCCGGGCTCGGCCCTCGCGCCCCGGCTCGTGCAGCGGGCGCCGGGAGCGGCGGGGTTAAGCCCTGGAATGTGGCGGCGAGGAATGTGCATGCAGATGAGCCCGGCGAGGGGCGGGGCGGGGCGGCCCGGGGGCGGGGCCTATGCTAATCGCACGCAAATGAGGAGGCCCGCCGCCGCCGCCGCCGCCGCCGCCGCAGCCGCCGCCGCCGCTCCGCCGAGCTTCCCGGATCCGAGCCCAGACGGCGGCGGCTCGGGCAGCCTGGGCGCCGCGACCCTCGGCGGCCACAGGGGGACGGGGAGGAGGAGGAGGAAGAGGCGGAGGCAGCGGCTGCAGCCGCGAGGAGGAGGAGGAGGAGGAGGAGGAGGAGGGTTCGCTCGCCAGCTCCGACGCAGACATGGTGGACTGATCCCCGGCGGGGCCGAGAGCAGGGTTTCCTGGGGCGCCCCCCGCGCGTGGCCCCGCCGCCCCGCGCCCCGCCGCCCCGCGCCCCGCGCCCCGCAGCCCCGGCCCCGCCGCCGCGCCCCGCGCCCGGTCCCTATGGAGGCGCCGCTCGCCGGCGAGGCCGCCGACCATGCCTAGGAGGGCCGGGAGCGGGCAGCTGCCGCTACCCCGGGGCTGGGAGGAGGCCAGGGACTACGACGGCAAGGTCTTCTACATCGACCACAACACCAGGAGGACCAGCTGGATCGACCCCCGGGACAGGTGGGCGGCCGGGCCGCGGGGCTGTTGTCCGGGAGATCCGGCCGGTCGGCGGCGCGGGGGGCGCGGGGGGCGGGGGGCGCGGGGCGCGGGGCGTCGCCGGCCTCGGGGTGCCGGGAGGGGGCGGGCGGGAGGCGCCGGGGGGGCGGGGGCGGGGGCGGGGGGCCGGAGGAGCCGCCCCTGGCAGGGCCTCCTCTGCACGCCCGCCTCCGACGCCCCCTGGGACCTCGACACACTCCCGGCCGGGAGGGAAGGGTGGATCGGCCGGCGCCCGGGGCTGGCGCGGGGTGTCCGGTGAGCGCCCCCCCGCGCCCTCCCCGCCGCGAGCTCGCCTCCGCCTGGGGCGGGCCACGCCGGGGCTGGAGGGCAGCCTCGGCCTTCGCGAGGCGGGACGGGCCCGCAGCCTCCCCGCAAGGCCGACGTGCGAGCCACCTGCGGCATCTCTGGCCTGCCCTGGGCCGCCTGCCGGCCTGCAGGTCCCCGACGGGGCGCACCGGCTCAGGCCCCAGGTCCCGCGCCTGCAGCGGGGGGGGCGGCGGCTCCGGGCGCCCCTCCGCTCCCGGCCCCGCCTGGGGGTGCTCCTAGCCCCTCACAGCCTGGACACGCTTTTCCTGGGTGGTGGTGGGTGGTGGTTTACTGCGTACTGTTGTACCTGAAAACTCGAACCGAGTCCTCGATCTTGAAAAGGCCAGTTCTGATTTGAAGAAAGAAGTGCCCTGAACGCGGACACAGATTGAGCTTATTATTAGCATGATCTCTTTTCTTGTAAGTTTTCATTTTCAACACACCCTCTTTAGTCCTGCTCCGAGGTCAAGAGGAGAAGCGCAACCAGATCGGCGTCTTAAGAAGTTCAGGAGCTGAAAAGTCTTCTGCTGAATGTTCCCCAGCGTTGGTCCTCTCTCTCATCTGTCTTCTTACCCTTAGAAGGAAAATTTCTGAAAGTTAGGACATTTTTTTTTTTTTTTAAGATTTTATTTATTCATTCATGAAAGACCCAGAGACAGAGACAGGCAGAGGGAAAAGCAGGCCCCATGCAGGGAGCCCCACGTGGGACTCGATCCTGGGTCTCCAGGATCATGCCCTGGGCCCAAGGGGGCACCAGACCGCTGAGCCACTCGGGCTGCCCGAAAGTTAGACTTATTTTAAGAGGTTAGACTATTGTAAAAGGAGATACTCCTTACAGTAAATTTGCAAATTGGCCACGAAAGAGGTGTCCCAAATTGTCAATTGGGGGCTTATCATTTTTAGGGGCTTTTCTTACCCCTTTTCTCAATTTGAAGTAGTTTCATACTTGATGTCCTCCGTTAACTTTTATCTTAAGAATATAGTTTTTTTGAAAGCTGTCAAGGAGTAATTATAAGAAAGTCATAAAGGACATTATAAATTTATGGAACAATCCCTATTTAATTATCCATGAAGGTATCAGTCTAGATTGCCTTTCTGAAATGAGAAAAGGCACCTGTGCTGAGGTTCTCTCTCGCCACAGCCTAGCTGCCTGTTGCTGGCCCGATGAAAGTTATGACAAGCATCACACCTTCACAGTTTCTCCAGACATACTCCTTGTTGTCATAAACTTCGCGCTCCAGGTCAGTTATTTGACTTATGCCCTTGCACTTGAAACTGTTTAACAGATAGTAAATGTCAGTGATGATGGTGTGCACCCAGCAGTGACTTTTAAGGCACCTGTATAAATATTTGACTTTTACAGATATGTGGTAATTCTGCCTTCTCGTACTCAGGAGTTTCAGGTTCTTGAAATTGCAGTGAATTCTTGAAATATTTAGGCATTTCGGATCCTCTTCATTTCACATGTTCAGTTCTTATCGTCTCATTCGTATTTACCAACAAAGATTATAAGAATATGTAATGCCTGGGTAAAGCAAATAGTGAGTGAAGTAAGATAGGACTTGGCTTATCCATATCACTACTTCTTAAACAAGTCAAGCATGCCTTTTATTTTAAACTGTTAATGGATTAACAATTATTATGAACTCTGTTTTCAGGAAACTGGGTAACCAGTTCATTTGATGTGGATAAACAGTTTTGAATAAGATGACTTGTTATTATTCCAGCTTTCTTTGAAGCAGTGAGATCTTTAAGTATTTGGAAGTATAAATTTGGTTATAAACATTTCTGGATCTCACTGTGAGTTTTAAAGAATTCTATGACTTCGGGGTCATTACTGACATACTCAGTTTAAATCTGTGTTTTCTTTTTGGGCAATGAAGTGACTGTAAGTCTTGCTAAATCGTGTAAGAGGATATTTGGAACAACTATGAACTCTAGTCATTTTTGTTAGACACTTACCAAACATATGGAAAAAGAGATGTTACACAGGCCAATTGGAGTGTGCCCATTCTCCTACAGGATCAAATTACAAATCCTGGAAGAAAAGTGACTTGATAAACTGTGGGTATGCAGTACTTTGGAACTTTTAAAGTCATTTAATTGAAGTAGGCATGTGGACTTACTTATATTTATGTTAAGAAAAATTCTAACAGTCTTTCAGAATTGGTGAAGTATTTCTGATTATATAGATAAATATGCAGATTTAGCGTGGGGAGGAAGGCTGGAGGTTTTTACAAGAGCAAAATTTTGTTCAATGAGTAGTGATTTTAGAATACCGAAGTATTAAAATACTTCTAAGCTTTTGGAGGTAGATGAGACAGTGCAGACTATGCCGGGACATGATTAAAGTTTTTATTCCCCCACCACTTATTAACTGAGTAAGCTTAGCTGAGTTTGTGAGTCCCTCTAAACCTTCATTTTCAGCTCGAAAATGAAGATAATACCACTTACCTCATAGGGATGGTTAGGGGTCCATAATTAGGGCCCGGCCAAATAGTAGTAGTAGTGGTGATGCTGTCATTCCGCTTTAGGAACCGAGCGGTAGTTCAGGTTAGCCCTGGAAATAGTGAATGTACTGGCACATATTTATTCAGTGTTTATTGTGGGACAGTCACTGTGCTAAGCTCCTTAACTGTGGTCTCGTTCTGTTCTCCCATTAGTCCTATGAGGTAGTACTATTATTATCTTCTGGTTACAGATGAGGAAATGGAGTCATAGAGACATTGTCGTTGCTATGAAAAGTGGCCAGGATTTGAAGTCAGATAGTTTGACCCTTGAGCCTGTGTCCTGTGTCATTCCTGTAGACCACTGCAGTACCTGGATATGCTCAGGGGTGTTTGGGTGGAGTAGAACCTCTTGGTCTACTGTTGATTTTTCAGGCTGATTGACCAGTCTTTATTGGTCTTCAAAGGTTCCTGTTAACTTTTTAGGATTCTGAGATCCCTGAGTATGTAGGGTCTGGTTCGTGAATGCCTTGGGAGCAGGGTTGGAGGCTCACCAGGTTGACCCCATTGAACGACAGGGCAGGGCCAGGTAGAACTTGGAAATTCTGTGTACTCTTGGGCATGTCAGAAGTTCTGTTTGGGGAAGAGTTAAGAGCTCTGTCTAGATTCTGAATAGATTACAATTTTACTCTAACGGTCTTGACTTTGCCTTCCTCCCTCCCCCCTTACCAATTCTGGGGAAATCACCCTGCCCATGATTCCTTGCCTCCCACTCCCACCCCCCAGTAGGTCAACTGGTATTTACAGGCCTACTCCCTCCTTCCCCTCTTGTTTTGCGCACCATGGACACCCTTTGACCACACCAGTTGGTGTTTATGGTGGCTCATAGATCGTGGCCAAATGGTGTGGTGCTTAAAAAACACCCCCCTGCATTCAACATAGGAAAAGATTCATTGCCTTTAAGAGGAATAGGGGGGCTAGAGTGGGCAGGCCTCAGAGACTGGGTGAGTGGTTGTACACACTCTCAGTAGAATTCTGCTCGTTTCCTGTCCTTGGATGGAATGTTAACCTGAGATACAATAATTTTGTCTAGTTGAATGTAAACGATTTACCACCACACAAAAATTTGCTGATAGACATAATCTTTGGTTTATGGTTAGGATCAGATATTGAGTGACCTGTGTGCTTTCTAATCGAAGGGCAGAAGTTCTGGAGGGGCGGGGGGAGGGTGACAGGAGGAACAGGATGTCAGCTGGGCATCCTTGATGGCTGAGCTAACTCTTGGCTCTTTACACCCAGTTTATGGCATGTGATTAGGATCTGAGGAACTCTGTATTGTCTTTCTTTCAAAGTCAAAGCAAGTAATTTTGCTAAACCTACTGCTAGAGTGTAAATTCCTCAAGAGACCTAATTGCTTATTACTGCTTTCTGTGTCCTTTGTAGATGGGAGATGTTAAATGAATGTTGGTTAGGTCAATTAGTGAAGAAAGTTGTTAGATTAATGAAAGAATGCTAGTTGAGCTACTCTCTTCCAGTTCCTTATTGTTATGCTTTCGAAAAATATACCCATAACCACCAACAACCAGAGACAATTGATTTTCCAGTTAGATTAAAAATAATGAGAGAATTAAGCTACTACATTTTGACTAATAGTATAAATATGGGAATTATAAGAGCAAAGAACACAAAATCAGCCCTTATAGTCTTAATCACAACTGCCATTGTCATAGATTGTCGGAAATCATTCCTCTCCAGCCAGCTGAGTTTGGGTGCCAAGTGGTTACTGTGAATTATTTGAATGATTATGGTTTTTGAAGTGTGGAGAGGTTGTTAAGGAAGGGTTTTTTTTTGTTGTTGTTGTTGTTTCTTTAAACACTCTGGGAAGCACTAATTTAAGCTCAACTGTGCTGTCTTCCAAAAATTCCCAAAGAAGTATTTCATGTTTTCAACACAGTTTGCTATAATGCTTGCAGGAGGGAACAGTAGTTGCTTCGTCTATGACTAAGATTTCTTCAGTGACTTTAATAGTCTATAGTTCGCAGTGTAATTTTTTTTGGAAGACTTAGGGCAGCACAGTACTTGCTTTTCCAGGAAAGACTATTATTTATAAATAAGTAAAAATTTTTTTAAGCTGCAAATCACTAAATTGTGAGTTAGCTAGTCAGCCCTTGTGGTGTGTGGCCTTCAAGCAAGCCAGTATTTAAATCTCCTGTAGGAGCTACCAACTTAAGGGACGCCTGGGTGGCTCAGTGGTTCAGCCTCTGCGTTCAGCTCAGGGTATGATCCCAGGGTCCTGGGATCGAGTCCTGCATCAGGCTCCTCGCAGGGTGCTTGCTTCTCCCTCTTCCTATGTCTCTGCCTCTGTGTCTCTCATGAATAAATAAAATCCTTAAGTAAGTAAATAAATAAGTAAATCTCCTGTAGGGAAGCCCAAGAGCACTGGGACCTACAGAAGCTGCCCTGCAGCCTGATAAACTCTTGCACTGCCTGCCTGTGGGACTAGACATATTGCCTTGTAAATGGTCCGTGCTTACTTTTCTTGACTAAATGTCAGTAGGAAAAAGATGCCACCGGTAAAGAAGGGCATAGTCAGCTTCATTTTGCTGATGCGGGAGTTATTGAGGTGATAGGAAACCATGTGAGCCTAATACAGTGTAAATTCCGTGAGGTCGGACCTGAGTCTCTGTATGCTCTGGCCCTCTGAAGTTATTTAAAATTGGTTGACCTGGTTTCTTGTTAGAATTTTGGACTAATTCATTTCTGAAGCTCCTGTGATTGGAAAAATTATCACAGAAGTATACAGAATAGGAAAAGGGTTTTTAAAGGGTGTGTGTCTGGAAGTTTGGGATTAAACATGATTTACCAAATACAGTGGTTCAGAATGTTTCCATTCTCTTCAGTGGCTTTTTTCCCCAGTGATTTATTCTATTTTTTATTGAGATTTTTTTTAAAATCGCATAAAATTCTCCATTTTAACCATCTGAAAGTACCATTCAGTGGTTTTTAGTATACTCCCAGTTCCTTGCAACCATAACCTTTCTGTAATGCCCGAACATTTTTATCATTCTGAGAAGAAAGCCCGTACCCACTGGGAGCCCACCTTCTATTCTTTCCCCACCTCTGCTGCCTTTGACAACCGCCAGTCTACCTGCTGTCTTCATGGTTGTTCCTATTCTGGAAATGTCATGTAAATGGAATCATACCATCTGTGTCCTTCGTGTCTGGCTTCTTTCACTTAGCACAAGTTTTCCAGGTTCATCTATGTTGTAGCCTGTGACAGAACTTCATGCCTTTTTATGACTTTGAATAACACTCTTTTGTATGGAGTAAACACTCCGTGTATCTACTCATTGGTCGATGGGTATTTGGGCTGCTTCCACCTTTTGGCTATTACGAGTAATGCTGTGAGCATTCATGTATAATTTTTGTACGAATATATGTTCTCGAAGTTCTCTTGGGTAGATCCCGGGAAGCGGAACTGCTACAGCATATGGGAATTCTATGTTTAACTTTTTGAGGATCCGCCAAGCCTTTTGCCATTCCCACCAGCAGTGTCCAAGGGTTCTAGTCTCTCCACATCCTCACCAACACTTGTTATTTTCTGTTTGTTTTGTTTTGTTTTAAGCATTTCTCCAGGGCACGAGGTGGCATCTTACTGCGGTTTGGATTTGCATTTCCCTCTGCAGAGTGTTTTGCTGGCCTTACTGTGACCCAAGCCTCCCACTTTTTTTTTTTTTTTTTAATTTTTTTTAAAAAAATTTTTATTTATTTATGATAGTCACAGAGAGAGAGAGAGAGGCAGAGACACAGGCAGAGAGAGAAGCAGGCTCCATGCAGGGAGCCCTATGTAGGACTCAATCCTGGGCCTCCAGGATCATGCCCTGGGCTGAAGGCGGCGCTAAACTGCTGAGCCACCTGGGCTGCCCTCTGGGAGGATTCTAACCCAGCTCAGGTTGCTTACGATTTAGTTTGTGTTGTCACCATTTAAAAGGTGGAAGAAAATTTGAATATTGTCTGTTACATTTTCTTTAAATATCCCTTTAATTCAGCCTAAAGGTGAGGAGGAGCAATTGAGAGGAATTAAGTGTAGAAGATGGTGCAAAAAACATATGAACTTTTGTCTTCATCTCAAATATGATGTATTTAAGAGGCCTAGCTATAAATCATGGAAATGATGGGTGTATATATATGACCAGCTTATTAAACATGAGTTGATGTTTAAAAGCTTTCAGTTTAGTAATATACGGTAAGGATCATGCTCATTTTTTTAAAAACGATGTTATTTATTTATTCATGAGAGACACAGAGAGAGAGAGAGAGAGAGAGGCAGAGACACAGGCAGAGGGAGAAGCAGGCTCCATGCAGGGAGCCTGATGCGGGACTCGATCCCGGGTCTCCAGGATCATGCCCTGGGCTGAAGGCAGCGCTAAGCCGCTGAGCCACCTGGGCTGCCCAGAATCATGCTCATTTTTATTGTTTAAAAAACAACAACAACAGCAGCAACAGTTGGAGGAAAGCTGGCAAACGCTGCCTTGGCTAGGTGATCAAGGTGAGTAGCAGCGGTGATAACTCATGGTGATGTCCCCTTGGTGTGATGTGATGATAATGACACTTTTTCTTTGTAGTCTTTCTCCCCCAAAACTATCAGAACCCCGAGTCTAATCATGAGAAAAACACCCACCAAATCTCAGTAGAGGGACATTCTACAAAATCATCTGACCTGTACTCCTTAAAACTGTCGTGGTCATGAGAAACAAGGAAAGTCTGAGAAACAGTCACGGCCAAGAGGAGCCCAGGGAGACATGATGACTAAATGTAATATGGTATCCTGGATAGGATCCTGGAACAGATGAAAGACATGAAGTACAAGCTAAGAAACTCAGAAAAAAATATGAATTGTAGTTCATTAGAATGTATCATTCCTGGTTCATTAATTTTGAATAAACATAACATCCTACTACTGGGTGTGGAATATATGGAAGCTCTGTACTAAGTACACTTTTTTTCTGTAAATTTAAACTGTTCCAAAAAAATAGTAGATTTTAAAAAGATTACCAAAAACACACAAAACAGTTGGAAGTGTTTTTCTTTAGTAAGAATGTGACTCTGCTATATAATTATGGGGTTTTTTTTTGTATACTTGGGAAACAAGGGTGGGCAAACTATGGCCCAGGGGCCAAATCCCAGCCTGCAGCCTTGTTTTTGTAGAACTCTCCAGCTGAGAATGGCTTTTACATCATTAAACGATTATAACTAATAAAAAGAAAAGACTATATGACAGAGATTATATGTCGCCCACAAAGCTTGAAATATTTACTCTGGCTCTTTACAGAAAAGTTTTGCCAACCTTTGGTATAAAGTGGGGTGATAAAGTTTCTAAAAATATTTTATTTTATTTATTTATTTATTTTTAAAGATTTGTCTTTATTTTATTTATTCATGAGAGACACAGAGAGAGGCAGAGACATAGACAGAGGGAGAAGCAGGCTCTGTGAGTGGAGCCTGATGCAGAACTCGATCCCAGGACCCTGGAATCATGACCCAAGTCAAAGGCAGATGCTCAACCATTGAGCTACCCAAGGGTCCCAAAATATTTTATTTTTAAAATTTTGTTTAAATTTAATTTGCAAGCATATAATATAATACCCAGTGCTCATCTTGTCATGTGCCCTCCTTAATTAAAAATATTTTGTATAAACATAGAGAAGAAATATTGATCTTATATGATAAAATGGCATGTTTGTATCAGTCATCAATGACCATTTATTTCATAAATAACCTGGGCTCTAGGCATTGTGTAGTATAATGATGAATCAGACATAGATGCTGAGTTTGAGGAGTTGCCTTGCTTATCTTAACACTTTTCTTTTAATGAAATGAAACATGTCACATTAAGTTTTCCAAACCCATTTTTCTCAAGTAGGCGGAATTGGATGTAGGGACCTGAGAAAAATGAACTTCTGGGGATATCATAGTTGTTTACAGTTTACTATTGGAAGTATAAATATAGTAATCGCTTTTGATAGAAACAGATTCTCCTGTGATAGATTGATGGTATGTATAAAATCACAAAATTGGTGATGATGATCAAGTGGAAAATAAGTCCATGTATTATTTTTATAAAGTGTGTGCCTGTCACAGCCAAGGATGTTCCAAAGATGCTGTGAAAGGCTAATAAGATTGTATTACTCTGTGAATGATTTTTCCTATATTGTTAGTCTTGATGCCAGTACAGAAATCATGGTTCTGGGGCGCCTGGCTGGCTCAGTTGGTTGAGTGTCTGACTCTTAGTTTTGGCTCTGGTCATGGTCTCAGGGTCATGGTTTTGAGGCGCGTCAGGTTCTGCACTCAGCAAGGGGTCTGCTTGAGAGTCTCTCTCTCCCTCTGCCCCTCCCCTTGTCCCCTCTCTCTCTCAAGATAAATGGATAAAACTTAAAAAAAAAGAAAGAAAAAAAGAAAAGAACTCATGGTTCCCAGAGGCCAGTGGCAAGCAGCACTGAAAATGGGGCCCCTGGGAAGTGGAGCCTGGTGGGGTAACAGAGTTCAGCTTTGGGGACCGTACTTTCGCTCCTGTAACACTGGATGCATTGAGGTTTCCCAAGAGAGAATTTGAACAGAGGTGAACATTTAACTTACTTTGGTCTCCATGGTGGTGAGGGTAGGAAATGTACAGAAATGCACACATTATCGTGATTATTAAAATAGCAACTGACTTTTAGCTAAAAAGCATCCCTGGTATTTTGGTAAAAGAGAGCAGGGGGGCTTGGGCGGGCAGAGAGGCTTCTCTTTGGTGCCACTGGTGCTGCTTCTGCATGTGCGGCTTGTCCAGCGTGGCCTGGCTGCAGGGTCACCAGCTCCGAGCGCCGTGCTGACAGCCGTAGTAAGCACTGACGCACAGAGATTTGTGCTCTACGCTCCTGCTTAAGATTCTGTCTTCGTGCGAGGCTGTGGAATGTGTTGTGTACTTTCCTGACATTGCTCCATTTTATGAGAAGGTAATTTTATGAAGTGGCACTGATACTCCGTCATTTAGAGCATGGTAGACACAACTTTTATTGCCAAAGACTGCACGAGCGTGCGGGTTCATGTAGCGCAGAACTTCGTTCTGCAGTTTTCCTTAATGTTTTAGTTTTTCATAGAGATACAGGGAAAGGCCAATCTTTTGTTGTTTTTTTCTTTGAAATTGTGACAGTGAATGAATGTTGTGGAATTCATATTGTACATGATATCCCTGGGCTGTCAGCTTTGTCGGCTTAGGGGTCTAGCTGTGTTCGTGTCTGGCTGGTCAGTCGTTCTGTCCATGCTCTGTGTTCTTTCCCCCTTTGCCGATTATCAGGCTATTTCAACTTGTTAGAGGTTTACTCTCTCCCCTCATTGCCTCCCTTCCCCCCTTTCTGCTAAGTGGCCCAGCTCATGACATTTCTCATAGGACCAAATGACTATAAACCGGTATTTAACTTGGCTGAACATTAATGCCCTGGTTTGCTGTTGCAGATCCAGAGGGTGTAGGGCTGACTTGGTTGGCTAATACCCTTTTCAGCTTCCCCCCCAAAGGTATGCCTTTAGATGTATATAGATGCATTCTTGAGAGATTTCCTAATGTCTCATATGGAAGGAGCATCTGTGTGTCTGCATCACTAATGTTCTCATAAAATTGATTTCAAGTCAGTTGAGGATGGAGACCTGCTTTGCATGTGCACCATTCGTTTGTGCTGTCTGCTTAGACTGCCTGTCCTCACGGGGCACTTAAGAATGCTGCAGAGCCCTGTACCCATATAAATGAAATGTAAGTATTTGAAGGACCTTTGCCGCCTTCCAGCAGCTCCATAATCTGTCCCCAGCCTACTGACTTGACCCCCTAGTCACTTATTCAATTGTTCAACCCTTCATCAGAGATTTATTGAAAACACTGTATGGGGGATCCCTGGGTGGCTCAGCAGTTTAGCACCTGCCTTCGACCCAGAGCGTGATCCTGGAGTCCCGGAATTGAGTCCCGCGTCAGGCTCCCTGCATGGAGCCTGCTTCTCCCTCTGCCTGTGTCTCTGCCTCTCTGTCTCTCAGTGTCTCTCATGAATAAATAAATAAAATCATTTTTTTTTTTAAAAGAAAACACTGTATGCCTAACCAATATCTTGGGGACATGGCATTGAATGGAATAGGCAAGGTCTCTGCTTCTATGGATTTTATATTCTTGTTTAGGCATGACAAATGAAAAGGCAACAGTGAATGTGTTTCGATGAAAGTAAACTGGGGTGATATGATACATGGTGTCAGTGGAAGCTAGTTTGGGTGCCTTGGTAAGGAAAGGCCTTTTGAAGGAGCTGACTTTTCACGGAGATCTAGGTTGGCCCTGTGAAGATCTGAGATGGCCCGGGAAGAGGAAGAGCCTTAGTCCTGTTCAGTCTGCCGTGAAGGGCTGTGATAGCTGCTGGTAATATGTGGCTATTTAAATCAATCAAAAATAAAGTTAAAAATCTTTCTCAGTCTCACTAGCCACAAGTGAAGGGCTCAGGGGCACATGTACAGGTATAGCCACATGTGCAGTCCAGCAGTGCAGAAAGTTCTCCTGGATTCCACTGTCCTAAAATGCAAAGGAAGTTGGTAATGTTCAAATTGCTGAAAGGCAGCCCGCGTGACCACAGCGTAAAGACACAAAGGGACAAGGGTCTTGTGAGATGAAGCAGAGACATGAAAAGGGGTCTGACCAGGTAGGCCTTGTAGACCATCAGTCAACATTTTAAGGGCATTTGAGAGCCACAGGGTGAGTTTTAAGTTGGGTGGAGGGATGGAGGGATGTGTGTACGTGCATGTGTGTGTTCCTACTGTCTTTCCGTAAAGGGAACATTTCTTTGTAAAACCTTATCCATTTGTAACAAGCCATCACTGCTCTGTGGTAGGAGCCATTGCAATGAGATAACCTAGATGAGAAACCCTTAGATCTTGAACTAGAATGGTGGCTTTGGTAACGGAGAGCAGTGAATGGATTGGGATTTTTTTAGGTAAAAGGGAAGCAACTTGCTCATGCTCTGGCTATGTGAGGTATGAGGAAAAGAGAGAAATGAAGGATTTGCTGATAATACAGGTGAGGAAAGACCAAGGGAGGAATATGGCTGGTTAGTATGCAGTTGGATCAGTAATCTAGAGTTGAGGTCTGAGACACCTAATAAGACATACACGTGGAGATATCCAGCAGGCGGCCTGTTGGACTTTGGAAGATAGCTCAGAGCTTGAGATAGTAAATTTGGGAATACGTAGATAGTATTTTTAGGTGGTGGGATAGGATAACATCCCTGGGAGAAAAGGAAAAGAAGAGGTCCCAGGACGAAGTATAGACCTGAGGCTCAGTATGCATATATTTCTTGGTTTGTGAAACCTTGTTCCAGCCAAGGTGGTTTATGTATTCTCACTGGAACATCCCTTCTCCGTTGTGCTATGCTACAGATGACAGTGACAAAGATGACAGTGACAACGGTATAACTACCATCCATCTGTGGGGCCTTTCTCGTATGTCACCTCAGGCCCCATGAGGGCACTTGCTCACTGTTGGGTTTCTGTGTCTAGTTCTGTGGGAGCTCCTAACGAGTATTTATTGAATAAATGAAACCTTTGATAAGGCACCATTACTGCCCGCATTTTAGGAAACAGGCTTAACGGGTTAAGTAAGTAGTTTCAGGCACAAAAGCTGTGCAGCCAAACCCAGCCACCTCTGACTTCAGAGCTGTGCATTTAGCTCTGCACTGCCTCTGACAACTGCCAGGAAGAGCCCTGGGCCTCCTCTCTGGGGTTGGAAGTCGTAGCCAGTACATAGCCAAGTTTCAACACTTGGAGCTTCCCTTAACAACCTAGCCACATGGAGTCTGCCAATGCCTTAACCCATATGGCGCTTGTTTTTGCATCTGTATTAAATCTAAATGTGTCCTCTTCACTCTTCAAATTGAACTCTTACTTTTTCAGAATTTATTTTTTATTTTTCCCAACAAGTTGGTAGGCTCTCTTTGGTTGAGTACTCAGGGGACATCCAACAATGTCTTGTGCGTATTTGGTACTCAAGTAAAGCTCAGTTGTCTGTGTCCTGCCTTATTCCAAGGTTTGAGATCCGATATACTATAAATCCTCTTTATCCCTTGTCTTCTGGTTCTAAAAACCCTTTGACCTTGTACCACAGCCTTCTCCCAATCCAGGCTTCTTTGGGCCTGTCACTTTCCTAAATGTGCCCTACACATCTGCACCCCCCTCCAGGTTATTAAGAATGGAGAATTTTCTTTTTTTTTTTTCTTTTTAAGATTTTATTTATTTATTCATGAGAGAGAGAGAGAGAGAGAGAGAGAGGCAGAGAGAGAAGCAGGCTCCATGCAGGGAGCCTGATATTGGACTCAATCCCTGGTCTCCAGGATCAGGCCCTGGGCTGAAGGCGGCGCTAAACCGCTGAGCCACCAGGGCTGCTCCAAGAATGGAGCATTTTCAAAGCATAAAGCTGAGTCCTGGCTCTTCCAGATTCTTTCCTAGAGCTTAAACCCTGATTTAAACCCTGATGGGAGATCCATTGTCTGAGAATACCATGGTTTTGCCACAAGTGTGGAAATTACAGACCTTGACTGGAATTCTCTTTTACTTGTAGTTGAGCGTAAGTCTTGGGGGAGCAATCATCTTCTATAAATTGCCATGTTATATTTTGCTTTACACTGCTTAGATTTGGATACAAGCCCTAGCCTTTGTAAATAGGAAGTGATAGAGACTCAGAGGGAGTGTGGTGTGTTTTTTACTTATGCCACGAAACTTACCTGGAAGAACACAGGCCGTCACGGAAACGGTAGTTGGAGAGGCATCTTGTAACGTGCACATTCTTTATCCCTGTCACCAGTTACTGGGCTTTTATTGGTCGTTGTGGGAGCTAAACAATGTATTGTGTATCTGCTTCTGTCTGGAAATCTAGTATTCTTACATTTCTACTTTTGACTTGGTTTGAGATCCAAGTTTGTGAATTTTAATTAAATGGCTTAGATTATGCATGTGAAAAATCTTTTGTTCCTGTGTTGCTATGAGCAACAGTTGTTAAAGTTAACTTTTCCCTTTTTTTTTAAAGAAACGTGGACAAATAAATATATGAATTTTAGCAGGTTAAAAAAAGGTCATCATTTAGTGTCGTGGATGTTCTGCTCCTAAAATAAATCATTACTATGACCATGATTATCATGGAGAAGGGAAGAATGCAGTAGAAGTGAATAATCATCCGACACATTGACAAAACATTCCTAAAATACTATTCAAATGAGGAAAGACTTTACGGGGCTGCAGCCGAGTAGCCAAGCGTTGAGTCCTTTTAGTTGGTGGCCCGTCTGACTGCGTTTACTGTTGTGGCTGAAAAGAAACTGTGTGTAGCGGTTTGCATTGAAAAACCATGACTTATCTGAAATTTCCCAACTTTTTTTTGTTGTTGTTGTTTAAACCTTGCCTCTTGTCTCCCCGCAGCACACTTTATCTCGTTCTTACAGCCTCCTTTTGTCCTGCTCCTATTTGTGTCCTTGCCCTCCACCGTATTCAGGCTAAACTTCACTGACTCCCAGTGATTGCTTCGAAGGGCTTTTGGGTTCTGTTGTGTGATTTTTGATTATACTCCTTTGTGCTGTGCAAACGAGCGGTGTTTACCTAAATGAGTGGTGGGAGCCCAGGACTCAGGTTTGGCCCATTTGAATGAAAATCAAGAATGTTGCCCTGGCCCTGCCGAGAGCTGCTGCCTGCTGGATGCACCCCCCAGCTCACGCTCCAGAAGGGCGCCCAGAATTTGGCCTGGCCTGGCAAGGAAGCCAGCTCCCCGGTTAGAGGCCGGAGGGCCTGGCCTGGCCGGGTTAGGGATTTATAGTGATAATGTCATTAATTCTCCCTGCGAGAATACAGGACTCGGGGAAAGAGACGCCCTTTGTCCTTCTCCTGCTTTCTTGCCTCTGCCCCAGCCCGCTCTTGAGACTGAACCCCCAAGCGCCAGCCCTCTACACGGTGTGCAGGAAGGGATCAGAACTTTCTTTGGGATTTCAGATCCTCTTGCGGCGCTCTCCCCCTTCAGGAGAGGGTGTCCGGCCCCTCCTCACCCTAGCAGCTCTGGAGCCCTGCACTTGTACTTTGGAAAACAGTGGTTTCTTTTTCGAACAAAAGTCTTATTTTTAATTCTGAAAATTGAAATTGGGTCTTTATTTTTGGTTAGGCTACCAGTTTTTAAAGCACAGATAGAGTGCTGGAATGCTAGTTCTAGATAATATATTCTGGGATAAGGGCCGGGATTTAAAATGAGCATGTAGTGTTGGAGAAGGATGGTCATTTAACCCATGCCTCTTGTATAAGAAGTTCATTTCCTTTCCACTCTTGTCAGTTCTTGTTCCAAGGTCTGTCTTTAACTCCCGGATTCTTTATTCTGATATTCATCTATAGTGATAATTAGAGAGTTCTTAAACGGTCTATCCAAAGAACTTGAATGTGTTTGTTGGTGGGTTTTTGAAGAAAGTCACAAGGGAAATGGAAATTATCTAAACATCTGGTTTCATCAAGAGATGGAGGCGATGGGACGCCTGGATGGGACGCCTGGGTGGCTCAGCGGTTGAGCCTCTGCCTTTGGCTCAGGGCTTAGGGCATGATCCCTGTCTGGGGATCGAGTCCCACATCAGGTTCTATGTGGGGAGCCTGTTTCTCTCTCTCTCTCTCTCTCTCTTTGTCTCTCAGGAATAAATAAATAAAATCTTAAAAAAAAAGATACGGAGGCGATGTCCTATCTGTGGAGATGAAAGGTTCCCTTTGCAAGTATAGGAAGGATGTTTTTACTGTTTTAAGATTAACTCCTCTAAGTTAATTAATAATTTCAGGATTTAAAAACAACTAACAGGTAAGCTGGTTTTCCTTTTCTGGCCTTGAAGAGGAAAATGAAGAATTAGTTGGAAAACCAGTTATTTTAGAATTTTCAAGGTCACAAGGTTAGCTGTCTCAAAGTGTGTGTGTGTGTGTGTGTGTGTGTGTGTGTATACGTTGTATTGAAAAACACCTTTATTCATGTTGAGTAATCATGGCACATAGAAATGAAATACTGTGAATTGATAAAGACATAAGGGTGCTGAGATTCAAAAATCTCTGCTGTGGTCCTATTTGAGCTAAAGCATGCACACCCTCGTATACACGCCTACCTTCTAATACTTGTCAACTGGAATGTTTTGAGCAAGGACCCTTTATTGGCAGTTACTTTTGGGGAGTAAGACTGTAATTGGGGAAATGACTTATATTTTCTGTAATTACTTCTGGGCCACTTTTTATTATTATGTGCATAGCTTACTGCTTATTGAAATTAAACTCCTCTCTACAGAGACGAAAAACTCAAATGTTTTATATTTATAACTAAAGAACATTTGTTAAAATCTTGATATCCCTAAATTTCCATTCATATTTATTTAAAAAAATTTTTTTTAAAGATTTTATTTATTCATTAGAGACACAGAGAGAGGCAGAGAGAGCAAGCTCCATGCAGGGAGCCCAATGTGGGACTCGATCCCGGGACTCCAGGATCACGCCCTGGGCCGAAGGCAGATGCTCAACCTCTGAGCCACCCAGGCGTCCCTCCATTCACATTTAATATCATATAATTTTTGCTTTGTCTGAATTTAGGGGGAAATTCTCTTAAATTCCTCTGGTATAAGATGGTTGGAATAAATAAAACACATATATTAATTTTTAAATGTTATTTATTGGTGTTATTAAGACTAACATTGTGGAGGAAAGCAATTTTTTTTTTTTTTTGGAGGAAAGCAATTAAATTGATACGTGGAATTTTTGCTGATGATTGTTTCCCAAATATAGAGGTAGAAAAATGTTTATAACCTGTTGGTCGTCAATGGAGAGAACATTTCTAATATCTGTATATTTTAGTTTTGCTAGGTAAATAGTTTAAGCACTTTCTTATCCAGTTATCTGATTTAATTAGAAAATTAAGTTTAAAAAGTTACATTTTATACAGTGAACATCATCTAGGGGCACCTGGGTGGCTTAGTGGTTGTATGTCTGCCTTTGGCTCAGGTCGTGATCCCGGGATACTAGGATCCAGTCCCGCATCAGGCTCCCATAGGGAGCTTTTCCTTCCGCCTGTGTCTCTGCCTCTCTATGTCTCTCATAAGTGAATAGATAAAATCTTAAAAAATATATTTAAAAAAAAACATCATCTAAACTTGAGGTATCTTTCTTCTGTTTCAGAGAGGACTATTCAAAGGCACTTGGCAGACCATGGCCTAGAACCTGGATCCTCCCCACACCTGTTTTTTTAATGGCCTATGACCTAATCAAGGGTTTTACATTTTTAAATGGTAGAAAAAAAATCAAAAGAAGAGTACTTCGTGACATGAAAATTATATAAAATAAAAACTCGAGTCTGTAATTCAGTATTATTGGAACATAGCCACACTCATCTGTGGACATACTGTCCTCTTTCAGACTATAATCTTTTTTGTTTGTTTGTTTTTGTTTTTTTTTAAATTTTATTTATTTATGATAGTCACAGAGAGAGAGAGAGAGAGAGGCAGAGACACAGGCAGAGGGAGAAGCAGGCTCCATGCACCGGGAGCCTGACGTGGGATTCGATCCCGGGTCTCCAGGATCGCGCCCTGGGCCAAAGGCAGGCCAAACCGCTGCGCCACCCAGGGATCCCCTCTTTCAGACTATAAAGGCAGAGTTGAGTAATGAGACAGAGGCTCTGTGCTCCCAAAGGTAAAACATTTATTATCTGTCCTTTTTTACAAAAAATTTGCTCGGGCCTCAAATACGGTAATAATAGAAGAAAATAGGGATGCATTTTTTTTTGTGGAAAACTGTTGATTACATTGCGTCTTCTTGATATAGATCATTTAACTTAATAATTTGACCTGTGAATGTATATTGGACCTGTGGCTGTGTGTGTAAACCAACTCACCTCCTTTTCTTTTCTTTGCTAACTTTTTTTTTTTTTTTTTTAAGATTTTATTTATTTGCGAGGCAGAGTACAAGCAGGGGAAGTGACAAGGGAGATGGAGAAGCAGACTCCCCACTGAACAGGCAGCTTGACATAGGGCTTGATTCCAGGACCCTGGGATCGTGACCTGAGTTAAAGACAGACGCTTAGCTGACTGAGCCACCCGGGGTCCCCTAACTTTTCCTTACTTGAGTTAAATTTCATTTTGCTATGTTATATTTTTGTAAGCCACCATTGACTGAGCTCTTAGAATTGGTAATCTATAGTAGTATCCCAATTATTTATTGAGGGTCTTTTATGTGCTAGAAATATAGTAGGTGTGCTAAATATATTCTCTCATTTAATTATCACAGCTTTTTAAAAAAATTGTGTTCGGAAACACATATTATAAAATTTGCCATCTTGACCATTTTTTAGTGTACAGTAGTACACTAGTATTAACATGCACATTGTGTTGTGTCACAGAGCTCTAGAACTTTTTCATCTTGCAAAAGTGAAATTATATCCATTGAATAGCTCCTCTTTTCCCTCTCCCCTGCTGCTGGCAGCCACCACTCTTCTGTTAGTTTCAGAGAGTTTGACTTAGATACCTCATTGAAGTGGAATCATGGAGTACTTACGTTTTTGTAACTGGTGTATTTCACTTAGCATAATGTCCTCAAGGTTCATTCATTCATGTTGTTGCATGTGACAGGATTCCTTTTTTTTTTTAAAGCTGACTAACATTCTGTTATATGTATATACCATATTTTCTTTATCCATTCATCTGTTGGTAGACGTTTAGGTTGTTTCCATTTCATGGCTATTGTGAATAAATAATGTTGCTATGAACATGGCTATGCACATATGTCTTTGAGACCCTGTTTTTAATTTTTTTGGATATATACCCAGAAGTGGGACTGCTGGATCCTATGGTAATTCTATTTTTATTTTTTGAAGAACTTCCATAGTGTTTTGCATAGAGGCTGCACCATTGTGCATTCTCACCAATTGCACAAAAGGGTTCTAATTTATTTACATCCTTACCAGCACTTGTTATTTTCTGTTTTCTTGTTTTAATTTTTTTTTTTCTAGTGGCCATCCTCATGGGTGTGAGGTGGTACCTCAGTGTGGTTTTGGCGTGTATTTCCCTGATGATTAGTGATGGTGAGCATCTTTTCATATGCTTATGGGCCATTTGTATGTCTTTTTTGGAGACGTGTCTGTTCTTTTGCCCATTTTAGAATTGAGTCATTTGTGTTGTTTTGGAATTGAGTAAGTTCTTTGTATATTCCAGGTATTAACCCCTTATCACATATATCATATATGATTTGTAAATATTTTCTTCCAGTTCATAGATTGCCTTTTCACTGTGTTATTTCCTTTTTTGTGCAAAGTTTTTAAGTTTGTTTTTTTAATTATTTTTTATTTTTTAATTCTTTAAAAATTTTTATTTATTTATGATAGTCACACAGAGAGAGAGAGAGAGGCAGAGACATAGGCAGAGGGAGAAGCAGGCTCCATGCACCGGGAGCCTGACGTGGGGATCGATCCCGGGTCTCCAGGATCGCGCCCTGGGCCAAAGGCAGGTGCCAAACCGCTGCACCACCCAGGGATCCCCAAGTTTTTAAGTTTGATGTGATCATATGTGTCTATTTGTGCCGTTGCCTGTGCTTTTACTGTCATAACCAATAAATCGTTGTCAAATCCGATAGGAATTCTTCTCCCTATCTTTTCTTATAGGAGTTTTAGTTTTGAGCTTTATATTTATATCTTTAGTCCATTTTAAGTTAATCTTTGTATATGGTGTAAGGTAAGGGTCCAGCTTCATTCTTTTGCATGTAGATGTCCAGTTTTCCCATCATTTATTAAAGAGACTAACCTTTTCCTATTGTGAGTTTGAAAAAAAAAACCTGAGGGTTAAAAAAGTATTTTATTTATTTATTTGAGAGAGAAAGAGCGCTCAGAGGGAGAGAGACAAGTAAACTGCCCGCTGAGCGTGGAGCCCCATGTGGGGCTAGATCTCAGGACCCCACGATTGTGACCTGAGCCGCAGGCAGATGCCTAATTGACAGAGCCACCCAGGTTTCCCAAGAAAGCTGAAGTTTAACTAGAAGGTAGAGAACCAGAATTTTACTGCAGGCTTTGAATTTATACAGTACACTAAGTTTGTCACTTTTCAGAAGTCAAAGGTCATTAGTACTTATCCCAAACAAGAAATACCTGAAGATGGAATGTGTTTCACTTTTATGAATGACTGTGTATGTATAGAAAGTGTGTATGCATGTTTCCTGTCTCTCCTGCTAAATTAAAAACCCACTGGAAGTTGGAATGCAAATTTTTTGCTGTGTTTCCCAGCACTGCATATGTCACGTGATGGGTAGTTAGAGGTTGGTATGCACCTATAGGAGTGTGACCTGGATTTTATAATAATGCTTTTTATAATAATGCTTTATAGAGTGTTTACTATGAGCCAGGAGCTCTTCTAGGCTCTCCACATATCTTAATTTATTTAATTCTTACTAAAACACCTTGAGGTAGATATGTTCATATTTCTTTAGCATTAGCCTCCTAACTTCACTTCCTTGTTATTCACTTATATGAAAAGTTCTCCCACCTGCCCCATCTTTGCTGTCTTTTCTGGGCTCTGCAACTCCACTGTTACTCTGATCCTCCATCTTTACGAACTAACTGAAGTCTTTCCCCATTCTTGTAAGAGGTGCAAGAAGCCCCATTATTTTAGCAAGTCAGGATCATAGCAATTTTTCCCCTTTATTTAAAAAATTTTCTCAGTTTTTGAATAGGTAATTACATGTTACAAAATTCAAGAACAAAAAGATAGCAAAAAGTAAACCTACTCCCCACACCTCTTGGTGCTCCATTTCTCTCCCCAGTGGGTGTCACCAGTCTCTTGTGTATTGTTCCAGAGATCTTCTATCATATGCAAGACTATATGTGCACATATATAGTTCTACATATATCTTAGCTTTTTTTTAAAGATTTTTTTTTAATTTTTAAATTTTTATTTTTTTAATTTTTATTTATTTTTTTAATTTTTATTTATTTATGATAGTCACAGAGAGAGAGAGAGACAGAGAGAGAGGGAGGCAGAGACACAGGCAGAGGGAGAAGCAGGCTCCATGCACCGGGAGCCCGATTTGGGATTCGATCCCGGGTCTCCAGGATCGTGCCCTGGGCCAAAGGCAGGCGCCAAACCACTGCGCCACCCAGGGATCCCTTTCTTAAAGATTTTATTTATTTGTTCATGAGGGACACAGAGAGGCAGAGACACAGACAGAGGGAGAAGCAGGCTCCTCACAGGGAGCCTGATGCGGGACTCGATCCCCAGAACCCAGATCATGCCCTGAGCTGAAGGCAGATGCTCAACCGCTGAGCCACCCAGGCGTCCCCAGCTTTGTCTTTCTTTTCTTTTCTTTTCTTTTCTTTTCTTTTCTTTTCTTTTCTTTTCTTTTCTTTTCTTTTCTTTTCTTTTCTTTTCTTTCTTTTCTTTTCTTTTTTCTTCTTTTCTTTTTTTTCTTTTCTTTCTTTCTTTCTTTCTTTCTTTCTTTCTTTCTTTCTTTCTTTCTTTTCTTTCTTCTTTCTTTTTTTTTAGATTTATTAATTTATTTATGATAGACATAGAGAGGGCAGAGACACAGGCAGAGGGAGAAGCAGGCTCCATGCCGGGAGCCCGACGTGGGACTCGATCCCGGGACTCTGGGATCACGCCCTAGGCCAAAGGCAGGTGCCAGACCGCTGAGCCACACAGGGATCCCCCCAGCTTTGTATTTCTTGATACAGTTGTAAGTAATACTGTTTTACACCTGGACTGTTTTCCTCTTAGTGTGTGTTTGAAAGTGTTCCATTCTGTTGCATATAACTGCCTCTTAATGTTCTATTCTGCGAGTATGCTGAGCCTTTTTGAGCCATTTCATTGATGGAAATTTGAGTTCCTCCCTGTTTTTATTTTTCTGTTACAACAGTCTTTCACTGACACTAATGTGTATAAGTTTCTTTAAGACAAGTGAATTCCTAGAAGTGAAAAAGCCGGGTCTTCGGATATGTATTTACAGTTTTGATCGGGTGCTCCAGCCCGCTGCCCATGGCGGCTGTACCTGTTTCTACTCCCGGCAGCTTTCGAATTAGTGCCTTTCCCCCATGTCTTTGCCAAGCACTGTATTTCAAAACATTGAGTATTTTTTTTACTAATGAGAGATGCAAATTAAAATGACAGTGAAATGGCATTTTTCACCTATTATGAGTGAGATCCAACATTTTTTCACTTACTTAAAAGCCATTTATTTTTCCTCCTCCGTGAACCAAGTCTTCATATTCTTTTTTTAAAGATTTCTTTTTAAAGATTTTATTTATTTATTCATGAGAGACACACAGAGAGGCAGAGACATGGGCAGAGGGAGAAGCAGGCTCCCTGCAGGGAGCCTGATGCGGCACTTGATCCTGGACCCTGGGATCACACCCTGAGCCTAAGGCAGATGCTCAACCAAGGTGTCCCTAAGATTTTATTTTTAAGTAACCTCTACACCCAACGTGAGGCTCGAACTTAGAACCTCGAGATTAAGATTTGCATGCTCCAATGGCTGAGCTGGCCAGGCGCCCCAAGTCTTCATATTCTTTATTTTTTTTTGTTGGATCATTGCTGTTTTTATTACGGATTTGTAAACTTTATAGTAGGCAAATTATAAAATCAGTTGGGCAAAAATGGATTACTCAAGAAAAGGTGCAGGTACAATAGGCCACGTGTATTAAAAAATAGAGTTTGCATTCCTGTGCTTTCCCATACACAAACATTTGTGCACTGATTAATGTGGAAAATCAACATGGAAAGAACAGATTTTAAGCTATCAGGAAATTATAGGTAGGTGGGTATCTGTGTCACAGGGTAGTGTGGACAAAGTTCAGATTGTTTCAGAAAAGATTCATTCGTTTGGTGACAAAAAATTTGACATGGCAAAAGGCGCAAATAAAGTTAAAAGATGGAAGAAGTGGGGGGCCAGTGTTGCATACAACCATAAAAAGTCAATATTTGGGTGAATAAAAATTTGTTATCCTGAGTCAATGTGAACCCAGAAGAAAACGGGGTAAAAAGTTTAACAGCCAGTTCTCAGAAAAAGGGAACAGGCTCATCAATGAATTTTTGGATTTCACTAGTAAGTGAAAAGGGAAACGCAGAGTAAGAATCCCGATGAAATACCATCTCATTTTCATCAGATTGACTAAGGTTAACAAGCCTGATCACCTCAAGTGTGCAGGGGTTGTGGGGTGGAGGAGCTTCTATCACTGCTGATAGAAATGTGGGCCGATAATCTAAGGAGAGCCAATGGCAACGTGTGTTGTTTGACACATTTGTATTCCTACAAATTCCATTTGTATGCCCCAGAGGAACTCTTGCACGTATGTACAACCAAGTTCATAGTAGCCTGATCTGAAAAAGCAGAAAATTGGCAACAATCCTAATGTCCATCAATAGGGGATTGTAATAAACAACTTTTATGGCTTAGTTCTATAATAGAAATGCTATACAGCAGTTAAAATAAATGAGCTAGAATCTTCTTCCATATATCAACATAGATAAATCTTGATGACAGTGTTTGGAGAAACAAAGCAAGTCTCACAAGTATATGTATAATATATCACTCATGTAAATTTAAAAAAAAAAAACCGCAAAACTGGAGCATATAGCTTTTGTGGATACAAACGTATGTGGTCAGGATTTAAAAACAGGAATGACCTACCCTGCCATCAAGATAGTAATTGTCTCTGAGGAAGGAAGGGTGTGAGGTGGGGTCTGTCCTCCAAGATATCCATATTCTTTATATTTTTACTTACTATTATTTTTAATTTTAATGTAAATTCAATTAGCCAACATATAACACCCGGTGCTCATCCCATCAAGTGCCCTCCTGAGTGCCTGGCACCTGTCATATTCTTTATATTTTTAAACCTGAAGGCAAGGATGGCAACATACCGTTCCTTAAATCTTGGTGTTGTACACACAGATCTTCATTTGTCTCTGTATTTTTTGATATGCTTTAAATCTACATTTGGATCTTTTCCACATGCCGTTTCTCTGTGTACAGTTTGTGCTTTAAGCTAATAATATAATGAATTTGATTAATTAATTTTGAATTTTGGGATGAAGCCCACGAGTTGCTGGAGTGTTTTCTAGTACTTTATTTTTACGCTGACTTCCTACAAAGAATTTGGAGCAGTTCAAGTATCATCAGAATTGTGTGTTCCTTGCCGTTTGGTAGAGTTTGTGTTTATAATTTACTGTATGTATTTAATCTCATACTTTGCCTGAAGGGTTCATTCTTGGATGACTGTCTCGGTATCTATATGGCTGATTGGGTTTTTGTCCCTGTCTTCAGGGATCAGTTTGGTATTTCTGTTTCCTGGAAAATTACCAGTGTTTCAAATTTATTGGACAAGATAATCCCTTAATGTTCTCTTCCCTTCTACTACATCTGTGGTGGTTTTCCTCTTCTCATTCATTACTTGGTGTATTTGTGCTTTTTCATTTTTTCCCCCCAGTTCAGGTCAGCTAATTGCTTAGTTATTTGGGTATTTCTTCTTAAAGTAACCAGTGGTCGAATTTATTCTTAATAACTACTCTTTTTTCAAATTCAGTACTTTTTGCTTTTGTCTTTATTCCTTCCTTCCTTATGCTTTGTTTTTCATCTTTTTTAACTTCTTGAGATTGCTTAATTTATTTTCATTATTATTTATTAATGTTAGCAGTTAAAGCTATGAACATTCTTTGGATCCGCTGGGGTTCAGGACATTCTATGCCACAATATGACAGATTCCATAATCTGTCATTGTCCTCAGCCATTGCCCACTCTTCATCAAACCTAGCATAAAAATACACAGGCCTGATTGCTTCTTTGGATCTTCCATTTCCTTATGAAGACTTCCATGTCACATAACTTTTTAAATAAAGTTTTTGTGCTGCTTTTCTTCTGTTTATCTTTGCCCGTTTAATTTTTAGACTCAGCCTGGGATCTTAGCAGAGTCAAGGAACCCTTGAGCTTCTGATATGTTATAATTTTATTGTTATTTTTGTACTTCTTCATCAATATCCAGTTTTGAATTCCTCCTTAGGTGAGAATTTAGAATCTCTGGTAACTCAGACTTTCTCCAGAAAAGCGTAGAAATGACTAGCATGCTAAATTTTTCTAATATTTTGTGTAGCCAAAGAAATTATCCCAAGTGCAGGAAATGTCCCCAGGGCTGCACCCCTGCCACAGTGTTTGGAAATGACAAGGGGCTATTAGGTTTGCTTTTCATATGCTTGAGGCATTGGGGAGGGGGTGAGGCTGGTCTGGAATTACAGGCTTTCCTTTCAATTGTCTTCATTCCCCTGATGGCTCAGGGCTGGAAGCTTTTATGTAAAACATGGCATTTTCCTTGGAATGAAGGTGCTGGGGTATGCTCAATTTTGCCAGTTCTGTTTTCAAGTAACTCACGGTCAGGGGTGTCATGGAACCTGTACCATGGGAACTCAGATCCTGAATTCACATTATCTGATGGATGTTTTTAGCTTTATATGGGTGCTCCCAGACAACTGTTCTGTTGTGGCATTGTATCCTTCATATTATTTTCATAATTACGAAATATTTTAAATAAATTTGTTATGGTTATAAAAATGAACGCTAAAGAAATCAAAAATGCTAATATTGATGAGAAATGTGATGACTCCTTCCCTTCAATCAAATAAGTATTTGTCTACATGTTCAGTTGTGAGAGAAAATTAAAATTAAAGGTATGTTGCTATTGTATCATATAGCATCGTCTACTTCTTGACTCTCTCCTGCCCCCACATCACATTAGGCATTTGGACAACTTTTCATACTCAACCTTGGTTTCATACTCAAGTTTGCTTTTTCAGGAATTTTTTTAATATCAGAGTAGAAGATTCTGTGCACTTCTTGTTTGAATTTATGCCAGTCTGTAGGTGTCTTCAGAGTTGCAGCAAAATTCGTGCTCATTCTCCTATTTTTCCCTCCAAATTAGAAGAGAGGAGGAACCTCCCACCTTCCCAGCTGTACTGAATTGGAAGAGCCTTTAAGACCTTATGATGGATGCATACAGTGGGTGAGATAGGATGTATCATCACCGTTTGCTTCCAGGGCTGGACCAGGGATGAGGCCTAGGACACAGGACTCACTGTGGCGCTTGTGTAGGTTTGATGTTGGCCACGGCATGGCGTGACCCCAAGAGGCAGTGTGACCTCAAATTCTGTGTGCTGTGACCTTGGCTTGCCTCACCCTAGTCCCAGCCCTGTCTACTTCCTCCACCTGTCCATGTTTCCTACTTCTGCAGGGGCAGTCTCTATAAGCTGCTTTGTCCTCAGAGTAACAGAGAAGCCACCAGCTTGTCCATTCCAGTATCCAGCTACCTTTTGTTCACTGCTGACCAGAACTGGGTGAGAACCAGTTATTGTTATGAATTGGTTGAGAGATGATGCTCGTGCTGCTTCTTCCAGGGTTGCTACATATTCTATAGCAAAAATCTGCTCCCCGTAACTTGTTTCTAAATTTAGTCCTCCAGGATTCTGTAATGACAGAGAAGGCTGGCAGATGGAGTGACCCTCGTTCTTCCTCAGCCGGGTCACAGTGCTCCTCAACATAGAACCTGGTGGTAGATATGTGATGTTCTTTCTGCCCACTCTTGTCATTTTCATGGCAGCTAAAACTAGAGGCTTCTTGGGAATAGCAGAGGAGCTGATGTAGATGAAATGGAAGCAGTTTCCTTAGAACTTTCTAGAATTTCTGTAGTATTATATTTTCAGGACAAAGGATAGATTAGCTTTTACATCATACCTGGTTGAATTAATATGAAGGATAATTTGGAAAGTCTCTAAGGCCTGTGCATGCTTACACTAGTTTATTTTTACTAGTCTGAGAATGGGGAGAGAATTTTAACAAGGGAGCAGTATGCTGTACCCAAGCTCTCTATTATTTACTACACTCTGAGACTAGTTGCATTTTGAACGAGGTGCAGGGATGAATGTGTGTATGTATTCAGTATATCAGTTATTTATTGCTCTGTAACAAGCTATCTCTAAATTTAGTGGCTTAGTGGGTGCCTCCTTGAGTGGCACCAGTAGTTAGTTATGTGACTCCCACGCTCACTTTGCATTGGACTTCTTCAGAGTATGATCCACATTTCTCTAGACTGAGTGGAGTTTTCCTGGCCTGGTGAATACTTTTTGTGTTTTAGGCTTTCTACTCTCCCCACGTGGAATTCTTCTAGTCCTCCTCTCTGTTGTGATCTGTGTCCTCATTAGGAGGTGCTTTAAGTTTTTAGTCTCCTTAAATACATCTCTTAACTCTTCATTCGATCACAGATATTTAGTGCATGCCGGTTGCGGAAACGACACCTCTTTTGTTGAGGACCAGGCCAAGAATGGGCATGTGGCCTCTTTTGGCCAGTGAGAGGCCAAGGGAAGTCCACCTGAGGTCAGGGAAAAGCTAGAAGAGAAGACAGTTTGTCTTGTTCTCAACGTTGTTTGGCCGGGAACGGTGGCCATCAGATGGCGGGGGAAAGTGGGCAGAGGCGAGGTCCTTGACATCACTGACCCACACAAGCAGTCCACTCTGGAGTCTCCACTGTCTTTGTCTTGGGTGGAATAAAAGGTTTTCATGTGTGAACTAGTGTCAGTCCCAAAGCTTTCATTTGCAGCAGAGAACTTGTAACCTCACCATGGCCCTCTGCATAGTATTGCAGTTTAGGGGGATCCCTGGATGGCTCAGTGGTTTAGCGCTTGCCTTTGGCCCAGGGCGCGATCCTGGAGTCCCGGGATCGAGTCCCACGTCGGGCTCCCAGCATGGAGCCTGCTTCTCCCTCCTCCTGTGTCTCTACCTCTCTCTCTCTCTCTCTCTGTCTATGGTAAATAAATAAATAAATCTTAAAAAAGTATTGCAGTTTAGAATGTAAGATTTGGAATCTGATGGACTCTTAACTTTGTTTCGGAGCCTACATGATTATGTCATTTAATCCTTCTGATATAATCATTTTGTAGATTAAGAAAAGTAAGGTTCAGAGGGAGCTGAGCTTGTGAGTTGGGCCTGAAATAAAATCAGATCTATTTGACCCAGCTTCTCAGAGTCTCATTGTTTAATGTGAAAAATGGGGCTGCTCTATAATGCCGACCTGCTAGGGCTGTTGGGGGATTAAATGAGCTACTTTAGATCACGTGAGCCCAGAGTCTGTTATACAGACATCATCAATAAATAGCTGCCACTGTTTGATTATTCCTGTTGCTGTTATTATTCCCTACTCTCACCACTTTAGTATGGTGTCTGGCATGTTTTAGGCTCTTCACAAGTATTTGCTGACTCATGAATGATTCAATGGATAATTCCTCTGATTCTGTTAATTACAGAGCTTTGGCATACAGTCCCTCATCGTGCATGCTATTTAACTGCTTCTGTAAGGTTCCTTGCCTCCCCAGGGACATTGACTTTCACTTTCCTTGACAACAGGGACCACATCTCACCCTTTCCACTTCTCTTTACTACCTGGTTCAGTGATAGACATTTGAAGTTTATTAAAAATTAAATACTTGCCATATTAAGAAGTGTTTTTCAAGAACTTCCTGTGTGGAACAGTTGGCCATTTTCATTGACTCTCAACATTTTCATAGGAATTCAGAGTTTTGTAAAGTATCCCATTGTTACCAGTTTTTTGGGCCAGATTAATAGATTGAAGAGAATTTATTTTATGGATCACTTCCGAAATTCCTATTTCCCTTATGGTAGCACTGTATATCAGAGGAACTAAACAAAAAATTCTTCATAAACATTTCCTTTACTCATCACATACTCAGTGAGACATGAAAAGAATTATAGTGCCTCCATCTCATGAGTTTGTTAATAACTTTTTTTTTTTGCTTCCTGAGAGACAAATGAATCTGAATTTTAATCTGAGTTTCTGATTTCCAGCTTATTCTTATGCACAACATCATACTTTCTCTCAGGAACTATAAATCTGTAGTCCCTCTTAGGACAGCACATGAGAACAATGGACATTCCATTCCGTCTGCCCTCCACATAAGAAGGTTATGGCACAGGTACAATGAGACTTTGTAGGGATAGTTTACGATAAATGTGGTTGGAACAGCCCAGTAAACTCAATTCCTCTGTTTTAATCCATTGCTTTACTATTGTAACAGTCCCCCCACCTGCCAAATACAGTGCTTGACCTCATAACTTTGCTATATTTGCATTACCCATAAATATGGAAGGGTTGTCCTTTTGTCTGTAAGTTAACAAAAACTTTTGGAACCTGATTTTTTCTTTCTTTTTTAGTTTTTTTAAAATTTTTTAAAGATTTTGTTTATTTATTCATGAGAGACATAGAGACATAGGCAGAGGGAGAAGCAGGCTCCCTGCGGAGAGCCTGATGTGGGACTCGATCCCAGGACCCCAGAATCATGATCTGAGTCAAAGGCAGATACTCAACCACTGAACCACCTAGGTGCACATCTTTTTTTAGGTATTTTATGAAGAATAGATAAGCATTTTTTTTGTGAGAATAAAGTCTGATTTGCTAATAATGATGTAGAATTGTAATATACAATTGCCTTTTATTTCCAAATATATTGAAGACTTAGTGCAACACTGTTAAGGTGGCATTCAAGGAGGTCGTGGATCCTTTGGGTCTTAAGGTCCATGACTAAAAAAGATCTAAGAGCCTTTGAAATGCCTCGATATTTCCTTTCTTTCAATTGCTCATCTCCTTGAAATAATCTTCCACACTCAACATTCAACAAATATTTATTGGGCATATGCTCAGTAAATGATGTGACTGATGCCCGACTACTTAAAAAAAACAAAAAAACAACCAACAAGCCCTGATTCATTTTCCTGCCCGTTGCTCTACTATAACTGACTTTTCAAAAGTAAACAGTGGCCTTAAATCCAGTGGCGTACCGATCAGGGTTGCTGATCCAGGAAAACAGAAGCTATTCTGTTTTCTAGGGTGTAGATGGCTTAATACACAATGAGCTGCTCCTGGTGAAGCAAGGAGGAGCTGGTGAAGAAGATGGGGAGGTCTGAACGAGAAGCGGCTGCTCCTCAGAGTTTGCCTAGAAGTGACTGTAGTTGAGTGTGGCCTAGTGGGGGGTTTTTCTAGATCTTGGGAAGGAAAGCTGCAGTCCCGGGTGGGGGTGGGGGTGGGGTTGGGGGTGTTGTTCCATCCTCTGCCTTCATTCGAGTCTTCTACACCTCACGCCACTCCCATCCCCACCAGAACCTTCCAGGTGAAGGGGCCCTGGGACAGGCTTTGCGGCCTGTGCCACACTGTGGGACGCACCAGGTGCCAGCCCCCAGTCCAGCACACGAGGTCCTCCCCAGGCTTCCTCCTCTTAAGCCCTCCTTTCATGTATATGACCCTGTGGCTTCTTACACCTGCTTGGAGCTTGTCTGCCTTGCCTTGCCTTGCATGAGTTTCTCTCTTCGTTTCGGTCTCCTTCCCCTTCATTTGAGGCCCTCCTCCCATCCCACCCGAGCCTTAAAGCTTCGTGTCACAAGTCGGAAGAGTTTTGTCCTCCTGTCTTTGTTCTTCACCAAATTCTCTCCTTTTGGGACTATTGCTGCCCTCACATCAGTGGTCGTTCTTTTGTGTTAGCAAGCCTCCCTGTCCTGAATCTGTAACGTAGACACCGAGTCCCCCATAATTCCAGTCATTCACTAGCAGCTTCCTCCTTTACTAAATGTATTATGTAGACAATGAAAGTCTCTTGCAGTTTCAACTCAAAAGAGGTTATATTGTTAATTGGTTGTTATGGATTTGTCCCCCTTTTAAAAAAAATGCACTGACATACTTTTTGTAAACCAAATGGGGTAAATTCAATATAGTTTATACTTTGAGCTTTTCACTTATTATCGTAGATATCTTTCCCTATAGTTTATGCAGCTTTAATGCAAGCTTTTAACTAAAAGTTATTAACTATAGCATCGGATAGAAGTTTCTTAGAGTATTTAAACTTGTAGTGTGGGGGGATCCCTGGATGGCTCAGCGGTTTGACGCCTGCCTTTGGCCCAGGGTGTGGTCCTGGAGACCCAGGATCGAGTCCCACGCCGGGCTCCCTGCATGGGGCCTGCTTCTTCCTCTGCCTGTGTCTCTGCCTCTCTCTCTCTCTCTCTCTCTCTCTCTCTGTCTCTCCTGAATAAATAAATAAAATATTAAAAAAAAAATAAATCAACTTGTAGTCTGTATGTTGCTATCGATAGGCATTGGGATGGATTGTTTCTAGTTTTCTGTTCTTGTAAACTACACCCATCACTGCCCTTATATGTACAACTCTGCGCTCTTTTTAAATTTAAATCTTCTTTTTTGAAATTATTTTAATCTTACAGAAAAATTGTAGAAATGGTACAGAGAACTCTGGCTTACCCTTTATCCTGGCTCACCAATAATTTTGAACATTTTTGCTGCATTTGCTTTATCATCTTCTCTTTTGAAAATTTATATATAACTTTGTTTTCTAAGCGTGTGAGAGGTGCACACAGTCCCTTCACCCCCATCCTTCAGCTCGTATATTCGAGAACAAAATTGTCTCATCCAACCACAGCGCCGTTTCCAGATTCGCAGAACCGATGCAGTTACTCCTCCAATCTGCTGTCAATGCGGCCCTTTTGTCAGTTGCCCCGGGTGATGTCCTTTCCTTCCTCTGGCGGAGGGTTCAGAGCTAAGTATTGCATTTAGTTGTCACATCTCTTTAGTTTCCTTTAATCTGGAACGTGGATCGTCAGCCTTTTAGGACCCTGACATTTCTGAAGAGCACAGGTCAGCCGTTTTATTACACATTCCTCGGTTTGGGCTTGTTGGATGCTACGCGGTGATTAGACTGTTGGCTGCACATCCCGGGCAGAATGTAACGCTTATGTTGTGTTACGTGTGTCCCTTTTCATGTGTCACAGCAGGGATGCCTTGTGTCCTCTTCCTCCTTGATTGCGCTGCTTTTAATCAGTCAAGGTGTTGTCTTGTTTCTCCACGTGTTCCTTCACTTGTGTCCTCTAAACCTCCCGTGAGCTCCTCCTCTCTTTGCCAGCCCGCCGGGGACCATCCCGGCCGAGGGGAGCAGAGACATTATTGACGACTTTTTTCCTTGCAGCTAACAAGCAGTCTGTGGAGAAACACTTTGAGATCATATAAAAGTGCCGTTGCCTCCCAGAAGTCCCCTTAGATTGAATGTCCAGCGATGCCTGCCCTTTGCCTGTTCCCGTCTGTCCTCTGTACATTGCAGAATGTCCTCTTCTTTCTTTCCCATGCTCCCCACTTTTATTCCTTATCCGGGGTAAGAACCAACCTTCCACTGTCCCCCATTTTTATGTATCCAAGTATCATCATTGTGGTCGATAAGGCGTCATTGTCCTGTGGGTACTTAAATTCTGGCCCCGTCAGTGTACAGGATTTTTTTTTATGGGATAAATTTCTAGATGTGAATTGCTGTCTAAAAGTGTCTTTACGCTTTTCACAGGTATTCTCAGTTTTTCCCTCCCCAAAGCATGTTTGTTCCCACCAGCAGTGTTGGAGGGTGCTCATTTCCTTACAGCTCTGCTGATTCCGGGATCTCTTGTCTTCCTTGATCTGACAGGGGTGGGGTGGGTGCAGAGCCACATTGTTTTTTCTTTTTCTTTTCTTTTCTTTTCTTTTCTTTTCTTTTCTTTTCTTTTCTTTTTTTTTTTTTTGAGTCACATTGTTTTAATGCACATTTCTTCAATTGTTAGATTGGATTCTTTTAATAGCTTCCTTGGAAAATGTTTTTATCATATTTAAATCAGATTGTCTCTTATGATCTGCACAAGCTCTTATTTAAATAATTAGAACAGTTAATAAGTCATTTGTTAATGTACTATATATGTGTTTGAGTGTATATATATGTACACATACATATATATGTATATATCTATATGTACATGTATATATATAATCTATATATACAACCTATATGTACACACACACATATATATGTTTGTCCATATAGATTTTATGGAGTTTTATGGTGTTTAATGTTTTAAATTTTTATTTAATGAAATCTCTCAATTTTCTCTTATGTTTTTGGGTTTTATCAAATGCCTAGCAAGGCCTTCTCTGTGTGAAGATTATGAAAATATCTTTCTAGGGGCAGCCCTGGTGGCGCAGTGGCTTTGCACCGCCTGCAGCCCGGGGTCTGATTCTGGAGACCCAGGATCGAGTCCCACGTCAGGCTCCCTGTATGGAGCCTGCTTCTCTCTCTGCCTCTTTCTCTCTATGAATAAATAAATAAAATCTTAAAAAAAGAAAGAAAATATCTTTGTATTATTTTCCAGTCTTTTTAAAAAGAAATTATTTTATACATTTAATCTTCAGTTCATCAGGAATATATTTTCCCATTATTATTTCACATGTCCTAGGCCAAACTCCTCCCCTTTCCTTAGCAAATCAATGGTACCTTCCAGTGATGTCTGTGCCATTCTAATTTCCACCACGCAAGCGCAGGTCTTCTTTGACTCTTCTCTCAGCAGAAGCCTCTTTCCTTGGCTCTTACCCAAAGACATCCCCCTTGTTCTTTGCCTTAACCTTTGACCCTCCTACTCTGTTTTTTGATTGGGTCTTCTTTTAACTCCTTAAATATGAATGTTTTTCAAAATTCTGTGTAGGTAGGGGCCGTGTACCTTGTTGCCATCATGTCATTGGGGCTGGCCACGATGCTCGACACATGGAGAAGCTGAATTTATTGCTGGAGTATCAGTGAGTAAATGTACTTCTGTCCTTGTTTGCCAGCTATTTTCACCATATCTCCACATTGACATTCAGATATTATCTTCGAAAGAAAATGTCCCGAAATAGTCTCATGCAGTAGACATAGGATATATAAACAAGATATTTTTTAACATTCTCATGAAGTTCATGGCAAAATATGGACTAACCTTTTTGTTAGGCACAATAGTGATTGAGTGACCACTCCCAAGAGTTGTCAGCAAGGGAGAGGGGGCTTGGTGGAACATGGAGAGGGTTATTTTGGGCTTCTTCTAGGATTTTGACAAATCTGAGTTCACTCTTTTTTTATTAGTATCTTAGAGGAACATTCATCAGATTAGCAGATGGAATAAAGTGGGGAAGGATCAAGTACATGAGAGATCACAATGGAGTGTGTATTTGGATGAAGTGATGAGCTGAATGAAACTAATGCAACAATGTGAGGCCTTTTAGAAGGGTCTAAAAACTTACTGTATAAGTACAGGATGGTCTGGTGGAAATGTAAAGGGAAATGACTTAAAAGTTTTAACTGATAATTTGGGTTTAACCTAAGTAAAGACTGTGATCTTATTTCTGAAAATGTTAAGGTGCCCTTATATGATCAGAAGAATAAAGTCTGGTTTTTCCTATGAGAAATTATATTTAGAATCTTCTATCTGGTTTAGGAATGCCAGTCCCAAGGACATAAGGGATGGTGACTGGGAATTATATCCTAGGAGGAATGGTTGGTGAGAAGGCAAATTCTTAGCCCGAAGAAGAGACTATTTTAGGAGTCAGGGAGGTGTCACATAACTGGGTGATCATGTGATATATTGTCCAAAGCAGGACTTTCTGTAAGTGAAAGAGGTCAGTATTAATAATTATGCTGGATGACGAGCATAAACTAGGACTCTCTGGGGCAAGTGGAAACATATGGTCATCTACTTATAATAATCTTCAAACATTTGAAGGTCTGTTACGTGAAAGAAAGATTAGACCTCATCTGTGGGAGAGAGCGGGCCAGTGCACACAACTACGAGAAGACATGCGTCTTTCTCCTTATAATGAGCCACCATCTAGCTCTGATTCTTTGTTGGGGGGTGGGATGGGCTGCTTTACAAGGTGGTATGTTTCTCATCACTGCTGATGCCAAGAATTTGTATAGCTGCCCTTTCTAAGTCTTGATAATACACAGCTGAGATGAATCCGTTGGTACCAACCCATCAGATACTTGTGTCTGTATTCTTTCTGGGTACTATGCAGATGTCCCTTTCCTCATTACGTTTAGCTTAGCCGGCTGTAACCTGGTGGCCCTGCGCCCTTCCCTGGAGAAGGTTAGAATCCCTGTCTGATGCTGTCCTGGTAGACCTCGTTGTGCGGTTGTGGCATCTCTAATGCTGCAGAATCTGCCCATGCACCAGCAGGCAGGGCTGTCGTGCCTTTTGTCTCTGCCCCCCCCCCCCCCACTTCAGCTCTTCTGGTTCCTGAGGGCGGGTGGGTGGGTGGGGAATCTCCGTATCTGCTGCCATCGTTGCCTCTGCTGCTGTTGTCTGGTTCGTCTCTCTTCCTAAATATCTTTCTTTTAAATGTTTTATTTCTGTGAGTCATGGTTTTTATGCTAAATAAAAGATGTAGTTTTTCCCCTCGTGGCAGAGCCATCTCGTAAAAAACTTTAAGATGCACAGACTCTGGATCTGTTTATTTCTTCCTGTGGGTGTTGTGGTCATTCCTTGGGTTCCGCAGGGCACTGGGTTATGTGCTTGATTCTTTGCTACCTTGCTTAGTCCTTCACAGCAACTCTAAGAGGCAGATGCCACTGTTCCCATTTTATTTTATTTTTATTTTTTATTTTTTAAGGTTTTAGGTGATTTCTCCCACACATGGGGCTCGAACTCACAACCCCAGGATCAAGAGGCACATGCTCTTCTCACTGAGCCAGCTGGGTACCCTGACTGTTTCCACATTATATGTGACGTTTAGAAAGATTACAGCCAGTAGGCATGCAAACTGGATCCAAACCCAGGTCTCTTAGTTTGCCCTATATTTATTTATTTGTTCAACCAATATCTGAATGTCTGCATCGTGCCAGCCTCATCTTCCCCAGATTCATAGCAAATCTCCTCCCCTTCTCCCCACAAGCACACAGTTGAATCATATGGGGCACATTTTATGCTTTCAGGGTGCCAGATTTCTTCCTGCTTGGTTGGTAAGACAGACCTGGCCATTGTCCCTGTGTTGTTTGGAGTCTAGTTGAGTAAACAGATATAGAATAGTAGTTTTGTTTTAAATATCCTGATGTTAAGAGAAGTACAGAGTGTAATGGCAGCGTGCTATGTGGCCCTTTACTACCCTGAGAGTTAGGGAAGCTTTCCAGGGTGGCTGAGGAAGTGACATTTACATGGAAACCAGAAGGATAATAGGAGTTAGCTAGGAAGGAGTGGGATGAGACTGTTTTGGGGGACAGAAGAGAGTGCTTGTGCAGAGTCTCTGGCCATGGAGGAACTTGATGCCTTGGAGGTTCAGAAAGAATCCGTGTGTGTGTGTGTGTGTGTGTGTGTACACGTGTGTGTGTGTGTGCATGAGGGAGAGGAAGAGAGAGAAAGTGACTTGATACAACACTGGGGAGATAGGTGTTCAATCAAGGTAGTTTATCCTGAGGGCAAGATATTTTTCTTTCCTTTTAATTTTATGTGTCTTTTGAATAGATAAAACAATCACATAATTCGATCTTCAAAGGACAGCAAAGAGTAAGGCACAGTGTTGGCCCCTTCCCACCTCTTATCTCCCCACCTCCAGTTCCTTTCCTTGGAGACATCTGTAGTTTCCCTTCCTGTGTGCCCTTGCAGAGATGCTCTGTGCACGTACAAGCACATATGTAGGGATTTATTTTTCCTTACCCCTTTTAACACAAACAGCAAAATATGACATAGACTGTCTTGCATACATTACTTTTCTTCAGTTAACAGATTTTAGATACTGTTCCATGGTGGTAAAGAAAGAGCTACTTTGTTGGAGTGCAGTGTCCTCAGGAGCTTCCTGGGTGTAATCTGAAACTGGCCTCCATTTGTGGAAAGCAGGGAGAGACCCAAGAAAGAAGCAGGCCTCTCCAGATTGGTAGGTGGCAATTTTAATAAGCATAGGGAGCTTATGGGCAGCAGGGAGATGAATGGATCCCTGCACCCATCTGCCAAACCTTAAACGTTTATATGGAGGCCTTAGCTGGGTTCAGTCATGTATACCGTGCAGGTATTCTTAGCACCGTATCACTATCGCAGAGCTGTTGTCCTTGGAGCAGCTTCTGGGAGCGGGAAAGACAAGCAGAACCTGCTTTCTAAGAACAGGGGAGTAGTGAGGAGCCTCTGATGGCTGGGTCCAGTTCATAGTCCATTTGGCAGTTATGTCTTTCTAATGATCTCTCTCTATATTTCATTCTTTTGTATGGCTGCATGATATTCCATTGCAAATACGTACTCCAATATATGGAAGCCTAAGAGAAATAGAAAACAGATTGATAGGGAAGAACAGTATTGCAAAGGTGGAAAATAACCAGTAAGCCATTAATATTTCAGGCAGGAGGTGATGTCACCTTGGATTCAAACAGTGGCAGTGGGGCTTATGTGATCAATTGATCTACAACAAAGGAGGCGAGAGTACGTAATGGGGACAAAAATATCTTTTCAACAACTGGACAGCTACATGCAAAAGAATGAAACTGGGCCACTATCTTACAGATAGGCAACAATAAACTTAAAATAGATCAAAGACCTAAATGTGAGCTCTAAAAGAAAACATAGGCAGTAATCACTTGGACATTGGCCTTACTAAGACGTATTTATAAATATGCCTTTGTAGGTAAGGGAAACCAAAGCAAAAATAAATTATTGAGATGAAACCAAAATAAAAAGCTTTTGCATAGCAAAGGAAACCATCAACAGAACAAAAGGCAACCTACTGAATGGGAGAAGATATTTGCAAGTGATATATCTGATAAAGGGTTAATATCCAAAACCTATAAAGAACTTCTGCTCAACGCCAAAGATCCCAAACAGTCCAATTAAGAAATGGGGAGAGGACATGAATAGACAGTTTTCCAAAGAAGATATACAGATGGCCAACAGACACATGAGAAGATGCTCAATATCACTCATCATCAGGGAAATACAAGTCAAAGCCACAAGGATATCACCTGACACCTGTCAGACTGACTAGTATCAAAAAGACAAGAAATAACAAGTGTTGGCAAGGATATGGAAAAAAAAAGAATCCTTGTGCACTGTTGGTGGGACCGTATATTGGTGTAACCACTCTAGAAAATAATGAAGTTCCTCAAAAAAAAAAAAAAAAAAAGAACTACCATAAGATCCAGTAATGTCACTCCTGGATATTTACCCAAGGAAAATGAAAACACTAATTCAAAAAGATATATGCAGTGCTGTGTTTATTGCAGTCAAGGTGTGGAAGCAACCTAAGTGTACATTCATAGATGAATATATTGTATATATTACCCATAAAATGAACATGTTTATGTGTATACACACATACACACAGTGGAATTTTATTCATTCGTAAAAGAGAATGAAATTTAGCCGTTTGTGACAGCATAGATGGACCTAGAGGGTATTAAGTGACATAAGTGAAATAGAGGGACAAATACCATATAATTTCACTTATATGTAGAATCTAAAAAACAAAACGAACAAATAAACTGAAACAAAGTTAAATACAGAGAAGGAATTGATGGTTGCTAGAGGGGAGAGTGGTGGGGGTAAGGGTGAAATAGGTGAAGGGACTTAAGAGGTACAGAGTTCCAGTTATAAAATAAGTCATAGAGATGAGAAGTACAGCGTAGGGAATATAGTGAATAATACTGTAATAATGTTGTATAGTACCAGATGGCAACTACACTTGCTGTAACAGCACTGAGTAATGTATAGAATTGTTAGATTACTATGTTGTACACCTGAAACTAATTAGAATGTTGCATGTCAACTATACATCAATAATTTTGTTAAAATGTGAAGAGAAATAATGGTGGCGGAGACAGAGATTAATTGTATATAAGGGAGACTTAGTGTTAAGTAGCAAGAGGATCTGTTGATTGGTGGCATATTAGGGGTGAAGCACAGGGATGTCTTCCAGCCTTCAAGCTTGAGCAGTTGGGTGGACAGTGATGTCATTTTACAAGTTGATTAACATGAAAGGAAGAGTAAGATTGAGTTCAATTATACATCTGTTGAATGTAAGGAATTTGTGAGACATGCAGGTGGAATGTAAAGTTGTCATTTGACTATTGGAGTCTGTAGCTCAGGACAGACGATTAATCCCGGAATGTAAATTTGGGAGCGGTTATTGTATAGTGATGCACAGTTACAACAATGGTAATTCACGTTTTGGGAATGCTTGGGAATGCTTAGGGAATGCTTGAATCACCCTGATTAGTGACCTGGCCAAAATGTTGATATGGTGGAAAGTGCTTTAAAAAGGCACGTCCTTCTCCTTTTAGTCTTTGAGACAATGATACACAGTTGACCTGGAATAACATGGGTTTGAACTGCATGATTCCGCTTACATACAGATTTTTTACAGTATGGTACTGTTAATGTTTTTCTCTTTCTTACAATTTTCTTAACATTTTTTCTCTAGCTTGCTTTATTGTAAAGCTACAGTAATACAGTATATAATATGTATAAATATATATAACACGTATAAATATATATATACATATATCATACAAAATATGTGTTAATCAACTGTTTAAGTTACTGGTAGGGCTTCTGGTCAATAGTAAGGCTATTAGTGGTTAAGTTTCCGGGAGTCAGGTTATGCACAGTTTTTCGATTGCATGGGGTTCAGTGCCCCTCACCCCCACGTTGTTCAACGATCAACTGTACCCAATTCTGTAAGGTTGTTGTTAAAGTCTACTGAATGAGTTTGTAGAGATGATCAGTTTGTTGCTCGATAACAATTAGCACATGAGTTAAAGTTTGTTGAGGAATTTAACTCAGTGTGCTGCCAAGATGTTGGCTGTCACACAACTTTGCAAAGCTTATTTATTACAAATGCATAACAGATAGTTGGAGTTTCGCAGTTTTTCTTTTTTTTCCTGGCCACTCCTTTATTCATGGTAACGTGTTGAGTTCCTACCTTGTTCTGGAAAGATGTTCATATTTAGTGTTGCCTGGAGGTAGTCATTGTTTCCAGTTGCTTCTTTTGCTTTGTAAACATTAATTTCAGTTACCTGAGTGTCATTGTCTTCAACCGAGATCTCGGAGTTATTTTAACAAAAAGCAGCAATGCATGTTTACAGCAATGGTATTTTTTACCCATATTTTCTAGTAACAAAACTTTAGACCTCTATGAACTGTGGTTAAAATATGAACTGTCCCATATATGGGACATATAGCTTATTGCTATCGGAAGTAAATATAATAATCCTCCTAGGCTTTTCTTATATAGCCACAAGTGTCTTAGTCCTGAGTTTTTTCCCAAGAAAGGGTAGAAATGGAAGGTGGAGGAAGTGGCTTATGGGGAATTTGGCTCCTCTAAGGTGGCTACCTTAATGAAAGAAATTTCAGAGCCATTGACCTAGTATAATGGCCATCAACTCTGACCTAATCAGTAACTTAAAATTATACATGCTTTGTCCTTACTCTAGAAAGAAACCAAACCAAAAAATTTTAGAAATTGAAAGCATTATAAAAAACAAAAAACATTATATAACTATTTAGCAACTGAGACTATTCTGAGAGTTAAAGTATAATAATTATATAAGGAAAATAGGGTGGTAGATATAAAGCTTAATATCTGATAGATACATTCCCTCTTTTGAGAGTCTTAACTTTCTGAAAAACTTTTAACCACATTAAAACTGAGTTCTTTGTCACAACTTAGTAATAAGAAAACAAACAACCTAATAAAAGACAGGGAAAAGATTTGGGCAGACTCTTGACCAAAGAAGATACACTGATGAAAAAAAAAATGCATGAAAGATGCTCAGCATCATTTGTCGTTAGACTGCAAATTAAAACCATAGTGAGGGGATCCCTGGGTGGCTCAGTGGTTTGGCGCCTGCCTTCGGCCCAGGGCGTAGGCCTGGAGTCCCGGGATTGCGTCCCACATTGGGCTCCTTGCATGGAGCCTGCTTCTCCCTCTGCCTAGGTCTATGCCTCTCTCTCTTTCTGTGTGTCTCTCATGAATAAATAAATAAAATCTTAAAAAAAAAATAAAACCGTAGTGAGATACCACTGTGCACCTATTGGAATGGCTAAAGCAGGCAAGCATGCTGTTGTTAACACTCCTGGTGAGGATGTGTGGCAGTTGGAGCTCTCCTACATTGCTGTTGGGAATGTAGCATAGTGCACATATTTTGGTGAACAATTTTTTTTTAAAGATTTTATTTATTTATTTATGAGAGACACACAGAGAGAGGCAGAGACACAGGCAGAGGGAGAAGCAGGCTCCATGCAGGGAGCCCGACGTGGGACTCGATCCAGGGTCTCCGGGATCAGGCCCTGGGCTGAAGGCGGCACTAAACCACTGAGCCACCGGGGCTGCCCTTTGATGAACAATTTAATCCACCTTTACTACTCAATCCAGCAATCCCACTCCCAGGTTTTTATTCAAGAGAAATGGAAGCATATGCCCATTGATTACTGAGTGGATAAACAAACTGGCACTTTTTTTTTAAATTTTTTTAAAGATTTTATTCATTTATTTATGAGAGAGAGAGAGGCAGAGACACAGGCAGAGAGAGAAGTAGGCTCCATGCAGGGAGCCCGATGCGGGACTTGATCCTGGGACTCCATAATCACACCCCAGGCTGAAGGTGGCACTAAACCGCTGAGCCACCCAGGGGTCCCCAAACTGGCACTTCTATCCCAAGATTCTACTCAGTAGTAAAAAGTAACAAGCTATTAATACATGAAACAGCATGGATGACCCTCAAATGCATTATACTACATCAGTGTTTATCAACCTTTTAAAAACTACTACATCTCCTCTAGGCTTTTTAGATTTTTTTCCCCCTAACTAACTGCCCATTTCCCTCATGAAATTTTAATGCCACAGATATGTCTTTCGTACTGGGGCCCTTTGGAGGACCTAGACCAGTGTAATATAAGGTTTTTACACCTGCAAAGACCCAATTTTTACCTCTTTGGGGACAGTATTGCCCTCACTTCCCCATTGCGGTTGCATGGGCTAAGTGAAGAAAGCCAGATGCATGGATTTATATGCCATTCTTGAAAAGGAAAAACTATCAAATCACAAGAAAGGTCTCTGGTTACCAGGGTGGAAGGAAGGGCCACATAGGAATATGAGGGAACTTTGGGAAGTGATGGAAATGTTCTGTTCCTTGATCATGGTGGTGGTTGTGCTGTAGAATGCATTTGTTGGAATTACAAGATTTGTACCCTGAAAGGGTAAATATTATGGTATTTACAACCTTAATAAGCCTGCCTTTTCTGAACATAGTATCCTGGGTTAAACTTGGAATGCTTTATGGGAAGTGAGAAGATTGGAAGCATCAAAGGCCAATTATTTTGGAATCTTCTATCACAAAGTGTGGTCCATATACTGAGAGATTCACATATGAAATCATAAACTCACTAAAGTTTCTGGAAACACAAATGTATGTGCATATACATACACACACGTACACACAATGGGAAATCCAACGGGCAGTCAAAGAATAGTGTAAATGGAGGTTGTCTAGGGTGTCTTTGAGGGTTTGATGACCCAACCTCCTGAGGACAGAGGCTAATCTAGAGAAACCAAGATTAGAAGTCCTAGTTTTTCCTAAAACCAAGTTGAGATTTAATTTACAGAAAGATCAGAGAGGAAAACCTGCCTTCTATTCCTTACTGGAAGCTGGCATTTGTCAGTGTGACTTTGGGTAGAAGCTTCCAATTTCTGTAGCATCCAGTGGGGGAAAAGTTTCTATGCTATATTTACTCTCTTATTTTTTTTAATATACTTTTTTTTTTTTTTTTTTAAGTAAGCTGTAAGTCCAATGTGGGGCTTGAACTCATGGCCCTGAGATTAAGAGTCGTGTACCCTACCTACTAAGCCAGCTAGTTGCCCCTACGTTTGCTTTTTTTCATAGTTAAGTCTGAGACTTTGTCCCCTTACTGCAGTCTCCAAGTGAGGTATATGTTATCATCTGGCATCAAGAGGAGCCTGGAGAAGCAGGGGTGGTGGAAATACAGGTTTTGCTTTTTGGTATACCTTTCACAAAGGTATTTGAACTTGCAAGTGTTGCCAAGAAATGGAGTTTCCCCTTCCATTATAGTTCTTATGTATAATCATTGTATGCATCTGATTCTGAGCCAGAATGTTATATTTTTAAATGCTCTGGTGACAAATGATTTTTTTTTCTTCTTTTGAAAGCCCTTACTGAATTGTCACATATTTTGGGAAGTTTCCCAGATAGTGGTATCAGGAATACTCTGCTGCTGCTAATCTCCTACTGCAATAGTAGGTACAGGGGTTGTAGTGAAGGTTGTTAACTTCTGCAGATATTAAGGACCACCCTTAAGGGGCTGTCTCTTAGGATATCTGAAAGTCATGAAAAAATATTACTGACTTCATTGATCATGGAGAGACAGGTATCTTGTCAATGCCTATTAGTTGATACTTACACCATGCCTTCTGGGGTTGGAGAGCACTTTTTTGTAGGAATACAGGGGATACAGATGAAACTGAAGATACACAGTCTTATACACAGTCTTCAATTTAAATCACACTTTCAACTGGCCTCATGGATCATTGTCCCCAACTCGTCATCTCCTGGCATTACTGCAAGTGCTTCTATAAGATGAACCACTGTTGGTGTTGACCTTAATTTGGCTGAGATAGTGTCTTTCAGGGGTTTTTTTTTTTGAAGTTACTTTCTCTTTCCCCCTTCCCATGCTGGTCTGTTGGGAATGAAATCATTATGTGTAGCTCCCCTTTAGGGAGTGGGAGTTACCTTTTACTTCCTTGAAGGTGTAAGATGTACATAAATAAAAAACAATGCCTTTACAAGCTGGCAATAGAAAATTTGAAGCCAAATTAAAACGGTATCATCACAAAACCCAATGTACCCAAAACTATCATCTTTAAAGTGCTTAAATTGCCAGTGTTAGGAATGACACTATTTAGGGATGCCTAAATGAATGGGGAGACATATTCTTGAATTGGAATACAAAACAGTAAGGATATCAGTTCTTTTCAAACCGATTAATTTAATTCCAGTAGAAATCTCTATAGAATTTATTTCCTCTGAATATACACAAGCTGATTCTAAAATTTATATGAAGAGGTAAGGAGCTAGAAAAGAGAAAAGAATTTTGTGATGGAAGGTAAGTTTGAAGTAGTCACACTATTCCATTTTAAGACTTACTGTGAAGCTTTAGTAACTTTATTAGGGCTTGCCAGAGAAACAGCTGGTAGGAGATATATTTAAGGAATTGACCCACACAGTTGTGCAAGGTGGTAAGTCCAAAGGTAGGGTAGGCCAGTGGGCTGGAGGCCCAGGGAAGAGTTGATGTTGTAACTTGAGTCTGAGGGGGTTTGATCCTCAGGGATCAATCTTTATTTCCTTTTTTTTAAATTTTTTAAATTTATTTATGATAGTCACACACAGAGAGAGAGAGAGAGAGAGGCAGAGACATAGGCAGAGGGAGAAGCAGGCTCCATGCACCAGGAGCCCGATGTGGGATTCGATCCCAGGTCTCCAGGATCGCGCCCTGGGCCAAAGGCAGGCGCCAAACCGCTGCGCCACCCAGGGATCCCAATCTTTATTTCCTAATGCCTTAACATTTAATATTAATTTCTTCCAGAAAATACCTTCAAAGTGACATCTAAACTCAGATTTGACCAGACTCTGGGTATTGTGGCCTAGTCAAGTTGAAGACAGTGTGGGATTTGTGAAAATTAGATCTGCAGATCATTGAGACATAATAGAGAATCTAGAGATAAACTTATACAAATATGGGCAATTGATTTTTGAAAATGGCTCAAATGCAGTTTAATGAAGAAAGGATACTTTTTTCAACAAATGGTATAAAACAACTGAACGTCGGGCACCAGGGTGGCTCAGTCAGTTTAAAGTCTGACTCTTAGTTTCTATTCAAGTCTTGATCTCAGGGTTGTGGGATTGCCTCTGGCTCTGCACTGGATGTGGAGCCTACTTAAAATTCTCTCTCGCCTTCTCTCTATTCCTCCCCCATCATGCTTGTGCATGCGCTCTCTCTCAAAAAAAAAAAAAAAAGAAAAGAAAAAAGATAAAAAGAAAAAAAACAAAACCAGTTGAACATCTATGCAACAAAAGAAACCTCTATTTAAATTTAACATTATATACAGAAATAAACTCAAAATGGATCATAGATGTAAATGTAAAATTTAAAATTAAAAGAATTTTAAACATCAGAGAAAATTTTCATGACCTTCTGTTAGGCAAAGAATTCTTAGACAAAACACCAAATGCATTATTCACAGAAAAGAATGATCACTTAGACTTCATAAAAATTAAACACTTTTCTGAGAGATGTTAAGACAATGAAAAACGAAGCTTCAGCGGTGGTTGGCTGGCTCAGTTGGTGGAGCATGTGATTATTGATCTCAGGGTTATAGGTTCAATCCCCATGTTGGGTGTTGAGATTACTTACAAATAAAGTCTTTAAAAGAAATAAAAAGAAAGCCCAATGTACAGAATGGGAGAAAATACTTGAAAATCATGTATCTGACTATATTTTATATAAATTACTTTAAAATTCAACAATTGAAAGTATAAAGTCCAATTTAAAAATACCCAAAAGAAGGCCATTGAGGGTAATAACATCCTCAATGTAGAAAACCTGATAACTTTTCTTCTCTTGTCAGGAACAAGATAGGGATGTCCACTCTCACCATTGTTACTTAATGTAGTACTGGAAGTCCTCACCACAGCAATCAGAGGACAAAAAGAAGTAAAAGGCAGGGCACCTGGGTGGCTCATTTGGTTAAATGTCTGACTCTTGATCTCAGCTCAGGTCTTGATAATCAGGGTTGTGAGTTGAGGCCTTGTGTTGGGCTCCACAGTGGATGAGGAGCCTACTTAAAAAAACAAAACAAAACAATGATGAAAGAAATTGAAAATGACACAAAGAAATGGAAAGACATTCCATGGTCATGGACTGGAAGAACAAATATTGTTAAAATGTCTATATTACCCAAAGCAATCTATCAAAATACCAATAGCATTTTTCACAGAACTAGAACAAATTATCCAAAAATTTGTATGGAATATCCAGTGCAACCTTGAAATAGAAAAACAAAGCTGGAGACACCATAATTCCAGACTTCAACTTATATTACAAAGCTGTAGTGATCGATATAATATGGTATTGGCATAAAAAATAGACATGTAGATGAATAGAACAGAATAGAAAATCCAGAAATGAACCTACAACTGTACGGTGAATTAATCTTCAACGAAACAGGAAAGAATATTTAATGGAAAAAAGACAACCTCTTTCACAAATGGTGTTGGGAAAACTGGACAGCAACATGCAAAAGAATGAAACCGGACCACTTATATCATACACAAAAATAAATTCTCAATGGATGAAAGCTCTAAATGTGAGACCTAAAACCATAAAAATCCAGGCAGTAATTTCTTTGTCATTGGCTGTAGCAGTTTCTTTCTAGATACGTGTTTTGAGGCAAGGGAATTAAAAGCAAAACTAAACTATTAAGACTTTATCAAAATAAAAAGCTTCTGAACAGTGAGGGAAAGAATCAGCAAAACTAAAAGACAACTACGGAATGAGAGAAGATATTTGCAAATGACATATCTGATAAAGGGTTAGTATCCAAAATGATAAAGAGCTTATAAAACTTAACACCCTGCCAAATAAATAAAACTTAACACCCCAAAAATAATCCAATTAAAAAATGGGCAGAAGACATGAATAGACATTTTTCCAAAGAAGACATACAGATGGCCAGCAGACACATGAAAAGATGCTCAATGTCACTGATTACCTGGGAAATGCAAATCAGAACCACAGTGAGATAGCACCTCACATCCGTCAGAATGGCTAAAATAAAAAACGAAACAGCAGGTGCTGGCAAGAATGTGGAGATGGGACCCCTCCTGCATTGGTATTAACTCGGCTCAGTTCTTGATTTCAGGGTTGTGAGTTCAAGGCCTGCATTGAGCTCCACGCTGGATGTGGAGCTTTATTAAAAAAAAAAAAAAAAAAGTTAAAAATAGAACTACCCTATGACCTAGCAATTGCACTACTAAGTATTTACCCAAAGAATACAGAAGTACTAATTCAGAGGGATACATGCACCCTGATGTTTATAGCAGCATTATCTACAGCAGCCAAATTATGGAAAGAGCCCGAGAGTCCATTGACTGGTGAATGGATAAAGATGTAGTGATGTGGGGGTGGTGGTGGTGTGTATAAATGAAATATTACTTAACCTTAAAAGAGAATGAAATCCTGCCATTTGTAGTGACATGGGTGGAGCTAGAGTATAATAGTGAGCAAAAGAAGTCAGTCAGAGAAGACAAATACCGTATGATTTCACTCATATGTGAAATTTAAGAAACAAAACAAGTGAGCGAAGGAGGGGAAAGAGAAAGTGAGACAAACCAAGAAACAGAATCTTAACTATAGAGAACACACTGATGTGTGTCCTCCCCAGAGGGGAGGAGGAGTAGAGGGATGGGGGACTAGGTGATGGGGATTGAGGTAGGGGATGGGGGACTAGGTGATGGGATTGTGATGGGCACCGGGTGTTGTAGGGAAGTGTTGAATCACTACATTGTATACCTGAAATGAATATTACACTGTGTGTTAATTAACTGGAATTTAAATAAAAACTTTAAAAATGCCCAAAAGATTTGAGTAGATGTGCCACTAAAGAGGGTATACAAATGGTAAATAAGCAAAGGAAAAGATATGCAGCATCATTAGCTTTTAGGAAAATGCAAATTAAAACCACAAGGATAAACAACGGCCTGCCTATTAAGGCTAAAATGAAACAGTGGTGACCACAGCGAGTGCCGATGAGAGTGTGGAGTAACTGGGTGGCTCATGGTTGCTGATGGAATGGGAAATGGTACAGCTGTTCTGGCAAAAAAAGTTGGCCGCTTTGTTATGAAGTTACATAAAGACCTGACATATGACCCAACAATCCCAGTTCTTGGTATGTTTTCTAGAGAAGTAGAAACTTATATTCACCCTGGAACTGATACATGAATGTTTATGGCAACTCTGGTCATAATGCCCCTGACCTACAAACAACCCAAACCTCCCTCAGTGGGTGCAAGAATAAACAGACGGTGGCACATGTATGCAGATGGACACTGCTCAGCAGTAGGAACGAAGGCAACAGTTTGAATCTCACAGACATCTTACTGAGTGAAAGACTTCTGTCTCACAAGGTTATAAACTGTGGTTCCATGTGTAGGACAACTCTCAGAAAGATAAATTCACGGCGATGGAGAACAAAGCAGTGTTTGCCAGGGTTTGTGGGGTTGGGAAGAGGTCGAACGAGGGAGCTTTTTGGTGTGAAAGATCTGTTCTGTTCTGATTGTGGTGGTGGTGACTCTGATCAATACTTTTTTTTTTTAAGAAAATCTTTTTTTTTTTTTTTTAAGATTTATTCATGAGAGAGAGAGAGAGAGAGAGAGGTGGAGACACAGGCAGAGGGAGAAGCAGGCCCCATGCAGGGAGCCTGATGTGGGACTCGATCCTGGGTCTCCAGGACCAGGCCCTGGGCTGAAGGCGGCGCTTAACCGCTGAGCCACCCGGTCTGCCCTCTGATCAATACTTTTGTGAAAATTCACAGACTGTATGCTCTCCAAAATATCAGTTGTATTGTATGTCAATTAAAAGGTAGCTCAGAATAAAAATAATATGTTAAGGTCAACACTATTAAAATCTTGTATTTATCTATGTTTGTGACTGTTACAATTGCTCTCTGCAGTGTCACATTATGTAGACACAGCCAGTGCGGTGGGCATTTTGATCTGTATCTACTAGTTTTTCTCTACTAGGAGCAGTGCTGCTCTAGGCACATTTTACAAGACTTCTCAGGCACATGTGCAAGGGAAGATTCCCCAGAGCATATATCTAGGAGTGGATCTGTTGGGTTGTACAGTTGCATGTGCAACTTTACTAGGGTAAAGCCAACTTCTCAAAAGAAGAATATTTTTGTAAAGCAGTTTACATTCTCTAGCAGTAAATGAGATTTCCCAGTTGTATACATTCTTGGCAACACTTGAATTTGTCTGCCTTCTAAAGTTTTTCATTTGGGTGCGTTTGAACTGGGGTCTCATTGTGGTTGAACATATTTTATGTTCAGAGGCCAATTTGTTTCCCTTAGAAATTTCTGGGTGGGTTTTTTGTTGTTGTCACTCACTCTCCTACTGGTTTGTTCATTTTTTTATGGATTCTCAAGAGTTCCTTACATATTTTAGAAACAAATCCTTGTGAGTTACATGTGTTGCGAGTGTCTTCTAGTTTGTGGCTTATTTTTTTACTGTCTTCGTGGAGTTTCTGGTGAATGGCGGCTCTTAATATAGTCAGATCTGTCCATCTCCTCCTGCATGACTGTGCATTTGTTTCTTGTTCAGGAAACACATATCTTGAATCCTGAAGTCATATTTTACTATATTATCTTTGCAAAGCTTTAGAGATTTGCCTTTCACATTTGGGTCTTCAAATCCATAGGACTTGGTTTTTGAGTATGGGGTGTGGGGTAAAGCCAGTTTCACTTTTTCCTCTGTGGATCAGCGTGTCACCACAGTACACCATATGTACCCAAACATCTAACTTCTTCCCCTGAACAGCCGTGGTACTTCTTACATGTCAGCTTCTATACATCATGTTGGTCTGTGTGGGGATCTACTTTTCCTTTTGACTGTTTATTCAGTCCATTTGCCATTATCACATTGTCTTAAATACAGTTTTATAACAAATTTCAGTATTTAGTAGAGAAGGTCTCCTAGATTATGTATATGAAGACAGTGATTACATTGCAAATAATGACACTTTTGTTCTTCCTTGCTTTATCCTTAATCCTTTTTCCCCCTTTTCCTGCCATACAGTACCAGCTTGGACTTGCAATACACTGTTGAATTGAAGTAGTAATAATGGGCATCTTTGTTTTGCTGTAAATCCTACAGGAAATGCTTTCAATGTAAATAGGTATTTTGTAGACACCTTTATCAGGTTAAGGAAGTTCCCTTCTATCCCTAGCAAGCTGAGAGGTTTTTTTTTTTTTTTCTTTAATGATGTTGAATTTTATCAAAAGCTTTTCTGTTCTTTTTGAGATAATCAAGTGATTTTTTTTTTTTTTCTGTGAATGGCCAAATATCATTAAATGCATTAGTTGACATTTTAATGTTAAGCCAACCTTGCATTCCTGGGATAAACCCAAGTTGGTTACGAATTATTATTCAGAGTTTAGTTTGTCAATGCTTTTTTTCTTTTTTTCAAATTTAAAGTGCTGTTTATGTAAGATGCATTCTTATTTCAGGGATCCTATATTTTCTCTTTTTTAAAATGGCTAATGATGATTATAGATTGTAAAATGTATTATGGTTTCAGAGATGTTAAAAATTTTAAAAAGTTATGTCTTTAAAAATTTTTTTAAAAAGATTTTATTTATTTATTCATGAGACACACACAGAGAGAGAGGCAGAGACATAGGGAGAGAGAGAAGCAGGCTCTCTGCAGGAGCCCGATGTTGGAGTCCATCCCAGACCCCGAGATCATACCTTGAGTCAAAGGCAGACGCTCAACAGCTGAGCCACCCAGGTGTCCCTAAAAAAATTTTTTTAAAGAAGGCTATTTATTTGAGAGAGAGAATGAGCAATGGGGAGGGGCAGAGGGAGAAAGAGAGAAACAGACTCCCTGGGGAGCCCAACGTGGGACTCCATGTCAGGATCCAGAAATCATGACCTGAACTGAAGGCAGATGCTTAACCACCTGAGCCAGCACTCACCCCAAAAAGTTATGTCTTAATGCCAATTAAATGTTCTACTTTGTGTTTTATATTTGTGTTCTTAAGTGAACTTGACCTACTATTGTCCTTCCTCGTTCTTTTCTTGTCGAACCTAGGTATTAAGGCTGTACACCATGATAAAGTGAGTAATGTGCTTACTTTTTCTATCTTGAATAGTTGTTGTAATAGTGTCTTTATTCTATTCTTGACTTCTTTGTTGAACAAGCCTACAAAATTATATAGATAGAGCATTTTAACTGCTGATACAGTTTTTTTTAATGTATATGAAACGATTCAGGTTTTCCTTTTTTTTTTTTTTTCCATTTTACAGTTTATTTATTTAAATAGTGTCTACACCCAACATAGGCTCAAACTCATGACCCTGAGATCAAGAGTCACATGCTCTTCTGACTGAGTCAGCTAGCTGCTCCTCTGTTTATTTTTGATTCAGTTCTTTTGAGTTTCACTTTTTAGGAATTTGTTCATTTCATCCATATGTTCAAATTTATTATCATAAATAATTCATAATAAATTTATAGTATGTGTTTGTTTAATCTATGCAGCACTTCTTCATTTGTGCTGTTGTCTGTTTGTATTTCATTCTTTTTTTCTTCATCTGTCCTTGTTAGAGGTTAGTCAATTTCATTATTCTTTCCAAGGAAATGAGTTTTGACCTTGACATTGTTCATTCTCTTTATCACTTGCTCTCTATTGCTTTCTACATCAATGATTTCCATACTTCTACTTGAGGTTGATTTTACTGACTTTTTAAAATTTCTTAAGAGGGATGTTTAGCATATTAAATTTTGGTCTTTTCTCCTTAAAAATTGCCCAAGAATGAGAATCCATGGAAGTATCTGAGTCTCTTGCAATAGGTAATAAACCTAACTACATGGTGCTTTACTTGAACCTTGTATATTTTTTACATGTAGGGTTTTCTTTATTATTGTCTTATGAGTTTTGTAATTTTTAACTCTTTTTTTCTTTTACTCATAACTATTTAGATGTATCATTCTGAATATTCAAACAACTGAGATTTGTTAATGATATGGATTTCTGATGTAATTGAATTGGAGTCAGAGAATGTGTATGTATAGTGCCAGTCTTTTGACTTTGTTGAAACCTATGTTTCATGGCCTATTATATTTAGTTTATGGCCTATTATATTGTATATTATCATTTAGGTGAACATTGCATTAAGCTTGAAAATAATGTGTATTCTACAGGCAGTTATTGCAATGATTCTTGTAGATTTGAGACCACTGCTTCAGAGGGACAGTGGTCAAGTGCTGCCAGTAGACAGTGAAAGACAAAGGCAGATTTGCTTCATTGTTAAGGGCAGGAAGATATAATTCACATGGGGTCATAAATATGAACTATTAGCTTGGAACTTCTCAGTGCTTTCAAGAATATATTGAGATAACTTTTTAGTGTACATATAGAAACATTCCTCTTTAATAAGCAGAATTATAGTTTTTCTATTAAATAAAATAACTGATGAGCCCTTATATGAAAAGCACTAGAAAGAAAAAAATAAATTCTTGGGCAGCCCCAGTGGCCCAGCGGTTTAGCACCGCTTTCAGCCCAGGGCATGATCCTGGAGTCCCAGGATCGAGTCCCATGTCAGGTCCCTACGTGGAGCCTGCTTCTCCTTCTGCCTGTGTCTCTGCCTCTCTCTCTCTCTCTCTCTCTCTCTGTCTCTGTCTCTCATGAATAAATAAAATCTTTTAAAATAAATAAATAAATAAAATAAATAAATAATAAATAAATAAATAAATTCCTTTCTTGATTTGTGTCAATTTTTTTTAAACTAATCTTATAGTATGACCTTAGTATAAAACAACAATCTTTACAGTTTTCATTCTGGACCAGTCATTGAATTAAGAGCCTAGAGCCCAGAGTCAGACTACCTGATTTCAGATCTTGGCTCTTCTACTTAATAACTGTGACCTTCTGTACCTCAGTCTCTTGAAATGAGGATACTGGGTGTATCCACTGCCAAGTGTTATTTTAGGAGTAAAACTTGTTAATTGTGCTCCTTTTTTTTTTTTTAAAGATTTATTTATTTATTTATTTATTTATTTATTTATTTATTTATTTATTTATTTATGATAGACATAGAGAGAGAGAGAGGCAGAGACACAGGAGGAGGGAGAAGCAGGCTCCATGCCGGGAGCCCGACGTGGGACTCGATCCTGGGACTCCAGGATCGGGCCCTGGGCCAAAGGCAGGCACTAAACCGCTGAGTAACCCAGGGATCCCCTAATTGTGCTCCTAATAATAGTAGCCAAAATTATGTAACTTTACTCTGCTATACACTGCTCTAAACCTTCACCATAAGTTAAATACTCACAACAACCCTGTGGGGCTGATTTTTAGGTTTGGGGAGGCTTAGAGGAAGCATAGAGATAGTAGTGAAATCTTTCCAGAACTGCTGCCTTTTGTTACTGAGGTGAGGGAATCACCCAAAGAGCTCCTCTCTGAGGATGACAGAGGTTTTCTGGGAAACAAGGGGAAGCATTTAGCAGGGGAAGAGGGATGGGTTTCTGAGGGATTTCACGGCTGTTAAAGATGATTTGATTTCCATCCATCCTTCACATATGATTAGCTTGGACTGCCGTAACAAAATATCATAGACCCGGGGGGCTTAGACAAGGTGACGGCCAACTCGATTTCTGGTGAGGGCTCCCCTCCTGGCTGCATGGCCGCCTTCTCAGGCTGTCCTTACCCGGCCTTTCCCTGGGAGTGCGTGTGGGACTTATAAGTCTTTCTTATAAGGCCACTGCTCTCTCAGATTAGGGCCTCATCCTTATGACCTCATTTAAACTTAATCAACTCGTAAAGATCCCCTCCCCAAATACAGCCACATTGAGGGTTAGGGCTTTCACATATGAATTTTGGGGGAATACAGTTCAGTCTCTAGAATCCCACCACCACCCCAAGGAACAAATATAGCATCTTCTAAGACTAAATATATTCTCTACTGCTTTCTAGTGAATGTCAGGTTTTGTTTTGTTTAAAGTTATCACTGGAGTGGGTGGGTTCATATTTACATCACCAACAGGCTGATTCCAAAGTATCTGACATTTTTGTAGGCAGCAAGGTTGTATTATTTTGCTAAAAATAAGGCAGACAGTGGCATGGTTGTGGAGACCCTCAGAGTATGTCTTTCTTTGTGGTGGGAGATATGTACAATTACGCAGATGTACAAATCTGATATATTCATTCTTGTATTATACATATTTGAATATATAGATACAGTCTGGAAGTCATTCATTTAACAAATACGTAATTATCCTGCTATGTGTCAGGTACTGTAGATAGGCCTAGATAATATAGCAAAAAGCATAATAAAACAAGGTTTTGCCTTTATAGAGTATGTGCTATGGTAGAAGGATACATGCATAGGAAGGAGACAAATAGGGCAGCCCCGGTGGCCCAGCGGTTTAGTGCCACCTTCAGCCCAGGGTCCGATCCTGGAGACCCGGGATCGAGTTCCTGCATGGAGCCTGCTTCTCCCTCTGCCTGTGTCTCTGCCTCTCTCTCTCTCTCTCTCTTTGTGTCTGTCATGAATAAATAAATAAAATCTTAAAAAAAAAAAAAAAACCAAGAAGTAGACAAATAACATAGCAAGTGTCTATGTGCTGTGAAGAAAACAATACAGAAAGGTAAGGTGACTGAGTAGCAATCTTGGAGAAAATTTTAGAAAAGTGATAGGAAAGAAAGAGTGTGAGCCAGGGAATTTTCTCAGAGACAAACATTTTGGACAGAGTGGGTGAAATATAAAATACAAAGGCCCACTAGTTAGAATGTTCTTGGCAAGTCGTATAAGGGTGATACCCACGGGTTCTGGGGTCCCATTGCCTGGAAATGCTCAATAAATGTTAGGTATTGCTGTTACTATAGTCATTATGGTCTAGATATAACTGCACAAAACAAAACTTTTTTGCACAAATGTACTCTTGTTGAAAGCTAAATTGTTGCAGGGATCAGCTTGCCTCTCCGCTGAAAATCAAGATAATTTATTTTTTCCAAGTCACTCCTTAGTTTATATACACTAAAAGGGTAATACTGTATTTCCCTAAGTTTTCCACCCAAGTATTCTTACTGCAAAGAAAGTTGAACCCAAAGGGTGTGTGTGCATGAGTGTGTATGTGTGTGTGTGTTCTGACCTTTCCATAAAGGGAACATTTTTTTGAAATCTCTTGTTTTCTTCTAAAGATTCATGGCAGTCTTCTGTTGTTCTAAAGACTATATTTGTGCTTATTTTAACATTTAAATAATGTCTTAAATGTCATGTCTGTTTGTGGCTTTGAATACCCTTGCCCCCAGGTACATTGCCTGGCCTGCACCAGTATGAAAAGCCCTGGACTAGAGCCATGTGGTGTATATTCTGGCTTACATTCAGCGGTAGGCTAATGTTACCTGAGGGTATTGGAGTGTGGGCTGGTTTCACTGTTCAGTATCCTGTAAAGCGAAACACAAGAATGTTCAACTTCCTTCCATAAATTATATATAAAGTAAAACCCAAGAAACTGCAGTTCCCCCCCCCCCCCCCAGAATGAGCAATATAGAGCAAAGCCTAAAAAAGTCCAATCTGCTGTCAAGAATGAACAGTGAAACTCATCCCGTCACTATCAATTGAATCACCAGGTACAAGGTGTAGGAACAGACCTTTTCCCCAAGTCACTTTTATTTGACTTTGCAATTCATAATGTGACAGTCAACTTTTACAGGCCAGTTTTCTTTTGAAATTATTTTTTATTAAATTAATATTAAAATTAACTTGGCTGCCATTGAATATTTATTAATCGTGTGTGTTGGTGACTCCAGCAAGGCACTGGTGCTGCTATACCCTTCACTTGCATCCTGGTCCTGGCTCTGTGCTGCTCAGAATCCTTCTCAACACCACGCTCCAGGAAGTTGTTACTAATTAATTAGAGCTGCCCTAGAGATGAAACTCATTTGCTAACTCTGTTAAGTATACATGAACTTCTTTGGATAATTGGGAACCAGCTATAAAATGGTGAACTCTGATTATTATTCTTTTAGTTGTATATACTTTTAATATCATAAAAACATGTTCAGAATCCTAGAATGTTCAGAATAAAACATGAATTTTATTTCTAGGATACTAAGTGAAATATATTGGAAGTTTTTAATCAAATTGAAAATGGTATATATTTTTTTTATAAATTTATTTTTTATTGGTGTTCAATTTGCCAACATATAGCGTAACACCCAGTGCTCATCCCATCAAGTGCCCCCCTCAGTGCCCATCACCCAGTCACCCCCACCCCCACCTCCTTTTCTATCACCCCTAGTTTGTTTCCCAGAGTTAGGAGTCTCTCATGTTCTGTCTCCCTTTCTGATATTTCCCACTCATTTTTTCTCCTTTCCCCTTTATTCCCTTTCACTATTTTTTATATTCCCCAAATGAATGAGACCATATGATGTTTGTCCTTCTCCGATTGACTTATTTCACTCAACATAATACCCTCCAGTTCCATCCACCTTGAAGCAAATGGTGGGTATTTGTCATTTCTAATAGCTGAGTAATATTCCATTGTATACCTAGACCACATCTTCTTTATCCATTCATCTTTCGATGGACACCGAGGCTCCTTCCACAGTGTGGCTATTGTGGACACTGCTGCTAGAAACATTGGGGTGCAAGTGTCCTGGCGTTTCACTGCATCTGTATCTTTGGGGAAATCCCCAGCAGTGCAATTGCTGGGTCCTAGGGCAGATCTATTTTTAACTCTTTGAGGAACCTCCACACAGTTTTCCAGGTCACATTCCCGCAAACAGCGCAAGAGAGTTCTCCTTTCTCCACATCCTCTCCAACATTTGCTGTTTCCTGCCTTGTTAATTTTCCCCATTCTCTCTGGTGTGAGGTGGTATCTCATTGTGGTTTTGATTTGTATTTCCCTGATGCAGGTGATGCAGAGCATTTTCTCATGTGCATGTTGGCCATGTCTATGTCTTCCTCTGTGAGATTTCTGTTCATGTATTTTGCCCATTTCATGATTGGATTGTTTGTTTCTTTGGTGTTGAGTTTAATAAGTTCTTTATAGATCTTGGATACTAGCCCTTTATCTGATACGTCATTTGCAAATATCTTCTCCCATTCTGTAGGTTGTCTTTTAGTTTTGTTGACCGTTTCTTTTGCTGTGCAAAAGCTACTTATCTTGATGAAGTCCCAATAGTTCATTTTTGCTTTTGTTTCTCTTGCCTTCATGGATGTATCTTGCAAGAAGTTACCGTGGCCAAGTTCAAAAAGCTGTTGCCTGGATTTTGATGGAATCTTGTCTAGGATTTTGATGGAATCTTGTCTCACATTTAGATCTTTCATCCATTTTGAGTTTATCTTTGTGTATGGTGCAAGAGAGTGGTCTAGTTTCATTCTTCTGCATGTGGATGTCCAATTTTCCCAGCAGAAAATGGTACAAATTTTTGAGTTAAGTCATGATTTTGAATGGGGTTGATGTTCTTGGTGTGAACTTTTTTTTTTTTTTTTTAAAGATTTATTTAAGGGAGAGTGTGAGTCGAGGGAGAGACAGAGAGGGAGAGAGAGACAGAGAATCCTGAAGCAGACTTTCCCCCTGCGCACAGAGCCCAATGTGGGCTCAATCCCAGTGCCCTGAGATTGTGACCTGAGCCAAAACCCAGGAGTTGGACGCTTAATGGACTGAGCTACCCAGTGGCCCCAGCATGAACTCTTTCTTAACAGGAAAGCTGAACAACTGGTGAATATGAAATTAAGATAATGGATGCAGACATAAAAAGGAAATACTAATAAACTGTTTTCAAGCGTCTTCTCCAGGTACCTGTATTTCAGACACCCATGTAAATGGGAACAGTCGATGTGCTACTTGTCCATCATCAGAAATTCTGAATAATTTGTTTCCCTAGTTTGAGTTATGTAATACTTGAAAGTAACAAAGTTAAGTTTCTTTTAAATAGTGGGTCAGTTTATTTAGGTTTTAGGTATTTCATTAGTCCGAATCTGGGAACTTCTTCTCTGATAAGCGTGTTATGTGTTGAAGTGGTTACAGAGATAATAATGTGAGGTAATAGTCTGATGAGATGTGACTATTTTGACTTGAATAAGTAATAACTGTTTACTGTGAAACTTTTGTGTTCAATTTAGTCTCCTATTTTAGCATTTCAATTGCAAATTGGAAAAAATTTACAAATTTAGAGAGGGTTTTATTAGAAGATTAGTAATGAAATGTACTTGTGCAAAGAAAACTGCTTGGCATTAATTTTGTAATTTCACAGCATTGCTAAATCATTCTTTGAAGGTTAAAATTAATATTTGAAAGTAATAATTAAGGCCACGGCTGCCAGGACTAATTGAAATTTTTGTAGAGCGAAAATGTATGATCCCAGACGTCATTACTCATTCAGGATATGTCTTACTAATAAGAGATTATTCTGGTTTCAGTTGTTTTCATACTGTTTATAACAGGACAAGATTTGTTTAATGATGTTTGTTGTACATGAAATGCTATTCATTGTATATACATATTGCATTATAATTAGAAGATAATTATAAACAAACATGATTATTTTTGAATTGGAGAAGGTGTCACCTCATTAACATCTAGCACATTCTCAAAGCCACTGTGCTTTTCTTATATTTCTAAGAACTGGTTAGATTTGTTTTATTTAGCTGATGAAATCAGACCCAAAATATCCCAACCCAGGGAAGTATAGGCAAGCTAGAAGAATTTTTTGTGCTTCTTTAGTGTTTGGACTCCCATCAGTGGAGAGACGGTTTAATGAAGTTAGCCCCATAGTTGAGAAACAGAACCCTGGTAGTTGAGTATGGTTCTAATCCTGGCACTATGGGTTACTAACTAGCCGTATGGCAAGTTTCTTTGCCTGTTCCCTCATAGGCTTGTTTCAGGGATTAAATGTGTGTTAATAAAATGTTTAGGATCATCACTGCGTCATAGCTCCTGAATATAAATGACTTTTAAATAAATAAAAAACCTCCAGGCAATATTTATTTATTTTTATTTTTTAAAGATTTTTAGAGAGAGAGAGAAAGCATGGGGTAAAAGAGCAGAGAGAGAGAGAAACTCAGACTCTGCAGTGAGCACAGAGCCCTACGTGTGGCTCGATTTTATGACCCTGAGATCACTAGCTCAGCTGACACTAAGAATCAGAGGCTAAACCGAGCCACCCAGGTGCCCCCAGGCAATATTTATTTTTAAGCTTTTTTGAAAATACACTTGGCAAATATTTTTTCTTTTTTTGTTGTTGCAAAGATGATAGATCAGTATTAAAGAAGAATTTAAAAATAATTATCCATATAAACAAGATGTGGTATATATATCCAATGGAATATTAGTCATCAAAAAATGAGACCTTGCTATTTGCAATGATGTGGATGGAGCTAGAGGGTATTATGCTAAGCAAAATAAGTCAATCAGAGAAAGACAATTATCATATGATCTCACTCATGTGGAATTTAAGAAACAAAACAGAGGATCTTAGGAGAAGGGAGGAAAAAATAAGATGAAATCAGAGACGGAGACAAACCATAAGAGACTCTTAGCCATAGGAAGCAGACTGAGGGTTGCTGGAAGGGAGGTTGGTAGGGGGATAGGATAACAGGGTGATGAGCATGAAGGAGGGCATGTGATGTAATGAGCACTGGGTGTTATATAAGGTTAATTAACATAGGTTAATTAATTGAATTTAAATAACTTTAAAAAATCAGTAAAAAAATAATTATCCATGTGACCAATTTTTAAAAATAATGTCTGCATATTATCTTTTAATTATTATTTACTAGTATGCATATTTTATATTATTGAAATTATTATATATAGTAATCACTGTAGGTAACTGAATACAAATACAATTGGTCCATCCTAGTTACCTGCTTGCTCAGGAGTGGGTTGGGGCTAGTGGCTGCAAACATAGCCACATTGGGGGGGGGGTGGTCATGAGGCGCTAATAAGCAACTGAAGAAACAGAACAGTGAGCCTTCTCCTACTCTGTGAGTGATCTTTCTCGACAAGAAGTATATGTTTATTAAACAAGTAGAATCACGGTGTCACTGACAGCCATTTACCCAGTACTGCAAAGAAGCCATCTCCTTCAGGGATTTGAGCTGAGATAATGATGCATTAGGAAGAGTATTGGACCGCAGGGCCAAGGGAAATGCAGTCTTGTCCACTGGTCTGAGCTGAAGGACCTTGGACAAGCTTTCTAGGTCTGGATAAAGTAAGGTGTCAGATCAGTTGGTGTTCTTTTTTCCACCCCTAAATTTATGTTGCTCTAAGATGTAAAGCTGCTATTTGATATTTTTGTTTTGACATAATGCTTATTTAAGATATCAAGATATTTTGAGTTTTGCTTCTTGCCCCCCTCATCCTATATAGTTTATTTTTTAAAAAAAGATTTTATTTATTTGTGAGAGACACAGAGAGAGGCAGAGACACAGGCAGAGGGAGAAGTAAGCTCCCTGTGGGGAGCCCGATGTGAGACTCGATCCCAGAACCCTGGGATCATACCCTGAGCCAAAGGCAGATGCTTAACCACTGACCCACCCAGGTGCCCCACTATATAGTTTTTAACAGTGTGAATAGAACAAGTAAAAAGTATGTTTAACAAAATTGCCCTGTAGCAGTTTGCTTGAAAAATGATCTCCAAAAGGAAGAACTGCATGTGTCCAATTTTTTAAAAAGTGAAAAAATGGGTTTTTTTGGCCATCAGAAATACTTGAGGAATCAAAGCGATTTTCCCTTTTTGAAATTGACAAAGCCTTAAAAGCATCATTACACTCAGTGCTGGACATAATGCAGGGAAATATAAGCACATAGTAGTAGTGAGACTGTAAATTGATAGATTATTTCTGGAACAAATGATGTGGAAAAGAACACTTTTCTGGTCTGAACTTAATTAAAAATTAAGATTTGTATAAGGCAATAAACTGCCACTAATTCTAATATATATGTGTGTGTATGTATATGTGTATATAGAGATGTGTGTGTGTGTGTGTGTATAGATAAAGGTGTATATACACACACACACAAAATCTGTATCTCCTCAGATTGTCATCCCTGCCTTCATCTCTTACCACTGTTGAGTGCACATTTCTGACTTCACTGTCCCGGATGTACCCAGTTCCTCAGGTTTTGAAGTTTTGGTTTGAGGACTTTTAAGGACTTGCTATGATGCACATAGTGGTAACCTCCTTAGTTGGATATTTCATTGATGGCAGGAAGGTCTTGGTACCAGCTTGGCTTGTGTCTACCCCAGACTCTGCCAAGGCAGAAGTTGAAGTTGTTTATCTTTTAGAGGTACCTAAAACAATTCACTGTCAGGGTGATGGTGTCTGTCTTCTGTTCCTCCTACGTGTGGGGTCTCACACTGAGTGGGTTCTGGTGGAACTGGTGAGTGTATGTCAGTAGAGGGCTGGTCTCTTGAGCCCCTAACAAATTGGGCCATGATTTCATTCTAATTGTCAGCCTTGGGTGTTGGTAGAGCTGGACTTTGAGAGGACACCATTCCAGAGAATAAGAGGAAGGGGTGTCTTCCCTAACTGGCTAAATACTCTCAGCCTAGGCCAGTAACTACTAGTTTGAACACTTCAGTCAAGTGTCTACTGTATTTATTTGCACAACTGTTACTCCCATTGTCTTGACCTGAGACAGAATGGTTGCAAAGATATAAAGTGTAACGAGCCTCCTCCAGAACACAATCTGTCCACTTCAGGATTTTGGATGAGCACTTTCCATAGTTGGGGCAGGGGAAGGCAGATGTGGGTCTGGACTCAGTTATGATAAAGAGAACAGCTAGTTTTGTTAAACCTTCTTCAGTTGACTTGGTAATTCTAAGAAAAGCCTTAAAAGCGAGATATAGGAAATTCAGGGTCCTCAGGAGTTCTCCATGCCCCAAGTGCCATGGGTTTGGCAGAATGATGCTTTCTCTGGGACAGAACGGGGAAGGCTCACTTTGGATCTTTGTGTGTATGGGCCAGCCTGCCCATGAGGGCATCGTATGGCCTGGGTGGATGCCAGGGCCTTCTGGATGTCTGTTTGTCAGCAGGGTGGTGCTGGGGCTGCTGATGTGACAGTACATTGTCAGCGGGAGAGGACTGCCAGGACGGGTAGCCACCAGCTGTGGTCTGGGAAGTGAGCCAGTGAACTCAAAAGTTGAATCTACACAGCTGGGCAGTTGAAGGAGCTGGAGTGACAAACAGGGAAGGAGAGGTAAGCAAGGACCAGAAAATGGGATAAGGAATCACAAGAGGGTGCTGCATGTAACCCCTCCTATTTCTAGATCTGTAGTTCTCAAACTTCTTTTTTTTATAAGTATTTTTTTTTAATTTATTTATTCAGAGAGAGAGAGACTGAGAGGCAGAGACACAGGCAGAGGGAGAAGCGGGCTCCACGCAGGAAGCCCGACGCGGGACTCGATCCTGGGTCTCCAGGATCAGACCCCGAGCTGCAGGCGGCGCTAAACCGCTGCGCCACCGGGGGTGCCCTGTAGTTCTCAAACTTTAATGTTCTTAAGAAACACTTGGAAAGGGCAGTCCGGGTGGGGTGGCTCAGCGGTTTAGCACTACGTTCGGCCCAGGGCGTGATCTTGGAGACCCCGGATCGAGTCCCACATCGGGCTCCTTGCGTGGAGCCCGCATCTCTCTCTGCCTGTGTCTCTGCCTCTCTCTCCCTGTGCGTGTCTCTCATGAATGAATAAATAAAATCTTTAAAAAGAAAAAAGAAACACTTGAAAAGCCTGTTAAAACATAGCTTCCTGGGTTTATCCCAGAGATTCTGATTTGTTACGTTGAGCTGGGGTTCACAGTGAATTTGCATTTCTAACAGGCTCACTGTTGGGATCAGTGCTGTGTCCACGCTGGAAGAACCACTCTTCTCCATCTACCGTGTATCATAGGCAAACTTTTGTTATCCCTCCAATCTCAGTGTTTCTGGAGAGAAAAGAAAGAAAAAGGAACTTTTGAGTTCTTTTTCAATTCCAGATGCTTATATATATGATATAGCATCACTTAATTTTCACAAACATTAAGGTGTATAATCTGTGTTTTCCATGAGGCTCAGACAGACCAAATAATTTGCCCAGAGCCACAGAGCTAGTTTGTGTTATGACTGGTTTTCTGAGTTAATGCCAAATCCTATTGTAACTCATATTATTTTCCTTATAAGTGACTGCACAACAGGATAGAATTTGGGGCAGTGGAGGGAGCCTTCCCATCTGTGATAAGGAACACTCAGGTTACTCTGGTGTTATAGATTGTCCATTCATCAAGACCTAATCTATGGCAGTTGTACCAAATGAATTTAGGGATTTGTAGTGGGAAAAACCTCTTCAAGTTTTTGCTGAAAAATGTTGTAAAAGGATGATATTAAAAGAATAATGAAATTTTAAAAGTTTAGGGTTGAGCTGATAATGGTACAGAAATTTCTGGCATGCTTTACTTAGGATTACAGTTAAATCTTCTGAGAGATTTTGGGTGATGTTAAAACAAAGGTTGTCCAAATCGTTTCTTCTTCTTTTTTTTTTTTTTTTTAAGGTTTTATTTATCCATGAGAGACAGAGAGAAGCAGATACATAGATAGAGGGAGAAGCAGGCTCCCTGGCCGGGGGCGGGGGAGAGTTGCCTGATGAGAGGACTGGATCCCAGAACCCCAGGATCATGACCTGAGCCAAAGGCAGATGCTCAACCACTGAGCCACCCAGGTGTCCCCAAATAATCTCTTTTAAGTTCTCTTTTCTGAAGCTTCGTAAAGATGAACATAAAAGCATATCAAGACAAGTATAAGAACAATAAGGTGGCACATATTTTTCAGCGATGAAATATGTATTTGCACATGCTAATGAATCTCATTCTGTTTCATTGTTCGATATGAATGGGAACAGCCTTTATAAAATGAATACTTAGAATGATTGAACTGAATAATCCTTTTGTTTTGAGTAGTTAAAAAAATAAAAGTAGGTTATAAGAAATTTTAGAACTCTGTGAAATTATAGCTCTGCAGTGAGTTGATCTTACTAAAACCGCCCTTAAACTCTGGTTTACCTTGCTGAGTACAAAAGACACGCGGAGCGTGTGAGATGGTGGCTGTCCCCCAGCGATGTAGGTGCGCACGTTTACCCCATCATGTGGAAATACCTGTCCGGACCAAACAGTGTGGTGGTGGTGGGTGTGTGTGTGTGTGTTTTTTTTTTTTTTTTAATATAAAGTTCTACTGAAGAATATTGTTGTTGTTTTAAGGATTTATTTATTTGTTTATTCACGAGAGACACACAGAGAGAGGCAGAGACCCGGGCAGAGGGAGAAGCAGGCTCCCTACAGGGAGCCCTATGTGGGACTCGACCCCAGGACCCCGGGATCACACCCTGAGCCAAAGGCAGATGCTCAGCGACTGAGCCACCCAGGTGGCCCTACTGAAGAATATTGTTAAAGACAAACCAGCCTTACCCCCAGGATTCATTTGGCGATGATGAATCCCATATTTCGATCGCTGCTAAGAAATATTGCGATGGAGGACAGACACTCAGAATAGAAAACCTACTTTAATCTTATTTAAGTTAGATGTAGAGGGGAGCCTGCTTCTCCCTCTGCCTATGTCTCTGACTCTCTCTGCATGTCTTTTATGAATAAATAAAATCTAAAAAAATAAATTAGATGTAGATCTTAGATTTTTAACTAGGTCACAAAATAAATTTTAAAATAAAAATGAAATAATAATAAAATAAAATAAATAAATTTTAAGGTTAACCGCACTGCTTCAGTATCCTCCTCATTTTAACATGAGATAATGAGCACCGAGAAGCCTTGCTTTTCTTGTTAAGTGTGACATTGACCGAACTCTGCGTTTTGGCTCCCTGCTGCCTTCCCCGAGGCCCCGCGGCCTGTCCCTCTACCCGGATGGCACTGTTAGCCAAAGTAAGGAGACCCTGGGTTCAGCGAGTGATGGTCCTCTTCATTCCTGTGTCTGTCCTAGTCCTTGCTTGGTTCTGAGAGGCTTCATCCCTGTCCCTGTGCCACTTCTCTTCCCCAGCTTCACCTTCCCACAGCCAGGACTTTCCTCCTCAAGGTGGAATCTCGAGAAGCTCTTTTCCCCAAACCAGGGTATCCTAAATGAATGAGAAGAAAAGATCAGAAAAGCATGGGAGTATAGATGAGTAATTAAGAATACCCGCCCCCCAAACCACCTTCTCAGCCCCACAGTAAGGTGAGAGATTTCCTTTTGAAGAAAAGGCAGGGCAAATGTGAGCCTTTTGGAGTCCCTCCAGCATAACTTGAAATAAGAAGTACTAAACAGTCAAGGAATTTAAAGACCTCCTGGAGAGTCCTGGCTTTTTTTCAAAATGACCTCTTCAATCGCCTTTGCTAAAAAGAAGTTTTAAAGGGGCACCTGGATGGCTCTGTCAGTGAAACACCTGCCTTTGGCTCTGGTTGTGATTCCTGGGTCCTGGGATCCAGCCCCATGTCAGGCTCCCTGCTCAGCGGGGAGTCTGCTTCTCCCTCTCCCTCTGCCTGCCGCTCCCCCTGTTCATGGTCTCTCCCTCTCAAGTAAATAAATAAAACCTTTTTAAAAAGGTATTAAATTCAAAATTATTTTTAAAAAATTGGGAGAGAGGCAGGAGAAAAGGACTGTGTTACTGAAGCTCTAAGCAACCACAGCGCATACGACTAACGACTAATCTGGAATTACCTTTAGAATCTTACTCTTCTATTTTTAAACATTTTTATTGTTAAAAAATACACACATGCACAAATGACACATAAAACAAACGTGTAGCTTAATGAATTATTGTAAAGAGAGTACCCTTCTAACACCACCCAGAACACTAGAGCTTTGGCAGCCACCCCAGAAACCTTCTATAGCCCTTCCCATAAAACCGGTTGTCCTGATGAAGCTACAAATACCATGGGCTGATTCTTTTTTTGCAAAAATGCTCTCTTAGTATTTTTTAATCCACAGCTTTTCTCTTCATCCTGTTTTTTCTGATAGCATCTTCATTGTACAATTCCATATTTCTTTTAAATTGATAGAGATTTGTTCAAATATATATCCACACACACATACATACATACATACATACATACTTATGCATATTTTGGTGATGGAAAGCATACAACATTTGAGATGTTTCTTAGTGAGATTGAAAAAGTGATCAGTGTTTGAGCGGTTGATGCTCAGTGTCTAGATCTATGAATTGGGTGTTGTAAAAATGATGATCTTTTCTATAATTTCCTTTCACCTGCTGCTTGGTTACATATTAGTACAGAGGTCAAGGCAGGCTTCTAGGGTGCTGGGACCTATTATTAGCTATAGGATTCTCTTGGCCATCTGGTGAGGGCCATTCGATAGGCACGTGTCTTGGTTCTTGGGTTGGACAAGGAGCGAGTGGTCCTTGCTTATGAGTTACCCTGTTGTTACTGGTGAATTCTTTTTTCAGAAGACTGGACTCTGTGTCTTTTCATTTAAGCCACCCATGTTTTTTTTTGTTTGTTTTTAATCTATTCCTATTTGTTGGCAGATATAAAGACTTTTTTCACTATATGAGACCATTAAATATCATCCGGTCCTATCTCTTGCCTTCAGTGGGTTAGGTTAGGTGGAAAGTTTAAAGTCCTCACAGATGCTCACAGATGCCAAAGTTATTAATTAAAAAAAGAAAGAGTTTTAGAACAATAATCTCAAAAATTAAATCTTCATGTAAGTATCTGTATATAAGCAATCCATGTAAATTGGAATATAGAATTAGGATATATTAATGCAGTTACTTTCCTTAAAGTTTCACAAATGACAATGGAGATGGAGAAACATTGCTTGTCTCTTGGACTCTGGAAAGTATCAGTATAGTTGGACTTAGTGATAGAGATGAAAGTTATCTGTTCTTGTTTCTCTTATAAGAAAGAAAAGAATCGAACATTTATTTCCTTTAGGTCTGCTGATTTGTGTCTATTGTATATTTTTTATCTTCAGAATAACTTTGGACTGTGGGTGTTATTTAAAAGCTCCAAGAGGTTAAGTACCTTCCCTGAGGGATCCCTGGGTGGCTCAGTGGTTTAGTGCCTGCCTTTGGCCCAGGGCGTGATCCTGGGGTCCGGGGATTGAGTCCCTCATCAGGTTCCCTGTGTCTCTGCCTCTCTCTCTGTGTTTCTCATGAATAAATAAATTAAAAATCTTAAAAAAAAAAAAAAAAAGAAAAAAAAGAAAAAGTACCTTTCCTGAGGTCACTAGGGTGGAGAACAGACTGGCGGGGATTCAAGCCCTGCCTCAAGGCCTGGGTGGAGCTCTCTGTGCTTCACCACCTCTCAGGGACAGGAATATGAAGACTGAGTACATATACCAGATACTTTTTCATGGTAACCCAGCTAACATGTTCTATTTTGTGTGTTTTTATTTCATTTTGGTTTTAAAAGACACTATAATTCTACTTAGAACTAAAATAAACATTTAAAATGTGTGCCTGCTTAAACATGATTATTGTTATTAAAGGAAAATATCCATACTATATTAATGTTATTTTTGATTAAACTTATAATCGAAAAGTCAGTTTTTAGTAATATTGCCCTACAAATAATCATGATTAATGGGCTTGCTGTGTTAACAGTGACTTAACAGTAGCTCTTAAAAGCAAAATAATAAATTTTAAAAATCCAAATAATCATTTAATACTGTTTAGACTGCATTGTAAGTATTAGCCATAAAGTATGCAATTAAAATATTATACTTTGTTGTTAATTCTTAGACCTCATTCATTTGATCTTTTTTGCTGCATTTGTATTTGCATAACAGTTGGAAGTGTGAGCTTTTGGAGATCCATCTGTTTGAATTCTGGCTCTGCCTCTCCCTGGCTGTGTGATTTGGAGCAAGTTACTTAACCTCTCTGGGGCCTCAGGTTCTTCCTCTGTGAAGTTGTAGGAAGACCTAACTCACAAGTTTGTCAGTGAGGGTTCTGTGATTACATATGTGCTCAAAATGTGTTAACTATGACTGTAATTACCTTGAATTGGAAAAACTGATTCATGTGCCATTCTTGAAGATTTTCTTCCCCAAGGAATATCTTTTTTATTTTTCTGGATGAAACATTTTACATGGAAATGGTCAACTACTTTTGCTACATCCTCAGCATCCTGACTAAATATTGATTCTTATAAATATATATTGAGCCTGCAAATTGGGCTGGGAGCTGCTGATAGAGCGATAAATAATAGACAGTTTGCTGGCAAAGCTCTCAGTCCACTGTGGGGAGGGAATGAATGATTTTCACATGTGGAAATGGTACAGGGAATAAGGGGAATTCCTCTCGGTTTAAGATGAATTTTATCGTTGGAGATGCTTGAGGGTTGTAGATGTCATCTTTTCAACTGCTTTTTCCCTCTTTTTGTTTTAGAGGAAATTAAGAGGAAACACATTTTTAAATTTTTCTCATTTGAGCTGGACTGTTTGTTTTGTGGAAGTGGACTGCAATGACAGGAATTGCTTTCTTTTTTAGGGGTACCTGAGTGGGTCAGTCAATAGTGTCCAACTTTTGATCTCAGCTCAGGTCTTGATCTTAGGGTTGTGAGTTCAAGCCCTGTGTTAGGCTCCATGCATGATGTGTAGCTTACTTAAAATAAACAAATGGGAGAATTTCTTCCTTTTTTTTTTTTTTTTTAATTACCTTACTTTTAAAATTTAGATGTGGTTGTGGACCTGTATTGTTATGTTAGCTTCAGGCATACAGCATAATGATTGTTTGTGTGTAATGCGAAATGATCCCAGTAAGTCTAGTTAACATCCCTCACCCTACAGTCACCCCCAGAGAATATCTCGAAATGTTCTTAAAGCCCTTGTCCTGAATGGAGAGGAAAAGAGACACCATATACAAGCTTTGAGTTTTCCCCAGTGCTGGATTTCTGCACTCACTAGCAGGATCCTCATTTCTGTAACAAATGGATCCGTCTTCAATAGAGACATACCTTTTGTTACCGCTGTACTTTGAACATGTGATAACATTTCACCAATTTAGCAGTATCTAATTAAACAATTTTTTATCATTTGGATTGGATGAAGTTCACCCTTCTGTCTGTGGTGGCAATATTTGCTGAATATCCTCCCTGGGTGGGATATTCCATTGTATTATAGAATAGGCGCGTGTCAAGGTACTTGCAAAGCTGGAGCAATAAAAAAATGAAAGAAGGCAGGAGTGGTGGGCAAGAATTAGACAATTGATGATTTAAAAAATCAGAACTCTGTAGGGCTTCTCTATTCTTTCTCCATCCCTTCATGGAATTGATGGGCCTCTAGGTGGGCTCCGAGGATGGTCAGGGCAAGTGTTAGGAATCAGCAGAGACACAGTGGCTGGTCTTGGCTGAAGGGAGATTGGAGAACAAGGTTGGAAAAGAAGCTGGAGACTAGATAGTAGGAGACCCTGGATATTTGGGCTAAGATATTTGAGCCCAACTGCTTATAAAAATAGTCTTTCGAAGAGTTTTGATCAAAGAGTGATGGCATGGAACATGTATTTTAGAATGCAGAATGTAGAGGAGCGTAGCTAGAAAAGTTGAAAAGGAGAGTGCCTGGCAGGAGGGAGACTGGTGGAGATAATATTATGATAAGCTAGGGATGATACGGACTCCGTGGTCCCATGCTGGTATTGGGATGGAGTCATGTAAGACTTGTGCCATTATGCTTTCCTCTGTTGGCAGTCTGTTGGACCATATGCACTTGAAAGTAATAATATGTACTTAAAAAAAATCATATGATATACACTGTTTGCTTGGTTTTTCTCTATATGAGTGTACGTCAAATACAGAATCTATTTGTAGTCATTGTCGCAAGAACACCCAAGGGGAGGCTAAAGTAATGTATCCCTGTGCCACCAGGCAAGGTTGGTGATTTAAATCAGAAATTTCCAGCCTGTATGGTGGAGCCTGATTACTTTACAAGGTTGTTTACTGTTTTGTTTTGTTGATTTCAGAATTCAGATTTTTTTAGATGATATGCTAGCATAATTTATGAATTTCCAATTCTCTTTTGTTCTTTATTCTTTTTTTAATTTTTTAATTTTTTATTTTTTTTTTATTTATTTATGATAGGCACACAGAGAGAGGCAGAGACACAGGCAGAGGGAGAGGCAGGCTCCATGCAGCAGGAGCCCGACGTGGGATTCGATCCCGGATCTCCAGGATCGCGCCCTGGGCCAAAGGCAGGCGCTAAACCGCAGTGCCACCCAGGGATCCCTGTTCTTTATTCTTTAATTATACTTCTGTCTACACTGCCCTGGCCTTTTTGTTCCCAGCGGTTGAATTAAGGACTTGGCCAGAAAGTACACATTGGAAGGGCGGGCAAAATTTCTCTCTTTTTCTTTAACTTCTTATTTTGAAATCATTTCAGACTTACTGAATAGTTGCAAAAAGAGTACAGAGAATCCTGGGTGCACCCTTCACTGAGATTCCTCAAATGGTAACATTTTACCACCTTTGCTTTATCATCCTCTCTGTCCTCCTCTTCTCCTCCCTGGGTACTCACTCCCTTAGACATAATAATTTTTGTTCTGAACCATTTGAGACTAAGTTGCAGACCTGATACCCTTCAGCTCTAAACACTTCAGTGTGCATTTCCTAAAAACAAGGGCATTCTCTTATACATAGTCATAGTACAATGATCTGTTTCTTGTACTTTGTGCTCGCTTCGGCAGCACATATACTAAAATTGTTTCTTGTACTTTATTCAAGTTGTGCTAAATTACCCCACTTACTGTCCTTTATAGGACACCCCCCTCCCCAGTCCACTCTACAACTTTCAGGCTCACCTGTTCTATTTAGTTGTAATATCTCTTTTTTCCCCCTCAATCCAGAATAGTTTCTCAGTATCTGTCTTTCCTTAAATGAAAATGAAAATGAACTTAACATTTTTCAAAGAGTACAGATCATTTGTTTGGTATAATGAATGTCCCTCAATTTGTGTTTGTCCAAGACTTAATTGTGATTAGATTCAGATTATCTGCATTTTTGCTACAAATCCTATAGAAGCGATCTTGTGTGCTTCTGTGGTGCATCGTGTCAGACGGAACATGCCATCTGTGTCTCCCACTGCCTGTGAGTTGTTAACTGTGGTCTCTTGTGTGGGGGGATGTTCAACAGGGTTGTGACAGCGTCATCCCCTAGTGCAGTTGCTCCGCGGGATGGCTTGAGGGAGTCAGGGAGGATGGATGTGGCCCCCAGTGGTTGAAAAGTTATTTTGTCTTTAAGATTTCTAAATTTCCCTTTCTTGCTTTTTTTTTTTTTTTTTGCTTTTTTTTTTTTTAAAGCTTTACCATGCACTTTCCAAAGTGTGACTCTCTTTTACCTTTACCTTATTTCCCCCCCAAATAGTTGCCTTTCTAAGACTGCCTCCTGTTGTAGTTTTGTTAGCCTCTTTCTTTCTCCTTTGTTTCTTTCTTTCTTTTGATTGTTTTTATTTATTTAATCATGAGAGATACAGAGAGAGAGGCAGAGGGAGAAGCAGGCTCCCCATGGGGAGCCACGATCCCGGGATCACGACCTGAGCCAAAGGTAGATGCTCAACTACTGAGCTACCCAGGCGTCCCTGTTAGCCTGCTTCTTGTAGTTCTATCTCTAACCCATTAGTATAAGGTGGACTTTCTCTCTGAGACAGTGACTTTAGATCACTTTTTAAGGCCATAGCTACCACTGTCTTCTTTTTTCTACTCGGTGTTTTTTTTCCAGAATCCCCTATTCCTCTGACATAGCGCTTACAGCAGGGACATGAGGTATACAGTCAGTTCTGCTGTAATGCAATATATGCAGTTCTAAGAAATCGTCATGCTGTGCAAAATTGCACAATAAAAACCACAGTGCTTGTGGGAAAAATGGGTTTGAGGGGCATGTATTTGTTTGCTGAGACTACCGTAAGGAAATACCACAGGCTGGATGACTCGAACAACAGAAATGTATTTTCTCACACTTTTGGAGGCCAAAAGTCAGAGATCAAGGTGTTGTCAGCAGGGTTGGTTTCTTCTGACACCTGTCTCTTGGCTTGTCGCCTGTCTCATGGGCTTCCCCTCTGTGTGTCTCTGTCCTCATGTCCTCTTCTGATCAGGACACCAGTTGTGTTGGGTTAGGACCCACCTGGATGACTTCCTTTTACCTGAGTTACCTTTTTAAAGACCCTATCTCCAAATACAATCACATTCTGAGGTGTTGGGGGTTAAGACTTAAACATATAAATTTGGGGCAGAAGGAACACACAATTCAAGCCAGAACAGGGCACAGCACTCAAAAAATGTCGATGGCACACTTTAAAAAAAGATGGGAACCTAATAAAAACTGTAGTGCCATTTTACTCATGTTAATCTTTAGAAATATAAAAATACTCTAGGAAATATGGTGCTTTAGACCTGAAGTTTGTGGGCGTGGCCATGGGCAGGGTTGTAGTTTGTGAATTGTTTTATGAGATAGAAAGCTGTGACTCCAAACGTGGATGGTTGTGACTCGTAGCTCCTGTGGTGAACCAAGGTAGCTGTTAGATTTTTGAGGAGTGTGTGTGTGTTTCATATTCCTACCAGCTTGGGTCAGCTGGCTACAGTTTTCTGTACTTACCTATAGTTTCTTGCAGATGAACATGCTCACAAGCAAACTCAAAATTCTCATTATGTTCTGATTGTTCTCAATATATCAATCATGTTTGAACACCAGATTTTGCATTTTCAAAAAAGTGTTACAGCAAAACTGACAGTGGCTCACTGGGATATGGTATTTATCTTTTTACTTAAAGGCAATTTGAAATTACTGTAGCCTTCTGGTTATCCCAAAGGTATGGGGCATGTAGTTTTATTTGTTCTTGGTTTTTAAAATTGTCTTTTTGTATTTTGGAGGATTGTTGGGAGACTTTGCTTTACACAGCTGCCCTCATTGCTGCCATGGTCCTTCCATGCAGAATTCCTCTTTTTAAAATACTTCCATCACAAAAACTTCATTTTGTCAGTTAATATATTTTATAGTGAAATTTTATTGTAAGCCCTTCTTTTCTTCTCTTCTGTTTCCATATGCCTTCTATGACCTGTTTGGTCAGAGCTTAGAGTTCTTTTTACTTTTCCCCAGGTTTCTTGTTTCAATAACATTTTTAAATCTTTAGCCTCATTAGCTAAAGATTAGATGAGTAATTTTTAAATAGGGATTGGAATAAAATAAAATCAGGCAGTCTTCACTTGGCGTGATTCTGAAGTGCACATGCATAAGTTGTCATGGTTTACCTGAACAGTAGCCAGTCTGTGGCAGCGTGGTTCACATGTCCGCTGCCCCAGTGTATCCACTGTGGCTGCACATGGTACTGACTTTGCTTAGTCCACAGATCATGGCCTAAGTAACGGATATGCACCATGATCAGTGACAAAGCACAATACCTTTTTCAGCTCCCAGTGGTGAGTCACTGGGTGTCCGTTATTCTGTTCACATACGGACAGCAAAGTGTGTAGTTGTATTGCCTTTTTGTCTCTCAGTGATAATCCCACACACCACTGTGCAGGGATGAATAATCGAAAAGGGGAACTGGCCAAGAAAAATGAAAATGCAGCAAACACATGAAAAGTGATCATGTGAGAAGTGAAATTGGAAGTATCTGCAGATTTGAAAACGTTGATAACAAAGCCAAGATGGGATGAAATCTTGGCCTGCAGGAAGCTGTGGGATGAACTGTCACAAATAAATCGTGTAACAATGAAAACCAGGTAAAGTCACTTCAGCATCTCTCAGTTTAAACTGTACCAGGAACGGAAAGTTGCTTATGTTTAAAATGGAGTGTTTACTTCTCTTTTGGTTTTAAGACTGTCATTGAAAAAAATCCCAATCAGTTTAATTCTCATTCGGGCTTAATCGGTTTAACTTCTCATTGAAGTATGTTGCCACATTGAAAGAAAATAGTAATTACGTGGCTATTAAGGAAGAAAGACTGGTTTCATCATTTAGAAGTCAGCAGGGACTGATTAATGTTCAGTCATCAGGTGAAGATATAGCACAGGTCAGGTTGCTGCTGAGAAATTTGCATCCACATTCCAAGGATTAGGCAAGGTGATTGATCTTCATCAACTGTTTGTGTTAATGAGTCATGTTGGAAGGCAGCCTCATCCAGAACTTGGGCCCCAAAAGATGTAAAATCTCAAAGTGACTATAAAGGAGTCAGATGCAGAGTAACTTTTCTATTGGAAGGCAATGCAAAGGGTGGCTTTAAATTAAAACCTGTGTTTATCTCTCAGTCTGAGAACCCAAGAGCATTAAAAGATCATGAAAAAGCGTCTCGACCGGGCACTTGGCACACAAATAAAAGCTCATTGGGTTACAGTATCGTTGTTTTGAAACTTGTTTCGATCGTGTTTTTGTCCAGAGGTAGGAAAAATAATTTGATTTTTAAAGCACGGTTGCTACTGTTAGATAACGCTCCAGGTCACCCTGAGTCTCTTGGGGACTTGAATAAATGGGAAAACTTGATTTTTACTAGCAAACACAACTTCATTAATGGAGCCAATGAACCAAGGAGTTATTTCGGCTTTTAAAGCCTATTATCGTAAATGGACTTTCAGACAGGTTATTGATGCTACAACGGGAGATCATGCATTTTCTGTAGCTGAATTTGAGAAGAAATATGACATACAGCTACAGCCTGCATGAGAAAATGTCCAAGCATCACAGCAGGAAGTAACAGTGAGTAATATGTGCAGAATGGCAGGAACTTTTACCACGCTGTGCAAATAACCTTGCAGGAATGGAGGCGCACATAGAGTTCCAGAAGAGATAGTTGACCAAAGGAATGTTGACATTGCCACCATTGGAGAGACTGGAGATATGGAGCTATAGGAATTTGATGAAGGCAAGTTTTTTTTGGCATACATGAGGCAAGTGACTGGTGGAAGGGATGAAGATGTCCCGGAGGAGGTGATGCCACCAAATATCTTCACATTAAAGGAGCTCTCAGAGATCATTCATGAAAGCACAAAGAGTAAGATGTTGGCAGCCAACCCGAACTTAGAAGGAATGTGACTGCTTGTTAAGTTATTGAAAAGATTCTCCCTTCATATCTTAAGTTATACAACCTGAAGAAGGCAAGCCCTGTTCAAACTACTCTTGATAATTGTTACTTTTTCTTTTTTTAAGATTTTGTTTATTTGACACACAGAGAGAGAGAGAGAGAGATAGCAAGAAAGAGCACAAGCAAAGGGAGCAGCAGGCAGAGGAAGAGAGAGAAGCAGGCTCCCTGCTGAGCAGAGAGCCTGATGTGGGACTCGAGCCCAGGACCCCGCGATCATGACCTGCGCGAAAGGCAAATCCTTAACCAATTGAGCCACCTCGATGTCCCAGATCATTTTTTTCTTTTCTTTTCTTTCTTTTTTTTTTTTTTGATGATTTTTTTTAAATGAAAGGAACACTTGAATTCACAGTTTCTAATGTTTTGAATTACAGTATACTAATGCAAACATTCGTTTCACTATTTTTTTCATTTCTCTACACTAATAAGCTTTAATATTTTGAATAAAATTTTCAAAGCTTATAGAAACATTGTAGCTTTTCCCCATTGATTAGGAAGATCACTCTGCATGATTTCGGCAGACATTGCTGGGCAATGTGAGGATGGCTGGTGCTCATGGTAGGAGTTCCTTGCCTTCCGTGGCCTTCAGCCACCCATGTCAGCTGTTTCGATGTCTGTGTCTTTGGGTCTGAGTGGTGTTTCCTGTGCAGGTGCTAGCCATCTCCGCCCCTTGTCTGACATCGCCTCGTCTTCCCTGTCCTTGTCCTGGTCTGCAGAGTTCGCAGAGTTGTTTTCCCTGGGACTTCTAGGTTGTCGGACTCATGAGAAAGCACCCTACTCCTGTGTCAACCCTTCCTGTCCCTGCCCATCTGCCTGCCCCGCAAGGGCCCCCTCCTGTGGGTAAGATTTCTGCCCACTGGTTTGGGAATCTAACCAAGTAAGTCACCTGTGCATTAACCAGCTGGCCTGTAAAGGAGTTCTTGTTTGACTCCAGTCTAAACAAGGATATGTTTTAGATGTCTTCAATTTTGTGAAGAGGATTTGGGTATTTTCTAGGTCACAATGCAAAGGTGATTTGAGATCTAGCCATTGGGGTGAGGCTTATAATTTTATAACATAATTATACATAGAGTTGAATCATCAAATAAGGTGGCAAGATTAGAGGGAGTGGTTAGCTTTAATGTTGCAGGTTGTAGTAATTTTAGATAAAAAGAAATTAGTGTTCCTGTGGACAAGTTACCGAATTACTCTATTCAATTGGGACTGACTCAATTTCACAAAATGGTGCTTTTAGAGTTTCTGAGGGTAATGAGAAAATGGCACAGAAATTAAAATTCCCTTTTGCAGTTTGGACAAAATAATTTCTGTGAGCAGCAATTAAGAGGGTCCATATAAGAAATTCACTTTCTGCTCTAAATTTCATTTAGTTAGGTTTCATAATCTTAAACTGCCTGTTACTTTGCTTGGAAAATGTTATGACGTAATTCAGATCAGTGTCCTCTGCGTTATGTGATTTGATCCTTTTATCACGGGTTGGAAAGAAGTGGGAACAAAGAAGTGGGGATTGGTCTTTAAGACACAGAGAAAGTTATAACTAAGTTAGAGAGGGTGGCTTTTTAATTTATTTTATTTTCAAAGATTTTGTTTATTTATTCATGAGAGACACAGAGAGAGAGGCAGAGACACAGGCAGAGGGAGAAGCAGGCTCCATGCAGGGAACCCGACGTGGGACTCGATCCCGGGTCTCCAGGATCACACCCTGAGCTGAAGGCAGCACTAAACCGCTGAGGCACCCAGGCTGCCCAGTGGCTTTTTTTTTTTTTTTTTTTAAATCAGGAATATTTTGAGGAACTCTGAAGCCAGTCTATACTGTTAGAGAAAAGTTTTGTGTGGCTTTGGAGCAGGCAGAGAAGTAAGTCCTTTCTTGTGGGTACGGGTCCTGGGATAGATGGGGTTTCGGCCAACTTGGCCCATCTATTAAGGAGATGGCTTTCAGTGGAGCCAGACCTCTGGATATTCTTTGACATTCATTGGCTTCTGGGAACACAGATTGTTCAAAAGCCAAGTGAATTATGGTTGGCAGGGTGCCAGCTCTGTGTGACAGCCTCCAGTGTGGTGACACCCGCATTTTTATTACCTTAATGATTTTTTTCTTGGTCAGTGGTATCCTTTAGGAAAGGCACACTGTGGACATTTAATGAACCAGAAGTACTACTAGCTGTTACTAGGTGTTGTTACCGAAGAGTACTGCTAGGTGATAAATGTTAGACTCATTTAGACGCCGTACTGACAATCTTTACCTCTAGTGCACCATAAACAGACATTTCTAAGCCTGTGCATCTCATATTCCATTTGTTGCAGAGCCTTGTACGGCATCAACGCCCATGGGAACTTAAACCAAGGTTGGGCAAGTTGATATGAGGTGGGTGAGGGAGCAAGGGTTAGAGAGGTGGAAAGGAGGGTGGAAGAGGAGTGGAGGGGCCTCTCCTGACGTGGAGAGTCGGAGCCACGTTCATGTCAAACGTTGGAAGGGCCTCTTGATGAAGGTTTGGTATGTGGAGAATGGGAAGCCGAGTTGGTAAGCTTTCTTCTTTTCCTCCTAAATTCCACCCTGATAACAACAGAAAAGCATATTTGACCTACATGGCATTAAAATATTTGAGCATTAAGGGTCAGGTGCTAGGCTGGAGGAGCTGTTGAAGCCAGGCTAAATACAACTTTAGTGGAGTTGTGGTGTCTAAACAAACTAAGGAATAGGTAACGCCATTCCTATTAGTAACTCGTGTTTGATTTTTGAAGAACACAGCAAGCCTTTTGAAGGCAGTTTAAGGAATGGGTGTGGAAGGGGGTGTGGGGGAAGGAAATCTCAGCAGAATGCTTTTAGATATTTCCTGTTATATAAATGCTACATACTTCTCATGCCTTCAGACTCATAGCAAATGGGAATGAAGCCCATGGAGGCTTAAATTTAATTACTTTCACAAAGAAAGAATGTAGAGACTGTATAGGTAATGAAGGAACTCTAAAAACTGGCACAAAATATGAGTCTTAATTTTTCATCCAAATCCTGTATGTGGCATTTAAATATGGTGCAATGAAATATGCTTGAACACAAAATAAAGTGTGTTTGAGTTTTTAAAAGTGCTTTTGTTTAATCCATAGACTTTCTGTTTTAGTAGAAGAGTCCATCGCCAGGTGGACATTCCACATGATGAAGTGCCTCATTTATTACGTCCCCAGAATAACTTGATGCGTTTATGCAGCAATATTGTAACGTGCGCTTGCGCTGAACACAGTACTACACTGCCACTATAACACTTGCTACTTTCTACTTCCGAATCCTTTATTTCTCTCATCTGTAGTTTCTGGTTTCTCTCTCTTTTTTACCCCACTCTGACATAGCCAGGTCTATCTGTGTCTGCAAGCAGATAATGAAAGCTATCCCCCCTTTCTTTTCAGAAAATAAGTAGAACTACATAAGACATTGGGGGCGGTTGTCTGCTGTAGCCTGTGGCACTCAGGGATGAGAGTAGCTATCGAGTTGTAAGACTTTGTGTTCTATAAACCCCATATCTGTCAAGTTCATTGCAGAGTGCCTGTGTTAATCAGGATAATCCTATCATCTGAATTTAAGACCCCGCTTCACAACTTTCTGAACAGTGCTCTCTGTTTCTCTGTACTGTACAGTGTTTTGGAAAATGAGGACTCATCATATGTGTCTTGGGATTTTTGTCCATTAAGGAGTTGGGATACATGGACAAAGTGGGCCTGACTCTGTATATCTTCAATTTCAGCAGAGCCATGAAAAGTCTTCCTTTCCACATAAATAAGTAAGGCTGCTGGTAAACCTCTCTAGTCACTTACTCATTGATTTAAAATTAATTCAGGGATCTCTGGGTGGCTCAGCGGTTTAGTTAGCATCTGCCTTCAGCCCAGGGTGTGATCCTGGGGTCCCAGGATTGAGTCCCATATCAGACTCCTTGCATTGAGCCTGCTTCTCCCTCTGCCTGTGTCTCTGCTTCCCTCCATCTCTCTGTGTCTCTCATGAATAAATAAATAAAAATCTTAAAAAAAATAATAAAATAAAATAAGATAAATTCAGCCAATATTTGTATACTGTGTATGTTATTCTGTGCACTCCAGGGGATAGAGATCAGTGAGTACAGAGCTGGATTCCAAAGTGCCTAGAATGTGTAGCTAGAAAGTAGTCAGTATCCTAAGAAAGGAGTAGATAAAATACCTTGGCATTCAGGGCAGTCAGAAGCCTGTTGGATGATACGTAATCTCTCAGCTCTCTATCCCGAGATCTTTCTGCCAAGGGGAAAACAGTGCTTTTCATGAAACATCTCACAGAATTCTGTAGATCTTGTATCAGGGCTTCGACATGTAGCTGTTACCAAGGCACCAAGTGGTGGATGATAGGATTTCTGTCCCAACATATATGACATGTGAACTGCATAGATGTATCGGGGAAGTTTCATACTAGGAAAAACCATCATAGTGGGTGAACATGGCCCATCTCTGAGGGAGATGGCTGTTTGGCCTGGCCAAGGAGTGTGGTTCTTCTCTGTGTGGACTGTGGTGCTGATTTTAAAAGGTATGTAGACCAGCTTGAAAGAATCTAATGTAATATACCATAGTTAGACATACCTAGGAGCCCATTCATTCATCAAATATTTACTGAGCACCTTCTATATATGCTAGGCATTATGGCATTATGGGTAGTGTAATGCTGAATCATTTCATGACTCAGATTGGTAAGGAAGATCAAGCTTGTTACATGTGTAGCTCAGATATATACAGAAGTGATAATTGGAAAGAAATAGACACATTTAAAGTGCAGTAGAGTGTTAGGGGAGGCAGAGATTATTTGCAGTAGATGTGCAACTGAGTTGGGCTTTGTGTAGAGCGATCCCATGACTCAGTCAGCTTGGGCAAGCCCAGTTTACTCCTGGCGTTGTGGTGTCCCACTCAAATGACATCCCCTTTCACTGTCACATCATCCCAGTTCGGATGAAAGTTATATAGGCTCTCTAGCTTTGAGGATTACGTAAAACTTGACTTGATGGAGACAGAGAACAGTCTAGATAAGGACAGTACCATGAACAAAAAACAGGCAACAAGAAGGCTTTGGTATATTTAGGAAAAATGTGTTCAGAAAGTTTATAGCTTTGGGAACAGAAAAGGGAATCATTGGAGATAAAAGTTGGGAAGGACAGTTGAGGTCAGATTTGGGGGTATACTGAATGCCAGACCACATACATACCTTGGATTTTATGTAGTTGGCAATGGAAGTCAGTGAGCAACTTTTTTTAAAGACTTATAAAGATCTTTATATTTCCATCCAGATACTGTGAAGGGCCCTTTCAGGGGCACAGGGGCCCCTGCCAATTAGGGATCATTTAGATTCTGTCTAAGTCAGTGGGAAAATGAGATATGAATTACTACAATCTACAATGATGTATTGCAGAATCTAAAAAATCATTGAGCTTTAGAGCATGCATTGACTTTGAATCAAACCGTGTGGTTTTATAGATGAAGAGAACTAACAATCAAAGAGATTGTTAACTGTTTAAGCTCTCCCAGGAAGCTGTTGGCAGAGATTCATCCTAGGTGCCCTGATTTCTTGTGCAGTGGGTATCATTTCACCAGAGAGCTGTATTTTGGGGACTCCACGATTACTTCTGGCCCAGTGATGTCAGTGTCTCTGTGTCTTGGCTCAGTTGTGATAAGGTAAAAACGTCTACTCTACCTCAAGGATGTTGAAGCTTACTTTTTAAAATGTCTAGTGCCTTGAAATTCTTTGAAGAAAGCAAACATTAAGAAGCGAAACTGCTAACCTAGCTGTTCACTCCTGTCTGCCCATGAGTGTCAGAGTGCATGCTAACTATGGTAGATATCATTAAGGACAAAAAATGAAAAGCAAGGACAGTACATACCATTTTCACACACTGAAATTGGATTTTAAACTATGGCTTGTGTATGGGGCTCCTGGGTGGCTCAGTCAGTTAAGTGTCAGACTCTTGGTTTCAGCTCAGGTCATGATCTCATGGTTGTGAGAATGAGCCCTGTGTTGTACTCCCCACTCAGCTCAGAGTCTGCTTGAGATTCCCTCTCTCTCTCCCCCTGTTCACTCTCTCTCTAAAATAAATAAATAAATCTTTTAAAAATATTATGGCTTGTGTAGAAAAGCAGGATTTTTTTTAAAAGGTCTTTAATTATGAAATGTCCTCTTTTTACACCACAAAACATTATAAAGCCTAGATCTTCATATTTTTAAAAACACTTGGCAATGTTAAAATCAGCAAAATTGATCAAAAAAGTTCCAAGCTTACAAATCATTGGTGTGTGAGAACTTTATTTTGCTCTAATTATACATTATCTTTGTTGATAATCATTGAAATTAGATGTGTTGCTATTAATGTTTTGTGTATTTTTTATATTTATGGAAAGTTAATTTTTTTTTTAAGATTTATTTATTTATTTATTCAGAGAGAGCGAGAGAGAGAGAGGCAGAGACAGGCAGAGGGAGAAGCAGGCTCCATGCAGGAATCCCGACGTGGGACTCGATCCTGGGTCTCCAGGATCGCACCCTGGGCTGCAGGTGGCACTAAACCGCTGCGCCACCGGGGCTGCCCAACTTAATGGTTTTTCATCATTATATTTTTGGATGTCCACCAGACATGTTTTATGTATTTCTTATGCTTTATGAAAAGTTGACTTAATGTTTTTTTCATTATACTTTGAATTGGAGAAATCTGAGAGAATCCAATTTTGGAATGACTATGGTATATCCAAACTGTAGGGTGAATATTTTCATGCATAAAATCCCAGTTGTTTATATCACATAGTATTTATGATAATTCATGAAGTAATTTTGGAGACTCGAGACCTGGAAGTGTTAAATGAAGTGCTACAACTTTCTCTCGTAAGTCATTAGTTGTATCATCAAATAAACACATCGTGTAAAATTATGTCTTCATCCCAGAAACACTTTCAGAACCTGATTCTTCTAGCTTAATATAAACAATCAAGTAGATATTTACCTAAGTAGAGAAGTTGCTGTAAAATCAGTAGTTTCTTGTGGATACCAATTTGATCTTCAAGAGAACAGCATACTTCAAAATGATGACTTGATTTTCTTTGGGCACCAGGTTTTCAAGTTACTGAGAGAACAGTAGTTTTGTTGGACAAACAAGCATAAAGCTGCAGCATAAATAATGGTGAGAGGTTTATTCTGGATGCATATTCTAGATGCTTATTATAAACTTAAAAAGACAAAAACAGGGGATCCCTGGGTGGCTCAGCGGTTTAGTGCCTGCCTTCAGCCCAGGGCCTGATCCTGGAGTCCTGGGATCGAGTCCCATGTCGGGCTCCCTGCATGGAGCCTGCTTCTCCCTCAGCCTGTGTCTCTGCCTCTCTCTCTCTCACTCTCTCTCTCTCTCATGAATAAACAAAATCTTAAAAAAGAAAAAAGACAAAAACATTAGATGAGCAGTTGCTATGCCCTTGGCCAGAGAATGATTTCCACTCTAGAAAATAGTGGAGTCTTCTTTGATCTATCATCTGTCTTAAAGCATCAGATTCAGGAGGCAGATACTTGGAGTCACAATGGGGGATGAGCTTACCGGGCCAGCCTGAGGCTCAGAGGGTATGGATATAAAACATTCAAAAACCTTCAGAGCATGATCTTCAGATATCTGACAACAGCTGCAGGGCTTCCATGCGCAAACTTTCCAGCTCTGAGGTCCTGGAGTTGTTGTTTGGAAGAATGTGTGGGTGGGGAAAGGAGGGTTAGGGGGAAGAGGAGGAGGAAAGCATGTTTGCTGGGTTTGGGAACTGGTTGAGTGCTGTAAAGGGTTGGCAGGTACAGAGAGAGCTCAGAGGGAGTCCCACTGGGGGGATGCTAGAGCCTCCGATCTTGAAATGCACTTTTTGTACATAGTTTTTCATTGATACTGATTTAAAAAAAAGGTTGCTTTTTTTTTTTGAAAGTGAGGTAGAAACAATAGGGCAGAGAAATGGTCATTGTATCATGACATTTAAGAAGAGGAATTTCTTCAAATTAATTCGTTTTTCTGCTTTATAAAATGAGGAGAGAAGGTAGCATGATGAGCATGACAACCACGAATCTGGATGGAAACTTTTTCTAATCAACTGTCTTCATTCTTTGTACCATTCACATGGTACTTAGCACAGACTGCTTTACATTATATTATTTCTGCATCTGCTTTGTCTTTCCAGTTAGACTGTAGCCTGAGAGTGGTGTAAAGTGTTCAAAAAATGAAAATAAAAGCATTAATGTTGTGGTTTAACACTCGTGGCATACTTTTCATATATATTATTTGGTATCTCTTAGTGTACTGAATGCAACAGAGGCTTCTAATTAGAAGAAGAAGATATCTATATTTTCTTTTTTTTTGTTTTTTTTTTTTGTTTTTTGATATCTATATTTTCTATTTTATTTAAGAGTCACTAAAACTTGGTTTATACCAAAAGACAACATTGGCAAGATTTTCAGATGTTTAGGTTATGTGCTTTAGACTACCAAAAAACCCCCACTACTTTACATAAGCTCCGATCAAATGTAATGTCAACAATTTATAGGAGATTTACTTAGGGATAAATTTAAAATCGGTAAATAGAAACAGTAGAGAAAGATTTCAGACTTTTGAAATTAAAGTTGGAAACTTACGGGAGATTTTATGACTTTGTTTCAATGAAAGTTATATCCGTAAGTGGTTAATAAACACAGAATAAGTTCCCAAGGCAAAGTAGTGGTCTCCTGACTCACTTCCTCTTAGCTACACCTGATTCTCTCTCGCTCGAGTGAACCGTACGGTGTTTAATGGTTTCTTTTGGTATTTACCTCTGTGTTTTTAGATAACATATTTATATGTCTTAATTTTTCAGTTATAGATTTTTGAGAATCGACTTCCTGCTGTGGGTAAGGATTCAACCCTCTTACTGGTCCCCTTCCCCCCCCCCCCCCCCCCGCGCGCGCGCGCGCACACACACACACACACACACACACACACACCTCCTTTCCCTTCATCATCATTTGTCACCTTGTGAAGAAATCAGTAGTCAGTGTTTACCTTTTTGCGACTATGTAAATATTGTTTCTGGATGACCAATCTAGTGTACTGTAATTGAATTTCCTTTATTTTTTCTGTGGTTAATCATTGTCTCTTTTGTTTTTCGTTGGTTGAATTTCCTATGTTCCTGTCACCTGTTTGCTGCAGAATTATAAATCTCCTTTCAGTGCATTTGCACATGGCAGGTGTTCTATTTGCCTCAGACCTCCTGCTCCCTCTGTTCTTGGTCTCCACTTGAGACTGGTTAATCACTGTGACTGCTATACATGTCGTTTGTTTATGGGATCGCCATTTACTGTCATCGTGTAGATTTCATTTGTCCTTTACCTGTGTTGACTCCTTTAAGTTTTGGATCCCAGTCTTCGAGTTTTTTTGGTGTCTTCTGTCATTTTGGTAGAGTTGCACTAGAAAGGGGACATATGAGATGAATTTGTTGGGACTTTTCATCTCAGAAGATGCTACCTTATTCTACTGTCATGCCTGATTGATATTTTAGCTGGGGATATAATTTCAGGTTGGAAATCATTTGCACTCAGAAATCTGATGATCTTGCTCTAATGACTTGTAGCTTTCAGTCTGGGTTTGAGAACTCCAATGACTTTCTGATTCTTTTTTTTTCCAGTTTTATTGAGAAATAATTGACATACATACCTGTATAACTTGAAGGTATACAGCATGATGGTTTGATTTCTGTATATTGTGAAATAATTATAGAAGGTTCAACTAACATCCATTTTCTGATACAGATATGATAAAAAAGAAGAAAAAAATTTCTCCTTGTGATGAGAATTCTTAGTAGTTATTCTCTTAACCACTTTCCCATATATCCTACATAAGTGCTAATTAGAGTCACTATATTGTACATTCCATCCCTAGTACTTATTTATCTTATAACTGGGAGTTTATACTTTTTGACCTTCTTCCTCCAATTCCCCTTTCCCATACCTTTGGCCTCTGGCAACTGTCAGTCTGATCTTTTTCTATGAATTTCTTTGTTTTATAAGTTTCCATATGTAAGTGAAATCGTACAGTATTTGTCCTTCTCTGTCTGACTTATTTTACTTAGTATAATATCTTCAAGGCCCAAACATGTTGTTGCAAATCATTGCGTTTCCTCAGTTTTTAAGGCTGAATAGTATTCCCATTGTATGTATATACCATAGCTTCTTTATTTATTCATCTGTTGATGGACACTTAGGTTATTTCCATGTCTTGGCTGTTATACAGAATATTACTGTGAACATGGGTGTGTGGATATCTTTTGGAGTTAATGTTTTCATTTCCTCCATATCTATTCCCACAAGTGGAAATGCTAGGTCATATAGTAGTTCTAATTTTAATTTTTGGAGGTTTCTCCATAGTGGCTGTACCAATTTATATTCTCATCAAGAGTGCACAAGGGTTTCCTTTCCTCCACATCCTCACCAGCATTTGTTATCTCTTGTCTTTTTTGATGATGGCCATTCTAACAGGTGTGAGGTAATATCTCATTGTGGTCTTAATTTGCATTTCCTCAGTGATGTTGAGCATTCTTCTCATGTACCTGTTGGCCTTTCATATATCTTCTATGGAAAAATGTCTATCCAGGTTAGACATGGGAATGTCTATCCCATTTTTAATTAGGCTATTTGGGCTTTATTTGTTTTTTGCTATTGAGTTCTATGAGTTATCCTTATATATTGGATACTAACTCCTTATCAGGTATATGGTTTGCAAATATTTTTTTCCGATTCTGTAGGTTGTCCTTTTACTTTGTTGATGGTTTCTTTTACTGTGCAGAAACTTCCTAGTTTGATGAAATCCTACCTGCTTATTTTTTTATTATTGTTGCTTTATTTAAGGTATCGTATCCAGAAATTCATTACTGAGACCCATGCCAAGGAGCTTTATTCCTATGTTTTCTTCCAGGAGTTTCTTGGTTTCAGGGCTTACATTTAAGTCTTTAATACATTTCAAGTTAATTTTTGTGAGTGATTTAAGACAGCGGTGAGTTTCATTCTGTACATGTGAACATCCAATTATTTCAGCACCATTTATAAAAGAGAGTGTCTTTTCTCCATTGAGTATTTTGGCTTCTTTGTCAAATATTTTTTGGCCTTATATGCTTGGTTTTATTTCTGGGCTCTCAAGTTTGTTCCACTGATTTATTTGTTTTGATGCCAGTATCATAGTGTTTTGATGCTAGAGCTTGAAATCTGGGAGTGTGATGCCTCTTGCTTTGTTCTTCTTTCTCAGGATTTCTTTGGCTCTTTAGGGTCTTTTGTGGTTCCATATAAATTTTAGGGGTGTTTTTTTCTATGTGTATAAAAAATGCCATTGGAATCTTGACAAGGATTGCATCGAATCTATAGATGGCTTTTGGTAGTATTGGCATTTTTAACAATTAATTCTTCCAATTCTATCAACATGAGATACCTTCCTATTTATCTGTGCCTTTTTGATTTCTTTCATTGATGTCTAATAATTTTCACAGTAGAGTTTTCTTCTCCTTGGTTAAATTTATTCCTAAGTATTTTATTGTTTTTGGTGCTACTGTAAACAGTATCCATTTTTTAGATTTCTTTTTCAGAAAATTTGTTGTTAGTGTATAGCCTTTCTGATTCTTGATTTGTGTGTGGGGTGTGTGTGTGTGTGTGTGTGTGTGTGTGTGTTTTGGTGACCTGGTTCCTCTCTCAGGCTTTTAGACTCTTCTTGTTGTCTCCGTGTTCTCAAACTTTACAATGTTGTGCTTTGATTCAGGTCTTTTTTTTTTTTTTTTTTTTAACATTGTTCTGAGTGGCTCCTGTACAATCTGGAAACCTGTGTCATTTTGTTCAGAGAAATTTTCTTGCACTACATCTTTGATAATATCTTCCCCTCTGTGTGTACTGTGCTTTCTCTCTCTGAAATTCCTGCTTGTCAGGTACTAGACCTTCTGGACTGATCCTCCAATTTTCCTGTCTTTTCCCTTCTATTTGTCTTACTGTCTGGGACATTTTCTTCCCTTGATCTAAAACTTCAATAAATGGGTTCATTTCTGTTCTCATATTATTTATTTCCAAGAGTTTTAAAATTCTTTCTCCGAATATTTCTTTCTTGATGTTCTATTCTAATTTTTTGAAGATGCTACTTCAAAATTCTCTGAGCAAAATTCAAATTTTCTCCCATTTGTTACGTTTGCCTGTTTTGTTGTTTCAGTGTATTTGTTTTAGATTCTGCTTTTATTTCCAGGCCTGCTGTTCTTAATGTCTGTGTTAGACCTAACTACTGCCCATCATTCTGGTTCTTTTTTTTAAGATTTTACTTGTTTATTCATGAGAAACACAGAGAGAGAGGCAGAGACATAGGCAAAGGAAGAAGCAGGCTCCCTGCAGGGAACCTGATGTGGGACTTGATCCCAGGACCCTGGGATCACCTGAGCCAAAGGCAGACACTCAACCACTGAGCCACCCAGGCACCCTTCATTCTCGTTCTTAACTCCCTCCAGGCACATGAGAGATTAACTTCCCAGCTTTTATGTGACTTGTTTTGGCCAGTTGGAATGTGAACGGAAATGATGTGCATGTCTTCTTCTCTGCCCACAAGATACATGTAATCTTGGAATGGAAGTGCCATGGGTGCCTGAAATGTGTTCTGGAATGCTGAGCCATGCTGTAGAGGCCAGCTGCCTGGGGGAGTCATCCAGACTCACTTTGAACTTGGCTTCAGTGGGAAATGGGTTATTGTTGTGTTTAACAACCGAGACCGGCATTTTGTTGTTGTTGCATCATCACCTGGCTTGTCCTGACCAATGTGGCCTTGGTCATATTTAAGAATGAGGCATAAAAAGCTCTTTGGAAGCTCTATATTTATGAGTGGGGCTTTGTCATGTAGTACTCTAGCTTAGCCTATTATGGTACTTCCAGACATTAGTGTCACCAGGTCTCGTCTCTTGTTCTTGTTAGTTTTCCTGGGAAAATCTCCACTGTCCCCTGCCTGGCAAGTAAATATAAGCCCAGCTACCAGGTTTCTGCCCCCTGAGTAGGGAAAGGAGGCCTGGGAGCTCCCTGGACAGTATGTAGACTGTGCCTTAGTCCTCCTGTTGTCAGCAGGGTCTTTCTTCTTTCAGCTCTACTGGCTGTCTGGAAGCCCACAGTCCCTGTCTGGGAGTCTGTCTCGAGAAGAAACTGTCAGTTGCTGGCCAGGTTGGGCACAAGCAGACTGAAGCCCTGCCTACTCCTAAACAGACTCCCAGCTAGTCCTCCCCAGCCACAGCCGAACGTCTGAGCCCTTGACCCTGGAATTCCAGAGCCATGTTAGGGGTTTGCCGTGTAAATCATCAGCATCTGAGCTTACTTTGTTGCTGATTGAGGTTTCCTGTTTCTCGTGTCTGCTAAGTCAGTTACTACTCTGCCATTTGCTTTCCGCCACCTCAAATTTTGTTGCACTTGTCCCTTGATCAGCAATTTGTCTTTTCGTATATATGCCTCTTTTTCATCCCATCTGCTATGTTTTAAAGGGTGTGTTGATAACACATGTATTGAGTCTATTGCATTTACTGGAATTTCCTTAGATGAGGGATTTTCCCCAGTATTTTATTATAAAAAATTTCAAACATACAAAAAAAGTGAAACCAGGAGAAAAAACATAGGTATATTTTCTGCTTAGATCTGACCAATAACTTATTGTCATATTTACTTTATGTTCCCTACCTCTCTCCTTCTAAATTTTTATTTTTTATTTTTTATTTTTTTTTTATTTATGATAGGCACACAGTGAGAGAGAGAGAGAGAGGCAGAGACACAGGCAGAGGGAGAAGCAGGCTCCATACACCGGGAGCCCGATGTGGGACTCGATCCCGGGTCTCCAGGATCGTGCCCTGGGCCAAAGGCAGGCGCCAAACCGCTGCGCCACCCAGGGATCCCCCTCTCTCCTTCTATATATGCATATATTATGTCTGTATTTACCTTTTTTGCTGAAACATTGGAAGGTAAGATAATATGACCCTTCACTAAGTAGCTTAATATACATCTTCCCAGAACAAGAATATTCTTTAACCATAATATCAATTGTCAAAACTATGGAAATTTTTAAAAAGGTTCTATAAAATCACCTAACATCTAGTATATTTAAATTACTTTAGTTGTTCCAAGAATTCTTTTATAACCTCTTTCCCCCTCCTTAAAAATTGAGATCTCATTGAGATAAACATGTTATGGTTGTTACTTCTCTTTTGGACTAAAAGCCAAGTCTTCAAACTTTTTGCATTGTGCATTTTTTTAAATTAATCTTGAACAGTACCAGCACCTGTAGAACTGGGTAAAGAACTAAAGATGAGGCCCTGATAAGGAGCTGTTAGTGAAAGCATCTGCAAATAGGCTGAGTTTTATTTTATAAAGCAATTTTAATGGCTTGTTTTTGTAAATCAGAGGTTACTGATCTAAAAGTTTACCCAAGAAGTGTGCTTTGCACATTTAATTCATTAACATTGTAGATAAAGAAGCAATATTTATCTTTGCAGTGATGAAGAGCTATATTTAGAGCTCTACCCAGCCCACCCCACTTCACCTTGTGCACTTTGCCAGCATTCAGCCTTATGACTTCTTTGTGCTTCACTGCATTTGAGTCGAAGCTCAAAGGGTGTACATTTTTGTTTATGACTGAGGGCTGATCTCTGGAGTTAGTATAGTTATCAGACATTCTTGACATTCCATATGTCTAATTTTTAGTGCTTCGAGGACCTGGTGCTATGCCAGAGGAAAGTAGAGGGCAAGAGCCCAAGGAAATAGCACCAGAAAAACTCTTCGTATAAGTTATAAAAATTCAATCATGTGTTTAACTAGCAAAGCAAATGCTAGGTATGGAATTGATTTGTAGCATGTTGGTGCCATTCCTTAGGCTGCTTAGGAATATTTCTTAGTTTTCTGATATTTGATTCTTGAAATTCCAACCCTGGAGCTTTAAAAAAATTCTGTTGGTTTGTGCGTTAGTCGAGGCCCACATGAGGTGCTTTTCAATGCAAAAGTCTCGTATCCTGAGAGCAATTCAGTGTTTTGGTTAATGAGGTCATCAGTACAGATGCAGTGACTGGCAGAAAGAACATTTATTGAATGCATGTTGAATGAACACCAGCCATTGCTCTAGATATTGAGGACCAGTTGAGGACCAGTGGTGGACAAGACAGGTCCTGGGAAGTTAGGAAGAAAGACTGTATTGTTAAATAAGACAAATCAGACACGATAGTAACTTTTTTTTCAAAGATCATTTATTTGAAAGAGAGAAAGAGAGAGAGAGACAAGAATGAAAGAGATCCAAGTGGGAGAGGAAGAGGGAGAAGCAGACTCTCCCCTGAGCAGGGAGCCAGATGGGGGGCTTGATCCCAGGACCCTGGCTGGGAACATGACCTGAGCTGGAATCAAGAGTCCGTTGCTTAACAGACTGAGCCACCCAGGCACCCCAGACACAATAGTAACTTTGAGGATATCAACTGAGAGATACTACAGGTAGTGATTATTTTAGATAGATTTGTGTATTAGTCAGCTCTGCTGAGTTAACAAGCAGCCTACAAATCTCAGTGACTTTTATACAAATGTCTGCTTCCTGTTCATATTGTATCAAGTCAACTAAAAAATAGAATAAGTAAAATAGTCACCTAAACTATAAATGTAAGGGATGGGGATTACACATGATATATTAAATTGGTCACTAAAAACATGTGTTTTAAAAAAAATTCAAAATTATCTCAGTCCAATATACACATATCACAAAAGAGTCAAATTGCATCCTGATGTTAATAACTTAAAATTGTAACCTCTAAATTTAATACAAAACAGTTTAATGCAAAGAAATTGAAGAAGTAAATTGTAGGACCTTTCGTCAGAAGCTTTAAATGTTTGCTATACTCCTTTGATGTACACTAAGGTTCAAGAAAGGCTAAATAGTAGAAAGATATTTCCTCTTTGTAATGAAGATATTATACATAAAACAGGTGAATGGATGGTTCTTCCTCTTAATGGAGACATTATATATAAGATACTGAATAGATACCGTCTAGAAACTGACTAATCATGACTTAACATCTGAGTTTCAAAAGCCAGTAGCCAATGTTCCCCCTAAATTTCCAAGTAACATTTATGGGTGCAGGCATAGAACTTTTGCATGTGTAACAGCAGTCCTCTTTGAAACTTTAAGGAGCTTTCCAGCATGTGTTTTTTCTCTGGTATGAGAAACTGCATGTACACACAGAGGATAATTGACTCATGGACCTGAAAGCTTTCTTTGGAAGAGATTAGAGACATGGTTTATTTTATGGGAATCCAGTCAGATCTCCCCATGGCCTTCATGTTTTTGAAGACTTGTACTTGCCTGAGGTTCTTGAACACTTGTACTTGCCTGAGAATCCCTTCTCCACTCTGGGCTCCTGGAAGATCACTAAAGTCAAATGCTAGATACCCCATTTGAGTCATTCATAACGAGACATCTTGATGCCAGGCCAGGCTTTGAGGATCACCATGGCATCAGAAATCTGTTCAGTGAAATCTCTCAGGAATGCATTGCCCACGTGGCCAAACCAACAGGCTTTCTTGGAGCGTATATCCAGGCAGGCTTGGATCCACAGAAACAACATAAGCTTCACATGATGAGCCATAGGACATTCATTTGCTTTGTCTCTAAATGTAACAACATCTGCACATGTGGATGATAAAAAAGTAAAAACCGGAGGATAGAAGGGAAGCCCCAGATACTTCCCCACAAGTCACCAAGGCTCACTTCTTAACATTCTCCAGGTTTTCAACTTTGTGGCCTGCTGCTCGGTAGCTGGGACCCAGCCAGGTGTCACTGGGCACTCCCTTCTGTGGCCACCAGCTTTGGAGCTGCAGACCTGCAAAGTCCCCATATCAGGCACCCTGTCCTGAAGCCGCCGTTGCCTCAGGACGAGGGGATTCCTTCCCTTTTAACCCTGGAACATAAACCTGAGCATTGGGTGCTCTGGTCCACAGACAGTGTAATAATGTAGTGTCGTTAGGAGGATTACTTTGTGTTCTACTGAACTACCTTGCTGGTGTTAATTCACTAATTTTCTGATGGTACAACAAGCGGGCACACTCAGAGTTCATTGGTTTTCAAAGCACATGTTTAGCTCTCACTGGGAAATATATTTTGTGTTTACATGTAGAGGACAGACTGTCACTGGTTATCTGTGGAAAAACTGCTGGAGGACGAGAACCATGCTTCGCACATCCTGTGTGTCCCAGGGCCCGAGGGAGGCAGTCAGCAAATCCTTGGGGACCTGACGCCTGTGTGCATGAACTGTTCCTTTGTTGCTGGTTTTATCATTACTTCCTATGGGCAGGGGTGAAAAGATCAGAGAGTCAAGTGGGGTTGTTCCCTCTTCTAGAAGTTTGTTTTCTACGCCTTCTTTCTGTTACCTGCTTTTGTCCCATTAAATGTGGGTGCATCCCAAGGCCCTGCCTGGCTCACTAATCTCATCCACTATCTGATCCCCCCCCAAGGCCCTACCTGGCTCACTAATCTCATCCACTGTCTGATCCCCCGGGTGAAACTTGAATCTATATTTGACCTGTGTGTCCCTCTGGCACCCCACTTGCAACATATTTTAAAGTTAATTAATTCCCATTTTGCTTACTCGTGCTGCTGTGACTGTACTCCGACCACACGGTTGTAGGCTTTCTCAGTTGCCTCTTTCTTGTTTTGTGAGTGCATTGTTTCGAGAACACCCCCCAGACAGCGTTTCGTTACCCTGCTTCCACTTTCAGGTGTCCACGCCTGGACCCCACCCTTACAGCAGCGCCTTTGCTCCTTGCCCACAGCCTCAGATGCTGTTATTTTCTTCAGGGCGGTGCTCCTGTCCGCCTCCACGTTGTTTCCTTTCTCCTTGCCCTTTGCAGTTGCTTGCTCCCTGATGGTAAAATGGAAAATTGAGCTTTTGGAAATTTCGGAGGCCACCCTAGGGCTGCGATGTAACAGGTTTTGGGGCAGGAAGTCGGTAACTTGCATTTCAATTAAGTTACCAGATGCTGCTGAGGATGCTGTTCCCTGCACTGCCCTTAGGTTTGCTTTGCTACATTAAAATTCGTCCCGATGATGCCATTGCATGCTGGGGTCTTCCAGTGGCCCAGGACCAGATTTCTCAAAGGAAGGCAGAGTAGATCAGGGACATGAGATTAAGTAAATTTGAGTCATATTATTTTTCTGTTGTACTTTTCAGCCCTTCCAGTTAGGTAAAGGAGAAAGTCTGTTTGGGGCTAGTATGTCTTTAACACCTTTCTAATACTTACAAATTGCCTTTTTAACAGAATAGGCTGTAAGATTAACACCTCTGTTAGCAATTCTCTAAGATTTGTTGCATAATCTTGGCGTTTTTTAAAAAAAGATTTTATTTATTTATTCACGAGAGACACATACACAGAGAGGCAGAGACACAGGCAGAGGGAGAAGCAGGCTGCCTGCGGGGAGCCCAATGTGGACTCGATCCCAGGACCCCAGGATCACACCCTGAGCCAAAGGCAGATGCTCAACCACTGAGCCACCCAGGCATCCCACATAATCTTGTTTTCATCGTATTTATTTTTCAGTGGCAAGTGTTAAGGGACTACAGTTTGAAACATTGAGGTAGAAATGGAACCCAAAGCCATAAGGAATTCTCATGTATCTTCTAGTGGGTTTCATACTTCAGTTTCATGTACCACATGTGATTCTTTTGATTTTTCCTGGAATTAATTCTGTTGGAAAGAAAGTACAAGATCTAGCTTTCTCCCCCTAACTGGCAATCCACTTTTTCCAGGACTTTCGTTTTTTCTTTTATTAATAGTTTTTTAGAGGGTGTGGGGCAGAGGAAGAGGATGAGAGAGAGAACCTTAAGCAGACACTCCGCTGGGCGTGGAGCCTGTCTTGGGGCTCCATCTCAAAACCCTGGGATCATGAGCAGAGCCAAAATCAAGAATCTGCTGCTTAACTGACTGAGCCACCCAAGTGCCCCCAATACTTTTACATAATCAGTCTTTTACTTATCATCAACAAAGTTCATGGACCAGTCATATCCTCAGAAGAAAATATTTGCAACTTGACAAAGGATTAATGCCAATATGTATTACGAGTTGCTACCAATCAATACAAAGGGCAGACAGCACACTTTAAAAAAGGAGAAAAGGAACCAAATAAACATACAGAAAAGTCACAAACCTTACCTAGTAATTATTAGATTTCTCCTCCCCCTATGACTATATCAGGTCATAGGTGGGAAATGTGAATAATGGAGCTCCTGACCATTATGGATGAGAGTCCAAATTGATAATGCCCATGTGGAAGAGAGTTTGGATCAGGATTAAAAATTTTAAATGCAATATGTCTTTAAAATCTCTCTAATGCAGGGCAGCCCAAGTGGCTCAGTGGTTTAGTGCCGCCTTCAGTCCAGGGCGTGATCCCGGAGATCCGGGATCGAGTCCCATGTCAGGCTCCCTGCATGGAGCCTGCTTCTCCCTCTGCCTCTGTCTATGAATAAATAAATCTTTAAAAAAAATCTCTCTAATACACATTGACATTTTTTTTAAATTTTAAAAGTATGTGTATTCTTTGACTCACTGCCGGGAATTTATTCTAAAAAATAGTCACACAGCTGAAAATATTTACAAGTGTGTTCATGGAAGCATTAATTTCTCTTGAAGGAAGTTGAAACTTAATGCCTGTTAATTGGTGACTAGTCAAATAATGGTCTGTAATCCATTCCATGTATGTAGATACATACTAAAGGATTGAGGCAAATGTATAGTTACACTCCCTGAAAGACTCTAACTTGTATTGCATAAAGTCATATAAAAATAGACATATATATAGTATGAGCCTATTCATATGTTTTGTAACAGCATGTGAATTTATAGGTGGACTGAAAAGATACCAAAGTATGGGAATATGTATCCTTCTATGGAGAAATGAAGGCAGGACTGTTTTTTTAATAGATTTTATTTATTTATTCATGAGACACACAGAGAGAGGCAGAGACATAGGCAGAGGACTCGATCCCAGGACCTCGGGATCACAACCTGAGCCAAAGGCAGATGCTCAACCACTGAGCCACCCAGGTGTCCCAAAGGCAGGACTTTAATAATAGTTTATTCTATTTTATATATTTTTCATAATGGGAATGTATTGTGTTTTTTAAGGCAGGGCTCAAAACTATAGTATATATAGTTTATTTTAGTTTAATAGTGATCTTGTAAAAATGTGCATCATATTGTAAGTGCTTCAGTATACAAGTGTATATATTTATTTTAGAAAAACATAGCCTGGAATGAAACACACAGCTAGGGCTGACATGAGGTGATAGGGATTCAAAAACATCATCCTAGTTCCTTAAACTTTGATGAAAGTAATACAGGATCATTTCAATCATTTAGTTATTAGCCCCTCTAAGAAAGAGGTTAGATACGGCGAGGTTCCAGCCATCCAGAGGGGTGTGCTGTGGGCCACTTCTCTGTTGTTCTTCCTGGAGCACCTTCTCCAGGGTGAATCTTCGAGCATCTTCCAGTCCTGGGCCTGCAATGGCTCTTATCTAATCATTGTACTATGTGAGCTGTAGGTAGGAAGAGGAGGCCGTCTCGGTGGGTTGGTTGGTTTGTTTGTTTTGATAATAATCTGTTAAGCCCTGTTTCCCTGGCCAGCATTCCTCCCTTCTTTACTGGCATATCTACTTAAATTCTCAAGCTCCTTTTCCAAAATCAAATAATCCAATGGGCAAACATTTCTTGGCACTTAGGAGAGAAAAGAGGTTCAGGTTAGAGTGTTTGCTGACCACTCTTTTCTTCTGTAGGGTAAAATACTTTTAAAAAATTGCTGAATTATTGTAACACCTGCGATAAATTCTTTTACCTCTCTTAACTTAGAATCTGTTTCCTGTTTAGCTACTCATTTATGATGCATAATGTAATTATGATAAGCCAAATTAAGTTATAGGGCCAGATATTTGGGGACAATATTGAGAGATTTTTCTCCTTTCCTGTCCAGTCGTTAACTATCACCTTATTATCAACTATTCATCAGTATATTTATCAACTATCACCTAAATCTTAACCTTCATATTGTTCTCTTAAGAAATGCATTTACTATTACAATTATGTAAATTGAAAATTAGAAAAAAAAAAAAACCACTAACAATCCTTCCATAATTGTTCTCATTTCTGACTTTCTTTCCAGTCTGCATCCATTCAGTCAGCATGGATTATAAACTGTGTATGAGGTGGGCATCGTGGTGGGGATGTAGAGAACAGAATGGGGCCCTGCCTTTATTTTTTTTTAATTTTTTTTTAAATTTTTATTTATTTATGATAGTCACAGAGAGAGAGAGAGAGAGAGGCAGAGACACAGGCAGAGGGAGAAGCAGGCCCCATGCACCGGGAGCCCGATGTGGGGATTCAATCCCAGGTCTCCAGGATCGCACCCTGGGCCAAAGGCAGGCACTAAACCACTGCGCCACCCAGGGATCCCGGGGCCCTGCCTTTAAGAAGCTCGTGGGCTGGCGAGGGAGACAGCGGCTAGTAAGATGCCTTATACCGAGTCTTTGTGGGGTAGTCCTGCGGGACAGGATTCAGGGAATACTGTGTAAGAATAGCATTCCTAGGTTAAATGGAATCAACAATTTAATGGTTTTCTAACACTGCCAAATTTCTTGAAAGGATTGTATCAAGTTACCAAATTATCAGCAACAAATGAAAGTAACTGATTCTTCACATCCTCACCAGAACTGAGTTTCATTATTAAGACAAAGCAAAGCAAAACAAAAACTCGATACCCTAATAGGCTTAAAATTTAGCCTCATTGCTGTTTTATTTGGCATTTCTTATTATTAGTGAAGTCGCACATTTTCACATATTTTTATTATTTACCTTCCTCTTGTGAAAAGCTCTTATTCACTTGGAGTCTTGCCATTGTTATGACTTGTTACTATTTTTTAAAAATAGTTTATTGAGATGAAATTCACATGCCACAAAATGAACCACTTTAAAGTGAACCTTTCAGTGGCATGTATGCATTCACAGTGTTATGCAAGCACCGTCTCCACCTGGTTCCAAAACATTTCTGTCCTTCCAGAATATTCATCCAGCAGTATCTCCCCATTTGCCCCTCTCCCTAGCACCTGGCAACTACTCCTCTACTTTCTATCTTTATGGATTTGTCTATACTGGGTATTTCATATGTGTGGAATCATACCACATGTGACTTTTTGGATCTGGCTTTACTTAGCCTGACGTTTTGAGGTCATCCACATCGTAGCATACGTAGGCAGTTCATTCCTTTCCGTGGCTGGATGACATCCTGTTGCATGTTTGTACCACACGTGCGTTATCTGTTCATCCAGTGATGGCCATTAAAGGTCTCTGTAGACAGTGCTGCTGTGAACATGCAGGCGCACGTAGTTGTTGGGGTACCTGTTTTCAGTTCTCTTGGACATATACCTGGGAGCAGAAATGCAGGCTCATGTAGTAATTCTGTGTTTTAATTTTTGAAGAACTGCCAACCTGTTTTCTACAGAGGCTGTACCATTTTACCTTCCCACCACCAACGTCCAAGGTTCCCCTTTTCTCACATCTGTGTTGACACTTGTTACTTTCCATCTTGGGTGGTGGTGTTTCAGTCGTAACCATCCTGGTGCATATGAGTTGGTACCTCATTATGGTTTTGATTGCATTTTCCCGTTGACTAATGACATTGAGTACTTCTTAGTATTTTGTATGTAGGTGAGAAAATGAAAGAAAAAGAAAACTTTGCTTTTGAGGAATTTATTTTAAAAAATTTTTAGGGGTACCTGGGTGACTCAGTTGGTTAAGTGTCTGCCTTCAGCTCAGGTCATGATCCCGGAGTCTCGGGATTGAGTCCCACATCAGGCTCCTTGCTCAGCAGGAAGTCTGCTTCTCCCTCTGCCCCTGCCCCTGCCCCACTCATGCTATCTCTTTTTCTCTCTCTAGCTCTCTCTCTCTCTCAAATAAATAAATAAAATCTTTTTTAAAAGTTAAAATATATTTTTAAATGTTTTTTTGAGGAAAAAATGTTTACTTAAAATTAAATGAAATGGGTCCAATCTGAAAATTATTAAGCCATTAATTTTGTTTAAACATTTCATAAATACAGTTTTCATCAAATAGATCTTTCTGAAGCAGAGGCTTCTGCCTCCAGTTTCATTTTTTTTTTTAATTTTTTTTTTTTTTATTTATTTATGATAGTCACACAGAGAGAGAGAGAGGCAGAGACACAGGCAGAGGGAGAAGCAGGCTCCATGCACCAGGAGCCCGATGTGGGATTCGATCCCGGGTCTCCAGGATCATGCCCTGAGCCAAAGGCAGGCGCCAAACCGCTGCGCCACCCAGGGATCCCTCATTTTTAAATTGAGTTTGTTTTCATTTTTCCATCACCTGAGTGGGTTAGGGCTGTGATTTGTGGTTTAACTAGAAGCTGTGGGGGTGGGCCGAGCGATCTGTTTTAGTAAGATGAGTTTTCCGATGAGTTGGATGTACACGTAGTTTTGAGAGTTACTGCTCTAGATCAACATTTCCAGGCCTAGCTTACATTGAAGAGCTCCTGTGGGAAATGTAACCTGCAATTTTGGCCTTACAGGCACCAACTTTTTTTCTAGTTAAACCAGGCAGACAATATAAACAATTAAGTTGAATCATTTTATAACCTCCTATTTCAGAATTGAGTGTATAAGTCGTATATAGTGGTACTTAGAAATTGCAATTCAGTCTACGAGTCCTATCAAAAGATAAGTATTTTTGAAAAGCTACTTCTGATCGTCAGTCAGATCATTTTTTTTTTAAGATTTTATTTATTTATTCATGAGAGACACACACAGAGAGGCAGAGACACAGGCAGAGGGAGAAGCAGCCTGCACCTATTGAATTAGAGTTTAAGTGTTTTTTTCCCTGCATAGGCTATTCAAATGGCAATAATACTCATGTACTTTGCAGAGTTTTATGAGGATTTAACACACATATTTGTATATAGTAAAGCCTCTGTGGTACCTGGTAAGCAGGGAAGTTTTATATTTTTAGTATAATTACTACATGTAAAAGTTGAATTCTTTTTACATAGAATATTGTAAACATTGACATTTTTCCAATAATACAGTCAAGTAAGTCCCCAGACCAGCAGTGTAAGTGATATGCTCTGTCAAAGGTGAGTCACCCCCAAATGTTGCCTTCCAGAATGGGAAGAATGGGTTAGGTGGCACACGGGAGATTTTGACGGGGTCTCCCAAAATGGTCCAGATTTAAGATCTCCAGGTTAGAGTGAATAAATGGTTAGGAAGTGAATGTTGGAAGGAGAGCCAGAAGATTTAAGGACCAGCTTTTTTAGGGTGGACTATATGAGAGGAGATTGATACATGACAGTAACTGATGGGACGTGATCACAGAGGAGGGAGCATCGGGGCCTTAACGGGCAGGAGGTTGGCCGGCTTTCGAGGAGAGAAGGGATCTAAGCTGTGGGAAGGGGAAGCGGGCATCTGGGTTCCAGGAGAGCAGGTTTGGGAAACAAGACCCTTGTGGTCAGGTGTTTGAAAGCCTATCACGTGGGAGAAAGATTACCCTGCTTGTCCCTGGCAGTGAGGGATAAGATCAGCCCCTGGGGGGGTGCAAGTCCGAGGAAGACCAGACCTCGGGCCACCACAGAAAAGAACCGTGCGAGAACCGAGCAGGTGCAAAGATGCCAGGGACTCAGCCTGGAGAGTCGGGCCTGGCTGGGCTCCCCGGGACGCTCCTCACCAGCTCCGCAACGTCGGGTGAGCCGTCATGGGCCCCAGGCCTCTCCTCGACCCCAGGCCCTGGGCTCGGGGCCCACCCTGTCTGGCAGTCCTCCTGCCTAATAGGACTCCTTTTGAAGAATTTAAGCTAATTTCCTCAAAGACACAGTATTAACCTTGTCACCCTCCTCTGAAGTGGTCTGTATCGTTCCTCCGAAGAACTGTTTAATTCCTGTTGCCCCCGTTCACCCTTTCCTCCGCCTCCCCCTCTTTCTAGGCCTTTGCTACGTCCCCTGGCCAGTGTAGCGGTAGAAACAGGTAGACATTCAGAGGGGCCTCGTTGACATCATTCCAAATTAACATTCTACGAGAACTCGAGAAAGATCCCCGGATTTTACCCCCTCTTGCAATTCGAATTGTGGAGCACATGCCCAGCTCCGCGCCCCGGAGGAAGCCCAGGCCGCCCCCGGCGCCCTCGGCCCCGGCTCAGCCCCGCAGCGCCCGCAGCAGGTGCCACACAGCAAAAGTCACCGGGGACACCTATATGTTTGGGCAACTGGAATTGTGGCAAGAATTTTATTAAGCCGAGAATGGCTCTCTGCGTCAAGAGGCTTTTCCTTTGGTGCGAGTAGTACAAACTCAGCCCCTGGGGATTCGTGCTGGCACGCACACAGCAGCCACCACCATGTGGCTGTCAAGAGCAAGCGTGTCTTGTGTGTGGCAGGAGCCTCGTGTCACAGGCCAGGTCTCCGGGATGGTCGGTGAGCCCTAAATTCATGATGGGTCATGTGGAAGGATGATCCAGTGCCCAGGGAGAGAGGAAATACCGTGCAGAGTTCAAATTTTGTGTGTGAGCGTTGGCAAAGTGCTGCAGTAAATTGGCATTTTCTTCACATTAGTCACGGTGCAAAAGAAGGCGGTTTTTAAAGCAAAGAGTAATCTCTGGAATCTAGCATAAAGACTCTTGTTAGTTTCAGGCCCTTTGCATGATGTTGCTCCTTTGTGGGGAACCAAAAAAAAAAAAAAAACCCTCCATCCATTTTTGCTTCCTAAACATCAAAGGAAGATCGAATGCTTCAGAGAATCCTTGTGCAAAACAAGGGGAAGAAATTTAGAAACTAATCAACATTTCTGCTCACTGTATTTGTTCTAAGTCATATTGTTTCTAATTTTGGAACGCATCTGTTACTTCTTTTTGTTTTGTGTTACTTCTTAGTATGTCATAGCAATACGTTCCCATTATCAGGAGAGCAGCAGAATTGAGTGCCTAATTTTGTTTGGTGTCTGAGACTTTTACTCTATTTTTATCTTGTAATTTGGGTAAGAATTAAATTCTAACATTTTGAAACTTAGAAATACGTATTTAATGGTTTTACATATTGATAGAGTGGAGAAAAGATGAGGTTTTTATCTGAGTACAGAAAATAAAACATCTAATTGATTTTTGAAGCACCACTGCAAAGAAATTTTTATGTTAAAATTTCTGGGAATGGAAACGTCTGAATTTTTTTTAACTGCGTTCATAATTACATGTATACTTATGGATGTAATTCTAGGCTTAAAACAGTGACAGTTAATAAAATGCTTATTATCTGTTGAGCAATTAATAGGAAAACCTGGATTATTTCCAAGGGTAGTCAAATTATCATAACTTGCAATTATAATACATGTGCTGAAGCTTTTGTGACATCTCATTCTTGGAGTGATAAATATATTCCTGTCATACTCACGCATGTTGACTGGGTACCAGGATAACACTTGTGTAATACCACTCTTGGGTCATTTAAACTTACGTATTTATCTGTGTCTTGCTCATTTCTTCAGGATCATGTGCGTTTTAAACAGCATTGATAAAAAGGAGTGAGGGAAAGAGAACAGAATAATATGCAAGGTAACCTGGCACAGGGGCTTTATCTAATAATTAGCTTTACCTGTGTAGAGGTCAGTCTTAAAGACATTACCTGAAGATAAGGCCACTTCCTATGGTATAGAGATTTTTTCATACAGTATCCAGTTCCTTTGTCAGTTTTCCTGGGCAGCTTATGATAAGACAGAATTTAAGCACAACTCTAAGAGCATGTTTTTTTGACTTGGATTGGGTTCAGGTTGACTCCAGGTTTGCAAGGTGAATCTGACGAGTTGTTGTATTATTGGGTGCATTGCCTGACATGTCTGAGGCTCATTTCACTCATCTAGTACATACTGAAGCTCACCATTTGGTGAGCATTATGCTGTTGAGTTCTCATTTAAACATCACGATCTGCCCCCCTTTACAAAAAGTTTGGGAAGCTGGGGTTTTTAAGATTGATAACCTGCCCTCAGTTGCACAGCAGGTAAGTGGCAGACAAGGAATTGAACCTAGGTCTCTGATGCCACCTTCAAGCTCTTACCTCCTGAGCCAGTGGCTCCCAAAATTTTCCATGATTACCCGGAGAGCTTGATTAAACATGCATTTCGTGGGCCCTCGGTTTCTGATTCCGTAGGCCTCCTCTAGGGACCAAGAATGGATTTCTAACCGGTGCCCAGATGTGGATGCTGCTGGTCTGAGGACCGTACCTTGAGAATTACTGCCTGACTCTGTTCCTCTGAAGAACCAATGAGAGAGTTCATGTGCTGTGCTTGTATCACTAATCCCTGACATTTGTTGACTGTTAACCATGTCCTAGACACTGTTCTAAGTTAATTCCTTGTTAATCTCACATTAATCTTAGGAGGTAGCTAAACACAGGGAGAGGAGAGAGGGTGTGATCGCCACTTAAGAGAGAAGGAACCTGGGGTAGTAGAGGCCCCCAGTAAGGGGGTCTCCTCATGCATCAGGGGCAGAGCTGCATGTTTTCATTATTTTGTCATCTGAACTGGTTTCAAAGGCCACTGTCCCTGGGGCTGTCTCCAGAAGCAGATTTCAGGCTATGGCAACTTTGAGAGAAGAGGTGACACTCCCTGCTTTTCATCCATTGGTGTTTTATGTCCTTGGAGGGGAGGGTATTGTAAGCGAGGCCTGGGAAGGAAGGGTTTCCCTCCTTTTCGTTTTGTTCTCCCAGCATTCTGAAGGGTGGTGACACAGTTTGTTATTCTGATGGATGATGAGATTCTGGAAACGAGCTATATTTCAGCTGAGCTGTGACATTGTTGATATTCATCAGCGTGGATAAAAGGGGTTGCAGGTGATTTTGTATGATAAAATTGTGCTGGTGTTACCAGTGCATTAAATCAGAAGCTATCTCCGCCGATGTTGGCCACCCAACAGCAGGGCATTCACTAATCTGTAGTGTTAGCCTGCCCATGGCTGCCCTAACAGCCAAGGAAAAAGTCTCAAAATAAAAAATGAATGAGAGAGAAAATCAAGCCCAAATAAAGTTTGAAACCTGTACTCTGCTTAGGAAACTGTAGTTTCCCCTCATTCATTTTAAAGCTTAAGGAGAAAGCATAAAGTGGCTTCAAAGGGTGACACTGTATTGATAGATAAATACTTTGGCTCTGTTAAAAATTGTGTTGAGTGACTAGTATGTGTAAGATGCTTACAAAAATAGGGATCCCTGGGTGGCTCAGTGGTTTAGCGCCTGCCTTTGGCCCAGGGCGTGATCCGGCAGTTCCTGGATCGAGTCCCACATCAGGCTCCCTGCATGGAGCCTGCTTCTCCCTCTGTCTGGGTCTCTGCTTCTCTCTCTCTCTCTGTATCTCTCATGAATAAATAAATAAAATCTTTAAAAGAAAAAAGATGCTTACAAAAATAAAATATACTGGCCTCTCCTGCCAAGGAGAACTCATAGTGGACCTCACAATGGAGTAGGTGTTCAGTTAATTTATAGAAGAGGATCTAAGTCTGGAGTAACTGTAGCCTGGTACATTTATCTTGTCTTTGAGTTACTGGTGTGATGATTTCCATGATGCCAGTATTTGAATCCTGGGACAAATCCTTCTTTGTAATGGGAGAGCCATTTAGCTGTAGAGCTAGAGCTAGGTCCCAGGCCTCCTTATGGATAGCTTGGACTTCTCTCTGATTTCAAATGGCCTTATTTACATATTGTGTGGATTTATCTCCCAATCTTAAGCTGTGAAACTTGTAAAGGGCATTATGACTTATTGTGACTTTTTTGGATGATCATCTGTGTTTTATTCCAGTTTGTTTCCTTGAAGATTTCAAACATAGCAGTACAAACTCTAGACACAATCGAGAACAAAAGGGAATCGCCACCTAGACAGGTCTCCACTTGTGGTTGGGGCACCAAATGTGGACATTCATGGTTTGATGGAAGGAATCACCTGTGCATTTATTCTGGTCTGTTGCAGGTTAACGAAGCCCTTGTCATTTGCTGATTGTGTTGGGGATGAGCTGCCGTGGGGATGGGAAGCTGGGTTTGACCCACAAATTGGCGTCTACTACATCGATCACGTCAACAGTAAGTTTTTCTTTTTTTATAAAATCAAACAAACATAGCAGAAAAGTAATCCCCCCAAATCTAGAATCCTACAAAAGTGTTAAGACTCTACAAAGTGAATTTATTTTATTTTATTTTAAAGATTCTTTTTTTAAAATGTATTCATGAGAGACACAGAGAGAAAGGCAGAGACACAGGCAGAGGGAGAAGCAGGCTCGCATGGAAAGCCCAATGCGAGACTCGATCCCAGGATCCCGGGATCACGCCCTGAGGCGAAGGCAGATGCTCTACCACTGAGCCACCCAGGTGTCCCTGAATTTCTTTATTTTAAACCCCACTTTCTCAGTGACTAATATTACCTGAAATACCCATTTTGGAATCTAGGGCCCATATGTAAATTGGGCTTATGGAGGCAGAGGCAGAGAAATGAATTTGCCTGTGTCTGTCTGCTTGGTAGGGGGTAAGTTTTCTTGAGTACAGCTGTGGGGGCCAGTGAAGACCATGAGCTCCTCATTCCATGACCACTGCCCTCCAGGTTGGGATTCCTCCTTTTCTTGGTCTTGCCACGGACAGAATTGGGTGTGCGGGGCGTGTGTACAGCGAGGTCCAGTGGCTACGTGTGTCAGATGGGGGAGAGGTTGACCCATCAGAACTCTAGAAGATGCAGCTGTACCGTGGAAAAGACCTAAACCCTTGTTACCCTTGTTTTGGTTTGGTTTCCTGATTTCTTTGTGTTTGCAAGGGAAGCACCTCTCACTTTAACAGCTTTTTAATTGTTTAGATCGCTGAATGATAAGGCTAGGACAGAGGATTACTGTGGCCATGAACAACTTTGTAAAATATACCCCTTCGGCTCAAGTCATGATCTCAGGGTCCTGGGATTGAGCCCCGTGTTGGGCTCCCTGCTCTCCTTCTCCCTCTGCCCCTTCCCCTGCTTGTGCACTCTCTTTCTCTTTCTCTCTCTCAAATAAATCAATACGATCTTTAAAAATATATAGTACTTTTTAATATCTTTAGGAATAAGACCATTATAAAAAATATCTTCCTTGATGCTTAGTAATTAGTGATGGCTTGCAGCTGCCTTTGTGTAGTCATATGATAAAATTTTTGAGAGGCACAAAAAACCCAAGTGAGTAACAGTGATCTCTTAGAAACCTCAGGATGTTTTATATATATATATATATATATATATATATATATATATATATATATATATAATATGCTCACAGTACTTATATCAGATTTGAGAAAATAACCTTCCACTGATTCTCTGTCAAGGTCTTTTTTTTTTTTCTTTAAATCTGTGCAAATACTCACTTCCCAGGGTGATGGGGAAGAGTTCCAGAACTGATGGGACTGCTTCATTCATGCCTGAAATCCACAGAGGCTGAAGCCATGGGGTGTGCCCTGAGCTGGGGAGAGGGCTTTGTGCCCCCAAGGTGACCTGGTGGGAGGCTCCAGTCCAAGTGCAGTTGGGGTTGGGCTGCAGGACTCGCTTCCAGCAGTTCACACTGCAAGGAGGGCCTCTGCCGGGGAGGCCACCGAGAGTGGATAATAAAATGCTCCCTCCAAACCAATGGCAGCCAGCGAGCCAGGCAAGAGGCAGTTGGGATGTATGGCATGGTGAATGTTACACCATGGTGGGCATGCAGGCAGCATAGTGAGTCACTGTGCGCTTGAGGGCTGTAAAATTGTCTGATTTTCACAAGTAGATGGGATGGAGAGATCGAAAGGAGCAAGGACTTAGAAGAATTAAGTCAGTTTCTTGGCGAACACAGATAGCTAGTCACCTGTTACAATAGAACATCTGGTTCATATAGTTTCGGAACCAGCTTTCATGCACACACTAGTTCAGCATAACTACATAACTAGTTTCTGTACCATGTGATTAGGAATAATGTGACTTTCATGTAGAGATATCTCTCCCTGAAAGTTTGTACAAATTCCGTGAAGAATTCATAATTGTGGATTTTAAAGTTAGCTTTCATTTTTGTATTTTCTAGTAAACCTTTCTTGGTTGTATTATTATATGTGGGTTTTACTGCTTATCCATGATTGACATCCAAATATTTTAAGTTTTGATGGAAGGGACAACTTCTGGTAAAATTCAGTTCATTCTGAACAGTTGTAACGCCTTATGTCATCGCAAATAAGTAATTCAGTGGAATATCTGGAATCTATAACTATTTAAATCTCACTTTCAAACAAGTTTATCTGTTTTTCTTTAAATAATATTTGTGGAAGCAGAAACAAGCCTCCCTGTCCTGGTTCGACAGCACAAGCTCTCACGGCACCAAAATGAGAAGATTTAAGTCAGCTTCCCTCTCACTACCTATAGATTTTCAGGTTCCTAAAGCCACCTTTAGGGCCTTCCTTCCTGTCTCAGTGGAAGAGGGGTTCTCCTGGATGCCCCAACCCCTGAGAACCCTCTTAATAACTTTCTTTTTTTTTTTTTTGAGATTTTATTTATGTATTCATAGAGACACACACACACACACACACACACACACACACACACAGAGGCAGAGACACAGGCAGAGGGAGAAGCAGGCTCCATGCAGAGAGCCTGACGTGGGACTCGATCCCGGGTCTCCAGGATCATGCCCTGGGCTGCAGGCAGCACTAAACCGCTGTGCCACCGGGGCTGCCCTCTTAATAACTTTCATATCCCATCCTTTTCTCCTCTTTCATTTCCTTAATGATCATTTTCTGGTTTTAAAAATTTCTCCCACCATTTCTTTATCTAGTGGTTCTTTTGTCTTAGTATTTAAACACTGGAAACTCCCAAAATGAAACTAAACCAGATCACCAAAAGAAACAAATAACAGCTATCTCCCCAAACCCCACTAATCTGTACTCAAACCTGCCTTTCAGCACCAGCTGTGGCCCTGTGTTTTCTCCTCCCACTGGAAGCTTCGTGAACCTCACTGTGTCCACTGTTCTCCATGTTGTCACAGAGACTGCCCTTGCCGGGCTCACCTGAGACCCCACAAATGGCCACATCCAAACAACACCTGGGTCTCATCTTCCTTCATCCAACAGAGTCCCTTGTCACTGTGGGTTTCCTCTTGCTCTTTACTTCCTTGGATTTCATGATTGTTCTATTGTTTTTTTTGTTTTGTTTTGTTTTTGTTTGTTTGTTTTTACCATTCCCAGCTGCTCATGCCCTCTTTCCTTTTCGCCTGGCCCTGGTGTCAGGATTTCTGTAGTAGCCTTCTGTTTGCAGCCTGCACATCCCCTTGGGTGATAACCTCAATCACTTCCTGAAGCCGATGGCTACCAAACTTGTCACTTAAGTCTTGTCCAAATGCATGCATTTGATTTTACGATGCGGCTCTTTCCCATCTGCCCCCAACAGGCCTCCACTTGCATCCCCTTCTCTGGCCTACCCTGGCACTGGTGGACGTTGCCTCTGTGCTGTGTGCTACCTGGGCTTTCTGTCTCTCTTTGCAATGGTTGGTTCTAGCCCTGAGCACTGTCTGCGCAGCCTCTGGGCCCTCCCTTGTGGCCACATCCATCTAGGGCCCCTCTGCCCAGGCCTTGCTGCTTCCCTCAGGCCCTCTCTGGCACCCAGCCCTCCACCCTGCAGCCCTGCCCCCATTCCAAATGAGGTGCCCTGTCCAGGTATTTCTGTTGTGCTAGGCACATAGGGATTTTTAAAAACCATTTGTCCAATTGCACTTAAAATACTTATTTGTATGTTTTCTTCACTAAATCGTGAGATTCCTGTGGACAGTGACTGCATCTTCATTTCTTTATCCTTGGGTACCTAGTATCATGATAAACTCTTAATCTTAGAAGGATGGAAGGGCTTTCGTGTTTAACTCACATCGAAAGCTTTCTGTTTGTTTTTAAAGAAATTAAAGTTCAAGTATAAATTATGCTTCAGAGAGTACCCTTCTGAATATTTAAAAACTTAATTATTAGAATACAGGTTTTTAAGCCTACCATTTTGCTTTAGTGCAATAATTGTATCCCAGTGGTCTGATGGATTTACTGTGCCCTAAAGTGCCCAAATTACCCACAGCAAGTAGTTTTCCCACTAAAAAGAATCTGGTCCATTATCTCATTAATCTTAAAGACATTCCTGTGAAGTAGTTTAGGGAACAAATGTATTATCTTCTCATAACAGCTGGTCCACACATATGTTGTGTCTTGACATTGTATAGTTTCAGCATTATTTTCTCTTTATTTACCAAAAAATGAAATAAAGCCTGTTTGGCTGTTTAGCACTATTTCTGTGTAACACTATCTAACACTATTAAATATTTAGAAGTAAAAGATATGACCTTGTCAATGAGTATTTAGGCCTTAAGTGTTTTATGATAGGATTCTTTAGTGGGTTTGTGTGGAGTAGGGGTATAGATATTGGTGGGGGAATATTTATAACTAGAAGGTAATTATGAAGTACTATTTATGAGGTTTTGATATCACCATAAGCAGAAATAAATCACTTTTTTGGTAGCTTTAGTTGTACCTTAATTTTTTGGTCTTTCTTTTGGTAATGGAGGTCTCCTTTACATAAAAGAAAATGCACAGATTTTAAATATGCATTTCAATGAATTGTGGCAAATGTATAAATCTTTTGTAACTGCCACTCCAGTCAATATGCAGATATACAATATGCAGTATCCTGTCCCCTTCCAATCACCCCTTCCCCACCGCTACAGGTTGTTCGGATTTCTATCACAATGGCTTAGTTTTGCCTGTCCTAGAACTTCGTATAAACTGAGTACATTCAATTCCGTGGATGGAATCTTTCACTGAGCATATTTTTAAAAAATAGGCTACTGATACTGATACAACATTGTGGATGAATATTCATAGTGCCTTTATCTGACAACGAACCTGTATCTGGATCATATAAAGAACTCCTGAAAATTAACGTGAAGAAGATAAACAATCCAATTGAAAAAGGATCAACCACCTTAGACACTTTCTGAACTCTCCTTTCTGCCATCTTGCCCCCATCTTGTCCACATCAATCTCTGGCTCCCGTGGGGCCTCTTTCCCTGATATTCTAGCAAGTAAGATGGCAGCTTTAGCCTCACCACCCTATGAATGCTCCTCAGGACAGCCACTGTCTTAGGATAGAGTGGAGAGCACATGAGCCTGCAGAGGGATGGGACTGCCGCCATACCACTGACCACCGACCACCAACCACTGACCACCATTGCCTGCCATGGAGTTGCAACTCACCCCTGGGCTTCTCTGGGTTGGCAGTGGGAGACTTGGCTTGCGGCACCCCCTCGGTCCTCTGATGAGAGAGAGTGGCTTCTGCCTTGGAGCTCTTCGTGTCCACATCCACTTGCAGTAGCCACGGTTATAAGAAAGACAAGAGATGAGGGAGGTATGAAACAACAAACTAGGATGATTGCTATAGGATGTTCTGTTGAGTTGCGGCCTCTGCAGCCATCCTTGCCCTAACTTAGGGTGTGGCCGCTTCCTTGGTTTCGTGTGCACTGTCCTTGGTGCTGGTGGTGTCATCGCTTGGTTTTGCTTGGCTGTCCTTGGTTTTCAGTGGTAATGGGTGGGAGAGGTTGGAGGACGTGCACTCGCTCCATATGACTCGAACCGAACTCCTCTGTGTTAGTTTTGAAGCAACCCATGTTGTGTTGAAATTTGATGAGAATCCCCCAAGTACATGTAGTATTCTATACGGAGCTGTCTCCTTTAGAAGAAGGAAAGTAAATTTGGGGCCCTCTTATTTCGTCCTTGTTTTATTTTCATGCTTTATAGTTTCCTAGCAGGATAAACTATTAAGATATTTTGTAAAGAAAAATCTTAGCCACTTAAACCACCCAAGGAAAACCAATGATGGTGGTGGTGATACTAATGTTTAGTATAATGAACAGTTTTTAGTATCGCGAATCTATGGGATGATCTACATGTTTCATATAGTTGTCACTCCGGCTGTCTAGTCTCAGTCAGTCACTGTAGTCCCTTCCTTCCACCTAGATGGAGGGTGATGAAGATGATGGCGCCTTTCTTTCTGCAGCTGACACCTTCCTTCCTGCAGACTGCTCCTTCTCCCTCACCTCATTTGCCACATGTTGAGAGCCCCCACATCTTGTCATCCTTGAAGATGCGACCTCACCCTCATCCCCCAGCATGCTGTCCTTTATCTCCACCACTGTTATTCTTTGCTGTTACCACGGGAACAACTCTCCTGCCTCTGTTTCTGGCTCTGATTATCAGACATTTCATTTATAGGCCACTGCTACCTGTTTTGCCCTTAAGGCTTCAAAACAAACGAGTACAAAATGGGATTCTTCTGTTTTCCCTTTGACTTGATTATTTTTTGATACATTATGGTTCTTGTGATTACTAAATTGAAAAATTTAGATTTGTTTTTGTCAGTTCTTACAGATTTTTTTATCTGTGATATCAAATTTTCTCATTTAGCCACTTGTCCCCTGCTGTTTTCCTAATTCAGATCCTCATTACCTTGTGCCTTTTCTTTCCCTTTTTTTAAAAAAAATAATTTTATAGAAGTAATATATGTGCATAGGAGAAAAGGAGAAAATATAGATAAATAAAAGGAAGAAAAATATTATCCATATTCACGTAACCCAAAGAAAACTAAGTATTCTGAATTTCCTAGTGTGTATCCTTCCAGACTTCTTATATTGATACACATACACACACAATTTTAAATACATTTTTATACTTCAAGTGGGATTATATTATACATATGGTTTTATAAACTTTTCTCACTTCATATATCTTTCATCAAAAAACTTTCTGCACAATCCTATTGACTTTTGTAGAGTTAGTAGAGTTCTGTATAGACAGTAAACCTCACATTTCTGTTAGATAACATTCCTCAAATACAACTAAGATCCTTTCATGGCCTTGCTTAGAACCTTTGTGGCACACCATCGCTCACAAAATGAATTTTGTATTTATTAACCTGGTGGTCAAGAAACCACAACCTACTGCGACTACTCTTGGAGTACCAAGGAAGAAATGAGACAATACAGGAGAATGTGGGAGGGACCACCATTGGGCTGGCAGGACAAGGGAGGAAAAGTAGAAGTGCCCTCTCCATCGTGAAGGGTGTAGTCATGCCTGCCAGAGACCGTGCTCTGAGCTGATAGCTAAAGGATGATTTAATTAACTAGGCCTGGCAAAGAAGGAGTTGGGGTAGAGTTTGGAGGGTGAGAGAAGATTACCTTCCTGGGAGAAGAGAGACCACAAGTTAAAGCCACAGGTCTAGGGAGGCCAAAGAAAATAGGGCTGATGAAAGAAAGAAATTGAGTACGGCTGAAAGCTGTGTGTGTGTTTGTGGGGACCCGGGAGGTGGCTGGAGAAGTGAAGGGGTTAGGTCCCTGAGGTCCATTGTCTGGAACCTTTGAAAGCCCTGTTCCATCACTGCCTGTTCCACAGAACCTTCCTTTTGCAGCCAGAGACAACCTTCTGTCTAAATTGCCGTAGCACTTAGCCATTCTCCTGTCAAGGCTTTTATCACTTTTTACTGTACAAACTAATTGTATTTCCTTTAATTCACGTGTCACAGTTTCTTCTGTAGTTTGTAAGTTCCTTGGAAGGAGCATCTGGTTTCCCCCATATTTCATGTAGTAGATGGTCAGTACTTGGTAGAAGGAACAACAGATAATAAACCCAGTGGATATTTTCTAAGAAGAAAAAGAAGGACAGCTCCTCATACTTGTTCTACCCATTCTTCCCGAGCACAGCAGAACAGAAATAGGCATGACAGACAGGGATCATATTCCTTTCAAGAACCTAATGGCATCTTCCTCAATAAGCTCTCGTAACTCACAGCAGGTTCTCCATCTGTTGAGTTCCACATCTGAAGCCGTCGGAGTGTGAATTCCCTTCAGGTATGGGACATTTCCATAGACATCATGCAAATTATACGGTTTCCTGAGATCACCAGGGCTTGATACCAAAATACCAAGTTGTTATAATACACCTTTTTTTTTAGTATTTACATTTAATAAATAGTCTTCATAAATCCACTCGGCAGATATAACCAGTGGCGGTGAAGCACAACCCTGCTTTATGAAGCCTTCTCCTGTGGTGCCTGTGGGAACCCCCTTTGGTAGCTCACGTTTGCATCGTGCAGTGTTTCAGAAATGTAAACGTGCCCACTGCAGCTCTTGTAGCACACAGTATAAACCAGCCGACCAGAGTGTTTCTGCTGATCTATCCAAATAAATGCTGATCATTTATTATTATTAGTAGTAGTAGTAGTAGTACTATTATTGTCCTTTATTCATTTCTGTGTCAGTCTGTATTACCCTCAGTGTTCTGTGACAGTTTAGCCATTGACAGGTATCTAATGGAAAGTATGTCAGTTTCCCAATATGTAGGGAACAGATGATTGGATGAAACCTCTGAAGGTATCGAGAGAGAACTAGGAGTCTGTATCTTACTATAACTATTGTAACTTATAAAATTTTTGCATTTTTTAAAAAAGATTTATTTATTTATTTATTCATAGACACAGAGAGAGAGAGAGGCAGAGACACAGGGAGAGGGGGAAACAGGCTCCATGCAGGGAGCCTGATGCGGGACTCGAGCCCGATGCGGGCCTCGATCCCGAGTCTCCAGGATCACACCCAAGGCTGCAGGCGGCGCCAAACCACTGCGTCACCAGGGCTGCCCAAATTTTGCATTTTTCATATGCATTTTGAATTTATATAATCCCTTGGATCATCTAGTTTATTAGTTACGTATCTCACTATAACACATTATCTCAAAACTTTAGTGGCTCAAAGTACATTTATTTATTATCTCCTGGTTCCTGTGTGTTATGAACCCAAGCAAGGCTCAGCTGACTCCTCCAGCTCACGGTCTTACAGGCAGGCTGTCCTCAAGGTGATAGCCAGGCATGACTGGAGAAGGATCCACTTTCATGCCAACTCACGTGGTTGTTGGCAGGATTCAGTTCCCTGTTGGCTGAGGGCCAGCAGCCCCCCTCATTCCTTGCCACGTGGGCCTCTCCATAGAACAGCTTACAGCATGACAGTTGGCTTCATTACAGCAAGAAAGCCAAGGAGAACCAGGGAGGGAGTCACAGCCTTTTGTCATCTGGTCTTGAGTACCGTCCCATCACTGCTCTCTTGTTTTCATTAGAAGCAGATCTCTAGGTCTATGCTGTATTCAGGGAGCAAGGATACAAGGAGGTGAGGATTATTGCAGGGCAGCCACAGTTAGGAAAACTTTTTTAAGACCATAAATTTTGGGGTGCCCGAATGGCTCAGCAGACAAGTGTCTATCTTTGGCTTAGGGCACAGGGAGCCTGCTTTCACCCTCTGCCTATGTCTCTACCTCTCTCTCTGTGTCTCTCATGAATAAATAAATAAAATCTTAAAAAAAAGAAAAAGGAGTTAAAGTTGGTAACTTTTTTTTAAAGCTTAAATAATCAAAAAAATTCATTAAATTCTAAAAAAAAAAAAAAAAAAAAAAAAAAAAACCAAACCACCTAATGTATTTTCAGAAACCACCCAGATTGAAGATCCACGAAAACAGTGGAGAGGGGAACAGGAGAAGATGCTCAAGGACTACCTCTCGGTGGCTCAGGATGCTCTCAGGACACAGAAAGAGCTTTACCACGTGAAGGAGCAAAGACTCGCATTGGCCCTCGATGAATACGTACGATTAAATGATGCCTACAAGGAAAAGTCAAGTTCCCACACAAGCCGTAAGTATACGGTGTGCCTGTTTAGACTGTGGAAATGGGGACCAAAGTGTAGATGAAAGAAGGCCACTTGGGTCCCAGTGGAGTTTTATTCTGAGTCCTGCCCCTCTCTAGGCAGAAAGAGCCCCCGTGAAGCCACGAGGGAGTGAGGGCACCCCACAGACCTCTCAGCAAAACCCCTTGACTCCATTACACGCAGAAGTCCCCTGCCCTCATTTGTGGATGATGAATCCCTTCTGGGTTTTGCTCCTTCCTCTGCCTGATTGCCTTTTATTTCTTTACTTTTACCTGTTCAGGTCAAGACGAGTGACTTGGCCCTCTTTGTCCCTCTTGTACAATATTTTGGCTGGGATGAATTTTCTTTTGATCCCCTCTCATGTCTCATGTCTCAGAAACTGATTCTCTGGAGTTGGTTTGGCTAAAGAGGCAGTTGAGATGGGCTCAGAAGTTCTACCTAAATTATAAATTTCAGGGTAACGTACAGCTCTGATAAGCTGTATGTGCCGTGACGTCCTCTAAGAGTTTATATATAGATATAAAATCCAGAAAACATTAAGCTCCATGGTCTTTATGACGTTCCTCTTTCTTGAGTTTTTATTTAAAAAATTTATAAAGATTTGAAGATTACTTTTTATATTTAGGTGTCTGATGAATGACAATAAACGAATCATAAAGTAAGTATCCACAGAAGCATGTAAATCTTGCTTTTAGCGTTTGTAAATTCCAAACCAAGAACTAGTTATGCAACTTGCAAAAGTTACTTTCTTTTTTTTCCTTTTTTCTCTTTGAAAAGTATTCTCAGGATCTTCATCCAGTACTAAATATGATCCTGATATTTTAAAAGCAGAGATCTCCACTACACGATTAAGGGTAAGATTTTTTTTTTTATTTGTGGTTCTACATTTAATGTGTGCACAGAATCCAAAGGAGATAGAAGGGGCTTTGGTGACCACCTATCCTCTCCATTCGGTGCAGGGACCTCCTCTACTTTTTCCCGGGAGGCTGGCCTTTCTACCTTTGTTACTGCATGTTCAGAGGTGGAGAGCGTCTTTGTCATAGAGGCACATGTTCTATTACCCGGCAGTTCTATCTATTACCTGCAGTAGGTTAAGCATATTATATATACCCACGATGTTAAATATACTTATTTACTATAATATTAATATTACATTTCAAATATACTTAGTGTATTTAGTATGTTAAAGTTCGAGTCTCAGGAACTCCTCCTTATCATGCTAAAATGTGTCTTCCAGGGTTGGGTATAATTGCCGTTCCACTGGATAGCCCGGTACTCACAGGCGTCCACATACCTTGTTCCCACGTCGTTCCTTCTCTAGGGCAAAACTTTCTTAATTCCCCACACTTCCTCCTGGATTGTTGCCTAATCTTTATCCTAAATCATTTTGACCAAACTCCTGCCAAGGCCAGAGCTTCTTTATCCTTGATTTTGGGGAGTCTTAAAGATTGTTGGTCAAGGAAATGCATTCGTGCAGCCGGTATCTCGATCATGATATAGATCATTACCATGACTCTCGAAGCCCCCAGTGAGACCTGACATCCCTGAAGGTAATGCTGGCCTCATCAACACTGTCGGTGAATGTTTTACCTGCTGTGAATTTTGTAAAACTGGAATGCTGCCAGATGTATTATTTCATGGCTTCTTTTGAGCAACATTTTGAGATTCATCCATATTAGCCTTTATTGCAGTAAGCATTCCAGTTTTGTGCATGTACCATAAATTCTTTCTCTTCTGCTATTGATGTACATTAGAGTTTATTCCAATTTCTGGTCATTAAAGAGTATGTCTTAATATACATTTCTATGATACATATCTTTCTGGTGCACATAGGCACACATTTTCATTCGTTAAGAAACCAGAAGTAGAGTGCCATATTGGAAGATTTACATGCTTCAACATTAGCAGTTGCTGACAGAGGGCTTCGGGTCTCTGACTTCCTAATATCTGCCCTTTAAAGCTTACACTACTTTCTACACATAGCTTTTGCCTTCGTCCCAGAGATTTTGAATTTTATATTTTTATTATCAGTTAAAAATATTTTCTAACTCTTTATGATTTCTCATATAAGGGTATTAATATTTAAACAGTTGGGGGCTTTCTTATCGCTCTCTCTCTCTCTTTTTTTTTAATGATTTCAGCTTAATTCCCCACTGTGTATTTCTCAGTTCTAAAATTTCTGTTGGATTGTTTATTATTTCTAGTTACTTGCCCAAACTGCACATGGATATGTAATTTTTTGAACAAAATAATCACAGCTACTTTTAAATTCCATGTCTTTATTAATGAATGCAGTATCTAGAGTTCCTAAATATTGGATTCCTCAATTTGGTCTGTTTCTTTCCTCATGATTGTTGGTCACTAGTTGGTCAAGCTTCTTGTAGCCGCTTACTTTTTATTAAGAACCATATGTTATGTATGAGAAATAGGATAATTTGAGGTTTGGGGTGATCTTGTCATCCTTCAGGGAGGATTTAGTGTTGCTTCTCATGGGCAGCTGGGCAGGTAATTGTAATTGGGTCATGGTTCAAGCTCTCTGCAATGTGGCCTTTGTTCCTTTTCAGAGAGTAGGTCTATTTCCACTTTACCCTTTGTCTTAGGACAGAGCTCTTCAAAATCCCAGCTGAACTTTGGGCTCTTCCTGCTTGATGGAGACCAAACTCCAGATCTCCCCTCTGAGTCTCTCAGCTTTGTGGGTCCTCCAGGAGCCAGCTCTCTGCACCGCCGACTTCAGCCACTGTCTTCTCCCAACTCATCAGCTTCTATTGTACACACATATGCCTCAAACAGAGACCCCAATTATGGATTTCCTAACCTTTTGGGTCTTTAACACAAGTTCCTGCTACCTTAATAATTCTCCAGTATCTTCATAGAGATGTTTTTTTCCTTTCTCACAACTTCTCTATTTGTTCTCAGAGGAAGAGTGCAAGAAAAGTTTATACTTTTGGAAGCTAAACCTCTTTTCAGTTCAGATTTCTTGGTTTAACTCATGAAAACAGAAATAAAAGGTTTCTGGATCATCCTCTCAGAAACATCTGTCCAGCGCATCGCGGACCCTTTACTCTGTCAGCCTACTCATGTGTCTTTATGTTTCTTGAGAAGAGCATGGCATGGCTTGTCAGGTCCCCTGTTGTACCTCAGTCTATACATTTATCTGATTTAAAAAAAGGGGAATGAAAGTATTTTATTAAACCTTAGTCTCAGTAAACTTCAGTCCTCTCTGGAGCTATGCACCTCTCAGGAAACTATTAAGTATTATGATAGGCCTTTTGAAACTTTAACAGTTTTTCACAGTTCTTATCTTTGTAAAATATATTGTATATGGAATAGCCACAATAGGAATAGTCTTTTGTTCTTTCTTTTAGGAAAGATAAAGAGACTTTAAAATTTTTTTTAAATTAATTTAATTTAATTTTTTAATTTCACTCTATGTTAGTTAATGTATAGTGAAACTAAAGAAGAGGTTTAAAAACAAAAGCATCAGGTGTATCTCCTGCAAATGACCATTCAGAAAAAAATGAGGTCCCATCACAATTGGGAGATTCCCAGGAGATCCCAAGTGGTCTCATTTCCCAGACCTGTCTCCTGATGCAGCAGAATCTCCTAGATAAAGCCTATTTTATACTAAATTTTTTTTTGTACTCTTACTATCAGAAGCCTGTACTTTGTATATATATTTCATCACTGTGGGATGGTAAGGAAGTGCTTCCCTCCAGAGGAGGTTGTAGGACATTCATAGAGTGAAAGATCAATGAAAGATCAGAAGTGACGCTGTCTTTGTCTCTTTCATTAGTGAATAGGTGCTTGTTTAACACTTCTTGTCAGGGTAAATGCCTTTTTATTTATTTATTTAAATTTATATATATATATATATATTTATTTATTTATTTTGGTAAATGTCTTTTTACTGATGCTCCCATAGCAAATTGACCCTTGTGGTACCTGTTGCTGTTGTCGTGCTTTGAACATGGGGATCAGATGATGCCTTCTCTCTGCTGTTTTTGCACATTTTGGCTGGGTAGCACTCTGAGAATGCCCCAGCCATTCAGAAGAGGATGAGTAGGTAACTTGGCAGTCTCATAGATTTTGATAATCTGGCCTTTCTTGGATTGCCTACCCTGTAGAAATCCCTGTGTTGGCTAGACCCTTTCACAAAGTAATGGTACAGAAATAATAATCCATGAATGAACTAATAACTCATTGCTTTGGTGTCTCGAGTACCTGCCTGCGTTTTTGGTCATTAACAATTTTTCACGACTAGCCAAACACTATCTTCATCTTCATTATTTCGATGTAACAGTATTAGTCGATGTCCTTCAATTCTTTTACCAAATTAGAGCTAGTTGGTCAAGTATTAGGGAACCAGGTATTTAGGAACATCTCTCTAAAACATCTGTTTTATAATGTGGTCATAGGTATTGGTGAAGACTGGGTTTTCTTCTTGGTCAAGTGGGTTAATACTACTTCATGGCGTCTTCTCATTACTGAAATGGTAAAGTGAATAAATTAATGCTTTTTATTAATACACTCATAACTTTTAGAGGTAGTATTTGTGTGAGAAAATGTGTCTTAGGAAGAAGAATGTAAACACTTTTTACTGCGAAATTTGTTATTTCTACAGTGAAGTCCATTATTTCGCAGTAAACTGGGAAAAAAACTGTTTCATTTATTCATAATAGATACTTAGACCATAGCCTTCTTGGGGGGTAGAGAATGGAATATCTAATACAAACTAAAACTTAATTTCAGCTGGTATTTTTAAAAATGTATGCTTTATAACAAATATTCATGATAAAAGCTCTCAATAAAATGAGCTTAGAGGAAACATACCTCAACACAATAAAGGCCATATATGAGAAACCTACAGCTAACATCATACTCAATGATGAAAAACTAAGATCTTTCCTGTAAGGTTAGGAACAAGACAAGGATGTCCACTCTCACCAGTTTTATTCAACATAGTACTGGAAATGCCAGCCTTAGCAATCAGACAACAAAAAGAAATAAAAGGCATCTAAACTTTAAGGGAAGAAGTCAAACTTTCCTATTTGCAGATCACATAATACTACACATAGAAAACCCTAGAGACTCTACCAAGAAATTCCAGAACTCATAAGTGAATTCAGCAAGGTCATAGGATACAAAATCAATATATGAAAATCTATTGCATTTCTGTACAGTAATAATGAGTCAGCAGAAAGAGAAATTAAGGAATCAATCCTATTTATATTACACTAAAAATAATAAAATACCTAGGAATAAACTTAACCAAGGAGATAAAAGCCTTGTACTCTGAAAACTACAAAACATTGATGAAGGAAGTTGAAAATGACACAAAGAAATGGAAAGACATTCCATGCTCATGGATTAGAAGAACAAATACTGTTAAAATATCTGTGCTATCCAAAGCAATGTACACATTTAATGCAATCCCTATCAAAACACCAACAGCATTTTTCACAGTAGTACAATCCTAACATTTGTATGGAACCACAAAAGACCCTGAATAGCCAAAGCAATCATGAAAAAGAAAAATGAAACTGAAGGTATCACAATTCCAGACTTCAAGTTATATTACAAGGCTATAGTAATCAAAACAATATAGTACAGGCACAAAAATAGACAAATGGATCAATGGAACAGAATAGAAAGCCCAGAAATAAACCCACAGTTATGTGATCAATTAATCTACAACAAAAGGGACAAGTAGGGGATCCCTGGGTGGCTCAGCGGTTTAGCGCCTGCCTTTGGCCCAGGAAGCGCTCCTGGAGTCCGGGGATCGAGTCCCGCATCGGGCTCCCGGCATGGAGCGTGCTTCTCCCTCTGCCTGTGTCTCTGCCTCTCTCTCTCTCTCTCTCTCTCTCTATCATGAATAAATAAATAAAATATTTTTTAAAAAGGGACGAGAATATTCAATGGGGAAAAGTTTCTTAAACAAACAATATTGGGAAAACTGGACCACTTTCTTAGAGTATACACAAAAAGAAACTCAAAATGAATTAGACGTGAATGTGAGACTTGAAACCATAAAAATCTTAGAAGAGAACATAGACAGTAACCTCTGACATCAGCTGTAGTAACTTTTTTCTAGATATGTCTCCTGGGCTAGAGAAATAAAAGCAAAAGTAAACTATTGGGACTTCATCAAAATTAAATGCTCTGCACAGCAAAGGAAACAGCCAATGAAACTAAAAGACAACCTACTGAATGGAAGAAAATGGAATATCTGCAAATGACATATCTGATAAAGGGTTAGTATCCAAAATATATAAAGAACTTAGGCAACTCAGGATGTCTGGGTAGCTCAGTTGGTTGACTGTCTTGCTCTTGATTTTAACTCAGATTGTGATCTTGGGGTCATGAGATCAGGCCCCACGTCGAGCTCCACACTCAACAGGGAGTCTGCTTCTTTTACTCTCCTTCTCCCTCTACGTCTTGCCTCACTCACATGCTTGCACTCTCTCTCTCTCAAATAAATCTTTAAAAAAAAAAAGGAGAACTTATACAACTCAGCACTAAAAAACCAAACAATCCTACAAAAAAGGTGCAGAAGACATGAACAAACATTTCTCCAAAGACATACAGATGGACAACAGATATGAAAAGATGCTCAACATCACTCATCATCAGGGAAATACAAATCAAAAGTACAATAAGATAGCACCTTACACCTGTCAGAATGGCTGAAGTCAACACAAGAAACAAGTGCTGGTGAGGATGTGGAGAAAAAAGGAAACTTCTGGCATCATTGGTGGGAATGCAAACTGGTATAGTCACTATGGAAGACAGGATAGAGGTTCTTCAAAAAATTAAAAATAGGTTCTGTGCCTGCTGGTGGTGGCCGCATCACTGTCTGGTAGAGTTGTGGATTTGGTAGCTGCATCTTTGGGCTGAGATGAACTGTACTCTTGGCAGAGGTCAGGGAAATAAGCCAGAGCCATGGCCAGTACAGTCGTAGCAACTGGACTGACCTTTGCTGCTGCAGGGCTTGCAGGTCATTATGTTTTGCAAGCCATGAAACATATGGAGTCTCAAGTAAAACAAGTTTTTCAATGTCTACCAAAATATGCCTTCAATGGCGGCTGTTACAGAGATGATGGGCTTGAATCCAAAATGATGAAATGAGAGGCAGCATTAATACTAGGCATAAGCCCTACTGCCAATAAAGGAAAAATAAGAGATGCTCACCAATGAATTATGTTTTTAAGTCACCCAGACAAGGGAGGATCTCCTTATATAGCAGCCAAAATCAATGAAGCTAAAGATTTACTAGGAGGTCAAGCTAAAAAATGAAGTAAATGTGTGATGGATTTTAGGATCTTGTTAGTTTATGTATATGAGTGCCAGCTTTTTATATTATAAGATGCCTCGCAGCTATAAATACAGAATAGATAAATCTCTACCCTACAATCCAGAAATTACACTACTGGGTATTTATCCAAAGAATATGAAAACAGTAATTTGAAGAGATATATGTACCCCTATTTTACTGCAACACTATTTACAATAGCTAATATATGGAAACAGCCCAATTATCCATCAATAGATAAATGGATAAAGAAGATGAATGGATAAAGAATATTATTTAGCCATAAAAGTGAACAAAATCTTGCCATTTGAAAAACATGGTTACATCTAGAGAGCATTATTCTAAGCAAAATGAGCCCTCAGACAAAGACAAATAGCATAGTATTTCATTCATAGGTAGAATTTAAGAAAGAAATGAACAAAGAAAAAAAGACAAACAATAAAACGGATTCTTAACTAGAGAGAACAAACTGATGGTTACCAGAGGAGGTCAGTTGAGAGAGGGGTGAAATAGGTGAAGGGGAATTAAGAGTCCACTTATCTTGAACACTGAGTAATATATAGGATTGTTGAATCACTATATCTACACCTGAAAGTAATATAATACTGTATGTTAAATACACTGGAATTAAAACTAATAATAATAAATTTTAAGCATAAAAATTTTAGACATTTATACTCCAAATTACATATAGATGATATTTGGTGAAGAAAATAGTTGGTGAATATTAGATTAAAGTGAAATAAATGTTGTAAGTGTAAAAGAAAATCCTTAGAAATACGAATGCCTTTGAGAAATTTATTGAGCACTATAGCATATGCTGTGATACAACTTTTAATTTTGTAAAAATAATAATAATAATAATAATAATAATAATAATAATAATAGTAAGGCCCCTTTGGTTAAATTCTCCAAACACATGACTAGTTGGTGAGCACTGCTGTTAATAACAATGTACTATCATTGTTCTCAAATATATTTACTCACACATTGTTAATATGAATTCCCTTTAATTATTTCTAGCAATGGTGATGGACTTGGAAAAGTCAACTATAATCTTACCTATTTGCAATCTTGTGCCTAGATTTAAAAGAATGGCAGTTGGATTAAAGTTTAGTTTGTCACTGTGAATGGAGTTAACTCATGTGTACATCAGATTATGACACTTTAACCAATAATGTAACTAACCAAAAATCCTAGCAGTGTGCTTTGAATGAAAAGAAATATGCCTTCTTAGAATATAACTTGCTGCCAATAAGGCTTGTCTCTTGACTTGACATGAGAGGTGTCTTCACACTACATTTAAAACTTAGCTTATATCCTGAGTTCTTCCATCTGTGACTTACCTGATTTCAGTGTGCTGAAACAGAGAGGGCACTACTAACCCACAGCACCAAACTGTTTATTAGGTAAGGCTGTAATTCCTTTAGGATGTTCAGAAATGGGTTTGTATTGTAGTTAGTATTGGGTTAGGAAATAGTATACTGGTCTTACTTAATCTTGAGTGAAATGAAGAATGGTGTGACTTGACTCACTCATACTTGCTAAAAGAGAAAAAAAGAACAAGACTGAAAGAAAAGGAGAGAGTATTTAATACGAGAACTGGGATTGTCTCCGTTATAATGTGCTAGTAACTTGAAACAATTAAAATTCACAGCACAGAAGGGCATTTTTTTCAAAAACCATTTTCAAACCTTGAGTAAAGTGACTTAACATTTAATCAAATTTATTAATTTCATAGTATTTTCTTTCTCTCTTTCTCTTTAATGATTTTGGTCTCCTTTTCTAGCTTTGAAGGGTACCATCCTACAAGCTAAATAATATTTACTTGAAAAGAAAACCTTCATTGACACTGTGTTGTTGGGGAGAAGATGTTTAGTTTCCCCTCACCTAGATAAACAACCATATCAGTTTCTCTGGCTATGATTTTTGATCTTCTCCATCTTCATTCATAAACATTCTTAAATCCACAATGCTGATGGCATATAAAACTAAATGCAATTAACTTCTTTAATGGGAAAGGACATAGTATAAAACAGATAAGAAAATAATTCATAAATAATCAATTTTAAATAATTCTGTAAAACCTACAAAACACATTCTTTCATTTTTGAAAGGCCTTGGAATTTAAGCTTTGTGGAACTATATGTGATAAAGATATTATAATGAATACATTCAAATCAATACTTATATTCTGATACTTTTCCTTGATACATACACAACAAATACATTGACCTAATATGTTTGCATTAAATTTTGAAAGAATTAGTCTTGTGATAGCCATAACAATGAAGTAGTGAAAAATATCTATACTATATGTATTTTGTAGTCTTTAGTATTTTCATATGTATGTTAATTTCTAGAGTTGAGGATGGTAGACATAGTACTGTCAGCTTCTACTTTATCAGAGAACTAGAATCTGAGGGATCTCCTTCAAGGTACAGAAAAAATAGAATTGTATGATTTGAGATTAGCAGTTAGATCCCAGATTTAGATTTGTCCTTTTGGAGAGATAAAGGAAGATTGATGAAATAGGTCCAACAAGGAGATATTTTGCCTAAAATGCAGGCGATTGGAATCATACAAATATCTTTCAAAAGCTTGAAATGGCTTGTTTCAGCCTGGGAAGAATTAGCTGCTATAGGAATTGTCTTCCAATAGCAGACAAAGAACTGGACACAATCTGTAAAACAATGCCTGAGATCATACCATCTCCAGTGCAGAGAGGACTCAAACATAGTCTACTTGTGTGCCTGAGCTGAAGAGTCAGAAGAATGAAGTTCAGTGAAGTGAAAGTGTTTGGAATTTGTAGGAATCCTGGAGAGGAGGGAGCTACAGAGAGAGAAGCAGCAAGAGAAGGCTCTGAAGATTTCTGATGCAGTCTCCTCAAATCTTTGAGTAAACATGGTATAAAATACAACAAAAGTGCGGAAACAAAGCAGTAGGACAAACAATTCTCAGAGCTCAAAGGACTAGGTATAGTTTCTGTCTATAAACCAGAATGGAGAGACCTCATATGTTATGGGGCAGAAGAGAGAGACCTTGGTAGTAGAGCCACATTTGTCTAAGGCTGAAGGCTGCTCTGGAGCTGCCATAGCAAAAATTACAAGCAAACCTTGAATGGATCACATTTATTTAAAACAATTTAACTGTGTGCTGGAAGAAAGTATAGCACTCTAAAGAATACATGAAAATTCAACACCAATGATGTAAAATTCACAATGGCCAACATCTAATAAAAAACTTCCATTCATGTTCAGGAATGAGAGTAGGGAGGAGAGGCAGAAAGGGGGATCCCCAAGGGGCATGAGGAAGCTTTCAGGGGAATGATGGATATATTCTTTATCTTGATTATGTTGGTGGTTTTGTGTGTATATACATATGTCAGTATTTGTCAAACTATAGTTTAAGCATACTCACTTCATTATATGCCAGTTATACATCAATAAAGCTGTTAAAATTGCTGAGCATTTTAAGAAGCAAGAAAATATGACTTATAACAAAAACAAGAAGTGACACTTATTTAATTAGCAGGTAAACATGTTAAAAGGTATTATACACATGCTCAACAGTAGAAGAAAACACGATGAGGAGAGAAAATAAAGATATAAAAGATCAAAATGGAAGTTTTATAGATTAAATATACAATATCAGAAATGAAAAATACACTTATTGAGAACAACCTATATGCTGAGTAAAAGGATCAGTGAATTTGAAGATAAAGGAATAGAAACTATCCAAAATGACTTACAGAGATGAAAAAAGCCTGAGAAAAATTTAAAGCACACCAGTGTCCTCTAGCACAGTATTAAATGATCGAATATATATGTTAGAGTTCCCACAAAAAAGCAAGGAGGTGGAAATCACAAAAAAAAAATTGAAAAAATTAAAACTATAAATCCATAGGTATAGCAAAGTACTCCAAAGCAGAATAAAAACAGAGATCATATGAAGGTATATGATGATTAAATTGCAGAAAATCAGTGATAAAAAAATCTTAAAAGCAGCCACAGGAATTAGACAGTTACATGATGGAACAAAGATAGTAACTACAGCAGATTCTCATTAGAATCTATGCAACCCTATAAGGCAGTGGGGTGATATATTAAGATTTATTAAGATTACTAACCAAAAAAATGTCAACTTAGATTGCTATATCTAATGAAAATATCTTTCAGAACTGAAGGCAAAAACAGCTCACTTCGAAAATGGGCAAGGGGTTTTAGCAGACATTTCTCCAAAGAAGATATGCAAATGTCCCATAAGCATATGAAGGGATGACAAACATCACTAGTTATTAGGGGAATGCAAATCAAAGCCACAATGAGATACCAACTTCACACCCATTAGGAATTTTTTGTTTTTAAAGGGGAAAATAACAAATATTGGTGAGGATATGGGGAAATTGGAACTCTTGTGCATTGCTAGTAGGGATGGAAGTTGGTACAGCCACTGGAAAACAGTCTCTGCCATAGATTTTTCTGTTCAGTTTTTGGGGAAAATTACTAAAAACATGAAAACCATTCTTAACTCATGAGCCATAAAAAGTTAGGTCACAAAATATATTTGACTCACAAGTTGTCATTTGCTGATCTCTGCTCTAAGAAACCACTGAGAAAATATAGAGATATTAGAGATATTACCAAAAAATGGAGATAAAATGGAACCATCAAAAATACAGTTAATCCAAAAGGAGGCAGGAATAGAGGTAGAAAGGATAAAAGAATATATGTGACAATTAGAAAACAAATATAAAGATAGTAAATTTAAACCCAACCATCCCCAAAATTACACTAAATGTAAATGGTGTACATACTCCAGTTAAAAGGCAGAAATTATCAGAATGGTTAAAATAGACCCAACTTTATGATGGCTGCAACAGAGCTATTTTAAATGTGAAGACCCAGACAAGTTAAAAATTAGAGGAATGAAAAATATCTATCATAAAAATACAAATGCATAGAAAGTTGGAGTTGTCATATTAATATCAAAGTTAAACTTTAGAATAAGAATATTTTTACCAGGGGTTTTATAGTAATAAATAAGTCAGTTCACCAAAGGACATAAAGATATATGCACATAACCCTTCAAATACCTGAAATAAAAACCAATAGAATGAAAGAATGACTAAGTCACAATTATAGTTGGATAGATATATCAATATTCCTCTCTTAGTAATTTATGGACTATATGGACAGAAGATCAGCATACTTGTTGCAGTTTTTTTTTTAAAGATTTTATTTATTTATTCATGAGAGACACAGAGAGAGAGAGAGGCAGAGACACAGGCAGAGTGAGAAGCAGGCTCCATGCAGGGAGCCCGATGTGGGACTCGACCCATGATCACACCCCGGGCTGAAGGTGGCGCTAAACCACTGGGCCACCAGGGCTGCCCCAACTTGTTGCAGTTTTGAACAATACCATCAACCTGACCTAATCAACATTTGCAGAACACACCATCTAAAACCAGGAAAACAATATTATTTTCAAATGTAGGCACAATTCACCAAGGAGAACTTACTTGAAGCAATGAAGAGAAGTCTCAGTACATTGAAAGGGATTGAATTCAAATGGAGCATGATTATAGTGGAATTAAACTGGACCTCAAAAACAGACCTACCTGGAAAAACTTCCAAATACTTTGAAATTATTAGCATATTTCTCAATAATTCATTGGTCAAAAAAGAAAGCAAAGACTGTTCTTTAATATTTTGAGCTAAATGAAAATGGAAATACAAAAAAAAATGGGATGTAGCTAAAACAGCACCTGAGGGAGGTCATTGGAAGATGGGAACCCTTACTCATTACTGTAGGAATGCAAGGTAGTACAACCACTTTGAAAAATAGCTTAGTGGTTTCTTATAAAAAAATATACACTTGAAAACATATATATACTCACCCAAAGACTTGAGTGTAGTTACTCACAGGATCTTTATTCTAACTAGCCCAAGCCTGGAAGTAACCTAAATGTCTATCTGTGAATGAATGGGGAAACAAATTGTGGTTGATTTGTAAAATGCAGTTTATGGTTTATCCATAAAACAAGCTAGTAATAAAATGTGGATGAATTTCAAAAGCAATATGATAAGTGAAAGAAGCCCTAGCCTGGAAAGCCTACTGATTATATGCCTCCATTTACAGTTGACCCTTGAGCAACATGGGCTTGAACTACCCAGGTCCACTTATACATTGACTTTTTTTTTTTTTATAAATATAGTACAGCACTCTAAATGTATTTTCTCTCCCTTATGATTTTCTAAGTAACATTTTCTTTTCTCTAGCTTACCTTACTGTAAAAATACTGTTGTGTAATACCTCTACAAAACATATGTTAATTGACTGTTATTGTTAGTTGTAAGGCTTCTGGTCAGCAATAGGCTATTAAGTTTTGGGGGAGTCAAAAGTTAAACACATATTTTCAGCTGCACAGGGGATCGGTTTCCCTAACCCTTGGTTGTTCAATGGTCAGCTGTATATGGAATTTCTTGAAAAGGAACAACTGGCAGAAACTTGGCAGAGGTGGTAAAGAAGTTAAGTGGGTCTCTGTCCCCACAGGCCCCAAGCAACAACTAATTTATTTTCTGTCTCGATTTGCCTGTTCTGAACATTTCATGTAGTTGAAATCCAACAATATGTGGCCTTTGTATTTGGCTAGAACAATATTTTCAAGGTTCATCCATGTCGTAGCAGGTGTCAGGACTTAATTCTTTTTTCCTGCCAAGTGATGTTCTTTTGTTACAGACATCCCACATTTCATCTATTCACTCATCAGTTGGTGTTTATTTGGATTGTTTCCACTTTTTGGCTACTACAAGTGTTTATGTGGACATATGTTTTCATTTTTCTCGGGGAAATGCCTATGAGTGAAATTCCTGGGTTATACAGCAACTTACTGTTACTTACTTACTGCTTACAACTTACTGTTACAACTTACTGCTTATTTTAATTACTTGCAGGGATCTAGCATTGACTCTCTATATTTTTATTTACAATGTGTATCTCCAGGTAGTATAGTTCATAAATATTTCTTGTAATTTTTTCCAGGGGCTTTCCTTATTGTTGCTAAAGTTAGAGTTTTTAAAAATATATATACATTATATTCAGTCATTTTGTTTCTGATGCAGAATCCGCTTATTAGTCATCACAAATGGTTCCAACAGCAGGTGGAGTTCTGTTTTCCTCTGTTCTTTAGTAAAGGCAAAAAATTTTTTTATTATTGATCCTTTATCTATATGGAGCTGATTTCTCATTTTCTCTAAAGGTGACTTTTGAGATGAGGCAAAGTGGTGAAGACTTTTCAGTGAGGTGCAAATGATGGTGAAGAGAAAGATTCCTAGAAGGAGTAGGTTGACAGTTGCCCTTTCTTGGCTTGCCAAAGGAGCTCTCGGCAAGACAGTAGAGAAAGTGGTGAAAAGGGAAGGTAGTCATTAGTAAAATGCCATTTTTCTCATTATAGCTTTAATGTTGCAAAGTTCATTTTTGGGGCAAACTTCTGAAACCTGCCTGTCTTGTGATCCTTTCAAAGTCCGCAGATTTCTGGAATTTACTTTTCTTTTATTGTCATTTCTTTCTCCTTCTTTAAAAAAAAAGAAAAGAAAAAACGTATTACGCTAGGATTGTAAGAAATGGTAAGAAGCTCCATGATTTTCAATCATAGTTATCATGTTTAATCACAGTATCTCCCTGGTTTTCAGAAATAACTTTAAAATCAATTTAAAATGTCAGCTGCTTTAATGTAGTCAGCGTAGAAAGCAGGAAATGTGCAAAAGCCATGGGTCTCTTGCCTCCAATTTGATACTCTGGGTTATGAGATTTGATTCCTTAAAAGTAAGTCTATAAAAGTAGACCGTTGGCTATGGCAGAAAGTTGAGTATGTAAGAGTAAAAAAGCATAGACTCTAGGGCTTGTGGAGCTTATTCATATGTTCTGATTGGGTGGAACATAAGAATAATGAAGTTTCTCAGGAAAAATAAGGGCCATAAATTTTATGTGGGTCATTTTCCAAAATTCTAATTTGTCTTTGATCTTACATGTATTATCATACCATTAATAACTAAAGCTTTTATAATTATAGTTTTAAACACCTCCTGTGTTCTAGATTGTTCCCCACTGCTTAGTAGCAATGTAACCTTCATCGTATTACTTAATCTTTTTTGGTTTGAGATTCCTCACCTAAAAAATAAGAATTAAAACTATAGCATAGTCGTGATGATCGAAAATAGGCATTTATATTTAGCACAATGCCTGAAATACATAGAAGTCCTCCTGAATTTTAGCTCTCTTTACTGCTTCCTGGTAGAGTCTACATTGTGCTAAATTTGCAAGTCAGCATTGGCTTAATCCTTTACCTGTGACCTAAGGATGTTGTTTTTTACGTTCTATGCCCTATATTTGAGGGTGCGATAGAGAATGGAAGAGTAGAAATGGTGATCCTCTGCTAGCTGACGATGTCACATGGTTCTCAGAGAAGAAAGATTGTTGAACTAGTTCAGACCATATTCTTGAAACCAAAAACAATAGGAAGTGATGTTTGATTGGAAATAATACCTGTTTTCACTTGTCAGTGTAATAGAAATCAGACTTTTTCATAGTTAACAACATAAAATGCGGCATTGATCATTCAGGCAGTCCTGTACAAAGACTCCCCAAGATGGCAACAGTAGCTTACAGCCAACTTTAGGTAAAATAAATAAATAATGTGGAATGAAAGCAGACACAGGTTAGCTTCCTCCATCATTGTCACTCAATGTACAACAAAATCTCACTCCCATCACTTAGACAAGAATGTGAAAGGTCAAAAGTTAATTTTAGACTTTAAATGATAATTTTTGAAAAAAAATTGGTGTGTCATCACAGTCCAAATGATTTTTAAGTAGCATGCTATTTTATGTCAGTGAGATACGCTAATTGTTTTCATTTGGTGGTTCTAAGTGGGCTCAGTATCGCCTTTGTTTCTATCAGCTGTGTTTTCAGAGGTAAAGACAGGCTTCGGGCTGGCTATTTGAGTTGCTATTGATTTTTGGATTAACTGTGCTGCTTGTTGTTTTAAAATAAAAATGTTACAGTCTTTGGTAAACAGCTCTTCAGAGGGGCTGTCAGGAGTAGAAGTACATGTGGAATGGACTATTGATTACTGATGGCTCTTTTGACATGATAATAATCGAATGCTACAACTGGAATGTCTTTATGAGCCACTGTGAATGAGCTCACTGCGCTTCATGAATATTAAAGCACTTTCACAATACTGCTCAGAGAGCTCCTCCTCCATGAGGTCGGCCAGAAGTACTCCTGGCCTCCTTTGGATTCCAGTAGCATTGTTTATACCTGTCTTGGCAGTGACAAAGGGGGCCTTGCAACATATTATTTGTTTTTACTTTTCCCTAATCAAATATAAGTGCCTCAGGGCACAAACTGGTAAACATTTGGATGGGCTCAACCGATCACTTATCAACAGATAAATTATTGAATATCCATAATACCCAAAGTATTGTGCCTTCGGTATGCAAACATGAGTATTATACAGCTCTCGTCCTTGTCATTTCATCTACCTAGTGCCTCCTCTCCCTCTTGACTTTTTTCTTCTCACTTTCTGAGATGCACTTTCTTCCCTCAGACTTCTCTTGCCACTACTTTGCAATGTGTTTTGTTCCTTCCTCTAGTAGACTTCTGAATGATCAAGGTGCCTGAGCATGTTCCAGGACTCTTCTTCTGTTTTCAGTATGCATTCTCTCTAGGTGACCTCCTTTATGCTCATGCATTTAAAACATTATCTTTATGCGACGCCTGGGTGGCTCAGTGGTTGAGTGACTGCCTTTGCCTCAGGTTGTGATCCTGGGATTCCGGGATCGAGTCCTGCATCAGGCTCCCCATAGGGAGCCTGCTTCTCCCTCTGCCTTTGTCTCTGCCTCTCTCTCTCTCTGTGTCTCTCATGAATAAATAAATACAATCTTTAAAATAAATAAAAATAAAATATTATCTTTGTGTCAGTGACTCTCAATTTTATATCTCTGGTCCAAACACTTCTGAACATCAAGTCTCCATATGCCAATGGCCTTTGAAGTTTCCTGAGTATCAGAAAATTAAATGTCTCAAAAAACATCCTGGATCTAACTCCCCAATCTGGTCCCTTCCTCCAGGAGACCTTCGTGTCAAAGGCAAGCCAAAATCCTGGCAGAGACCTTTGACACATCTGATCCGTCACCCCGCATATTGAGTCCACCACCAAGTCCTGTTGATTCTACTTCCCAGATATATTCTCCATCTGGGCTCAGCTCTCTATATGCAGCCCGCAGGCCAACACGCAGTGCAACCCAAGTGCAACCTCTTGGCCCCTGTGGTCCAATCACCAGAGTCATCACAGTAGTTTTTAAAAATCATAAAGCAGATTGTGCTTTAAAATTCCTCCTCATTCTCATTGATCTTAAGATTAGATTTAGAAATCTCCCACATGGCTTCAAAGCTCTATATAATAAGGCCTTCTTTTCCAGTTGCATCTCATGTGGCATGCCACCTCTGCAATCCAGGAAACGGGAGCATACTCCAAATCCCAGAGATTTGACCAGTTTTCTCCTTCCACAGTTTGGGGTTCATCTGGAAGCTCTACTTTTGAGGACCCCCCTTTACCAAATGAAGCCCCACTGACCTGCTCTGTTTAAACATCATTTCTACAGACACACTTTATCCAGCTCCTCACAAAAAAAGGGGTCCCGGCCCCCTTTTTATCTTCAAGTATCCTGGACCTTTCCTTTATAGCCCACATGGTAAATGGTAAGATTTATTTCATTGGATGATTATTTGCTCAACATCTGGCTCCCGCATTATTCTGTGGGACCCATGAGGGCAAAGATCTTGTCTACTTTATTCACACTTCAAACCCAGGACCTGACACATAGTGGAAAGTCAATAAATATTTGTGGAATGGATAGATTAAATAAGAAATACAAGTTCAAAAGCACATTGAAGTACTGTATAACAGAATGTGCTTAAAACTTGGGGCTATAATATGGAAGTAAATTTCTGACACCCATGTGAAGACCTTCAGTTTGTGACGAAACTGGGCTTTTTAAGAAAACTTTTATTTAAATTCAATTTGTCAAAATATAGTATAACACCCAGTGCTCATCCCATCATGTACCCTCCTTAGTGCCTGTCACCCAGTCACCCTATCCTCCCCCGAACTCCCCTATAGCAACCCTCCGTTTGTTTCCCAGAGTCAGGAGTCTCTTGTGGTTTGTCTCCCTCTCTAATTTTTCCCCACTCAGTTTCCCCCCTTCCCCTATGGTCCTCTACACTATTTCTTATATTCCACATATGAGTGATACCATATGATAATTGTCCTTCTCTGGTTAATGTATTTCGCTTAGCAAAATGCCCTTTAGTTCCATCCATATCAATGTAAACGGTGGATATTCGTCCTTTCTGATGGCTGAGTCACGTTCCATCGTATATACACCGCATCTTCTTTATCCATTCATCTGTTGAAGGACATCTCGGCTCCTTCCAGTTTGGCTTTTTTAACTTCTTGAGGAACCTCCACACTGCTTCCCAGAGAGGCTAAACCAGGCTTCTGCTGGTTTTCTGACCTGTCCCATTTTAGCACTGTCATTACCGAGAATGTAACAACATTACCCAGAATGCAACAGGGAAAAAAACCTTTTTTCAATCAGTTTCACATCAAATGTCTATGGATCACACAGTTCTTCTCCTTGCCATTTTATTCCTCACATTGCCCAGGACTCTTCTAGAAGTTTGGGATACAGCTGGGGTGATGCAGCTTGCTTTCCCCTGGGGCACAGACAGTAAGCAGATACACCGAGAATTTCAGCTTTTGAGAAAAACTCTGAACTAAACAAAACAGAGTAATGGCATGGGTGAGGTGGTTGGAGAAGTCCTCTTCCAAAAGGTGACATGGGAGCTGAGACCTGAGTGACAAGAGTCTGGTCTTGAGGATTGGAGGGAAAGCCTTCCAGGCAGGGGGAGTGGCATGTTGCCAAAGCAGAGCTGGTATTGCCTGATGGATTTTAGAAACGGGTGGCTGGTGGGCCTGGAGCGTAGTGATGAAGGGAAGGAGGAGCCCGCGCTTTTGGAGTTAGAGAAACTGGGTTTCAAGTTCTGACCTCAGTCCCCCCTTCCTGGCTACTGATCACAAAATGGAGACAGTCCCAATGCCAGCTCACAGGAATGTTGCTAAATAAGATGATAAGGATAAATATAGGTGATAATGAACATTGTTGATAATTTAAACATCATTAACCTACCTTCCATAGGATTTATGTCGGGGGGAACCAGTAGAGTAAATGTTAAACTCATGGCTGTGTTTATGTGTTTAATAGTTTACTAATGGACTATCTTTTAAAACAGGGTTGCTAATTATTTACAAACATTCTTATTTACATTGATTTCTCACAAAAGGTTAAAAAGCTGAAGAGAGAACTCTCACAAATGAAGCAAGAATTGCTGTACAAAGAACAAGGCTTCGAGACGTTGCAACAGTGAGTATAAAAATACTGAAACTGACTGAGAATAATTCAAAGCCCCCTAACCAATACAAAGAAAATAGAAGTCCAGATTACATAAGAGATTTCTCAGAGAAGCATATAGTAAAAAGCTCAGAGCTCTGCACCAAAACCCAAAGAAAACAGTCAACCCACAAACGAAAAGCTGGGGAAAATCTATATACATTGAAAAGATCTGATGTTCCATTAATCATCCAAGATGCAAAGAAACCAGTGAGAACATTAAGTTTGTGTCTGGGGCACCTGCCAGCCTGCTTGAAGATTGAGGTATGGATCTAAGGAAGTAGGCGCAGGAAGTGTCTCCGCACTGGGCTCTTGCAGCTGGACAAAGTGAGCCTTTGCTGCCCTGGGCTCTGGGTTGGCGGCAGGCCCTTGCCTCTGTGTCAGCCCAGTGAGTTCCTCATTTCCTGCAGTCCTTCTGTCCTTTTTTTGTTCTCTGATCAAATCTGATGGGCCGCTGGCCTAACTCTAGACAGGGCCAGGCTAAGGAAGAGGTGGACGACAGTGGGCCGCAGAATCTGGAGTCTCCTGCCCCCCAGAAGCCACCCTTCTCCCAGCTAAACCCTGGCAGGCACACGGGGCTCTCCAACCCTCACAATCCCTTCCCCAGGGTTCTGGGGTGAGGCAAGAAGCTGATGGTTTTCACAGCCACATGACTGCAGAGAGGATTGAAGGCATTATCCCTCCAAAGGCATTCAGCTGGGTTTTGCTTCCCTCCTCTCTGCACGGGGCTCTGTGCCAGCTGTGGTGTAGTGTTTGTAGAGAGTCCCTGATCGCCTGCATGTTCTTCCTCCCAGACTCCCTCTGTAGCAGTCCTGGGCAGCAAGGCATTACGCCCTCAAAGCTCCTGTGTCCATTTGTTGGCCACACAAACATAAGCTGGTTGTTCTGTGTGTTGGCGTGACGAGTTACAGCTCAGGACAGCAGTCACGACTCTTTACTTTCAGATATTGGTCTCATGGCTCACTCTTCTCTTTGGCCACTCACCTCAAGTCATCATAACCATTTTATTCTTTCAGATGCTCCTGTCCTAGTGGTTCTCAAACCTGACTGCATAGTAGAATAATCTAAGGAACTTTTAAAAATGCCAATTTTTGGTCTCCATCTGGGTATATTTTGTGAGACCCCCAGGTAGTTCTCAAGTATGACTGGGTTCGAAGAACCTCAGCTGGCCGCAAACTCCCCCTAAGATCTGAGCAGAACCAGAAGGACATAAATGTGATACTTAGTGTTTGCCTATCAACATAAAGGAGGGCATTGTGGTGGAAGTGGGGAGAGAAAACAAACTTTGAAGAACCCTACAAAAGTTGAGCTATATGTTAAACATTTTTAAGGCACATGAAATTGTAACTCATGTCACCACTGGGATTAAAGGTTAGCCAAACTTGCTGTTTTTGTTATATTGATATAACAATGCTGTATTGTTTTAAAGCAGTTTGCTTGCAAGCAATTTTTATAGGAATCCAAGGCATGTTTAAGAATCTGTCAATAACATTCCACAAGAAAACAATAGACATTTGTTGTAGAAATTCAGGCATTCTCTTGCAGTGATTCTAATCCCTTGAACCAAGAGCAGAAAGATATGATATCTAACATCAGAGACCTCTCTTGTTGATCCTAACTATAGACAAAATAAAGCTGTTTTCATTCAAATGTTAACCGCCATACTACTAGAACATTGAATAATTGATTGAACCCAGAGACCATACTTTTCAAGAAACCACATTCCTGATACTATAAAGGGACTTTTCCTTGGGGTTTGGACAGAAAATATATTTCAGGAAAAGATTTAAATAGAATCCTACTGCAGGCTTTTGTAACTTTTCATTTCTTCACAATAGAATGGACTGTTTTTTGCCAAATCTGGAGCCATAATGTAATTTGAACTCAGGCTTTCATTTTACTGAGTACAATAGTTTATGCTGGATGAATGAATGTAGTTTTATTCTCTGCATTATTCATTTCAGTCTGTGGTCCCAGAGTTGACTTTGGCCGACACCATAGCATAGCTTATGTGTAGACGGATACCACCAAGAAGACATTTCTATTTTGGCATCTTCAGCGTTCACTCAAAAGTGGAAAATGAGAAGTGAAACACTCAGCCAGCCAAAAAGCATATACCTAGCCTATGAAAATCAGGCTCAGGGGGGCACATATTCTTCAAGGAAGATATGCAAATGGGAATTTCTTCTCTTTTGAAAGAAACTAAGATATAGGGGAAATCAATAATACGGTACTCAGAAACAAAAAATCAAATTTTGTTTTAATTTTTTTAGGGTATTCCTCAAACTAAGAACAAATGGGTATTTCTCAGATTAAGACAAAAAACAGTCCTTTGTTTTAAAAATCAACAAATAATGCTAATATTTTGTTTGACTTATGGTCAGTTAGGATTAAAAAAGAGAAAAGGTGGGGCCCGAAGAGTTGAGAAAAAGGAGAAATGTGGAGATAAAGGGAAAGCAACAGTTCCAGTTACATGGTGTGTGCTTGTCATGCTTAGCACCCGCCTGAGCAATGGGCAGCCAGGATATTTTTATCCAGTCATAAAGCTCTCTGAAATGTAAATGAGCAGTCTTGAGGTAGTCTGCTTTATTTTTAAGTATTAAAGTTGATTTCTGGAAAAGGCTTACTGGCTTTTTTTGTTTTCAGATGTTAAAGTTGATTTCTGACTTAAAGGCTTGTTTTAGCTGTGAGATTCTGAAGGTTTGACACAAATAGGAAGAAATCACTTGGGCTTTAGAAATTCACTTGGACACAGTTTGAGAGTCCTGGGTTAGTAGCTATTTCATGAAATCTCACAGTTTTGTTTTTTTTTTTTTAAATGAAAATAAGCCATTTGCCTCAACTAAGTTGGTAGATACACTACTTAAGGGAGCTAACAATTCTGCTCATGAATCCCTTCCCAAATAAATGGAATTAACCAGTATTCGAAGTACTGTCTGTGTTTTATCAAAATTTCTAGGTGTAATAGTCATCAGAGCCCTGAGCCTGCATCTGTCATTTTGAGGATTGTCCCCCAATTAGCTAATTGTTTATGTATTTTAGGAGCTAAAGTTGCATAAACCTTCTGGTCTTGCTTTTTCACTTGGAGGAAGTGTGACTAGTAGATCTCTGGGGTGCTTTCCCACCCTAAACACTATGTGTGCCTGCACTAGCACCTGTTCAATTCAGTGACTTTGTTGTACTTTTACTTATTGGATAACCTTTGATGAAATTTATTTTATTTTCTTAGGTTAAGACTTTGTTCAGCAAAAATAAAATATTTACTAAAATAATACTTGGGGAAATATGTTATCTACAAGCTACTCGCTTGAGTAAACTTTGGAAGAGTGAATGAGATGGCATTGTCGGTGGATTCTTTTTTTTTTTATTTTCAGATTATGCCCCTCACATTGAACTAAATATAAATCATTAAATGTTTTAAACCAAATGAGCTCAGACCCAGTTTTCTGTAACAAAATAGGTGCCATTTCTCTGTGGAGAAGACTAAGAATATAAGTGAGTATGAGAGTAATTGGCTGATGGGTCATAGGCATAGGCAAATGTTCTTCAAGGGAGCCCCACATTGTATTCAAAATGAATCTTGGGCAGCATTGGCAGTTGGAGGGAACCGGGAGAATGAGAGTGAGGACATTGCTAAACCATTTTTAAAAAAGAATTATGTAATTTGGTTGTGGCCTTCATGCACAAAGAATTAGGTTACTTGAAATTATCTGAGATAGGGTGACCATGTGAACTTTATGGACATTTGGTGAGCAGATCTGGCGGGGGGAGGGAGTTGGTGATAAATTAGGTCCTTGCAGAGCTCTGTATTCAATGTTAGTTGACAGATGAACACATCTGCCCTTCTCCTAATTTCTAGATTTGAGCTCATCGGCAAGGCAAGCAATTTTATCTCAACTCAACTGTCATAAAAACAGAACAAGTGGGATGCCTGGGTGGCTCAGTGGTTGAGCATCTGCCTTCGGCTCAGGGTGTGATCCCAGGGTCTTGGGATCGAGTTCCGCATCAGGCTCCCTGCGTGGAGCCTGCTTCTCTCTCTGCCTATGTCTCTGCCTCTCTCTCTGTGTCTCTTATGAATAAATAAATCTTAAAAAAAAAAGTACTTTTCATATGTTAAAAAAAAAACTAACCACTCAACCCAAATATTGTAGGATACTCACTAGTATAAATAATTATCACTCCCATTAGGAAAGGCCCACCAGGCCATGGGCACGGTGCTTGGTTTTACACAGATACTATGACATATGTAAAATTAGGCCACAGTGAGGAATCCTGTACTTCCTGGAGTTGTCCAGTTTATTGACACTTCTGTCCTGTTAAATCCTTATCCCGTGGCCTTAACCTGTCTCAGGGTGGAGGCCGGGCTTGGCATGAGTAGGTTTGAATTCAGCCAATGGTGGGCCCACCCAAGCCAACTGAGGACAAAATGAGCCTTAAACGGAGGGGGCATGAGGTGGGTGGTGGGAGAGTGTGAGCTAGAACTGGTTGGAGGAGCAGGAGGATGTTCCTGGCACGTGGGGAGGCAAATGGCAAAATCAGCCAACTCCTACAATCGGAAGACCAGTTCCTGTTGTTTGTTTAATTTGTACTCTGTCAACACTCTTTGACTTTCTTCTTCTTTTTTTTTTCCTTTTAACAGAATTGATAAAAAAATGTCTGGAGGCCAGAGTGGCTATGAACTTAGTGAAGCCAAAGCCATTCTAACTGAACTGAAATCTATCAGAAAGGCTATTAGCTCAGGAGAAAAAGAAAAGCAAGATCTGATGCAGGTATGTTTCAGAACATTCCGTTAAGTTGGACACCTGCCTCCTGGGGTCCCAGGAACCCTCCTTGGTGCAGAAGTACTCCATCAGAGTCAGGATGGCCCTTTGTCACACTGCTGCATTCAGAGGGACTTCGGCATAGGCACTGGGGCCACAGGCTGCTTTGGAGGAGAACAGTTTGCTTCCACCCAATTGAAGGCAGGCCTTGGATGGCCTTTGAGGCATGAGGTGGTGGATCCTGGAGCCCATATGAGATCAGCACTTTGGTGCCCCCTGCAATTTACTGAAGCCTCATGTGGAACCCAGATAAGCAGTGTTATCTAAATCACGATCCTCGGCCCAGGATGCATAAAGGGGATGTCACCTGTCATGCTGAGTGGAGGATATGCCTTGAGGAGTGTGCGGAGGGTATATGAGGAGCTTAGAAGAGCTTTTCCCCACACCAGATGATTCTGAGGTGCAACCTAAATATGGGGGATTTTGACCCATCTAGTTATCCCGGGAAAGCTGCTCATGGCAGAGGATCCCTTGTTACCTGTATGGTTCTCAGCCCAGGACACTTAGTTCTCAGTGATCTAGCCTTGTGTGTAAAAGAAACAACCATTCAGTGATCAGTACCCTATACTTTAAATATCTATATTCAGCAGGTACAGTTGGGTTGGTTTTTTTTTTTTTTTTTAAGAGTATGTCTCTTCTTCTTGTTAGCTTCCCTTCATCCCGTAATTATCACAAGATCTGAGAATTGTTTGTATTTCAGTTATCTGGAGCTCTGAGTAAGGATTTAGCCTGTGTCTTGGGGAAAATGTTAGAGCCAGTAGCAATGTTTGCATTCTTAGTAGAAGCTCTACCTTTAAATACTACATTCAACTACTTCATGTCAGTTTTCAAAATGCCAATTCACTATAGGTACATATTTTTAAACACCTATAATTTTGCATTTAGGGAATTTTGAAATAACACAAAAGAGATAGAAAAGATAATAGTATTAGTAACAAATCGTTTTAAGTATTGACTGTATGCTGGGCAATCTTCTCCCTGCCTTCCATGAAAGTAGTTCTTTTAATTCTAATGACAGCCCTAGAGATGGGCATGTATTGTCCTCACAGACAGGAAATTACAGAGAAATTAAGTAACTTCCTTAAAGTCACACAGCCTAGAAGTGGTAGGACTATGGTTCAAACCTGGGCGGTCTTGCTTTAGAATATGCGGTTTTAAATATGTATGTGAAACATAGAAAAGTATTCGGATATACTTTTATTTTGTTCCACTGTGCTCGTGATGATTAAATCAGTAATTCCTAAAATGCACATCATAGGCCCTTTGAAAAAGGCTAATAGAACTTGAACAAATTTACATTGGAACCTTATAATTCAGCAATTTTAGGTTATCTTGAACTATTCCTGTAAAGAAGAAATTTGGATTTATACACAGACCAGATCAAATTAAAAGATTAGATTCCTTCTCAATTACTTAAAGTATATAAAACAATTAATTAGTAGATACAGCAATCAATAATAGAGCTGAGAGGGACATTAGGTGGGTCGCTTCTGTGATTTTCAGACCTCTTTGACCATGACCCACAGTAAGAGGTATATTCTACATGACAACCCAGTCACACACAAATGTCTACATTTGGAGATACACACACACACACACCATATTTCTTAATATTCTTAATACTAGTAATGTGGTCTGAAGTGACTTTCTAGTCTCTTCTTTTTCACCAAAAAACATGCTAGTCATGACCAACTAAATTTATAAGGTACATAGTCACAGATTTGAAAAATACAATTCTTTTTCACAGTACTGATGAAAAAATAGAAAAGCCTCCCACTAGCAGGTTTCTTTATATTATTTGATGTGACCATTTAATTTTCGCTCTGAATATACATTTTGCATAAATATTCCTTTGAAAGAAAATAAAGAAGCTTAGGTAAAAGGCATGTATCAGGCACATATCTCATTTGGGGAGGCATTTCTCATTTTTTACCATAAGAATTGTAAATATCAGGATTAAATCCTGGCTTTTCTTAAAGTTAGTAATAATGTGTTTCTTATCATTTTAGTGTTTTATGGGGAACTTTAGCTAAGATTTTTCTCCTTTTTAATACTTTGACTTGCTCACATCTTCTCTTTAAAAGTAAACTCAATTTATTAAGCGTGGGTGCTGACAACAGGCACATTCCCTTGTGATTATTCACCTTACAACACCACACGTTATCACTCTGGCAGTGCCATGCAGTAGACATAAAGATGAGCTTGGAGCAGCTGCCGGTACTGAGACTCCTGGCCCTTGGTCTCCTCATCTCTGACATCACTGGGAGCAGATAACCTCTTGGGTCTCTTCCAGATGTAAAGTGGCATAATTACAGAAGTCTGCTAAGTAGGAAGTTTTCTTGCTATATCTACAATGAGCTTGCATTTTAGGTATTCCATGTTCCATAATTTCTGCAGAGGCATGAAGTAAGTAGTTAAAATGAGTCTTTTTTAAAATAGAGCTCTTTCGAATGAAATTTTAAAAATAAGAAATGCATGTGTTACATATAAAGATGCCATTATGCACAGTGTGAGTAATGACCAGGCTATCTTGGGGAAGGTAAGATAACTTGTTTATTATGATCTCTCACACTCCCAAAGTCACACATGTGTATGTGCAAAATTATATTCTAATCTTAATTTTTCAGTGACTTAAAGTGATAAGTACTTGTTAAAATAAAGTAGTTCTTTTTCCTATTGAGAGCACAGTCTTTCAATTTGAGTTTACCTACTGGGGAAGCTTTGCATCTTACCTGTTAAGCTTTATGTAGGATTTTATGTTTCCTGAACAGAGTCTTGCTAAGCTGCAGGAGAGGTTCCATTTGGATCAAAGCATTGGCACGTCCGAGCCAGACTTGAGATCCAGTCCTGTGAACTCCCATTTATCTCTCTCCAGACAGACCCTTGATGCCGGGTCACAGACAAGCATTTCCGGAGATGTAAGTTATCCATGTGGAAGGTTGGCCTCAGTGCTCTCCTCGACAAGCCTGAATTACAATATGGATGGCAAGTAGGACAGGGGCTAGTGAGGTGGTTTGAATTGCAGCTGTGTGGATTCAATATTCCGTACTCCTAGATTGGTTTTAAAAAATCAGACCCTTTTGTCTGGGTGCCAAGCATATCAGGATCTTCCATATGAACGGCTTTGTTCAGACTTTCTCAGTCTGTATTTATTCAGACATTGAAAGGTTAGAGATGCCTGAGAATTTAAGTTTTTCCTATTAGATTTAAGGCCTTTGAAATCTAGATCTTTTCAATTAAACATTGAGGCTAATGAGAAACAAAAAATATGCCTTTAAAAACCAACAATTTGTTGTAGATCAAAAATTGTTTGTATTAAAATGTTTAATTTGTGGTTTATGCCCAGGACTTGAAAATATTTAATGTGGCTTGACTACTATTAACTGTTTTTGCATTATCCTCTTTGGGATCCCATTTAGCAGATACTTACTTTTCTAGTCCATTCTCAGTTATTTTCGTATTCTCTTTTGCTTCATTGAATTCTGTGCTATGAAAATAAAATAGGTAGAGTTCAACAGTAGGACTTACCTATTTGAGAAATTATTTTTTGAAGTTATTTAGTTTATATTTTATGCATTTAGAAGCTAAATGATGGAAATTTGGGTTCGTGGAGACAAAGAAATTAGTTTCAGTTCATTAATTTTATTGACCTGTACACCCATCGTAAACTCTGAGATACCAGAAACATTGACATAATACTTTTTATCTTGAATTTAATGTGTAGAGAAAATGATGTTAAAGTCTTTGAAAAACAGAGCAGCTTGAATTAAAAAGAAATGTTTTGCCCCTACTGAGACTAGAAAGTAAGTGCCTTTTTAAACTGGTGTTCCCAATTTCAAGACCATCTTCTTTAGTTTTCCAATTACTTGGGCTTCCTAGAAACAAAAGCAGTTTACCTTCATTCATTAGCAGAGTTAATTGACTTTTCTCCCTTTTGTTTTTTACCAGATCGGAGTGAGAAGTAGATCAAATTTAGCTGAAAAGGTCAGGCTGAGCCTACAGTATGAAGAAGCCAAAAGAAGGTAACAACAGGGGAGCTATTCAGTGTTCAGTGGTCAATGGGCTCAAACAGTATTTTCTTTCCCAGAATTAATCTTTACTCCTATAGTGACATCTGCTGGGTGCTCCCTATGCCTTCTTACCTGCGTTACTCTTGAGGGTTTTTAGATGTGAGGGTTGCAGATCCCCCATCTCTGCTCAGTCTCCCCCCACCCAAGCTGAAGGACCGGGAGAATTAATGAGAAGTGTGGGCACGAAATCGCCCCCTTCCCTTCAGGAAGAAAGAAGCTTTGAGCTTGTACAATACATACTCACAAGTAGAAGTGGGAAGATTGGTTTTTGAGGTAGGACTATGACATAGTGACTCACGTACAGGACTTGAGAGGGGCCAAGGACCTTTAAGGTAAATAAATGGCTGAGGGGAAGACTTCCTGCCAACGTCCTTGAAGATGCTGAGGTATCTGTTCTGGCAACTGCCTTCAGGCCAAAGGAGGAGAGATTCCTATTGCCCTCTTTTACCTTCTACCCTTAGAGCCCTACGCCTTCTTTTCCTTATCTTGTGACTCTGCTTGAGGGAAGCTCAGGAGACTTGTCCCTCCTCATCCAGTAGACAGGCTCAACTTGTGTTCATAATTTGGACACCTTACTCATTTTGAGGGAGAGGGTCATACTGATTTATTTGATTTCGTTATTTTCCTTCTTAGAGTCTAAAGTTTTTGAAGTTTAGAGTTTAAATTTTAAAATTTAAATAAAATTGATTTATTATCTGGGAAGACATTGGGGGGATAAACTGTATTATCACTCTGTAGGCGACAGAGAAATTTATCATGTTCCTCCCTGAGAACATGGAAAGCTCAGCTGAGAACCTGCTAGAATGTCATAGTTTCCTATCATGACTATCAGATAATGAGGTATATCCATTGTTACTGGTGATGAGGATTATTTAAAAGTAATTAGCCAAAGTTCTTGGAGGTTATCTGGCTTTAACAAAGCAATTATTTGATTTGCCTTAAAACAATATTTGCCTCTTTGTGTTCTCTGTTACTAATATTACTTGGTTCTTTGATGACTGAAAGAAAAAAAAAAGTTTTGTTACAAATTACTAACCGTGTATGCTTGAGCAAGTCACTTAGTCTCCCTGAATAACATTTTACTCAGCTGATGTTAATGCCTACTAGTTTTCCTGGGTAGATTATACATTTCTGAAATGTATAATGAGGTTATGAAAAATTCTATATGCTTATTGGCTGCTTCTCAGAGCCCAGGCTGATGCCTTGCCCACCAGAAGGATTGAGGATTGCTGTGTGGTTTTGTGGCCCAGGAAGTAGAAACCTCTGGTGGATGCTGTTTGTGGTGCTCTGGCTGTGGGCGTCACCAACCCGTTAAGAGCCACAACTCTTAGACTCTGCTGTAAACAAAGCCCAGGATCTGTCTGGCATTCTGAAGGAGAATGGCTGTAACTCAGAATTAATTTTGGAGAACCAGGCCTCATGCACCCGGGTTCTTTGGGGGCTCAACTTGAATTCCCTTGGAGCAGCTTGAGTTTTTACTTTACTTTGGCTGCTAACAGCTTTTTCTACCTGGAGCTTACACAGCATTTCTCTTCCTAGATATACTTGGAAACCCTCATCATACCTTGTTCCCCAGATGTGGTATACCTTTTCCAAATTAAATTCAAGACCCGCCTAATGCTCAATCACACAAGGAATAGATGCCTTTCTTTCCTTCATTACGTTGTGATTCCCAGTTCGGTGGTTAATTCAGTCACATCAAAACTTAAGGCATTGTTCTTTCCCACTTGGTTGCATTGCTGTCCTGTTACCATTTGAGATTTTTATTTTAAAGTTCCTAGCGATGCTGATGAGAAGGTAAATCTCGAGGGTTAAAGCATATGTTGAAAACGCTTTTCTTCCTCAGTTCTGAGTAAGTAAAGAGGCGGGTTGTTTTTCCCTGAAACCTGTTTTCTCCTCCAGCCTTTGTTTTATGTGCTTAATGAAGCTAATAATATCATGCTTATTTAGCATTTTGATGATTAATTTTCTAGCACGTTGAGACAGTTGTTTATGGTTTTGTGGTTATAGCTGAAGAATAGCTGATGTTACATCGATCACAAGCGCAGGCGCTGAGTGGAAATCAGTGCCAGTGAGGGATGGCAATTTGTTTTTTTTAACTGAAACAAAACTGGTGCAAGAATGTGGATACACTTTCGTCTTTGTTTTGACAACATTATTGTGTTTACCTTTTTTCTTCCCTTCTACAACTTCTTCCATCAAACGAGGAGAATAAAATGCCCCCTTTCTATTTTTCATATTCTGGTATGTGCTGTGTAACTATATCCAAAGTGATCATCCAGCTTTTTTTTTTTTTTTTTTTAATGGTAGTATAGATTCCCTAAGCCAACATCAGGTGTGTTCATAACTTGCCTTGATGTTGTGCTCATAGTCCAAACAGCCGTGTGCCATTTACCTTGTGAACGATCCCGCTAGTCCTCACACTGCCCCAGAGCAGGTGGTTTGGTTCGAGTGGTCAGAACTGTCTTCTTCAGTGAAGAATTAGCTTTACCATATATTGTTGAAGCTAGCTCGAGACACAGTAGAATCTGAGGTCAGGCAAAATCATGAAACCGGTAATGTTCCCTCCTGCTGGTTTTTCTTCCTCCTCCTCCTCCCATCTTCCCGCCCCCCATCACCCTTGCTCCAGCACCTGCTGTCGCTCTGATGGAGCCACAATAGCTGCCCATGGGTGCTGGTGGGGGCTCACTGGGTGCTGCCTGGGCGGAGGACACCCAGCTCGAGGGCAGCCAGTCATGTCTCCAGGGCCGGCTCAGTGACGCCCAGTAAACGCTGTAGACACCGATTTCACTGCACAGCTGAAGGAGAAATGGGGTGAAGAAGAACGGCTCCCTTTCCTTGGAGACACGGAGCCCGCCGGGCTGACTTTGTTGCAATACTGGTTGCAATACTGGTTGGCAACACTGCTCTCTCTCCTCCCCTTATCCCTCCGTGACTCACTGATACCCTGGTCGCTGCCCATCTGACTCCAAAAGAACCCCCTCTTTTACCAGGGGAACAGCTGTACCCAGAGGAACAAAATCTATAATAAATGTCCCATCAGACACCATTTACTGTAGATTTTGGAACACGGAAGCCCTCCAGGTATCCCTCCCGTCACCCTACACAGGCAGTCACCCATAGGGGCACTCCCAGGGCACTCTCCTCTCTAAGCTTCAGTGGACTTTGACCTTCACTCTTTTTCAGACAGGCCAGTGTGCTTGTTTGTGTTTTAAAGGTGAAGACCCCGCAGGGGACGAGAGCCAGATGTCGAGCAGGTCCAGGGATCGGAGCACGGGGCCCCCTGCCTGGTGAGGGTCACCGAGTAAAGTCAGCGCATCCCCCAGGCCCCCGGCCCAGCCTGGTTTGGGTTCTCTCTCCCCTGGGGAGTTCTAAGTATGCACTCCTCTTTTGTGGCTTTATTTTTTAGCATGGCCAACCTCAAGATTGAACTGTCGAAACTAGACAGTGAGACCTGGCCCGGGGCGCTGGATATCGAGAAGGAGAAGCTGATGCTGATTAACGAGAAAGAAGAGCTTTTGAAAGAGCTTCAGTTTGTCACCCCGCAAAAACGCACTCAGGGCGAACTGGAGCGCCTGGAGGCCGAGAGGCAGCGGCTGGAGGAGGAGCTGCTGTCCGTGAGGGGTCCACCGAGCCGAGCGCTGGCAGAGAGGTTGGTTTTCCTCCCTGGGGACGGGGACCCGCAGGTGTGTCCTGGCTGGGCCGGGATGCCTGTGCACCCCCCCCCTTTGTCAATCTCAGTTGCATCTGTTCTTGGTGGACTAAGAACTACCACCAAAGGGACTTTCTTTCCGTAGAGCAATAAAAGCACACGTCCTCGTACCCTGCAGTGTCACTTCTGTTTGTTAGGGCCGCGAAAATGCCTGTGACAGATGTTGAATAGGTAAGGAATGTTGACACAAAACCAGGAATGCAGTCGATCGCTGACGGGGTCTGATAACAATGGCTCTGCACTATTGCGCTCCGATAAGGAAGATTATCTGGACTGTTACAGCGACTGCAGCTTCCGACTCGGGTTTATGACTCACAAGAATGCAAAAGTTTATTGCTTTTCATTTCACAAGGGAAAGACAGCTTGCTCCCTCTGATATCTTAACAGGTCACCAAACGTTCGCTTGGATTTTGTCTGTCACTGGAACCCCTCCTCTGAAGCAGGTGAAAATGTAAAGGAAAACACCTGACACATTTTTCTGATCTTTCTGTGGGAAGATGCGAATTGCTCATTTCACCTACAAAATCCAATTCTGTAAACAGCTCGGCTGCAGGATCGAGCAGGGGACCCTTGAGTGTCTGTCTGCCATGGAGTCATGTGCACAGGAGCCCCAGGTCCCGGCCTTGCTGGTGGATATGGTCCGACACCTGTTCCAGCCACAGGCCATGCAGCCCTCTCAGATGCCCCCCATATCCATTCTGTAGGCCAGCAACCGAGGCATGATGCCTGTCCCAGGGTGACCGGGAAGAAGGTCACATTCATATCATACCAAGTGACCTGGAAGTCAGTTTAAAACACCCACACATAATCCAATTGCTCTTTTTTTGTTTTTTAACTTCTTGACTTCTTGCCTTCTAATCCCTTGTCCTCTATGAATGTGTAAGGTGGTATGTCTACACAATATCAGAATATTTGAAGTGTGGTGGAGGGAACGGTAGGAGGAAAGGAAGAAGAATCTCGGACATTCCTGGTGAGGCGTTAGCATGCAGACTTGCCTACCCTGAGTTTAGTCTTCTGGGGAGAGGTGACTTTTGTGAGTTTTAAACTGGTGATCAAGATAACGCATGGCTACAGCTCAGCAGCTACGCGGAACAAGAATGAAGAGTCTGAAGGGAAAGCCTCTACAGCTTACATTCCTCTGCCATCTGAAAGAATTGTCACCTGCCCCTCCTGCTCCAACGTCTTGGTCTAGGGGTGCCAACTGAAGGCTCACCGTAAAGGCAGGTGTGAGTAAGGCGGCCAGGGAATGACCCACCCGGCGGAGACCAGAGGGACAAAAAGAGAAGACACAATTGCATCGTTTTCCTGAGTTACCTTTTTTTTTTTTAAATTTTTTTTATTTTTATTTTTATTTATGATAGTCACAGAGAGAGAGAGAGAGAGAGAGAGAGAGGCAGAGGGAGAAGCAGGCTCCATGCACCGGGAGCCTGATGTGGGATTCGATCCCGGGCCTCCAGGATTGCGCCCTGGGCCAAAGGCAGGCGCCAAACCGCTGCGCCACCCAGGGATCCCTTCCTGAGTTACCTTGATGTCCTGTCTGTGTTTATAGACTTTACATTCGTAGGATAAAAGTTTGACAGTACCAGGAAATAGGACGAAATGAAGTGCTGCTGTGTGGCCCACGTACAAAGCAGCAAGGGCATTGGCATCTTGTGTCACACTAACTGTTACCTGACCACACACATGTAACGCACTGGCTCCATTACACAGACCAGCAGTTCTCGGGAGCGTGTGAATCTGGGAAGGGCCTACAGACAGCCGTTAGCCGTTGTTCTGGGAGAGAGAAAACAGGTGTGTGTTTGTTTTCACCAACTTTTATAGGCATGATGTCTTGTCTTTTTTTTATTGGGGCTAGAGCTTCAAAAATGACTAATGAAGCAACATTAAAAATAGAGTTTGTTCCTAAAGTGCCCAGGCTCTGGCTTTTATACTTTGATTTGTGCAGAATGCACGTAATAACTGTCACATTCCAGCAGAAACAGTGGGTTTGAACCTGTAAAGAAGAGGAGCTATAAAATACTCATAAAATAATCATATACTTAGTGAGATCCAGCCCTGGGGTTTGTCTCAGAGGGGAGTAAGCAGTTTGAATGTCTCTCTAACTTACAATACGTGCCCCCGTCTCCCACAGTTGGATGTTAGCAGCAAGGGACACGTATGTGAATATGTTTTATATTTGTAGTATGTTGGTGGCCAAAAGCAAATCCCCGTCATTATGTTGTAGTATAAGGTTGAAGGGACTATTACTTATCTTGCCTAAAGCAAGTTCAGGTTTTTTCACTGTTATCCTTGGATGCAAGACGGCCCAGCATCACATGTGTTCAAAAGAGCAGCACCCCCTGCCACAGGGAGCACTGGGTCCTTTATTTTCTGAGTAGACACGGATGGTATGGCTTTGGGTTTTACTGTTGGGGTCAGTGGTTTTCACTTTACCTGGCTGTACACTCTCTCTTTTCTTGTTCTTCATTATTTCTTCCTACTATGTGTCCACACGATGTTTCTATTCACTGTTACTGTTGAACTGCAATAGGGTGCCTGAGAAAGCCAGAGAATACCTGTGTAAACAGCATACTTCCTCGATGCTAAGGCAGGTGGCGACAGGAGATAATTCTGGGAAATCAGATCCATTGGGTAAAAACTTGGTTTCATCATAAAACAAATTGTGCTTCACCAGGTCAAAATCCTTCAGTTTCCTCTTGGCACCAACATAACTGTCAAAGAAACCACTTCTGCATTCCCCCCAAATTCTCCCATTTGCCATTTACATCGCAGGTGTCTCATTATTTCAGGAGTGGCCTCAGGCAAGATCCTGAGCTGATACTGGATGTTAGTCTCTGAAGGAGCTGTGCTCACCTGAATTGCAGCCGGTGTGCATGACCCCAGAGTCCCCTAGTCATGTGCCGCCAGCACTGCCTGCACCCAGGCAAAGCATCAGAAGCAGTAATGAAGCCCCCACCCAGGGTCGAAGAAGGAGATACTCGCTGCAACAGACCATCAGCAAAGACAGGCGGCTCTCAAATGACAAAAGTCACACTGTGTGGGACTTTGCACACATCTTCCGTGTCTGTCCATATAACTACTGAAATTCCAAAACCCCTCTGCTTTTCTGTCGCTGCTAAGATCTTAACATTGCTCCTTATGTCCTTATAAATCTTGGAGTTTTGTCTTACTTCTTGCCAAGATGTCTTAATTGTTCCTTATTTATGTGAATACTTCTGTCTCTGATTCTGAAAAATTTTTAAAGCAAGTACATTGAGGATATGAATGTCATTTATTTTTTAACGGAAAAGGAACTTCTTACTTCTATAGGTGACATGACATTTTCGGTAGGTGGCAAGTTCTGGGTGGTCTTCATCAGGAGAGACCGGGCAGGTGCTTCTCTCAGGGCACAAAGCAGAGAGAGGACAGTGTGAAGCCGCTGCCCTCGTCTTGCAAAGAGCAGGTGAATGGATGGTGTGGATCAGTAGGACCAGCAGGAGATGAATGAATGTTCTAGGGGCCAGGTTGAGAAGATCCTTTCTCACCTTGGAGAAGGGCTTGGAGAGACAGGGACGTACCCTCGTGAAGCGGCTGATACCTGAGCAATTTCTTCTAATCCCTGGTCCAGAGAAAGTTGGGAGGGCACTTCCTACAAAGGACACCTGGAATCTGAGGAAGACTTCTGGCTTCAGCGATTCCATCAGAGATGGGAGTGGGGTGCTTGATTGAAGACAGCCACCCCACTGGAGGGGCTTCTGTGACTCACTCTTCCAAGTGCCTTCATTATGCTTCTCCCAGTGCAGGTGTCACCTAGAGACATGGGCCACCGGCCACAGGGGAGTGCTGGGAGGGGTGCCGGGCTCTTCAGGAAACCTGGGCAGAAGAGGATCTGACAGGAATACGAAGCCAGCTCCCAGCAGTTCAGAGTGACCATGCAGGTCTCGCCAATCGGCCAGAGGAGGCCGGGATGGGAACCATCGCCCGTGATTGAGGAGGGGAAGCTTTGGATTTTATTTTATTTTTTATTATTTTTTATTTTATTTTTATTTTTTAAAGATTTATTTATTTATTTATAAGAGAGAGAGAGAGAGGCAGAGACACAGGCAGAGAGAGAAGCAGGCTCCATGCTGGGAGCCCGACGCAGGACTCGATCCCGGGACCCCAGGATCGCGCCCTGGGCCAAAGGCAGGCGCCAAACCACTGAGCCACCCAGGGATCCCCTAGCTTTGGATTTTAAATTTCAGCATGAAACACACTAATGTCATACTGACGCCTCCTTACCACACCAGAAACGCCTCCATTTGTGCAGCCTTTCATTTTAAAACTTACTTCAAAAATGTCTCTCCTGTTTCAGAAGACATGGATTTTAGTAGATTTGGGAGCTTTTTCCGGACCTTTACCTTCTAATTCAGCTCATCTAATTTGTATTAATTTTTTTCCCATGTTGAGTTTTTGTTTATGTTTAAGAGATTAAAAAAAATAGGGACTGGACTCCTTTTCAAAACACACCTTTGAAAACTGGGAATTAAGAATTTATCACGCTTTGAAGTACTAAACAAAATGACAAGAATGGCTTTTTAAAAATTTTAACATATAATGAAATTGTGTTGGTGACACATCAAAGGATAGATAGCTATAAATAAAATATGGGCATGTTTCCTTACTGCCTAAAACATACATTTCAAAGAGGTTAGAAATTAGGGAAATTTTATTTTTCTCCAAAGAAAAAATAGCTAATTTTTATATCCCCACCTTGTAAGGCGTGCTGAGGCTTTGAACAAGGAAGGTTTGTTTTGATGTCTGCAGAGCACTTTCACATACATCACTCCATTTGATCCCTTTAACAGCCTTAGCAGGCAAGACACAGTAGGATTTTAATCGCCGATTTGCAGATGAGAAAGCTGGGACCCTTGACTAAGTGACTTGTTTAAGGACACGCGATTAGTAGCAGCAAATCCACCAGACACCACGGTGGTTTTCTGGGCCCACTCCTGCGGTCATTGTCCACTCTGGACGGGCTCACCCCAGGGATGTCGAAAGACCTTCAGATGACATAGACGATACGCTTGACGTACTTTTAAATAACTCACCTATACAGTTCCCTAATTCTCAAAAAGTTTTTAAAAAATTGTTCAGTTGAGTGTGGATGAAATTTCAGATATTCGGTGCAGGGGATAGGATGTGCGTAGTAGGGAAGGAAATCGCCTTTGTGCCTTTTCCCAGTTGGAACAGGTACACCCAGATGAGCTCTCCAGTATGGACTGATTTGTTTCTTACTTGCTGAAATGCTCATCAAAGGAAGATTGGAAATCCTGTCACTGGATATCGGTTTGGAAGAAACCTTGTCAATCCCAGCACTCCAGACGGTCTTCCACGTTCTCTGTCACTCTTGTCAACTGTTCTAGTAACTTAGCCTCACGCCCAGGCCCCTGGAAGGATTCTGTGACCTTTGTTAGTGGTTTGTGGTTTCCCTTCCCTCTGTCTCCCTACCTCATAAGAGCACAGGGGTGTGTTAGGGTTTGTTTGTTTTTTTTTTTTTTTTAACCCATTTAAGAAAATTTTAGAATACCAAAAACTTTTAAATTCTCAGTAATGTTGACTTGAGATAGATCCCGCCGCCCCCCCCCCCCCCTTTGCTTAGCGTGGCTGCAGACAGTTGGGCCCACTCAGCTTCTTGCCGGTGGTTCTGTTTTCTGTCCTGTCTGTCCATTCATGTGGGCTTCCACCTCATGGTACATAACGTTTGTATAATAAGAATTTTTTCCTTCGGTTTCTGTGCTTTATTGTAATTACACGGAAATAAATTCGTTTGTAATTTTTTTCTAGATTAAAATTGGAAGAACGAAGGAAAGAGCTCCTACAGAAACTTGAAGAAACTACTAAATTAACTACTTATTTGCATTCACAACTTAAAAGGTAAGCCTGCTTGGTTCTGGAGGGAAAAGTTTTCCTTGACTACATTCAGGCCTGTTTTGGTTCATCCTTGATTACTTTCCTCTTTATTTTCGACTATTTAAAAGTGGATAAAAAATAGTTATGCTGGTATGATTAAAACTTGGATGATCAAATCTAAAGTTGCGTGGATTTCTTTTTCTTTTTTCATGAACCCCAAGATCACATGTGGCTTACTTGTGGGAAGAAAGCATAGTTTTATATATTTTAGCTATGAATACATACTCCGGAAATGACACATTTCTCCAGATCACCTTTCTTTTAAAAAGGGAGAATGAGGGGCGCCTGGGTGGCTCAGTGGTTGACTGTCTGCCTTTGGCTCAGGTCGTGATCCCGGAGTCCTGGGATCGAGTCCCGCATCAGGTTCCCTGTGAGCTCTGCCTATGTCTCTGCCTCTCTCTGTGTGCCTCTCATGAATAAATAAATAAAATCTTAACAATTTTTTTAAAGGGAGAATGAGAAAAGACTTGCCTTAAAATAGTTAGCTATATCTTCACTCCTTCAGTGCGCACACCCTGAGGGAGACGGGCCTGTGTGAAACCTCTTTGTCTTTATAAGCTTTCCTTTGTTCTCAAAATTAAAAGCTTTATTTTTTCACCAAAAGAACCCTAGTAACACCCTGTACTGTTTACACTGTTTTTCCCCTCCCGTATTGTTAAATTGCATCGCTGCTTCTGGATATCTGTGCAGGTAGATGTGTCAATAGGTATTCATTGCTGTTTTTTGTTTTTGTTTTTGCAAAAGGGACTCGATCTTTAGTCAGAATAGAATTGCTGTTTAGAGAGCCAGGTTGCAAGAGTCAACATGGCAATGGGTGGTAAATTAAGAGCAGGTTCCTTCTCCCCCGGTCATTCTGTTACTTGGGTCATTCTGTTACTTGGCGCCACTGGGTTCCTTCCCAACCGTGGGTGGGGCATCGTGGTTGGGCTTCCTGTATCACACCAGTTTTCACAGCCTGCCCTCCTCTCCCCCAGCCTCTCCGCCAGCACCCTGTCCATGTCGTCGGGCAGCAGCCTGGGCTCCCTGGCCTCCAGCCGGGGGTCTCTGAACACTTCCAGCAGAGGGTCGCTCAGCTCCCTCAGTTCCGGAGAGCTCTATTACACCAGCCAGGGCGACCAGGTGGACGCGGACTATCAGAGTAAACTGGACCTCCTCCTGCAGGAGAAAGGCGGCTACATTCCTTCTGGACCCATCACCACCATCCATGAAAACGAAGTGGTCAAGTCCCCCAGCCAGCCTGGCCAGGGCGGTCCCTGTGGGGCGGCAGCCGCGGCCACAGGCCACACTCCCCCCCGGACTGAGGCCCCCAAGTCTGTGACGTCCCTGTCCTCACGGTCCTCCCTGTCCTCTCTGTCCCCTCCTGGCTCTCCCTTGGTTCTAGAAGGCACGTTCCCCATGTCTTCTCATGATGTCCCTCTCCATCGGTTCACTGCTGACTTCGAAGACTGTGAATTGAGTAGTCATTTTGCAGACATCGGCCTCGGTGAAAATCAGATCTTGCTGGATTCTAACTCGGGAGGAGGGTCCCAGTCCCTCTCAGAGGATAAAGACCTCAGCGAATGTGCCCGGGAGCCGTTATATGAAGGAAGTACAGGTAAGTGGAGACCTTTGCTTGCAAGTTTTCCCCCTTAATTATTTTAAGAAGAATGGTGGGAGGGGTACTATTTCCATATAAACAAATTGTGCCAGCCGCCCCTCTCTGTGTGCTGCTTATTCGTTTTGGCTTCGTTTGAGAAGGGAGTTTTTTATTGATCTACCTGGACTGGACATTTTTTTCTTTATCAAATAAAAGTTACTTTCCCTGCTGAATAGATTCAATCATGAAGTGGCTATCCTAAACTGTCCAGAAACCCTCTGTCTGGTGGCAGCTGACTGGGAGCATGTTTTGTGGACGTACTTCATACTTCCACAAAGATTCTGTCTCTGAAATAGCAAGGCAAGAGAGAGGGGCTTTCTTTTTAAAGTTGGCCTAAAACAGATTAAAACCAAGGCAATTAGCATACCAGCTAATTAGTACCAGGGTTCAATGTTTAGATTGCTCAGGGAATTCTATATAAATACAATTTTTGTTTCATGCCAGACTCTCCCTTTCTGCCTAAAGTGAATTTGGAGAATGCTGGTTCCAATGTAGAAGTATTACCCTGCCATCTTCTGGCTGCATGACTAGTTGCAGCCCAGGAGAGCATGCAGCAGATCCAGTTCTTACTGCTGCCTTTGTATTCAGAGACAGAAATGGAGGGAGAGTTTCATCTTTTTTTTTTTTTTTTTTTTTTTTTAAGTCTGTATCCCTTTGCAAGGTGGATGCTTTCAATATATGACACGTGGTTGTCAAGAGAACAACATGGTACCCTTGCTGGCAGATGACCGTGGCTGTGGTCTGAGGGGGATGGTCTATTTGAGAGCTAGCCTGAAATGAAATGTGAAATAAAAGCTCCAGTCTGGTCCCCAGGAGCCCCGTTCAGATCTACGCACATCACTGTGTGTCCAGAACACAGAAGAGGCTGGTCCTCTTTAGAAGTATTTTCCTGCTGCTTTGAGAAGCCTATTTATTTTGTATTTCTGGTCCGAAGAATTCTATGTATTCACTGATTGGCCAATTTAGATGTTTAAAGTGATAGACAAATCTATCATGTTTGTGTGGTTTTGAATTTTGAATACTGAAGACCAAAACACCGCCTGCCAGCGGCCCGGAGCCCAAGGCAGAGGCAGGGCGCAGGAGACATGCGTGTGGTTCGTGTGGCACTGCCTAGAAGGTGCCACAGCTATAAGTAATGTGTCATCAAAATCATCAGCATCAAAGAAAATAAGCACAGGAGTAGTGTTTACTTAGTGGCTGTAGGAAAGCAGAAGCCGGTGGTGGGGCCTCCCGTCTGCCTCCAGGAAGGAGTGTGGTGTGCAGGGTGCAGTGGTGTGCGGTGCAGTGCGATGCTCCCTGCCCCAGGAGCCAGCCAAGTCCGCACTTTTACTTTGGTGCAAGCGAGCACGAGCACATCACCCAGGCTCTCAGCCTTGTTGTTTCTCCCCTGCAAAATGGGAGTGATAGAGTGTCTCCCTCGCAGAGGATTGGGAGCAGCGACGCCGTCACACATCAAGAGCATCTAACTGTGCCTGGCTCTCAGCATCAGTTCATGGAATTAGTACTACCGTACGATGAGAAGCAATACAAACTGTGCTAAGCCCAGTTGCTGCCACAAACCACTGAAATTCAAGGAAGTATGAATGAAGAAGCAAGAGGAGAAAGTGGAGCCCATATTTCTGGGCTCTGGACTTGAAGGATTTGAGCATTTCAAAGCTGTTTTCACTCTTTGTGTATTTGGAGCATTCTCCAGCGACCACTTCTCAACCACTTCTCAACCCTCGATCAGGAGGGGCTGCTCTGGGAGGCCGGCTGCTGGAGAAGAGGGAGACAAGCATAAGAATCGCCCCGGCCTGACCCCACCCGGGTGCTTGGGCCTCTGCCTGGCGGTAGCCTTTCTTCTGCCACTGGGTCTGCTGCTGCGCCCGAGAAGTCTGCCCAGAGCCCGGTGTCCCCAAAGCTTCCAGGATACAGCTTTTACCTTTCAGATGCATCTTATATTAATTAGAAAGCTGCTCCTAAAAAGTCACCCTAAAGGAATTCTATCCGAGAGCTTTATTTGGAAAGCGTATTGAGTGCCATGTGTAAAAACAACTAAAAGCATATATTTAACTGTAAAGACTAATCCCCTCAGTCAGAGCACCAGCACTCGGTGCGTTGGGGGGTGTCTGACCTCCACGTGGGGGCAGGTGGCCCAGCGTCGTGATGCCGCTCGCTCGTCTCCCTCAGCATTCTGGAGTCTTCCGCAGGCAAAGTCAACTTGCTTTATGTACATCCCGCTCTCTGGCGCCCGTCCCCGCTGGAGGACAGAGACCACGGAGGAATGACTACCAAGTCCTTCCAGTCAGTCTCTGTCATTGTCAAAGTCAATTTGAGCTGCCTCGGATATTCCTGGGGGTAATCAATAAATCATGTCATCACCTTCACCCCTCACAAAGGGGGGTGGGCGGAGAGAGGCACTTCATCATCAAGGAAAAAGCATTCCCACTGCCAGAAATAAAAGGGAAAATGCAGCAATCAATCCTGTAATCTGAAGCCTTAAAACTTAAACATCTTAACAAGATGTAAAGTCACGACTCAGAAGGGGGGCGAAATGCATACCAATCCTGATCCCTGCTCACTTGCTGGAGGATGAAAGAACTCGGCAGGCTCGCAGCTTATTACATAGGAACGCAGCTTTAAATGAATGCTCCTTGCTCACCGCAGGATGCAGTGTATGAATATGAGTTAGAGATAAAAGTTAAGTGGTAGTTGGTGCTAAAGATTCAGTAGCACGAAGTTTTTCTTTTCTTTTTTTTTTTAATGGTATTAGCTGGTGAGGAATTCTATATAAGTCAAAGACTTTTTTTTCTTTGACTCTGTTAAGTGTGGTAGCATGGGAGATGTAGAATATGGCATGTGGAGAGAAGGGGAAGCAAAAGAGGCGGAAACCTTTCTTGCCATTGAGTAGCTAGATGCTCTCTTTTACAGAAATATCTTTCATAGTTGAGGGACGCAGCTAGCTCCTTGCCACCGAGCGTTTGGTAACTACAGGGAATCCCTAACAGAGAGAGCAAGGGGCCAGTGGGAATGTGTGTCATTTATACTTTCCCTTCAGATATTTCAGGACGGAGAGAAATCACATTGTTTCTCAAACGGTGACCAAAATAACTGGCATCCCAGGAACTTCTGTAAGTCGTGATGCCTTGAATCAGCCACATGAGTTGACTCAAACCGTAACCTCCTCGATTCTCAGATGGAAATGTTTTTGGCTCTCTCACAACCAAACCACGTGTGTATTTTTGTACCTAACTTTTCCTAATTATGAATCCTAATTAGTACGCTCCCTCTCCCCTCCCTAGATGTGGAAAAATCATTACCAAAAAGAAGAGTAATCCACTTGCTTGGGGAGAAGACAGCTTGTGTGTCGGCTGCCGTGTCTGATGAGTCTGTGGCTGGAGACAGTGGGGTCTACGAGGCTTTCGTGAAACAGTAAGGACTCGCAGGAGTGCTTTTCGGTTACACCGAATCTCCTCCTAGCTGTGTGGGTGGGCTCTAGCCTATGGGTGCCCTGCCGCCCCGATTCCACTCTGCAGTGGAAGGGCTGTAGGCATTAAAGAAATGGTGTGCCTGAAAATTTCAGTATACCAAAAACATCCCATCTGACCCCCTTGGAGACTTAAAACTTGATTTTAATGAGAAAGTTAAAGTTGCTGGCCACCACCCGTTTGACACAGTACATTTCTGAAAGCCTGGAGTGTGTCTAAGGGTGTGGGGTACCCCAGGGAGGCTCAGAAAAGTCAGGCATCAGAAAGTCTGTCCCCTAATGGCTCAGAGGCTGACTCTCTTGAAAAGGTGGAGAAAGACCTAAAAGAGTGAGCTTTCACTGGGGTCAGGTCCCCGGGCGCTGTGCAAGTGCTGTTAATTCAGAATGAGTCAGTGACAAACTCAATACCCCGTTCATAAACGGTTCACCTGCACCCACTGTTGCCCTGTCCCTAGGCCTAGTGAAGTTGAAGATGTTCCCTACAGTGAAGGGGATGTCACCATCGTGGAGACTGCCCAGGTGCAGATCGGACTCAGGTAAGGGACACACACACCGAGGGGGCAGTTCTAGAATTCTGCAAGGACTGGTGGGCCCGTGCTCTTTCCCTGTTTGATCGGCTTCTCTTTTGACAGATATGATGCAAAAAGGTCAAGTTTCATGGTGATTTTAGCACAGCTCCGAAATCTTCATGCCTTCTTGATACCTCATACTTCAAAAGTGTAAGTAAAATTAGCAAAGAACAAATTGAAGAACTGAAAATTGCTCACTTATGATAAATTGTACATTGTAATTGAGCAGTTCATTTACACAAGGATGGAAAAGACATAGCAGGGCTGATCAAGTCTCAACCCACAGCAGATAAAATGAAAAGAAAAGGAGAATGTGTATTAGATTTTGATCCTTATTCAACAGATCCGTTATCAGGCATAGGAACCAAGATGTTTTCATCTCCCTTTACAACCAGAAATTCTGTATTATGCTGTGTTGGGGCCTAATTCTTTTAATTTAATTAAAATGTTTGTTGTTGTCTCATTATACCTCCTTTGGTTTGAGGTAATTTTTTAATCTTTTACATGAAAATGTAGTGATTTGGGATGCCGGGGTGGCTCCGTTGGTTAAGTGTCTGCCTTTAGCTCAAGTCATGATCCCAAGTCCTAGGTTGGAGCCCCCAGAGTCAGGCTCCCTGCTCAGCGGAGAGTCTGCTTCTCCCTCTCCCTCTGCCTGCTGCTTCTCCTACTTGTGCTGTCTCTGTCTTTCTCTCTCTCTCTGATAAATAAAATCTTTAAAAGAAAAGAAAATGTAGTGATTAAATTTCATTTATCCATACAACTTTGCCAAACACCGTACCATGCTACATGTAAGAGTAGCATTCCTGGGGATCCCTGGGTGGCTCAGCGGTTTAGCGCCTACCTTTGGCCCAGGGCATGATCCTGGAGACCCGGGATCAAGTCCCGTGTCGGGCTCCTGGCATGGAGCCTGCTTCTCCCTCTGCCTGTGTCTCTGCCTCTCTCGCTCTCTCTCTCTGTATCTATCATGACTAAATAAATAAAATATTAAAAAAAAAAAGTAGCATTCCTTAGCATCAAGCATTCACTTCTCTGTGACCATTAATTTCTTGAAGTTACTTTATTTTGTCAAACGAAGTGATGTCATAATGCTTCACAGCCTGTTGTTTGAAGACTCCTGACGATTGTTCTAGCGATCGTCATCACCACTCACACTCTGGAGTCAGAGTTTCGGGGACTCTCTTAAAGGTCTATGGCTAGAGAGCACCAGAAGGAAGCCAGATTTAATCTTAGCACCTGTGACTTCAAATCCAGAATCTTTGTGTCCTATAGCCCTGCACTTAGTAAAATGTTCAATCTGCTAGTATAAGGCTTGGAAATAAGAAAGAACTCTTGAGGGGTGACCTCTAAGACCCTGCACCCAGCCAGGTGGATGTTTCCTTTAGTAATAGAGTATATTCCTCAATGCAAAGGACATTTAATAGAGTCAATGTAAGAGTTCTGGATGTTTTCCCTAAGGGTTTACTTTTAAGTTCACATCCAAATATTCTAAGAATTGTCAGAGAAAAGAGACTAGATCTAAATAAAGATATAGCTAGATGGGGTGCCTGTATAGCTCAGTGGGTTAAACCTCTGCCTTCAGCTCAGGACATGACCCCAGGGTCCTGGGATCGAGCCCTACATTGGGCTCCTTCTCCCTCTGCCCCTCCCCCTGCTTGTGCCCATGCTGTCAAATAAATAAAATATTTTTAAAAAGATATAGCTAGATGGAGATTATTCAGTGGACAGTAGAAGAATAGAGCTAGTGGATGTCTGTGTATTGACAATCATCAAAATTGGAAGGGAATAGGATTCCAGGAGGGAAGTTGGCTTGCAAGATCTCCTGAAATCAAGGTATGTGGGGTGTTGGGGGGATCTGCATTAATAGCGATAATACAAGGAGGGAAGGATTACAGGGGAGTGTCTACATCACCCTAGAGAGCCTGTTTCCCCAGACTGACATTAGGAAGGCCAGTCAGTAGTATTCAGGGAAGACTGGCTTGACAATATAATTTGTGACTTCTCCCTACCAGTAAGTAGGCTGAGATATTGGAGCGTTGGCAGCCTTTTCATTTCAATGCAGCACATCTGAGAGAAGACCGCTCCACCAGGGATCAAACCTACGGACAGGGAGAGCCATCCCACAAGTCCAGGAGAGAACTGCAGAAGTCCCAAGAACACACATCCTTAACCTCATGCCATAAGGGCAGGCCTCCCCAAATGTTGTGCCGCTGCCAAGCCAATCACAGTCATGCTCCCTTTCCTGGTAGGAAGTCACAAGCAAAGTGCCCCTGAGGTGCGGTGACAGCCAGTGCAGTTTAGGACCAGGCAGTCCTCAGGCAGTGAGTGCAACAGGCTCTTCTGCCCGCAGCTCCTGGGCAACCACTTGTCTGACTGGTCTGGACCTTCCTGAGATGTCTAGCGCCATGTTCTTAAGCCCCTCCATGAAATGAAAGCCTTGGTTTGAATTAATGACACTGCCGAAAACAAAATATCTTAAAATAGTTCTTTTTCTTTTCCCCCCTAACTTCAAAATTTACTTTCTGGTTATTAAGTACAGCAAAGAGAGCTTAGGCTCCAGCTGTTTGGCAGCAGCCACAGTGTTTTTGTGAGTGGTTCCTGGCTCCTGTGTGGAGTGACCTCACCTGCAGCAGAATAAAAGGAAAAACACCCCTACCTTCTTTCCCCTGTGCCTTGGGCTCTTAACCATGTAAACCTTTTTTTGCATGTGGAAACATCCTGGAGTCACAGAAGTGGTTAGGCCACTGGTACGGAGTAACGCTGAAGTCTGGAGAAGTGGAAAATTTTGTTTCCCTCCATGCCAGCTTGGTAGTATACCTCTCCTCCTGGCTTTCAAGAACAGATTTCTTCTGCTGAATCTCCAGCCTCAACAGCAGGCGCCCAAGGTCCCCTCGTCCCCTAAAGCTGAATCTCCATCATTGGTTTTTTATATTCTGATAATTCCATACTTATACACATTCCATCATCAATTTTATATTCTGATAGCAAATACAGAAATAATAGGACATTCTTCTGTTTTCATAATCGGAGAAAGGCATCTTTTAGAATAGGAATTAGAACAGCTCAGAATTAGAGGGTAAGGATTTAGTGGGCATTCTCCTTTTGAGATTTAAAAGAAAATGCCTCCTGCCATCTCTAAAAGTTGTGAATCCTTATATAACGTGTGCTTAGAAAAATCACTTGGAAGTAGCATTAGAAGTTGCTATTTTTCTATAATTCTTCCTCTGAATTTTACAAAGTATAAGGCTCTTACAACAGTTTGTCGTCTCTGAAACTTCTGTGATGCTCGACAATGATATTTGTAAATTTGCTTCACGATATGCTACTTAGCCATTCTTTGTCACTAGTAGGATAATGTATTCCATTCCTGGGAAAGGATCACCAGCACCCCTTGTTTAATACTGGGGATGACTGGGATAAAGTGTACTTAGTGTGATCCTATCTTCCCAGGCTCAGAAAAGTTAATTTTGGGGACGCCTGGGTGGCTCAGTGGTTGAGCATCTGCCTTTGGCTCAGGTTGTGATCCCTGGGTCCTGGAATCCAGTCCCTCATCAGATTCCCCACAGGGAACCTGCTTCTCCCTTTGCCTGTGTCTCTGCCTCTCTTTGTGTGTCTCATGAATAAATAAATAAAAGCTTAAAAAAAAAAACAAAAAACACTTTATTTTGGAATTGGCAGTACCCCGGCAGGTGGGACGTTAAATTCTTCTGCCCCACAGATTTTCCTCGTCTTCTCTTCCCTGTCGGGCCTTCGCTGCAGCCCTGTGGGGAGTGGCAGGTGCAGGGCACAGCCGGCACGAGCAGGTTAAGAACAGAGCCTCTCTGCCGCTGAGCGCAGGTGGACCCGTTACGGCAGCAAAGCTCCGGCGTGATAATGAACTCCGTGTTCCCCTGCGTCTCTCTCTTGTGCAGATCATTTCAAATGCGAACTGTGAATCTGGTATAACTGAAGTACCTGTGAAATCCATTTCACTCTTGTCCTTTGCAGATATTTCAGGGTTGCTCTGCTTCCCTCCTCAACTGATGTCAGCTGTCTGTTTCGAACAAAAGTCCATCCAGCCACGGAATCCATCCTATTCAGCGATATGTTCAGAGTGGCCATTTCCCAAACAGCCTTACAGCAGAAGACGCTGAGAGTAGATCTCTGCTCTGTTAGCAAACACCGAAGCGAAGAATGCCTGGTAGGTCGGTTCACGATTCCCGCTACCATAAAATGCCTCTGATGAGGTATGCTGAGAAGAACTCTCTAGTTGCCGCTTTGCCAGCCCCGATGCCACCACCGATCTGCCCGGGGCCTTGGGCACATCCACTGGTGGTTTCATTTTTTTTTTTCGGAAGTAGTGATTTCTGGTTTTCATTCTCTTATTCAAGAACTTTCCAATCTGCTTATTAATTGTGATCTTGTGTAAAATCTATCTCCCATTCTACCCTTTGACCTCTGTCGTCATTATCACTCTGGAGCATGCTTATTATTCCCAACAGGAGTCTTCTCCTGGGTGCTTTGTATACGTTACCCTATTTAATCCTCATGACAGTCTTAGGGAAAAGGTATGAGTACCCTTATTTTCAGAGAAACAACTGCTAAGAGAAGTAACATGTCTGGGGTCGCACAGCTAGTGAATGATGGAGCCAGATATCAAAAGGACATCCCATACATAATTCACCATTACAAATTTAAGTTAAGGAGGAGACTGAGTATATAGTCTCTTTATTATATTCTCCCCAGACGTGGTATTATAGATTCTAGGAAGACTTAAATGTTGTGTTTAAAGGAATAAGATGTTTAAATGCTAATGCAAAGGACTTCATTTATAACTGATGGTGAGGTTAACATACCTTTGTGCACAATAACTGGAAAACTGTTACATACCAGAAAAGTTACATAAGGGGTTCAAATGCAAGCACCGAGAGGGGTGGTCACATGTTCAAACAACAGCACGAGTTTCTGGTTGAAATTTTCTCTGCGGTACGTAGGAAACACAAAACCACACTTCACGATGCACACTTCATGATGAACAAAGTTTAAAAGAGTGATAGATTTCTTAGCAGTATTTCCTTTTCTTTATATAAAAAAGATGTGATAATATTACCTGACAAGAAATGAAGCAAAGTGGTGCCTAAGTGGCTTAGTCTGTTAAGCATCTGCCTTCAGCTCAGGTCATGATCATGGGATCCTGGGGTCGAGCCCTGAGTCAGGCTCCTTGCTCAGAGCCTGCTTCTCCCTCTGCCCCTCTCCCTGCTCTGTTCTCTCTCTGTCTCTCTCAATCTCTCTCGCAAATAAATAAAATGAAGCAAAGATAACAGACTCATTAAGCTGTCAGATTACTTCAATAAGTATGTGTGTCAGAAGCTCCATAAAGTTAGTAAATATGTTAATTAATAGCCTTTAAAAAAATGGTACGGTTTAATTAGATTCTGGCTCATATGTGCCATTTGCTGGAATATAAAAGCTTTTCTTTTGACATTCTACTAATCCAAAGAAAAATTTTGCTATCTCTCATTTAAGAACCACAGTAGAGTTTTTATTTGTTTTTGAATTTTATACTGGATAGGTTTTTGTGAGTAATAATCAAACGACTCTTATATAGCACATTGTAAGAGGTATTATGATTTATACTTAGCGTTTATTTTTTTAATTTTTATTTTTGGACTTTTCATTAAAAAATAATTACACTTACAAAAAGTTACATGTTTAGTCATTAGGTTTTAGCAGAATAGTATGCCAAAAACAATCCTAGGGTTAGCTTCTGGATTGGGGTTATTTCTTACTTAGTCACATCTTCAGGTAAAAAAAAATCTATCAGTACTTTCTATCATGAGTATTGCATTTTTTTTTAACCTTCAAACAGGCTTGCACAATAATTATATGAGAGGAAGCAAACATGAATTTAAACATTTTCTTTGGGAACCCTGGGTGGCGCAGCGGTTTGGCGCCTGCCTTTGGCCCAGGGCGCGATCCTGGAGACCCGGGATCGAATCCCACGTCGGGCTCCTGGTGCATGGAGCCTGCTTCTCCCTCTGCCTGTGTCTCTGCCTCTCTCTCTCTCTCTCTCTCTCTCTGTGTGTGACTATCATAAATAAATAAAAATTTAAATTAAAAAAAAAAAAAAAAATAAAAAATAAACATTTTCTTTTTTCTTTTCTCCCCCCTCCTCCCCTTCATTTCACACAGGCTGGAACTCAGATCAGTCTGGCTGATTTACCATTTTCCAACGAGATTTTCACTCTGTGGTATAACCTGCTTCCTTCTAAGCAAATGTCTTGCAAAAAGAATGATGAAGAAAATGAAGACTCTGTATTTCAACCAAATCAGCCATTAGTAGATTCTATAGATTTGGTGAGTCCAAATTGGAATAAAAAGGCACTATGACTGGGGCACCTGGGTGGCTCAGTGGTTGAGCATCTGCCTTCGGCTCAGGTTGTGATTCCGGGGTCCTGGGATTGAGCCCCACATCAGGTTTCCCCCCAGGGAGCCTGCTTCTCCCTCTGCCTATGTCTCTGTCTCTGTCTCTGTGTCTCTCATGAATAAATAAAGTAAAAAAAGAAAAAGAAAAGAAAAAGAAAGAAGAAAGAAAGAAAAAGAAAGGAAGGAAGGAAAGAAAGAAAGAAAAGAAAAAGAAAGAAAGGAAGGAAGGAAGGAAGGAAGGAAGGAAGGAAGGAAGGAAGGAAGGAAGAAAAAGAAAAGGAAGGAAGGAAGAAAGAAAAAGACAAGAAAGACATTATGACTAAAAGAAATAATGTGGAATGGCTGTGGCACCCGTGTGTTCTGGTTCACATTCACTGCCCTCCCTCCCCCAAGCTTACCCATTCCTTCCAGCTTCCTAGCAACAGCAAAACCAGAAAGATAATTTCCAGCTTCTCTTCAAGTATAGTTTTTTTTTTTTTTCAAGTATAGTTTATAGAAGGATCCATTTCTGCTCACTTCCTTCTGTCAAAATAAGCTGATGCAGAGTCTTAGCTGGTTTAGGTGACCACGGAAAACTTTTTGCTTTAAATTTATAGTTTCATACATTGTGTTCACATCTTTGATTCCGCTGTCAAGTCATACATCTGGAACTCGGATCATTTGCACACGTCAAATTACTGAGGCTAGAGTATCTTAGTTTCTATTTGTTCTATCAATAAAACAATATTTTCTATGAAGTTTGTTGTAACCAACAGTCATCCACATTCAACACTTTAAAAAATGTAGAGGGGCCTTTTGGGAGGCCATTCATCACCGACTTGGCATCTGTGAATGTTGGTACTGAGTTCAAGTTTATTTTCGATTATCTATGAGAAAAGAGTTTACCAAGCAGAAGTCACATTATTATTGATCATCTACTGTGTGCAAGAACGACAGTGGACATTGTGGTACGTAGTGAAATGGAAGCAAAGGGCACGTCCATATTCTAGCATGTATTAGTACCTCATTCCTTTGTATTTCCAGATAATACTCCATTATATGGATATATCACCTTTTATTTATCTGTTCATTAGATGGGTATTTGGGCTGTTTCTGCCTTTTTTTTTTTTTTTAAGATTTTTATTTATTCTTGAGAGACAGAGAGAGAGAGGTAGAGACACAGGCAGAGGGAGAAGCAGGCTCCATGCAGGGAACCTGACGTGGACTCGATCCCGGGTCTCCAGGATCACATCCTGGGCTGCAGACGGCGCTAAACTGCTGAGCCCCCCCCGGGCTGCCCATATTTCTGCTTTTTGACTTATTAACACCACTGCTGTGGGCATTTGTATAAGGCTTTGTTTGGACATACATTTTCATTGCTCTTTAGGCGTACATAGCTAGGAGTGGAACTGCTGGGTCATATAGTAACTCTACGTTTTAATGTTTTAAGGAACTGACAAGCTGTCTTCCACAGTGGGTGCACCATTTTACACTCTCACCAGCAGTGTGGGTGAGGGCCTCTGTCATCCAAGCTCTTGCCACGTGTTACAAATCTGCCTTTCTGGTTTTAGCCATCCAGTGTGGTGTGAGGTGTTGTCTCATTGTGGCTTTCATTTATATTTCACTAATGACTGATGATATTAAGCATGCTTTCATGGACTTATTGGCCATTTGTATATTTAAAAAATTTTTTTCTGAGAACTATCTGTTTGGATCCTTTGTGTTTTAAATTAATTCTTCATCTTTCCATTATTTTACTTTATTATTATCATCTCTTTATTATTATCATCTCTTTATTATTATTTTCTTATTGAATTAGGAGTCTCTCATATAGTCTTGATACAAGTCTTTTATCCAATAAATGACTTGCAGATATTTTCTCTCATTCTGTGGGTTTCTTTTCACTTACTTGATGATTTTGTTTGCAGCACAAAATTTTAAATTTTGGTAGAAGTCCAGATTACAGTCTCTTATATTGCTTTATCTTCTATTGTTTGCACTGCTGGTGTCATATCTGAGAAGACTCTGCCCAACTGAACATCATAAAGATTTACTCCTGTGTTTTCTTCTGAGAGTTTTAAAGTTTAGTTTTATTTTTAGGTCTCTGATCAAAGACCTTGGCTCCAATTGGACCTACTCACGATAGGTAAATCACACAGTCCAATTTCATTTTCTTAAATGTGGGTATGCAATTGTTCCCAGTACCACTTAATTGAAAACACTAGTCTTTCCCCACTGAATTATCTTGGCATCCTTGCTGAAAATCAGTTTACCATAAGTGTGATCATTTATATTTCTGGGCTTTAAATTCTGTTCTATTAATCTGTGTGTGTCTGTATTTGTGCCAACAGCACACTACCGTGATGACTGTAGCTTGGTAGTTATTTTGAAATAAGAACATGTGAGTCATCCAGCTTTGTTTTTCTTTTGCAAGATGGTTTGGGCTATTTGGGGTCCCTTGCATTTCCACATGAATTTTAGTATCAGTTTGTCAATTTCTACAAAAAAAAAGGCAGCTATATAATCTATATAATTTTTATATAGATTGCTTCGAGTTTATAGATCACTGTGGAGGGTATTGTCATCTTAAGTTTTAAGTCTTCTGATCCATGAGTACAGGATATTTTCCTGTTTATTTGGATCTTCATTAACTTCTTTCAAAAAATGTTTTATAGTCGGGACACCTGGGTGGCTCAGTGGTTGAGTGTCTGCCTTCAGCTCAGGGTGTGATCTTGGGGTCTGAGATTGAGTCCTACACGGGGCTCCTTTGCAGGGACCCTGCTTCTCCCTCTGCCTATGGCTCTGCCTCTGTGTGTGTCTTTCATGAACAAATAAATAAAATATTTACTTATTTATTTGTTTGTTTGTTTATTAAAGATTTTATTTATTCATGAGTGACACAGAGAGAGAGAGAGAGGCAGTCACAGGCAGAGGGAGGAGCAGGCTCCATGCAGGGAGCCTGACGTGGGACTCGATCCAGGGTTTCCAGCATCAGGCCCTGGACTGAAGGCAGCGCTAAACCACTGGGCCACCAGGGCTGCCCCATAAAATATTTTTTAAAAAATGTTTTGCAGTCATCAGAGCCCAAAATTGCACTTCTTTTGTTAATTTTATTCATTTTGATGCTATTATAAATAGAACTATTTTCTTAATTTCATTTTCAGATTATTAATCGTGCACTATTGATTTTTGACCATTTATCTTGCATCCTGCAACAACCTTACTGAACTGGTTAGACTAAGTTAGACTTTTAGGTCTAATAGTTTTTTTCATGGATTCCTTAGGTTTCCTATATGTTAGATCATATCTTCTGCAAAAAGAGTTAACTTTACTTCTTTCTTTCCAATTACTTTTTATTTCTTTCTCTTGCCCTTTTGCCCTGGCTAGAACTTCCAGTACGGTATCATAAGAAGTGGTGAAAGCAGGCATCCTCGTCATGGATGTGATCTTAGGGGGAAATTTTCAGGTTTTCAACATTACATATGATTTCTGCTTTGGTTTATTGTAGTTGCCCTTCATCAAGTAGAGGAAAATCCTTTTCCTAGTTTGTTGAGTGTTTTATCATAAAGGCTGTGGGTTTAACCATGCTTTTCTGCATCTATTGAGATGACATGTGGTTTTTGTCCTTTATTCTGTTTATACTTTATTGATTTTCAGATGTCAAACCAACTTTGCATTCCTAGGATAATCCCACTTGGTTATGGCGAACAATCCTTTTTATGTTACTAGATTCCGTTTTCTAGTATTTTGTTGAGAACTTTTTTTGTCTGTATTCATAGTTTTCTCCTGATGTCTTTGTCTAGTTTCCACGTCAGAGTAATTTTGGCCTCAGGGAATGAGTTAGGAAGTGATCTCTCATCATCAACCTTTTGGAAGATTTTGAGAAGAATTGGTATGAATTCTTTAAATGTTTGGTATAATTCGGCAGTGCAGCCCTCGCAGTTTGAACTTTGTGGGAAGTTTTTTGTTTATTAATTCAATCTCTTACCGGTTATAAGTCTACTCAGAATTGTATTATAATGTCACTTTGAGTAGTTTGTGTCTTTCTGGAAACAAACGGTGTTCATTTTATCTAGGTTATCTGACCTGCTGGCAAACAGGTGTTTGTAGTAACCCTTATAATTTTGTCTCTAAAGTTGATAGTGATAGTCCCTCCTTGGCTCCAGATTTCAGTACTTTGAGCTTTCTGGCTATTTTTCTTGGTCAGTCTAGCTAACAGTTTTTACTTTTTTGAATCTTTCAAAGAATCACCATTTGGGTTTTTTTGTTTTTGTTTTTTTTTTTTTAAGATTTTATTTATTCATGAGAGACAGAGAGAGAGAGAGAGAGGCAGAGACACAGGCAGAGGGAGAAGCAGGCTCCATGCAGGGAGCCCAGTGTGAGACTCGATCTCAGGACTCCAGGATCACACCCTGGGCTGAAAGCAGGTGCTAAACCGCTGAGCCACCCAGGGATCCCCACCATTTGGTTTTATTGATCATCTCTAGTACTTCTGTATTCACTATTTCATGAATTTCTACTCTAGTCTTTATTATTGTTGTTGTTGTTGTTATTGTTATTATTATTGTTATTTTAGAGAGGGGCAAGGAGGAGGGGCAGAGGGAGAGGGAGAGAGAATCTTAAGCAGGCTCCAGGCCTGATGCAAGACTTAATCTTACAATCCTGAGTTGTTTTTTTTGTTTGTTTTTTTGTTTGATTTTTTGAAGAGGAACAGAGAGAGGCCCGTGGGTGGTTCAGTCAGTTAGGCATCTGACTCTTGATTTGGGCTCAAGTCATGATTTCAGGGTCCTGAGATTAGGCCCTGTATTGGGCTCCATGCTCAGCAGGGAATCTGCTTGAGATTCTCTCCATCTCCCTGTGCTCCCCACTATTTCTCTCTCTCTCTCTCTCTAAATAAATGAACAAATCTTTTTAAAAAATAAAGAGGGAGAAAGAAAAAAAACAGAGAGAGGGAATAGTTTTTATTCTTTCCTTCCTCATGATTACTTTAGTTGTACCCGTTTTCCATTTTCTTAAGGTAGAAACTTATAGATTTGAGATCTTTCTTCTGCTTTAACACAGGCACTTTTAGCTATAAATTTCTTGCTGAGCACTGCTGGAGCAGCATCTTACAAACTGGTATGTTTTAATTTTCCTTCACATCTAAGTATGTTCTGATTTTCGTTGTGATTTCCTTGACTCATTGGTTAGGAATGTGTTAATTTCCACATCTTTGTTACTTCTTATGTTTTCCTTATGCTACAGATTTCTAATTTTATACAGTGTGGTCAAAGAACATGTTCTGTATGATTTCAGTCCTTTCAAGTTTACTGAGGCTTGTTTTATGGGCTGGCATATGCTACCATTCTAAAGAATGTTTCATGTGCCCTTGAGAAGAAAGCTTGCTCAGCTCCTATTGGGTGAGTATTCTACAGGTGTTTGTTAGGTCTGGTTGGTCCACAGTGTTGTTATACGTATATATACTATTTTATTACTCTTTTGTCTTATTCTAATCTCACTTTAACTTGTTTCTTTTATGGAGAGGAGTGATAGAGAGATTTATAACAAAATGTACAAATCTTATGTGAGTTTTCCAGTAAATTTGCACAAAGTCAGCACAGCTATGTAGCCACCACCCAGATCAGGGTATGGTGCATTACCAGCACTCCAGGATCCTCCCTTGTGCCCCATCCTAGTCATCACCACTCTCCCCTAAAGGTAATCTCTATTCTGACTTCTGTCTTCAAACTTTATATAATAGAATCATTCGGTGTTTGTCCTTTTATGTCTGGAGTCTCATACTCAGCATTACGTTTATGCAAGTCGTCTGTGTTATTTTGTGTAATTGTAGTTCATTTGTGCTCAGTGTTGTGTGATATTTCATTTTATAGTTATATCACAGTTTCTTTATCCATTTTGCTATTGATGGACGTTTGAGTTTCTAATTTGGGGGCTATTATGAGTAGTGCTATTAGTATCTTGTATATGTCTTTATCATCTTTCATTTTAGCCATTGTGATATAGTACTCTTGTGTTTCTTGCATTTTCCTGATTATAATGTTTAATGGCCAGATGGATGTCATCTTTTGTGAAATGTCTGTTCAAGATTTTGCCCATTTTTCTACTGGAGTATTTTTTTTTTAATAAATTGGTAGCAGTTCTTAATTTTAGATTTGAGTGTTTTGTCAAATATGTCTATTGCAAATATCTTTTCCTGTTCTGTGGCTTGCCTTTTCATTTTCTTAATGTTGTCTTTTGGTGAATGGAAGTACTCGTGTTTAACATAGTCTTATTTATCTATTTTCCCTGTATGCTTAGTGCTTGCTTTCTTTTGCTATTTAAGAACTATTTGCCTATTCCGGATCATGAAGATGGTTTCCTATCTTGTAAAAGCTTTATTGCTTTCCTTTTCACATTTATATCTGTAGTTCATCTGAAATTAATTTTTGTATTAGGTGTGAGGTAGGGGTCAAGATTCCTTTTTATCCATGTGATAGTTGATTGACCCAGCATCATTTGTTGAAAAGACCTTCTTTGTTGTTGTTGTTGTTGTTGTTTTAACTTAATTTCAATTTGCCAACATATAGTATAACACTCAATGCTCATCACATCACGTGCCCTACTTAATGCCTGTCACCCAGTTACCCCATCCCCTCACCAACCTCCCCTCCAGCAAACCTTGTTTGTTGCTTAGAGTTAAGAGTCTCTCATGGTTTGGAAAAGACTTTGGTTCGCAATTGCATCACTATATCATCTTTGTCATACATGCAACGACCTATGCGTGTCTGTTCCTAGGTATTGTGTTCTGTTCTGTTGGCTTACTAGTCTACCTTTGTAGAAAGTACTATACTTTTTTCAAAGTGAAGTGAAGGAAGGCTTTCAATAATTTGTCATTTAGAATGATTTTTGAGGCTATTTATAATCACTATCAGATTAAAGAAGTTTTTTGCTCTTTCTAGTTTGCTAAGACTTTTTATTATGCATGGATATTGAATTTTATGAAACATTTTTACTGTGTACTTAGCCCTTAAATTGATTACACAATTGTTCTCTTTTTTTCTCTTAATGTGGTGGGTTATACATTGATTGATTTTTGAATGTTAAACCGCCCTTGGATTCCTAAAATAAAACAGACTTCTTTGTGGTGTATTTAATATGTGTTTTTATATATGTTGCTAGATTTGATTTCTTGGTTTTGTCTTTGGCTTATTTTTTATTTATGTTTGGGAGAGAGATTAGTCTTTGGTTTTCTTTTCTTGTAATATCATTTTTTGATATCAAGTTTTACAGGCTTCATAATAGAAGTTAGAAAATATTCCTTCTTTACTCTGCAGAAGGTTTTGCAAGATGGGTGTCATATCTTCCTTAAATATTTTGAAGAATTCCCAAGAAAATTTACCAGCACAGTGTTAATTTTCTTTGTGATAAGCAGCCATTCTCAACTAAGGCTCTACAAAAGAAGTAAGCACTGTAAAAAATGTTTTGGATGACTACTTTCTTATTTCTCCCAAGGATGACCAATGACTTATACCATTCTAGATGTTTGCTTTGTTTTGTTTTGATATAATGGATGGTAGAGGGCATTAAGGCTTAATTCTCATGGAATCTCAGTTGAAAAGGGCTGGTGGACTGTTTTTTAATTACAGATTCAATTTCTTTATTAGATGTAGAACTGTTTCAACTTACTGTTGAATTCTGTTGCATTCACTTTAATAAGTAGTATTTTCTATAGGATTTGTCTATTTTATCTATATTTTGGCAAAGTTATTCATGATACCTTCTTATCTTCATGCATACATGCAAGGATCTTTCTATGTTCTGTTTTGTTTCTGCCATTGGTAATTTGCACCATTTCTTTTTTTTCCCTCACTGTTGCTAGGGACTTGTCAAATTTTTTATTTTAGTCAAATAAACAACTTTTGGCCTTGTCTATTTATATATGTGTTTTCTATTTTATAAAATCTGCTCTTTTCTTTATTATTTCCTTGCTTCAACATTCTTTAGGTTTAATTTGCTATACGTTTTTTACTTCTGAGATAGATCATTGTTTAGCAACCTCTTTTTCCAATATATGTATTTAATGCTAAAAAATTCTTTTTGAACACAGCTTTGGCTGCTTTTCACAAGTTTGATAATAAGATATTATTAAAATTAAATTTTAAATAGTTTATAATTTCCATTGTTATTTCTTTTTTGATCAATGAGGTTTTTTTTTTTAGAAGTATATTTGCTCAAGTCCCAAACAATGGGGTTTCTAGTTATCTTCTTATTATTGATTTCTAGCTGTATTTTACTGTTTTCAGAGAATAGAACACATACTATTCAGTCATACAGAATATTAAGAGTTCCTTTATGGCTTAGCATGAGGTCAGTTTTGGTAAAAGTTCTGTGTTTTTTAAAAGAATGTATTCTGCAGATCAAGTTTGTTAATTTTGTCCTTCAAATCTTCCACATTTACTGATTTTTTCAGTTTACTTATTTTACCAGTTATTGAGAGGTATGTTAAAATCCTCTAACTTAGGATTATAGATGTCTGTTTCTCCTTTTAGTTCATCTTTGCATTTTGAATTTTGTGACTATATTTTTAGGTAAATATAGATTTAGCATTGTGTTATATCTTTCTGTTCAACTGGCCATCTTATTATTATAAAATATCCCTGTTTATCTGTTCTAATGCCCCTTGTTTTATTTATTTTTTTAAGATTTTATTTATTTATTCATGACAGATACAGAGAGAGAGGCAGAGGGAGAAGCAGGCTCCATGCAGGGAGCCCAATGTGTTACTCGATCCCAAGACTCCAGGATCACACCCTGAGCTGAAGGCAGGCGCTAAACCACTGAGCCACCCAGGGATCCCCTTTTACCCCTTGTTTTAAAATCTGTTTTGCCTGGTAGTCATGAAGCTATCTCAGCCCCTTTTAGTTAGTGTTTTCATGGTTTATCTTTTTCCATCCTTTCACCTTCATTACTTCTGAATTCTTAGATTTAAAATGTTTCCCTAGTAAGCCATATATATAGTTGCCTTTGGTTTATTATCCAGTCTTAAAACCTTTGCCTTTTAATGGAAATATTTAGTTCATTTACATTTAATGCTATTAGTGATATATTTGGGTTTGAGCTTATTGTCTTATTGTTTGTTTTCTTTTAGTACTGTCTTTGTTCCTTCTTTGCCTTCTTTTGGAATAGTCAAGTATTTTTTAAATTTCATATTCCCTCCCATATTAGATCATTAGTAATATAGTCTTTTATTTTTTTTGCTGTGTCCCTAGTGATTATATCATGCATCCTTGCATTATTAGAAGCTACCTTAAATTAATGTTTTTACTTTTTTCCAGGCTGTACAAGAATTTTAAAAGACTTCAACTCTATTCCCTTTCCTCCTTCTGTGAACTTATTGGTCATGTATTTTAGTTACATGTATTTTAAATCCCACAAGATATTATTGTTTTAAAGACAGTCAGTGTTCATTTAGATTTCCCCACATCTTTACCCTTCCTGGTGTATTTCATTTCTTTCTGCTTTAGTGTGCTTCCATTTGGGTTATTTTCCTTCTGCTTGAAGAACTCCCTTTAGTATTTTTTCTAGTGCAGATCTGTCAGAGTCTTTATTTCTACTTGTGAAGGACTTTTTTTCTGCATTTTCAGAATTTATGTGGGCAGTTAATTTTCTGAGCACATTGAAGATAACCATTTTGTTGTCATGTGGTTTCCCTTGATTCTTCTGAACTGCTGGAGAACAGTTGATCCTTCAAAAATAATGCATCTTTTTTTCACTGTTGATAAGATTTTTCTCTCTATCTTTGATTTTCAGCGATTTCACTCTGATGTGCTAATGTGGTGTTCTTTCTGCAAACACTAGCAAAATTCTCCATCATTTCATCAGTGTTCTTAAACATAGTAATTAAATTCCATCTCTAAATAACTGCAATATATGAATCACCTGTAGGTCTGCCTCTCACTTTATCTGTTGTTGTTCTTGGCCTTCACATTGGGTCCTGTTTCCAGTGGATGCTGGATATTATGGATGAAGAATGATAGAGGCTCTGGCTGATACCTTCCTCCAAAGAGGATTTAATATTCTTCCAGAAGGCAGATACAATATGAGCAGATCACCTGGATCACTTGGAGGACCTGAGTTCCAATTTTTCTCTCCCTAGGACCATAAAGAAGCTGAAGCATCTGCTTCCTGTTTTAGCCTCCTCACAGCTAGGTTTTGTTTAGTTTCTCACCTCTTGCTTTCACATATGGAGCTTAGGAATGAAAAATAGCCCAATAAAAATATTGTGCAGAATGCTGGACTCACTACAGGTGCTTTCTCTGGCCCCTCGTACGCTGATGCCTTGGTGGTCTTCAGCTCAGTTTTCATCTTTTTATCCTACCGATATTGCCACTGTTCTTCACAGCCACAGTTTTAGCCTCTGTGCCTCACTGCTAGAATCAACACATGTCCCCAGGGGAGAGGAGTGGCAGTGATGTAGCTTCACCTCTTGATTTCTCTTTTCCCTGGGATCTTGGCCTTTGGTCTTAATTGCCTTAAAACAGCTAGAGGTTTGTCTGTTGCTTTTTGTTTTATTTTATTCAACCTTCATATTTTTTCCCAGCAGTGGAGAATTGGGTCTAGTACCACCTTTTTCATGACCGGGAGCTTAAGTCCCCATCTGATGAGTTTTTAAGTCATTTCTCAAAATAGATAATATTAATTGCCATATGCTTTCAATTCCCCAGGATGCGGTGTCAGCCTTACTTGCAAGAACATCAGCCGAGCTGCTGGCTGTGGAACAAGAATTAGCACAGGAAGAAGAGGAAGAACCAGGGCAGGAAGAAGAGCAAAGAGGTCCAGATGGAGATTGGTAAAAACAGTTGTTTCCTTTGGCTATTTGAGAACTCAAAGAGGATGTATTTGGTTTCTTTAGTTTCTTATAAGAAACTTACAGGGAAACCTTTAGAGATCCAGATCTTAGCCTGGAATTATGGAAGGGCAGTGCTGTGCCAGGGAGCTGCCACTAAGGGAAAGACCCTCTCCTGGGTCATTATAGAGTTGAAGAAAGCAACAGTGAAATTGCAGGCAGAGGCAGAGCTAACACAGGAAGGAGGTTCTTTGTTCCTGCTTCCTTAAGTTCTGACACTCTTTCCTGAGCTGTTGTAAATTTTAATTCTAAAAATACCTGTTTTGAAAGGTGTGGTAGTTTATTGTCAATTCATACATAAATTTAAAAACGTACTTTCTTTTTCCTTAAACTGCCAGAAGTACCATTGTACCATCTAGGTCGGGCCGGTCAAAGCACACATCTAGAAAACAGCTTCTGAGTAGTCACTTTCTGTTTGTTACCACTCCCATTCCTTTTCCTGCTCCCTCCTCATTATCCACACCCCCACCCTTTAAAAAAAAAGGAGAGAGTCCTATTGCTTTTGTCTAGATTCACACACATAGAAAGAATTCTCCTTCCTGGTTTGCACTATTTTCTCTAAAAATAAATCTTTGTCAATGTATGAGTTTTTTTTTTTTTTTAAGATTTTATTTATTCATTCATGAGAGACAGAGAGAGAGGCAGAGACACAGGCACAGGGAGAAGCAGGCTCCATGCAGGGAGCCTGACATGGGACTTGATCCCAGGTCCCCTGGGCTGAAGGCAGCGCTAAACCGCTGAGCCACCTGGGCTGCCCTGTATGAGTTTTTAAAGTATGTAGGTAAAATTATTTGGATTGATTTTAATGTATATGCAGTTGCTTATGCTGTTATGTTTGAACTACTGTTAACACATGTGTATAGCATGCATATACATATGTGTGTATAAAACTTGTTAGAAGCCAACAATGACAAGATAGGTCACAAATAAACTCTTGGACATTTGGAAGGAACAGCTTACTACAGTGTGGCAAAAAGGTACAGATATAAACTTAGGTCTTATCAGAAGCCCTTTACAATGGTTACCAATCAGAGCACTGCAAAAAAAAGAGAGAGATTGTAAGGCTCATCATGGTATTTTTGAATACTAAGCCTTCTTTGTGTATATAAAATATAATTCGCTTCATATACATTTCAAAAAATACACATGGTATGTAGCATAAAGGAATTTAGAGTTCCCAGAATTCAATTCTAGCTCCGCCCCCTGTGCTCACTGCATGACTAGGTGTTTAATTACTGGCATGTGCCAATTTGTCAGAATGTCTCCAATCACAATTGCACTTGGATGTCCAGTTATCAGTGGAAAAAGTGTTTCTGTTCTAAGGACATGCAACAAAGCATGAGATATTGCTGGTACTACTGCCCTCCTGTCAATGCGGTTTATACGGACTATATATACACCGTTATGTACATTCTGGACGCACTACCCCAGCCCATGCCATGGCTTCTGGTAGAGACAAGATCGTTTGGCATTAGGATTCTTATTTCAGTAGTAAAACCCCCTTTACACAGATAGGGTTTTACCCCTGCTAGACTGTAAGCACAGTTGATAATGGATATATATTTTTTAAGATTTTATTTTTAAGTAATCTCTACACCCAACCTGGGGCTCGAACTTATAACCTCAAGATCATGAGTCACGTGCTCTCTGACTGAGCCAGCCAGGCACCCCAATAATGGAGCTTTTCCATGCTTATGTCTTCATTTGCTTTTAGCGGAGTCCCTCCATCCTGTTGTCTGACTCACTTTACAATAAATAAATAACTGATATCGAGTTACATTATAGTGAGTGTCAGGTTTTTAAATGATGGGGTTACATTTTATATGTGCTTTTCAAAATATTTCTATTTTAATACCTGGGAATCCGGTCAAACTTCATTAATTTAACTGCTTAGTACCGAAGCGTGGTGATTTTGCTGCATTTTGCTAGAGTCAGATGGCGATTGTATCTTTCATGAGTGTTTCAGGAGCGGTTGGAGGCACGCGTGAGCCCCCCACCCACGCGCCCCATTCCCTGCCCTGCTCGCGGAGCACCCCTGCTTGACCTAGGGTGTGTTTCCTTTTGTCTTGTCTCACCACAGGTTAACGATGCTGCGAGAGGCCTCCGACGAAATTGCGTCTGAAGAAGAGGCCGAGGTGAAGTCGCCGGAGGGCAGCAGCCGTCCGGGGGGCTGGTGCTCGAGCCCGAGCGCACCTGTCGGGCAGGAGGACGCGGGCAGGAGGGAAAGCCGCTGCGCGGAGGGCGGTGGCCGTCAGGCACCTGCGGGGCTGTGCACCCTGGTGAGGACCGGCCACTGGCTCCAACACCGATGCAAGTCTGCCTCTCGCCCCGATTCCGTGTTAGGATCGTGGGCCAAAGCTGCTCTGGATAGGCGTTTGTGGCGATAGGCTGTAGGAGGCATTGGAAATGTTGTAAAAATTTTTAATGGGCCCCAAATATTCATTCTTCACTTAAATTTTATATTAGAAGACAAATAGTGGGGTACCTGGGAGGTTCAGTCAGTTAAGCGTCTACCTTTGGGTCAGGTCATAATCTCAGGGTCCTGGGATCGAGCCCCGCATCGGGCACCCTGCTCAGCGGGGAGTCTGCTTCTCCCTCCCCTTCTGCCTGCCACTCCCCCTGCTTGTGCCCTCTCTCTGTCAAATAAAGTCTTAAAAAAAAAAAAAAGATGAATAGTGCCATTTAGGTCCTGAGAATATATACAAAAGCATTTCCAGAATGACTACCAGATTGCAGGGTGACTGCTTAATTGTGTTAAGTTTTGTAAATGTTGTCAGTTTAGTTCAGTTTCAAACCTGAAGTGAATGTTTAAAGTTCATGTCGGTCAGGTGGTGTTCTGGTTGGAGCGAGCCTGCTCCGGAACGTGGCAGTGAGTCGGGTTCCGTGCAGGTGCCAGCCAAGTTAGGCAGCAGCAAGTTTGCCGGTTTGAGTGAGAGACGTTGGTGGAGATGAGGAATCACATTTAGCTTGGAGGATGCTGGCAGACTTGGGATGTTGGTAATGGGGTCTTGGAAATTCCAGTTCTTTATTCCTGGGGAAAATAGTATTGTACCCTGACCAAAGGAAGACTTGCTTCGATAAAGGAGGTAGGCAGGTGGGAATCCTTTTATACACAGAAGATCAACAATAAACATCTGCCTACGCCTGTACAGTTTGTATTTTCAGAACCTTCTGTTGTTACTTACCTTTTATTTTTCATTACATTTCCAAAGAGACAGTAAAAATCCAAACTCAGCTTCACAGTGTTGCTGTTTTTATATACGTTATAATTGCATATGCTATGTGAGCCTGTTACTTTGTAGTATATTTTCATTTTCTTGTATATAATTGCTTGTATCATTATTCGGGAAAAAAAAAACACTAATTGGAATGGTGAACAGTGTGGGTTTTTTTTAAGATTTTATTTATTTATTTGACAGAAAGAGCATGAGCAAGGGGAGTGGCAGGCAGAGGGAGAGGGAGAAGCAGGCTCCCCGCTGAGCAGGGAGCCTGATGCAGGGCTCGACCCCAGGACCCTGGGATCATGACCTGAGCAGAAGGCAGGCACTCAACCACCTGAGCCACCCAGGCGCCCCATGGTGAACAGTGTTTAATGATGAAGTATCCTCTACAGAACCACATTTCCCCTCTCTAAACCTCAGCCTTCGGTCGTGTGGCTCTGATGTTAGAGGCAGCACCCGCATTTATGGGCGCCCTGTGTTCCCCCCTGCAGGTAACTTCCTAACTCAGTGGGAAGCCCTCCCCCTGGGTTCCCATCAGGATTAACACCCCAGCCTTTCTCTCCCAAGTGGCCTCAGTGCTGGGTGAGGCTCTGTCGTGAGACTCGATGCTGCTTTTGTGCTTAGAAGAAAGGAGTGGAAATGTATCCATGTCCATCCGCTCCTGACAAATTTCTGCCTTCCTTTCCAGGTTGATAAAGAGACAAACACGGATGAGGCAGGGGATGCCGGGGTGGCCGTGCGCCCCAAAGACCGCAGCGGCCTGAGCGCTCGGCAGCGCCCCTTCGTGCGGAGCAGCGTGATCGTGCGCTCGCAGACCTTCTCCCCCGGGGAGCGGAACCAGTACATCTGCCGGGTAAGGGGGACAGTGCCCTGCCCTCCCGCCAGCCGGTGGCCCACCGATGACAAGAGACTGCGCACCAGCAGTCTTCAGACTCCCAACTGTGGCTCGCCGTTTGCTGTACAAATGGCTAGAAATGCTATAAAACATACACAAAATATCACACTCATATGGGTCTTTTGAGGTTGGGTTCTTGTTTTTTTTCTTTTCCTAAATTTAATGTCTCATTAACTCTCAGCCATTTATTTGGCAAGCATGTGAAATTAAGGACCTGGCTGCTGAGTGTATTTGTACTTCGGTCTGTTTTAGAAACTTAAAATGACTCGAGACTTAAATATTTTTTTATATTCCTGCTGTATATCATCCATGCTTCACACCGTTGTTAATCCTGCAGAACCAAAATTGCGACTTGGGTTTCAGAACAAAAATCATCTTTTGATAATGCCTCCAGACACCGAATCAGATTCATAGGCCTGTAGAGAATGTGGTGGGATTTGCATCCGTTTGCCAAGTTCTACTTCCAGAAGTATTTACGACCTCTAGTAATATAGATTAATATTACAAAATGGCTTAGGAAATGCTTCCAGAATTCTGAATGTATTCATTCAATTCAACAAACATTTTTATTAAGCGCCTGCTGCTAAGCATGTTTCTAGACACCTGGTTGGAATTCCTCTGTGAACAGAAGAGCCCCAGAGCCCTGCCCTTGCAGAGCTTACATCCTTGTGAGTTGAGCCAAACAATTAACCTGTTGAACCAATTACGAAGTGTCTTGGGTGGGGACCGATTCTCTGGAAAACAGTAGAGCAAGTTAAGGGGGATTGGGAATGATGAAAACAAAGGTCTTAGGTTTAAATAGGATTCAAAGTAGGTGTCATTGAGAAGGTGCTGTTTCAGCCAAGCCCTGAAGCAGATGAAGGGGTGAGCACGGGCTGTCTGGGCCAAGAGCCATCTAGGTGGTCCTAAATTTGACTGAACTCTGACCTTGTTATAACCCCATGTGTTATACAGACCTTCCTTTTTAAAAAGGAATATTACAAAAAATAAAAATAAAAATAAAATAAAATAAATGAATTTTGCAAATTAGCTTCAAATACAAAGGATAATTGTATTTCCAAGTATGTATCATCTCAGTGCATGAGTTCTGATAACTACCACCAAAAGGCAATTGTCGAAATTATGTAAGAAAACGTAATTGTTTAAGAAAAACATTGAACCGAGAAAAACTTGTTTGGGGAAGATTTTCTTAAAGAAAAAAAACTCATTACTACCTGCTTTATCTGATAAACTTCTCAGCGCTAAACCACTAGCACTCTGTTATGCAGTGATTTTCTTTTTCTTTCTTTCTTTCTTTTCTTTTTTTTTTTTTTTTTTTTTTATCCTTTGTTGCCAGCTGAATCGAAGTGACAGTGACAGTTCAACCCTGGCTAAAAAATCACTGTTTGTGAGAAACTCCACTGAACGGCGCAGTTTGAGAGTCAAAAGGGTATGTATTCCCTCGGCGACATCTCCCTGCCTCTGACCAATCCAGAATCACAAATTGTGAAGCATAAATAACCAGGACTGCTGAGCGTCATTGCTGTGTGCTCTTGGGCCACTGAATGAAGCCACTGTCATTCCAGAGAGACACAGCTGTTGTGTTAGTTACGGAGACAGAGAGATGGTGTGCTTGCAAGCAGAGATTCAGGGCTGGCTTGGATCCTCTGATCATTAAGCCAGGAAATTCACTTTGCAATATGGATGAAAAAGGGTTTTGCAGAGTGCACTGATGGCCCTGTGTCTCCACACTGCATCTGGCTCTCGAGCAAGAGTGTAGCACCTTGTACCTTTTCGGAGGGACAGATATTCTGGTAAAGGAGTACACAGTATTAGCTACTTAAAAGAATCTTACTCGGTTGAGTCTCTGACTTTTGATTTTGGCTCAGATCATGATCTCAGGGTTATGAGATCGAACCCATGTCAGGCTCAGTGCTGAACGCAGAGTCTGCTTCTCCCTCTCCCTCTACTCCTCCCCCAGCTCATACACATGCCTGCTCTCTCTCAAATGTATAAAATCTTCAGGAAAAAAATAAAAAGGAAGGAAGGAGCTCATCTGATTAGGAGAATCTAAAAGACTATGTGTAGGAGGTCCATGGGCAAACCCTCCACAGCCATGCTTCTTTCTCCACCCATGCCCCCACACAGAGCCACTTGTCAAACATTGGCCAGCATGCCGCTGCACATCGGAGTCCTCAGAAAGGCTGCATGTACATAACCCCTAGGAAGGATTTCTGGTTCTGAAAAGCAAGTAATACAGTCACCGAGAGTGTATCTAGGTGATTCTGCTGTGTACTAAGTTCATTAGAGCAGAGGTTGAGTAGAGGGAACCTGATAAGAATATTACAGAATGTTGGAGAATGTTACAGTGATATGTGTTGGGTGAGGAGGAGCCAGTACAAGCTTTCCAGCCCTGGGCAAGGCTCTGGAACAGGAAGGGGCCAGCAGGCCCTCCCCCCGCCATCTGTCATGAGCACCACTGTCATCCAGATCATCAAGCCCGAGTTCTTCTCAAATTGGAGTCTCTGCTCTTGCATCAAATAGTACCAGTTTTTATTCGTAACCTTTTATTTTCCATTCCCCCTGCCAACAGCGTAGGCAAAAAATACTCCCCTTGTTCCCCTCTGCTTATGCAATCTTACCCAGCCTTGTTTGACTTCCTTTTGTCAAGCAAGCATGACCAGCCCTGAACCATCTCTCCTTTCCATGACTTCCCATGGCCCAGAAGGCACAGCTCCACTGCTCACTGCTGGAGGCCTTCAAGGTGAAGAAGTGAGGCTTCTCTCCCTGGGGTTTGGCCTGCCACCCTCCACCCACCTCCCCAGCAGACATTTACTAACATATACTCAATAATTGTTTCATAATAAATGGGTAAGATTGGCCCTGGGAAGAGCACCATGGTTCACTGATGAAAGTGATATCAGACCATGGGAAATCGAGGAAGGAGTTGGGATTTAGGCCTATCGATGAGAGGAGGGGCTCGGAATCTTAGCCGTGCTGACCAGCTGCGTTCTGGCCCACACCTATGGAAAGGACGGCTCAGGGGTAAGCTCTGGGGGTGCAGTCTTGTGTCCTGAAATGGACGAAGCATGAGTTTCTTGTATTTCTTTTTCACAGAGGGTGACTCTGTGCAGTAAGTTAGCCAGGTTAGGAGAGGCTGTACTAGGACATCAACTTAAATAAATCTCTGTGGTTTAAAACAATAAAAGTTTATTTCTCATTTATCTACTTGTTCATCGCAGGTTGGCTAGATGTGCATGTGTCTTCACTCAGGACTCCCCCTGATCGGGCCTCGGCCTCTGAATCTTTGCTGTCGTGCTAGTAGGGAACAGAAATTGCACATGGCACACTGGCTTTGAAAGGCCACTCCCTGGAAATGGTGCCCATCACTGCCCCTCACCTTTCATTGGCCAAAGCGAGTCACTTGGCCAGTTGGCACCTCACTTCAAGGGAGTGAAGAAATGCTTGCCATCCTGTGCCAGGGAGGACGGAGAGCAGAGTAATGAGCACGCACATAATAAGGGTGTCCCGTTGTGTTTTCTAACTCTGCAGACGGTGTGCCAGCCAGTCCTGAGAAGAACAGCACCAGAACGCCCAGTGCGCACATCTCTAGACCTAGAACTGGACCTTCAGGCGTCTCTCACCCGGCAGAGCCGCCTCAATGACGAGCTGCAGGCCCTCAGGGGCTTGAGGCAAAAGCTGGAGGAGCTGAAAGCTCAGGGAGAGACTGAACTGCCGCCGGGTGTGCTAGAAGATGAGAGATTCCAGAAGCTCCTGAAACAAGCTGAGAAACAGGTACTCTGGAACCCCACGGTCCCCCTGCAAAGAGCCAGGTCCTAAAGCCTGCCCCGTGGGAGGCCTCCCATTTTCAGCTCCGTTTGATGAAGTCTTCAGGTCCTTTCCCTGGAACTCAGAGCACTGTTTTCTCATTGTCATAGGCTTTTTTATTTTTTAACCGAGGATATTGCTAAGAGAGTGGTCCTGCCAAGGGACAGATAGGAGGTCCTCCAGCCTGACCCCACCGGCCGTGAGGGAGAGTAGTGGTCTCTGTTTCTGCTCAGCAGCAACACAAGACTTGGCTAATCAGTCCAGCATAACTTTTAATATAAATGACAAATTTCATTTGACTTTTCTGGGTAGCTCTTTAAGATTCATTAACCACCTCAGTTGTAAATGCATTGTTAATTTTAATGCTTCTAAATTTTCTCTTTCTTTCTTTCAAAAAAGATCATGCTCCACATATTGGCATCATCCCCTTCCACCATACAAGTAACTATGCAAAATAAGATAAAATCACTGATTAAAAACTAGGGTATTTTTAAGGGAATATTTCCATTGGTCTGCCACCTATCTACAACCAAAATGTTCTAGAACCTGCATGTTTATCCAACTGGTTTATTCTCTGAAGTTTAGAATTCATATTTGGGTGTAAGAGAGTGTATCCACATCCATATGTAATAAACATATGGAATTTTCCACATAGCTGAAATATTACAAGTGCCAAAACATTCTCTTTCAACCATTTTGAATGGAAATCTGAAATAGACTAGAAACTTTCTTAAACTAATAGAAAATCTTGTCCATAATCTAAACTTCCCTTTTTGGGCCATACTTATTGTTTGGTCACTAATGTGTGGTACTGTAGGGAAACTGAGTCGTTTAATGGACTAGCACTACTGATCCTGGATGGAACTCAGAAACTTAATGAATGAATTTTAGGAATCAAACTGATCCCAATAATTTATAAAGAAAGTTTAAGCAACAAAACATATTACATATCAGTATTATGTCCTACCTGATAGAGAGAACCCTTGGCATACAATAGAACATCGGTAACTATCTATCTCTCTGTTGAGTGGGGAGTTGAGTTGTAGGCCAAATGTTTGGTACTGTAGTGACTACCAGAATAATTAGACACTGCCGTGCGGTCTAAGAACTTATGGGTTGATAAAGGAGATGAGCCAGATATACCAGGTCCTCAAGAGAAGTCACTTTCTAGTGAGATCAGGTTTCATGGAGGAAGTAGCAAAATGGTCTTGAAGGCGGGTAGTGGGACTTTCATCCACAGTGGGTGGAGAGGCCAGGGGCTGCTGGAACCTGCAATAGTCAATGTCCAGGGTAACTTCCGTCCATGGACATGAGCCCACAGAGAGCAGTGCCACAGTGTGGCCATCTGTTTGCACCATGGAAGACTGCACTGAAGGGTGAAATCCCAACTCATGTTTGTCACCTTGATAATAACCATTGCTTTCATTCTCTTGAGTCTTTCAATTCATCATTAACCATCATTTCAAATTCTTGGTTTGCTTTGACTAACATTAATGTAATGGAGAAGCATCACAATCTTTTTTTTTTTTTCATCATCACAATCTTTTCACCCTTACAGGTCAAAGGCTTTCAAGCTTGATTAGAGTTTTATAACTGTAGATTTATTTATTTATTTATTTATTTTTATTTTATGATAGTCACAGAGAGAGAGGCAGAGACATAGGCAGAGGGAGAAGCAGGCTCCATGCACCGGGAGCCCGATGTGGGATTTGATCCCGGGTCTCCAGGATCGCGCCCTGGGCCAAAGGCAGGCGCCAAACCGCTGCGCCACCCAGGGATCCCATAACTGTAGATTTAAATAGAGCATTGCATCTTTGGGGTTTTTTGGTTGTTTATTTGTTTTTGATTCATCATGATCTGAAATTCTAGATCTTTGGATATCAATAATTGTAAAAACTTTGGGATTTTTTTTAACCTTATATCATATTGTTAAATTCATCCATGAACTGCTCATTATTCTACTTTTTTTTTTTAAGATTTTTTAATTTATTCATGAGAGACACACACACACACACACAGAGAGAGGTAGAGACACAGGCAGAGGGAAAGGCAGGCTCCATGCAGGGAGCCGGGTCTCCAGGATAATGCCCTGGGCCGAAGGCAGCACTAAACTGCTGAGCCACCCAGGCTGCCCTATTCTACTTTGTTTTGACTGCTATCTTATCTCCAGTGTGTAGAGAGAAGCTCAGTAAAGCAAAAAGTTGGTTATTTGAAAAAAATTAAACAAAAATAAAGCTCTGGCAAGATCAATGAAGAGAAGATACATGTACAGAAAATTATAAAAGTAAAGAGGGATAGAATTATAGATAATTTTGAAATGTAAAAGATAATTGAATAATATCAAAGATACAGGCCCACAATTTGGACAAATATCTAGGAAAATAGAACAAAGGAGAATGGATGAAGGGGAAAAAAACATCAAAAATCCTATACCTCTTAAAGTGAAAGCAATGATTAAAAATCTATCCACAATGAAAATATAGGTCTAGATGTTCTGTTGGCAAGTTCTACAAACTTTCAAAGATTATCTCAATTTTATAAATTTCCAGACACCAGAAAAAGAGAGAACACTTCACAACTTGTTCTATGCGACCAACATCCCTAATACCAAAACTAGACAAAGATTTTACCAAAAGGAAAACTCACAGGCCAGTTTCATCCATAAGTATAGATGCAAAAATCCTAAACAAAATATTAGTAAATATCATCCAGCAATATATTTAAAAGATAATATATTTTGACCATGTTGAATTACACAAGGATGTTTTAGCATTAGAAAAATCTGTTAGTACAACGAATCCCCTCAGCAGATTAAGGAGAAAAATCATTTGATCAACTCAATAGACGCAGGAAAAATATTGATAAATGTCCATATTCATTCATGTTTAAAACTCTTGAGAAGTTAAGAAGAGATGACCTCTTTAACTTGATAGAGAATAACTGAAAGCAAATGCGATCCTAAGTAGACAAACATTGGAATCATTCCCTTTATAATCAGACACAGGCATTCAACACTCTTCTGTCCAACATTGTATTAGAAATTCTAACCGATGTAAGGCAGGGAAAAAGTAGAAGCAGAGAGATGGGAAAGGAGGAGATAACACGATCAGCACTGGCAAATACCATGACTGCATAATTAAAAATCCACAAGTTACTACAAAGAATAAGAGAGTTTAACAAGATGTGTAAGTTGAAGAATCATTTACAAAGTCCATTGAATTGCTACTCTACACCAGCCAGAAACAACTAGAAATTTTAAGTATGAAGATATGTTTTACCACAGTATCAAAGAAGATCAAGTATCAAGGAATAAATTTAACAAAAATTTATATTATGTTAAAGGAAAAACTTTTAATAACCTTATGAAGAGAGTAAAACAAAACAAGACACCTGAATTCATGAGGAAGTACATACTACATTCATGCAGAGCAGAGGCCTGCAAACTTTCCCTGTACGGACATGAGAAGAAATATTTTGGCCCGAAGGTTCTCATTCACTACCTCTAAACTCTGCCGTGTAGCACCAGAGCCACCACAGACAAGATATACACCAATGGTTGCCATGTGTTCTAAGAAAACTTTACAAAAACAGATGCAGGCCATAGTTTGCCAGCCCTGATCCAGAGGAAGAATTACTATCATGGAAATAGTCGATTCTTCTTAAAATGCACCACAGATTCGATGTCATTCCAAGCAGAATGCCTACGTGGATCTTCATCGAAGTTGATGCCGTTAATGGAAAAAGGATAAAGCATAGCCAAGACACTTTTGGAGAAGAAAAACAGAGAGTGGGACTTGCCCTGCAAGAAATCAGGAGTTGTCAAGCTGGGAAAGTGGATAGATAGTAAATACGCGGTGGCGGAGCCAAGAGACCGATTGATGGCATGAAAGAAGGGCCCAGAGACAGACGCACGTGCGTGTAGAGCATTGCTGTGAGGAGGTCAGAGGGACTGTCAGTGAAGCTGGGAAAAAGATCATCTGTATGGGAAAAGATGGCATTGGATCCCTGCCTTACCCACAAAAATCAACTCCAAGTAGACTAAGGACTTAAATGTCAAAAACAAAAGTTGAAAACTCATAGTGAGAAATGTGAGGTGCAGCTTTTCATGTTTCAACTTTCGTATCTCTGTGTCCTCCCTACCTGGAGATCAGGCCGATTGGAGCAGAATTGATGAATCGTGAATGCTGTGATGGGAAGCCACTGAAGGTGTCTTAAGAGGAGGCTTCTCTGGGAAGCCTGTGGTGGAGTTGTGCATGCGACATTGGCCAGTCCACTTTCCAGAAATTATGAGAGGAGCTTGGGCAGGATCCAAGCTGTCTGATCCTGATGAAAAGCAGCAAGGCTGAAGCATCCTTTCGGTGATCAAAGTATCGTAAATGCACTATTTCCTAAGTGGCCTTAGTCTTTGATTGCTTAGAACTCTTAAGACTTTTGCTGGTGTTAAGTAGATGATTGGAAGTATGCAAGTTTTTAGGGTGACTCTTGCTTTCCTTCCTCATTAAAGAAATCCTTAGTGCAAGTAGATGAAAACGGAGAGGTATAGAAGCCAACAAGCAAAGAGAGCTTCAGGGCTGACTCAGATGTGTTGCTGAGTCTCTAAAACCTGCGCTCAAAGAAGAGTTGAGGTTTGATGCACACGTGTTCATTTTAATGTCCTTTAATGAGACAGTCGAGAATGCATGTCCTCAGCTGCAGAAAATTCTGGGAGGGCTTTCTTGGGGAACTTGAGCAGAACTGCACCATATAAAGGAGAAACACTTCTTTAAAGCAAGTCTTTCCTCTCCTGGGCACCTAGCAGGCAAACCTGTCAATACGCCAAGGGACCGACGAGGCCACCTTCCTGCTGCTTCTGTGTTACAGAACCTTACGGTGGATATTCCATCCCACTTTGGCAAAAGTCTCCCCTGCCTCATTAAAGCCTGCTGAACTTGCTTTGCCAGCTCTGATTTTATCCTGTTTTGAGTTTTGCTCGCCACTTGTCCGCCACTAGAATACACAGTTGCCTCTTGACCTGCTGGTGGATGAAAAAAATACAGCAGAGAGAGAAAGAGATGGGAAACGGTCGGTGGCCTCAGGGGAAGTTGGCCACCTGAGGCCGAGGCCCTGCCATCGAGGTCAGGCATGGTGTGGTGTGGGGATCTCAGTCCCAGCTATGCCTTTGGTGGCCCTGAGACCGAGTATCCCTGGAATACCAGGGCTCAGGGATATTATCAGGTCAAGCCTAGGGACTAAGGGAAGCACCACTTCGTGCCTGAGCCTCAACAATCCTGAGACGGTGCTGATCCCAGCTCCCGTGTAATGTTCACGGTCACAATCTGGAAGATAAAGGCCGTGATAGGGAGAGAGGGGCCTGCTCACACTTCCCAGGCTGCCGAGGTCCCTGACTGCCCTTGGTTTTCGGGCCTATCATACATTTTCCCTGGCGGAAGTCATCATGGGAACGTTGGGCAGATTTTCCAGGCATAATACAAAGTTGAACTAAATTCCCTTGCGAGTGACCTCCCTGAAAACTGGGATAGCTGTCATTCGGGCAGCTGTTTATGTCACGTGGGCAGTGTTTCCCCCTCTCTTCTCCTAATTATTAGCATTTTGATTGTCCCCATTGTGAGTCACCATCTAAAAAGTGGCTGCAGTACCAGGTGCTGTCGTCTCCCGTGCTGACCTCAGAACCAGTGTCTCCTTGAAAGTGCTGCTGTAGCTATGGGAGGATTTCGCGTGCTTAAAACCCCAACACAACCCAACATGCTTCTGTACGAAGCCACGTGTAGTTGGCCTCGCCAGCCGAGTTAGCTTTCACACCACATTGGATGCATTTAGATGAGGCAGGAACGGGGCACTTGGCCCTTTTAGCCGCCTGGGCTTTTCCTGTCAGCAGCACGAATGCAAAGATTCGAGATCTCTGGAGTCTTGCCCTATGCAGAATGTAACCAGGTCTCGTTCTAGCTTTGGGAAGTGTCTTAAGAAGAGTGACACTTGAGAATTCTTTTTTTGTAAAATAGTAGTTTGTTTTTATATTAATTTGCAGTTGCTTAGTCATTAAATTGTATCTACTTATGCATGATTCTGGCCCCATAATAAACTACTGGTGATTATAATCATCCTTAACACAAGTTGCATTGATGATTATGCTTAGAAATTTAATTATATCTTAATAGAAGCTTTTCTGATTCGTCTATCTGATGAACTGGCACTTAGTTGGTTTCATAATCAGTTCGCACAGCAAGATACTGAGGGAAAAGAAGAGCTGAAAGAGAGTTGGCTTGTGATTGTGCGGAGTGTGGGATAAACACTCCCGTTGCACTGCATCACTAAGGGGGGGCAGCCCCAGGAACACAGCAGAGGCAAGTGGAGGAGGGAGGAGATGCCCCTAGGTGCTCCCTGCTTGCCGTAGGGCCACCCCACCCAGAAGCCATGAACACCTCATCTCACAGTCGTCCTCTGGGAGGAGGAGAGAATTGCTCTGCAGGGAGCCTGACGTGGGACTCAATCCCAGGACCCCAGGACCATGGCCTGAGCCAAAGGCAGACACTTAACTGACTGAGCCACCCAGGCACCCCTGGGGCACTATTAATAGCTCAGTACAAAGTCCTTTGTTAGAGAAGTTGATGCTCATATAGACAAACCCTGTATTTATGTGCACAATACAGGGCTGAGCTCTCTACCCGCCTGATGATATCTGGTGAAAAAGTCTTTGGTAGACGTTGGAGGTTCTCGATGAGGGTCTAAGTGTGAAGGAGGAGACTTTGCCAACCCTACTTTCTCATTGCCATTCCCCTTTCTTCCTGTCACAGCTCCTTCCTTTCTAGTCTAATAAACAAAATCAAGACAAATCAGTCTTGGGACTCCTGGATGGCTGAGTCGGTGAAGTGTCTGCCTTCATCTCAGATCATGGTCCGGGGTCCTGGGATCGAGTCCCTCTGCGTGGAGTCTGCTTTTCCCTCTGCCAGCCGTTCCCCCTATTGTGCTCCCTCTCTCTGACAAATAAATAAAATCTTTAAAAAAAAAGAAAAAAAGATCAGCCTTATAAAATGCCATAAAAATGTGCATGTCTGCAGCTTCTGTTTTTCCTGTGCTCAAATAGGATTTTACATACATATCTACAAAATAAGAGGCTTGGATTAGATGACCTCTCAAGATCTCTTCCAGTTGCAAAATCCGTGATCTGTTTGAGGTTGAATCTAATATGTTTTTAGTATAAGATACAGAGAAATGTGTGGAACTTGAAAGCTGCGTGGCCCAGAAGCCAAACTGTTAGGGCACCTGCAATACTTTGAGGATTCTGAAGTCCAAGGTGATGTGATTCCTTGAAGCTTTTCTATATAAAAGTGTCCGTCCACAGTTGGGTCTTACACAGGTCACTAGAGCAGCGCTTGTACCAAACTGTAGGAAGCTGCGCTAAGCCCGCTGTCCCTGCGTCTTTTCTTCCTTCTCCCTAAAGTCAGTTGTTGTGTCAAGCAACAGGGAAGATGGAGCCCTCAAAGCCAGGTGCATTCATATCCTCGTAAAACTATCTGATTCCTGAGTACAGATGGGGCCTTTTCTTTGTGTTTACCCACTCTGTATTGTGACCATTTGAGCTGTGTACTTTGTTTCCTCACCACTAAAGTTTGGAATAGCTTTGTCTGCGAAAATACAGATTATTTCAATTGTGTTCCTTTCATCAGGGCCACAAAAGCTGGTGCCCACTATTAACTCTCCTGCTTGCTCCTCATTTCCGCATCCACTTCTTTGCATACATGCGGACACTCCAGCACACATGCAGGCATGCTGCCCTTTGATTCCCACTATTTCCCTGAAGTAGTGGGGATTTGTGAGATTTTCAGCAGCACGGTCATAAAATGCCTAACGGTGAGCAAAAGAGCCTGCCAATCGCCATAAAAACACAGCTCCCAGTAAAGCAGGTCATTGAAGGCAGCAGCAGATCCTGGATTCGCCTCCCTTGTCAGGAAAGCTGTCAGGTCTCAGGGTCGCACTCTATAACCTTCCTTCTTTGTGGTCAAAGGTCTGTTTTGTAGCTCAGAATAAAAACCAAATCAGAGTTAGTGGCTACGTGTATCATACAACCCCTCAGGAAGCCGAGTGAGAAACATAGGACCATAAATTCAGGTCGGATCGTGTCCCTTATTCCGTTAGGCTTCTCAACGTGGCTGTAAGTAAATCGTTGGACCTTTCTGCAGGTCAGGCTCCCATCGCATAAACTAAAGGTTAATCACACTCTTCTGGAATCTGGGGCATTAAGAAGTGGCTTCCAACCCTGTGAACTGGACAGCTGATCACGACTTGCTGGGCGAGAAGGGGAGAGAGGTGCTGAGGAAGGGTCAGTACTTTTCCAAAGGAGCCTCATGTTGCTTACAAAGCAGAAATTTCTTTTTCTTCCTCAGACTGTTCCCCTGTCAAAACGCTGAAGTTCTGTGATGCTTGCTTTTCTTAAAGCTTAAAATAATACAGATGTTAACATTTTTTAAAGCTAGAATCTGCAAAAAAAATTAGGTGTCAAAGATCCTAATACACCTCATTCAGCGAAAGAAATCTTGGTGATTACAGTAGACGTATTCAGCATTGAAATTCCACTGCCTGAAAGTTGGCTACTCTTGATGATTAACAGCTGACAAAAATTTTATGATGTATTTTGTCACCCAGATTTTGAGAGAAAGATACAGATGTAGGTACAGGTTATAAACACCTAGACAAATGTAATTTTCAACGAAGTGTACTCTTAATCAGCAGTGAAAGGAATATGTTCCACGGCCAGCCTTCTGTTGCACAGAACAAAACCAGATTTCCCAGTGATTTTGCAGTGCCCGCAAATACGCTGTGAAGGCAGCAGCCATCAGGCTACTTAGAGGGACCGTCCTACAAATGCTCTTCCGCAGAGGGTACAACAGACCCCCACAGTTCCCACCCTGTGGAAGGTGACCGAAGACAGGACAGGACTGGAGGCAGGGAAGTGGGGAGCTCATGTAATTCTGATCTGATAAAGGACATCTTGGGGAAAACTGGCCCAGATTTTCTTACCTGAGCATATTCAGCATGAACCTTCGTTCCTCTGGCCTTTCCCGACCTGTCCATTATTTAAGTCGATAGCAGATGACTCTTTTCAGATTGGTTTATTCGTGTTCTGTGTTACCAAGAATTAGCAGGGCAGCAACACTTGTATCTGCTTCCCGGTTTACCAGTTTGATAGACCATCGCGGGAGAAGTCATTTGTTTGTGTTTACCAAGTCAATGGTTCCTTCTCTGGGACCTAATGGAAAATTAATCCATTTGCTAAAGAAAAGACTTCACAAAGTAACTGAAAGATCCCACTTGTTCCCTTTGAATTCGAATTATATCCATTCAGAAGCTCCCAGTGACAGCAAGAGTATCTCATCAATTGCAAAGTCATCAAGAGAGGATTATTACTTAGCAAATAAAGGCCCCTTTTCCCAACAAAATCTTTCAAAGCAGGGAGAGGAAAGTGGGGCAGTAAAAAATAATCTGGGAAAAGGGATCCTTTGTGGTGAAGAAAATCAGAAGTTAACTTGCAGGGGATTATGATTAGCGAAGTACGAAGAATGCCTTTCTGCAGCATATTTAGCTTTCCATAAGGTGGTGTGAGTATGATTGATTCTTCTTAAGTACGTGCTGAATAAGTAAAATTTTTACAAATCTCATTTTTCCTAAAAGTGCCACAGCATTTTTGTTTTCAAATTTACAATGAGTTAGTACACTTTTCGCTTTGAGAATATTGTAAAATTTAAAAGATTTTCTTTAGTTAAAAAATTAACATATGCTTACTATAACAAATCTAAATAATACAGAACTATATAAAGCAAAAAACCTCCTTGCCTCCTTGAAGTCCTATTCCCCTTGGTATTTGCCCTTTGCCAGCTCTCTTTTACTCTTTGATTTAAAAAAAAAAATTTTTTTTTTAAAGATTTTATTTATCCATGGGAGAGACAGAGAGAGGCAGAGACACAGGCAGAGGGAGAAGCAGGCTCCCCACAGGGAGCCCATGCAGGACTCAATCCAGGACCCTGGGATCACGCCCTGGGCCGAAGGCAGATGCTCAACCCGTCAGCCACCCAGGCCCCCCCCCCCCCCCCCCGCCAGCTCTCTCTTATGCCAAGTATGCATGTTAGTGTTATTTGGAAGGGTTACCCAGCAATAGAGTCATAAAGACAAACCATCACAAAACTTGTTTTTTTTTTCCCCCACTTAATTCTGTGCTCTTACATGAAGAAAACTTCTTCAACATTAGTAATATTGCTGTAATTCATTCTTTTGAAGGCATCCGCCTGTGTAGATATATTGTAATTGTTTCTTTATTCTAATGACAATTTCCTGAATTTTCAGTCATGGACAATGTGGAAGTGAGCCTTTCTGTGCATTCTGGGACACTGTTATGGATTCAATAGTGTTTCCAAAGCATGAATACGCACTAGTGGAGTTGCCAGCGCTGTCAGTTTGGCTGTGAACCGCAGGAAAGGTCTTGTCCCTGTCATGTCTTATAAGGCTGAACCTTGTTCTTTCACTTCCTGGTCTGACTGAGCCTGAAACAGTGGGTGCATATGGAAAGACAAGATCCTTATAATCCCCTTTTTGCTGGCACCAGTCTTATCTCCTAACTAAGTTTATAACCACCTAAGTGAATAACAGAAGGACTTGGCTTTTTTTAGTCCAGAAGGATCTCACTGATGGGATTTTCCAGTGAATTTAGATTGTAGGCCTCAGGCTACCACCCTTGGCAAAGCTGTTTTTTCTTCCCTCTCTCTGTGCCAATTCTGACTTCTGGCCTGAGTTGATCTCTCTCTTGTAAGACTTTGCTCTAAGCTACAAATAATGACGTTCTAAATTCTCCCAACCACTTCCTTTATAGCTCCAACTGCCACCAAAATGACCAGTGGCCTCCAGTAACCAGGACCATGTTTCATATTGTGTTATTAGAGCATAACACTGGGGAGGCCATGGAGAGAGAGGCTGACCGGTGCTGGGGTGGGGCGGGGGGCACACCCAAATGAGCTGAGTCTCCCCGGCCCCTAGCTTCCCTCCCCCAACACTCAGAACCCCCGCCCCCCGCCCTTGGGGGCAGATGTGACTCCAGACACTTCCTCCTGGGCAATAGTAGCACAGTCCTCTTGGCTTTGGAGTCTCAGGCATTGGGACATACACTCTGCTGTCCCTCAGACTGCCAGCCCCTTAAATGTTCACAGTCTGGTAGGTAAGGATGGTATCATTTTGCTGAGACATGTTTGTTTGCCATTTGTGTTTATTCTGTGAAATGCCTACTCATACCCAGTGCCCTTTTTTCGTAATGTCATATTTTTTTCCTTGCAAGGCCTCTTGATACACCAGTCTGTTATTTGAGTTACAGATGGTTTTGTTTGTTCTGTCCTTTGGCTTTTGAACACCTTTCAAGTTATAAAAGGTCAGGTGCTTGCTTGAATCTGAATCTGAATCTATCAGTCTTTATTTTCTGGTCTTCTGAGGAGTGTGGTTGGTGGTCAGTAACCATTGGAAAAAACCAAAGGCTGTTCTAAATCTTTTGAGAGTTCCTGAAGCACATTAATCTTAAAAAGATTGTCATCCAAAACCCTGATCTTCCCATAGACCCTCATGCATTCAGCCTGTGTTCTCTGCACGCCCACCAAGTGCAGGTGTGGGGGGCTCCAGGGGTCCTGACACTGAGGAGGGCAGGCAAGGTCCTACCCTTAAGCCACTGTGTAAAGTGAGGCAGGGCGAGGGGGGCTTGAAAGGAATCTCCAATTCCTGTGCTGCCCATAGGTTTCATTGTGAAAGTGTGGCTGATACTTAGTACATGTGCCAAAAAGAACTCGAGACAGGTTTGAAGAAACCGTGACAGTGGTTTCTGCTGGAGTAAGAGCAGCAGTATGGGTACATGACAGCACCAATAGCTCCCCAGAGCATGCTTAGCTGCCTCAATTTCCCCCAGCACCCTGGGAAGAATTACGAGGGAAAGTGAAAAGAGAAGTTAGCCTGTATCGCCACCAAAAAATTCTGTTTAGAATTCTTTTCTTAAAGCCACTCCAAACAAATGCCAAAAGCCAGTTCCCGTATTTATAAAATCTCATGCTTTCCCAAAACTCAGAGTAACTTAGATTTCTATTTCTGTCAGGTGGAAAGATCTACTGTGTTTAAGTATGCATTGACAAGATGGTTTCTAAATGACATTTCCCTGTATCAAGTATGTATGTAGTGGGAAGTCTCCAGCCATTTTACTTAATAACATTCATTTTATAATGCAACATCCAAGCAACATTTGCAAATAGAGGCAGTTTTCAAAAACAAACCACTGACTTAAAGATCTTTATTGTACACTTGAACTTCTATAAATTATGTTAAACAGATGCAGTCCCTGCCCTTCTGAAGCTTATGGACCCCTGTAATCAGCTCAGACCCCAAGATGAACCATGAGCCAAAACCCTAAATTAATAACCAAGCAGCCTCTTAGCTTTATGGGCAAGTGGGAGTCAGTGCCTTTGTAGAGGTCAGCATCCACATAATGGATAAGTCACATAATTTCCAAATATGAAGGGAAGAGGAGTAACAAGTAGCACATTTATACCTAAGCCTCATTTCCAATTTCACAGTTTACTTATGTAGCTAAGGAATTACCTTTTAGTTGATGTGTTTTTAAGCTCTAAGTCAAATTAAACAAAATTGTGATTATTTTCTCTCTGATAGTGGGTAATATAAATGCAGAATTCTTTTTCTTAAAGATTTTATTTAAGATTTTATTCATGAGAGACACAGAGAGGCAGAGACATAGGCAGAGGGAGAAACAGACTCCCTGCTGAGTAGGGAGCCCGATGTGGGACTCAATCCCAGGACCCTGGAATCACAACCTGAGCCAAAGGCACACGCTTAACCACTGAGCCACCCAGGTACCCCTAAATGCAGAATTCTATATAGACATAGATGCATGCAGATAAACTCTTACTGTAGATAGTTTTCGAAATACACAGGACATACCTGCTTTTATCCCCTCTAAGTCTAATGTAACCAAATGTACATTTATAGACATTTAAATGCTAACTCCCTGTGAATGAATATTGCAGCATGGAAATAATTTAAATATGTGATTCCAGAAGGTTAATTAAATAATTATTCTATAACTATTAAAGGATGTTATTAAACTATTAAAAAGGGGCTTCCATTTCCTGGCCTGGCCTCTAAGGAAATAACTACTCTGCCCTAACAACAAGGAAAGGAGATAAACAAACTGAAAAATCAACAACTCTTCTTAGATCTGTCAGGAAAATGAGGTCATGGGGCAGAACATTGCCCCCAACATTAGAGAGACTGGCAGCCTAGAAAATAACAACTCAGCAGAGCAGAAACTCCAGGGGAATCAGTACTGGGGTAGGAGAACCAAAACTATAATTGATGGATCCTGCAGGCTCCATGTAGACAAGCCTAAGAGTTAAAAACTCCAGGGAAGCCCCCACACTTCTGTGAATTCCCATCTAGGAGCTCTACTAGATCCTCTTAGTGAATATCAGGAAAGAAAATCTCCTGTGCTTCCAGGAGGGGAGGGAAAAGTGATCATTCTGAAATATGCCAGAGCATTCTGTTAACAGACCTGCCCTCAGGAGCAACTGTTTTACTAGAGTCTAACCTACAAAGGTTTTATGAGAACCTAACCAACTTGGAGGAAGATAAATACGCCAGCCCCCCTGTCTCATCTAAGGGCTGTGGTGGGACTGAGAAGTATTTGCAAAGTTCTCAGCTGGGGGCTCAAGCTCCCCAAAAGACAGACCTAATCATAAAACTGCAGAAGACATCCCCCACACCTCTGCTTCATTACTAAAAACCAACTTACAGAGTTCTATTCACCCGGCACATTATGTCTATCTGGCCTTCAATATAAAATCACCAGGCATACTGAAAGGGCAAAAAAGCCTAGTGTGAAGAGACAGAAAAAGCATTAGAACCAGACTTAGACGTGGCAGGGATGTTAGAAATAGGAGACCAGGAATTTAAAACAACTATGATTAATGCACTAAGGGATCTAATAGGAAAAAGTGGGCAGCATACAAGAATAGATGGTTAGTATAAGCTAAAAGAAAAGGAAATTCTAAGAAAAAGAAAGATATATTAGAGATATCTAATAAAACACTAAAAAAATGAATACCTTTGATGAGCTTGTTAGCAGATAGCAGACTAAATATGGCTGAAGAAATTTCTGAGCTTGATGAAATGTCAGTAGAAACTTTCAAAGCAAAAGAAGAAAAAAGACTGAGGGGGGGAAGAAGAAAAGAATCGCTAAGAACTGGGAAAACTACAAAGGTGTAACTTAATGTGCAATGGGAACACCAGCACAAGAAAGAGAAAACAGAAGAAATATTTAGAGCAATCATGATCGAATGGTTCTCCAAATTAGTGTCCGACACGCAACTACATATCCAGAAAGCTCAGAGAACACCAAGCATGATAAATGCAACAAAACAAAACACACACACACACACAACCCTATATGTAGGCATATCACATTCAAAGTGCAAAAAATCAGAAATACAGAAAAAATCTTGCAAGAGGCCAAAGTGAAAGAAGACTTAACTTCTACAGGACCAAAGATAGGAATTACATCTGACTTCTAAGCCATGCAAGCAAGGAGAGTGGAGAGAAGTGTTTAAGATATCAAGAGGAAAAACAAATCACCAACTGAGAATTCTATATCCTACAAAATTATCCTTCAGGACTGAAGGAGAAGTACTTTCTCAGACAAATCAAAGTTGAGAAAACTTTTGTCAGTAGACCTGCCTACCAAGAAATGCTAGCAGAAGCTCTTCAGAGAGTAGGAAAATTGTATAGGCCAGAAACTCGGATCTGCATAAAGAAAGGAAGAGCATTGAAGAAGGAATTAGTGACAGTAAAGTTAAAGCTTTTATTTTTCTTATTCTTAATTAATCTAGCATAACAGTTCAGAATAATAATAGCAACAATGCATCTGACATATATATGCTGTGTGTAAGTGAAATGAATGACAGGAATGATAGAAGGGACAAAAGGGAGCTATTAGGAATATTTTATTATATGGTACTCTACCCATAAAGTACTGTGGTGGTTTGCATATTGCAAAATATTGGACGACCACTTAAAAAATGTTTAAAAAAGAATTTTAATTGATATGCTCAGAAAGGAGAGAGAATAAATATAGAATATGCTCAATTAAAACCAGAAGAGGCAGAAAAAGAGTAGAAGGCAAAAACAAAGAAGGACAATGGCAAGAAAACAATAATAAATATGGTAGATATCAATCCAGCCATATCAAAAGTCACCTTATTTTTTTTTAAATTTGTTTTTGAGTAATCTCTGTACCCAATGTGGGGCTTGAACTCAATGCTGAGATCAAGAGTCATATGCCCTACTGATTAAGCCAGTCATGTACCTCACTTTAAACATTAATGATCCAAATTTGCCAATTCAAAGAGATTGTCAGAGTTGAATAAATGGCAAGACCTGACTATATGTTGTCTATAAGAAACCCATTTTACATAGAGAACACATAGAGACTAAAAGTAGAGGGGTAGAGAAAAATACACCATGCTAATGCTAATCAAAACAAAGTAGGAGTAGTTATGTTAACAGAGCACACAGTTGTCCAATATACAGTAGGACAGTTCATAATTATAAAAGAGTCAGTTTTCCAAGAAGAGATAACAATCCTTAGTGTGTATGCACCTAACAACATGGCATCAAAATATGTAAGGCAAAAACTGATACATCTGCAAGGAGAAATCGGTAGGTCCACTCTTAACACTTGGGAGACTCCAGTGCCCCTTTATCAGAAATGGACAGATCCCAAAGGCAGAAAATCAGCAAGGACGGAGTTGAACCTAACCACACTGTTAATTAACTAGTTATAATTTACTTCCATAGACTACTTCATCCAACAGCAGCAGAATTCACATTCTCCTCGGGTTCACATGGAACTTGCACCAAGAGAGACCATCTTTGTGCCTTAAGTACAATTTAAAAATGTAAAACAATACAAATCATACAGTGTTTACTCTCAGACCACAATGGAATAAAACTAGAAATCTGTAACAGAAAGATAGCTGGAAAATCCCAAAGTTCTTGGAGACCATACAACACATTTTCAAATAACACATGGGTCAGAAATAGGAATCTCAAGAGAAAATATATTTTGAACTAAATGAAAATGAGAAGCCAATTTAACTGTGGGATGCAGCAAAAGCGGTGCTTAGAGGGAAATTTATAGTCAGTGAATGTATATACAGGAAAAGAAGAAAGACTTAGTCAATAATCTAAGCTTCTGCCTTAGGAAACTAGAAAGAGTAAATTAAATCCAAAGCAATCAGAAGAAAAGAAATAAAAATTAGAGTAGAAATCAGGGCTGCAAGATACAAGGTTAATAAATAAAGACAATTACTTTCTATATTTTGTAGGGACAAGTGGAATTTGGAATTTAAAGCGCCATACAATTAGCACCCCCCAAAATGAAATAGTTAAATATCTAACCAAATAAGTGTAAGATCTAAATGAGGAAAGACACAAAACCTGATGAATGAAATCAAAGGACTAAACAAATGTCCATGTTCATGGATAGGAAGACTTAGTATTGTCAAGATGTTAGTTCTCCCCAGGCGCCTGGGGGGCTCAGTCGGTTAAGCATCCAACTCTTGATCTCAACTCAGGTCTTGATCTCAAGGTGGTGAGTTTAAGCATAGCTCCCTGGGCATAGAGCCTACTTAAAAGAAAAAGGATGTTAGTTCTTCCCAAACTGACCTATACATTTAATACAATCCCAGTCAAAACCCCAGCAAACTATTTCGTGGATAGAGACAAACTGGTTCCGAAGTTTATACAGAGAGACAAAAGGCACGTGATGGCCAACACGGTATCGAAGGAGACAAAGTTGGAGGACTGACACGACCCTACCCAACAAATGAGAAGATGCTGCACATCCTATGTATTTAGGGAACTGCAAATTTAAACAACCATGAGATACCACCACACATCTACTGGGACGGCCAAACTCCAAAACACTGACACTTCACTGCCACCAAATGCTGGCAAATCCATGGCAGAGCAGGAGCTCTTGTTCATTGCTGGCAGGAATCCCACATAGTACCGCAGTTTTGGAGATGGTGTGGCTTCTTATTATTATTATTCTTTTTTTACCCCAACTTTATTGAGATAGAATTGACATAAAAAATTGTCTAAGTTTCAGGTGCAGGCTGACATTTCAAAACTAAATAAACATGCTCTTGACCAGGAGCCCTACTCGTTGGTAGTGACCCAGTGGAGTTGGAAAGTCAGGGTCATGGATGTTTATGGCATTTCTTTATAATTGCCAAAACTTGGGAGCAGCCAAGGTGTCCTTTAGTGGGTGATGGATAAGTAAACTGTGGTACTTGCCAACAGTGGACTAGTACTTAGCGCTAAAAAGAAATGAGCAATCAAGCTGTGGAAGCACATGTAAGAACCTTAAATCCATAATTCTAAGTAAAAGAAGCTAACCTGGTGTGTAAATCCTGCTTCAGTAAACTGCTTTTACAATGGGTAAGATAAAAAATTTGGAAAGATGAATAAGAAGTTGAAACATTAGGAGATAGTACTTGGTCGTAGTGCTAGAAGTAGTTTTTCATTTCTGTTTTGAGGGTTCTTAGGTTTTCCAGACGTAATAAGATGATCACACGTTACCTGCACAGTGAGATCTTTGAAATGCAGTGAAATAAACCTGCGACTGCACCACAGCTGCATGAGGGGGGTGCGACTGTCACCCCTGCCGGTGGGAGGACACACACCCATCGCCGGCCTCCCGGCTAAGTGCCCAGGCTCTGTGTCTTCAGAACTTTCTAATTAGTTCCGCGGGGCTCTGTGTTTTTATTTCCCTTGCCAGGCTGAACAGTCCAAGGAAGAGCAGAAGCAAGGTCTGAATGCGGAGAAGCTGATGAGGCAGGTCTCCAAGGACGTGTGCCGGCTCCGGGAGCAGAGCCGGAAGGTGCCTCGGCAGGTGCAGTCCTTCAGGTGAAGCGCCCCGCCCCGCCCCACTTGGGCTTGACATTGTGTGGTCTGAGTGATGCTGGAAGTGCGTTAGCGTAGGAGACCCCGAATCCTCTCCTACTGGGGTGATGCTTCCATCTGCTCCTTCCAAGGTCACAGACACCCCCAGCGGCGCCCTGACCCATTAGCGCCTGGTCCCAAGAGCTCAGGATGCCCCTGCTCTTAGGAGCAGCTGGCACATCTCACTGAGGATGGACAGAGAGGCACAGGACGTCGGGGCTTTTGTTGTCACTCACTGAACAGACGCTCCCGGGGCCTTCCTCCTAGGATGCTCCCCGGGGGCCGGGGCGTCTGGGGCACCCGCCGCTGGCACCTGCTCCACCACCTGTGCGTCCCACCCTGTGCCCTGTGTCCCAATTTGTCACAGGAGCTTCCAAGTCAGGAGTCGGGGTGATGGGCCTTCGGTAACATCATGGTCGCACTCCCTTGCCTTTTTTTTTTAAGTGTTGCCTTCATGTCTTATGGAATAGAACAGATTACGAAGGACGCAAACCACAAAGTCAGCTGTTGTTCCAGTTCCCACAATTGTGTCGCTCTCCCGTTCTTCTCCCTCTTTCCCTTAGTCTTTAGTGCTTTTCCACCTCAGCACTTGCTTCTTTTTCTTTTTTCTTTTTTTTTTTTTCTCAGCACTTGCTTCTTGACGCAGGGCTACCTCCACCATCTAGATGAACTCCTAGTTTCTCAAAGGAAGGCTGATGCATTATTTTTTTTTTTTTGCTTCATTTTTCTTTATCGCTACCAGCGCACCTTGCATAACATCACACATCCTCAGTAAATATGTGTTGATGGGATACTATGTACGATGTGAGGATTTTGCATGAAAGTGGATATATTACTCCTGTCTTTGGGGACTATACAATCCTAAAACCTTATTTATTTACTTATCTATTTGTTTCAATACTCTCCTAACCTCTGAAAACCATTCTCCCCAATCTTTCTTGGCTTCTCCCTTCTGGGTTGTTTCTTCTTATCCCTGTTCTGGGACGCAGGACAAATCTACCTTTACTGCACTCACGTGCCTCCTTTTCCCCTCATTTGGGGTCAAGGTATCACTCAGCAAGTGGCCATTACCTTAGCATAGTATTGATATTAAAGAATTGTCCCAGTATCATACACTGGGACTCTGAGAAGTTCCCTGAGAAGTTCCCTAGGACTTTGGACATCTTGCATCTTCTAGACGCAAGGTAGATGCAAAGTACCTGGTTTAGAAGCACTCATGACTGACCCCCTGATGGTTGAAAAACTGTCTAACGCTGGAAATGCAGGAAGGAGCTGACTGCCTTGGTCTATAGGTGACTTACCGTAAGCCAGAGCTGCCGTTCTTCTTTATATCCCCCCGTAAAGGGGAAGGACCATCTTGATGGTACGGAGTTCCACCTAAGGAGAACATCTCCTACCCAGGCTCGCGGAGACTGCGCTGGAGTTGTTGGGATTATTTTTAACGGCCACCGAGTATTTTCGACATCACATTCAAGTTGGTTTATTTCTCACCCCTAATTCTAGGGAGAAGATTGCCTACTTCACCAGGGCGAAGATAAGCATCCCGTCCCTGCCAGCTGATGATGTATGATTACGCCCCTAAAGAAATTATCCTGTCACCTGTTCACTTAGGGAGGGTACAAGACCGAACATTTGTTTTGTTTTGTTTTGGCGGGGGGTGGGGGTGGGGGGTCATTTTGTAACGTAACTGTCAACTCTTAAAGAGCTTTTGTTTCACATCAGATTTTCAACATGTTAATTTGTAAAGTACCTTGAATGTAATTCTTGTATGTTTAAAAAAGAAAAAAAAATCAGATAACCAAAATGGAATAATCTGGTACACAAATGTCGTCCAGTACATACATATTGCCAGTGGGCTGCGTTTTGTAAAAATGGAATAAAGGCAGCGCCCAGCGTATATCCTGTTGAACCAACTGTTGAGAATTAACTCAGTGTAGCAGAAGGCGATTTTGGCTTTTCCTTCATTGTCTCATGAGCAGACTGTGAGGATGGCAACAGGCCATGTGGTATTTTTGTACCTGGGGGTGGGGGATAGCTCTTTGAGTTTGAAGTCAAACGTGAGTACAGCTCCAAGTCCCCCTGAAACAAGGTGTTGCACTCACTCCTGTCACCTGTGTTGAAGCCCTTGTTTCCTTAAAACAATTTCCTTTTTGTCCTTTTGTTAGTCGAAAGGAAACAAAATGCTGAGTGAGAATCTCAGAACACAGAGGAGCAGTGCTCCTGGCTGCCGTGAAGATGTTGTGATTTGTCACCTTAAGGGTAGGGAGAGGCAAGGAGAAAGCCAGGTACCCTAAACACACTCAGATGGACTCGCCAGCGAGCACCTGCTGCCTCTAACACAACCTGGATTTGTGTACGTGTTCAAAGGGGAGTTTCCGGCTGTGCTGCTGAGGTTCTGTCCGAGGTAGGAGCTGTAGGAGCGTGGCGCCCAGGACAGTGGCGCCCAGGACAGCCGGTCCCCTAGGGAGAGACTGCGCCAGCCGTGTGGAGGGAAATGCACTCCTTCGGTGAAAGAGGAATCTTGATTGAATCAAAGTTGCCAAAAAAAATTTTTTTTAGACTTTATTAAACAGACTTCTAACATTTACTAGAAATTATTTTGCAGCTCTCATTTTTAGGGGATCCTATCTGTAATTTGTGGTAAGGAGGCCAAGAGAAGAGTGTGCCTGGGGAGATTACTCACTGGAAGTAAAGGCCAAGACATTTGTTTCTGAAAACAATTATAGATGAACTAATGGAGAGAGAGAAACTGAGTCAAGTGTCCTCCTATGTAGAATTTTAGCCTATCCAACCCAGGCCCGGCTTAAATCCGCAGTGTAGCTCTGCCAGTGTAAAGGCTTTTAAAATAAAAAGTATTTATGCAATTTAAATCATCCTTATCATTCAGTTATAGTGGAAGAGGCAATTTTTGGTTAGCCGTCTTATATAACAAATTAAATCTTTTTTTTTTTTTTTTAGAAATGCAAAAATCATCTTAAAGGAATGGACCCCTTAGGAAAAAAAATGATAAATTCTATTTCTAAGATAGAATCCCTGGCAAGAATTTTTAGTTTCTTGAAAGTAATTATACATATTTTGGAAAGTTCATTTTATCAGAATGCAAATTCAAATTAGGTAATTTCTGAGCCTAGAACTTTAATTGTTTTTTTTCCTCGGCTGTCCCACCACTTATATCTAAATGTCTTTGAAGCTGTAACCGGAGGTGACACTACTTTGAACAAAACTAAGCCTCATGAATTGGCTGCACGCAGTCCTTCAAGGCTGCGCGGTTCATCCTATCAGATGACTAAGGAAAACTAGAAAGAGAAGACCATTCATCCTTGTCAAGGTCAAATGTGAAAGACAGAGGTTTATTTAATGTAGAGCTAAAATAAATGAAGGTCAGCTGTGTTCAGCGTCTTAGTTTGACCGTGAAAATGTTTATAGAATTATGTGTAGTTGTACCGTACGATTTTATTTTCTTCATTTATTTATTTACGGTCTTATTTATGTTCTGTTTAATATATAGTTCGGTTCTGGCCATTTTAAATGTTTGACATAGAAGAGGCTATATCAGAATATTTACACCTTTATAAGTCTTCATCAGATTAGCTGTTAACTTTTTGTGATACAAAAAGTTCCAGACAAGTATAAAAGAATAAAATCTGTCTCAGGCTGGTAGTTAACAGTTGTGACCAAGATGTTTTTGGTTTTATTTTACAAAATGTGCTCATTTCTAACACGAGAAACGAACTTATTTTAATATAATCCTTCTCCACACTTTAAAAATCAGCAATGGTGTTATGTATTTATAGGCAGCTTTTAACAATTCTATCATATTTGTACTAACCCAGATGATTCACAGTGACAAAACATTTTAATAACTTGATCACAAAACCATATGAACCATATGAATTTTAATATTATAAATACTATTTTTTAAAGGTAGAATCTATTCTGCACAGGGTAAAAAGAATGTAATATTTAGTTCTCAAGTCTGAATTATCAGTATGTTATTATAATTTTGTATATCAGAATCTAAGTTACAGGTACAAAAAAAAAAAATATTGCTAGCCAAATGAACAAAGTTTAGCTGAATCTCTGTAGCATGCAAATCAAATTTAAAATCTTTTTTTTGTTTTTTTTTTTGCTATTACTTTATATTGTATTAAATATCGAAAGCTCAGGACTGAACTAAATATTTAATCAGGTTAAATTCTGAATATGTTTCTGTTTTAATTTGTCTCGTCTGTAAAAGTATGCAAATACATCACATAGATTAACTTTGGTTTCTGCACTTTTCCTCTGTTTGTGGGTGGAAGAAAGTTCAGTGTTTCTTGTTCTTTGTTTTTTGTTTTTTTTAAAACAAAGATGCATATTGCCTCATAACTTAATTTCAGTGTCCTTTACTGTTCAACTTCCGTGATTGGTGCCAACAAGAGTTTACTTGAGCCAGGTACTGAGCAAATATCAACTCTATCACGAAGGAACTTCTGAAGCCAGTAGTTGGCTGGAAATAGTTCTTGGTTGGGCGATCTGTGTTGCTGATAGAAAAAGCCTGTTTTCATCGTGCAGAGTAAAAGAGGGCGTCTCCAAGGTGAGCTCTGTGGTCCCTGCCCATCCCAGCCTTGTGCTCCCGTGGGGCAGTGATCTCAGGAGCCCCTTACCCTAAGCCCCCCACACCCGTCTCCCCAGGCACCCTGACCCTGACCTGCAGCGCCCCCTGTGGTTGCTCCACAGAGCAGGGGGGTCGGGGGGCAGCCAGGGCTGAGGGCAACAGCAGCCTCCTACCCCAGAGCCCGCGACACCCAGGCCAAAGCACACCTGTGTGGCAGATTTTCCATGAAATCTCCCCAGGCACCAGATTGCCCTCCTCTGCTTCTGCCCTGGGTGAGGGCAGAATGAAGGAATGTGGCTGGCTTTCGGGGAAGGCTCCATAGAGGCACTGAGGTCTCCGATTACCAAGGAGACGATGCGGCCCACGTCTCTCACCTCTCAGCTTTCAAAGAACCAGCAATTTTTTAGTATGCTCTAATGTACATTCTCCATAAACATGCAACGACTTCAGTTTCAATATAATAGGTGATTTTACACACTTGAACGCAGTAAATGACTAGCAGTAACATTCCCAATTGCCAAAATGATTCATCTCCATGAATAACACCTTCAAAGATATGTAAGCACTAATATAATGTTTTATTTACCAGTTCTGTGCAATCACTGCATCTATTTTAAAATTGAGAAAACTCATCCCCAGTAATGAGTGTGATTACTATTAAGTCTTGAGTGGTTTTGGACTCAGAAGAGAAGATAAAAGTGTTTTACTGTCTTAAAAGGAAATGATAATTTAAGAAGGCAATAGCCACGGGGTTGGGGTGGGGGGGATGCATTTTAGAAAATTAAAAGCAACAGTGACTAGGTGGCTGTGTAGCAGGAGATCCTACCAAATCCAGAGAGGAGTGCGCGTCTCTTGAAGAGTGGACGGCACTGATGCTTTCTGGCTTAGATTTTCAGGTGGGTTTTGTTCGTCTCCGGGTGCTGACGGCGATCCTGCGTTTCTGCCGCCACGTAGTGGCCCGAAGCGCGGGCAGCCTGGGTGGAGCACGCCGCACAGTTCAGCAGGCCCCCTCCCAGGAGGAGGAAAAAGCCAGCAAACCAGCCCAGAAACAGGGCTTCCCCAAACTCCCACCTGGGCACGATCTCCGGCACCGTCTCATCCCAGAACTCCCGGACCGTCCTGTGGGCCACCCAGGACACCGGGACCAGGGCCGCGACCCCCGCCGCCCAGAGCACGGTCCCTCCCAGGATGAGCAGTCCTTTCTTGAGCCCTCGCCGCGACTCTCCAAGCCTCAAGCAGTCCAGGCCGAGGCCGGCGGCCAGCAGGCCCAGGAGCCCCAGCCCGTTGGACAGGAACATGAGGACCCTGGAGACCCTGAGCTCGGCGGGCAGGGCCAGGAAGGAATCGAAGTCCTTGCACTGCGTGCCCACCTCCTCCTGGGTGACGCAGGCTTGCCACAGCCCCACGGTCCAGTTCTCCATTTCGTTCAGGTCCAGGTTGAGGTTCTTCCACTGGGGCAGGTAGTTTGTAAGGCAGGACAAGACCCACCCCAGCAAGGACAAGGAGGCCCCCGCCAACTGCGCCACGCTTCGGGGCTCCAAGGCCATCATCCCCTAGCCCCGCGCCAGAGCCAGAAACCAGCTCCTGCCCTGGGGCGGCCGCGCGGAGTGGGACACCCCAACGCTGTCACTGCGGAGCTCGGCAAGGCGGCTTCATTGTGTGTCGAGGACTCTTGCCAGAGTGGCTATTGTTTGAGTCCGTGTTGACACCGGGCTTCAGAAGAGGACAGGGGACTAAGCCTGCCAACCAGCAACGCCGAGGTGTGGCCAGCGCCACCCGCGTGTCGGGGCAGCTGTCTGGGAAATCACATCAGGCAGGACTCATTCTCCTTCTGTCATTAATACGCAAATGGCTTTCGTGGGGCTCCCGAGCTTTCTAAGGAGTCCAAGAATCAAGTCTACATGCAGGGTGTCCCTGGGCAGTTCGGGTTCGGCTCCTCCCACTCTGCAACCGTCTTCCTGACTGCACCTGTCACGTTGCCATCTCTTAATCACTCTCCTGTTTCAGCACGCGTGTCGCGGGAATAGTGAATGTGGTCACTTTTTAGAAGCAGGTTCAAGAAAAAAATCCGTCTTAACCAAATAAATCGATCAGAAATCTCCTCTAGGCCTTAAACCAGGTGTTTTTTTTTTAAGACTTTCAAGCAGCCTACACCGCATAACACATGAAACCATCCTGGGCCCTAAATATCAAGTCCACTCGCCTACGTGCCTTCCTGTCCAATTCATGCACGTGTGCACGCACATTTTTTTTTCTTTGCTTAAATGTGCTTTCTGGGTTGCAGGAAAAGTTAAGCAATAGGACTTTGTAGGTCAGAATCAACATCTTGGTCGGTACACCCCTAAAGCAAATCTCCCCATGCTGATCCTTTTTAGTTGAACAAGGAAAGTTTTTATCAGGGCATGTGAACTGTCAATATCCAGATTTCAAGCGCAAAATATTTTTGGAATCTTTTTTAGACTTGAGGCTTTTGAAGGAAGAGACAAGAGAGGAGACTGGCCAGTATTCTGAGTCTGAGAGTGCCGTAAAGTACTGAAAACCGTCAGCCCTATAAAACTCTGTCACACGGGGGGCCTGCTAATGTCCTACAAACAAACCACCTCTGTTCAAAGGAGACCAAAGCCATTGTTGTGGCAATAACACTTGGGGATAAGCTGAACATGTGCTGTCGCTAATGCAGGGTGTTCAAAGGATTTGAGATGGGTTTTTCCTTTAGGAAATAGAAACTAGATATTATTATTTCCAGCCACCAACAAAAACAAAAAGGTTTCTAATACAAAATTAACACATTAAAACTTAATACTGATTACAATGGACCACCATCACCACCTTTTGACTTAAATAACCAGATCAATGAACTTATTTTTTGCTCATGCCTATGTAATGCTTACCATGACCATTTTCTTTTACATATAAGACTCGCCTCTTTCTTACTTCTCCAGATTTGGGGAGAGGGGCAGGGGGGATCTAGAATAGAAAAGCAGTTATTTGATGAGAACACATGAGCTGCACAGATTGAGTGACATAACAAAGACTCCACATCATAGTGGATGTGGAAAGATGCGTCTCTCTGGTCCTGTCAGAGTCTCACACTCTCGGGTCTGCGGTCCCATTTTCCAGGTACGGGCACCGAGTTCGTGTTTCTGCCCCTGCGTAGTGGCCCGAAGCGCGGGCAGCCCGGGTGGAGCACGCCGCACAGTTCAGCAGGCCCCCTCCCAGGAGGAGGAAAAAGCCAGCAAACCAGCCCAGAAACAGGGCTTCCCCAAACTCCCACCTGGGCACGATCTCCGGCACCGTCTCATCCCAGAACTCCCGGACCGTCCTGTGGGCCACCCAGGACACCGGGACCAGGGCCGCGACCCCCGCCGCCCAGAGCACGGTCCCTCCCAGGATGAGCAGTCCTTTCTTGAGCCCTCGCCGCGACTCTCCAAGCCTCAAGCAGTCCAGGCCGAGGCCGGCGGCCAGCAGGCCCAGGAGCCCCAGCCCGTTGGACAGGAGCATGAGGACCCTGGAGACCCTGAGCTCGGCGGGCAGGGCCAGGAAGGAATCGAAGTCCTTGCACTGCGTGCCCACCTCCTCCTGGGTGACGCAGGCTTGCCACAGCCCCACGGTCCAGTTCTCCATTTCGTTCAGGTCCAGGTTGAGGTTTTTCCAATGTGGCAAATAAGTTGTAATAATGGCTAAAACCCATCCCAGCAAAGATAAGAAAAGTCCGGCGAATTGCATTGCTACTCTAAAGACTAAAGCCATCGCAACAGACCTCACAACTTCGGCCACCCCTATAGGAGCCACCGTCTGCCGTGGCTGACAGTAGTGTGACGATCTTGGTCCTACTGCCTGGGATATAAGCTTTGGCCATTAACTCTTTGGAAACTCTGAAATGCGTTTTTGTTCTCGAATATAATGTTTCATGTAAAGGACGGAGGACCCTGTTAAAACTATGAGTTAGGCTTTCCGATAAGGATTTGATCTGTTACCTTCCAATTTGCTTGGTAAAATTATATCCCCAATACTTGATGATTATAAGTCTAAGGATGAACAAAGAGGGCTCTATGACCCCTCACCCTAAAATACAACAGAAATCTTTGTGCTTCAATATGGATTAATTAGATTTTAAGTGGTGATAAAAGGCCAGCTCTTTCTGCAACAGGACTTCATTGTAGTAGCTGAATCTGAGATTTCAGGGATGCAAAACAAGACCTTGTAAAGAAAGGTAGACTGTTTCCCTATAATCTTTATTCTTCTTGGACTTCCTCAACCTACACAAGAGCCTGGCCCGCGTTCTTGAGTGTCACAGGCGCTCAGTGGGGACTTGGCAGGAAAGTTTCCTCAGATTCCTTTGAAAGGTGGAGGCTGGTTCACTGGGTTCATTAAAATGAAAAGACCCAAGACTGATGCCCAGAGGTGCTAAGTGAGAAGGGGAAAATCCTGGGAAGCCCTGGATTTCATTCTAAGATTTCCTCCATCCTCGTTAAGGACTTGGGTAAAGCATGATTTCTTGTGTCTGAGAGGCAATTTTTTTTTTTGGTCCGGATTTGAACTGTCCTCGCTGTCGTGTAAGCCACATAGACAAAGCAACCCCAGGCAGGAAGATTCCTGGCAGGTTCAAGACAAAGGTTTGGGTGTGGAAACAAGAGCCACAAGGGAGCTGACCTTTGAGGCGCCATCTTGTTTGTTCTATTGATTTAGGCCACACCTTGAGAGCATACTTCTGCGGAACGTGACCCTCAGAGAATACAGGGCCTCTGAGCTGGGATAAGAAGCCACATGCTCCAGAGTCCCAGAGCTGTGCCAGGCCCCACACACCCAACCCCACTCTGCACGGGGCCCCGGGCCTCCTGCGCTTGCCACCAGAAGGCGGGCTGTCACAGGCTTGTGGGGGACAGGACGTGCAGGTTCCTCAAGGGGACCCACTGCCCTGGGAGATTCTAAGCTGCTGAAACAGACCCACTGCCCATCACACCCCAGCGGCTGAGTCTAGTGCAGGATCAGAGAAGAGCTTTTATGATGTTGCGTGATAGGAGATGGGAGAAAAATGAAACCCCGATCCTGATGGATCCAAAGTAAGTAAGAGTCATTAGGTGAATGGTGCTTCCTTCAGCATTTTCTGGCATTTTAGGTTAAAAAGGAAGAGGAGTTCTTAACTTTCATAAATTTTCAGAATCCCTTAGGTACATCACTGTCCTCAGAGTGCTAAAATAAGAGGTGGTTCCGGTTTGTGTAAAGACCTAAGAGTCCAGAAAGGGCTAGTGATTTGTCCAGGGCCTTCTCACCAGGAGCTGGGGTAATGGTGAGCTAGAACTCTCCTTCCAGGAGGCAGCCAGGACACAGAAAGCTCTTGAGAGCAATCATTAGCAGTCACTAGGAGGTGATTCTTGATATCACATGAAGCTTTTTTTTTTTTAATGGAATGGAATAGACTGCCCTGTGGCAGTAATCTCTCCTTCCCAAAAGTGTATGGGGATAATTTCTGGGTGCTTGGATGGCTCAGTTGGTTGGGTGTCTGCCTTCAGCTCGGGTCATGATCCTAGAGACCATAGGATCGAGCCCCATTTCAAACTCCCTGCTCAATGGGAGTCTGCTTCTCTCTCTCTCTCTCTCTCTCTCAAATAAATAGCTTTTTAAAAAAATGTTAAAAATAAAATAAGGGGATCCCTGGGTGGCGCAGCAGTTTGGCGCCTGCCTTTGGCCCAGGGCGCGATCCTGGAGACCCTGGATCGAATCCCACGTCGGGCTCCCGGTGCATGGAGCCTGCTTCTCCCTCTGCCTGTGTCTCTGCCTCTCTCTCTGTGTGTGACTATCATAAATAAAATTTAAAAAAAAATTTTTTTTTAAATCCTTAAAAAAAAAAAGAATAAAATCCTTTAAAAAAATAAATAAAATAAAATAATAAAATAAAATAAAATAAAATAAAATAAAATAAAATAAAATAAAATAAAATAAAATAAAATAAGGATCATTCTCGGGGCACCTGGCTGGCTCACTCAGAACATGCAGCTCTTGATCTCAGGGTTGTGAGTTCAAACCCCACGTTGGGTGTAGAGATTACATAAATAAATAAATATACAAATAAATATTTTTTAAGAAAGGCTAATTCTCACCTGTCAGGGCGACCATGGGGGAGGTTTCTGCCACAGTGGGGGTCAGGCCCAGATAATCTCTACGTGCTCCCTCAACTCATTTATTCTTTCAGCATTTAGAAAAATATTTTTGAGCACCTCCCACTGGCCAGACTTGAGTGCTAAAGACAAGACCAGGATGGTTGCTGGCCCTGCCCCTGGCTCTGCCCCTGTGGCTCACACTCCAGTAGGAAGAGGCCACCAGGAAACAAGATAGTTTAAAGAACTGCAAGGAGCGGGGGTGTGAGTTCCAGGGCTGAGGAAACCTCAGTGCAGCATCCCTGGGCCTGGACAGTGTGAAGCCCCCACCCCCACCTTGGGGAGGCCCCAACTCCCTGTGTCAGTGCCAGTGGGGGGGGGGATTAGCTCCCAGCCCATCACTCTCAGGGTGGGGGTGAGGATCAGGGTGAAATTCAGAAAACAAGTATTCCCACCACACTGTTCAGTGTATGAAGGACTATGTTATCTCTGTCTCTGGAACATTCATCTAAAAACAAAAACCCGGGGCACCCTGGTGGCTCAGTGGTTGAGTGTCTGCCTTCGGCTCAGGGCATGATCCTGGGGTCCCGGGATCGAGTCCCACATTGAGCTCCCCACAGGGAGCCTGCTTCTCTCTCTGCCTGTGTCTCTGCCTTTCTCTCTGTGTCCCGCATGAATAAATAAAAAAAATCTTTAAAAAGCAAAACAAAAACCCCAGTTTACTGAGAGCCACACATCTTGGGAAAGCTCTCAGGAACAGAGGCTCCACGTCTCCTCCATCCTCGGTAGTGGAGTAGCATGGTTCTGGAAGAACTTGGGACTGGAGGTACTTTTGTGGCCATTTTTGGAAGACAAATCTGTCACAAAAAATAAATCCGATTGACCCATTAATGTAGCTCTTGAGCACATCTAGATTATAGGAGATACATGGCAAGCATTGCATATAGAGGATGCCCTTTCTCTCCTCGGTTTTATGGTCGTAGTCGTTTTTTTTTTTTTTTTAATCTATTCATTTGAGACAGAGAGAGACAGGGAGCCCAAGAAGGGGGAGAGGCAGAGTGAAAGGGAGAAACAGACTCCCAGTGAGCTGAGAGCGGACGTGGGGCTCGATCTCATGACCCCAGGACCATGACCCAAGCCAAAGGCAGACACGCAACCATCTCAGCCACCTAGGTGCCCCCAATTGTATGTTTTATGCTCAAGATTAAGTCTGTGGTCATCACCAAACCATCTGGGCTGTTGAAACTTGACAGGTGCCACCCATGCTGTGCCAGGTTCCCCTCTGGTGCTTGCCCTGTCCTTCCTACTGGCCCCAGGGCTGCCATCGGACACAGGGGTCCCCGCAAGGGCTCACTGAGCCAGCCTCACGTGTTCAGATCCCTTCTCCGTGGCAGGCACCGTGTGAGAGTCAGGGGTGCAAAGATCTGTCCTCTAGCAAGACCAGCCCGAAGAAAAACACAGTGTGCTAAACACCCTAAGAGAGACCACACTGGGGAAGGGACGGCTGCTTCGGGGGGGTGGGGGGCGGACAGGCAAAGGTGTTTGGGGGTTGCTCCTGAGAGTTGGTGGGTGGTGCATGGCAGGAGAGGGAGGGAGCCCCTAGAAGGTGAGGCTGGGTCTTGGGGCACACTTATGCAAGCTAAATCTTTTAGATTTGAGAATATAGATAATTAAGAGCCTCGGAAGGATTATAAGCAAGGCTGGGCCATGACCACCCCCTCTCAGCAAGCATTTGCTAAAGGGGAGAATCAGCACTTCTCCTAACAGGTGCCCAGACTTTCCCGTCATTTGACATAAGAGCCAAGACAAAGGGGTTCCTCCTGCCAAACACAATTTTTGTAATCAAAAGAAAACCTATAACTTATTTGTTTTTTTTAAAATACTCCCTGTCCTGCTATATAGATTCTCACTATTAAGAGTGTGAGCTCACCGATAAAGACAAGACACCCTGTTGTCTTCACAGCCCCCAGAGCACAGCGCCAAGTGCTCAACAAATATTTGTCTAATAAATGAATAAGGCAGGTCCTTCAAGATGATAACAAACGTCAACACGGAATGCCACCACTGTGACAAATGCCCGTCCCACTGCCAGTCACCTTTTGTAATGCTGATGACACAGCCCATCCTGGTTTATCTGAGCATGACCTGCGAGAGAAAACGCTGCCCACACATCCTCAGTTAGCAAACAAGAGTGTCCTATTCCGGAAGGGCGTCAAGGTGGACATAGTCTGGGTTTGGGAAAATGACAGAAGGGCCGGAGGTGCGCCCAGAGGCTCGCTGGGTCCTGAAGATAGATGGAGGCCTTCTCTTCCCCTCATCTTCATTATTTTTATTTTTCTAAATTTTCTACAAACGGTACAGGATTCTCAAAAGAAGAAAAAGAAATGTGATAAATTGGGGGTGGAGGGGAGCTCTGCTGGGGCTAAGCCTTTTGTCTTTTGTCAGGTTGTAAGACTAGGTAACCATCATCAAGGGCCTCGTACTTGCCAGGTACTGTTCTGAGGGCTCGAACTCATGTTAGCTCATCCCGTCCCCACCACCTCCGAATGCAGGAGCGCTAGCAGCAGACCCATTTTGTAGGTGACGGAACTAAAGCCTCAGAGACAAGTACCCTGCCCACGGTCAGAAGGTCATTTATAGAGCTGTGGATGCAGGTACCTCAATTTTTTTTTTTCCCAGAGCACACAGGGAGGCTGGGGCTGGGTTCCTGAGTCTACACTTCGCAGTGTTGATCCAAGGAGGCTAGGGGCTTATTCCAGCTTGATTTTGGGGTTCTGTCCCCAGCCGTGTGCCAGTAAACATTTAGTAGTGGCTCTTGGATTGTGGGAGCCCTGGTTTATAGACTTCTGCCCATTTCTGTGGTATAAATACTCTTTCCGTGACCAGTCCCAGGCTACAGATGTGAAGTCAAGGAAGGTGTAGTTGGGAAGAGATGTGCTGTAGCGTACCATGATACAGTAGTGTTACCAAATAGACATAATAGGTGTAAACAACCTCAACAGTGTAGGTAATGACTGAATCAAAATCATTAGGAAATGAAAATTCTAAGAATAAATATTTTGTTTCTAATATAATTGAATTGTAAGTTTATATAATTTGACTTTTTAAAAGATTTTATTTATTCATGAGAGACACAGAAGAGAGAGGTAGAGACACAGGCAGAGGGAGAAGCAGGCTCCATGCCAGGAGCCCGATGTGGGACTCGATCCCAAGACCTCAGGATCACGACCCGGGCCAAAAGCAGATGCTCAACCACTGAGCCACCCAGGCGCCCCCATATAATTCAATTTTAATCAAAGCCATGCTTAACAACCCACTCCCAGAATGCCTGAAAAATTAACATGCGGCTCATTCGAGCCAGCACGAGGCAGCTGCGGCCCATCACTGGGGCCAGCCCAGACATCAAGGGTCAGAACCTCCCGAGGGAGCTGGGGTTGCAGCATTCTTCAGGCTAACCATCTCCCGCAGGAATCCTCGAACATTCTGATGCTTACCATTTGAGAACCAAGACCCAGGGCTTTGCAGCCAGGAACTCAGGCCTAGGACCCTTCAAAATCGTTGGTTGAGCGTACTACCCCCGTACCCCGAAGCTCAGTCCAGGGGCTATGTACAAGGTGGAAAGGCGGTTGATCTGGTCTAGACTTCGCCAACCCTCTTCCTTCCCCACCTACCTCTTGATTATTGCTGTTCTGCTCAAGGTGACTCGCCCCTTATGCCTTTCTGTTCCAATCTCCCAAACACCACCAGCTCTGTGACTCTCGGGCCTCCAGACATTTAAGACATCGATGGTTTAAAAAAAAAAAAAAGTGTTAAAATTCAGAGAACTTATCAATGACTTGATTTGATTGGTTTGATTTATAGGTGCCAGGCAGTCTATTAGTTGAGTGTCCCTGAAAGTTTTACCAAACAATTTTGGGAAGAAGGAAAAGGAAAAAGATCTAGTCCTTGCCTATTGGAATAAAAAAGGGGGGAGCAGGAAGGAAAATGTCAGAAACAGTAAAGAAAAATATTTCTGGGGCGCCCAGGTGGCTCAGCGGTTGAGCATCTGCCTTTGGCTCAGGTCGTGAGCCCAGGGTTCTGGAATCGAGCCCCACATGGGGCTCCCTGCTCGGTAGGGAGCCTGCTTCTCCCTCTCCCTCTGCCCCTCCACCTCTCCCCTTGTGCTCACACTTTCTCTCTCAAATATGTAAATAAAATCTTTAAAAAAAGAAAAATATTTCTCTATGTCTAACATAAACAAGTATAAACTAATTACTGCTCTGCAAGCTCAAGCACGTGCACCAGGGCCTTTAAACCCACAGCAGGCGGCTCCTCTGATCTCTGGGGAGTCCGCACCAGGAAGTGATTGCCAAGGGCCTGACATGGCCTGTTCAGGACATTCTGGGGGTGAACGGACAGAAGCGGGTGGCAAGGGCACATTCCTAGGGGACAGATCTGAGAGGAGGTGGGGACCCTTCCCAGAGACCTCACCGTTGCTGCCCTGTAGCTCCCAGGCCAGAGTCCGGATGTACATAGACCCCAGGACGCATCCGCACACATACTCACTCTGGTCTGTGGGCAGCTCCGGGTGCCCTGAGTCGGTTCCAGGCGATGGCATTTGGGAGAGGACGTAGGGGGAGCCCAGGCCCTGCTAACTGACCGCCGCCTGTGCTGGCGGGAGGGCACGTGCGGTGCGGACTTCCAGCAGCAGGTTTGAAAGCCCCTTCTCATCGCTGGGCGTCTGGGGGCAGAGTGTTTCTGAAAACCCAGTTATCTGCTGTTTCTGCCCCCAAAGCCCCAGCTGAGATTTTGTTCCAAAGCTTAAAAAGACTCACGCTTGAAAAATAACAAGCGATGTCCATTCTGGGGAGTGAAGGGAGCATCCTGTCTTGCAGCTCCCGAGAGGACCGAAAGGGAATAAAGGGTCACCCTAATAGCCAGATTTATTGACCACTTACTGCTTGCCAGGCACTCGGAAAAGGACCGGATCTGTTATCTTCCTTATCCTCGCAAGAACTCCGCGATGTGGCCACTCTTATTACCTCCATTTAGCAGATAAGGAATCTGAGGCCTAAATAAGCCAATTAGCCTCCCAGACGTAGAGCAGAGGTGGAAGCCCCAACCCATCTAACACCAAAGCCCTGGCCTTACTCATTTAATACCGTAAAAAGCCATCTTTGCCCAGGGGCATGACGGCCTCTCCGGTTTTGTCCGGAAGCTTTGCAGGCTACCAGCACCCACGGAGCCCCGTGCCTCGTCCTGGAACCAGGGCCAGGCTGCGAGGGCACCCCCGCCCCGGGGACCCCACCGCTGGCCAGGAAGCCGATGCCCGCAGCAGGTTAGGGCTGGAACTTAGAAACTGCAGCAGCAGAGGGGCCTGGGGGTGGGGTGGGGGGCCTGGGCCTGTCGGGGCCAGGGTCACCGTCTCCACCCACTACACAAATAGAAATGAAAAGCCGTCTATCTCAGGGTTAACCGGGCTCTCCTTGCCAGTCCCCCCGGAGGAATCCAGCCTCCCCATCCCGACGGCTAAGTTCCAGGTAACAGGTGCGACGGCCTCGGCCCTACTCTCGGGCAGCCGAGCGTCTGGGGGCTCCGGGGCAGCCGACGCCTCAGACACCACGGCGGCCTCGTTTCCCAGCAGGGCTGAGGCCTGAGGAGCCCACGCACCTGCTGGGGGCCAGGGCCGAGGGGAGACCTGGCTTCTGCTCCGCGCTCCCCGCTGCTGGGTCCCGGTGGGAGTCCACGCCCCAGGCGTCCCCCAACCCTCGGAGGACTTGGCCTTTCTCAGGGAGAGAGACAGAACCCCTAATGAATGTGACCCAAGCACCTGCCAGGGATGGAAACAACTGCGCTAGAAGCAGGGGAGGGGCGGGCGGGCTGGGGCCGGGGGCGTGACCCCGGGTAGAGGGGACAGGAGCAAAGGCAGGGCTGTGGTGGCGCCCGGTCTGGGACCCGCTTGACGAGCGGCCTGAGGGAGGATGAGGTACACGGGAGGTGACACTAGAAATGATGGGAGGGGACACTAGAAGAATGAGCCAGGGTCACGGTCATTCAGTCATTCAACGAATATTTATTGAGCAGCTACGATGGGTGACACACTGGGCTTGGCCCTGGTTAAGAAATGCACGGTCTGGGGGCGCCTGGGTGGCTCAGTCGGTTAAGTATCCGACCTTGATCTCAGTTTGGGTCTTGACCTCGAGGTCACGAGTTCAAGCCCTGCGTTGGGCTCTGGGCTGGGCTCGGCTCCGGGCGTGAGGCTACTTTAAAAAGAGAGAGAAAGAGAGAGGGACACAGAAGTGCACCGGCTTGCCCCTCGGGTGGGGACGGAGATGGCACATGGTGAAACAGTGAGCGCCAAACTGCCGAGAGTCGCAGAGGCACGGAGGGTGGTCGCGGTCGCGGAGGGTGGTCACAGTCACGCAGGGTGGTCACAGTCATGAGGGTGGTCACAGTCACGGAGGGTGTTGCGGAGGGTGGTCGCAGAGGCATGGAGGGTGGTGGCAGTCAGGCAGGGTGGTCACAGTCACGCAGGGTGTCACAGTCATGGAGGGTGGTCCCCTTGGCGGGGACTGCAGCCCCGACTACCTAACTGTCCCACTAACTCCTACCGCCCTGGGGAGAAGAAAGGAAGGAGAAGAATCAGGAGCTCTTGTCTGATATTCGGAGTGCTATTTGTCACCTGCACAGGGATGCCACGCGCGTGGCTGGACCAGTGCCTCAGGTGCTCAGAGATCTGGGCTGGGGACCGACACTGGGGGGTCTTTGGCCTTCCGATGGGATTTGACAGCATGGCCAGGACGCCATCCCTGAGGGATTATGACGGAAGAGAAGGGGGCTCACGGCGAAGCTCTGAGCAACACCAGCCTCTCGGAGAGGGTGCAGGACCGTGAGGTGGCGCAGGTGCCTGGGAGGGAAGCACCAGGGCATAAGCAGATGTGGAGTGAGGACCTGGGACAGGAGGACATCCCAAGACCGGTGGCCTGACCAACTCACCTGACGCCCCTGAGCAGCAGAGAAGACTCCTCTGGGTGGCAAGGGCCTGACCCTGTATTTCATGTGAAGGCACGTTTGCGCTTTGTCCTCCAAGGACAAAAACTTTAAAAAGACTCTGACAACAAGCTAGAGAGATGGGTTAGAAGATTCTTCGGTAGTAAAGGTAACACCACAGGGGCCTAACCGAGGGTAAGAGCAGTGAAAATGAACGGGCAAGAAGAGACAGTCAAGGTCCCTGGAGTCGCTAGACCCTTGTGACCTATAGCGTGGAGGCAAAGAGCTTTCAGTATTCACACATGGACTGTGACATCCTTTTTTTTTTAAAGATTTTTATTTATTTTATTCATGAGAGACACACACAGAGAGAGAGAGAGAGAGAAAGAGAGGCAGAGACACAGGCAGAGGGAGAAGCAGGCTCCACGCAGGGAGCCTGACGTGGGACTCGATCCCAGGACTCCAGGATCACGCTCTGGGCTGAAGGCAGGCGCTAAACCGCTGAGCCACCCAGGGATCCTGACTGTGACATCCTCAAGCAAGACGGGAGCTGGCGGGGTAGGTGGCACAGGCGGGAGGGTGGCCCGGGCAGAACGGAGTCATTGTGCCCATCGTACGTCCCTGCGGCTTGACGGGTTCCGGGCCCAGCGGAGAAGCGGTGGCTGCAGGAGCGGAGAAGTGGTGGCTGCAGGGGGAGTTTCAACACAGACCAGTGAATAACCATCGAAGCTCCGGCTGCGATGAGCTTCCTCACGGAAAGGATGCAAAGCAAGAAAAGCAGAGGCTCACTGAGCAGGAAGGCTGTGGAGGGGTGGAGGTGGAGGCGGACCCCGGACTCTTCAAGCCTCTGGTAGATTATAGGATCGCTGGGGTTGCCATCAACCCCAGCCTTTCTGATGCCCTGGCTGACTTTGGAGAACCCAGGTGTAGACTCCACTGCCAAGTTCCTGGGCTCACTCGTGGAGGTTGGGGACCCCACATGATCCTCATTCCCCACCCTTAGAGAGCTCTGGACTCTGTGGACGGAGGAGGCTGCGGTCCTGTGTTCCACAATGACATTCTTTATTCTTTTGTTAGATTTTTTTTTTATTTATTTATTTGACAGAATGAGAGAGAGAGAGAGAGAGAGAATAAGCAGGGGGAGTAGCCGAGGCAGAGGGAGAAGCAGGCTCCCCGCCGAGCAGGGAGCCCGATCTGGGGCTCGATCCCAGGACCCTGAGATCATGACCTGAGCTGAAGGCAGACGCCCAACCAACTGAGCCCCCCAGGCCCCTCCCCGAAGGATTTTAAAGGAAATATCAGCCTAAGGACTCACATTAGCCTTAGCTCTGAGTCGCAAAATGAGGGATTTCTGGGAATAGAGGATAAAATCTGAATTTGCATCATTGCCTAGGTCAAGTTTGCCTGAGGGCAACGTGGAGGGGAGCACCGGTTACACAGAATGCTGCGGAATCACCCTTCCCTGGGGCTGGGCAGCCAGTGAGCTGTCAATTCTGTTCCCTCTCTTTAAACAACAACAACAACAACAACAACAACAAAACAGGCTGTAGAAAACGTAAGAGGGTTGGGGCCCTGGTGGAGGGCGGCGATCCCGGGCAGTCGTGGTACCTCATCCTCAGGGAGCCTGGAGTCCGATCCATCTTGGCTGGAAATACGAGTTCAAGGCCCAGGCGAAACCCTATGGACAAGCGGTCAAATGAGTTAAGTACCTACAAGCAATCCGGGCCTGGCTTTAAGCTTCTGGAAACTGTGATCTCCAGCCTGGCAGGGTCACTACACTCAGATGCTCACCAGGAAGAGGCCGGACATCGCCACCACAAGGTGGGCATCCCTTGGGGCAGAGGAGGGGACAGGCCCTCCTCAGGGTAGGGGGGGCTTTGGGGACCTGGAGTTGGGAGAGCTCTGCTTCAATCATGCCTGAACCCCAAAACTCAAGGAGCGTGGAGCAGAGGGATGGAGCTCAGGTCACTTGCTTACAGAACCTTCTAGAGCAGTGAGACTAACCCCCCTCTTAGCAGCCGACCATGTCCTGGAGACTTAGGAGCTCTCAGGGCTGAGTGGGCCCTGGCCGGAGGGCCTGAGGGAGGGGGGTACCTACCTCGGTCTCCCCACAAAAGCGCACCTGCTGCTGCCAGGTCCACATGTCTTTCCCAACACAGGGCTCTTTGTTCTCGCTACAGATTGTTCTATTCCGGTTTCCCCGAAAACAGTGTGCTAAGGGAGCCTGAAGGAGGTTTCGCTCATAAATCCTCTTGCAAAGGAAATCCTTGTATCCCCGTGATATTTTTTTGTTATGGTCTTTTCCTTCACAAAGTCCTTGTTATTGAAAGCGCTTAAAAGCATCACATTGAACAAAAATCACATTGGCTGCCCTAACGCCTCAGCGAAGCTCGATCTTAAGGTGACCTTTCACTTCTCTTCCGCCGACCTCCCCTCCTCCCTTCTTAGCCGTTTGTCTCAGGAGCCTGGTGCCACCAGAAGACAGGACAGCAAGGATGCAACTCCTGCCCAAACCGGCTAAATCCCGCACGACCCTCCAAAGCGCCCAGCCCCTTCCTCCAGGCAGCCCTCCGGGCTGGCTTGCAGTGTTCGCAGGCCAGAGGCCACTGCAGCCTCTTCCCTGCAAAGCAATAGTCAGCCTTAAAAAGGAAGGAAATTCTGACACTTGTTACAGCACGGATGAATCTTGGAGGCCTCATGCTAAGAAAAATAAGCCAATCACAAAGACAAATAGTGTATTATTCCACTTATGCGAGACAGCTCGAGTCAGATTCAGAGTCGGAAAGAATGGTGGTGGCCAAGGCCTGGGAGGTGGGAGGGGAGGGGGAGCTAGTGGTGAAGGGGGTCAGAGTTTCAGGTTTGCAAGATGAGAAAGTTCTGGAGACACCCAGTGGTGATGGCCTCTCGACAATATAAGTGCCCTTAATACCCCTGAATTGTAAACTTAAAAATAATAAAAATGAGGGGATGAGGGATTCCTGGGTGGCTCAGTGGTTTAGCGCCTGCCTTTGGCCCAGAACGTGATCCTGGAGTCCAGGGATCGAGTCCCGCATCAGGATCCCTGCATGGAGCCTGCTTCTCCCTCTGCCTATGTCTCTGCTTCTCTCTCTTTCTGCATCTCTCATGAATAAATAAATAAAATCTTTAAAAAATAATAATAATAATAATAAATATAAATTAAAAAAAAAACTCTTTGCTGTATTATTCTGGCCCCAAAGCACAGGGGTCAGTTTTCTATAACATTGTCTCTTTGTGCACCTGGTCCTGCTCCAAGGCTGCTGCCAAAAAAGCCTGCCCACCCCCACCCCCACACACCTCGGGTACAAGGGAGAAGGTCTGTGCCAGCAACCCCCCTCCCCATCCTGGAACCCACCAGAATAAGGCTGCCCTGGGCCGTTCCCAAAGGAAGCACTAGTCCACTGTCAATATAAAGCACCTCTGAAAAGCCCCTAATACTCCTAAAAATGGTCCTACTTCCAAACCTTTACACGGACTCTTCACACCCAGAGAAGGAGACTTTTCCATAAAACAAAGGGTTATTTAAAGGAACAGAAGAGGGGCACCTGGGTGGCTTGGTCAGTGAAGCATCTCCTTTGGCTCAGGTCGTGATCTCAGGGTCCTGGGATCGAACCCCACGTCGGGGTCCTGCTTCTCCCTCTCATTTTACCCCTCCTCCCTGCTTATGCTACCTAACACTCTCTCTCTAACAAATAAATAAAAAATCTTTATAAATAAATAAGTAAAGGAAGGAAGGAAGGAAGGAAGGAAGGAAGGAAGGAAGGAAGGAAGGAAGGAAGGAAGGAAGGAAATGGAAGAGGCAAGCTCTGGGATGGGAAGACCTGGATTCAGCCCCTACGTGACCTGAGACAACGTAGGTCACGCCTGTGAGCCTGTCTCCTAGGCTGTGTATGAAGGTGACAAGAGTAGCAGCACAGGACCATTGAGAAGGTGACGGTGAGGACCAGGGAGGGATATTTATGGAAATCACAGAGCACATAGGAGGCTCTCGATACATGACAGTTACTCTTTTTTTTTTTTAAGATTTTATTTATTTATTCATGAGAGACACAGAGAGAGGCAGAGACACAGGCAGAGGGAGAAGCAGGCTCCCTGCGGGGAGCCCAATGTGGGACTCGACCCCAGGACCCCAGGATCACGACCTGAGCCGAAGGCAGATGCTCAACTGTGGAGCCACCCAGGCGTCCCACAGTTACTCTTTTTATTCTGTATTTTGTCTTCAGATCCACCTTCAGAGGGTGATGTGAAACTGCACTTCTTGGGCCGGGTGGTTTGCCACAGGCACTGGCCGAAACAGGGGGCCCTTCCCAGCCTTTGTACAACGGGAGTCCTCTAAAACTGGGGCCTCTGTCATCAGAGAAAGCTCGGCAGGCAGGCATGGCCCAGCTCGCCTGCCCGTGCACGTGCTCTTTCCCCTTAGACACGAGTCAACGGACCTCTCATCGGGGTGCTCCTCTCCTGGCAGTTCGGGGCGACTGTCTCACTCGTCTGCAGATGAAGAGGATCAGATCCCCAGGCCATCAACTGTGGTTCCTGTGGCCACCAACCCACCTGCTCGACCTGTGGCTGAGGCCGGCAGGCTGGATCCAGAGTCAGGGTTTCCCACCATGGTTCCCTAGGATCCTGCTTTGGGACAAGGGCACAGAGATTACCAGCACAAAGATAACAGACAGGAAAACCTTATTTCTAAAATGAGGAAAATGGATTAAAGACACTGCAAATGTGAAAGACTTTGCATCTGCCTCCAAAACTTTACATTTATCCATCCAACCATCCATCCATCCATCCATCCATCCCTTCCAGTACCAGGCACCCTCGTCTTGAGTGGCTATAATGAGCACGTCGGGGATACCAGGCACAGGGAGTCAGAGGTGGAGAGGAGGAGTCCTCACTGTGCAGTGGGTCATGGACCATTCAGAGAGATGGACAAGCAGAGATGATGAGAGGCAGCGTGATACTGTGGAGCAAGCGGGGTGGGGTGGGGGGAGCCCGGGAGAGGTGGTGGGGATGAGGGAGAGGACAAGGGGCACTCACTGAGAGTCCTGTATGCACACTGGGTGATGTGTCACGTCCACATGAATGGGAGCCTACGGGGCAGGGAGGAGCCAGGCAGAGGGAACAGAATGTGCAAGGCCCAGCGATCAGAGATCACAGCAGATCCCCAGGCTGGGGAGGCTGGGGGCAGCCACCAGGGAAAGGCTGGACTCAGGGCTTCATTGAGCATCCACAAGAGGCCTATGGATTCCTTTCAGAATACTGTGGGGTGTTTTGTTTCTTTTTTTTGTCTTGGGAATTTTTTTTTTTTTTTTTTTTTTTTTTTTTTTTTTTTTTTTTTTTTTTGCAGTCTATCCATTTTATTTATTTATTTATTTTTTTTTTACTCTTCCCAGCTTTATTTTTTTTTTTTATTGGTGTTCAATTTACTAACATACAGAATAACACCCAGTGCCCGTCACCCATTCACTCCCACCCCCCGCCCTCCTCCCCTTCTACCACCCCTAGTTCGTTTCCCAGAGTTAGCAGTCTTTACGTTCTGTCTCCCTTTCTGATATTTCCCACACATTTCTTCTCCCTTCCCTTATTTTCCCTTTCACTATTATTTATATTCCCCAAATGAATGAGAACATATAATGTTTGTCCTTCTCCGACTGACTTACTTCACTCAGCATAATACCCTCCAGTTCCATCCACGTTGAAGCAAATGGTGGGTATTTGTCATTTCTAATAGCTGAGTAATATTCCATTGTATACATAAACCACATCTTCTTTATCCATTCATCTTTCGTTGGACACCGAGGCTCCTTCCACAGTTTGGCTATCGTGGCCATTGCTGCTAGAAACATCGGGGTGCAGGTGTCCCGGCGTTTCATTGCATTTGTATCTTTGGGGTAAATCCCCAACAGTGCAATTGCTGGGTCGTAGGGCAGGTCTATTTTTAACTGTTTGAGGAACCTCCACACAGTTTTCCAGAGTGGCTGCACCAGTTCACATTCCCACCAACAGTGTAAGAGGGTTCCCTTTTCTCCGCATCCTCTCCAACATTTGTTGTTTCCTGCCTTGTTAATTTTCCCCATTCTCACTGGTGTGAGGTGGTATCTCATTGTAGTTTTCATTTGTATTTCCCTGATGGCAAGTGATGCAGAGCATTTTCTCATGTGCATGTTGGCCATGTCTATGTCTTCCTCTGTGAGATTTCTGTTCATGTCTTTTGCCCATTTCATGATTGGATTGTTTGTTTCTTTGGTGTTGAGTTTAATAAGTTCTTTATAGATCTTGGAAACTAGCCCTTTATCTGATATGTCATTTGCAAATATCTTCTCCCATTCTGTAGGTTGTCTTTGAGTTTTGTTGACTGTATCCTTTGCTGTGCAAAAGCTTCTTATCTTGATGAAGTCCCAATAGTTCATTTTTGCTTTTGTTTCTTTTGCCTTCGTGGATGTATCTTGCAAGAAGTTACTATGGCCGAGTTCAAAAAGGGTGTTGCCTGTGTTCTCCTCTAGGATTTTGATGGACTCTTGTCTCACATTTAGATCTTTCATCCATTTTGAGTTTATCTTTGTGTATGGTGAAAGAGAGTGGTCTAGTTTCATTCTTCTGCATGTGGATGTCCAATGTTCCCAGCACCATTTATTGAAGAGACTGTCTTTCTTCCAATGGATAGTCTTTCCTCCTTTATCGAATATTAGTTGCCCATAAAGTTCAGGGTCCACTTCTGGATTCTCTATTCTGTTCCACTGATCTATGTGTCTGTTTTTGTGCCAGTACCACACTGTCTTGATGACCACAGCTTTGTAGTACAACCTGAAATCTGGCATTGTGATGCCCCCAGATATGGTTTTCTTTTTTAAAATTCCCCTGGCTATTCGGGGTCTTTTCTGATTCCACACAAATCTTAAAATAATTTGTTCTAACTCTCTGAAGAAAGTCCATGGTATTTTGATAGGGATTGCATTAAACGTGTATATTGCCCTGGGTAACATTGACATTTTCACAATATTAATTCTGCCAATCCATGAGCATGGAATATTTTTCCATCTCTTTGTGTCTTTCTCAATTTCTTTCAGAAGTGTTCTATAGTTTTGAGGGTATAGATCCTTTACATCTTTGGTGAGGTTTATTCCTAGGTATCTTATGCTTTTGGGTGCAATTGTAAATGGGATTGACTCCTTAATTTCTCTTTCTTCAGTCTCATTGTTAGTGTATAGAAATGCCACTGACTTCTGGGCATTGATTTTGTATCCTGCCACGCTACCGAATTGCTGTATGAGTTCTAGCAATCTTGGGGTGGAGACTTTTGGGTTTTCTATGTAGAGTATCATGTCATCGGCGAAGAGGGAGAGTTTGACTTCTTCTTTGCCAATTTGAATGCCTTTAATGTCTTTTTGTTGTCTGATTGCTGAGGCTAGGACTTCCAGTACTATGTTGAATAGCAGTGGTGAGAGTGGACATCCCTGTCTTGTTCCTGATCTTAGGGGAAAGGCTCCCAGTGCTTCCCCATTGAGAATGATATTTGCTGTGGGCTTTTCGTAGATGGCTTTTAAGATGTCGAGGAATGTTCCCTCTATCCCTATACTCTGAAGAGTTTTGATCAGGAATGGATGCTGTATTTTGTCAAATGCTTTCTCTGCATCCAATGAGAGGATCATATGGTTCTTGGTTTTTCTCTTGCTGATATGATGAATCACATTGATTGTTTTACGGGTGTTGAACCAGCCTTGTGTCCCAGGGATAAATCCTACTTGGTCATGGTGAATAATTTTCTTAATGTACTGTTGGATCCTATTGGCCAGTATCTTGTTGAGAATTTTTGCATCCATGTTCATCAGGGATATTGGTCTGTAATTCTCCTTTTTGGCGGGGTCTTTGTCTGGCTTTGGAATTAAGGTGATGCTGGCTTCATAGAACGAATTTGGAAGTACTCCATCTCTTTCTATCTTTCCAAACAGCTTTAGGAGAATAGGTATGATTTCTTCTTTAAACGTTTGATAAAATTCTCCTGGGAAGCCATCTGGCCCTGGACTCTTGTGTCTTGGGAGGTTTTTGATGACTGCTTCAATTTCCTCCCTGGTTATTGGCCTGTTCAGGTTTTCTATTTCTTCCTGTTCCAGTTTTGGTAGTTTGTGGCTTTCCAGGAATGCGTCCATTTCTTCTAGATTGCTTAATTTATTGGCGTATAGCTGTTCATAATATGTTTTTAAAATCGTTTGTATTTCCTTGGTGGTGGTAGTGATCTCTCCTTTCTCATTCATGATTTTATTAATTTGAGTCTTCTCTCTCTTCTTTTTAATAAGGGTGGCTAATGGTTTATCTATCTTATTAATTCTTTCAAAGAACCAACTCCTGGTTCTGTTGATCTGTTCCACAGTTCTTCTGGTCTCGATTTCGTTGAGTTCTGCTCGAATCTTTATTAACTCCCTTCTTCTCTTGGGTGTAGGATCTATTTGCTGTTTTTTCTCTAGCTCCTTTATGTGTAAGGTTAGCTTTTGTATTTGAGTTCTTTCCAGTTTTTGAATGGATGCTTGTATTGCGATGTATTTCCCCCTTAGGACTGCTTTTGCTGCATCCCAAAGATTTTGAACGGTTGTATCTTCATTCTCATTAGTTTCCATGAATCTTTTTAATTCTTCCTTAATTTCCTGGTTGACCCTTTTATCTTTTAGCAGGATGGTCCTTAACCTCCACGTGTTTGAGGTCCTTCCAAACTTCTTGTTGTGATTTAGTTCTAATTTCAAGGCATTATGGTCCGAGAATATGCAGGGGACAATCCCAATCTTTTGGTATCGGTTCAGACCCGATTTGTGACCCAATATGTGGTCTATTCTGGAGAAAGTTCCATGTGCACTTGAGAAGAATGTGTATTCAGTTGAGTTTGGATGTAAAGTTCTGTAGATATCTGTGAAATCCATCTGTTCCAGTGTATCATTTAAAGCTCTCGTTTCTTTGGAGATGTTTTGCTTAGAAGACCTATCGAGTATAGAAAGAGCTAGATTGAAGTCACCAAGTATAAGTGTATTATTATCTAAGTATTTCTTCACTTTGGTTAATAATTGATTTATATATTTGGCAGCTCCCACATTCGGAGCATATATATTGAGGATTGTTAAGTCCTCTTGTTGAATAGATCCTTTAAGTATGATATAGTGTCCCTCTTCATCTCTCACTACAGTCTTTGGGGTAAATTTTAGTTTATCTGATATAAGGATGGCTACCCCTGCTTTCTTTTGAGGACCATTCGAATGGTAAATGGTTCTCCAACCTTTTATTTTCAGGCTGTAGGTGTCCTTCTGTCTAAAATGAGTCTCTTGTAGACAGCAAATAGATGGGTCCTGCTTTTTTATCCAGTCTGAAACCCTGCGCCTTTTGATGGGGTCATTAAGCCCGTTCACATTCAGAGTTACTATTGAGAGATATGAGTTTAGTGTCATCATGATATCTATTCAGTCTTTGTTTTTGTGGACTGTTCCACTGAACTTCTTCTTAAAGGGGAATTTTAAGAGGCCCCCTTAAAATTTCTTGCAGAGCTGGTTTGGAGGTCACATATTCTTTTAGTTGCTGCCTGTCTTGGAAGCTCTTTATCTCTCCTTCCATTTTGAATGAGAGCCTTGCTGGATAAAGGATTCTTGGTTGCATGTTCTTCTCATTTAGGACCCTGAATATATCCTGCCAGCCCTTTCTGGCCTGCCAGGTCTCTGTGGAGAGGTCTGCTGTTACCCTAATACTCCTCCCCATAAAAGTCAGGGATTTCTTGTCTCTTGCTGCTTTAAGGATCTTCTCCTTATCTTTGGAATTTGCAAGCTTCACAATTAAATGTCGAGGTGTTGAACGGTTTTTATTGATTTTAGGGGGGGATCTCTCTATTTCCTGGATCTGAATGCCTGTTTCCCTTCCCAGATTAGGAAAGTTTTCAGCTAGAATTTGTTCAAATACATATTCTGGCCCTCTGTCCCTTTCGGCGCCCTCGGGAACCCCAATTAAACGTAGGTTTTTCTTCCTCAGACTGTCGTTTATTTCCCTTAATCTATCTTCATGGTCTTTTAATTGTTTGTCTCTTTTTTCCTCAGTTTCCCTCTTTGCTATCAACTTGTCTTCTATGTCACTCACTCGTTCTTCCACCTCGTTAACCCTCGTCGTTAGGACTTCTAGTTTGGATTGCATCTCATTCAATTGATTTTTAATTTCTGCCTGATTAGCTCTAAATTCTGCAGTCATGAAGTCTCTTGAGTCCTTTATACTTTTTTCTAGAGCCACCAGTAGCTGTATAATAGTGCTTCTGAATTGGCTTTCTGACATTGAATTGTAATCCAGATTTTGTAACTCTGTGGGAGAGAGGACTGTTTCTGATTCTTTCTTTTGAGGTGAGGTTTTCCTTCTAGTCATTTTGCTCAGTGCAGAGTGGCCAAAAGCAAATTGTATTGGGAAAAAGAGAAAAAGAGAGGAGAGAAAGAAGGAAAGAAAAGAGAAAGAGAAAAAAAAAAGGGGAAGAAAAGAAAAAAAAACGAGAAAAAAGAAAAAAAAAAAGAAGAAAAAGAGAACGAAAAAGAAAGGAGAAAAAAAGGGGGTGGGGGAAGGAAACAAATCAAAAAGCAAAACAAAACAAAAACAAAAACAAAAACAAAAAGAACCACAGGGGAGTATCTTCTGATTCTGTGTTCTTTAAGTCCCTTGGCTTCTCCTGGAAGTTGTCAGTCTAGCTGGTGTTCTGGGGGAGGGGCCTGTTGTGCTGATTTTCAGGTGTTAGCAGTTGGGGGAGCTGCTGTGCCCCTGCCTGGTGCAGGGCTCGGTGGGGGTTGTTTACCCCGTGAGGCCGCAGGAGGAACAGCCCCAGTGGCGGGGCAGCTCTGGAAACCTGGATTCAGCCCCCGCAGGAACTCCGGAGCTCTCCGTCTGCAGGGCCTGGAGGCTCCGGGGCGGGGCCGCTGATGTGCTCAGCTGGGGCAGGAGCGTCCTCGCTGTCCTGGGCCCTCCCGGCCTCTGCCTGTCCCGGGGGAGGCGGGATCCTGGGCTGTGTCCCGGCGCCCTGTGCTCCGGAGCCTGCGCTGGTGGATTCGCGCTCCCGGGCCGCGCAGCCCCCTCCGCGGAGCCGCCGCCCGAGCCCCTCCGAGCTGCTCCTGGAACCGCGCAGGCCCCTCCGCACGGAGCCTCTTCCTCTGCCCGAGCCCCTCCGAGCTGCTCCCGGGGCCGCGCAGCCCCCTCTGCGGAGCCGCCCCCGAGCCCCTCCAGCTGCTCCGGGTCCCGTGGTGCGCGCTGCAGCCCTTAGGGAGCTCGGGGCACTCTCCTGCGCGCGCAGTTGCTCTGTTACTGTCCCCGGGAGCCCGAGGGCATCCTCGCCCTCCTGGGTCCTGCTCCACCTCCCCGCGAGCCCCTTTCCCCCGGGAAGGTCGGTGCAGCTCCTGCTCCTCCGGGACGGGGCTCTCCTGTCCTGGGGACACTCGCCCCGGCCTCAGCCCGGCTCCTCGCGGGCCCCTCCCCCTTGGAGGCCTTTGTTTCTTTATTTCTTTTTCCCCGTCTTCCTACCTTGATAGAAGCGCGAACTCTTCTCACTGTCGCATTCCAGCTGTTCTCTCTTTAAATCTCAGGCCGAATTCATAGATTTTCAGGATAATTTGAAGGTTTTCTAGGTAGTTTGGTGGAGACAGGTGATTTGGAGACCCTGCTCTTCCGCCATCTTGCTCCTCCCCCCCCGGAATTTTTTTTTTTTTTAAGATTTTATTCTTACACAATCTCTACACCCAAAGTGGGGCTCAAGCTCACAACCCTGAGGTCAGGAGTCCCACACTTCACTGACTGAGTCCCCAGGTGCCCCCAGAAAATGTTTTTAAGTACATAAAATAGAATACGATACAATGAAAAGATAAAACACATAAGTTGACAAAGGAAAATATTTACATTGGAATCCAGCAATCAAAATATTTTTAAAATGGTAATAGATGTGCTTCTTTATTGACTCATTAAGTAACAAGATCTAGCAAAGAGGTGACCAGTACCATAGTTTCCAGACAGCGATAATAGTTAATAGTTAACTATTGCAGCATATCTGTAACAACCGTAATATAATATGAAAATGTCTGTGGTTTCCATCGGCGTCAAACTATCTGTACTACTAAACCGCTGTGGTTTGTTGTTCATCATTAAAGGGAATGCTCCATTTCAGTTAGAAGTCAGTAGAAAATTAAAAAAAAAAAAAAAGAAGTTAGTAGAAAATGTCCAAGAGTCCCCTTGTTGGAGCTTGTGGATTCCAAGGGTACAAACACCTGGCCCAGCTCATTCACTCCTCCTGCCCCACCTCCTCCGGCCCCTCTCGAGACACATTAGCTGGTGTTCACTGTCCTTCTCTCTCTCAGAACATGAGCTCCTGGCGGGCAGGAGTTCGCCTTTTCACCTCTGACTGTCCAGAGCCTGTCAGAGGCAAGTGTCTGTATATAGCAAGGCGCCCTGGAAATGTTTGTTGAATGAATGACTGAGTCATGTCACACTAAGAACTTCATGCTTTGGAAAGGGATTTGAGGGTGAGGTTGGAGTGGCAGGATGAGATTTTTCTGCAGTACTACCTCTCTGCTCCATCTGTTCTGGCCCAGATGAGGGGTTGATTTGGATGAAAGAGTGACTCCGGCGCTTCCAAAGTTTGTGTGGGACCTGCCATTCCCATCCATTCATGGGATTCCTTTGAATCCCTTACCATCCATTCATTCCGCCAATATTCCCAGAGAACGAGCCAGATGACAGGCATTGCAGCAGCATCTCTGGCTCACACACAGGGGCAGGGAGGTCGTCCCCTTGAGCCTGGAGTGTGACCCATGAGCAATGTTTCACATCTAAGAAGTCACTTGTTCCTTCTGGCATTGATGACCACCCCATGAGAACGTGCCCCTCGAAAAGAACTGCCTCCACTCGTCCCCGGAAGAGAAGAGAAGCACAAGAAGCAGTGCCTGGTGCAGAGCTCCAATTCCTACTTCATGGACACGAAGTGCTCAGGATGCTACAAAATCACCGCCGTCCTTGGCCATGCACAAGGGATAGTTTTGTGTGTTGGCTGCTCCATTGCCCTTTGCCAGGCTGTTGGAGGAAAAGCAAGGCTTATAGAAGGATGCTCCTTCAGACAGAAGCAGTATTTAATATGCCCTGGATCAAAATGAGTGGGAAACTATCCCAATAAACAAATTTTGGATTAATAATAATAATAATAATAATAATAATAATAAAGGTAATTACTTGTTAACTACTCAGATACATATGTACTGTGCGCTATGAATGCTCTGGACAGCTGAATATGGCCCCTCCTTAAAAGACGGTATATAAGCTTATAGGGAAGACAAGACATCACCTAATAACTAACCTAGAAGGTAAAGATGGGGAGTCCTTTAGGCCACGTACAGATTACAGGAGATGCCTCAAAGGGGATCAGGGCCAGCTATAGAAAAGAAAGCAATGGATGGATTTGGGAAAACATCTCTAAGAAAGTGGTCTTTGAGCTTAGCCCAAGAAGTTGGGCAGGATTTGAATAATATTAATTTTAAATGGTTTATTCCTTGCCAGGAGAGTGATTCCAGATTGGAATTCTTTATCCTACTGCTTGACATTTCCTTATTAAAAATCCAGCTCACGCTATCAGATATTGTGAATAGACCTCCCTTATTTGAATTTTATCCCATGTGCTTTCAGCATTTGGTGAACGCAGTCATGACCCCTTACATAATTTGAAATTTATTCTTGTAAGGGTGGCAGTGTGAAGCTTTCAAACTGTTCTATAACCCTTATAATAAGCAAAAGATAAAGGTACTTTACTTTGCTTGCAGAATTCGTGCAACTCCTACTTGCACTTTTAACAACACTGAAGAAAACCATGGTCCTGGGGACAAAACCAGGCAGATGCTAAGACCTACTATGGAAAAACAAAAGTACATTGAGAATTAAAAGTAGAAGGAGATCTCTAATAGCCAGGAACTTAGTTTCATGCCAAAGAGATACTACAAAATATGAGATATAACAGTAATACATCATCGTTTTGAAGCTCAAAACCAGAAAAGAATGGACTTTGAAAATGTATTCCAACAGTGTTTGCAAAACTTGAGGAATTTATAGGGAAATATTTTTTTTTAGTTCTCCCAGAACTTGTTCGTGAGCCCCAATTTGAGAAAACGTTGACTTAGGAAACATAAAGGCTTTTTCTGAAAATATCAAACGTAAATTATCCTGGTGAGTTTCATCTTTAGTAAGTGCTAATTTTAAAAACATCACTAAAACAAAACTACAAAATTAAAATCTTGCAGATGTGTAGGCATCTTTGATTCCCAGTTGGAGAAACTCTCTATTTTAGAAAATTATAATTAAAACAAGGAGGATCTTTAATTGCCTGAGAAATAGTAGTTCCTATTGTCTTAAATGATGTGATATCCCCCCTAAAAATTAATCTTTAATTATAAATGGCAATACCTTATGGTAGAGACAGAATAGTAGAATCAAGGAAGCCTAGTTTTACTTAGTAGTTTATAATTTATATCCCACCTAACCTACTACTTCTTTAAAGAACCTAAATTTGGCTAAGACAATTAAAAATTCTGCAAAACAAGAGTGTTGCAAAAATTTTTATTGATTTTATTGATTTATCTCTTTCCCACAGAGCATGTACAACTTTAAAATTTTGAAGATTACATTAAAACATTGGTTTATGCCGCCATTTTTAATATCAAAGGCATAGTAAGTAAACTCTGTGCTTTTTTTTTTTTTTTTTAAACTCTGTGCTTAAGTGAGCACTAATGTGCATTTTGTCCACGAGGCTAAATGAAAAATTACTATTAACCTACTTACCACCCTTGTGGAAAGTTAGATGGGCGTGGATGGGAAATAATATTAATTTTTCCCAGTCTGTTTTGCAGGTATGACTAGTGATCTGTTTCTGTCTGCCATCCCCACCGACTGGATGCTTGAGGAAGGTTTGGAAGGCATGGCCATATTCTATTCCTTTCTGGAAGCTTCTATTCATATTCTATTCCTTTAGAATTCATATTCTTTTCCTTTCTGGAAGCAAATCCCTAGTGCATTGGGTTCTTCAAAGACCATTTTGCCACGAGCACCTGATGCAAGGCTTTGACCACGCGGCCTCCCCTTGACCAACACGACCTTTGCTCTGTGCTGGCTACATTCTTGAGAGCTCTGGTTGGCACTCCCTTGGCATTGCCTTCCTTGTTCTTAGACCTAGATTCAGCACAGCCCTCAGCTCTAATCCCTTGATATTTGTTTATTTGGTTTTGTATTCCTTGCAGCTGCCTCACATTAGAATTTCTGACCCCCTGCCCCTGTACAAGGACCTCTGCCTGGTGCCCAGAGATTCTAGAACTTTGCATTTGCTCATTAATGTTTGTGGACTAAACCGAGTGGGGTGGTAAGGAGAGGACTCGGACCTCAGACGGGGTATGTGTGCAACGTCCAGAAGGGTCTTTGTAGATCAACCTAAAGGAAAAAAAGGACAGCTGCTTCCTCGAAACAAGGTTGCGATTGATGGATTTTCTGGTTAATTTTTTTAATTTTCTGGGCTTGTTTCATTAAAGTCATTAGAACAAAGATGATGGCCTGAAAAAAGTGTGGAGGAAGTGGTCCTGATTTTACTGAAGCTGAAAGATAACTGCGGAACTAGTCGCCGGCCAGACCCCAGCCCTATCACCCAAGTGGTGGGTTCTCTCCCTCCTCAGCACCGTTTCCCAAATAACCAAACAGTATTTGACAGCAAGCAGGTAATTTAATCAGAGGCCAGAGACGAAGAAGGGGAGCTCATGCTCTCAAGTCACCTGCTCCCCAAAAGTTCTCATGGTTGGGGTTTAATGAGGTTAGGGTAATTAAGGGGCTGGTATGCAAGCTGATGCAAACTGATGCAGGAGGTTTGGGGGGGGAGGGAGGAGGCTCCTGAGAATCAGAGTGCTGCCCCTTTTCTTCCTTTAAATGGGCACAGTGAGATCTGCTGCTGCCCTGGTAGGTGTGTTTTTTGTTATTACAATTAAAGTTAATGATCCCAAGGTCCTGTGAAGGGTTCGCACTGCATCTGAACTGGATTAAACTGTCGAAAACTGGGTTATTAGGGCTTGTTTGGAGCTTGTTAGCAAGTCCCTGGTGACTTCCCTTGCTCCTGCCCCAGGAGTCCGGAGGGCGCACTTGTCTTGGATGTCTCACAGGTTGCTTCAGCCCTGGATTGCCGTACACTGTGTGCCCTGATGGCCACTGTAAGTACCAGGGCTGATTAATTCACCCTCCCATTCATTCGTTCACCCATTCTTTCACCAAATTGAGCCATGCACCTGATACTGCACTGGTCCCCGGGGCAACATGGTGCAGCTGCCACAGCCTAGTGGGACCGTGTAAGGAGGAGGAAAGGGCAGGTGCAGCTGTCCCACAGACAGCAGCTCCTAACCCAGAACAGCAGGTCGGAAATGAGCTTCTTGGAAAAGAAAATATCCCCATTATAGGGAGGAGCAAGAGCAGCGAGTGGGGAGGGCATCCTGGCTGAGGAACCAGCAGGTGCACAGGCTGGGAGGCTAGGGGCCCCAGGGTGTGTCAGTGACTCTCTGGTGGGATCATCTTGGGCCCAGCCCAAGAATCTCCACAATCGTGAACATGCCACAGAAATGAAGCAGCCACCGTGCTGTGTGGGTCGAATCATATGTCCACCCGTGGGGACCTCCAGGCACAGTCACCGGGGCAGCTCTAGGTCCGGTCACCATTTGCTGCGGGACAGATATTGTTGATTGTCGTAGATCCTCAGCCTCAGCAAACCAACACCCCCAGTCCCCGTGTGACTTCGTAGAGTCCCCCTCCAGGACCAAAAGTTCTCCAATTCCATCCATGTTTTCATAAAAACCAAACCCATCAGACAGACTCCAACCACCTTCTGGAAAAGTGGGTCAGGAGGCTCTCCGAAGGGAGAGTTTGCAGGTTTAGACTGAAACATAAGCAAATTTTGGAGTCTCTGCACTCAGGGACAAAATATGTGGAGTCTGCACTCATGGGGTGTCAACTGCCTGCCTCACACAAGCGGTCCAAGGTTCTTTACAAGTTACTTCTGTTAAAGGGGAACCAGAACGGAACCCCAGTGGGGTGCCTCTTAGATGACCTGCGTGTCCCCCCTGGCTATGGCTCACGGTGTGCTTTCCTGTTGGGATCCCTACACAGGCCTTGGACGTCTGGCCCCATGCCAAGCTGATGGATTTCAAACTTCCAGCAATGATAGAAATGTCACTTAAAATAATCCATCATCTATTAAGCTAGCACAATCTTTTTTCTTTCTTTCTTTCTTTCTTTCTTTCTTTCTTTCTTTCTTTCTTTCTTTCTTTCTTTCTTCTTTCTTTCTTTCTTTCTTTCTTTCTTTCTTTCTTTCTTTCTTCTTTTCTTTCTTTCTTTCTTTCTTCTTCTTTCTTCCTTCCTTTTTTAAAAATAGAATAAAGCACAATGCTGGCAGGACTTTAAGGAAATGAGTACATGCATACCCAGCTGGTGGCTCCTTACACTGCTTCTTCTCTTCCTTGAGAAAAACTGGACAATATGTAACAAGAGCTACAGAACTGTTTGACTCAGTAATTCCCTTTTGGGGAATATGCTACAAGAAAATAATGCCTAAGAAAGAAATCCTAATATGTACACATACATACACAGCAGTTGCAATTTAATATGGTGTAAAACTGGAAACGGGCCAGCCACACAGAAAAGGGGAAATGACTGGGCAAATTATACAGTGATATGAAATACTCCGTGGCCATTCACAACAAGTACGTGGATCACGTCAATGCACTCAGGTCTGAGTATCTCAGCAACGACAGAATGTAAAAGCGCCCTGTACATGCTGAGTGCGACTATATTCTTTAAAGTATGTCAGTATTCTACGAACATCAGAAGAAAACCTAAAAGGAAAAAGGTAATTTAAATGTTTATTGGGTTCTTTCTTTGTATAGCTACTCAAGTTCATCATTTAAAAAACACATTTTTTAAAAAGATTTTATCTATTTATGTACGTATGTATGTATGTATGTATGTATGTATGTATTTATTTATTTGAGAGAGAGAGAGAGCGCACGCTGGGGGAGAGGCAGAGGGAGAGGGAGAAGCAGACTCTCCACTGGGCAGGGAGCCTGCTGCAGAGCTGGGATCATGACCTGAGCTGAGGGCAGATGCTTAACTGACTGAGCCACCCCGGCGCCCCTAAAAATCGCATTTTAAAAAGGCAGATGGGAATGTGTCTCTTTAGAAGGAAAACAACCCAAACCTGGGAGCAAGGCAGCCCTGTAGCCCTGGCCGGTGACAGCACTGAGAGGTCATCGAGCTGACATCGGCAATGCTGCTTGGTCCCTGACCTGCACGTTGTGCTTGCACACCTGCCTCGGATGGGATACACACAGCTCTTTGCTCTGGGCACAGGCCCAAGGCCACGGAAGCCACAGATCTCATTTCTGTTCCACATAGCGCTGGCGGAGATTAAGCAGGGGGAGGCAGAAAATGTCCAGTTTGATTTAGAATGCCACGATGTCCTCCTGTCATCCCAGACCACCCGTCTGGCTGGGGTGGCATTTGCTGCGCTGGAATGTAAAGAAGTCACATGCAAGGAAGCGAATGAGCAACAAGCCAATATTTAGGATATTTAGGGTCTAATAACTAAGAAGCATATGGGCTCCACTCCTGGTGCAAACTGGGACTTTCAGGAAATAGTCACCATCAATTCTCTTTTTTTCATTCTATTACTATTAAATTCCAATCCAAAGACTACTTTTGTGGTAACAGCTTTATTAAGATATAATTCATATACCATACAATTCCCCCATTTAAAATATAGAGTCTAGTAGTTTCTAATATATTCAGAGCTGTGAAATTATTACCACAATCAATCTTAAAACATCTTTATCACCCCAAAAAGAAACCTCATTCTCTTTAGCCATCCCTCCCTAATATCACCCCTAGAAGTAGACAACCACTAATCTACTTTCTATCTCTACAAATTGCCTGTCCTGAATATTTCCTGTAAGTGGATTCATACGATATGTGGTCATTTATTTGTATCTGGCTTCTTTCACTTAGCATAATGTTTTCAAGGTTTGTCCATGTTCTAGCAGGCAACAGTACTTCATTTCCTTTTTATGGCCAAATAATATTTTATTGTGTGAATAGATCACCTTTTATTTGTCCATTCATCAGTTGATGAGCATTTGGGTATTCTACTTTTTGGCTATTATTAATAATGCTGCTATGAACATTCTTGTGCAAGTTTTTTTATGGACACGTGTTTTCATTTCCCTTGGGTATATCCCAGGAAGTGGAATTTCTGGATCATATGGTGACTCTACATGTAACCTTCCGAGGAACTACTAGACTGTTTTCCAAAGTTGGCTGCTCCCTTTTACATTCTCAGCGGTGCGCGAGGCTTCTAACTACTCCAAAACTTGCCATTATCTATCGTTTATGGTCTAGTCACTCTAGTGAGTGTGAAATGGTATCCCATTGTGATTTTGATTTGCATTTCCCTGATGGTGAATGATGTTGAGTATCTTTTCATGTGCTCATTAGCCATTCATAAGTCCTCTTTGGAGAAATGTCTGTTCACTTCTAATCTTTTGCCCATTTTTAAGTCAGGCTGTCTTTTTATTTAATGAGCTGAAAGAGCTCTTTATATATTCTAGATGCAAGTCCTTTATCAGATGTGGGATTGGCAAATATTTTTCTCCCATTCGGTGGGCTGTCTTTTCACTCTCCTGATGGTGTTCTTCAAAGCACAAAATTTTAAATTTGATGAAAATCCACTTTATCTATTCCTTAGTTGCTTGAGTGCCAAAGACTCTTGAGTGTGGTTGAACAGAGGCATTCATTCTGTCCTGAAGTTTCTGAGGAAATTTAATTTCATTTAAAATTTCTGGACTCATCATATTATACATCCCGGTTCTGCATTCAGAAAGTTATAAACTCTATGAATATACTCCAGCATGATTCACTAGAATTCCAATTTACAATGCTCTGATTGGGGACCAGGCCACGTTGAGTGACGAAAAGTATATCCCTCCCTGGGAAGTCCCTGAGCTGACCTCCATCACTGCTTCTCTAAGTAACTTTCCAGAATCTCCACAAGGACCAGAAGATATTGCAGTTCCCAAAATAAAACATGTATACTATTTGTTCCTGCAATTCTATATCTGGAAATCGATTCTGAAGACATCCTTACACAAGGGTAGCTGCTCAAGCATGTCCATTGCAGAATTACTTTGTAAAAGGGAAAACATTAAGCCTCATCTAAATCTCCATCCATAAAGGACTGACTAAATAAATTTTTAGTGTGGGAATCTCTGAAGCAGTTTAAAAAAAAAAAAAAAAAAAGACCTTTAAGTCTCGGCTTAGAAAAAATACCCACAATATATAGTTTACCAAAAAAGCAGGTAGAAATACTACTTTATTTTTGTAAAAAAAAAAAAAATATTGGGCATTGTTGAAGATTAAGAGGATAATTGCATTGTGCAAAGGAAATATGGCTTTCGTGGTCTCTGTTTTCATAATTGATCAAACCTTCATCAGGTAACCCATGCCTCCAGCTGAGGGAGCAGAATTTAAATCATCTAGTTAACATTTCACTTTCCCCCAGTTTGGGTGGCCTTTTAATTTCAGCAGTGTCTATCCAGTATATAAGTCAACTCAAGGGGGATCCCTGGGTGGCTCAGCAGTTTGGCACCTGCCTTCAGCTCAGGACGTGATCCTGGAGTCCCGGGATCGAGTCCCACATCAGGCTCCCTGCATGGAGCCTGCTTCTCCCTCTACCTGTGTCTCTCCCTCTCTCTCTCTCTCTCTCATGAATAAATAAATAAAATCTTAAAAAAAAAAAAAGTCAACTCAAGGGTCAAGTTCCAGAAGAGACATTCCTCCCAGCCCTTTCTTCCTGCCTATGTTGGCTCCTGGGTGCATGGGAAAGGTTACGTCCTCCTGACCTTGGGGCTGAGGTCCACCATGGAGGTCCCCTTCTTCATTTCTGCTACAGGGTAGATGTTTCCATCCTTGGGGTGTATGGGTGCTCTTCCTGGAGTGAGGGCAGTCTGCACCTCCCTCCATACACCCCCTGGCTTCGGGACTTCGCACACCAAGGATGCCTGGGCTCTCCTCTAGGTATGATCGGGGCCTGGAAGCCCTTTCTTGCTGTCTCACTTCGCCTTTTGCCAGGGTTCTGGATGTACTTCCAGGTCTGATTGTGATCTCAGGGAGTGTGTGGCAGGAGAGCCCCTCACATCTCCCATGCTGACTGGATCCCCTGCCTTGGGAATCATGGGATCTCCTGGCTTTCTTCCACTCCCCTTGCAGGAGCCAGGAGCAGTGCCTGGACTTCCTCCGCAAGCCCTGTCTCACCTGCCATGCACTGTTACCACTATGATAGTTCATTGCCCGCAAGGGCTGGTTTCTTCCCTGGGCTGCAAAGGGCCTTCTGCATTCACCCCTCAGCCCTCCTCTCCTGCCTTTCAGCAGGGGTGGGAACCCAAAGACACCTACCAATGTCTCCTGCCACTTCTCCTGCAAGCTTCAGGAGGGCTGGTCGTCCTCCTCATGCATTCTCCAAGGTATCTCATCTGCATGTGGCAGGTGCTCAGCAAGTATCACTTTAATAAATACAAAAAACTTCCCAGTGAGGGTGTTGAGGAGGGGGCCAGATGGACACTTCCCTTCTTTTCCTTTCTGGTTCTGACTTTCTCCTGGCCACGGGCAGCTCTCAGCTTCCCCAGCCCTGGAGCCCTGGTGTGAACAGAAACAGAGAAGAGGGAGCCCCCCACGAAATGTTACTCCTATTGTATTAGTGTGCAAATGTGATGATGACTATGAGTTTGCTTGTATGTGCAAAGAAAATGTTCAAAAGGACGCCCCAGAGAAGTTATCCTTGTGGTATGTGAATTTCAGGAGGAGCGTGGGGGAAAGACATAATTTCCTTTATACTGTTCACTATTAGAACATTTTAAATGAGCAGGTTTACTTTTTATCATTTTGGAGGCTGTTGGTTCAGGGAAGCTGCAGCTGGGCTAGCTAGAAACAGGGCATCCTGTGCAGTTGGCTGGGGGGTACATATTTGGCTTTCTCTGGTTGACCCTAAGTCAGAAGCAGAGACAAAAATCAGGGAAATTGTCAGTTATTAATCAAATCCTGGCTGTATGGGGCTGATGGCAGGGGTTATTGTTTGGCTTCCTGGACCAGGGCTAGAGACAGATGCCTAATTGTTGGAGAGCAGGCTGGCTTCTTGGGCTGGTTACCATAGATAATGGGTTGGCTTCCTGGGCTGGTTACCATAGATAATGGGTGAGTTTCCTGGACTGGTTACTGTAGATAATGGGTTGGCTTCCTGGGCTGGTTGCTGCAGATTGTGGCTCTGAGTTCTATTTTTATATACCGCCTGGCTGTTGTCCATTTGTGTATTCAATCTCTCAGGCTTGACATAGAAAATTATGATATTTGTACAACACACTAGGGCAAGAAAAGGTATCTGCTCAGTTTGGAGGCTTCACGTCCTGCCTGTCACCCCTAGGGCTGGTGGGAGTGTACATCGTCGTCGGTGCATCTCACCCAGGCACAGCTCTCCTTAACCCCCCTCAGCCTCAGCTTATAGACACATGGAGATCCTCATTCTCTCTTGCAGGGCATTGTAGGGATTAGATGGAATAATGTATGTAAGGCGCCTGTTACAAACAAGGTATTAAATGATGGGAGTCCACTGTCTGTTGGGCGTGTGGCTACTACCACCTTCAGTGTAATTCATGCTATAATTGATCCTCAATGTGAAAAAGAATTATCACACAGACTGTCGGCAGTTCACACAGTATGAATCAACTGGACCTTAGAATTTGCAGAACAGGAGTCCAAAGACAGAGACCATGTGCTCAATTTGGCTTTCTCAGTGTTTCTCTAAAATCGAGACAACATTTAAAATTGCAGAGAATCAGGGGCCCCTGGGTGGCTCAGTCAGTTAAGTGTCTGCCTTCGGCTCAGGTCATGATCCTAGGGTCCTGGAATCAGCCCCGCATCAGGTTCCCTGCTCAGCATAGAGCCTGCTTCTCTCTCTCCCTCTGCTTGTGCTCTCTCTCTCTCTGTGTGTGTGTGTCAAATAAATAAAATCTTAAAAAAATAAAATTGCAGAGAATCCACATTAAAAAAATTTTTTTCTGGCTTCTGTTGGAGATCCAGAAGGCTTCCTGATAGCTGCGGGCCACACTGCCCCATGGCTGCCATCAGCGGTGCTTCGATATACACGGACAGCTTCTCATACCTTTCACCACTTCCCCTCGTCTGGTCCAAATCCTTCCACCACATCTACCGGGCTCTTATTTCAACTAGAAAAGCTTTAACACATCATTTTACTTGAGTCTCATAAATGAATGCCTTCTTATTCCTGTTTTATATGGCCAATAGCTTCATTTTCTATTAAAGTAACTGTAAATAACAAGCATTTTAAAGTATATGTTGTCCCACTTTTTGATCCCTCTTTAATGATATTTTGGCCCTGGAGAGCCTAAGGTATGTTCTGCTGGTAGAGCAGCCACTCTGTTGGTAGTGCCCGTTAGGACTGAAGGTCAGGTCCTAGCCTGGTTGCCTCTCGGCGAGCAAGGAAGGAGAAGGGATGAGCCTCAGGGCAGAGAGTCACAAGCCCCACAGACGTGTGGTTAGCTATATTTATTTGTAGGTGTAAAGACCATTTCTACATGTTTTAAATGAGAGTGAAGTGTATCTGTATTGGTTTTTCTTATACCTGGCCCATTTTACTCCTTCGCGCTACCTGCCTGACCCCTATGGGCATCTGAGTTTGTCATCTCGCTGTCAAAGATTGTGTGGGCTTGACTCAGAGGCAGATGCCAGCCGAGGACGGTTTAGAGGGATGTGTGTGAGCCTACAGCCACTGCTGATTTGTGCAAATCCCTGGACAAGGGGAGATAAGGGAGGAGTAACTTGCTGAGTGGGGCGGAAGCCTTCACACCAGACAAGGTCAGCGTTGGTAGTCAGTCATTTAATGGAAACAGTCCCAAAGTGGAGAATCATGAGAAATGATACACACTCATCTTAGTCAGTCAGATCATTTCACTTTCAAAGACATAAATACACATTCATCCACTCACCTTGGGACGTCAGGCCAGGCTATTGAGGAGACTGTGGTCTGCTGACCAGAGCAACTCTTTGACTTTCATGCAGAAACCACACCGGAACGTGGTACCCAGCAAGTCTGCTCCTTGTTTTCCTTAAAGTGAATACTTAAGGCACTTGAGCATTTCAGGCGCAGAAGACGTCGAGAGTCTTATGGCTTTCCCCTAATCTCCTTTAGTTGTTTCACCAACACCTAATACAGGAGCAGTCTGGAGGTACCTTTATCAATTTTTTCCAAAGCATTCAAACTAGTTTTCATCGAAACAAACTTTATTCCCATTCATATTTAATCAGTTTCTGTGAGATATAGATAAATCAAAACCAAAGAGGGGTGTTGGGGTGGTTCAGTCTGTTAAGCATCTGCCTTCGGCTCAGGTCACGATCCCAGGGTCTTGGGATTGAGCCCCACGTCCAACTCCCTGCTCAGCGGGGAGTCTGCTTCCCCCTCTCCCTCTGTCTGCTGCTCCTCCTGCTTATGCTCTCTCTCTCTGTGTCAAATAAATAAATAAATTCTTTTTTTTTAAGTATGGTAAAATAAATCAAAACCAAAGAGAAAAGACCCAACCAGGTTTAAGAAGAAGCATCGCTAACTCAAGGCAAGTGCAACCCAAGTGGGGAGAGTCCAGCTCCAGGGAGCAGCCCACGGGCTGCACCTGCTGCGTGGGGCACCCCCAGGCAGGCCTCCGAGGGGCCAGGGAGGGCAACAGGGAGAGCTTCGGGCTGCCCGTCTGCTTTTAGGGGCGCGGGGCAGAGTAGTGCCGCGGGAAAAGCCTTGTCTTAGCAGTCAGGACACCAGCCCCTGACTTTGGTTCGTCCCCTAACCCTGTGACGAGAAGGAAACCTTTTGGATTCTCTGGTCTACCCCACCCACCGCGCCAATCCAGGGGCTGCCGGAGAATCACACGACGACACGGCCTACTTCCCTGAGGGACAGAAGCAGTCGGAGGCCCCACGCGCTCCCACCGTGGGACCGACCCACCCCTGTGCCAGGTAAGCAATTGTAATTAAGCCCACTCTCTCAAAGTCAAGACGTGGCCTTTCTTCTTTTTTGTAATGGGACAGAAGCCAGTGGCTGAAGATCCCACAGAAAATAGTAAAATTGCTTTGGGGCTTAAAAAGTGAAGCATGAATGTCCTTTTCCCTTCATGTTATCCAGACAGAAATGTGGGTCACAGTTGACCACACTTGGGGCTTTATTATATTTATATGTGGGCAAACTCCTCATTCTTTCATGCAGATCAAACACTGGCTGTCAATTAGCCTTCTCTCTCTCCCTCTCTGTCTCTCTCTCTGTCTGTCTGTCTGTCTCTCTCTCCCCTTCTCTGGTTGCTATGTGCTTTTTCATGGTACAAAGTAATACAGCATCATCTTTTTTTAATGTAGAAACAATAAGTGAAGGGATGAATGAAAACAAAGAAAAATCATCTGTAATCTTACCACAGACCAAGAGCCATTCTCATCACTTCTGGGGGTTCTCTCACAATGATTTTTTATGCCTAGATATACGCATACACGGTTCTCTTACCAAAAAAAAAAAAGGGGACAAGAACACATTTTTTTTTTTTTTTGCCACCCTCTTGGTCCTATAACCTGCAAGAGTATCTTTCCATGGTTGTGCCAGATACCATCTGCCTGCCTGTGGTGGGTTGAATGGCTCCCCTCCCAAAAGATACGTCTGCCTAGAACCTGTGAACATGAGCTTATTTGGAACATGAGCTTATTTGCATATGTGATTAAATTGATGATTTCAATAAGGGTTTGTCCTGGATTAGCTGGTGGGGCCCTGAATCCAGTGACAAGTGTTCTCAGAAGAAGAGAGAAGGAAGGAGAAACACAGAGGAGGAAGGAAGCCCTATGAAGGCAGAAGCATAAATTTGAGTGCCGAGCCTACGAGACAAGGAACACAGAAGATTGCTGGTGGAAGCTGGGAGAGGAGCTTGAATTGGATTCTCCCTCAGAGCCTCCAGAAGCAACCAAGCCTGTGGACACTTTGATTTTAGACATCTGGCCTCCAGAACTTCAAGAGAATAAATGCTCGTGTTTCAAGCCACTGAGTCTGTGGCAATGTATCATGGCGGCCACAGGAAACTATGCTGCTCCTGCAGACACGCACTGTCCACTCTTCTCACCCCTTCCCATCTGGGTCTGCCCTGTATGGACACCACCCACAGCACCCATTACTTTTGCTGCTGTTTTTACCTGAGTCACAGGAGCCTGAGCTGGAGACCAGAGAGAAAGGGCCTCCAGTCTGCAAGGGTCCCTTGGGGTGGCCATGTTCTTGACCAATGCTCATTGCTCCCCTCAGGCTCCCCACAGCAATCTCTGCCTCCAAGTTCTGGTCACCCCTCACTCCACGTCCCTCTGGGGGATGGCCAAGGTTGGTACCAGTTCTGCTTGCTGGGAGTTCCTTCACTGTCCCTGTGGTTCCCGTCTAGCTCATTGTGTGGTTCTGCCGAAAAAAAAAAAAAAATGTATTTATAACTCACAAATTAATTGAACCAATCCTTTATTATTATGCATTTCGATGGTTCTAGTTTTTTTTGCTTTTATTAAAAAAAAAAGTCTCCGTGGGCATCTTTGTAGTCACATCATTTGACACAGACATGATTATTTAAGATAAATTTCTAGACATTTCTTTGAACAAATACTTTTAAATTATTAACAATTTATTTAATATTACTATCTATCTAATATTAGGTATAATTAATCAGTATTTAATATTAATTATTCATTAATGATTTAACTCTAAAGCGTTTGACACACGGCACAAAACTGCTCCTCCTGAAATGTTGTAGCAACTTACACTCCCACCAGGAGCATAGGAGAATACCTATTTCCTAGCTCCAGCTCTAATCAACCTTGTTGGACAAATAAAACCCCAAGATCGAGTGGTCCCAGGTCTGCTACTAAATGCAAAGCTGTGCATTATGAACGTGAGGACAAAAGAAATTAGCTTTCGGAGCGGTGACTAGAGCCTCCTGAAGTGGAAAAGCATCTTAAATAAGAGAAAAACAGAGCCGCCTCTCCTACAGGGTTATCAGGAGCTTGTCTGGAATAGTTTGTAATGAATGGTTTAGGTCAATGAGAGGGTGATTCCAATTAAGGAATTTTAGTCGAGAGGGGAAGGCAGCTGCCGGCTTGAGAAAGTGAATGACCATTATTGTCTGAGATTAAAGCAGCAAACCCTTCAAATAGAGAACGCATTGTTTGGAAGAACTGATTAAGAGCACGTCTGCAAATGGATGTCAGCGTATATAGAGGGGCTGTTCTAACTATAGAGTTTGTGATTTACTCCACGACACTGACCTTATCTTGAGTGAGTTATGATATTTCCTGGGTCTCAGCCATGAGATCTCTCATTGGGCTGACCTCATTGTGATAAAATAATCAGAGTTCAGGTTTGTCATCGCCATCTATCCAGGCGTACCCAGGAAAAATAATAAACAAGTAACTGGGTAACGCTTGGACGTAATCTCACTAGGAGGCCTCTGCGGTGAGACTGGGAATGCAACCAGAGTGAACTAAGAATCCATAATCCATTCCGACATCTCAGAGCCATTCTCTGCTATTTAAAGACCAATTCTACCTAAAATCGAAATATACCTATTGTAAGCTCACTTCGTGTTTCAAGAGGCCTCACAAGACGATCTGGACCATGAGAGGCTGGGCGAGTTCAGAAAAGAGCTGTGATGGAGAGGGTCTGTCTCTGAGCCACCAACACGAGACCTGGGAGGTTGTTTAAAATCCCAATGCAGCAACTTGTTCATCCATGGTTACTCAAGACCTACAGGAAATCAAGACATGGGGAAAGATGTGGAAAATAAAACTCACCACCCTAAAGACCACCCCCCACCCTCAGGTGTGAGTCTACCTTGAGTTAACATGACCCATGGTTTAAAAAAAAAAAAAAATGACCCATGGTTCTTCTTGTCCCATCAAGCCTTCTCCTCTTCAATACCCAAGTCTATGTATCTTCCAACCAACTTCCCTTCCCTCCTTTCCTGCCTCCTTCTTTCCTTTTCCAGAGGTTTTATCCAATAGCCACTCTCCTGGGGAAACTAGAGGAAAGCCCTGCTGGAGCCCAGTTGCCATTTCAGCTGCCACCTGGGTTGGTTCCTGCCATTCATCTTTATTGCCACTCACTTTGTCCCACCTGGATCTGAGTGGTGGCTCATCAGAGCCTGGAAGGGGGCAACAAAAGAGCCACTGATGGTTTGTGGCTGGGACACCAGCACATGTGGGAGGAGTCTCTGGCAATTTTGGTCTGAAGAACATCTGGACTAGAAAAAGAAGGCACTTTTTTCTAAAATATTGGTATTTGAGTAGCAGGAATAAGGGCAAGTGGGGCTTATTACTTATAGCCCAAGAAAATGAAATAATTTCTGCCTCCCCCTACAATCTACTATTATTTACCTCAAAAGGAATAAATTGGCAAGAAGTCAAAGGAACAAGAAGACGCCAAAGATGCCAAAGATAAAGAGCAGCTTCTCCCAGGCCCATCCTGCTGCTTCCACCCGCCTCCCTGAGGGCACCATATATTGGCATCAGGCTCCTGAGAGCAAGGGGCTAGGCGGGTGATACCAGTTTCTAGTTTCTCCTGACCTCGTCCACTCTCAAGAAATAGCATCAAAATGTCACCCACCATTGTGTTTATTTACCTATTTATTCACTCAGTCCAGTGTGCTATTTAAAAACAGGAGCTCAGAAAAATAAAAATAAAAATAAAAATAAATAAATAAAAACAGGAGCTCGGGAGTCTAACTGCCTGGGTTCAAATCCTGACCCCAACACTTACTAACTGAATGACTGACCTTGCAATGTCCCTCACACTTTCTCTGCTTTATTGTCTCTCTATAAAATGGGGTTATTATGAGTCCCCACCCCATAAGGCTTTAGGGACGACTGAGAAAGATAAAGCAGTAAAGGACTTAAGAATAGTGCCTGATACATGGTACATGATGTGTCTTATTAGCTAAGAAATGTTCATCAAGCACCTACTATGTTCCAGCACCAGGGACTCTGCGCTTTCTCTCAGCCTACTGGATGACAGATAAGAAAAAGACACGAGGTGGCCTGTGCAGCCACCAGAGCTGGGAGTGGGGAGGGTTGGGTACCAAATCAGTCAGGGGTGGAGGAAGAGGGTCAGGCAAGACTTCCCAGTGGGGGGATGACCTGTCCACTGAATTCCTATGATAAATAAGTCTTGACTAGAGGAAGCAGTGTGGACAGAAGGAAGAGAGCTCCAGAGAGCAAGAGACATTTGCTGGTGGCTTTTTCCGGTGAGAGCAGATCATGGGAGACCCTTGCAGGGCAGAGAGGATGCTGCTAAACCACGGAGGGTCTTTTCTGTCCTCCTAAGGAATTAAATTTCATCCTGAAAGCCAAGGGGAAGCTCTGAAGGATTTTAAACAAGCCGATCCCCCAGAAGGGTTAACCAACCAGCACCCCACCGTCCACCTCATCTTTATAGTGCATCCGAAAGAAAACTTGTTTTTTTTTTTTTTTCTTTTGTCATCTCAAAGATATTTGTAGAGATGCTTTTCTGGGTCTTGAATTGTGGCCAATTTTTCCTGAAGCAGTAGTTAGGATTTCATATAGGCAACTGGCTAGATAATAAATGCTTGCTCCCTCGAGAATTTTTCCCCATTTCTTTTCTCATTTTGTGCAATCATTTCCGAAAAGGGCCTGCCAATTGTATTTCTTCATCTGAGGTCCCTGATGTGGGTGGACACACGGCGGGGCCTTTTGCAGTGTTTAGGGCAAACCACTTGACTGAGCTGTCAAGTCAGTGCAAGCATAATCAGCAGATTTATTTGAGGAAATGTATTTATGGTACTAAATGGCTGTTCTAAATGGGGCCATTATCTGGCCTTTTTGCTATTGCTATAAATGTCCCTCCAGAACGTGGATACCCACAATAAGTTCATCAAGCTTCCCGGACATGACTTTAAGACAATATTTATACTGGTTCCAGTCAATGCACATACATGTTCTTGGGTAATTCCAGTCCTGTTTCTTGAATGCGTCGACACAAACTCAATGCTGGATGGTCTATTAAATGTTTTCAGGGCAATCAGAGACAGAAAGAGGGGAAAAAACAGATTTGTTGCATAGTCAATGGCACCTAGGGGTGGCAATGCAACTCTAAATTATTCATAGCTTGGAATAAGCTGAGGAGAAATTGTAACTATACATCCTGGGGCCACTTAGAAGAGACTACCTTGGGGATCCTTGGGTGGCTCAGTGGTTTAGCGCCTGCCTTTGGCCAGGGCGTGATCCTGGGGTCCTGGGATCGAGTCCCACATCCAGCTCCCTGCATGGAGCCTGCTTCTCCCTCTGCCTGTGTCTCTACCTATCTCTCTTTCTCTGTGTCTCCCATGAATAAATAAATAAAATCTTAAAAAAGAAGAAGAAGAAGGAGAAGGAGAAGGAGAAGGAGAAGAAGAAGAAGAAGAAGAAGAAGAAGAAGAAGAAGAAGAAGAAGAAGAAGAAGAAGAAAAAGACCACCTTTCTCCAGGACCTGGGGAGATGGACCCTGTGGCAGGAATGGCCAAGGAACGGGGTGGAAGGGTAGAGAAGGAGCTGGGATGTTTGATTGTCCATTGCAAGTCAGTACCCATTCTGAGAGTGCTGTGGGGGCCTCTGTGGGCCTCACACATTCCTCACATTCTGGTGCTATTGGTGCTTTGGGAAATGAGAGAGAGCCTTGTCTAGGGTGAACAAAGCAGTGTGTGGAGAGCGAGCAGCCTTAAGTGAGAAGATGGGACAGGTCACCCAGATTCAGTAAAAGCAGTATTTACAACAGATGACCATGGGAATATAAACTCATACCCCTACCTCCAAATCTGGGGGCCTGGAGGTGGGGGCGTGTCATCAGAAATCTTGTTGAGGCCAAAAACATCCTATAACCAGAGCATGGCATAGGCTCTTAAGTGAATGTTCAGATATTTTTTTAAAACATGATTACAGAAGGCTGGTGGGGGGACCTGGGGGCCTCCAGGCAGGTGACACAGGGTTGCAATGATGCATTATTATGTGTATGGATCAAAAGGGAAAAATGCCTTTGCGATTCATCATTTCCAGATTTGCTGTTCTGAGTCTTCATCGGGTCCCAAGTCAACTCACAGCCCTTGATGCATTTTTATTTCTTTGGCTTTTTTAAATTGCTTTTCAGGGTCCTTTTGTTTGCCACAAAGGAGAGAGCCTCTAGCAGACACAATTCCTTCTTTTTAATTCCTTCAATTAATGAGGTGCTAGTTTCTTGTGTTCTCTAATTGAAGCCATTTTTCCTCCTTTCACGAGAGCAACACATAATTGTCCCATATATGGAGAAAGGCCAAACGGGAACCAACAATTACATTGTTTTCAAAATGGAAGTGGTTTTATTGGCTTTTCACACTGTAAAGGGGATTTTTTAAAAGAAAACTTTTTTAAGTCAGACAATACAGAAATCTAAAGAGGAAAATAAAAATACCTGGTCTCCTACCACGCAGCTTTTTTATTTTACAAAAATCCCACAATAGATGGTGTACAGTCACGTAATTGGCTTCGTTTTTTCCACGGCTTTATGTCATGACTCTTTCCATGTCATTAAATACGGAACATTATTTTTTTCCCTTTATCTCTATTTTTTTCTCATATTTTTATTTATTTATTGGCACATCATTTTAAATGGTTGCATAGTATTCTATTGAATAGATTCCTTTAATTTATTTAGCCAATCTCTCATCTTGAGACATTTTAGAAGTCATCAAGAGATAAAGGGCCTTTTACTGACACTTTTGCACACTTGTCTGTTTCCTGGGGATCCATCTTAGAAATGGGGACTTTTCATAATTCATGACTACATGTTTGAGTACTTCCTCACATACATCTCTCTTGACACTGCAATTAGAGCAATAATCAAGACAGACCCTGTCCCTCCTTCAGAGTCGTTAGTCTGGTAGAGAAGCTGGGTGTTAAACAAGGAATGCAAATAAAGCATGGTTAGTGTTTTCATGAGGAAAATACAGAGTATTTTGGTTCAAAGGATCAGGACTTTTTTTAAAAAAAATATTTCATTTATTTATTCATGAAAGACAGAGAGAGGCAGAGACATAGGCAGAGGAAGAAGCAGGATCCCAGGACCCCGGGATCACGACCTGAGCCGAAGGCAGATGCTCATCCCCTGAGCCACCCAGATGCCCAGGATGGACACTTTTAAAATGGCTCTTGCTCCATCTTAGCTAATTGCTCCTTCAGAAACCTTGGGTTAATGGATCCTCCCTCTAGCTAGTTTGCAAGCGCCTGTGCCCTTCCTTCCACAGGCAACCCTGTGCACCCACATCTTTTTAATCTTAGCCAATCCAGAGGCCAAACTGCTTCTCATTGTTGTGTTCGTAGCAATTCATTGTATATTATTGGGTTTCCGGTTACTTTTCTGTTGTCCTAACCACGTGTAAGAAGACACTTAGCAATGTTACCTTCACGTGTGTATGATTTCGAAATACTAATTGCTTAAGTTTGCAAAGGTATGCTTAAATTTCACGCCTCCAGCAAATTGTTCACAAGTTGAAGTTGGTCCCTTGTATTGTCCTTTGCCCAAACT